>NC_134314.1:90097625-91388984 GCF_964195595.1 Calonectris borealis
TACAAGTTTCAGAAAACAATAGGAATTCTGAGGGCTGTGTCTAATTTCTGTACCCATTGCCAATAACCTAGCGAGCCAGTTCTCCAGTTACAATATTCATATTTTCAGAGCTTTGCTAGTATTTTTTCGCAACATGTTGTTTACTACCTTAATTCTAGCTTTTTCTTCCGATCCCCAGTCTTCTGTTGCAGCTTCTTATATTGTACCCTGAGGTCTGTGACCTTTACCCCTACTGAGATTACAGGAAAAATAAACAAGGGGTCAGAAAAAGATGTTAAGAATGGGAAAAACAACAAAAAAAGAGGTGTTAGTAAACCCAAGGGGAAAAAAAAAATCAGAATACTTGGTATTTTACTGGGTAGATTAGGATTGTTTTGGACATCAGGAAAAGGGTGGTCAGTCACTGGGACAGGCTCCCCAGGGAAGTGGTTACGGCAGTAAGCCTGTCAGAGTTCAAGGAGCGTCTGGATGATGCTCTTGGTCATATGGTTTAGAGTTTTAGGTAGTCCTGTGAGGCAGAGAGTTGGACTCGATGATCCTTATGGCTCCATTCCAACTTGAGATGTTCTATGATTCTATCTTTGATAGAGAAAGAACGTTCCAACTAGGGGTAGCAGTACAGAGAATTGAATTACAGAACCCTTCTAAATCCCTTCAAACTTCGTTCTGTGTTTCAGTTAAATCTTCACACCAGTCACAGGAAATCAATGACAAATGCTGAACAGCACACCTCATTAATGTAAATATCTGAAACATTGGACACTGTCTGCAGGTGATGTGTTCAGCTGCTGAATCTGTTTGTTTTAACTAAACCCATTTCCTGGTGTTCTGAAGCAAGTTCTCTCCTCTCTACTTAAATCAATACTTCCTCAAAATAAATTCTAACTGCTCTTAATTTGTTTGCTTTCTGTTTAGGCATATTGCATGCGGTGGGTGCTATATAAAATCAAATTAAGTTATATACATTATCACCCATGTGATTCCCATAATAAATTGTTCCCCCTTTGTTTCACGCGTTCAGGTGATGTAGCCCCATGGAATTATTCAGACTTTCATCCAGCAGTGAAGTTTCAGTACTTTATTTTGAAAGTCTCTTAATAGCTAGTTTAAAACAAGTGAACAAATTAAATGTAAAGTGTTCTTTATTAAATAACTCAAAAGGTAAAGCAAATTCTGCAATTAAGAAAGACAACACCATGGTTCCAAAGGATTTTTACAGCAGAAAACAAATTGCGGCAAATGAGCATTTCAGTCTAGCAGCCAAACTGTCCTCAGTTTTATGGAGTTAATTTCGGTCCTCAAATTGTGACTTGTTTTTTAAAAGATACGCTGCTAGAAATTCAATGGGATTTGGCGGTCTGTAAAGAAAAAAGTAAATCAAAAGCAATTATTTTTTGTTATATGAAATTCGATAGCTGAAGAACTAATCTCCTTCCCTTAAAAGCAACATAATTCCTCCCAAACACTTACAAACATTGATTTAGGGATGACCAACTATTGAGAGTCACCCTGTAAATTTCCAGTTTATGTCTGATGAGAAAGTTTTTAATAAGGAGTCTTAGTCACCCTTGGTTCAATGTTACTAAATTGCTAGAACAGTTACACACCTAGAATGAGGGTATAGTCTGTAAGCATAAATACTGTATGCACATCATTGGCATCAATGAATTTGCCTATTTCTTTAACTCATGCTATATAAAGAAAAAGTTAATCTGTCAGTGCTTTCTTGATTCATTTTCTTCAAATGGTTATTGTGTAGCTTTGTGCATTAGTGCTGTTTTCATGGTTTCTGGGAACTGAAACGAACACAAGAAAACGTCAACAAAAACTTCAAGTTTGAGAAGTGCTGTAACTTGCACATAGTCAATAATAAACACTTTTGATCACTGGCCTTAGTCCATAGCTTTTTTTTAAAAAGCTCCTCCAGCTACAGTGCATGAATGCTGCTAATCTGGATTCTGTCTGCAGAATAAATTACAAACTTACTTATTCCACACTGGGTCAGACCAAAGGTCTGGCGGTGAGCAAATATGCCTATAAAGAGCATAAAAAATGGAAGTAGTGCACAAAGATACTTCTCTGGACCTTCCTTTTGGCTTCCAAGCATGTACCAGCTTTCTGACCTAGCACCTTTAATAGTCCTGGGTGGATTCCTCTACAACTTTGTCCAGTTGCCCCTTGAGCCCAAATAAAATGTTAACGTCCTCAACCTGAGGCACAAAATTATATAGTTTAATTATGTGACCTGTGAAGGATCACATCCTTGTGTTCATTACAAATTTGCTACCCGATTCACTTAATTTGATTACTGTATCAGAAGAGATAATAAACAATCCATCCCAATTCATCATCTCTATGCTATTCATGATTTAACAGATTCCTAATATATTTTCTCACAGAAGTCTCTTTTCTAGGTATCATCTATTCAGTCACTCCGTATACAGATAGCGTTCCGTACTTCTGACCACCTTGTCACACTTTTTACTTTTTCACATTCTACCAGAATACAGGGGAATTGGAATTACGCACAATATTAAAAATACAAGAACATTATAAATTTAAATAGTGACATGATGCTTGTTTTTACCCCTTCAATTTTTAAGTCCTACCATTCAGAATCTATTTTTGATTGAGTAATGCACTGACATAGACATTTAACAGTTTAAAGATATTTTTTCACAAGGGTAATTGTCAACTCAGAATCTATAATTTTGTCACTAGCATTGGGGTATTTATTGCCCTCTTAGGTGCATCATTTTCTGTTTACTTGTATTCAATCTTTCACTTTTTGTCATAGTTTCAATTTTTCATAGCAGTCTTCCATAGTTTGACCTTGAGTTTATGAAGTTCCTGTGCAATTATTTACAACCGATCAACTTAAAAAAAACCAAACCAAACCAAACAAAACCAAAAAACCAAACAGAAAACAAAGCACAAAAACCCCTAACCTACTCTGTAAAACTCAGCATCATTAACAAATTTTGCCAGCCACTTCTTCAAATTGTTATAAATGATCCTTTTCAGGATTCTAGCGTTGAGCTCATTTCACCATGAAAATTCACCATTTACTTCTACTCTGTCTCGTATCTTCCAATCCTCATCTATTATCCTCAGGGTACTCAGCCCCCTGAGCTGGAAGACAAGGACGACGACCAGGATAAACCCCCCATAATTCAAGAGGATGAAGTTCATGACCTGCTATGCCACCTGGATGTTCACAAGTCTATGGGGCCGGATGGGATCCACCCGAGGGTTCTGAGGGAGCTGGCGGAGGAGCTTGCCGAGCCGCTCTCCATCATTTACCAGCAGTCCTGGTTAACTGGGGAGGTCCCGGACGACTGGAGGCTCGCCAATGTGACTCCCATCTACAAGAAGGGCCGGAAGGAGGATCCGGGGAACTACAGGCCGGTCAGCCTGACCTCGGTGCCGGGGAAGATCATGGAGCGGTTGGTTTTGAGGGTGCTCACGAGCCATGTCCGGGACAACCAGGGGATCAGGCCCAGCCAGCACGGGTTCATGGAAGGCAGGTCCTGCTTGACCAACCTGATCTCCTTCTATGACCAGGTGACCTGCCTAGTGGATGAGGGAAAGGCAGTGGATGTGGTCTACTTGGACTTCAGTAAGGCCTTTGACACTGTCTCCCACAGCATTCTCCTAGAGAAGCTGGCGGCTCACGGCCTAGACAGGTACACTCTTCGCTGGGTAAAAAACTGGCTGGACGGCCGAGCCCAGAGAGTTGTGGTGAACGGAGTTAAATCCAGTTGGCGGCCGGTCACGAGTGGTGTTCCCCAGGGCTCAGTTTTGGGGCCGGTCCTGTTCAATATCTTCATCAATGATCTGGACGAGGGGATCGAGTGCTCCCTCAGTAAGTTTGCAGACGACACCAAGTTGGGCGGGAGTGTTGATCTGCTGGAGGGTAGGAAGGCTCTGCAGAGGGACCTGGACAGGCTGGATCGATGGGCCGAGGCCAACTGTATGAGGTTCAACAAGGCCAAGTGCCGGGTCCTGCACTTCGGCCACAACAACCCCAGGCAACGCTACAGGCTTGGGGAAGAGTGGCTGGAAAGCTGCCCAGAGGAAAAGGACCTGGGGGTACTGGTTGACAGCTGGCTGAACATGAGCCGGCAGTGTGCTCAGGTGGCCAAGAAGGCCAACGGCATCCTGGCCTGTATCAGAAATAGTGTGGCCAGCAGGAGTAGGGAGGTGATCGTACCCCTGTACTCGGCACTGGTGAGGCCGCACCTCGAATACTGTGTTCAGTTTTGGGCCCCTCACTACAAGAAGGACATGGAGGTGCTGGAGCGCGTCCAGAGGAGGGCAACGAAGCTGGTGAAGGGCCTGGAGCACAAGTCTTATGAGGAGCGGCTGAGGGAACTGGGGTTGTTTAGCCTGGAGAAGAGGAGGCTGAGGGGAGACCTCATCGCGCTCTACAACTACCTGAAAGGAGGTTGTAGCGTGGTGGGTGTTGGTCTCTTCTGCCAAGTAACTAGCAGTAGGATGAGAGGAAATGGCCTCAAGTTGCGCCAAGGGAGGTTTAGATTGAATATTAGGAAAAATTTCTTTACTGAAAGAGTGGTCAGGCCTTGGAACAGGCTGCCCAGGGAAGTGGTGGAGTCACCATCCCTGGAGGTATTTAAAAGACGTGTAGATGAGGCCCTTAGGGACATGGTGTAGTGGGCATGGTGGTGTTGGGTTGACGGTTGGACACGATGATCTTAGAGGTCTTTTCCAACCTGTATGATTCTATGATTCTATGTGAAGGCTTTTTCTTTAATCCCACAGCAACTAACTCTCTTTAAAAGCTTTTAGTGAATGACTGTGCCAGAAACCTTTTGGAAATTTAAAGAGACTGTATCATCTGGATTCTTGTTTACGCGTGCTCACTGATTCCTTCAGTGAACTCCAGAAGACCTGACAAAAGTGGTGTTGACTCTTCCCAAATATGTCATTTATCCATATCCTCACTATCCTAATTTCTACTGAATTCCAGGCACAGTCATCAGATGTACTGGGCTGTTCCCTGAACATCTCCATCTTCCTTAGAAAAAGAAATTAGCATCCATTAGTTACTTTCCAGTGCAATTTTAAGCAGAAGATTACACAGCAGAGCTGGTAGTTCAGCTTTTTCACCCCTGAGGTTTTAATATGCCCAACTGAATAGCCAATTTGACCGTGGCAGTTTGATACTGTTAGGTTTTTCCCCTATATGTTCCCCAACCTCTTCTATCAGTGTTCCAACTTCACTCCTGTGATCAGTCCCCATAAAGAACAGCTCCTTCCATAGTGAAGAAAGATTAAAAAAAAAAAAGTTTGTCTTTAACACAAGTATCCAGGCTGTAAGTGTGGGGTGTCCATCTCAGGCTGTGTTTTACATTCGGTCTGCAACAGAACTCCCATAGATGTCAACTGAAGATCAGCACGCTGCTCAGGTGTACACACGGGGTGTACCTTCCTAGATGCTCTTTTGTGTAATTAGCTGTCGATACAATGCAGTTCAAATTCACAACTTCTTCTGAGGTTAAAACACTGTTGATGGTTGTTCTGGCTGTAGGTACTGTGATGCGATTATGGTCATCCATACCAGCTTTTGATAATGTTGTTTCGGCAAAACTGAGAAATGGTTACAGGCCATATGACTCACCAATAGTTCGGATACACCAAAAGGCTAGAAATTCATTTGGATAAGATGAACAACTGCTTGCTATTATTGAAGAATACCCTTCTACATTGACTGATACGAGATTTGGGGCACCTTGACAGCATAATCTTTACTCAAAGGATAAACTATCAGTTTGATTCTTACTGTGTTGACAGTGCAGGGTCAGCCTCATCCTTTAGAAAGTGTTTTAATCTCCGACAAAGAGGCATGTCAGGCCTGATTTGTTTGTCTGTCTGTCTTTTAAATGGCAGGCAGAACTCTTTATAATTACACACTACAAAATCTTGTTCAAAAATCTTGTTCAAAACTAGAACTTCTTGCCTTGCTTCTATAAGGTGAATTATGCGATAAAATTAATTAAAAAGTACATTTTTCCCTCCAAACCCTTTGCAGTGGCATACCTCATTGGAAGATCACGAATTCAGTAACTAACTCTTATCACCTAAGTGAGGAACACGTGGTCAATCATAGTAACTCATAGGTTCACAAACCTGTTATAATGACTTTCTTACAACTAGCAAAACCATGTCTGGTGTGCGAGGTCTGAAAAGGTGACATACCACCCAAGTTTCAGACCTACTTTTTTTCCTAAAAACAGAAGGAACATTGAAGCATCTTACCTTTCTTTTGCAAGAACAGCAAGTCCCTGTAGCAAGATAGGTACAACTGTCTGATCCAAGTAGGCACGCGTGGGTAACGACTGAAGATCCACCTTCTGCTTTGATGTTTTCTCTGCATTTATTTTCTCATTTTCTACTATCCTCTGAAGTAGAAGAAAAAAAGTGAATGAACATTAGTAATAGCGGCCACATCTGCTATTGTGAGTGCGAAGTACCCATCTCTCTGCAATTCACTAGCAATAGCTTCTTTACATCTCTTAAGAAAACTTAAGTGCATATTTTTCCTTGCACAAAAACCTAATCCAGAGGAGCCCTCTGTTAAGTTCTCATGTTTTGGGGAAACAATGTTAGGAAGTCATAAGTTTTCTAAAATAGAAGACACCCAATCTCTATCATTTTTATTTCTGCTTTTGCATTCAGATTTAAATTCTACACCGAGACAGGAATGACTACTAACAGAAGCGGTCTCAATGAAATGGTTCCTGCATGCACGCACTTCTAACACAAAATGCTAAAAGCACAAGAAATTCAGGAGAAGTCTGACAAAGGGGACTCTGTTAAAGTCAAGCACTTTGAGACCATGCTTTATTAAAGTATAGATGGACACTTTAAAGAAAACATATGCAAAATGCTTCCTGGTGCCTTTTGGTCAAAAAGTGCTGAATCATCTTACACCATTAGCTGTAGTTAAAAAAGGGTACCCTACCACTGCCAGTAAACCAAACATATTCAACACAACATACACACATCTACAGATATGGGACCAATGTATCCAACGTGTTATGGTTCTGTAGTGGAAGTTAAGGCATACAGACAAGCAGTTATCAGGGAGATGAGTCACAAAGGATGTTTAAGAAAAGCTGCTGCGAAAGTTTAGCATACAGTAGGAGCTTATAATGGAGGGAGACCGAAGGCATTTCTTTAATAAGGAATAGGAAATAACTGTCGTAGAGTTATTATTCTAACCCACACTGTTACCAACAGCGGAAAGAATGGATTGTGTCTACTCTTTCTCAGCCTAAGTAATTAAAGACAGCTTGGATTATTTCGATCCAATATTTCTATTGACAAGAATATGAAAAGAATCCCTCCCTTTGATACTTCTATAGAAAAGCCATCAACTCCTCCTGGCCCCCTCCCTGTAATAAAAGGCTATCTGGCTTTTTGTGGCATGATATATTATATAGATATACATAAGAGAGAGCGATAGAATAGATAACGATCATAGGATACTTCCAAAAAACCTCACCTTATTAAAAGGTTCATTATTTACTTCAGTACCATTTAGTATAGTGGAAGCAACACAACAGAAAATATATTAACAGCCAGTTATGCAAGGGACTAGTTATCTGTTGGCTCAGTTTCCACCTAACTTTCTTGGGAACATGACGTTTGCTGAAGTGAGACTCAAGACTCAACATGCTTCCCCTTGGACAGGAATGTGACCTCCACTGTACTTCACAGCAACAAAATCTTTGTTACCTCTACGTTTTCAGTGAGACCGTATTCAGAATGGGGATTTTCTGGAACCTGTAAAATAGTACATCATCAGCAAAGTGAAAACGCTCCTTCTATGCATGTAGCATTATGCACATAAAACACTTCTTGCAATACCTGCGGCTGTCCCTCCATAATCTGCTCTGCCTCCATGACTTGGAAAGTGGAATTTGCTGGGCGTACAGTAATCTTGGAAAGCAACAGAAAAACTGGTCAGCAGGCTGAGACGAAGACCAGCGTCAGCTGACTGATATTGCATCACTTGGTTACTAAGGCACGATTACTAGCGAGCAAACGGAGTTGCTCTGTGCTCCCCCGCCAAACTTGTACGCGTTTTTCCCGCACACAGAACTGAGACGTGTCTAAAGGCTCGCGTTACGTCCGCTGAAGAAAACGGCATCGGGATTAGAAAATACGGGATTCGTCATTTAAAACAAGAGTCCCCAGCGACGGCCCGCTCCCCGGCCCGGCCGGGAGCGCCCGCGGGAAGGCGGAGACACCCCCCTTCCCTCCCTCCCTCTCTTCCTCCCTCCCTGCCCCGCACGCCTGCCCTCCCGCCGCTTTACAGCGCCAGTGCCCCGGGACTCCCGCCGGCGGGACCGGGCTGGGACTCCGCCGCACCGCGGGCCATGTGCGGGCGCCAGCGCGGGGCACCCCAGCCGTGCCCCAACCGCCCCGCGGGGAAGAGGCGACCCCCCCACGCCGCTCTCACCCGCCGGTGGGTCCGGAGCTCGGCGGGGCGGGAGACCGGCGCTGTGGCGGGGCACCGAGAGCCTCTCCACAGCAACCGGAGCCGCTGGCGATGTCGTAAATTGTTTTGACGTAAGTGAAACGGTCGCGCTGCCGCCGCCAAGCCCGGGCGAACTGCGCCTGCGCAGAGTGGGGCCCCGCCCATCCCTGGGAGCCGGCCTGAGGGGAGGGGGAAAACAGGTGGGAAGTTCGAGCGGCCGGTGAATGATGTCATCCCTGGGCGGGGCCTTCTCCCTCCTCAGCCCCTCCCCATTGGCGGGTGGGCGCGTGGAGGCGGTTCGCAGGGCGGTGCGGGTCGCGCAGCGGTTCTTCAATCGTCAGACAGCTGGGAAAGAGGAGCCTCCGGTTGGGGGCAGTGCGGTGGCAGCGGCCGCGGGGCGATTGGCGGGGACTGGCCGGTGTCGGTCCGGCGTTTGGTAAGGAAGTCGGTATTACGCCAAGCGGCTCCAACTGAGGCTTTTTTTTTTTTTTTTTTAAGGTAATTTTCCTCAGTGAAGCACAGGCTCTGTCCTGATCTCTGTTAAACGTTTTGAGGTGTAGCCCGAGGAGCCTTTACCAAAGGCCAGTTGTGGGGGAGCAGGCAGGCGATTTCATTAGCAGGTACCCTGTCAGGACTAAAACTGGCGGGATGTTTCTGTTTTCCAAACAAGCCTTTGAAAAACACTGGCCCTTGACAGTTTTGTGGTACCAAAACCTACTGATAATTGATAGAGTTTGATGTCTGAGGAGCTCACTGTGATGTTTGTGCAAAATAACTTCGCTGAAACTAATTTTGAACTGAAAAGGGCGTTTTGTAAGTGAAACAACCTTTCAGAGCTGTGCACAGTTTGCTGTACAATGTTGGCCATTAATTTTGCCCAGTTGTCTCTGTGTTGAGAAAAATACAGCTGCTCAGCTTTCTGTAGGTATCAGCTTTAATCATCCTGTCTTGACTTGAAGCTATCAAGAAATGGAAAATCTGCTTCTTTAGTTGTTGTTCTGTTACAAATTGCACCAGTGTTTGAACATCTTTGCCAGATTTCTTTGTTTTGCTTTCATTAGGAATTAAATGCTGTGTCTGGTAACATGGTTTGTGCTAGTAGATTAAAAAGGCCTTTAGAATCTTTTTATTTTTGGCTTGAGAAAATAGTTATATTCCTGTAGACTACATTTTTTTTTTGAGAAAATAAACTTTTTTTTGTTTTACAATAATAGGTCTATTCCTTTTTCTGTCTTCTTGCTGCAGTGGTAGCAATGCATATGAGTGATCTAGCTGATGCTCTTAAAAGATCAGCGATACGGAGAAATAACAGAAGATGCCATGTTCTGATTACATTATGCTCTGATGTAATAATCTAATTCTTAATGGTAATGATGAAGTGTGTTTACATCAGTGAATTTGAAATAATGTTTACAGAGCTGACAGTGTTATCAGTGTGATAAGCAGGCTTAAAAACTGTGATGCAGTCAGTCACAGATTTGATACTCAGCTGAAGGACTTGGAATTGTAGCAGAACTGCATGCTGTCTTTGTGTCAATTTGAACATCTAGTGCTGGCAAACTTAGCTGGTGTTGAGGAAGCTAGGTGAAAACACAGAAGGCAAAATCCTGAGATTTCTTCTAAAACATAAACAAAAGAGGAATACAAATAAATTCTTAATGTGAACAGGTGAGGGTGAAGAGGCTCTCTTCTAATTTTTCATCATGTTCTAGCAATGACATTTTAGAGAATTACATTTAGAATACCTGAATTTGTTGTAGCAGTGGCTACAAAGGAAAAAAAATCCTTTTATCCCTAGCCCTGTTTCCCCATTTATACATTCTCTATTATATTCAGTTTTTGCAATGATGACGTGTTGGGAGTGAGAAAAGTTTCCTAACTTGACCTTTTGTGCAATGTTGTGGTGTCAGGGAAGTTGCACCTAATTCCTGTGATTGTGGTGCTTGTCTGCTCCAATTCCAAAACCTTTCACTGAGATACCACATTCTACCTCCTCTATTTTATGATTTCTCAATCTTCAGAGCGAAGTCAAGTCAGATGGATGAGCTGATCTAGCGGTTGTGCCCTGCAGAAAACATGAGGTTTCACTTCTTCCCCTGCCCTTTTCTGGTGTTCATCAGAACCCTTGCTGAGCAGGACATCTCACTACACCAGCAGAAAGCCATCCGTTGCTCTGATTTGTTTTTTTAAGGCTTTTTTTTTTTTTAAACTACATTAATTTTATGCCACATTATTAATTAGAATAGTTCACAGACAGGTCCCAATGAATGCTAGAGCCAGCTTAATGTAGGAGGGTAGGGTGATTCAACTTGCAGATCACTAAAATATTTAATGGCCACAATAGTGAACTGATTCTGTAGGTTCTCACCAAAAGCATTATCATTTGCTCACAGTTCCTGACCGATGTCTACTTCTGAAGCTGTTTTGGCTTAACAAGTCGTTACTCCCTTAACAGGTGCATTTTTACCAGTGCATCAGTCTATATTTTATTGCCATGATATAGTCACCTGACTTACAAAGGTGTCATTCTAAATTTTTTAAAAAGTAAAAATAACAGATTGACTAGTTAGGATTTTTTGAGATTCATTGTCTTCCTGTTGTCATTCAATCTGTCCTTTAATTTATTAATAATTTATTCCTTCACCAGCTTTTCTACTGTTTTGCTCAGGAATGGGATGATACTTCAGATAGGAGGTGGACAATAGAGACTGTAGATGGGTCATCTGTTGTCACGTGGCTTATTTCACTTGACATTTTTGAATGCTGCATAGCATTAACATTGCTTGAAGTTTCTGGAATTTCTTGGGTATTCCAAAATTTGTTACATTTTTATATTGGGAAACAAAAGATTTTTTTTTTTTAAAGGACAGTTAGGTATATTGGGAAAAAAAATAGATACTGAACTTTTTCCAGTCATGAGTGGACTGGAAAATACTTCATGATATTTTCACAATAGAAGTACATCATCCTTCTTACAAAATACAGAAAAAAAATACTTAATGAACCTTGCTGCATTTTTTCGGCACTGATAGGTTTATTGTCTCTGTCTAATAATGGTTCTAGGTCATGAATAGTTATTTTATATGTTAATAAAATTCTGTATTTTATACAGTAATAAAACAATGAAAGTGGAAAAAGAATGATTTCCCCCCCTCCCCCCCAATGATGTATCTGTGATGTACACGCAGTTACATTAGTTCCCTCCACCCGAGGAGACAGCCTGTCACCTCAATGGCAGAGACGCGGCGCAGACGAAGCTCGGGGGCACGTCCCCTCGGGGGCGGGCGGGGGGCACAACGCACGGCACACCTCCGAGCCAGCGGCCCCGACTCTGGGGAGAGGAGATTCCCCGGAGCCTCCCCGCCCGCCTCTGAGCGTGACCGCGCGCGGGGAGCGGGGCGAGGCACCCGCGCGGCGTTGTGCCGGCGGGGCGGCTCACCGCTGGCTTTATGAAACTGTTCATCGCCTTTCCACTCGAGTGTTCCAGTGCGCTGAAATCCAACGGTCTCGGTCAGGGCCGGAGCAGGCTGATGCTCTCCCGGCTCGGCGCTGACAGGACGCGGAGCTCACCCCTAGCCGCCCGCGCCCCGCCCCGCGGCGCCCCAGTCCTACCGGGATCCCCGCCGCAAACCGGTACGCTGAGCACCGCCCGCCCCCTCCGCCCCGGCACTGCGCTTCCCGGCGTGCCCCCCTCAGTCCGCGCGGAACCAGGCGCCGCCGCCGCCCCGGGGCACGCCGGGAGCTGTAGGCCTCCGCGGCGCCATCCCCGCCTCCTATTGTCGCTGCCGCTGCGGCGCGGCGACAATAGCGGCGCTGGGGGCGGCGGAGGCGCCGCCCGCATTCGGCCGGGGCCACTGCGCACTCCTCCCCCTGGGGCCGAGCGAAAGGGGCGTCGCCGCCGCCGCCGCCGCCATGGCCGGTTGTTGTCAGTGCCTGGCAGCGGGTTATGGCGACGGCGGTGAATGAATTCTCCGGGCGGCAGAGGGAAAAAGAAGGGCTCAGCCGGCTCCAGCTCCGCGCCCCCGGCCGCCGGGGCCTCACCCTCCTCGCCGCCCGGGCCGGCCCCCCCCGTGCCGCCGGCGGGGGCGGCGGCAGCGGCGTCCCCCCACAAGCGGAACCTGTACTACTTCTCGTACCCGCTCTTCGCCGCCTTCGCCCTGCTCCGCTTCGTCGCCTTCCAGCTCGGGCTGCTCTTCGCCTGGCTCTGCGAGCGCCTCTCCCGCGGCGCCCTCATGGCCGCCAAGGGCAGCAGGGCTGGGGCCGGCGATGCGCCCGAGCCCGGCGGGGCGCCTGAGACGGTGCGGGCCTGTCACAAGCGGGCCTTCGAGTGCATCTCCATGGCGCTGCGCATCGACGAGGACGAGAGAGGTAGGGGAGCGCCGGCGGCCGCCCCGGGCTGGGGGGGAAGGCGGGCCGGGCCGGGCCGGGCCGAGCGGTGTCGGGAGGGCGGGCAGCGCCTGCCGGCCGTGCGCCGGGGGAGCGGGGCTGCCGCCTTGAGTTAAAAAAAGACCCAACCCGCTTTTGTCGGGCATACGGGTTGCGAAGGATCTGTGCGGGAGAGTGAGTGCCTGGGGGCGTCTGCAGGCGGTTGTGGTGCTTTGCTCCCCCGCCGCCCCAGCTGGGTCCGTCCCTGCCTCGCCGCAGCCGGCGGGCGCAGGTTGGATCAAAAAGCTGCGGCTCAGACCGATCTCCCACGCAAAGCAAGCCTTTGTATTTCACTCTGATAACTTCAAGTTAGAGTTTCTGATGCGGAGGTCTGGGCGAGGCGATTACAAATCGGGGGGTGTGACTGTAAGTAGCTTTCGGTTTAACCAAGGCACCCGGACAAGAAAAGCACGCGGGAGAGTAATAAGGGTGCATCCTTTAATGTACTGTCTGAGAAATGATGGAAGTGTTGAAGTGAGTCTATAGGAAACTTGGCTTTCAAACTGCCATTTGGAGTCATCTGACTTTTAAGGAAAGCAATATTTATTCATGTTTTCGCAGTTGCTTTTTAAAAATGTTTTTCTTAAACTGTTTGACGTGCTGACTCTTAAAAAAAACTATCACTATGTGACTAGAAGATCTTAAGGAGGATGTTTAGGGTTCGATTAAATAAAACACAGGAATGAGGAAATATTTTTTTTCTCTGTCTAGAGGATAAAAAAAAAAGAAGCAATTGCTAGTGCATTTGATTTAGCCATTTAATCTAAATGCAGCAGCACAACTCTGTCAGCATCCAAAAGGTAGTCCTTAGGGGCATGCTGTGCTGGGTTTTAAAATTATCTGGAAACATCAGAATACCTTATTACGCGCTTTCAGTTGAGCTTTAGTGAAACTGCTGTCCTAGAGGAGGAGGTTAAAAATATAGGAATAGGCCTTCAATAGAAGCTACATGCTGAGAGCACCATAAGAGCGAGGGATGTGTCTTGCTTTGCATTGACGGTTTGGGAGTGGCAGTGGTAAGCTCTGGGAGAAAAAAACCCACCATGTACAGCAAGGTTAGTTCAGAACAGAACAGTATAAGGGCATTGAGGGTCATAGGAGCAAAGCATGAAGGAAAGTGAGGTAGCTTAAAACTTCAGTGTTTTTGATGATTGCTCAGTGAAGAGTAGCTAAGTCTTAAATTACCAGGTGTCTGTTCTACTGTTGTGGCTTATAACTGTTGGTGATTTGAAGGGTAAGCCTTCAAATACCAATTTTAATCATGGACTTGCTTTATAGATGTTTTTAGAGTTGTCATATATGAATTAGCTGCACAGGTCATACATTTAGTAAGAAAAAAATCTTTGCTGCTAACACAAGCAGTTGCAAAGCTGTTACAACCCTGCAAATGCAGTATTCATTTCACTGAGAAAGAACTTACTTTACTTTGATACATAGATTTGTTATTTGCTTATCTGTTTTTACTGGAATACATGCATACCTTTGAATTTATTTGATATGTAAACAAGTTTTTTATAACTTCCAACAGAAAACAATTTATTAGGCGGAGTATGTGAAATAGTTGGGATTTCTGGATTGTCTAATATCCTGTTAATTATGTGGCGTTTTTGCTGTTCTCGAAGCGATGCGTGCTTCAGTGATAGCACTGCTCGTAATTTTTATGCTGCTGAATTATTGGGGAAATTAATATTCTTGTTTTGGCATTTTCAAAATCAAGCTTAACATCTTTTCCTGGGACTGAGAAGCGCATGAGGTGGGTTGACCCCAGCCAGCAGCTAAGCACCCACATAGCTGCTTGTTTACTCCCCTCAGTGGGATAGAGGAGAGAATAGGAAGAGCAAAAGTGAGAAAACTTGTGGTTCAGCGTAAGGACACATTAGTAAGTGAAGGAAGGAGGTGAGGGGAAGACAAGTGATGCAAAGGCAATTACTGACCAATGCCCCGTCAGTTTCTGAGCAATGGCTGCCTTGGAAGACAGCCCCCACCCTGTTCTTCCTCTACCCAAGTTGTTACTGCTAGGCATGATATTATACGATACGAAATATCCCTTTGGCCAATTTGGGTCAGTCATCCTGCCGGTGTCCCCTCCCAACTTGTCGTGCACCACCAGCCTACTTGCTGGGGATCTAGAGTGGGAAAAAGAAAACCTTGAGGCTGTGCAAGCTGTTCAGCAATAGCCAAAACACTGGTGTATCAACACTGTTTTAGTCACAAATCCAAACACAGCACCATAGGGGCTGCTGTGAAGAAAATGAACTCCATCCTAGCCAGACCCAGTACAGCAAACCAATGACTTCTAAGGAATGTGACTTTTTTATTGTACTTTTAATGTCTTAATCACTGAGAACTAGTAAACCATTCTGTGCAGATTCAGAGTACTATCTTTGCAAACAGCTCGGTTTGGTATATTGCTTTTAAAACTTCTGCAGTTAAAAGGTGGAAATGAGATTTTAGTGATGACCTTGGCATGTTCGCAATTGCTCTTCAGAATAGCAAAGCAATTCAGGCAATAGCAGAGGTGGCTGGAATCATCTCAAATTTGATTTCTAATAGTCATAATCAGCCTTAGATTTACATTGCAGTCGAAACTGGTTCTAGAAGTGATGGGGAGAAGCTTAAAGGAAAAAAAGGCTACAGAGAGGATCAAAGTCACTCAGCTTCGATGATTTGATCTATCTAGCTTTGTCCTTAACAGTCAGGATATATGAGGCTGGCGGAGAAAGGGCAGTAATAAAATTATTCCCAAGGTGTGTGATGTACATGACTGTGGGAAGGTGCTGCTCCTGTGGTTTGTGTCGGTAAGAAGAGCAAAGCGTGGAATTACCTGCACAGGGTAACTTGCCAAATGTTATTAAAAGATTTTGCATCTGGAGAGGAGCAAGAAGAAATCCTTAAAAGGATTCTAGAAATGTACTGAAATATTTTTATTGGCACTAGAATTTGCTAGAAAATAGGTTTGGGACTGACGTTATCAAAAGATTTGAGTGCAGAAGTAACACAGTCACTGGTAACTGGCACTTAGGAATAGTTTTGTGAAATGTTCTTTCTTCTGAAACTAGGGTAATGATATCTGAAGGTTTCATTCTAGGCTTTTTTGTTTTTTCTAGCACTAGCAGCTTGTTAACGCTAATCAGGTTTAAATTGTAATACCTAATGTGCTGTATTGCTGTGTGGAAAGGTATGCTTAGTGTGACATACCTAACTTGCAAAAGTATGTTTCCATATGCAGGCAAGTATCTTTTTAATGCAGAGTATTTATAGAAGGGGAGCAATATGAAATAGATGTGAATATCTCTTCAGTGGGTTATTTGCTGTCATGGTGTCAGATAGTATAGGTTAGGCATAGGCATGTTTATGGTTGTATTTGCTGTAATATCCATTTAGGACATTGTTGGTACAGAGGTGTACTCTAATTCTGCATGTATTGTACTTCACGTAAAAGTTGACATACACCTGCAATACAGCAGTTTCATGATAGGATGAACAAAGAAATACTCCCGTGACAAATGAGCTGCTACAAAAGTTAACCAGGGAAAAGTGTCTCTTGTCTCACTCCTGTAGTATCTTACACTCATTGCTTTTCTTCTTGAGTTTCTGTGCTTCTGGTGTTACTTTGGTATTGGCTATCACTGGAAGATTGAGAGGCATGTCTCAATTTGATGTTCCAGAAAGAAAAACTGTTAATTTCACCATTTCTGTTGTGAATGAATATGTGTAGGCTAACTTTTTTACCTTTTCTTTTGGTGGTTGTTTTTTTTGTTGTTGTTGTTTTTGTTTTAGGGGACTGATCTCTTTAAGGCGGATGGAGAAGTGTTCCTAAAACAGGCAAAAGTGATTTGAGGCTGGTGTAGTACCTGTTTTTAATAGAAAAGTTTATCTGAAACTAAGTAGATATAAAGTTGACAGTGTCCCTTTAAGTGTTTCTTTAAATCATAGAGTTTTGTTCAAATATCTCTTCCTTCCTCTTACTTGTTTTATGCAGCGTTGGATGGAACCATTCCTAAGCTTTAATTCGTTACAGAAAATAATGGGTTCACTTCCTTTTTAAGCAGGACAAAAGGAACAAGCTGTTGAATGGTATAAGAAAGGAATTGAAGAACTGGAAAAAGGAATAGCTGTCTTAGTAATTGGTCAAGGTAAGCCAGTTTTGAGTTTTGTGGAAAAGATTTTGGTTTATGGCTTCTTCAAAGTGAGAAATCAGTATTGCTAAATATGGTAGGTGCTAGGAATGGTCTGCTGTATGAATTAATTCATCAGAGTGTTTCTTATTCCTGTTTTAGCTGTAGATGAACACTGGTCCATTTCTCTGTTCTACCTTAAGGTTCTGGTCTATAACACATGCAAATCTTGCTCCAAATATCTTCAGACTATCCAAAATCATAAGCAGTTCATGAAAATTCTGAAGTAAAACATTTGATTTCTTATATAATGGGAATGCCAAAATACTGTGTTCTGATTTGATTTGCCAAAGTTGACAGTTCATGTTCTCATTTATGCAGAATTTTATATTCCTTTCAGTATAACTAAAAAAGAAACACCCCAATCTGGAGTGGTCTAGCATTGTGTTTCTGAACAGCTTATGCCAAAGTAGCTGAACATTTCCAACAAAGGAATAAAGCCATCTGTGTATATGGAAACATTTTAAGCTGTAGTGTAGAAGCAGGTATGTACCATAGAGAAATAGGTGTAGTGTGTGAAGGACTTGCTAAGAATTTCCATCCTCAAAATAATATAATAGTAAAAATAATAACCCAACCCCCCAAAAAACCCAAACCTGTAACTGCTTTTGCAGACTGCTGCTTTGTTCCTCAGCTATGTTTAGAAATGTTTGTGAAGAGTATATGGTGACATCTTACTTACACAGCAATACCAGTGGCATTTGATAGAACCAGTCTAAATTGCACAGTTTTTTAAAAAAAAAAAAAAAAGCTTGTCTTGAACAGACACTAATTTTTAGGAAGTTGTGATATTAATGTCTGTAATTCTGTGTGCTTTGAAATGTAAAGGGACACAGTCAACTGAATTTAAATCTGTTTATTTTGCCAAAGTGAATTATTTCAAATTGTACTTGCCTCTCAGTCACTTTTCAGGATTTTAAAATTTTTTTTTAATTTGACTTCTGTTTAGAAAAATGCAGTGACAAAGAACATATATTATGTCAGCATGAGATGTTAGAGAATATGTAAAGCTATGCTTGGGTTCCCACCGCTTTACGAGCAATATTATAAAGCAGATAGTGTCAACTAACTTTAAATTCTTGATTAAATAGAAAGCTTTAGGATTTTTTTCATTAGTTTTGCAACAATGTTCCTTAGTAGAGGGGGTAGATAAGGGGTGGGAGGAAGAGAAGGGAAGGCTGGGTGTCAGTATTTTAGCACTTAAAAAAGTTAATGTGCCAAATTGTGTTTTAACATTGATTTTTCTTTGTAAGGTGATCAGTGTGAACGGGCTCGACGTCTGCAATCTAAAATGATGACAAATTTGGCAATGGCCAAGGATCGCTTGCAGCTTTTAGGTACCAGTTACAATTCATGACTTTGGAAAGTTTGTCATTATTTGCACAACTTCATGTAATGCATTCTTCTAAAATATTACTTTGATTTTTAAAGCGAAGGAGTCGTTATCTGTGTAGGGTCTCTTAAGTTTGGTTTTTATTTGAGAGCAAGTAATATTTTTTCAATGCTGTTGATGGATTTTGAAATTGGAATCTCGTGACCCACTTCCCTATGCCTTAAGAAATAGGTGTAAAAGTAACTGAGAAGTCTTTATACCATAGCATGCTTGACTCGTAAACTGAGGAAGTCTTAACTAACTCTTGTTGGAGTTAGTTTAGGAATTTTGTGTTAGGACTGTAGTAAAACTTATATTGCTGATCATCAGTGCTAAATGTGCCTTCTGTAAGTGTAACTACTTCATATTCTCTTAATTCTGCTGTCAACTTACATAACAATTTTCCTGATTCTTTAGCATTATGTAGACTGTAAGGTTGTGAAATCCTAATTCTTGTAATTTTTACCTAGTAGGATTCTATTTTAAGACTAGCAGGTAAGATCACTTCTTTTCAGAAGCATAGTGTTGTACAGTTTTAGCTTTATCAAAATTAAGTGTTGTATGTAAGCTCTTAATGGACAGAGTAAAACAGGCAGGATTGGAAATGGCATATTACTGTGCCTGATAAACAACGATCCCCCCTCCCCATCAAGCTACAAACCCACAGCTTTGTGTAGTGCATCCTCTAAATTGAGATCTTTGGAAATGCTTTCAGTTCAGGCAGTAAAATGAAAATAAGACTTGTTTTGTTTTTTTTTTTAATTGCTCTTTAAGGGAGAACTAACAAACGTACTTGAGTTTATCTTGCATATCTGCAGCTTTAATCTTGCACTATGTTGTTTTGATTTCTACTAACTCCCTCTCCTAGGAGCTTATAGAGCAGATAGGAAAACTCATGTTCTTTTCTCCTCTTACACTTTGTGATTCTGTGGTCCTGACTGGTGACTGACAGGGAAGTTGTGACAACCAGGAGAAAGTGAATCCGTTTTGTCTCCCTTGAGTTTCTAGTGTCCTTAGTTCTTTTTGAAGAAAAGTGAAGGGAACACGGGGTGAAAGAGGCTTCCGGCTTCTAAGCTTTATTATGGGTGTTTGTCAGTAGAACCTCAACATATGCAGAAAAGATATTTTCTACTTGTTGGGGTTAAAGGCTGACTCCTAGAGGTAATACAAACTAGGGAACAGGAGTGAAAATGATTATATGCTAACAATCTTTGATAAGGTATGGCTTGTTGCTGACATCCTAATTGCAAGTAACTAGGTTTTCTTTAAAAAATTTGCTGTTCTTTGAAGCTTGAAGTAGCAATGCCTGTATTTTGTGGGTAGTGCTTCATCCTTGCTTGCGTTATTGTAATAGCACTTGCGATGTTGGTAAGTTGCTTACTTGCTGTGCTCTGATTGAAAAGATAAAAAGGGTAAACACTGCAAAAAAACTACAGTTGAAGTCAAGCTGGTACATTCATCTTTACCAGACTGTGTGATCACATGCTATTTGTATGCTTCATTCAGAGTGCAGATGAAAGGTAAACAGATAGAATAGTGTTTATTGCATAAGTTGATGTCAAATATGATTTTATTTTATTTTTACTTTGAAATTATCAGAAGTTTAGTACTTTGTTCTGCTTAGGTTCTTGTTCAGTTTGTACTAAGGATCTGCCTCAAACGATGTACCTGAGAGCAAAATTTGGATAGGAAGGAGCAAGTGAAGTCATCTGCCCTTTAGGAAGGAAAAAGATGTTGTTTGGAGAGATATTCCGATGGATTAAAATCCCTGCAAGCTTGATCATTACGGATCTATTTGAGTAATATTTGTTATACCATCTAACCAACTTTCAGGTATTGACAGCATCTGTTTTTGTTACTTTATATGTCATTTTACATGGATTTTGTTGAAATTTAAGGTAATCTAGAGTTGAATTGCATGTGCAATTTTAAACATAGCTTTTATTTTGTAACTTATAGTAACAGGTATTTGGAAGTTTTTAAGTGGTGTAGAGATGCTTTTGTAGTTGAACTAAACCTTGAAGCTCTTAAGGTTCAATAAAGTGATTTTTCCTATGAATCCAACTCTTAAGGTCAAAGGTTTCCGCTAGCCCTGTGGAATTTCTCCATTTCTCAAGGGAGAATAGGCAAGTCCTTTATTGCATTAGTTGGCAGGATAAAACAGACTTAAGGTAAACAATAATATCAAATATTTCATCCTGCTTGCTAGGCAGAGATGTGATTGCAGGCTACCTAACTGAAATGCCATCCAGTCAAGCAAGTTGCATTGGAAATACATAGAAAGGGAAAATTAAATCATATGGATTATAACTGTTCCTTAAAAGTGGTCAGTGCTTTGATTTTTTTGAAATGTGTTGGATCATCAATGTAAGTTTAAGTTGCATGACACCACTGATGGGGGTGTTGGACACCACTGATGGGAGTGTGATGTCTGATCACGCCCATGTGTTATCACCATGCATCATCACACCACTGATGCCTTCTAATGTTCGACCAAGAGGATGTAGCTACTTATCTTGGATGTTGGCTTTACTATTTTGAGCCCTGTTTTCATCTTGAGTCTAAATTACTGTATCGTGTTCTGTTTAAAGCTGTAGTATGACACAACCTGAAAGCTGAAGTTACTCCAGGTGTGTTTCAGAGCACCTCAAGGTGACTCAATCACTTTGGCAGTCCAGTGACAATATTGCGTTGTGCTAGGTGTAGGGGACTTCCAAGTTCTACCATTTGAATTGGTGGCGGCCCCTGTTTTTGACACGGTCTAGGGTGTGTTAGTTGTGCAGTTACTTAGGTGAGTGGATAAATCTTGCTCTGATGGTCTTCATAGACCTGATCTCTCCTGGATGACTGATCACCCATGTTAGAATCATTATATTTGATATATTTAGAATCACAGGAGGATATTTGTTTTCTACAGTCGATACATAAAACTCAGCAGTTTGCTCTTCCTGAAGATAGATAACTACAATGTCCATTGCAACACTACTCCATTCTAACGCTATACACTGTGCTCTCCATTTCAGAGAAACTTTCTTTAGGGGGATAGATTTCTGTCAGCACTAGTGCCTTTCTGTGTACTATGTGTAGCTTCGGTATTTTGGTTGAAGGATGCACATGGCACATAACTAAAATAACTTTCATAAGTATCCTCTTTGGTGATAATGCTGCCCGTGTATACATACCAGCTTCAATGAACACCTTTTGGGATTCTTCCAGTTTCTCGGAGGTGATGGTGGTTTTGCTTCAGGCTTGTGTTATAGGGCAATGTTTGTTTTTTTTTTTATTAGAAATCGGTTACCTTGAACTCAAGGTCTAGTGTTGCGTAAATAAGACAACAGCTGCAGTGGTGTTTATTTGGTAGGTTTATGTCAATGTTATATCATCAAGGAGAAATAATGAATGAGATTCTGTAAAAATTCCCCCCCCCCCCAATGTCTGGAGACAGAGGGAGAAAACATTTAAATGGAAGGTGATAGGGTGTCCTGTTAATTCCCTGGAATAATATTTAAGAGCTCAATTTATTTTCATTATTCCAGAGGGCTCTACAGCTAAACTGTCTCTCAAGAAAAGTGATATGTTTGCTTTATGTAATTTTATGTGCAATATTAAAATTACATGTTAATACGTAATGTGATGGGAAGACAGTGTGTGAATTGAAACTGGACAACAGTTGGGTTACATTTTTTTGTTGCAGTTTTGGAGTTCCTGAATATGTGGAACTTGCTAAGCCATTGATAATTGTGGTAAAACCCCAGTCTCAAACTGTAGTATTGAAGCAAATAGCATTTCCTGAATTCCTGCCCAAGCCAATTGATTTTATTATGGTTACTCTCTAGAAAGGTTTTTTGTAAAGTTCAGAAATGTTCTCCAAAACTTAACTGATTATCTAATATCTTACCAAGTCTATTAATACTAATTTTGTTTCCTAAGCTTCTCTATGTACTTTCCATTCAGATTGCATGCGCTGGGCAGGAAGTAGACTATTCTGCTGTCTCCTTCAGTAGTGCTGCGCCCACTAAAATAGTACGCTGTGTCTGCGGTCAGTCATTCTAAAAGGACTTTTCTTAGACTTCTTTAGAGGGAGGTTTCTTAGGGTAGCTTCTTGCAAGTTACAAAGCTTGTGGTTGTTTGTAGGCTGTTCTTGTGTGACTAACATTTTTTTATTTTACTGTACCCGACTCCTCAATGCTTTCAATTTAAAACAAAGTAAACCCTGGGTGCACATACTAATCTTGAACTTTAGCTTTTCATATTTGCCTGTGGCTACTAAATTTTCATTCTAAACCGCTTGTTTAGTTGATCTTGTTCAGTCAGGGTATTATTATTAAACCATCACTTAAACTATTGGACCTAAAGATACTTTTCAGGGAAGCTAAGTGGTGAGTGATCAGGAGCAGGCAGAAGAAGAAAGGAATGAAGCAGAAAGACTGGAAAAAGATCTGTAATAGACAAAGAAGCGGAAGCAACGAAGTGTTTATGCTTGTTTGTTGGACGATCTGCAAGCTCTGAATGGCAATTCTTCCTCCAGTCAGAGCATTTATGATCTTGGCCGTGCACATTTTCAGTAGAATTCATCTTCTTTTGCAGTATGTGCTTTCATGTTGCCAGAGGACATCGCTCCTCTACTTGGCCATCTGTTTTCCTGCAGCTTCTTGGTACTGTTATCTCTTGGAGGAGAGGAGAAAAAAAAAGGAGGGGGGGTAGTGTGACAATGTATGCCTTGCATCCTTACAAACTGTGTTTTCTTTTTGCAAAAAAGGTGTGTGTGTGAAATAAGGGAGGGAGAGGCTGTAAAGTGCCCCAAAAGTAAGGCCTAGAGGTTTTTAACTGCAGTGGGAAAAGCAGGAGTGGTAGATGAGCTGCAGAGAACAAATAGTCCTGAGCCTTAATTCTTGTTTTGTGTCGTTTGCAGCCTTACGCCTCTCTGACTTACGCTTTGGCTAGTTTATCATGACTTCTTAGAGTTAATGTCTTTCTCCTTAATCTTTAACCTTATAAATCTTGTATTCAGATGTTTCTGAAGTTAATCGTCTTAAAGAACACAGCTTGCATGACAATTTTATTGACTGAATTTCAAGGCAATTACATTTCTAAATAGAGACCTTAAAAGACATCATCGTAATGTATATATGGTGTTTTGCTTGGAACAGTTGAGGTTTCTGTAAAATGTTGACTGGCTGTTACTACTTAAGTGAAACATTTAATATGCAGGAAAGTGATGACTCCTTGCAGTTGGTCAAAAGTAACACCTTGGGGAGGACTTTCAGAAATGGGTTATTAACACAAATATTTAGTAAATGAAGTTGAATTAATCCTGACCATTGCTTTTGAGAAGTAACTACAATCACTAGACTGGAAAGATTGTTGTAATTAACTCATCTGTAAATGGCTAGTTTTAAAGCTGTTTTCAGTCATGCTCATACTGACAGAATTTTCTTACAAATTTGCTAAACATGTAGAATAGATAGAAATACTCCTTTTATCTTTAACCCTGTATCAAGTATAACAAAGCCAAACTTGACATTGTGTGTTCAACATACATAAATTTTCTTGGTTCATTTTTATTTTTTGTTTGTTTATTTTGTCCTTTTTCCTCCCTCCCCCTCTGTCTACTATGTAGAGAAGCTGCAGGCAGTTTTGCAAATTTCCAAGCCGCAAATGGAGGTCTATAATGACAGTACTAACCTGGCATGCCGCAATGGACATCTCCAGTCAGGTGGGTTTGGTTTTACCAGCACCTATTGAGGGGATGTCTCTCAGTTTCTGGTGTATTACAGGGAAAAATATGCACTGCTATGTTCTGGCCCCACCAACTTTTAAAAAAATTGTTTTATATTTCTGTTTTTAAAGGCTTTTTATAAAATACCAACCTTTCCAGGACTTTGACGACAGTGTTTTATTTTGTAGTATTCAGTTCTCTCTTACAATAACTGTCCTAGAATCCAGAATTATTTACTAAAAAAATGTTTTAGAAAATATTTCTCATGTTATATTCTTAAAGGAATTAAATTAAACCTGTTTTAAAGTGTCAAAGTCAATGCAGATAATGTAGGTTATATATTGTGCCCACATAAGTAGTTCTTCCTTTATAATATTGTGAGAGTGAATGTGCATTTGCATTAAGCTGCTTTAAATTTCAGGGTTTTTTACTCTGAGAAAGTGATACACGATTAAAACAGCGGGCAAAAAAAACCAGCTCTTGCTTTTTGTCAAAGAAGTTTGGTTTTATCCTTTCCCGGAAGACTGCACGAGGGATACTAAAATACCAGAAGTAAACTTGTTTGTCCGTACACGAGGAGTAAAGTTACTGTGAGGTTTGTGAATTGTTTTTAGGGAATGTTTTAAACCAGCAGTAAGCTATTGTGACAACTGCGATCTCAACTGATAATTTGTACAGTAGACTATAAAGAGGTTAAGTAAAATAGAGAGCTAACAAGCAATGGAATTCATAAAGCTTGTCTACTGAGTCAAGAGCAGTATTCAGTTTTTAAAGTAAACTAAACCTGAAACTTAGTGTAAACCACATGCTTTTTTTTTTTTTTTAGCTCCATTTCTAGTTCTGAAATCATCTTACTGTTTGGTTTTATCCTCCCTAATGTATGAGAAGTTAAAGTAGTGGAACTATGTCATGTTAGGCACCTTTAGATTACTCTGTGTGTGGTATTTTTTGTTAACTGCATTTGTCAAAAAGATGTAGTTAAAATGTCTCTTCAGTATAAGTTCCTATGTAGATTGAGCTTGAGAACTCTTTACCTTAAATGATGCAGTACAACTGTTGTCTTTTTACCTAGTTGGCTAGAGGTTGGATGAACAAATACATACGTATACACACAAAAGTTGGTAACGTGCTCCATCTGATTCGATATGAACAGCTTTTTCTTTAAACTCTTTCCTTGATATGTTTTTGTACCTTTTTCTCAATGTATCTCAGAATTGGATGCTGCAGGAGAAGGTTAGACTGAGTTTTCACTCTTAAAACTGTTAATTCAGTTACTTAAATCTGTTAGTAACAAAGCATAGAATATCCATTGGCATCTACTGGAAATGAAGGAACATTTTGCTAGTTCTGTGGCAGGTGTTTTTATTTACAGAAATTCCTGTAGCGGGAGGTGGTCACTGTTGGTAAACTTGTGGAAATTGGCATTAGTCAATTTACCCATTTGGAAGTCATATTCCTGATGACTTATAGAAGATGGATGACTGAACTTCTGCAAAACTGTGGACGAAAGGGTAGTGAAACAACTGCAAAGGGCCGTGGTCTTCTGGGGATGCTTTTTTCTGAGAAAGTGTCTTCCGACTTTCTGAAAAGGGAATGTGGGCTAATGGAGAAACTTTCATTTACCAGGCTCAGTGGGATCTGAGAAGAGAGAAAGACTAAAGAGCAGGTCATAAAAAAGAGTTAGGTACCAGGCATCTACTGATTACTTTGAACAAGACTTCAAGAGGCTTGTTCCATTTCCATTTGCATTTACATTACTAAAAGTAAACTTCAGATTCATAACTTGTGGAAGTTAGAGGTTTACCCAAAGCGCTGAACTTCTCCTGCAGTTGTGGGGTCCCTGATAGTACCAGGAAAGACATCCTATTAATTGACATCTGAATTTCTTAATTGGCTGGTGCCTATGCTCACATGCTCACTCTGTCTCACACCCTCTCTGTCTCTTTTTTTGGGGTGTGAGGGGAGGGAGTCTTGTTTGTAAGAACATGCCGGTGCTACACTTTTTTCTTAAAAGTACTTCCTTTATACATGTTGTAATAAAGACGGTATTTTCACATGAACAGCTGTAATCATTTAAAAACACAAAGTAGATAACAAATTCTTAAAAAACTGTACAAAATCAGCTTGCAAGCTGCTTGAGGTAAGAGGACTGCTGTTACTGAGAAAGTACAGGTACCGCAGAAGTACTGAGTTACAGGGCTCTGGCATAAGCTTCGTTTTTCTATCTACATAAAGTATTACCTGTGCTGTTGCCTAATCAGACTGGGCTTTTTAAAGTCCAGGATTTTATGAAGTGTGAAACATGATCATTCATAGTTTTAACGTCAAGAAAGTGTCTTTTTACTGCTTCTTTGGTCAAAAAGTGCTTTGCTTTCTTTCATTTGCCTTTAAAGGCCAAACTCTTTAAGTATGTTTTTGCTGCTTAATTCTGCTTGATACTCTATTCTCACAGCTATACTGCACATTTTTATGTTTCCAAAATGATTACTGATTTGAGATTCTTCCTTCTTTCAAGATGCTATGTGTCAGCCTTTCAGACCAATTTACTTGATTCTAGCACAAATGACTGACTTATCCCTGTCTTCCTCATTCATAGTTTCTTAACTTCCCTGAATAGCTAGAGATTTTTCTGGAAAATTTATCTGATAGATTTATAATGAGGTTTTATAAGACCTCATTATAGCAGTATCACCTGTCTGTCAGTTGCAGAAGGCTACACAGTAACTTGTCTTAAGAGTAATAACAAGTAGCCTTGACCTAAAACTTTATTTTGAAATACATATTTATTGTTTAATATCCATCAATCTTGTTCTCATAGCAGTCTTAAATTAGATGTAAAACAAATTAGCTGGTTCTTTTTTTTTTTTTCTTTCTCAGACATGCATGTTTTCCTTTGCGTTGTGGGTGGTTGTTTTTTGTTTTTAAACTAGCTTGAGAAGGAGATTTTGCCAGTCTTGTCAAAGGCGGTGTTTGAGTTTTATGAACTTATTACTGGGCATACAATACTGATAGTATTACGGTAATTCCGGTGTACCGTTTTACATTTAACGTGTAAATCTCAGCATGATACAAGACCAGAGAAAGCATTAAATTTCTCCCTCTTACCACAACATTAGCACTGTGCAAGTAGCTAGTATTTTATCTCAGTTTTCACTTGGAAGGATTTGCTGGCATGTCTTTAATAGTAGGCATATATTGGCAATGTTTTTCAAGTCTTAATCCTGAACTTTTTAAAGAAGTTTCCCAAGTAGAAGAACAAGTAGCAATAAGATCGTTTTTAACACCATAATTTGGCAACAGTAGATCTTTGACTGACATGGCTCTGTCAATTCAGAAAGGAGAACAATTATGTCCCAGATCTGTATAGCTGTGCTACCATTTGAAACATGGAACAGGTCCTTGTTAGTAGCTGAAGTTTTCTGTTAGGTAGTTTTTATTACTAAATCTATTTTGATTTGAAAAATCTGAATATAATCTTTGAAGGAATTACTATTTTGGGGGCTATTGTGAATGTTGATCCTGAATATCTATCAGTCTTGCGATTGCTGCATGTATTTTGCTATGCGGTATTTGCAGAAAATGTATAGCTAAGCAGTTTAAAGATTTTTTTTTAAATAAAACTACATACTTGAAGTTATAGACAATCCTAGTCTGGTGAAATTTTTTTTTCCAACTTGGGGTCCGCAGACCATAACTTCTCATAGTCACTTTATATCAGTTATCAATAGGCATACGTAAGGAATTTCTGAGGAATATGATGATTTTTAAGGTTTTGCAACTAAAGGCTGGAAACTGTTCTGCAATACTGGAACTGCTGCTTCTAATTTTAATTTAAACTTTTTTTTGAAGTTATAAACCAGCAGCAACTTTTTTATTAAGATGTGCCTTAACCTGTTTTAGATGCACAAAAGAAAATATAATTGGTTTGCTTTTTAGAAATACAAAGCATGCTGTTATCTTTATTAAATAAATAAGCTAGAGCTGCATGTTTCCCAGATTGTTTCTGTGTTTCCAGGTGCATAGTATAATCAAGCTTCTCTTAAAGTTGTTCAAACTTATCCTTACTTCACTTTACCTTTAAAAACAGTTAAATATAATAAATGCATTTTAACATTTCTTTCTGTAAGGGAGTCTGAAATTGGGCCCCTGTGTCTGCAGCTTATCATAATTTAACCAATAGAAAACCTCAGACAAAATTTTGCTCATTGCTTGTTTGTAATTTGTTCGTTACATATATATTTGGATGACAGATTAAAATTGCAGGGATGCTTTCAGGACCAGATAGTTATTATTTCTGTATGATCTAATGGTATTAGCATGGAGCTTTGAAGTAAATTATTCTGTCCAGTGAAGAATTAGAGAGTAAAATCAAAATCATCAAGCCCCTATTACTATCCTATAAGTATAGATGAAGTAGACAATTGGATTGTTCAGTGTTTTAAATACCCTTGAAAAAATACCATGGTCTGTCTTCATGATTGGAACGTATTTTAGGCACTTCCTTACTGTTTTATACGAAACAGTGAAATATTTGGCAAAACTCTGCTGGAGATATTACAAAGGTTTTAAGGCCACTTGCAGCATATTTTCTGTCTTTCAGCAGATGACAAATACAAATGCATAAGAAATGTGTTTTGAGGATTTTGCATTTGTTACAGCAAAATATATATTTTACATAATGAAATAATAGGGGCTATCAGTCTGACAAGAGACATACATGTGCTCTTAAACGCTTCACACTTTAGAAATAGGTAAACTTTAGATAAACTGTAATTCTGAAAAGTTTGATCACATTTTTATTTGTCCTCCAATGAAAATTTGTATATAAAATGAAGTTTCCCTCTGGAGTTGACACTGAACAACTATGTTCAGGAGTAGTTCATCAGTGCTTCTTTCTGTGCTCCCCATCAGGACTGACCACAGAACATATGTAAACTTGGTGGTCTTGATTCCTGGACGTAAACTGTAATTTGTATTTAAACCTTTCTCTTTTCCCTTCCTTACACTGTATTTCCAGCTTCCTGAAATACTCCTCACCTGTGCAATTTTATGATACTCAAGATTGCAATATGTGTGTATTGTTCTCAATAGATGGGGGTAGTTCTGGGAAAGTGGGATAATTGAACAACATTTTAGGGTGAAGGAGATGGAGAAAAACTTTTTGAAGCCTTCCCATGTTGACTTTAAGCCAGCTGTGCAAATGAGGCTGAAGGAAAAAAAACAACCAACCACCAAACTGAGTGCCACCTTTTGATTAAATTGGACCAGAGTGATGAGTAGCTAAGTTTTTAATAGATTCACATAGTGCTTTTTGAACTTGAAAGTTACTAAGTATGCCTAATTTTGAAGAGTTTTTGACTTGGAAATTCATGTGCAGGAATGACTAAGTAAATTTAACCAGCTCTGGATCTGTGTGTGATTAAGCCATTAGCCGTTTTTGGGTGGTTTTGGGGTTTTTTTTGTTTGTTTGTGTGGGTTTGTGTTGTTTTTGTTTTTTGTTTTTTTTTTTTGTTTTGTTTTGTTTTTAATGAGAAATATCTTACAGGTAAATGTAGTTAATCATATTCTTCAAGTTCCCTTGTTTTTTGAATAGTGATACATCTGCATTGTTTATGATGAACCTGCAGAGTTTCTGTAACTCTTAAAAGGGGTAGATTTGTGACTGGAGAAAGGCTCTAGAAGCTTGTTAGCCGAGTAGTTCAACACATGGATAACTGCAGGCTGTGTAAAGATTTGCTCCTGGTCGTATGCAAGACTTCTATGTTTAACGAGGCTGAGAACATTGTAGTAATTAATTGATCCTCCCACTGTTTCACTGAAGTATTCTTATTTGAATTTTTTAAACATAACATTCAAAATTATAAGGCTTCCTACTTAAAGTATTTTTCACTGAACTGCAATATTATAAATCAAAAATTCTTTTAAGTCATTAACTTCCTTAAAAATCAGAGTTCTCTGGCCTGTTGCTTAACAAGTCAAACTGAGTTGCAGATTTCTAAAACCTTAGTGAAGAAACTTGTAGCTGAAATCCATCTTGCGCTTCCTTACCTCTAATGCCATGTTTGTCTTACCTAATCGAAAGTCTCCTTAATCCTTTTAAAAGGATATAAAATAAGGCAGTATTTACAGTTTCCATTGCAGACAACAGTACTGAGCTAGACAGCTTCCAGTTCTGCATTCCCACCACAACCCCGCCGCCCCGATCTGATGCTGTGCTCTAATCATTAACCAGCCTGACCAACCTGCGTGCTTGCTGTAGCACGTTCTTACCTCTTAGTCTCTGTTTTGATGTTTTACCCTTGCCATTTCTGTGCTAGGGAATCTTATTTTATTGTGTATCCCGTACGGCGATTGTAGAAATCAAGTGCTATTTCACTTACTCTGGACAAAAATGGCCTTTTGTAGTTAAATCACCTGTGGCCAATATGTTACGTTTTATCTGTCACCTAATTTAAGGCCATCCTGCTCCATCATGGAGGTGAGTTAGAGTAAGTGTGAATGGAATGTGTGGTGGTGTTTGAATTCAGTGGTATAATATAATATTTTAAGACTTAATTTTACATGTAGGAAGGTACACTGCTTCAGAGCTGTCCATTCAGAATTTACTTACACCTTGAGATTCCGGAAGTGAAACAAAGTTGTAAGAAAAAGCTCCTGGTAGTTGCTTGCAGGTGTAACTGTTTTAATTTTCTCAAATTAAAGTGCCTTGGTGAAGCTTCTGTGTGGAAGGTGCTGGATAATGTTAGCTAGCATCCAAAGTTACTAGCCTGCTAAGATCACTTAAGGAACAAATGCTCTGAATCTAATGGCTTGAAATTTGGGTATTATTATAATGATTATTTTTAGGAGTTCTTGGGAAGGAAAATCTTCTCGCTGGTGTTCTGTCTTCTTCTGTCTTAAGGAATAGATGGTGTTCTTCCCTTGTTACAGGACTTAGCTGTCTCCAGCTTTTCGAAGATGGCTAACTAGTGTTGGTTTTGAGAGCTCCTAAAAATTCAAAACTTAACTTCAGGAGAAAGCTACAGTTAATATCCCCTTAGAAGTACTAAACCTCTTTAAAAACGTGTATTATTCTGCTATAATACTGTATTATATGTGTCAACAATACTATCTTCAAGTTAGAATTGATGGTAAAAGTATGACTGCTGAAAATGTTCTCATAACATTGGTTTTCTTTATAGAAAGTGGAGCGGTTCCAAAAAAGAAGGACCCCTTGACACACACGAGTAATTCCCTTCCTCGTTCAAAAACTGTTGCAAAAACTGGATCCACAGGCCTTTCAGGTCACCATAGAACACCTAGCTACAGTGGGATATCAACTTCTGTGTCTAGACCAGCACCTAATCCTGCAGCTTCAACTCATAAGGTATAGTAAGGATAACTATAGCAGTATACACTTGGAAAGTCAGTGTAAATTCCAGAACAAACTTTAGATTTACTGCCTTTATTGCATATTATAGTAGCAGAAAGTTTTGGAAAAAAAACTAAACCCCTAAATTTTTGGCCAAACTTCTTGAGCTAGGCTGCAGAGTGGATTTTAGAAATCGGGAGGCACAGGCAAATAGATTTTAATTGTGATCGCAGTAATAAATGACACTACTTGTTTTGTAAATTGCATGGGAAACTGAGGGAAGCTTGCTTAGGAGAAAAATAAATGTTACTCCCAGTATGTAAAAGATGGAGAGAAAAAAACCGTCTTACTCCAGAACTACAGATTTCCGCCCCCACATTCCTTCTCTTCCAAAGCATGCATGCACAGGTTGTATTGCAACCACATTGAAAAGCATGTTATGGTTAGATTGTGACTGAAATACAAAAGTAAGTCCTATACTAAGACGACACAAAAATGCTGCATTTCTTTTGACCCATCTCTTTCCCTTCCATCCCTATCTCCCCCCCCACTACTCCCATGGTTAAAGTAGAATAAAAAGCAGAATGGACAGAACATAAATGTAGTTAAGCGTTATTGCTGCTATAATATGATGGTTTTTAAATGGCCTGTTAGCCAAGTATGACAGCAGTAGAAATTCTTGCTTATAGGTATTGAGAATCTGAAACAATTTGTGATGCTCTATTTCTAGAGTATGCTGGGGGAAAATACCATAGTTAAATATAATGAATTATTGTCAAAAAAAAAAAAAAAATCCCAAACCCAAAATCAGACCAGAAAACCGCTCTCCACTGGAGCCTAAGATGTTCTGCCCGGGGGTGAATATGATAGTATGATTTGTAGCAAAATACAGCATCAGAATATCTGGTATGTGTTAAGGTATCAGGTTTTACTGCAGCGTATGAAATGTAAAAGTAATTTTGTTAATGGTATGCTTTAAAAATATCAAGTTGGTTTTTTGTTTGGTTTTTCCCTCCCCCCTTCTCCAGGCAGCTCCTAAAAATAGCAGCAGAACAAATAAGCCTTCTACTCCTACCACAGCTCCTCGAAAAAAGAAAGACATGAAGATATTTAGAAATGTGGACAGTAACCTTGCTAATCTCATCCTGAATGAAATTGTTGATAGGTAAGTCTGAAGAAAAGTAGGCTTTTCAATGCAGAGAACCAGTCTTTTGTTCAGTACAGTCTTGGTCCACTTGGTCACTTGGAATGAAAATTAGTACTTTTTATTTGTTGTGGGTTTTTTGGGGGTTGTTTTGGTTTGGGTTTTTTTTTTGGTTATTGTTACTTAGACAAAAGGATGAAAATTCAAATCAGAAATGCTTATCTTTTTAAATGCTTAGCAATATAAGTTGTAAATTTCCTCAAAAGGGTTCTGTATGAATAGTCAAATGCATTAAATTAGTCAGCTGCAGCTGAAAAAGAGTATCTCATTGTTAGACTAATTAGTATTCCATTTCTTTGTTAGTGGCCCAGCTGTCAAATTTGATGATATCGCAGGGCAGGAATTGGCTAAACAAGCTTTGCAAGAAATTGTTATCCTTCCTTCTCTTAGACCTGAGGTAAGCAGCTGGTTTCGTTATCACTCTGTCACAGAATCAAAGAAATGTATTGTGCTTCACACATGAAGTGGTGATTTTTGAATCCTGTCTTTACTATGATTGCTATCGATAGCTGTCTTGGAAAAGGAGAATGAAGAATTTATGTGTTAAAATACTACCATGAAATTCCTCGTCTTCTGCTTAGTCAATGTTGGAGAAAGTGACTAAGGCAATAGCTTAAAAAAAAAACAACCCAAAACAAACAAAAAAACCCAGCAAACCACAAACCCCTAGAAAACCAAACCAAACCAACAAAAAAAAAATCCTGAAAATTTGGGAGGCTGACTGTTCCAGATAGCTATAGCTGTGTGTCTAACCCTATATGGACACGTAAAGGACAAAGCCCATAATTGGGAGAGTGAAACAGATAAGATTTGTATAGGTAAATTCAGTCATGACACTATCTGATTTGAAAAATATTAAGTTGGCATTGTGGTCATGTTTTCTGTGTGGATGTTGGTTAGACATTCTGAATAGTCTATTCACAGCAGAAGAGGATGCAAAGAAGTGTAGTAGCGAGTAAGCAAGTACACTGAGGTGTATAACATTTGAGGGTAGATTTCCTCTTTGCTTGGCTGAGTGGAAATAGGTTGTTCAGGCTTTTATTTTATTTGAGGTGGTACCTCAACTACTGTGACTGCCTAGATTCAGGTCTGGTCTATATACTACTGGAATTTTCTGAGCGACATTTTAAAAAATTAAATTGGTCATTTTCTAAAGCTGGAGTTGCTAAAAGTTGCTGGACTCTTGCAGAAATTGCATGCAATGATTTACTGCAGTGCTGATGATTCAAGCAAAATTGCTGTTTGTTCTTTGTTTGCTTGTGGGTCTCTTTTGTCACATTGAGGGTGACTGGAGTTGCTCTGTGGTCATCTTCTTTCCTTTAATCCAGTTTCTGGTTTTGAAGCGTCACGGGGAAGAAACCCTAAACCTGGCATAGCATCATTGGAATACCAGCCCTGAGGAAAACAAAGCTTTGGCATCAAATATACATGCTCTGGTATTCTTATGCAGAAGGAAAATGTCATTGTCCCGTCTCTGCTACTACAGTATGTCAAGCTTTAGTATGTCAAGTTTGTTGTTCACAGTGAGCTGGGTGGGAAGGACTTTGAGATGTGAGGCTTGGAATAGTTATGACTCTTTTCCAAAAATGGTTGGTATTTTCAATAAGATCTTCTTTGTATTACTGTAGCTAGCAATGGGCCCGACCTTGGTGTAGGTTGAGATAGAACAAGGACAGAGAATCCTGTGAATTTTTAAATATTCCTTGGAAGAAAAGAGGTTGGTTTTATTCCTTGTAAATTAATATGGTAGATGTTGCAATTGTAAGGGAATATTTAGTAAATTAAATACTACTTCAGTTTTAACTTAATGTGTTTTGAGCTCAAATTCATATTTAAATAAGCCAATTAATGGTATTTTTGTAGGAGAGCAAGACAAGAGTTGAGGTGAATGAACAGAAAACACTGGCTGCAACCATTTCAGCAGTAAGATGCTAATAAAATGGTAGCAATTAGTTCAGACCAGTTTGGTATGATAACATGTTTGTTAACAAAAACTTTAAAAACTTAGCGTGTCTCAGAGATAAATGGCAGTTGCAGCTGAACTGTGTATGTGATGATCAAGGTGAGGGGGAGTTGTAGATTTGGTCTGGACTATCTGAAAATGGTGGAACTCCCAAAGAATGATTCCAAACAAAAGGAGTCAGGAAGGAGATGCACATGGTGGTGTGCTACATGGAAAGCAGAAACACTTGAGGAATGTAGTTATCCAGGTTAAAACGCTGCAATAGGTTTGTAATGTAGGTGGTCTGTATAAGTGAATAGGATCACACTGGATAGCTATTTTTAGTGATCAAACAAAGTCAAGCACAAACAAAATGCTGCTAATGATGAAATAATAGAGAAAACGCATGTTAGTCGGTCATTGTAGAAACACTAGACTGGTAATGGAGCCATTTGTTATCATGGATATTGTGGAAAGGAGTGCCTGCCGACAGCCGTGTTTAGACGTGGTGTGTATATATAAGAGACTCCCTACTATTACTTTTGGTTGGTTGTTTGAATTATTGGAAGCTGGAATGGAGGGGTGAGTGCGACACCAAAAAACGAACCCTGAAACTCTTGAGGAAAGTGGTAAAGACAAAGTGCTGGGGAAAACAGGCTATGGGAGTAACTGAGAGAGATGTACTCTATGAGAATTTGTAGATTTGCGTGCTGTGACGCTACATACGATGGGTGCAATTTTATAGTGTAGGAATGATGAATCCAATGCAGAGTGAGAGGGAGGAGATTATTATCAGCAGCATTTAGAGAAAGTAGGTGGTGGTTAAGTAATATTTTAAATCGTTTTGGTCAAAGCTTGTCTTTTCAAGTTTCATTTAATAAAAAAAAAGGACAACGAAGGGGTTCTTTCCATATGGAGTTAGTAGGAACGTTGCTTTAACTCTTTTACTACACACCTTAATTCCCCCCCGTTTTAAATGCAGTTGGGACTTTAAGCTTGTTAGGCTGGTCTGTCTTGTGGAATGTGTTACTGCCTTTTATACTCCTTTCACAGTGCCTCTATGCTCAGAGTGATCATGATGTAATTTAACTGTTGTGTGGGAAACAATAGTGATGTGCATTAGGTCAAGTTAGTGATAGAATGTAGTTCTCTAAAAACCTGTACTGTTGTTGTAGCACCGCTACTATTGCTACACTGCTAGCCAGTGAGCCGTTCCTCAATCTTAAACCATTTTCTTACAAAGGTAAATCGACATTTTCTTTAAGTCTTTGAAGGTAACTTATGATGTTGTACTTTTCAGTTATTTACAGGACTTAGAGCTCCTGCACGTGGTTTATTGCTGTTCGGCCCACCAGGAAATGGGAAGACAATGTTGGTGAGAAAATTACTTCATGCATGAGTTGGTGTATTAAAATGTAACAATGAGGGGTGGCTTTCAGTTTGGCTGTTGTAGTAATAAACTGTATATTCTTCCTGGATGTGTGTTATGGTGCCAATTTAATACAAAAATGCAGAATTGTTCTTAACTGTGGATTTTACGGGGGAGGGAATTGCTAAACTGTTCTCTATTTAATTATTTTCAATATCACAAGTAATATTTTAAAACTTAAACCAGCAAGTCCAAGTTTCATTTTCAGAGAGAGTAAAAGTAACATGATTAGTTGTTTGTGTACAGCAGTGATTAATCACAAATGGTCTGCTCTCCGCTAAGACATACTAGAAGTGCATTTTGGAAATGGGGAAGGAGCACAGTAGCAAGAAAGGGAGTTGTCTCACTTCCACACTGCTGTGCAAAGAGCATCAGTGCTGTAGAACTGTCTGGCTGCTGCTTGTTTTCTCAGCCTGATGTGCTAGATTCAGGGAACTGGAGTGAAATGGCTGTGCATCAGCCAGGGAGCATCGCGTGTCCTGATGCAGCTGAGCTGGGCACATCGTCCTGCATCACATGGCGTGGCTGCAGCTGCACATTCCCTTTGCTGATACTGAAGCTAGCTCAGCTCTGAAGGGCAGGAGTGCAAATGTTGAGCAGCTCACTTGGGCTCATCTGTTGTGTTTTACGTACTGGAACATAATTGCTAATCACTGAAATTAAACTGTATAACCAGGGAATCATAATGTCTTGAAAATGGTGAAACTGTTAAAGAAGAGGGTACTCTGTATGAGCATTCTGGCTGAACTGATTCTTCTTCCTAGCTTTCCTCTGAAACAGTTTTTGATAGATAGGGTAAAGAGAAAAAAAAACACCATAATTTTTAATGTGATTTGAGCCAACTGCTGCCCTAAACTACCACCCTAAGTTAGTTAAAACTGTTTCAGATGTCTACTCAGGATACATTGAAAGGAACTGGAGACTTGTATTCTTCAGTAAGCAAGTTGTAGTTGGCTATGGAGATGATGTGATTAGAAAAGTTGAAGAGAGTCTGGAAATTTCTGTAGTGGTTCAACTGCTTATCCATTCTTATTTGTAAGTGGCCTGTACAGAAGTTTTCTGTAGTGTCTACAAGATGTTCCATTTGAAGGAATAGGCGTTTTCAAAATCGTCAATCAGGACATGAGTGCTAGCTACAGAAGCAGAGAAGTATCTTCAATGTGATGTTTTAAAAAGTACTTTTTTTCCCCCCCTTCCCCCTGTCCTAGGCCAAAGCAGTTGCTGCAGAATCAAATGCTACTTTCTTTAATATAAGTGCAGCGAGCCTGACTTCAAAATACGTAAGTAGCAGGTGTAAATTATATTGGTCAGAAAACACACATGCTGTAATTGGCGCTTAAGAAGGCCAGAGACTTCTGATGAGTCCTTGGTGAACTGTTAGCCTATAGTGAACATAAAGTTTTTAAAGAGTGACTTGTGAAGTAAAAAATTTTATTTTGTGCTTGTGATAACTCAATGTCAAAGGCTTTTGCAGTTCAGGATGACCCTGGCTGTCATATAGATGAGTGGTTGTGGGTTTTTTCCTTCTTTAAAAAGTAAATGAAGTGGGTCCCAGCTCCCTTTCACTCTGATAATTTAGGCATCAAAATCTTTTGACAGCTCAATTGTGATCATAAGTGAAGTTGTAATGTTTCTCTTAAGACATAAACAATGTGGTTGTATGTAATACTGAACTAGTGATAATCTGAGTGTGTATGAATGGACTAAGTGTGGTTGGTTATCAGCAGGATTTTCTGTAGGTCCTTATGTTACCTCTCTTGTAATAAACACTTTCTAAACACCCTCCAAAAACAGTTTATTGTTGTTTTAGGTGGGTGAAGGGGAGAAACTGGTGCGTGCTCTATTTGCAGTAGCCAGAGAACTTCAGCCTTCTATCATTTTTATTGGTAAGACCTTAAATGTTGTTGACTTTTGTGTGTTTTCTTAAATATTTTGACTTATTAAATTGGAATCATTGGATAAACTTCTTTGGGTAATTCTGCAGTGCAGAGCAAGCGTCTTGGATATGACCTGCTGGCTAAAGAGTAGTTCCATATAGAGCATGTTAGATTACTGTTATTTAATTGGTATTAATAGTGTGAAGAAATGCCCTTAAAAACACAAATGCTGTACTAACTTTACAGAGTAAGTCCATTTATGTATTAAACTTCAAACATGAAAATGGGTTTTGCTTGTCCTGAGTTGCAGTTTATTATCAGGAGGATTTTTTTTTCTCTCATTTGTGCTTGGTGTTACATATTCAAAGGACAACACGTTATACAAGCTTTTAAACTTTACTAAGATCTGTCTGTCTCCTAAGGAATACAGATCTGATCTCTCTTACTGGAGCCCTATATTAGCAAAAGAACTTAGGCAAATATGAAGACTTTGCTGTCGTATGCTTAATTAAGATGTACTTCTTTGTTTTTTAGATGAAGTTGATAGCCTTTTGTGTGAAAGACGGGAAGGTGAACATGATGCTAGTAGGCGTCTAAAAACAGAGTTTTTAATAGAGTTTGATGGTGTAAGTATTTAGTCTTGGGTATTGTTTGATTTAACTGAATTGGCTAATGTAGTGGGTGCCAGTACAAGCTACAGAGGATTTTGCTGCTGGGGCTTAGCTCTGTCCCCCTCACTCCCACCTTGGTCGGCAAACAGCTTTTTTTCTATTGCTGTTAATTTTTCACCTGCGTATTGTAGTATTCTGGAAAATTCAGTCTGGGGTGAGAGGTAGTAATCCGGAGATGAACTGAAATAATGGGTTGAAAGACAATGGACAGAGAAGAAAGGATAACAAATGGCAATAATAAAGGAGTTGTGAGAACAAATGTTCTTACAGGGCAAGAGGGACACTGGAGGGTTAGGCAGAGTTGAATCCTTGTTCGCACTTGCATGTTTTGGTGAAGTACATCTCTTCATTCTGGCAAAGTAGGAGAAGATTAAATGGCTTTTAAGTAGTGTCTTTTTGGTTTTTAGGGGATATGTGTCACAAAAGCATGCACTGTCAAGGGGTGAGGTGAGACTTGAGGGATGAGGTTTTCAAACAGACTAGTTCAGATCATGGGTATACACAGCTCTGACACATCAGAAGGATTAATTTCTGTGTTAGTATGCTTTTTATTGAGCTATAATTTTTTTCTTGGCATCATGACCTAGAGATGACAGGGTACAGTAAGAATATATTTAATAGCATGTATGTAATACCCACAAAAAGGAACTGGGTTTCATAGTTGGGGGCAGGGAGGAACAAATAAATATCAGAATATTTTTCTGTCACACAGCACTGTTTTTTGTGTTGAACAATTTTAGTTTATATTCCGCTAGCACAGTGGTGAAACAATAGTAATGAGGTACAGGAGGAGAAGATAACTGTATAACCGAGATCAGGAAAAACTTTTCCAAAGTGGGGTGAATCAGGACAAATAATGCAATGTGACAATGATATGCAGAAAGTATTACACACACAAACACACACACACTCACAGAGTTTTCTCTTAAAATGAAAAGGGGAAAATTAAACATAATTAGTAAGTTAGCAAACTTTGGATCAAGGTATAACTATATAATACAATATTTTTGTGGAACTTTTTGGACTCAGTAAGGCAGCAGTGAACTTAAGTCTATGAAGGATTGGACACTAGGTGAGTAACAACACGTCTCTGATACCCAAATGTTTTCTCTGAAGTCTGGAAGCTGTAAGTCTCCATATTCTTGGGTATAACATCAAGTCTTGCAATTGAGTGAATTGGGGGGGGAAATTACTGTGTCTGTATACTATTGAATAGCTTCTCATTTTGATTACTAGCTTCTTGTGAGACCCATTTTAGATGAGCCTCTGATCTGATTTAGTGGTTCTGGCTGTACCTTAGTCTAAAGTTTGATTCTCTCTTTCTCTATAGGCTTCAAAACAATGTTTGGTGTTAAAACCTACAACAGCAGAAAGTCTCTAGCTTTTTAAACATAATTATCTCTGGATGACTAAACTTCTGAGTGCTTTTTGTAATCTCAGTTTTCTCCAGCATTGTAATGCGCAATTCCACAGCAACATTTGTACTCTTGCATATGCAGTAAGATCCCATCAGTGTGCTGAATACACGGCAAGTCTCTAACTTGTTCTGTTGTATTACTACTTGATGTAAACTGAAAGCTGTCTTGCCTTCCTACGTTATATAGGTGCAGTGTTCTGGAGAGGACAGAATACTTGTGATGGGAGCAACAAACAGGCCACAGGAGCTTGATGATGCTGTTCTCAGGTATCCTTTGTTTGAGTACAATAATATGGTGTTCATTATGAAAAGCAGGTTTTGCTACTTAGTGTCTCGGTTGTTTTGGAATAAGTAGCAAAAGCTGTTTGGCAAGGGTAAATTAACCTCTCAAAGAGGTGCCTCTCTCTTCTCTTTTGGGATACATCTGCACAAGCATGATGAACTTGGAATTGTCTAAAACAGCAATACCAGTTGAGACCAAGTCAGCATTTTATAACCCTTCTGCATCTTATATATTGCTTTTTTATTATTTGGATCTTAATGGCAGGATGAAGGAAGAAAATTGACCAGAGAAATGCAGTATTTATTCTCTGTGATTATTGGACTTCTGATGTCCTATGCAATTACAGATCTTGCTGTAGATTTGCCGTGGGACTTTTTTTGCTAAAAGTTCTCATACTTTCTCCTCTTTTCATTCTTGGTTGAGGAAAATAGGCTTGTCAGCACTGTCTGAACAAATAAAACACATATTTAACGATTCCAAAGACTCTTTGTGTACAATGAAGAGATGCTTCATTTTGTTGCTGGTAGTCAGCGTCATTTCTACCTTTTAGAGTGTTTTCTCTCTGGAAGGAGTCTCATAACTTCAAATAAGAGTAAGGTGACACCACTGGCTCGTGCATATTGTTTGTTTGGTTGTTGGTTTGTTTGGGGTTTTTTAAATCTGTAGTTCTACTCCCTAGAATTCGATGATGTAAGTGAAATTTTGACGTTTATCAAACCAAATGTTAGATCTGTATGCGCTAAAACATTATAAAAGTGTGTCTGTATATATGCTTGGGTTTTTTTTTCTAGACGATTCACCAAACGGGTATATGTGTCTTTACCAAATGAGGAAGTAAGTATTGTTTTCCATGCATTCTCTTCATTTTAAGATCAATTTTATTAAAAAAGAGTATAAAATATATTTCATAGGCTATTTTTAACTTGTCCTAGTGGATGATTACAATTCTGTGAATTAAATTCTGGCCCAGCTTGGCCATATACACTGTGCTTTAATCCTGGTGACTGTCTTAAGTTTTTGCATTTTTTTACACGTGCTAGTAGCCAGTCTGGTATTTCTTGGCTAGTGAGGTGTTGCTTACATACTGGCAGGCACGGACAAGTCTGAAGTAGGGCTTGCAGGAGCACTTTTGGTTGGCTGGAGAAGAGGGTTTATTGCAAAAGATGAAAGTAGCTTTCTTAGAGTAATGTTATTCAGCTCAACAGCAGATTAGGGCTTTTGATGAGGATTCTAATGTATTAGCCTTGAAGTAGTTCGACCCTTGATCTCATTATTAGCAAATCCCTATCTCTTCCCATGAAGAGATAGTAGTGTGCAGTCTAATCACAAAAGCACTAAAGGCAAGTTTAAACTAGTGAAGTACAAAAGTTAACCTGACAAACATGTAGTTTTGTTGTTGCAACAGAATTTTAAGTGTACTGTGAAAATGAGTTTTACATCTCATGAATGTATCTTCTTTTCAGACAAGATTGATTTTGCTAAAAAATCTCCTAAGTAAGCAAGGAAGCCCATTGACCCAAAAAGAGTTGGCACAACTAGCTAGGTAAGTATTTTGTAACTCTACTAAATAAATATACTCATCTACTACATTCGTTCAGACTGTTTTATTCATTCAAAATGTAACTATGTAAATCATCAGATAGTGACAACACTTGCTGAGAACAAATCGCATGCGTTTTGGGAAGATGGTCTACTGTCAGGCTGTATGAAAGTGTTTTTATATATACTTTTTTTTATATATATATATATATATTAATGTGCTTGTTTTCTCCCTACACCACCTGGCTGGGTTTCTGTTGTTGAAACATGCTCATCAGTGCTTTTCTCCCTGAGGAGGCAGGAGGGGGATGCTTCTCTCCACACATCCCCCAAGCAGTCCATCTCTCCTCCCTGATGCAGAAAGGCAGTACCAGTTTTTGCACTTGGCATGCATTTCAAATCAAATGCAACTTTTCTTTGCTCGTCCATTGCTAGATTTGTTGAAGTTATTACCAACGTACCAGAGCAAGCACTGGATAATTTTGGATTTTTTTCAATTTCATATTTGACTGGGAAAATGTGGGTTAAATGCCCTTCCTATTATGAAACTAAGTTGTTTTATGTTTTTTATCATTAAGATTGACACAGTACTGCGTTGGTCACCCTCAGAAATTAAATGTAACGGGTGTGAAGGAAGTTAGAATAAAAAGCAGGTAGAGCATCTAGGGCAGGAAGGAATGAAAACAGAATGTGAGATAACAAAAACATGCAAGTTGATGTTCTTCAGTCTCTGTTTCTGTTTGTGGTAGTACAGTCTTCTGATGTAGCATTTGTCAGCCTCTTAGTGTTAGTAACATTACAGAAATTTGATGTATAATCCAACTGAATAAATTCTGTCTGTACTTGAAGGATGCTAGCTCAGGCCATATTTATGCTGCAGTAATAGCCAACTGGAGGAAAAAGAGTGTCTTGAATTCTAACTGCAAATTTATGAACCAAATTACAAATGCAACTTAAGTACATCTTTTTTTTTTAAAAGGGTTTAGAGAAAATATAAAAGTTGAGGGTCCTGCCTGCTTCATCTGCCATCTTTCTTTGTTTCGAAAGAGATGGGTATTTAACCTCCTTCATGATTTTGTGTTCCTTCGCTCCTCTGCAACTTTTTCTATAAACTGTAACAGAATTAATGATCTCCAGAAGACTGAGTTATGAAGCTCTTGTTGGTGCAGCTAGCCACTGCTCTACAAGCTGGGTGGGGTTTTTTGTTTTTAAATTTTTCTTTAGGTAACCCTTACTACTTCTTTTCACTTATGTTGGCAGTATATATTGGTGGCTTCCTGGTTCAGTGGAGACCTTTAATCTGCAAAGTACTTAATTGATTAACTTGGAAATTAAGTCTAGTTCTGGAAAAGCTCCCATAGAGATTGGGTCCTTGGTTTGATTATTTTTTTTTTCCCTTGTGGTTCTGAGGATTTGGATGATCTGTATGTCTGCCAGTCTTATAATAAAAACAAACAAATCCCAGTAGATAACCCAATTATCTTCCTTTCAGTTCACTTACGGAATACCTGCACATTTATACTATATTATGTCCCAAATCTGTGGGAAGTGTGTGCAAGACACACTTACAGAACCTGTTTCTTTCTGAATAAGGACTTGTCCGCTGTATTTCGCTTCCAAGCTGAATTATAATTCTTACTTGAAGCTAAATGTGTAAAGTGTTCAGGCTTCTGCAGATAACCACTGAGGCTGTGGCTCAGGCTGTTGCAGCAATCTCAAGTCCCTCAGTTACTACTTGGTCATTAGCAATTCCAGGTTTAAGCCTTAATGTTGGAATCAGTTGGTGAGTCAGACCTAGCTGTGCCAGAGATCATTTTCCATGTGTAGACTATAGGAGGCTGTTTCAGTACTCTGCTAAAATGCAGACTGTAAATCTGGAGAGTTGAGAAGCTTGCCAAGTACTTTGAGGGTATAGTCTATCTGTTACCAAACCTTCAACACTAAAAAAAGTTTTCCACCAGAAATAATGCTGTCTGTACTGTAACTTGCTAAGCAAAGCGGTGCTGCTTTTCAGATTTGTATTTACTCTTCTGAATTAGTAGAATTTTGTACTCCCTGGAGTCCACTGGTCAACTGCTACCATGGCTTTCCATTAAGGGCATTCTGCAAAACTATCATTTATTTTCAAAACCAAACACTACTGTTAGATTTTTAATAATGCCTGCTTTTGCCCTTTGTCTGGCTCTGACGTCAACTAAAAGTGCACATAGTTTTATTCAGAAAACTGGTCATGTGATCACATCATAATAAATGTGTGGTATTGGGTTCTCATTGTATTGATCGTGTTGAAAGAGTACAGGACAGTTGAGGTTTTGGTTTTATATTAATCTATGACAAACGATGACAAACTAGTGGTAGGGCATTCTCATCACAGAAATAGTAAACGTGCTTGAGATTAGTTTTCATCTACAAATCCAAGCTGGTTGCTATCTTTTTGCTTTTCCTACAATATTATTTGGGACTTGAATATCTGTTCTTTAAATTTAATCTGGGAAAGACTTAAATATAGATCACTTATGTTGAATGCACTTCTGATTCATTAAACATGCAAAACAACATCAAAATAATACTTCTTCTGATTAAGTAACATTTTAATCATATGCAATTAAATTGATATGCTTTGAAGCAGGTTTTGGTTTTTTTTTTCTTCCTCCTTTCCCCCACTTTTTCCTTTGACAAAGAATGACAGATGGATACTCTGGAAGTGATTTAACCGCATTAGCAAAGGATGCAGCACTGGGCCCTATTCGAGGTAAGCTGCATAGCTTTTTATTTAGGTTTTGAAAAAACTCAATGCCCTTGATATTAGAGATAATATATTTTCCTACGTCTTTATAATTCTTTATCCTCTGAAATTGCGCTTTTTAGATTGGTCTGTTCCTCATAATAACATCTTTATAAGACTTACCTTACACAAAACCCTTCAGTACCTCACCATGTGAAACAGACAATTTTTGTGTCTTAAGAGGAAAGCAGGGTGAAGTGTGTTTAACAGATTTGTGGGGTTTTTAATTAGTGCATCTTTCCTAGGCTGGTGTCAGTTCTGTTGTATCCAAATTATTATTTAAGTAATGTAGTCAGAGGCTGCTATTTGTCTTTATGAAGTGAGCAGATCTCTTCAAGTCTAAAGGAAGGAAATACTGAAACAGAAGCAATTTTGTGTTTAGGGGATTTTTTTAGATATGGTTTGAATGGCATAGTTTTTTTTTATTTTATTTTTAAATCTTCTTAATGTTGAATTGTGATTGAGGTGACAATTGTGACTCAAGCAGAGTTTTACCTATATTTGTTCTTCCTCTGACGTTTCCAACTTTGAAAAACACAGTTTTAATGCGAAGTGAATACTTCTTTCCACCCACTCCCCTTTGTTCTGTTTCGCTACCTAGTTATTATGTGTCCAGTAGCCACATCTGAAGAGGCTGATTTTGTTTAGTGGAGATCAGTAGTGGGATTTTGTGAAGAAAAGATTGTGAAGATTTGATGTTAGTTTTCTGTTTGCAGATATATTGTCCTACCTGACAGAAAGGTACTAAAGGCAGCCAGAGCAGAAGTGTTCTGTAATATCAGCCTATTATGTGTAAATAAAAGTTGTTGCAACTCTGTTAAATGATTTATGGGGAGGAGAGGTCTGTACATGTTTTGTGGGTGTGTTTGTTTTATTACTCTTTTTAATTGAGTCAAAAATCCTACAGCATGCAGTTTTGCCAGTGCACTATCTCTTTGAAAGCAGCTGCTGGAAAATAATGGTTTTTACCCACTTACTTTCAGCTGTTGCGATTGTAAGGCACATCTTCCAAAATCCTGCATAATAACTGGGAAACAGAATTGCATTAAATAGCTCTCACAAGAGACATCATGCCTCCTAAGGCTTTGAATATATTTATTTAGGGTGGTTGAATTAATAATGCATGCATTTAGGTGTGCAGGCTTTACTTTGCTGACAAATCACTTCACATGCAAGTCCATTGTGAGAAGAGACCATGAAATGTTGTGCTACCTATTTCTTTCTTACCTGCTCCTGGCTTCCATATAAAACAATTTATTTTTTAAAATGTTTTTTAATGTCAGCCTTGCCAATCCTGCCTAGATTCTTTTTCTTGCACCCTCAGAGCAAAAAGTTTTCTGTAATATGTTGATACCATAACAGTATTACAAGTAAAAAAAAAAATGTAAAATGGTGAAGGATACAGGAACGATCCTACCAGTACTGCGTAGGGCAAGAAGCACTCCTCTGTGCCCTGCCTGATTTTACTTGTGTATTCTTGGCTGATGGTACCTTTCTGTTTCCTGAAAATTGTGCATGTTTGAGGGGTAGGGGGGCTGTAGGTACCAGGAATAATATGATGGAAGGCAGCTCTGTTACGCTTGTGTGCTGTTCCCCATACTTTAGGAAGAAGGAAGTAGTTCTGCTACCACTTTGTACTGTATCTGCAGTGATTGAGTGTGAGAGCAGCCCGGTTGAGGAGCTGATAAATGGGGAAGAAGGAGGTAAAAACACTGTGTACCTTTGTGTGCAGGAGATTATGTTGAGGCAGAGAGGTACAATTTTTAGCTGTGGGTTTTTTTCAGAATAAAAGTGCTTTTAATGTGCTTTAGTTGTCAGAAGTGATGAAAGTGTTCTTATGAAACTCATTGATCTTCCTTTATTTTTACAGAATTAAAACCAGAACAGGTGAAGAACATGTCTGCCAGTGAGGTATGCTGTTCTAGCAGTTGTATTTTCCCCTTTGAATAGAATGCATGCTCACCAGAAATGTTTAAGGTCCCTTTATTTACACATAGTATCATGCAAAATACCTAGCATTTTTTTGGCGTATTACCCTTTTTGATTACTTCTTAATTGAAGAAAATTCTTTACAAACAGTGATTGAGAAGAAAATCTGTCCTCAAATGTCTGAGGTTCTTCGTGTAGTTTGTTGGTTATCAGCCTTAAGAGCACCTCTTTTTCCAATAGTGAGTCTCTGCTGTTCTTAGTTTCAGCTGACTCTCCTATCTTTTCCTTTGCACTGAACTGCAACTTGATCTGTTACCCATCAGATGATGTCAAAAGCCTGGCTTTTATTTTCTCACAGTGTTACTCCCCCAAAACATTCCCAGAAGTATTATGCCAAATGATTTATTTTATTTCTACCTCCCCCACCCCCTGTCTTTACATAAAGCAAGTCATCTTTGGGAGAACCTCTGGGGCATTTTAAAACAGATTTGTTTGTGTATATGTGTAATACTTACATTCATTCACATGGACCATCATAAAACAAAAAAATAAAAATAGATTAAGTAAGTTCCTCACCACAAATTGCATCTGTAAACATCAAAAGAAAAGGAAGTGGTTGGTCCTGCGTGTAAAAATTTCTGTTCATATGTGTGTGCAAACCACAGTTATGTAGGGGAAAATAAAGCAAAACTTAATTCCCCCGTTTCTTTCTGCGTTTAGCCTGAGATCATGGCTAAGGCTATGATAAGCTGAAAGGATTTGTTGCAGGAAGATGAGAACGTCTCTGATAATTTCTTGTGAATGCAAGTTTACCTCCAATAGCCTATAAACGCTAGTCCCAAAGAAACACAGGGACTTTTCTCCAATTGTAATGTAATTAATGTAACTCCTTTAATAATGAGACTGCTTGTTCCACACACTTGGTTATCTCCCATCATGTCTGAACGTTTCTCTGTATGGGAAATGTCTGCTTATAATCATATCCTCAGCAAACAACTGAAAGGCATGTGTTGAATCAGAGAGGTTAGATAATCGGGATTACTTGGCTGACAGCATACTGAGCTGAAAACAGTTGTGGTAAGGGCGGGCACTTTCAGTGCCTCCTGGTATGCAGAGGTACGCCATGTTCTGTGCCCTCATATGCACCAGCTTGCACCACCTAGTGAAATAGGAAGTAATAATCTCATGGGCTATTAAATAACAAGGCAGACATTATGATTACCAAACATTAGTTTATTAAAAACGGTAAATACTGATAGTCCTAAATTCTGAGACTTGCATCAGGCCATAATATCATAGAACAGCCCAGGTTGGAAGGGACCTTGAAAGACCATGTGGACCAACCTTTCGTGGGAAAGGGAACCTGGATGAGATTATCTAGCACCCTGCCCAATTGCATCTTGAAAACCTCAGCGATGGGGACTCTACCACCTCCCTGGGGAGGTTGTTCCAGTGAATGACTGTTCTCACTGTAAAAAAACTTATTTCTTGGATCAAGACGAAGCACTCGTAGAATATGCTTTGTTAAAAATGAATACTGAAGTATTTCTTGAATGAACTGAAGTACATAGACCACTTGTGATCCTGATGTCTTTCACTTTTTGTTTAGATGAGAAATATCAAACTGTCGGATTTCACTGAGTCTTTGAAGAAGATAAAGCGCAGTTTGAGCCCTCAGACCCTGGAAGCGTATATTCGCTGGAACAAGGACTTTGGAGATACCACAGTGTGAAACACTACTTGAAGTGAAAAAAAGTGCTGCCTAAAGAGCAATTGGTACAGACTGGAAAAGCAGCCAGAGTTTACAGGACTTTGCAGATCTTTAAGTATCTGCATTAAAACTTGAGATTAAGAAAAAATTACAATGTGAAATGTGTTCATCAAAGCCTCCTTGCCATTTAGTGAGGATTTACAGTCTGTAAGTAAGAGCACAATAGGACTAGAGATAAGATTCCTAGCAATCTGATTATGGTTTGAACAATAATATATGTATTTTGTTTCAGCTAGAAGGCTCTGATGATATCGATCATTGGAAAACCTTTTCCCTATGTTGTGTGTGTGGTTTTTTGTTTTTAATTTTGCCATGAGATTGGTGTCTGGTTTTCTTCCTTATAACTACTAACTTACAACTGGAGGTTTGTAAACTTTGGTTCAGTTTTTGACTTTTTTGTCCTTAATGTGCCAAATAAAACAATTTCCCTATGCAGAGAGGAAGAACAGCATTGGGGAATTACGATTATTAAAATGTAAAAAGCAGCTGGTCTGTTATTATTTGTCTTTTTGTTTAGTTGTAATGTGACTATTGTTCACAGAACAGTTTTAAAGAAGACCTTTGATAGCAGAACAGCAAAAAAACCCAACCCTATAAAACCAATTCAAACTGTCTTTTAAAAAGAAAAACTTACTAAATAAAAAAATAGACTAAGACATTCATTTACTGGCAGTATTTTCTCTTAACGCATTTTGTAACACTTCCATTGGTAGAATGTTAGCTTATGCTTATGGTGTACAACTTGAAGCCCAGCTGATGTTTGAGAGAGTAAGTGATGCTAATTGTCAAGTTTCAGAAATGATGTGTTTCTACTCTGTATTTTGGTCTGTTTATGATAATTGAAAGTAAAATTTCCATTGTGATAATTTTTTTTAATCTACACATGTAAGCATTAAAATACGAGGCTACATGTTTAATACATGGCACACATTAATGTTTTTATAGCTTTCCTATGTTTTGGTTTATATATTAAAGTATGAAACACTCAACTGATCTGCTTTTTTAAAAAGAAACTGCATCTTTGTACAAATACTTTTTTTTATTATATAAATGACAAGCTATAAAAAACCACTTAAGAGATAGCCTTTAAATATTGTAATAAAGGAAAACATCTTTGCCTTTACTTCTAAAGGCCTGACATCTTGTTTACAAATTCTATATGGATTAAACACAGATGTTTGCAAGGCAGAATACTAGTTCCTTGGTAGAGCAGGTTTGTGGGTTTTTTGGGTTTGTTTTTTTGTTTTTTTTTTTAAAAGACAAGTCTCCCAACTTAGTGATATTACAAAAATGCATATCGTTCACAGTTGTTTTAATTAAATTGAGTTACAAGCTTTGTTTGCTTTTGGTCTTAAAAGAAAATTTTGTTCTTAACTTTTCATTTAACTTATTTTTTTATTGGTAGGAGTAAGTCAAATATTTCCGGGACTACTCACCTGAAAGTTGACTATAAATAATATATTATATATACATATATATATATGGAAAAAAAACCCTAGCTGATAGATGCAGTGTAAGTATAGTAATACCTGGAGAGGACTGTGTGCTCACTGCGTAGTATTGGGTACTGAATAGCAGCAACTGTGTCAAACTTTTGAGACGCACAGTTGCAATATGTTTGGGATTCTGTTTTTTTGAACCAGAGATGCTTTTAACTGATCTTAAGAATAAAAGCATTGTGTTACACAATGCTTATGCCTTTTGAAATAGTCTGACCAAACCACTGCTAGCCTTCTAAGGGTATGACTTTCTCAAATATATGTCTGGTGTAAATGAAACATGTGACTTCTGTTCCCCTGATTCACCTTCCTGGAGGTGAGAAATGCTAAAAGATTTCGGTTTCTTAAATCTCCTGTCTTGCTTGCTTTGCCTTAGTTCTGCCTTCAGTAGACCATCTCCGTTGTTGGAGATTCCTGGCTGACTTGATCTGTATTTGTCATAGACTTCATAGCACTAAGCATGAATATTACTGTTTTATTAGCATCTGCTAAACAGCTAAGAAAGGCCCTTGGTCTTCCTATTCATAAAGTTTGTAAACTTCCCTTTGCAAATGAGAACTTTTGAGGGTAACACTTCTGGTTTTGAGTGTTCCTAAGTATTTGTTATCGAACTCTGTTTTCCTCCACTTAATTTTGAGGAATATACTGGTATTTATTTCAAATACATACCTATTGGCATGTGATAGGTACCCGAAATGTAGAGGCAGAAGTTCCCATCTGCTAAAACACCACCAGTATGCAGCACAAAGGGTCAGAAGTCTGAGCTGCTACTTCAGAAAGAAAAGGGACTAGCCCTTTCACTTGTTTGTCCAACCAGTTTGGGTCAAGAGAATCTGTGTGACTGATACTGCTGCTTTTTGGTTGTCTATCCTGCCCTGATTGTTTCCTGCGTAATGGCTGAACTACAGCTCTATAAATTACTTCTCGAACACAGTAATAAGAACTTAATTTTGTTCTGCAACATCAGTTTGCCCCACAGTTGCTGGATTTTTAGCCCATGACCAAGTGCTATTTGGTTCATAAATCTCCTTTAAATATCTGTCTTATGCTATTTTCTGAATAGTGTCTTTCAAGAATATTTCTGTTCCTCTTAAGGCATTATTTCATATCTTCTGGTTTCTTGTTTAAAATGTACTGAGTAAGTCCCAGCTCAGTGATTTTCATCTGTATTGGATTAACTGTGTATAAAAGCAGATTGGGGGGGACCAAAAGAAAACACCAAACAAAAACAAAACAAAAAAAAACAACAAAAAACCCTCCCAAATACCCGTATTTCCCAAATCTATGGTATTTTATATAGAACGTTGCAACTGTATTTACCATAAAATCAGATTGTGTTCTAATACAGTATCTTGAATTGGGATAGGAGAAGCAGGATAGCAGCTTGGATGCTTTTAACCTTTGCAAAGATTGGCATTACATTAGCTCTCTAAACGGCCTTTTTCTTTTTTTTTTTTTTTTTCCCCTTCTCTCCCCCTGAATCTGCCCACTGCTAATCAGTGGCTTGACCCACTTTTTTGAGATGATTAGGAAGCACCTTCTCTGGCCCTCTGCAAGTTTGTTTTACTGACTTGAACAGTTACCGGAGGGAGAAAAATCCAAACCAACCTAAGCCCCCTGTTTTTTTAGCAAGGTCCTTCATGCATCTTTACCTCTTTTTGTTAAGCAGGAAATGCACCTTTTATCTTGCTACGTGTTGGAAGAACAGTGTGTCTTCTCAGGTTGCTGCTTTTGGTGGCGTAACAGGAGGGAAAAACTCAAGCACTGTGTGATGCTTTTTCTCCTTAAAATGAAAATTTGTCATGTGTTACATGAACATTTGTCAAAGTTCCCTTTACTAATGTTGACTTTTCTGTAGAGTACACCAAACCTGTACAGGTTCTCTCCTTGTGGCTAAGACAAAACTAACCCTGAATATTAAAGATAAGCCTTAAACTAGGATATTTATGCACATATAAGTGTCTCTGTCCTGTTAGTTTCTTAGACTTTACAGAGTTCAGTGTATTAGAAATAGGCATTCTGCCCCTGAGACATCTTATTGACTCTACTTCAGAAAGTCAATTGCTAAAACAGTTTTGTTGAATATGAACTTAACTTTATGTAAATAACAAATGTGATAGTAACACTTTAAAATGGAGAAGAATGGGATCTCTGAAATGAGAAGGAATTTGTTGTCACTGCACTAGAGGCCATTGCTGATTTCACTGTTAGATTCTCTCAAACGTTTTTAAAATGACAGTTTTTATACGGATAACTTACTGAGACAATTAACCTTACCTTCTGGTGTAGAACAAATAGTACGTTTTCTATTCTAAACAAGCGGTTTTTAGCACTGCTGACAAGTCCATCTTGTGAAATTTAAGTACTTTGCACTGGGAATACTGAAGTCAGATATGCTGGCAAATTTAACTGAGACGTCTGTTCTGCAACCGGTATGGAAAGCAGTGTTCTACTTAGGGCTTCCTTAACCATCTATGGTCAAACTGTGCCCTAGATTCTTATAGTGCTTTCCTACCCAAGACATGGATAATGCATAGTTGTGCCTAAGACATGCTTATCTAGCTGCTCCAGTGCTTTAGTGATGCTTCTGCACGTGGCAGCTTTGGGAGGTGGCAAGCACTATTGTAGGTTACAAATCTTCATTCATTGTCTGTGGCGGTCTCAAGCTTTTGTGTTGTTTTTAGTGTTAGGGACTTCTACCAGATATCAAAAACGGAATGAAAAGTAGCAAGCAGATACTGAATGCAACTAGTTATGTCAGTGCTAATTAGAGGCAGTTGCTCATTTCATTGTTAGGTTCTCTTGAGCTGCTATTTAGTGTTGAAGGATGTTGTTTTACTCACCTACATGAATTTTCATGCTTAGGATGATCTGCTGGTCATCCTAAGAGTCGACCAATGGATCAGTTACTTTCTTTTAGAATTTTTTCTTTAAACATTCTTTTCAATATTTTTTCTTTTAAATATTGTAACTATAATTCCACAGGATGAGGAAGTTAACCTGTCGCTTCCTGCAAATACAAAATCATCTTCTGAAGTATGGGGAAATGTGTATTGTGTTTTTCCTGCTTCTCATGTAAATCGTTAACTGTCTTAAAGTGGAAGCTGTTTACTTTGTCAATAACTACCTCCTGAGTTCAGCAATAATTGGCAAGGTATACACTCCTCCAGTGGATTAAATATATTGGCTAAAGACTGTGGGTTCTTCAGAGTTTGATCTTTTGAGTCGCAAATTCTTGACATGATGTCTGGAAACTATGGTGATAAACCTTGTTTTCCTGTAAGACTTTCCTTGCCTTCATAAGACGCACTTCTTAAAATCCTGTTTCAGAGAAGTGGCTTTGAGGAAAAAGGTCAAAGTTCTTTGTAGTTGGTTAATACAGGCGTACTCTTCTAAGACGGCAGGGGTGTAGCCTCTTGGTTCTGCAGGTTTTTTTACCATTAGAAGCGGGGAAGAAAGTACTCTATCTAATATTCGCACACCTATGTGGAAATAGAGAAACTGGTTTTGCCACATGATTCAAATTTTTATTCATGTGAATGGTTAGTCAGTATTTTTCAGAAATCTGGATTAAAGTGACAAAAAACAAAGGTGGAGACAAAACACTATACCCCACCCCCATTAAATATATTGGACGACTCCAGTCTGGCATAGGGTTAATTCTTGTATTTTGTTGTTTTGACGCACTTTTGTTTCATTCTTCTTTTTAAGAACGTTTTCTGAAATGTTAAAACACCATTTTATTAATAAGCAATGTAAAAAAGCATGATGAGCAGTCACATAGCTTTAGCTTCACAATAAAATACTGCATTTGTCCTGTTCTTACTGTTTTCTTGTCTGTTTATCAGATAAAATGTCCAAAACTAAGAGCCTTTTCATTAAACCTGAAGCCTGTTAAATTGCTGCTGGTTTAAAAAAAAAAAAAATCCAGTGTTGTATACCAGGTGATGGAACAATAAATATGTAAATACCTTATTTAGTTTCTAAAGGACAAAACTCAATTTCTTAAACCTAATGTAAACAGAAGAGCTACTTCCTAAATAAATGTGCTGAAACTGAAAGTGTGTGCTTATCCTAGTCTTGGTAAATCACAGTGAAAACCAGGAGGTTCCACATAACTAATTCTGGTAGTCATGGTTAAGTCCTGGAAATAGCTATTGGGAGCCAATTTACTTGGTATCAAAATGGCACCTTTTCTTTTACTGGGGGGAGAGTGCTGGTAACAGTCTAAATTCTTCACTTATCCCCATCTCCTTACTGTTTGTAATTCTTTCTAGCCATTGTCTTGAGGCTGCATCTGGACTGGTAAAAACTACTAGGGCTTTCTGTTCTTACAGTTACATCCTGAAGATAAAATTAAAAAAAAAAAAAAAGTTGGATTAGAGTAATTTTAATACTGCATATCTGGCAGCATTAGGGATCTCTCAAAAAGCAGCCATGACCATTGCCTTCAACATGTCATTGTATCTATCACTGTTAAAGCAAGTGAACCAAATAAAAATCAATACAGCAATCAGGGAAAAAATGATTGTTTTGGACTGAAGCATAAGAGCGATTACTGCTTCGGTCAAGCATTAATTCCTTGGGATAGAAAGATACCATTGTTGTCTATAATTATCCAGTATCTGTCTTTGGCTGAAATGCTACTAGGAGGTAGATTCTGAACCACTGCAATTATTTCAATTAGAAATTTTGTGTATAGGTTACAGATACTCAAATAGACTTTTATTCTTGTAGAGGAGATGCTGAGATAAATTTAGTGAAGAAACAAGAGCCTGAAAACAATATCCCAGCACTTGCTATGTTGAAATCTACAGAGATTATAGACTTGGCAGCATAGCCTGGTCTGAAGTATGTTAGACTAATTAAAGGATAAATCTTTTCCCATTCCAGCCAAGATGGTGTGAGACAAGGCTCCATGCCTTGTGTCAGATGCAGGCATATTTCAGATGAAATCTGTTTATTTCTGTATTTTAATGTTTTAAGTTTGCCAGAAAAAGTGAGGAAAAATTAGTTCAAAAGTTTTGTGGTTTTTTTTTTTTCACTCAAGCTATCTTTCTGCACATTTCCAAACACTTTGCAAACTTGTGAAATCGAGCCTGTTTCTTACAAGGGTGCATATGGCTTTGGAACAGAGAAGAGTTATGCAACCTTCTCTAAGTAATTTTTTATTCTGTGTGTAATGATAATACAGAAAATATTATGTGGTGATGAAGGCAGAAAGATAAAATTTAACTAAAATCCATCTCTCAACACATGTGAGTAATTTATTCGTGCTGTGGTGTAGCTAAAAAAAAAAAAAAAGGTGGGAATTTCAGAAGCCTACAACCAGCCTAGTGAGCAAAGTGTATTGTTTTTACCAAAAGCTTTTGAAGATTCCTTTTTTTTTTTTTCAAATATATATTGTAAGCACAGTATGTTCTTTCTAATATTGTAACTTGTATTACTTTCAAATCTCATTTTAGTAATTTCTAAAAGGCCTCAAACTTGCCTCAGTTGTAAGACATCCTTGAAGACTTAGTTTTGTTATATGCAGAATACTAGTATCAGCTGTGCTATTAGTTGTAGTATTTCTCCACTGTAGAAGGGCAATTTCTTGTAACTGTTTTCCTCTTCTGGGAAGAAATATGCTGAAAGACATGAAATAATCAAAAAGCCTGATAATGTGTCAATAATGAAGTAACCAAACAACTTTGTATTTGTGGAGCGTATCATACAGATAAAATGTTACCTGACTTCTGATTTCCTGGTTAAATTTAAGTGGAGGCAGCAGCCACAGCCTGTGGAGAGTTTACATACCACAACATTGCAGCTGGAATTGTCTTACCCGACACGCAAATTTTCAGGCTGCAAAAGGATTTTTTTTTTTTTTAAATTATTCCCAAAACTACTTCTGTATACTGGAAAAAAATTCTTCATTACAGCCAACAGCTTAGAATGAGCAGGTCTGAGACATTAAATATGTGTCCCATGGAATACAATTACCTGTCCAGTCACTCCCAACTACAGTCAGGTAAGTCTTTCGGTGTGTTTCACAGAACAGATTAGCTGCAAATAACATTTTTAACTGTGGTCACTGGACAACTGAGTAGACTATTGAAAGACCAATGACAGGACAGTATTACAGAAGGTTGTTGTTTCAAGTACCTTCCTAGGCACGATAATCTGTCTTAATAAAATACCTAGGCACTAATAAAGAAGCTGTCTTGTGACTAAATCTTTTCTTTACATTAAATCCCATGCAGGTGTTTTGTAACACAATTTTCCTCAACAGAGCTATTCTAAGAAAACTTCAGTTCTGTATTTTGTTCCTTCTGACAGAAACTATTGGGCACATTTTAGTGGTCTGCTAGTCAGGTCACGCAAGGAGATTGTTGTCATCTTGCAGCCCTCGCGTCCCGATATTCCAGAGCCTCAGTAACGGTGGTCACAGTACCTTAAAAGTAGCTCTGTTTTTTTCTTCCCACCTTCTTTCTTTTTTGCTTCATACCATGACAGACTTTGGGATGGGGTTAGACTGACTGTACATCACTCGCTGAATCGAAATGCCTTCCGTGTTGTAACACATTCAGAGCGACGGGAGCAGTTCTCAGAACTTCAGCACACAAAGTAGTGACTATGTTTTCAACAGAGTTCCTGTGGTTCTGAGAGTTACTGTCCATTCGATGTTTTGCATATTGCTGGAAAAAAATCCACTCTGAAAGATGCACACTTACTGCCGTTAATGCAGAATGCAGCAGCAGAGAGGACTATTGTGATTTTAGGTGTATTTTTGTATGGAGGAAGTGGTGAAACAAAACCGCCCTTGCGGCTTGGAGTATCATGACCACCGCTACCAGAGTCCCTTCTTTGAATTCTCACAGATAACGGGCAGATAACATGCAGAAAGGCAGGGGGATTTCACACAAAATCCGTGTACCAAAGGGAAGGCTGTCGGGCGGGGGTAGCTGGGGTGGGCAGGGCCTCTGCCGCCACCTCTCTGCCTGCCTCCGGCTCGTAGCACGCCGGCTGAGGCGACGACGCTGGCTGAGAACGAATCGACTGCGGGTTTCGGTACGCTACCTCCGGGTAAGGAGGGGCGAGCTTCTGTGCCGGGTGAAGGCGGCGAGCCGGGGCCGGAGCCGGGGCCGGGGCCGGCCACCCCGGAGCGGGACGGCGGCCGCCAGCCGGGGCCCCGAAGGGAAGCACCTCGCTAACGGCCCGGGGCAGTAGCCGTTTCCGCCACACGTCACATCCGCTCCCGCGCGTGGCCTTAGGGGGTCCGTTCGTTGCCGTAGCGACGGAAGCCTCCTCCGCCTCTTCCGGCTTCGCATGGCGCCGTCTCTTCCGGTGCGGGGAATAATATGGTGAGTGGCCCCCGCTGGGGGGAGGGGGCGGGAGGAAAGTCGCGCGTGGGAATGGGGCGAGGAGGCTGGTGGGGTCGCCGCTCCTGGGCGGGGGGCCCTGCCGCTGCGGCGGGGCTGGTCAGGACAGAGAGCCCCGGGCCTGGGCCCGGTGCCGGCCCGGCCTGGAGCGCGCCCCGCCGCCGTCCTCCGCGCCGCCGTCCTCCGCGCCGCTCCTGGCGCGAGCCCCGCCGGGCCGGCGGTGACGTGGCTGCGCGCGGGGGTCCGCCCCGCCCGGCCAGGCCTCCGCTGCCTTCAGCCGCGGGCGGCGTAACCCGTCACCGTTAGCCAAGCGCCGCAGCTAGCCGCCTGCCGGCGGGGCGGGGAGCTGGGGGAAGCGCCCCTCCGCCAAGGCGGCGGCGCCCCGGGGGACCTGCGGCGGGGCGGCCGGGCCTTGCGTGGCCGTTAACGGCCCGGGAGGAGCGCGCGGTGTGGCTTTTCGTGCAGTACTTCCTCTTCAGGCCCCCCCGCCCTGCCCCCGTACGCAGTTTCCCCGGTCACCGGTGGCTCTCCAGAGCCCCGGTGGGCGCGTAGGCCCCGGCCGCTGGGCAGCGGACAGCCGGCACTGCGGGCAGGTGCCGAGCTGGCGGGGGCGGGATGGGTGCTGGGTGTGGTGGAGGGCTGCTCCGCTGGAGGTGCGTCTCGAACGAGTGATAGGCGCTCAGCCTTGTAGCTGGGCTGTGGTTGGAGTCTCGGTCTCAGCCTCAAAGTTTTCATTCAACGCCAAATCACTCAGGGAACTGAAATTCGCATCAGGACAAACAGTTTACATTGCCCCTGCTCCCGTGTGTCAGTGGAAGCACAGAACTGTTACTCCTGGTACGTACGGCTCGCTTCCCAAAGAAGAAAAGTCATTCTTCTGGGAATGACCACTGTGTATACTTGTTCAGCTGGCTGTCTAAACTTTCCCTTTTTATGCTGAGTGCAAATGAATTGATATCAGTATCAATAACAGGTAATGTCACCTGTTGGCATTGTAGGAGCAGGTGCTCACACCTGTAGAAATACTTCTTGTACAGCTGTTCTAGCACCACATGAGGATCTTCAGTGCCTGAGGTACGGGGTAGCTGCCCTCCTCTGCTCAGCACAGAGGTGCTTCTCTCCACTGTGTTGCCAGAAATTTAGAAGCTAGGGAACCTTTAATGCCGAAGTGCAACATCTGCTGAATTAGAGCTTGCTTCCAGGGGTGAGTTACGGCTAGCGTGGGTTTGCACGAGGTTCTCCTCTGTGGTACAGAATACACAGCTTTAATGCACAGCATCCTTCAGGAAGCAGGGAGGTGTGGCACAGTGCAGTTTGGCAATGGGCGTAGTGCTAACAGCATGGGAAGCCTATGGGTGCTAAGGCAACAGAGCAGCCTTCATAAGCAGGCAATCCACTGCTTGTTAGAAAGCCTTTCCAAAGTGTTCTGTCGTCCTGTATGTCTCTATTGAGAAAAAAAGTCATCATGTAATGATTTGCTGGTAAAGAAAATAGTAAGTGCCAGCCTTTTGCCCCAGGTGAGCTGAACTTGGGATCTACAGAACTGCTTTTTCAGTTCATGGCACCAAGCCATACGTGTATTTCTACAGATAATATGAAATACAGCTGTGTGGACAAATGTATCTGTAAGTTAACTGAGTCTGTTTTGGTGGCCAGCCTGTTAGTATGTCTTTTTGAATTCTGCTGGCAGTTACAGATGTAATAGCTTACAATCAAACCTTATTTGATCCAGTTTGAAATTAATGCAAATGACAGACCATCCATTACAAGTCCACGAATTTCTATTGCAAATCAGAATGGCTTTTCAGGTGGAAAGCTTCTTTGTGGGGAGAGTAGAATGGAGGACAACTAAGTAGGAGCTTGGGATCTCTGAGGAAGGGGAGCAAGTGGCACGGTTGATGAATTTTTCTGATAGTCTGCTCCCTGTCACACTTTCAGGAGAGCCACGTAGCACCCCCTCGCTCCCATCTCCTACATGCACATACGTCCTCTCCACCCCAGGAAAGTGCTTGTCTGCATGTAACTAGAAGTTAGGAGAGAGAGCACCTACAGTGACCTCATCTACTGTGCGCATTTAGGTTAAGCCATGACTGAGATTGTTTCTATGTCTCATAGTGCTACTGGCCTTGTGTCCACCACATTACAGATGGTACCAGCATTGTTTTTATTTCTCGGATGGGTTCTCATTTATATATAAACAATATTTTCCTGTTTAATAAACCAGTTGGCTTTGGGTGGGAAGTGTGCTTTGATAAAGAAAAATATGTGTTTTCAGAACATCTGTGGTAGTCTTATTTAAATAAAAGTAAAAACCCACTCTTTAAATGGTATTTTGGTATGTTTTCCAGTAAACCAAAACTCCGAATTATATCTAAATGAGTCTTGATTCTAAGTAATTCATAATTTTCTAATATAATAACCATGTAAAATGGTTATAAAAAATATTGCAGACTTTAATGTTTACGGGCTATCTCTAGTTAACAAAAAACTCATTCTGATTCTTTGATATAATTATGAAAATAGTTCATAAATGAAGATTTCCTTTTTGCTAATTTAAACTATGGTTTAAGTAAAATTTTTAATTAAACTTTTAATTTATTTTTAAGGGGACGATACACCTGTTCCGCAAATCACAGAGATCATTGGTTGGAAAGTTAACACATGAATTTAGGCTCGTTGCAGCAGATAGAAGGGTAAGTATTTCTTTTTAAAAATGAATAATAACAAAGACGTTAGCTGTGATAAGTTAAAATACATTATTAACTTAAGTATATTTTGGTAATATTTCTTTGAAATTTTCCAGCTGTGCTTAAAAAAAAATCCAGATGTGAAGCTGGATGCCTTCCTGTGTATTGTGTCCTGTCAATTAGTGTTCTCCAGAACTGTACTTATATTTGATGCATTCAGTAGAACTGTAAACTGAATACACACAGATGTTTTTGGGACCTAAGTTCCAGCACAAAGAAAGGAACCCACTAATATAAAGTTGTATAAGTCTGTCTTCAAAAGTCAGATGGTGTGTGCTGTAATAAAATGCAAATATTATACAGGGGTGATTTTTTTAGGCCAAAAAAGTATTTTAAGCACGGTGCACAAGCACTGTTTATAAACGAGTTTTGAGACAATCTGTGAAGTTAAAAATAGAGTATGGGCTTCTTGTTCTGAAATGAGTTGTAAATTTTTGGGAGAGAGGAGAAGGCAGTTCTTCTTGCATGATGAAGTACTGCAATATTGTTTTTTAAAACCAGATAGATATATTTTTGTCTTGTAAGTTTTGGAAGATGTAAAATACATATTTATTCTCATCAACAGTCCTGGAAGATCTTGCTGTTTGGTGCTATAAATTTAATATGTATTGGCTTCCTGCTAATGTGGTGCAGCTCTACAAACAGCATAGGTAGGTGGCTCTCTTGTACTGAAACTACAACCAACTACCATTTGTTTCTTAGCTTGTGAAGTTCCAAAATACTAAAAAAGCAAAGTTCAGTGTGTAGTAGAGTTAGGTGGCTGCACAGCCAGGTTTGGAAAGTGCTTCCTTTTGACTTGCTGCAGTCAGTTTAGAGGCGTTTCTCACAGGCAAGTGTGGATGAGTGAAAGTCCTTCAAAGTTTGCAAGGTTTTCCGGACCTGCTGCTTATTTTCTTCCTGCAGTACCCTTTTTATCTTTAAGATTGCAAAAAAGGACTTTCAAGCTAGTCCTCAAACCTGTTCCTTATATAAGTAGTACCAGTGACATACAGAGACCCTCGCTTGCAGTTGAATGAAGATGTTTTTAGTGTGGCAAAAGCCTTCCAGGAATGCCCCTTTTCAATATTTTGTGTATCTTCTACTTTTGTATAGGCGCTCCAAGATGCTTCCCATCATCTGTACTGAAAGTAGAATACCTTACATTTTTAATTTGTGGCACAGGCTTTCTTGCAGTTTCAAGATGGGTCAGAGAAGCAAAACAAGTAAAAAATTCTGTTGAACCTGCCTTTCGTTGCAATAATGCACATGAGAGATCTCTTGCTTTGGCGAATGATGTGTTACTAGAAGATCTCCTGACTTTTCTGTATCTAAATTTTTAGTCCCAACTTAGTCACAAGCTTAATATCTTTTGCATCTGGGCATTATTACATGCTTTATTAGAATTAGGATTGCCATAATCGACCTGTTTATGAAGTTAAATATATTGGTGTGTTTAGGGCATTCATATTATATACACATACAAAAGACAGAGAGACTTGCTTTATCAGCACAGACAGTTTATGTGGATAGAACATGAAAAAGAGCTGTACAAGAGGGACTTAGAAGAATACAAGTGATTTCTGCATTGAAAAATTATATTAAGTTTTAATATTTGCTTTTTTTCAGCTTTAACTGCTTACACGTATTTGACAATCTTCGACCTTTTCAGGTGAGTGTTTTTCCCATTTAGTCTTACTGTTCATTTGTGCTTGTCTTTTTATATTTCTGTACATATAAAATTTATTTACAGATACAAACACATGTTATTTAGAGTCATCAGTATAGAAACACTAACTGGTTCAAATATAGCTTAAATGAGTATAAAATTGTACATCACAATAAACAGATGATGAGAAACACCGTAGCTGTATTGAGAATGACTAGTAACAAATCAGTTCCGTTACAGATTTCTCTGTGCAGATGCGTAACAACATAAAACAGAATCTATCATCAAACTCTTATCTGGTGGTTCACTCGGTAGATTTCCCTAACGCCACAGTCATTGGTTCTGAAGTATCCCTCAGTTTTAGCATCAGGAAACAAGGAATATGTAATCCTATTTCTATTTCAAACTATTTCAAGAGCTAGCTCCTGTGCACTGTTCCAATAAGGTCATTAGATATTTTTAGTATTTTTCCTGTTTCCTAACAAAATGGTATTAAAACTACTTTAAGTATGAAAGTTCTGAACACTTTTGATAATATTGATAATACAGACATGAAATCTATTCAGCTCTTACCTGAGATGCAGATTGGTAGCAGTGGTTGGGAAATGAACTGCATAAAATGCATGTATTTTTTTAATTATTAACCCACATTATCTTCCTTGCTAGCTCACTAGTTTATAAAAAGTATGGATCAGCTATCTGCAGTCTGTTTTGCCCACTCCACACTATAGCTTATCTGACCGATAGTAAAACACTTATAAATAACAGCAGCAAACATGCAAAAAAGAAAATGAATGGTTGATATAGGGACAAAAATACTTAAATTGATCTGTGACTGCATTAGAATTGTGATATGACTTTAATGAATCTCATATTTCTCTTAGAATTTTTATATCTGCTGAGTTTTGTCATCTTGACTCAAAATATCTTTTTCACCTGGGGGAAGATTTTGATGTTGTATTTCATATTTGCATAGAATATTTTTTTGTTTGTTTTAGGAGAAGATGGAATACCCTTGGTACTGACATATTAGCTAGTTAGGGGATGGACTAGAAGATTATTCTAACTCACAGCGATCTCTTTCAAGAGTTTTGATTTGCTGTAAGAGAGAACAATGCTCAGTAATTCTGCTGCAAAAATCAATTTCTGGTCATCTTTCTGGTCATTTATAATAGTCTTACTATTTTGTATATGAGCATTATTATTTCATCTGCTTTTGCTTTTATTCCACACAGCTGTGGATCGGGTTGTGAGGATGTGATTGTTCAGCAGCTGTGGGGATGAGTTCTTGATCCAGTCTGATTTAGCATTGTCATTAATTAAGAAAGGGCTGCATAAAGGCGCAGATGGCACTGTATCCGGGTGGGTTCCAATAAAAAAAAATTGTTCAAAGGGGTCAATAGAGGAAAAATAGGTGAAGGAAGTGAGACTCATCCTAGAAGAAGTCAGGCTAGTACCATGGGGATAAAATAATTGCAATTTTAGATGTTCAATATGAGAGAAAAACTTGAAAAGAAACTAGCAAGAATGACCTGTGGTTGTCAGTGAATGGCCAGTTAGATTAGAGCTTGTGTAGATGAATGCAGCCAAAAAAAGTAAATCTTTTTTGGCCATATACGTAGACAAATTACAGTGTGGAAAAGAAGGGCAATATTGGCATAGCCTGAGACTTATTCTGGAGTGCTAAATCTAATTCATGGTATATCTCTAAAAGAAGAGTTTAATAGAGGGGTTTCTTCACTTTTTCACTGGGATACAAAGGAAGTGACACAAATGTGATAGTCCTGCCGTCTTGCTTCTCATTTAAATGGCCTTTCTCAGGTTACAGTATTTCTAGGCAAGTTCATAAAGCACATATAAGAGGAGCATTTACTGGGTGTCTAGTCTGATATTTTCACAGGCTTTTGCTTCGTACTTTTCATTACTATGTGTGACATTACTATGTGTGATACCAGACTGTACTGAAAAGATTTTCTCAAACCACCTTTGCCTCTTAGTCGGATTCTGGGGTACCTGGTCTCACGTGCTCCAGGTCCCTTTCAGAAAAATTCATGGAGTGCATCCAGATTAAACACTGGTTGTGCTTTTTGTGTCAGGGCCTCAGTGGAAAAATGCATTGCATTTGAAGTTATGGTAAACTTGATTTAGGCTGAGTGATGTTCTATATTGAAGAAGGTTGATGTTAGCCTTTGTAAGCATGGCATGCTGTAAGTACAACATTAGGCTGTTTCCTGGTGTAAGGAATTAGACTGACTACCATTCCCCTAAAATTATTTGCTGCCCTTTTTATGGGAACAGCTGAGACATCATTGTGCAGTCTCAGTTTTGTTCCCAAGCACCACCTTTTCTGGATTCACTGGAACCCTCACTGTAACAGTGATGGAGGGGTTGAGTTCATGGTAAGACGTGGTTTATATTCATTTGTTCAGTTCTGATGGCTGAAGTGTATGTTTGTAGATTATCCAGTTTGTAAAGGCTGCAGTTATTTATCATTGTCTAATTGTCCCCCTTTTTTCAGTTTGGTAACATGTCTAATAAGCTACTGGGTAATGATGAAGAAACCCAGCCCAGTCTATTCATTTGGGTAAGTACTAATAACAAGATCTAGTGTCTGATAATACATTATTTGATACGTTGCTGACTATCATTGCCTGTATCCCCTAATAGCTATGACTAACAATCTGTGTGTAAAAGCACCTAAAAATAAGGAGACCCAAGACTGATGCTGTAAAGAACAGTTACAGAATGGGGGAGGAGAGGAAAGGGGAGGGACAGGAAAAATAATTAAGAAATGCTTAATTTTAAGCTGTTTGTGAGAAGTGGAGTGTTGGCTTAAAAGTAATTGAAAATAATGCCTATTCCGTAAAACTTCCAGTTTCTTCCCATCTCTCTGCTCTTGAAAGAATTGGAAATAGTAGGTCTATCCTGCTGGTTCCTGTACAGACCAGAATGCATTTGATGCAGCATTCAGTGTTTCTAAACTTAATTCTCAAATTTCAGGTTTGAAAGGTTTGAAGTTCTAGCTGTATTTGCATCTACAGTTCTGGCACAGCTTGGTGCTCTTTTTATACTGAAAGAAAGGTAGGGATATGTACCATTTTCTTTAATTTTTTGTTATGTACGAAGATATTCCAGATTGAGCAAAAGCATATGCATTCTACAAATGCTATCTGTAGAGAGATATTGTAGAAAAAACTTCAGATTTTTTTAAATATTGCTAAACCTTACTGCTCACTTGTATTGATTACACTACATGTAGGCTTTAGATGAAATTATAGGAATTGATAAATGTAATTAAACAGCTTTCAAGGAAAAGACTCAATGTTCTTAAGAATCATATTTTCCACCGAGTTAGGTATTTCATTTAATACATTTCCTTATGCAACTTGACTTTTTAAATTCATTAATAAATAAAACTTTTTTTTTTTAACTTCAATTACTTAATGAAATAAAGCAACTTCATAATATATTAAAGATCTGAATGTTTAAACTATCAACTTCATCAGTCCCTCAAAATTTGGTCAAGTATTAGTTTGACATACCATCTATGCTTGGAAGCATTTGTATTTCAGGTTAGCCTAAAAAATTATTTTAGTCTTTAAAAATGAAGAGGCTTTTGTTAGCATCTGGAATTTAAAACTGGGGCAATGTACCTTCCATTTTTCTATTCGAGGGCTCTATTTTCTCTACAAAGGGCTATGTTAATAACTTAGCAATTTTATACTATAGGTTGATCTGTTGTACTGACAATACACTGAATACAATGAACTCTAATAATGACGCACCGTCAAAGCCTCCAAGTTTTCAAACATCAATTTTAGGAAATTCCCAAAACTTATCCTAGTTTTTTTTGTTACAGCTGAAGCTCATTTCTTACTTTACTGGTGGGTATAAAAATAGATTTGTATCTCCACCACAGTATCCAACATCTATTTTATTTGGCCTTGCATAGTGAGCGGCTGTAAATCAGGGATTTCAGACTTAGTTTATTGTGGTTACCAACACTGGTGGTGGCAGTAGCAGTGTTTTTTGGCATGTTCATTTACGAGCATCTTTTTATTGTATAGGCAGCATTCATGGTAGCTAGCACCTGTGTGGCACAGTTTGGAAATAGTTGGAAAAACTAAATTACACCCTGCTTCTTTTCAGTATTAAATGCTTTCATCACTCAGAAAAACTGCTGTGCCAATTTAAGCAATTAATTTTTTTGTAGTACTGTATCTGTCAGTTTTTGTTTATGAATGGCAGCTAATTCTTCAAAACTGAAAAAATATGCTTCAGGTATCAAGGTTTTATTGTATGAATATAACGCAATTTTTCAATTATTTCTGTAGTGCAGAGCGGTTTCTGGAACAACCTGAGATACACACGTAAGAAATTATTTTGACATGTAAAATGATAGTTTTTTCAGTGTCCTTTGTATTTCTAATTCTTAATCAAGCATGTATTAATTATGCAAGTACTTTCAGCACCAAATTGGTTTTGGTACCTTGGCATTTGTTTCAAACTATATGCAAGCTATATTGCAAACAGTTTTTTCAAGGTACAATTGAAATGTAATGCACATGCTCTCTTAAATAATGATTTAACTATATATTGCTGGGTTTGCTGGTTTAGTTACTCTCATTTCTTATGGAGGCCTCTTAGGAGGCCTGGTACGTGAGGGAGAAGGATGCTGTGATCAGTAGGGAACTGGAGGTGTTGCAAAGATGATGAAGACTATAAAGAATATGGGGAAAGGAAAAGACGATGTTACGGGGCAAAAGACTGGGACCTGGGATGTATGGTAAAGTTGTAGTTCTTCTAGGAAAGGGTAGGGGATAGAGCATGATTCCATAGGAAACTAAGCTTTTTTAGCTCTACTGCTGAGGGAACAATGTATTTATATCTTCAAAGGACAAACATGTGTGTGTGTGCATATATGCCATTAGTTAAGAACTGTTACTCAACATTATGAACATTATGTGCAGCCTAATATGATAATATGATGAGTACGAAGTTCAGTGATCTCATATAACCCTTAAAATGATAATACACTGCTACTTTTTAAGCACAGTTTTCAGTGTCAGTGAAAGATACCAAGCAAAATATTTTGATATTGTTACTAGTAATTATAGCTTGATTTCATGTTTTGTGATGATGTGAAATTAAGATACTACTTTTTTTCCTCTCCTCTCTAGGGGACGACTGCTGGTTGGTACTTTCGTGGCTCTCTTTTTCAACTTATTTACAATGCTTTCCATTAGGAATAAGCCTTTTGCTTATGTCTCTGAAGGTATGTGATAAATTAATCTATAACAAGAATTGGGAAAAGATTTTAATGTTCCTATTTTTATCAAGGTGTAATTTGTCTGGTAACTTTCTTAACTAGCAGGTATATATTACTATTACTGCCATTAATATAACTTCATGCAGTTTAGAATTGCCATCTGAATTTCAACTCTGGTTTGCTTATAGGGCTCTCTGAGTAGTATGTAGTCGTTAATATGATAAACTGAATATCACTTTAATGCTGAAGTATCCTTTATTTTCAATCTTATGGATTCAACCAGTGAAGGTCATCTGACACATACCAGAACTTTGAAGACATTTTATGGATATATTAATAGATGAAAAATAAATTGACGTAATAATTCTTCTTAATAGCTCTTTTACCTGGGACTTTTTCACTGTGAAGTAGGCTTGCAATCATTCCCGCTAACTGTAAATTGTTTATAGTTATATATTATACTTTGTATTATATAAAAGATAATTATGATGGTTATAATCTGCAATTATATTTGTATTTAATCAGTTCAGATTATTATGAGAGATGGGCATTTTACTTACTGCCTGGAAAAGTCAGACTTTGAGTTTTTTTTCAAGTGACAGTGAATCTGTTGAGATACATTTATTCATTCACAGTGCATTGGGTTCTTCCCTTAAAAGAAAACTTTAAGTGTACTTTAAAATGGATACCTTTACTTGTAGTAATTTTATTACCTTCTTTTTTTTGCAGCTGCCAGCACAAGTTGGCTTCAGGAGCATGTTGCAGATCTTAGTAGAAGGTAAAGCTTTACAATGTTTTCCAAAATTGTTAGCTTCTGGAAGGCAATGTTGGTTTTTTGTGTATAATAACGATTTGGATGGGTATTGAGGCATAAACTGTTGCGTATTAGAGATTTTAAAATAGCTTCACCTACTGCAGGTCTAGTGTATGAACTCTAGAGCAAACATTGCCTCTCATATTTCCCAGATGCATCAATCTAATAGAAATACATATTTCTGCATAACTTTCCCTTTGAATGTGTTCAGTACGTTGTATGTAATTCTCCTTGGATGAGGTGAGGTAAACTAGCTTTGTCCTGTACAGACTTGAACTGCATTTCTCAACAATCATTACCTGAGTGATATATTTTGTAGTAATTTGTGTTTATTTACTCTGTGGGGTGAGCAAATGACTAGGATGGTTGTAGTTTAAATGTGTTATATGAAACAGGTTACTCACTGAAACACAGCTATGGAAACTCCTCACCTGTCCACCAGGAAACTGGAAAGTCTGTGTCTTCCAGGGGCTGAAGCAGTGTTGCTCATTCATCTTGTCTTTTAACTCTCTGCTTGTATTAGATATCTGAATGTGAGATAACGTTGTTTGCAAATAATCTTGTCAGATGTCAGAAGTGTTTATTTTGAGCCATACATGTTCTTCCAAATACTTATGCTGTCAGTATCAAAATAAGAATGTTACACCATATTGTATAACATGTTAAGCGTGCTGCAAAGCCCACCTGTTTCTGCATGTTGTGATTTTTGTATACAGTTGAGGAAAGCAGAGAATGCTGGCTTGTTAAACAGAAAAATTGATTTTATATGGATATAAGGTATTATATCATCAGACCCAAATTCTGCAAAACAGCTTTGGAAGACTAACAATAGGGTTGCCCAAGTACTTGAAGTTTCAGTGTTAAAAAAAAAAAACCCAAACAAAAAAACCCAAACGTGGATAGCAGTCACAGACACTAGCAGACTTTTTCTTTAACGATGTGGTAACACAGTGTTATGGGGAAGGACACAAATGGATAACTTGAAGGGGTCCCAGATCAGGAGTATAGAATTACTACTGGGTTTTGAGATAACCTGTAGACAATCATGCCAAGAATTTTTAAAAAATATTAAATTTTGCTAGTACATATACAGCTATTTCAGATGTGTTCTGTGAAGCAGTGCTGATTACAAAATATCTGCACCTGTATATAATTATGTTGATTAAAATTGTAACAGGAGCAGAACAGCACATGATGTCTAAACATAGGTTGGTTCTAAACGGAGCAACAAAACATTTCATGTTGTCTTTTCCTTTAAATTTTCCAGTATGTGACATGCACTGACATTGACTGGGAAAGTACAGAAACCCTTTTCTCTCTTCATGCTCCCATTCCTAGGAGATAACTATAAATAAATAACTTTTCCCAATGTTCCCTCATGGGTTTTTTGGTCTCCTCTTATTCAGCTAGCTGGTCTCCTCCCTTTTATCAGACTCCATGAATTATTTAGCTTTGGCTTTAGAACACTTTTGCACTCCAAGGTGGCAGACGACTTGAAGACTAGAGATATGCACCCCCCCCCAGGACTTACATATATGTAATAGCAATATCTGAACCTATAAAGTACTTGTGTTGTGTACAGCTGACACAGCTAGCTATGTTACCAGAAAATAAAGTAGCACAAGATAACGTGTTTTAACATGTAGAAAAACTTTATAAAGATTAGCATAGTATAACGTTTTGTACATGGGAAGATAGACTTAAGGCAAATTTAAGATGCAAGAGTATTTAAGATGCCAAAGTATTAGTTTCAGATATGAGAGATAATGTGGCGTGGATCTAAACTTGATTAATTTTTGCTGACATCAGACTATTACAAAACTTCGAGCAGAATTAGAAGGGCCTTTCCAGTCCTCAGAGACATCATTTGCTGTGACTGCGAGGTGTATTTGAAGTCAAATGCTGAAATATGTGGGTGTCACTCTTTTGCGTTTTGAAGTAATGATGAACAGCTAGCTGACAACTGCTTTTTCTGTTTTGTTACAGTATTTGTGGAATCATCCCAGGATTGAGTAGCATCTTTCTGCCACGAATGAATCCTTTTGTCTTGATTGATATTGCTGGAGCCCTAGCTCTTTGCATTACATATATGCTCATTGAAATCAAGTACGTACAGTTGTTTAAAAAAAGTAACTCTTTTTGTATCCAGTCTATAGGAAATTGCATTTTTTACATGAAAGGAATGATCTCATCAAAAGCTGTATTTTGTATGAATGGGATTGCAATTCCATGAATATATTCGTCTTTTTTCAAAGATGCATAGTTCAGATGAGATTAGTATGTGTAATATTCTGTAAGCGTGTATAATTTAAAAGAATGAAAAAGGATCAAAAGAAAATTCTTATGCCTTTGAAAAATGTAAATACCTGTTTTTCTTTAAAATTGCTCTTTCTCTCTAGCAATTATTTCGCTGTAGACACAGCCTCTGCTATAGCAATTGCTTTGATGACATTTGGTACCATGTATCCCATGAGTGTCTACAGTGGAAAAGTACTACTCCAGGTAAGGCAGTGTCACAAAACAAGTTTTTTTTGTGGTTTCAGTTTTGTTAAATGTCCTTATTTTTTAAAAAACATAAAATCTGTTTTAAACATTTGAATAGGAAATGTTCCCAGAGGAATTTGTGATGTGCTACAAGAATTAAGGACAGTAGAAATATGCATCATGAAGTCATAAGAATTTATTGTGTAATGCCATGGGTCTCTTGTGTATTTAGACCAGAATTAAAGGGTCTCTTACTTAATTTTTATTTTAACTTTTTTTTTCTTCTTTTTCTTAAAGACAACGCCACCTCATGTGATTGGCCAGTTAGATAAACTTCTTAGAGAGGTAAGTCAGTGTATAATACATGACACAGTGTGCACAGCTAATATTAAATAAGCATTCAGGAATATGAAGAGTTTTTGTGAGTAGTCCAAGAAGATTGCTAAAAAATTATTTGTTTAATATTATTTTTTAGCCGCATGTAGAAAATATGAATCTTGCTATCTAAAATGAATACTGTCATTCAGGTATCTGGAACAAATCTGTTCAAGTAGTGCAGGCTGTTGTTTTTATTAACTAAATTCGAGCTACTATTGAAGAGGTTTACAAATGTGAGTAGGGGGAGGAAGAGGAGTACAGGTGGCTGTTGACTTATATATCAAGCATATCAAATTGAGAAAATATTGCAATTTGGCAGCAAGAGTTACTTGAAATGAGTTACTTAAATCCACTTTTTTATGGATTTGGATGTTTAAGGGTAACAAAAGTCCAGCAGATAAGCATTAGTGGCATGATTAACAGACGTCATCCATTCTGTAGTATGGAAGCTTTTATTTCACTATTGAAAATGCTGTACTATTCAGCTATGTGTAAAAGTACATTTCTAAAAGGATTTGAAACATTATTTCTAAATTATTTTTATATTTCTGGATGTTTGTGTAAAATTAGGTTTCAACTTTGGATGGTGTCTTGGAAGTTCGAAATGAGCATTTCTGGACATTAGGTTTTGGCACTTTGGTAAGTTATGTCTTTATTGTCTTTTTAGCCTTTAAGAAAGAGTTGTCAGTTACTGCTTTAAATTTTTATTTAAATAAAGTAAGATATTTCTTCTGAAATCTTAAATACAAAAAAATTTGATGGAGTCAGTACTCAGTCCTTGTGATTTATTGCAAAACTTCTCTTCCCCTGTCCTTTTTATTTTTTTAAATCTTTGTTATTGGTTAATATTATTTAAGTATATTGCAGCTCTGGATTAAAGCATGCATTTTGCAACTGTAGAATTTATTTCGTATTTTGGCACTGAAGAAAACCCCAAACAATAGTAAAGACGTCTTTCAAATGGTATATTACTGTAAATTGTCTCAGAGGGGAAAAAAAGAAAACTGTAAACCTTTAGGTACCAAAGGTCTACAGTAGAATCGTATGTTTTCAGCATTTCTGGGGGAGGGGGTGGAAAAAACCGACTACAGTTGTGTACTGATATTCTGTAAGCTGAAAGAAATGAAGGGGTTTTTTGTGATACAGAATGATCACACAGAACTCAATTCCTAAGTTGATGCTGGTATGTTGTGACAGCCAGAAAATTAGACTCTTAGAATTCTTCCTTACTTCTGAATTCTTCCAGTATGCTACCCTTCTTAAAAAAAGAAAAAGGCAGCAGCTCTGACTTGCTGATGTGAAAATAGCTTTCAGTTTACTATTCTGCCACTCAAAATACTGGATCACAGCATTGTTGGATTGATCGCAATACTTAGAAAACCTTTGTATTGATATTTACCTATTGGCATCTTCCAGATTGCAGTAGAAACTTCCTCAGACCTGGATATGTTTTCAGCTGCACCATCTGATGTAAAAATGGCTTATATAGCACAAGCTGTGAACCATGTTCTTTATTAAATATGAACTGAAAAAGCATGTGAGGGGTTCTGTTTTGTGTCCTGTTCTCTTCTGCAGCAGTAGTTCAAGGTAAATGAGATAGTGTTACTGAAAGAAAGGCAGGGACAGCCCGCAGTTAGATGCAAGTCCAGGAGAAACTCTTAGTCTGAGTTCCACAAGAGGCATTGCCTCTGTTCTTGCTAAAGGTCCCAGTTTGAGTGTGTCTGCCATGCGTGTTGTCCTCTTGTCTGCTCCAACAGCACAGTGATGACTCTTTCTCCTGAATTTGGAATATGGAGTTTGTCTGCACTTTGTTCTGCTTGTGGGCCACTTTTTTTCTCAGCTGTTGCCTTCCCTTTTCTGCCATCACATGTTGTATTTTATAGTTTGGTTTTAAGACTCAGTTTTCCTGAATTATGATCTTGATGTGTTCATAAGAGATCAATGTGTTAGGAAAGATCAAAATGTATCCTAATTATGGAATTATTAAATAAGTTTCTCAATTTAGTCAGCAGTCTCCACTGCGAAAGGTCTTTGCATAATTCTCTCCAGGTAACTTACCTCTTCTTGAATGCATATGGAGAATCTTTACTGAAGTAACAGTTAACAGCCACTTTATTTTTATTACTTTCTAGGCTGGATCAGTACATGTCCGAATTCGGAGAGATGCAAACGAACAAATGGTACTTGCCCATGTCACTAACAGATTATACACATTGGTCTCTACCTTGACTGTTCAGATTTTCAAAGATGACTGGATCAGACCTACCTTATCATCTGTGCCTATTGCAAACAATATTCTGAACCTTTCGGATCATCATATTATTCCAATGCCATCTTTGAAAGCTGCTGATAATTTGAACCCTGTTACATCCACTCCAGCTAAGCCCAGCAGCCCACCGCCAGAATTTTCTTTTAATACACCAGGCAAAAATGTGAGTCCAGTCATCCTTTTAAACACTCAGACAAGGCCCTATGGATTGGCCTTTAATCATGGATCCGCACCGTACAGCAGTGTACTCAATCAAGGATTTGGAATACCGGGAATGGGAGCAACTCAAGGATTCAGAACTGGTTTTACAAATGTCCCAAGCAGATATGGAACAAACACTCGTGAGCAACCCCGACCATAATAAACACCATTATTTATTGTACTTAAGGGTATTGACTTAATTCTTTTATTACCCAATTTTTATAAACATTTGGAATGTCAGATCATTCTAAATGGCTGGGAACAAGTGCATTGTTCATATTCATGAAATGGTTAAATTGCAATTTTTTTCTTTGCATCAGCAGTAGCTTGTGTAATGCCACAAATATTTTCCAGACTTACGATACTTTACAGGTAGTTTTTATAGAGTATCTATTTCTATTCAGCTTTTTATTCACCTTTCTTTATTTTCCCAAGAATGTATTGAGGTATAGCACAACTCCATAAGAGAGTAAAATGGTGACCAGGTAGCATTTTTTTTCTAATGAGAATTGCTTACTGAATGCTGAATAGCGGAGAGAATAGGAAATTGCAGAAATACAAGTCCCAGTTTTTAGAGATGTTTTGATTGCTGTATTAAGTCATCTCTTGGCAAAGTCACAATTAGTTTTTGGTTGCAAAAATCCATCAGTATTCATATTGTGGCCATTGTGAAGACAATCTGGCATTTCAGATTCTAATTAATTTTGTGAGACCATGTTTTTACATTTTTATTGATGCTTTTATAGAAATTCAGATGGTTCAGCAACCATTTTCTAGTTGTAAGTATTCCATATCCATCTCTGATATTTCTTCCTTTTTGGTTTAACTGCAAAATTACTTAGCAATATACTGGGAAATAAAATATTTCAAACTTAAGATTTTACAATCTTTTTTACGATTAACCCTATTTAAGATACAGAGCAGATGGCTGTATTGTTTCTGAAGCCAGTATTTCATTTTTGACTATGGAAAGTATTCTCTGATTCGATTGTGACTTTGTATTTTCCCTCTTTGTATTTTTTCTGGAGTTTCAGGGGAAAAAGTATCTATTTATATTCCTGGTTTATATCCAGAGTACAGGTCAGTGATCACTGACAGTCATTGCTAGAGTGCTTAACCTTTGGGGCACACTTGGAAAAAGACTGCCTAACTTGTCTCTGCTTTTGCATTATCATTCTGCTGTACATCTAGAAGGCCATAATTCTTCAGGGCCTTTCTCAGAGAGCTCTTCCCTCTGACTGATGTCTTTTTCTTCACTGCTCTGATAACAGGGAAAGGCCTTTTAGAAACACTTCAATTTTTTCTGTTCTCCTGTGCAGTATGTATCTCAATTCCCTAGCCAACACCTCCTCTGCACTTTCTTCCGCATCTCTTGGCTGTTGAGGAATGGGTTGCCCATTCCTATTGTTTCACTTGCAACTCAGGGTGCTATATATTGGCTTCCACCTTGTTAATCTGTATACTAAGTCTCTCCATTTGTCCAGGGTGGTTATATGGAGCTGTAGTGTCTCAGGGACTCCAAAGATATTAATATGTTACCTGAAGATAATGGGTCTGATAGAGAAATCTTTCTCTTGTAGAACTGAGTTGAGAAAACAGCCTTCATTTGCATTTTAAAGATCTGTGGCCTCTTCACACTAGCTGATGACTTCTTTTTCTGCATAAGGACGTTGCTTTCCTCTTTTCTTTTTTCCCTCCACTTCCTGTGTTTCTCGCTCCAATGCTTGGAGGAGGGCGTCACTCTTGCAAACAAAGCAAGGTGACATTCTGCATGATGGTATCTTGCCGGGATGTTTTAGGCTGAGGGTAGTGTCCAGACTGCCACTGGTATACAGTCCATGTAACCTACAAGTAGGGAATCTAGTTCTGTACTTCATTTGCAACAAGAGTAACAGTTTCATTGCTGTGTTAGAAAATGTAATGACCTGGAAAACTTGCATTTAAAGATTACAGTGAACTTACAACGATTGGGTATGTTTCTATGAGGTCAGTATTAGCTCAATAATCACCTTTGTTTCATTACTCTGTCTTTATATGTAGTCTATTACATGTGCCATTGCTGCATGGAAATTTGCTGAAGTACAGAACACTTGAACAGATTCTCTGTACCTCTTGGGTGCTGAACTAGCCTGCACGCTACAGCATCTGCAACACCTTAGAGCCAGCAGAATGTTTACAATATACTACTCTCGTGTGGCCTATTTGAGAATTGTTCCTTACTCCAGTTTCATAACCAAACGCTTGCTCTTTTTCTGACATTTTAAATACATTGTATTATATTGATTGCATGCCTATTTGTTTTTAGTAGAAAATTAAAGCTCCATTTTATTAAAAAATGAAGCTGATCTTTGATTTAAAATGAGAAGGGAGAATGAGGATCCCAGAATTCTGAGTGCAATATAATCACTTTAACAAAATTATTTTTTGGAGTGATTGTTTACAATATATATCATATGTGTGGATGATAAAGATTCTTTTAGAGATTAGAACAGCTTTTTAGCTGCTTTATTGTTATGTATATATTAAGAATATTTGTTAAATCAGCACAGAGTAAAATGTCTCCTTTTATACGAGGAAAATAAAATCAGTGCCATCCTTAAATGACAAGGAAAAAGTGGTAATTTGTGTACAAGATTTTATAGTTATCTTTTTATATATATTGATTAAGTGATGCTCTCGGGTGATGCTTCAATCTCGATGAGCAGATGTGTGAAACTTCAGAACTGTTTTGCTGGGTCTGCTACCAATGTCGACGGGGTCCTTGTATAATTCTACAGAAAATATTTTTACTGCATTTTGTCTTTTCTAATTGTATTTTGCTCTTAGGCGGTCAGAATTTAAAGTTTAATTTGAAATGTGGTGAATAAGAATTGCTAATTTAAATCATCTTCATTCCTAGTGATAGGAATGCTGCCCCAGCTAGAGAAAAAAGAGGACTGGTACTCACTATCATTTCTGTCTACCAGAGGATTTGGCATTGCTACTCCTTTAACTTGTTCCAACTGTGATTGCATAGGATCACTTCACTTGTAGGTAAATGCATCAAGCTTTAGAGAATTTGGGGGGCATGTGCCATTACTTAGGCTTAAGATTCTTGTGAAAAACTGCATTGTCCTGATATAAAAGGAGCTAGAGCGCCTACTACAGTACAAATAACTAATGTAATATGAGGGGGTTTTGCAGCTTTACCTATTGAGTAATGGCTCTTGAGTTCATTCTGTTCTGTGTTCCCTTCATCCAGGTAATAACCACGTACACCTTTGGGAGGACTCTGACAACCCAGTGACAGCCTCTCGTGGGTGGTAGATTGATGATTTTTATTCCCCCCCCGCCCCCCCTTGACTGAGCTGTGACAAATCCTGTTCAAGGAGAGAACCTGTGCAGCAATGCTGCTGATTTGTGTAATTATTAGATTAGTTGAAGTCCCTCAGTTGATTTCTGTCCCCTGCTGCCACCATCCAACAGGAACAGAGAAACTGTCCAGGGATAGGTTCTCAACATAAAGCCTGTCTCTGAATTCTGAAGTGATTATCTGTACTGTGCATGTCCTACGGATCTGGATACTTAGTGATATTCAGTGTTGAAACTGAGGGTGGGAGATACCAGTCCTGGTCTTTTCGCTTGTATTTTTTGTTTTCCGGGTATTTCGTCAAATGGCTAGACTTTCTTCTACCTGCTTGTTCCCCTCTGCCTTAGTAGCAGTGAGAACCCACCTTGCACCATGTCTCTGCTTTACTGACTACTTCAGGTTCTTGTGCTTTTCGGAGCTTAGATTCTTGGATTCACGTGATTATTGGGCCGATCTATGTTTTCCTTCCAGCAGTTATTTTTTAAATGAATGACAGATCATATAGATTACTAAGATGATGACCCTCCCCTCTTTAGGTAAACCCTTTCCAGGGCTCACATCCAGTTAAGAGAAGGCCCTCTTTTCCCGTATCAAAAAAAAACCCAAAACCAAACCACCACCACCAACAACAAAAAACCCACAAAAAACTAAGATAAAAAAAAAAGCAAGCCTCTTCATGTTTTCTTTGTGTTTTGAGAACCATTGAATCATATTACACCAACCTGTATCTTATTTCTTTGAACTGAGTAAACATAACTCAAGAGAACTGCATGCTCAGGCAGTGAGAAATTGGTGACAAAATTGACATGCCAGAGATTTGGTGTACTACATGGTTAAATTATGGTTTCAACTAACTCTAATAGAGATTTTTAAAAATTAGGCTTTTCCCCGTTATAACAGCCCTCTGACCCCACATTTCATAATGAAGCCTATTTTAAGTTAACTTTCAGATTCTTGAAGAAGCAGAGTAGCAGTGCACACTGCAAATGCATACTGCATTTTTCAGGGGCCCTGCAAAGTATGAAGAACCATAAGAGTTCACCTGTAAAAATGAAATTAGCCACACAAACTAATGTTTAATATTTCTGTATAAAGCCATTTTGTTAGCTTTTTTTGCCACTTAGGAGGGTGCAGTAGGTGCCTTATACTGCTCAGAGTATTCAACTTCAGAAGATTTAATTTAGTTGTTTAGAATATTTTCTCATGGGCTGAAGTAGAGGAGAAATGATAGCAAAGAGTTCAAATAGTTTTGATGTATTTACAGAGATGTACAGTAATATCTGAAAATAAACACATCTGTTCAATTTTTAGAATTTTCATTGTATTCTATTTCAGAAGTTGCATGCAAAATAGAAACATTTCTCACATGTTAAAGTGATGGGAAAACATAAAACGCTTTTGTTTCATCTTGAGCAACAAAACCAGATTGAATTTCATTTTCAGGCTGTCCTGTCATAGTAAAATTTTACAAATTTGCATACTTCTAAATACATACTTCTATTTACACACATATTTTAAAGTTGCAATATTGTCTTAGATTCAGAAATGTTTGCTTTAGGAAAATGGTAAAATACAGGCCAAATCTGACATGCCTACAGCTCCATAGGAAGCTTACTTCCTTTTTAAATCTCTTTGCCCAGGATAGAACTTTCTAATGGAAGAAGTTCAGAGCAGTAAAGTACTGACTTGTTTTTTCTCAGTTCATCCTCTACCAGCTTGATTTTTTTTTTCCTTTCTTTCTTCAAATGCTGTCATCTTTTTCTCACCAGTGGAAACCATAATTCTGTATGTGCCTTTGAGTACTGTTCTTCTGGCTTCTCCTATTGATTTCATTCCAGACTCGATTTTTGCCAGTGTGTTATACTAAATTTATTGAATAATTCCAGTATGGAATGTAAAAGCACAGGGTTGTTAAACTGGTGAGTATCTTTGTGAGTATCTTTTTCTGACATAGGCTATGGCTTGTCCTTACTTTTTGGTGCTTAAACTGTCTTCCTGCTTCTGACTCTCATACTTATTTTACTCTTGATAGATAGCACTTTGCCTTTAAAATTATATTTATATAAAACTATAGTTTCTAAAGTGATCACTTTTCTAGTATAATTACTTCTGATGTAAACTGTATTAAAAACAGCAGGTTTGTTTTGGTGTTTTTTTTTTTATTTTGGGTTAAATTGTGAATGATTCTCACATGAATGAATGGTGTGTGCTGCGGCATTGCTCCCACACACCACCTACTCTTCTGTTTATATCTCTTGTGTTGCAGTCAAAGCATGATGGAAAGCCCCACGTACCTTCCTCTTAGCATCACTCCCCACCACCCTTCTCCATCAAAAAGTATCCAACAAATGACAGCAAGAAAATTGAATTTGGGTTATTTCTCTGTTTCCTGGTGGCCTGCTGTCCGTGGACAAGAGCCTTTGCAGCCCTCTTTGTAGGGGAAGGAAGAGAGGGGGCAGAGAGGATTAAAAATCCCTTCTGCGTGTCAGGAGTCCTAGCAACTCATTTCAGGATGAAGTGCTTTAGTTCAACCCAAAGTAAGAGTTTGTTTTAGTGTGATTTTTGCCTCTTTTGATAATGTGGTATAAATTTCCATTGCTGAACACTGCAAAAGTTGGTCACACCTTGTAAAAACTGTAGCTAACACTTAAGTCGGGAGGCATTCCCTCCTGGGATCTTAATATGTGACATAAAACAGTGATAACAATCTGGAAAAATTCCGGGTTTTTTTATTCAGAGGTAAGACATGGAAAGATCAAATTCTTTCCAGGCTGAAACTAATTCTTATTTAATGCTATCTTATTTGGCTACATGGAACATTGGGCCAGGAACAGCTGAATCAATAATCAGTCTAGCAAGAGCTATCATCATATTTTGCTTTGCTTTAGTGCTCTCCAATGCAATTAAATAGCAAATGTGAAGGCGGGCAAACAATATTTAGAATGGAGTACGATTTCTTGCCATTTTGTCTATCACAGGTTTAGATATTCCAGTACAAACACTTGCAGGATTTTGCTGAGATTGTCAATAGTGGTTTTGTCAAGGTTTTCTTCTGTGTCCTCCATGGTATGCCACACTGCAGGAAAAGGGGATGGAATCAGATGTAGGACTGGAACCCCTATAGGGAGGAAAGTGAAATTTGGAGAAGAAATATTGGAGAAGTTTTGTTAAGACAATTGATATGTTGCCATTTGGCAATAGAGTCAGGTAACTACTCAATAAGCTTACTTTATAGAGGAGTGTGTGTCACTGCAGCTTCCTTTTACCTTCTCTTTTTTTGAAGCCTGTGACTGCAGCCCATCCATTTCATTGTGTGTTTCCTAAAATGGGCGCCTTCCTTTCCTTTGAGTATTTTCCCTCTTTTTTTTTTAAGGCACCTGTAGCTAGTAGTTTTACTCTGATACTTGCTTTTTTTTTTTTTTTGAGATCGTTTGCATTGTTGTTGTTGATACCATGTTTAGGAGCTACAGAAGGGCAGAGAAACCACTGCAGCTCCCCAAACTGAAAACTGATTACCATGTTCTTGTGACAGTGTTAAGATTGAGCACTTTTTGAAGCGTTTTTTAGTCCTCTCCATAAATGGTAAAATAGGGTGTCTGTATTTTTACTCTGTGAAATAGAACCACTGTTATCCTCAGATAAAAGAACTTCCACTGCATATATATATACACATCAGGCCATCTATACATACTGCAACTTCTAGGTAAAGGAGGAGTGAAATCAGTCTTCTGCTTCCTGATCACTTTTTGGGGGGAGCATGTTTCTTTCTAGCCCCTTTCCTGTTTTACTGCTTTTCCTCTCTCATTTTTCAGCTGCATACTAAGGAATCTCTTTTCTTCACTAGGTTAATCGTGTTATTAGAAAAAGTTTTGAGGTGTAATCATTGTTTTCCCCTATCAGCTTCTCCCATGTAGGATTTTTGATATCCCTGGACATGCACATGATGGCTGTGTTGGTTTCGTTGGACCTGGGCCCTGCCTTGGTGTGAAAAATGAAAGATTCCTGGAGTTGAAGAGCCATTGTGCAGGAGACAGTAACTATAGCTCAGTGAAGAGAGCACTTGCTTGGAAGTGGAGAGGTGTAGCTGCTCTTGTGCCTGCTTCCAGAGCCGTGTGTGCATTTCACATTACTCAGTAGTTAACAAAGCATAAGCAATGGTAAAATTCGGGGCTGGATATGAAGATACCTCCCTCCTTTCCTAGGTAGATACCCTCTTCGTTGAACTAGTGTTACATTCCTTTTTGGTTAACCCTTCTCTAGCAATATGACTCTTGTAGTCCTTGCTGTACAGTGGAAAACTTCAATCAGAAGAGTTTGCTGTATCTACTACCCTTCTTTGGCCCACCTTAGTTTTGAAGATGCTCTGCTGAGTGCTTGGATCGAGAAGGACATCAAATCCACATCTTGAACTTGGACAAGTGCTTTAATCACTGATCTGGTGGCAGCAGTAGTACAACCGCTTTCCCTTTCTTTGATTGCATCCCAAAGGAAAAGAAGGGATGCAAAAGTCAGGCTATGGCTTAGGTGTCTGCCAGGAGAAATGCTTAGGCACGGAATCCCAGTTTCAGGTATGTGCCTAATTCCAGGAGGGATTTCAGGCATGTTGTGTCCTTTGCTATTTCTGCTGGCTACTCTACGCACCTTTCCCACCCCTCAAGCTGACAGTTATGAAATCTCCATTCTTTTTAGGGAATGAGGGTGTCTAATTTGCGTATGCGAGTTTTTGCAGGAGTCAGTGCCTTTGAATTTAAACAGGTAATAGTGAGCATTACTGTAACTTTGACAACAGATCTTTGTAGTCTTTGAAGATATGACCCTTGAGTGTTTCACTGCTCCTAGAAATAGTAACTAGCTGGCTAGTGTGGTATGTAGTGATATCCCACTGGATCAGAGTTGCGTATCTTTGTAGGACACTGCTGCTGACAGAAATTTCCATTATCTCTGTGCCATTGGAGCTGCGCTCATGCAAAATGATGATGGGTGTGTTTTATCGCTGCTTTTGTTCGGGTATGTTTTTCAAAGCTGTGACTCTTGGCCTGTGTAAAATTGGATTTGGAAGCCTCAAGTTGGGGCAAATAAGCTTGAAAAATGGGATCATATGCACTTGCTCATTCACTAAATGATGCATTTGTTACTGAACTTATACTTCAAAATATAAGAGCTTCCGGTACCTCTTAATAAAAATGGAACGTGGTCATCTTCAACCAAGCCTCGATGTAAAATAGTCTGGAAATACTGCCTTTCAACAAGGTGATTCTTCAACAGATTCATGTTGTGTAGCTCTTGCTCTGTAATTCACAATCAAAGTGATTATTACTTTTGGACAATATGATGCGTGTTAGCACATCTGAATTATTTTTCCTCTCACGTGGAAGCTTTTTCCATCAAAGAAGAAAAAGGAGTTGGTGACTGTCTTTTGCATTTGTTTAGTACTTAAAGACCTCAAGATTGGTGCTTTTACCATCGTTTTACAGAAGTGAGAACTAAAACACAGAAGTGAAGCAGTTCCTAAGAGTCGCAGAGTGACAATCAGTAATAGAATCTGTTTCATGGCTTCCAAGTATCTGGGAATTTTCCTTAGGTTTTTTTATTATTTAAATATAAAAATCTTCGTATAGGTTTAAGATGCACCAAATTTAACATTTACATTATTAAATATTGTAACTGTAAAACAGAAAAGTAATCTAAAAATCTGATTTACAGGACTTAGTACATTCAGAAACTACACAGTAAATTTTCAAATTCATCAAAAGCCCATACCCTTCTCCTTACCAATTGCTTGAAGCCTCTGAAACCATCGAATAGTGTTTGGAAAATAATTGGGAAAGACTGGGTTTGGTGCACCGATTAAATCCAGTAGTACAAGCAGGTCCTACAGAAGAAAGAATCTTTAATACAGAATTCTTTACATTACTACACTACCATCAACAGCAGCAGCAGCAATGAAACCTCTTGGTTCCTGTATAGGTCATGACTAGGTTTTTGATAGCTCTGGCCAAAGATCTGGCTTGGTGCCTGAGAAGAACTCATTAGCAGAACTCTATTCCAATCTGATGCATTTTGCTGTCTTTCCGAGGAGGAAAAAGGTAGGCAGTTTCTCTGTTCCTCAAGCTGAAGCAGACTGCATCGCTTTGTTTGCAGTTTGTGTGGTATATTCCTTTAAAAGAAAAACTATGGTAGGTGGGGAGAAAGAAGAGGAAATTGCTTCTTCCCCAGGGAAAGACGTTTTATGAGTCACAAGATACAGTGACAGCAGAAAAGTGTCTCAGCAGTGAGTAGGGAAACCAGAAGGCAGTAGGGAGAAGGGAGCAGACAACCAGAATGTTAGTAGGAATCAAAGGGAAGCGGAGGGCTTGCTGTAGCTTAGTGCTGAGCTAGGGGAGATTTGTTCATAGACCGACGCTATGTCTGTGTTCTTTCCTAATCACTTCGAATTATCTCTCTTGAAGAAGGTGGGTTTCATAGTTTGTATTCTAATAAATTTGTATATTTTCATTTTTCAGTGATTCCTCCTCATACTTGCATGGAGAAGGTCTAAGCAGATTCACCTGAAAGGCTTTTGCCAACTCTCTATTTTATCACATCTCATAAAATTTCCAAAGCCTGCTTCTTCCTTTAACTTTGGTGGGGTTCATGGTTTCTTGGGAGTTTGGCCAATTACTAATGAAATATTAAAAAAATGCAATTTACTATTACTCATTAGGGAGGTGAAAGCCACTTACTATGCCCTGCAGCTGATTTGTGGTTGTTGAACCAGGTGGATGTGGAGTAGATACCATTTTTTGAGCTAAGTGTTGAGATCCGTAGAGGGAATCGGAAGGGGACCAACGGACAAAGGCTTCTTCACCGTCAAAAAAAATGAGCTGAAGTGAAAGGTCTGGTCTTGACGTTGAGCTGGTCTGTTGGAGGAAGTTAAAAGTAACATAACTGATTCTGGCCAGAACATTAAATAAAGGACAAATACTGTAGTCATATAAGCAACATCAGTAGGGGTATATTTTCAAGGTACCCTATGCAAACCCTTCCTATGGCTGTTAAACACGCATTATGGTGTAATAGTAGTAGTGATCAGTCATTATTCTTTATGTAGCACAGTGACATGTTCTCCAGTCTGGTATCATTTTGGTTCTGGTTAAAAGTTCCATTTCTGACTTTAGTGGACATGAGCTGAGTATGTTGAGACAGGTCTGCAAAACCAGGTAGCAGAAACATCATCTCAAATAATGAGGAGATGTGTCGGCAACAACACCTGATGTGAGTGCTAATATTATTACTTAATAGCGCCACAAAGGAGTAATATCTCTGCTACAGTTGTGCATCAGCGGAGGTGAATCATGTCTTTGTAAAGTTGATGGTTCTTTAAGGGACAAAGAGCAGTCATGAGAAGAATGACCATTGCTTTTCCTTCAGGAGGACTCGCAACCACCCAGGCAGCTTTACCCTAAAACCAAAGCACAGAATGTGGAGTAGATACACCCTTCCCTTTCAACAATCAAAAATATCACAGCAGTAAAAACTGAGAATATATTTGATTAATTTATTTAATCATAGGAGACAGCTGTGTGAACTTTCTTCCCAATGTAGAAGGAGCCTTTTTTCTCTCTGTTTACTAACTGAAGCCTTGTTTGCACTGGCAGCATTTTCTAGTAATCTACAAGATGGCTAAACCCAGTTCGGTTCCGCTATATGAACAGTTTTGGGAACTGTAGTCTTAGCAGTTGCCATATATATTTTAACCCCTCTGTGAATTAATGCTACTTCAAGTAAAATTGCATGATGTGGTTAAAAAGGTGGGGTCACTGGCAACAGCCATGTCCTGTATCGGCTACAACTCCCAACTAGCTGGAGCTGATCCAGTATAAACAGTAGTGGAAAACTTCTATATAATGTCGCTCACGTAGGCAAGATGATATTGATTATACTCACAGTGATATATGGATTTCTCTAATGGCAATGCTTTGCTGCCCTTTGTCCTCTGCACAGGACAGAGCTCTTTTGATAGCAGTCATTTTGCATTACATTCTGGAGGAAACGGTATTAATGCCATTTGAATTTTAGAAAGTAGTATTTGTAATTATTATTATTATTACTGTTTAACACATTCCCAGGTCTGAATAATGTGGAGAGATGTCTTTGCCCTTTGATTTTAAACTTACTCTGTATAATTGGAGAAACATCAAGATAAAAATCAAGCTTCAAAAAAAATCAAAACCAGCTTCAAATCAAAGTATAAATAGATTTGGCTGAAAACATAACAGAGTCTGTTATGCTACTATGAGCAGGGCAAAAAGGTCATAGCTAATGTATTAAGCAGATGGATCCCAAAGTATATTTTGTTAACAGACTGTACAAATTGTAGCCTGTGCAAAGTCATTAGATTCCCTTTTTGTCAAATGCTGTCATTTTACATGATAAAACAATTTAATCAAAAAATGATGTATTACTTGCAAAAAATTCCAGTCTTTAAGTCGGTGTGCAGGTTGTTCCATAAATAACCATCAGGCAAATTTATTCTAAATGAAGCTTCTAAATGAAAGCATATGTATTACAGGAGTGCTTTGTGTTGTGATTAAAAACATTGCCATATTCTTAATCTTCAAATTCTTAAATATTCTGATGTCAGAAGGCACCAAATCAGCTTTTGAAAACAAGTGCCGACAAGTAATCTTAATACCTGAGCTGAGTATATTCCTGACACTTTGTAAAGCATTTGAGAGACCTTTTCCTGTGAAAACTCTGTTAGTGTATGAGAAATATTCTTCTGTAAATAGTATATACTGAACCAGTAGATGGCACTCATGAATCTGTAATCCTACAAATTTGTAATCCTACAAATTTGTAATCCTACAAGCTTTTAGAGCTTGTAACATCAACAAATTTTTGTGCCCAGCAATGGCAGCACTTTGAAGCAGATTTTCATAGCATAGGTAACATAGACTGATAAATATTATATAATTACTTGACTGTTTTCCTGTACTCAGCCATCACTTGTTTCATAAATAAACTATTCAAATTGATAAAGGAAAACAAGAAGGAAAGCTTGAAATCGTTATGGGATGGAGGGACGTGAGTGTAACTGTCCTGCACAGAAATTAGTTCATCCGTCTCCCAAAACAGCATGCAAGTGTGAGATTTTAAAAATGCAAGATTCAGAAAGCAACAAAACTTTGTCAATGATCCTAGATGTTACTGCTTACAATAGGAGCTTCTGAGTAGGGTTCTTTGTCTTTTAGATAGAAAGTAGGATTATATCTCGCTGAATCTATGAAACGTGTATTACTCATGTATAAATTGTTATTTTATATAATTGTATATATTTATTAGATAATTTTTAGATAGTCACCCTTTGCGTAAGAAGTTTCAATGTGATAATGTATACTCTATAGTAGTAGATACAGATCTCTGTTCTGTTCTTCTTGAAGTCAGTGGGAGTTTACTATAGGCACAGCGATCAGAGAATCAGGCACGCAGGCTGTGGGAGAGAACATGAAAGTGCCCTAAGGCCTACTGCTATTGCAAAACCAAATGAAAATGAAACAAGCAAACTACCTTGATTAACTGAAGCTTGTTATCCAGGGCACGTGCCAGCTCCAATATCATAGCACAAGGCACGGCTGAATCAGTTGCTCCTACAAATGCTCTCTCCTGCCATTGCCGTCCAAAGAATTTTGAGTCGTAGTGGCAAGCAAGTACTAGGTGGCGTTTTGCAGAGGGGTCGAGAGTGCTGATAATATTTGAAAATGTTTGATAGCCATATGGTGTGTATCTCTGAAATGTATCTTCTTCAATTTCCCAACCAGCCTGTAATCTTTGAAGACGGTGCTTGATGTGCTGCAATTAAAAAAAAAAAAAAATCAGATTAGCTTGCTTCAGAAAGATGTTGCAGACAAAGTGCCATTAGCTTATTAATAGTGGCACTTAGGTTTATTTCTGTAAGTTCATGGTATTTTTAAAAGATAAATTTTATAGCAAAAAATTTGATGTTACTATATCAAGTAAGCAATATCTTTGCTACCTCAGCCTCTGACTGGCTCATTTGCTATTCATTTCTCCCTTTTGTCTCTTGTCTTTGGAGTCTGAGAGTGCTTTGAATGATTGCCCATTAGTATGACACATTAAGATCTTGATCTCTGAAGTTTCCAGGCCAGTGTTTTTTCAGGTGTAACCAGGACAGATTTAATGTTTACCTCTTCAAATCTAAACTCAATTGTGTCATTAAATTAAATGTCAAAACTGGCTGCAGAGAACTTGTGGCTATTTTGACAATTACCATGCGTAGATGCCACAGCAGTATAAAAAAAAAAAGCTGGTTTTTTCAACTTCCATGAGAAATCTGCCTTTCAAGTAGCGTAAGTTGTTTACAAGGCTGTAAGAGACAGTCTGATTCCTTTAAATTAAAGAAACAATTAAACATTTCAGAATAAACATTTCAGAATAATCTTTTAAAAATTAAATCTGGTAAGTGTGGCTCATATAAAGATAAAAATGAATACAGTAAATCTATAAAAGAGATCATTCATTTTAGGTAACTTCCTAACTAAAAAGAATACCTCTAACAACCCCAGTTATACTTAATACAGAGTTCTGGCTAACTCTTATTAGAGGGCCATCTCTGTTGAGCAACTGATTTTTATGGGTCCCTAGAGTGCTTCTTCAAGGCAGATTCCTCTCTCTTTAAATAAACATTAGCAAAAGCCTCTAAGAGGAAAAAAGAAAACAGACTTTGAAGACTTGTCCTGCTCTTAGTAAAGTCAGTGGGATTATTGCCATTAATTTTAGTACTAGAACAAACTTCCATTTTGTTTGTGATCACCCTCTGAAAGCTTTTATGGTGTTGTATGGTCTATCCTCTATCTGTAAAATGAGCAAAGGATGTCTGTTATGGATTAAGAGGAGTATATAAGCCTGGATGGAGTTCCCAGTGCGCACTATCCTGACTGGCACTAGCCTTCTCCCTTAAAGGAGTCTGATGCATTTTCTGTGTCTTTACAAAGAAATGTCATCCATTTCAAACTCCACTGTGCTTTGACAATGTAGGACTCTTCTTTTTTTCCTTTGGTGGGGGTCCACTTTAGTACATGCTGTTACCTTGTAACAGGATGATCCTGTTTTGAATATGATCTGTGGTTTTCTGGCCTAGGCTCAGCTGTTTTTTTGTTTTTTTCACTTTTTCCCCTTTCATTTGGCTGCCTTCCAGGGTATCACTAAAGAAATCACAAAGCTAAATCGATAGAGACACATGCGCACGCACACACACAAAGCATAAAAAAGCAGCATTTTTCCAGTCTACCAATTGCAGAGTGGCAAATAAACTTACTGTAGTTAGGGTTATCTTGGAGCTGTTGAGTCACTGCCTCAAGGGTAGATGAAGGCTGGTGCTGTACTTAAACCAGTGCTGTGCTTTGTCACAATGACCATCTAGGCTGCCAGTTTGGGCCCCTCTGATCCCTTTTCGTGTTGATCCACACATCTGAGGCAACACTACAGGGAAGTGTAACAGCACAGGACCTCTCCAGAAAAAGGGCGGGGGGGTGTCATTTATTTCATCCCGCGTGTAGGGTCCCGGGGGGTTTGAACCAGAGGCCAAAAGCCTGTGCATGTGAGGAAAAGGACAACTGTTGTGTTGTACTTTGGGTACCAAACTGAAGGCGAGCTTTTTCATTTAAAACATAAATTTTAATATGTTGGGGTTTTTTCTCCATCGTGCTATGCAGCCCCAGACAACGATGTCAGCTAAAGTGCAAGCTGTGTCATGTAGGCTCTCTGCAGTCTAGACTTGAACAATGATAGAGTTCGTCCTACCAAATGAAAGGAATGTGTCTGCCCCTTTAGTGGTCACTAAAGGCACTACCAGAATATGAATAATAGATGTTCTTACAGGTTTTCAGGAAATGTCTTACCTGTCGTACGACATGATTTCCTGGTGATCCTGAGTATCTTTCTATCAGGATAGGGCGCAAATCATTCTCCCACATTTTAGAAACATCTGTGTTTGCTACAACTTTTTGAATAGCATCAGAATGTAAAATTCTTGGTTGGTGAGAATACTGTAGAAAGGAGAAAAAGGGAGAGATTGCTATAGCTATAACTATTACTATACCTTTTTAACCATGGTTTTCTTCAGAATTACAGTAAATGTGATATATTTTTATATATATATTTTGATTTATTGACAACAAAAAGTAATCTTAAGGAAAGCTTTTCTCTCAAAAATTATTGACATTTTAAAGTTCTGTGGCTTCTGTATCTTTGATTTCCATGCAAAATGTACTAGTATTAAAAACATGGGAGAAATTTTTACCTATCAGCTGTAAAAACTCAACCCATGATTGGGTTCTCTTTTTTCTAATATCTTAATACTACATACATAGTCATGACTGCAACCATGCCACCTTCAAATGAGGTTTCCATTGGGACAAACACCAGAAGCTTTGTTTTTAGGAGTAATATTTAGCTTTATGCTGTGCCTGTATTATGAGATGTAGTACTGCAAAGAAATGCATAAGCTAGCTCAGTCCCAGAAGGAGTGAAGCTGTGTCTTTGTGGCCTCTGCTCGCAGTGGTATAATTGGTGCAGCTCACGTGGGGCTAGCTAGGCTACACATCAGCTTTGTGACACATGGGTTAACCTCAGAAGTGGCAGCTTGTCTCCTGTGACAACAGCTAGTAGGGCTAGCTACCTCCTAAGCGGCTTCTTTTCTGTTGCCTAAGCATGGACCTTTAGAGCTATTTGACATGACCTACAATACTTGAGACATCCTCACGGGGCTGGCAAGTATGTCAAAGATGCGCAAGAGCCTTGTGCTGTTCTGGAGCGGTAGCTGAATGCCAGGTGGCATCCCCAAGGACATCTCAAAAGCCCCTTTGGGCACCTGATGTGAACCTACCCAGTCGCTAGCAATCGTCTCCTCAGGAACTTCTTGAGCCATTCCTGTTTTTATAGATTCCTATTTTAGGCACTACTATAGCATGCTCCTATCATATCCATTCCTTATTTCTATCATAGAGGCTTCCCTCTACTCCTCTCTTTCTCCCACTGAAAAATGCTGGTCTGATTATTTGTTCTTTGATCAGAACAGCCTTACATGATTGATCAGACTTGCTGTCCTTCAGTGTACCCTATCCACCTGATTCTTTCTGAGACGAGGAAAGGGAGGGAAGCTGGAACATGAGTGCGCCATAGCTTAGAGTACAGGACAATGGTATTTTCTATTTTGTTCTATTCTTTTTCTTTCTTGAAACTGTTTAACAACTGACTTGCTTCTGGGCTACTGCAGCATCAAACTGACATTTTCATAGATGTATTTACTCTAACTCCATCATTGTGTATATTAACAAAAAATAATCATTCCCTCTCCTTTCCCACTCACTCATGTGTGTCATTTCACATTTGTCTGAAATGACTGCTGAAACTCATTACTTGGCCAGAAAGCATACTGACCCTGAGATATTCTGCAGTCCTGTTATCTTAATTACCCTGACTGACAAATATTGTTAAAAAATGAGTTTTGCCTCACTATTTGTCATCTTTTCTACTTCACTTATGTGTGTGCTAAGCAAAGCAGGCACAAGCACAAATATTTTCTAGACTTCACTGTAAGCATTTAATTCTACCCTTCTCTCTTTTCCTAGCTGTTTATCTATGTGTGGACCTTTCCTCTAATTCCACTTTGGTTTACTTAGTGAAATTAAGTAGTGGGGAGACACAAAGACACTGAATCCTACGATGCCAATTTTAATATAGTTTTTAAGTTTAAAGCTGAATTTTAAGACTACAAGGACACCAAATTTTAGGATGTGCAGTTAACATTTTTAATGCTAGCAAATTTAGACATGGGTTAAAGAAAAATTGCATTTCATCTGATATAAAGAACAACTTCTACAAATTTGGAAATTGTATTGTAGAAGATGCATAAACTGTCTTTCAAAAGACAAAATGTTTATAATACAGTGGAATTTACACCAAATGTAGAAAAGGCACAGACAAGAGAAAATTTTGTCGGAGAGCTCTTCTGTTTAGGAGGAACAGACTGTAAAAGGAGAGAGAAAATCCAAAGCTACGCACTTCAGAGGAGCGTAGGAGGTCAATTTAATTAAGGAAGTTCAGAAAATATGCCTTCAGTTGAACAAGTAAAGGGCTTAATTAGAACGTGGAATCGTTTCGCTTCTAACAGAGCATGCCTGTTAATTGTGGTCATTGAATCACTTTGCAAAGAAACATTATTATTATTATTGAAGTACAAATGTATGAAAACACTTCAGAAGAGAGGAATAAATTCCCATTTCTAATAATAGAGATATCTTCAAATTTGAGAAGTGAAAGGAATTACAAAAGTGGCCATGAAATAAAAAAGCAGCAGAATGAGATCTGTAGGTGGCTTGTTCCTTATAAGTATTGGTCAATCTCTATTTCCTCCATGGCCAAATACAGAATGACGTATTTATGACAGGGGTACCACTAAACCTTTTGTACTAAGCTGCATAAAACTGCAAGGCTTCAACTTCTACAAGTAGCCCACGCTTACCTTGCTGATTTTGGTGTATTTCAGCTCGGTGCCAATGGAAGTTAGCTTCTAAGAACTCTTTAAGTTTAGGACCCGATTCCTCCTCCTCAATGAGAGGAGGAGGGGAAGGTCTGTACGCTGCAAGACTTTCAGCTTCTGGCTCACACATCTCTTTAGGGAGAAGGAACAACAGTTGTCAAGGGACAAGGACTTCATGAGAAAGAGGAAGTGGTTCTTGGTTAGTGTCTGCAGGGGCAGAGGAGTTCAGATGCTATGGTGCTGCGGTTAGATGATACTACTTACATCATTGGCAAGTAGACTGACTAGCTGGAATGGAATGAGGTAAAGAGTGTATTGGTGTGGCTCAAGGGACCGGAAAAAAGGAGCACTGGGGCTACACGCTTGTACGTTGACTAGTATGACTAAAAATTTAGCCTCACATATTCTTATATATGTATTATATATGTACATATACATGTATTATGCATATTATAGACGTAATATGTTACAGGTATGTAGTCTATACATGAGATAGATGTTATATAGAGAGAGTAAGGCAGTATATTAATGGTATAAAATGACAAAGTTTCTCTCTTTTTTTCTTAAAAAAAAACCCAAACCAACACTTATTTGAATGGGGAGTGAATAAAATCAAGGAGAAAGGGAATGACTAAGGGAAAGTGAGTGGAAACGTATGAGGGCAACTTCATTTTGCCAGTTTGTCCTGGACGCTGATCTATTGGTGAAGAGAACGGTGGAGAACGAAGGATTAGTGGAGTTTGGTCAGTTCTGGATGAACTTTGAGTTCAGCTCTTCCACAAACACCTGGGGATGGGCCCTAAAAGTATATTTGCCGTTTGGAAATATAACCCTTTAACTGAATGAAATTTGCAGTTGTGTGCCCTCGTATGTTCCACGTGGTTTCGTTCTTCATGAAGAAGCTATGTTAGTGTTTCACAATCAGCCACTAAGAGTTGTTACACAGAGAAATCCCGGGGCTTACTGCTTATTACTGTTTCATTAAACATTATCGAGATTGCTTTTTTCACTAGTTCACACACATGTTGAATTAAAAACAATATAGTATGGCTCTACGACATATTAAAATATTATATCCTTTCAAAACAATCATGCAGTAGCTATCAACACCATCCCTATTTGTTTTTCCTAGATAAATGTGCATCACTGCTGGAAGAGCTATTTATTTTCTCAAACTAAGACGCTGTCCTCTGAATCAGTGAAATCATGTTGAAAATTGGAGTAGAATAGAATGTTACATGGAATATAATTTCGGATTTTGACCTCTCTTGTCCTGTTCGGGTTTCCTCATAAATTCACGCAGTGTCCCCGACAAAGCTTATTGCGCTAGCTGCCCGTTCCCAGGCGGTGTGAAAGGCATCGCTGACATTTCAAACGCGTGAAGAAGACGACTTGTTCTCTGCAGCCGTTAGCTCGGGGTGAGAGGGAGGCCATGTTACCCACCCTCACCTGCGCTCTCCGCAGACGGGGGAGCCCCGCAGCTCCCGCGCTGCGCGTGGGGCGGTGACCCACTGCTGAAATTCATCCTGGCGCCCAAGGCAGGATCACATCAGGATGGACGTGCGAGGTTTCCCGGCGGGCGGAGGCGTGTACCACCGCCCGGCTGCTGACCCCTGCCTCCCAGGAAGGCGCCTCCCGCCCCCCCCGCAACCATGTGGAGAGGCAAGAGGAGCCTGAGGCCCGCAACCGTGACCCACCTTCTCCAGGGTCCACTCTGCTCCGGTTTCCCTCCCGTGCACCAGGTGAAAGCAGGCGACGGCGGAGAGGCACAGCGCCCCAAGCAGGCGGGAAGCGGCCGCCGACCCCTCGCCCCCGCCTGCTCCTGCCATCCCGCTCCTCATCCCGGGCGGCTCTGCCCGCGGGCCCCCTTCTCTCCACCTTTCCGAGGCCCGGGGGTGGAAAGGGGAGAGCCAGGGCCGGTGCCGGCAGCGGAGGAGAAGGGGCAACGCGAGAGGTAGGGCGGGAGGCAGGGCGGGAGGGAGGGAGGCTGCTGCAGAAGTGGGCGCTGGCTGTCGCAGCCGTAGCTCTGCCGGCCTCTCGCAGCTCGTCTCCCCTCCGAAATGAGCCCCGTCCCTGGCACCACGTCAGCAGTGCCAGGAGGGCTGCCCCTGGCCAGCCCGGGCCCGCCGCCCCCTTCCTCCTCTCCTCCTCCCCCGGCACCGCCGTGTGGCAAGAGGAGGCCCGCAGCGGCTCGTGATTTTCACCGTGAGAAAAGCTGTAGCCTGCGGTTTCCCCTGAAAACCCGTTTTGTGTTTCTAGGGACGGCTTTGACGTGACTGAGGCTCAGAGGCTGCCTGTGGTCTCGGCGCGCTTCAACACAGGCGGGTGGCTCCAGGCACTTGAATGAGGGCTCTGTGGAGCAGCTTTAGGCTCCTGCTGAGGGTGGGCCTTGATCATCGTGGCTCGTTGCTGATGACCAGCTTGAAATGAGTATTCGTTAAGGGTCTTGAAAGACAAAGACCTATGGAATTGCAAAGTGGTTTCATAAGCTCTTCTTATGATCTTTTTTGGGCCTAAAACGACAATACTCACTAAAATGACAATCCTGTCTTCAGGCATTTTAAATTCTGTAATTATATTATTAACTACCAATGAAGCAAAATTTGTGGTGAGGTGATATTTTGCAGTAGACCAATTAAAACGATTAAACTAAAGATTTAAGCTTCTGAGCCCACAAGCCCTTCTTTAGGTCGTTTGACATTGCCATCCTTGCTGTGCAGTGTTGTAGAAAACATCTGACTATTCTGCATCGCAGATACTCCATTTAAAGTCCCCAATTTTTACATCATTCTTAAAGTTCAGACTTAACGCTAAAACAAATTGAAAGAAAAAAATATGAGGAAAGAAAGGAGGGGGGGAGGGAGGGAGCAGGAGTAATCATCTTGCTGCTCTTCAGTCTCGTACTGGAAAGCCGCATCCTGGGAACTACAGCTTTGCAAGTATTCAAAGTGTCTACAAGGATAATACTAGAGAAATGGAGCAATTTGTTGATTTGCAGATTCTTGACCCAGTTTCTACAGATTTCCTAGAAAAGCTGGTGGATCTGCTGCCCAGCATACAGATGGGATCTCTGGTGGTGATAGTTTTACTGCAGATTCAGCATCCTCCTAGCTGTTACTCAGAATGTGGCTATATCCAAATTTTTCATATATGGGGAAATGAAGAGTTAATTTAAATCAATGCCATTTTCTTCCCCTCACAAAAGTTCACGCATTGCTTTGTTAGGAAATTGTTCCAAATGCAAAGCCAGGTCACTGGTGAATAGGGAGAAATGGACAATCATTTGATTATCAAGAAAAATCAGCATGGTTTACAGATTCTTAGGCAAAAGCCCCAGCATGTCAGCAGAGATCAAGTCACGGGAAATTAGTCTAAATCCACCTACCAAGATGACAGCGATCCCAACAGGACAACACAACAGAACAAAAATCTGTTGCCTCTCCATCAGATTTCCTGTGGTTGACTATATAATCCAGATGCTGGACAAAAATTCTGGCTGATGTGCCAGGGTTCTCATACAATTTAGCAGAAAAAATAAATACAATAGTTACAGGAGAAATTTGCCAAGAATATAAGCTTGATTCAGGACTAGCTAACATTGTTTTCCCCTAAGGGATTGTGGTCCCACTGAGGGCTACAATTCTTTGATAGATTACGAATTTGGCAAGTGTAAAGTCAGCTTAAGACAGTGTTGATCTCACCTACATGGGAAACACAGATAAAAATGTAAGTGCTGGACCAGATGCGCAGAGAGATTGAACAGGTTTTTTTAAAGGTGTTACTTCCAAAATTTGGAGGGGAGACCTTTCTCCCCCTGATAACTACCCGAGAAAGTTCCATGTCTAATGATGTAAAGAAGACTGAGAAGAGAAAAAAAAAGAATCTATTGAAATGTAACAGAAATCAGAGCAGTACACAGCTCAAAAGAGAATTATGTAACTATTTTAAAAAATAATACACGAAGTTTAAAAAAAAAAACAAAGGAGATATAAACATATTTTCCAGGAATTTAAAAAGGAAAAACATGTTGTTTCGTCCTACTCCATACTACCAAATTGAAAAGATGTCAACAAATTGCTCAGTTGTCAGCTGTTCTATTTTATATATTTTAAATAGTTGTTTTATTACCCTGAAAATCAAATAGATGTAACCAGATATCACCTAGATTAAAAAAAAATAGATTATTTGAAGAAAAGCATATGTTATCTGTAAAAATATAATCTGTACCTCGTTCCTTTCCTGTAACCCAGTTGATGTGACAGTGCCATCTACTGAAGTCCCGAAGGATAGACGTTAGAGGCAGCACTGTCAAAAGCTTTTCCTTGTGCTGGCCCTACAGCATATAAGCGTTTCAGCCCAAACCATGCCTCGGAAGCTCAGGCTGCGTGCTCTGTCATTACCTTGGTTATTGTATTGACTCTGGAGGAGTGCACTGTCAAATGCTGTGGACTTAACGCACGCCTGTTTTCTCAAGAAGAGGACTCCTGCACTTTCCACCGTTTCAAATAGTTTTGATGCTCAGCTCTTTCAACTAGCAGGCCCATGGTAGGGAGAGGAGAATAAGTGTGGTTTGTTGTGTTTTGAATCCACCTAATACAAGGCAATTTTGTGCCTGAGCTATGGCTGATTTACTAGCAGTGGTAAGCCAGCAGTTAGAGTGTACAGTCTGAGATTTCCAGCGTTTGGCAGCCTGGGCTGCTGCATATTCAGAAGTCCGTAGGCAGCTCTTACAGCCCAGAGGGAAGGAGTGGTGGGGCTGATGTTCACAAAGAAGCACGTGAGCTTGCAGGTGCCTGGTGCCCATCTGCGTTCTGTGGGCTTGAGCTGCTAAGTCATCCCAGTCAACTCATCTACTGCTGATCTCTGTGGGGTTTGGAACTGAGCCTTTATCAGACTGTGGAAGTACCATGCTTGGTGATTCAGGTTTAAGAGATTCTGTTTCCACAGACAAAGTTTTAATAAGTGAAATGTGCAGGTTAGCCCTGAACACTTATTTAGGGAAATAACTTTATGTTTATTTCAGAGTCGGTACAGTAGGATTATATGATGTGAATGAGGCTACCCACCTGGCAGGCACAAGGATTTGTGAGATCATTCTTTAAACTAGTGGGGGGTAAGTGAATTCCAAAAGGTCAATTACATATGACTAATAATATATATATATATAGAGAGAGTTTTCAGTGGATTTATACCAAGGTAAATTTTGATTCCATGTTTTTTAAGCCTATACTGAACTTTTCACTGTTTTGTTGGAGGTGGATTTTAGGACAAAGTTCAGCTAAGGGCTCAAACCGAGACGATGAGGTAATTCAGAGACACATCCACATTTCAGGATTTTATCCAAACCAAACCTGAACTCCTAACTCTTTTTCAGTTCTTTTACAGGGAGGGAAGAAAGGAGACCATGAACTGCAAAAAAAAAAAAGGGGGGGAGGAGAAAAGAAAAGCATTTTGACATTTTGTCCATAGAGATACTAGTTCCTCTTTTTGCAGGCATTTCTTGCAGATCTAGCAAATCCTGAATGGGGGCATTTGCTATACAAGATCAGTGTCAAAAGCAGTGAAAAATAATCATGGCAGCACATGCTTATGGAATTTCTCAGACAAATGCACCAGTCAAGTCTCCCAGGACATTGCCTTCTTTGTAACCCAGATTAGATGATACGAAAATATTCCAAACATTAGATTGGTGAACAGAAATTAATATATTATGTTTTCATTTTCAGATGCTATCAGCATTAATTTCAAACTGGAAAACCTTGATGTATTTTTAGAGTTATTCCAAATGCAGTTTGTCTATATAGACCTAGTGGTTCATATAGAATGAAAAAGAGTTTTTTTAAAAAAGCAAATAAATACAATAAAAGTTACCCCAATTTCCTGGTATCTTGTAGCTGTAAGAGAGAGCAATTTGTAAAGTGCAGCTGGCTTCAGTAGGGAAAGCTCTGAGCTGTGAAAACAAGCTAAGCATCTGAGGGAATGATGTGGGCTCAGAAACAAGATGAACAACTTTGATGAAATCCACAGGAAATCACTGATTATGGTAGTCACAAAAATAAACCAGAATGCTTGCCCTGACAGTTGGCGCAGAGAGGGCTAATGCTGTCATAATGCTGCGCTATATAGTCACACAAAGTCAGCTGTGCATATGCACACATGTATGTGCGGCTCTATACATAAGTTGCTGAAATGCAGAGCTGCTTTCAGATGTGTTTTACTCAGAGGTCTTTACAAACAGAACAGGTTTTGGATGCTTCAGGAGTATTTGTTTACTAGAAAGTACCGCCATACAAATACAGCAGTTTGCTTTGTTTTGGCTGATGCTTTCCTGTGTTCTGTAATAAACTGATTTTAACTAACCCATCTTCTGTTCTAATTTACGAAAAAGCAGCTATTATGGCTTAGGGCAGCAAATTAAATGGCACCAAACCTATTGGATAGTATAAAGCTGAGCTGCTTTACAAAAAAGTGTAATCGCTGCCCAGTGACTGTGGTAATACCTAATATCCATCTGGTATCGTCCATAAACAGCTATTTTTAGGGCTGTTACTCAGAATGTGAGAAGCTTGCTGCACTTTAGAGTATGACTCCTTGCTGTGCTAAACATCAAAAATCATGTTTATGGAGGCAAGCTCTATGTTTACAGTGGTGGTGTGTGGGAGTCCCACGTTAGAGGAAAAAGGAAACGAAGATTGCTCAGTTATCTGGTGCAGAGCTTTGGCAAGAACATCCTCTATTCATAGAATAGCCTCCATTAAAAAGTCCCAGGGTGTTTTTTAGCATTCAAAACCAGTTAAAAGCAGAATCAACCATTAACTGCTACAGTTTTAGTTTAAAGTAGTTCCAGATTTCTACAAGAAGCTGCAGGCGAATTATTTATCAAATAAACTGGTTACTCTCTGTATCAGCTGCACTGTGTAAAGGTTTGATGCAAAATAGGGCGAAGTAAGCGGAAAGACTCTACTCAGCTTTAGTAGGCTTTAAGCCAGGCCTCAGGAGTGTAAGATGAAGGAAATGAGAAACGTACGTTACAAACAGCACTGTAAGTGACAAAGCACTAATCTGCTTCTCCATCTGTGTCTCGCTGGGCTGAGAATTAGAAGCCTTTGCATTTCTGTTGACAGTTTGCCTTTTCCAAGTGTTTTTGGTCTGGTATATAATTTAAACTTCAGTAACTTCTTATGGTAGTGGATATTATTTTAAGACTCGTACACAGAAATTGAATCCAAATTCAAGAAGGAAGATTACGGGTTGTCTTTTAACGGGGAGCTTTTGGGCTGGAGGGTGGTTACAAATGCAGGTTTGCCTTATGACCAGTTTTATTTAGCACTTTTGCTAAATGCTAAGTATCTTCCGTGCAGAGATTTGCTGATGATGCAAGAGTGGCATCATTAATGCAGAGCAGGAAGACAGGATTTGGGTGAATCAGAGTATTAGAAGGGGGGGGTGAAGCGTAATAGCAGACAGGGACAGCCACGTCCCAAAGGGCCTGAAGAACAACTGCTACAAGCTACAAGCTCATCAGTGGGGCCACCAAGAGGAGCACTGGGGCCAGCAAACACACTCTTCGCAGAAAGCCCTTTCAAGCTACCAGGTCAGAGCGGCCACGAAAAAGACCAACGTGATCCTGTGACACACTAGGTCAAGCATTTCCTGTGCAGAGATGAAGGGCCTTGTCCAAGGCCTTGGGGAGATCTCCGTGGGGCTGCGGGGGCCGCGCCACCCACGCCCCGGAAAGGTGAACTGAAAGTGGCGCAGATGGAGAGAAGGGCTGCGGCGGCCCCGGCTGGGCCCGGGAGCAGGAAGGCCCAGGGCGCTCCCTGAGGTACAGCGGGGAGGGCGGAGGAGCTGTCGAAACTCGAGGCCGCCGCTGGCACAACAGCGAGCGGGTGCGAGCTGGCGCGGACCCAAGTTTTGGCACGACTGGAGGCGGCGGGGGCTCCAGAGGCGAGGGCGGCGGCGGCGGGGCGCCAGCTGCAAGATGGAGCGCGAGCAACCGCTGAAGGCGCCGCCCCGCCGCGCCGCGCCCCGCCGTCCCGTTAGCGGTTCAGGGCAGCAACCGCCACAGGCAAGAAAACTAACGGAAACTCTTTCGGGCAGGCCTGCGCATGCGCCGCCTCACTCGCTGAGCCCCGCTCGCGCGGGGCACGCCGGGGCTTGTAGTTCGCCTGGCACTGCGTCGCGGGCCAGAGTGGGGCTGCGGGACTACAGCTCCCGGCAGTCCCCGCGCCGCAGCCCGTCCCGAGCGGCTCTGGTGTGTGCGGGGAGCCGCGGGGCTGCGCGGCGGGTGAGATGCGCGCGAGGCAGCTCCGGCCCGGGGGCAGCCGGGGTCTGGCGGGGCCGCAGGTGAGGGCGGCGGACGAGGAGGCGCGCGCCGCCGCCGCCGGGGCTGGGAGCCGGCGCGCGGGGGCCGAGCCCGCCGCGCCGGGGAAGGGCGGGGGCGGACTCGGAAAGTTCCTGCCGCGGCGGGAGCGGCGACGTCGCCGCCGCCGACCCCGGCAAGGGCCCTGCCCCGGGGGCCGTGGGTGGCTCTCGTCGCCCCCCGCGGGGGGAAGCGCCGTCGCGGCGGCAGCTCCGCCCTGGTGCGGGGGTGCCCCGGGGTGGGGGTGACGGGCCGAGGCCACATCATCTCCGGAGAGCGGCGCCGCGGGGAGCTATGCCGGCAGGGGCGGGTCGCCCAGCGGGGATTTAAACCTGGGAGGGACGGTACGGGACGGTACAGGACGGGACGGGCGGCTGCCAGCGCCAGCCCGGACGGGGCTGCGTGACCCGCGGCAGGCAGGACGCATCCCGCCGCCCGCCCGGCCGGCGGCGGCTCCTCCGTCGGTCCCGCCCGCCCCGCGGCGGCGGCGAAGCCGCTCGCCCGCCCGCCCGCAACCCCAGCCCTGGCACCTGCGGGCGGCCCCGAGGTCCGGCGGCGGCAGGAGCCCGGCTGCTGGGCGGCAGGGGCTTTAGTCCCTCCCGGCGGGAACCGGGAAAGCGACCAGCTCCCGCGGGGGTAAGAAGAGCGAGAGGAGCTGCTTGGAGCGGGCTCGAAGTCCGTGTCGTGCCTAGCAGGGGGAAAGGAGGACGAATTAAGTGCCAGATGTTGGAGAAGCTGCCTGAGAGCTGCTTGGTTTGGAAGCAGCCCCAAAAGGAAGGGGAGGGTCAGCGCTTCTGCGGCGAGAGCAGGCTGGAAAGGAGACTGCGAGCTGTGGAGCAGGGGCAGATGGGCTCCCTTCATAGCCCTTGTGCCTCTCTGATTTTTGAGGCTTAGGGTTTTTTTTATATATATTAAAAAATACAGAATCGTCGGATTGAATATAAATTTCAATATGCACTTATTTTATTTGATGTTCAGAATCAGTTTATCCTGACTACAAAGTGAGCAGTTTCTATGGTTTTCCTTTCTTAGAAAGATCCATTCTTTCCTACCAAGTAGCAAAAATAAACTTCATTAAAGGCTTATATGCAAATACACTTGGTATGAAAAGCCTTTGTAAATGCAAATGCATCATGCTTTTGGTAAATACAATTAACATTCTAATTAGGCAGCTGTAGGTGAGCTTTCACAGCGTGTTTTTACTGTCTAAATTAAACTTGCTTAGTAGACCCATTAATTCTTTCACATCATATGGCTTTTCCATTTTGTATTATATTAGTTAGGCATTATTGTTTTTTAATTCAGATCGACGCCCTAAGGCTTGGTGTTTGCTCTCTCTGGTATCTGTGAGAAGTGAGGGAGAGAAAAGCAACATGTAGAAAAGAAAAATAAATCATTCTCAAGCAAAGTTGAAGGCACTGTGGAGCTTTCTTGAGAAAGGTGCTTCAATGTTACTGTTGCTGCCCTTATTCTTCCTATTTATGACCTTCATCTGTATCTAACGTGTAACTAACACATCTGTGTTTAGTGTGTTCTTTAAGGCAGAAGCCGTCTTTTCAGGTTGGTAAATGTCCAGCAACTCTTGAGTGTTTGAGGGCAACAGTTTGTAGATACCTGTGCTGAAAATCCAGAAAGTATCAATTTGTTCTGTCTTCTGGAGCCCCTGTTAGGAATTTTTATCACAGAACCAAGAGCTTATTTTCCTTCCAGTACTGCAATTCATGTACCTCTCTTTCCTTATCTCCCTTTTAGAATGCAATGGCAGTGGGGTGTTGAGTTATTACACTGGTAAATACCAGTAATCTATTAAATGGATTGTTTTACCATTTATCAGCCTTATTTCTAGTAAGGACAGTTTGTATTTTGTGTGATAAACTGTGGCATTTCTTTTCTAAAATTTCATTTCATTTAATCTTAGTAATACTCTTTCTGAGATTTTTTTGTATGTAAGAGAAGGAAAAAATACTGAGCTTATTGATTTTGGTGTCCTGTATAGATCTGTGCTCCTTTAAAAACTGTAAGTGATACGTAGTATCTATGTACTTGAACCGCTTTTGCATTCATAGCTAACTTTTTCTGTGGCATAAGTTGCACGGGGAATCTAAAAATGATTTTTTTCGAGCATTTCAGTTGCTCATGAAATGCTTGAAATATCGAATCAGGCAGCACAGCATCTTGTAACAAGTATTTTGAGCCCATGCTCATGAAATTATTTCTTTTAAAAGGTTGTAGCAGACTTGCTTTTTTAATCAGACATGTAAGCATTAAATGATTATTTTTTTTCAAAAGAACCAATGCTCAATTGTATGCTATGCATATCTTCCTACAGTTACAGTTTGTGCAAGATGTTCTTCAGTTGTCTTGAATAAAAGTATTAAAATGGTATCCTGAGTGCATGCTACATAGAGGTTTTTTGAGTTTTGACATTATGTTTCTTTGGACATTTCAATGCATTTAATAAATTTCCTTTCCTACCCACCAGCTTCTCAGTATACAGCTACAGAGCAGAGCTGTGGTCTATTCTCCCACTTTTTTTTCCATTTTCTTCCTCCCCGCCCCCCCCCCCCCAACACTTAAGTGCTTGGCTCTGCTAAATTAACGTTAATTAAAAGATGTGGTAACTTATTGGGCAGTGTTAGGTCTGATTTGTCTTATGTATCATATAGTGGGAAAACAGTTAAGTTCAGGTTTTAAGTACAAGGAATTGGTGATCCTGCTGCTTCAAAGTAGAGTGGTTATGACATTGCTATGCAATTTTATGCATTTCATGTGAAATAACAACTTTATCTTTTCCCCTACAGGCAGAGTACAACGTTTCAAAATGCTGGAGATTATCTGGGTGAAGCTAGAGATTACATTTAACGTGATTGTGTCTTCAGACATTCTGCCTCTGCATTTTCTGAGCTGAAATATTTGGTAAAAATGAAATCAGATACCTTCACTGATCTCCAAGTTAACCGTGTCCTGTGAATTCAGAGAAGACTTTCTGAAGGAGGAATAGATTCATCCCATACGTGGACTTCTATTGTTGCTCAAGGATACACTTTTCTCTTTGTTTTCATTCTAAAAGGCTATCTACATGAAGATGAGTCTGCATTTAAGATATGATCTGTGGAATTAGGTGAATGAGGATACTTTTAATGAGTTACCAACATTTATTTCCATCTGTGTTTCCAGCTTTTTTTTTAATACATAAAAATGAAGGACAAGTATAAAACAGCAGAGCTGATGTATTTCTGTAAGGCCTTTATGTAAGCCTCTGTTGTCCGGACGTGGTGCTAAAGGACAGGCAATCTGCTTTTGATCAGCTGATTGTAACTGCGGAAAGAGAACCTTTAATTTAAAGTAACTTACAGTTGAAATTATTTTACTCTTTGGCTTGCACAGAATGAAAGGGAAAATTAAGTTTTACTGGTCAGGGGCATTTTACTGAACTAAGAAAGGGAAAGTTACATTATCCTTGTTTTCATTTCAAACCAAGAACTGACAACATATTTTTCTTAGAATTTGACTACTAGGGAGATCTCGACAGAGTAAAGCAAGTCAGATGTCAGCAAACGACTCTTCTCCCCCATCCTTACAGAAGTTTTCCCCACCTACGTGTCATGCTGCTGCACCACAAACCCCAACTTTGTCTTCAAGTCCCCAGTCGGGGCTCTCCAGTCGTCTCTCCAATGGCAGTTTCAGTACCCAGAGCCTCACCAACTCCCGGGGCTCTATGCATGGGGTCTCCTTCCTTCTGCAGATTGGTCTCACTCGAGAGACTGTCACCATTGAAGCTCAGGACCTGTCCCTCTCTGCTGTTAAAGACCTCGTGTGCTCTATAGTTTACCAGAAGGTATGGTATAACACTACCACTGATGGCAACAGTTGTTTTGTAACAGACTGCTAGTAATAACGACGTGTGATTGGAGCGTGCCAAGAAGTTTGGTACAGTGACAAAGATCCGTGTTAGATGTTTGCAATTACGCACAAAGAAATTTTGTTAACTCCCAAGATAGAAGCTTTTAATTTAAACGGAGTAAACCCTCCTGTTACTTTCTTGCTTGTGAAATCTAGTAAAAGAATATGTAGCAGTACATTTTCTGCAAGAATTAGTTTTCAAAATATGGAGAGTATGTTTTTTTCTTTCAGTGATTGTTACTGTTATCTTAGGTTTTTACTAGTTTATGCTTACTACTGTTAAGTTGTATTCATGGAACAGCACAGCCAGCTGTAATGAAAGGACCAATTGTGGCTACAGAAATGTACTGCAGGCCTGCAGACTTGCATGATACTAACTTTTCTTTTTGTTTCTAGTTAATAATTAAAAACCCTGCCAGACAGCTAGGACTGTCCTAGTATTGTTATTCCATATAAGGAGTACATGCGTTACTCTTTTATGAGAGGACTATTATCAGCATAATTTCCACTTAAAGAGGGTTGATGAAGAAATAAAAAAATCTTAGCATACTTTTCAAATGTGTCTTGGCTAAGCTGTTGCAAGTTCTGACTCTGTAGGAAGGAAATAACATTGATCTTGCTGTTTTTGCATCCAAGTTTTATCTTTATTTAGGTTAGATAGGTTAAGCAACCTGAGCTACCTACTAAGCAACCTGAAAAGTAGTTAATGTTGTTTCATAAAATGATGAAGAAATAATTGCTCTTTTCCCTCAAGGCCAGGGGTGGATGAGAGGGAGGGAGTTGAAGGTAGATTATTTTGTAGGAAATTGTTTTCTCCATGTCTTTCATTGTTGTGATTGGTATTCACGGTTGATTGGTTTTATTAGATGGTTCTTTTTCACTTAATAGCTTGAAGGAAAGTAAATGCAAACATTATATGAACCCTCATTTGCATATGCTTGTGTATCTTTTTTCCCCATCTCACAACTTACTGCATCTTCCATATTTTTACAAAATAGTTGGCAAGCAACCTGATTTCATAATAACTTTATGGGCTACCAAAGCGTAGTTCAGCATGTTAGTTTCTTTCTGAAGAGACAAGTTATTTGGGTCAACCTTTTTGTACCATGCATGTTAGGTGCACTTTTTCGCAGCCATTTTAGGGCCCGCTTTTTCTTTCTGAATCAACTACTTCTCTTTGCATCTGCATATTTCCTGTCTTCTATCTTGAAGAAAGATGAAAACAAATACATTCGCACTTATTTTTCTTTTTCCTTTCTGTTCATTTGGCAGGCTCAGCTGAAAATTTAGCTCAAGTTCTTGTTGTAGCTCAAGAAACTTCTTATATGCTGAACCTAATCTACTGCAAAACTGATGAGGATTTCACGATCAGTTTTCCTCTTTTGATTTAGTTTATGCTCTCCTGCAGCTGATACTACCAGTAAATGACTGCTCAGTGAGAACATGTTTGCAGGCAACAAACTGATCAGGAGACAACCTTATGTGTGGTGGATTCATCTTTCATAAGTAGTTTTGCAGCCAGTGCACAAGTGGCAGTATCCTCCCTCCACCCTCTATTTGACAGCAATATGTCCTGCTGTGACTTTTTTTCCTTTTAGGTCTGGTGACTGTTGCAAGCATATTACATATTCTAGTATTAATATATAGATATTTTAGTATTTATGTAAAAATTTTAAACTGTGTTCTTCTGTGTACTGTCATGCATATGGCTGCCTCTTTTTTCCAGTTGGAAGCTTTGAAGCTACTGGGTATGCCTTTGAGATTCAACAGTGTTAAAGCTTCCCTTTCCTTTGGTATGCCACAGCCTACTTAAATTGTCTTTTCTCGACCAGTTCCTGGCTCTGAACTTCAGGGTACTGTATAGTTTGTTCTGTGATAGTTCTGTAGTTAGCAATATCTATTTACTGTTGCACTTCTTTAATGAAAAAGGAGTCCTGCAAAAGCCTGTGTTGGAGAGCAGTTTAGTTAGGAAATAAGTACTGTGTTTACCTAATGTGTTTTCATAGCGATTTCTGTATTGCCAGTCTTGCTGTATTGTTGATGGTCAGCTGTGCTTCCTGCTTCAGACACTGCTGTTCGGTGTAACTTGTTAAGGTTTTGCAGAAGGGTAATTAAAAGTAGCGTCAGCAGAACTGAAACTAAAGAGACGTGTCTGCAAGGAGAGCGAGATGAGTAATGCAAATATTTGATGTGTCTCTTAGCTCTGTTAAAAATATTCTAAATATCAGGAGAGAAGCAAAAACTTTTTTTTCAAGTTTGAAGTTAAATTTGGGGAGCGCTATGTTAGGTGTATTGTATATTGGAATGCTTAATAGAAGTCCTCAGAAAAACCAAACTTTAGACTTTATAGGGATGCTTCAAAAGATTCTTGGTTATACTCTCAATCTATCTTCTCTGTTCATTCCTTATATAGATTGCTCTATATTAAAGTACCAGACATACAGTTCTCAGGGGGAGCCTGAAGAGGAACCAAAGCATGAACAGATATGACTGCTGGAATAAGGGGAGTGTGTTTAAAGCAGAAAAATGTGTAGCGTAAGTTGCAGATGGACATTGTGTGTCCTTGCACAATGATCAGATATTAGAGAGGCAAGTTCTTAATCCATTTTTGTGTTTAAATATTGTTCTTTCATTCCTCACATGAGAGGGCATGAAGTAGAACATGGGGCTTACTAGCTTAAAACTAGAAACTTGCATGTGGTGATACTTCACTGCCTGCAAACTGAGAATTATGTAGGACAGCGTGCTATAAAGGCTTTATTCTAGCTTATTTATTTTGTTCTAGTTAAACTAATAGCTATAAATGAAAAACATTTGATTGTTCTGTGCTATTACTTGTATAGTATCAGTACCTGCAAGATTTATCATAACTTTTTTCTTAAACTTATGAATCTTTACTTTCATGATTCTGAAACTTCCCTTATCTACCTTTTTCATCTACAAACCTGTCCTTCATCTTTTTCATTTTCAGTCATACTCAGCATCCTCCTCCTTTACATGCTTTTCCTCCAATGGCTTTGCTACATTTTGCTCTGAAATAGGCCAGTTGCCCTTCTACCTTGGGGTGTTTGCTTGAAATTCTTGTGATCCTTTCTAACCGTTGCCTTCTCTTTGACTTGAGTACTGTTACACTGTTTACCTGTACAATCTGTTTCTTAATCTTCCAAACTAGTTTTTCTTTTTCCACTTCACTGAACCCACCTAAACGGTCACCACTTTAGCAAAGTCAAAGGGGTATTTCTTATGTCTTACTGGTTAACAAACCTCTCTTGGATTTTTCTTCTGTATTTTCATAACATGGTGCTCTCATATGTCTTAAAATTTAAAAAAAGAAAAAAAAAAAGAAAGCCAAACCAAATTTATTTTCTCACTCTCTTCCTCTTCTTTCCCTGCCCTTATATATTTCTAGTGTTTCATTCATGTTTGCTGCACTTGTTTCCTGTTTGTTTATCTTTTTCTTACCGAACTTGATCCAGCCTAGTATTTTTCCGTCTATCTTGAGTCTTATTTAGTTCACCTCCAAAAGTAATTTTTATTTCCGTGGCCTGCCTGTTTCAGGTTTGTTCTTAAACCTTCTCTACCAACAATGTTTACAATTCTGCTATTGCTGAACTCTTCCATATGTAGTATGGGTTTTTTACATTTCTTTCTTCGAAGTAGTCTCAAAATTGTCTTGCTTATGTATAAGCTTGAAACCCTCATCTAGCACTTTTTGCTTTCATCTTGATTCCTGTAACTCTTGTGTGTTTGGTGTCTTTGCTTTTTCTAGCAAGAATATTTTTGTTGTCTTAATTTTTCTTCATCCTAACATATCACCGTCTTTCAACTGCATGTGTAACTGTCTCTCTCAGCAGCAAATTAATGATTGTGTATAATCTCATTTCTACTTGATTACTGGCTTTCTTTGTTCTTTCATCTTATTTTTTGGCTATTTTTTCCATGTTGGGTTTTTTGGTCATCATTCTCTCTATAGGCAGAGTCCTTAAGGTGTCATTGTTTACCTTAAATGTCGTCTCCTCTCCCAACAGTACTTATGCTTTCTTACTAGTTTTAATTCCGTGATTGTTTCCTGCCACATTATGCTGTTTTGACTTAACTGAATTCAGGCCTTAATCTGTCCGTAGCCACTTACACAGGTACTTAACATGTACACACTCGTATTTATTTCTTCATGACTCTGAACTGTGTAAGGCGTTGAGAACACAATCACTGGAAGTATAACTGTGTTTAAAAGGAGTTAAATTTTGCATATTACAGCTGCTTGTGAGTCTTCACTGTTTCTGTAGTTTCATACTTTCATTGTTTTTATAAATGTTTTAGTCCTGGTGCATTGTATTCCCTGGTCAATAATTTGAATAATCTGAATTGAATGTGATCCTATCAGTATGTATGCACTTTTCTGATAGTCCTGCCTGTTATTTTAATTAGACTAGGTGGGATTTCATTTTTGATAATTGAAATATGACTGAAGTCCTTGGATTGTTTGGAAAACTAGCCAGTTTCCTTTGAAGATGAAGTAGACTGGGGGATGAGGGGGAAGGAGATGAGGAGATGTGTTCAAACATTTTGCTCTGATAATCAGGGGAAAAAAAACTTGACCTGAAGAATGCACAAATATATCTGTAGAATTTTCTAACCAAGTGACAATTAACTGTATACCTATATTATTCGTATACCTAAGAACTCAAGTTTTAATTGGGCTGAATTAATGTAGTTTGAATAGCTAGCTCTTTAATGACGGCTGCTGAAGGGGAAAAAAGTGTTTGTTTTAAAATACTTTAAATTGTCATGTTGTGAAAAGACCGAAACATGTGAAATGAGCATGAGTTGTCTTCCAAAGATTTGGACACTGTCATGGTAATGGGGAACTGTCTAACCAAATTGTGGCAAAGGTGTTGACTTGAAGCTTAATATGATTTCTCAAGTGTTAACAGATGTTTTACTAATAAAATATTGAGAAGTAAAAGAATCATATTCAAGGATCATATTGCAATCCATCCATATTACAAAAGGGCTCTACAACTCTTGCAGTAACAACTTAATTTGGTGTAATGAATAGGTAACAGTACTGCAACCATCCTTCTGGGTTTTTCTCCAGGTTAAGCTTGTAATAGTTCATGGTGCTTATTTTTGAATGGCTCTAAAATTAATGTAAACCATGTTTTGTATTCATCAGCTGTGCTCAAATCTTTTTTCCCCCTGTTGGTCTGCCTTCTTGACTTGTCTTCTGCTGTCTTCATATGAGCTAAATAAGGCAGCAGAGTAATAGAGAGTTGAGGCATGAGAAGCAATTTTGCCTGTGAGAAGATGGGAGCTGGGGAGTACTGGGGGCATGGACCTGGTATATGCAGGGCAGATTAGCATTTCCAGCATGGTCATAGGTTTGCATACTGGAAAACCTGGCCAAGCAGTAGTCCAAGTATGTCTGTACTGAGGCATCTGGTGAGGGAAAGATCTCATGCAACATGTTTGAAGCTAATTGTCTGTGTGATAATGTGATTTGGCACACGATTCTAAAGAGTGGGAGTGAATAGCTGGGTAGGGTTGCAGGATAATAGATTGGAGTGATTTCAGTGAACGAAAAGACTTTCCAAGGTAATGGGTGTTTTGCACCATTAGACTTTGGAATTAACTTTCAGTGGTTTGAAGCATTTGTTTTGAGTTATGATGGGTCATGAGATATTGGACCTTGAAACAATATCCGCCTACACTTTTCCCTAGTGTGAATTTTTGGCGACTCATCCAGAACTTCGTAAAGTAAGTCCTGGAACTTGAAGTAGAGGGATTTTTCAGTTACTGCCAAGATAGAAAGAAGCCTCAGTTATGTTTCACTCCAGCAATACTGGCCGCTGTATATTGAGTTCTTCTGGGTAAAAAGAACGGTGTAATGCACTATCAATTAAAACTAGACATACTGTAATACTTACAGTATAAGCATTCTAGATAACACCAATTGTTTTTCTCAGTGTAACCGCAATAATGCACTAGTAGTGTTACTTGTTCTAGTACCACCCAAGTACAAAGGATTGCATACATTCTTTACGTAAGTTGATGATATTGGTGTACCAGAGATTAATTTTGGCGCAGTCTATCGCATACATAGACTTCCCACAAGTGATTTCCTGTAGTTAGATGCTCTTTTGGAACTGTTAACACTGGGAACAGTCGTCTTTTTGCTTTTAGGAAACATAGTAATACTGGGATTAGCAGTATGTTCTGAGTCACTGCGCAGATACTTTGGGCCTTTATGCAGGAAGGTAATAGCTGTATAATCCCGTAAGATAAAACAGGCTTTAAAAAATTCTGCTTTGAGTTTTGTTTTCAAGTTTACATTACGAGCTCTTAACACTTCAAAGGAACTAGATAGTGTTCTTCGTTAACAGCTTCATGTAATTGAGCATAAGGAAGGCTATAAAAGCTGCAGTACAAGAGAGAAAAATTTGGTAGTGTAAAACTTGAACATAGTTTAAGCTTTGCATAAAAATTCTGTTAAAAGATACCACTTGAAATAAAAACCTTGTTAATCGATGAGGTTATTCTTGGCCAGCAGTCTGCACATAGCCTTCTGGCTAAGGTGCTAGCAAAGAATGCTGTATTCCCAAATGTTCTGGGGAGCGGAAGAGAGAGCAGGGCGCTGCACGTCTGTAAGGAGCCAAGCTGCTTGCACAGCTCCCCCCATCGAAGCCTGGCCAAGTGCCTTAGACACTGGCTCTGATGGGCCACCTGCAGCTCATCAGGGCCGGCCATGCAGAGGGCAGCCAGCCAGCGCTTCCATTGCTTGGGCGCGCAGGACTGTAGTGGGGGCAGAGGAGAGTAAACTGAGCTGAAGCGTGTGGAGAAGAGAGTCAGAGAGGCATCTTCGTGTTAGGGTCTGTTCTTTTATAATGGGGAATCTTGGGCGGAGGGGCAGTGCAAGGAAAGGGCAGGACTTGTTCATCAAACTTCAGAAGTTTTGTTAGGGATGATTGAATCCGACAGCCTCCTGGCAGAGGTGAGGCTGCTGCAGCTCCATGCCCCAGGTGCAACCAGTAGCACAGGCATGTGCCCCCAACAAAAAACCAGCAACAAAAAAAATGTGGATGTCTCCAGCAGCTGGCACTCTTTGCCCAGTAGCGGCCACTGGATCTTGGTCTTTCCAGTTGCTGGCACCTGGATATTCGAGCTCTTGATTTCACTTCACTCTGGTCTCTCCAGTCGCTGGCACCACAGACATGTGGGTGCTCTGGCCTGTGGTCTGGCTCCAGTTGCTGGCACTCAGACTCCCCATGCACACACGTGCGCTCAGAATGAGAACCCATCATCCAGGAAAATAGTTAGAAATGGAATTTAGTGAAAAGATAGGACAGACGGTGCTGATCGGGCATAGGGCATGGCCAGACAATTGTTCTGACCAGTCCCTGTGTACAGGGTACCAGTCTTATATATCTTCTTATCCCTCTATTTTTTCCCCATGTTTGTTCCTCCCTGAATCACCTCTTTCCTTGCCTTTGGTTCCTTCCATAAACATCCCGTAAAAAGTCTTGTACGATCATAATTCCCTGGCATCTTATAATGTGTCCCATACCATTGGGCAGCAACCCCTCTCAGTTCAAAAGGTGCTCCAGTGTTGACTTATCTTGATGGGTTTTATGGCTGGAAACTGGGGCTGAGGCTCTCCTGTGACAGCCCTGGGAAGGGCCTGGACAGGGTATCCTTTCCTTTGAGTCCTTAATTTGGGTTCCCTGCCTGGCCTTGTGCCTATGTGCTCCTCTGGCATGTGGAGATGGGCCTTTGTTGGGCTGATGGCTCCTGTGACGGGCTGGGAGGAGCCAGGCAGGGTGTTATATGGGCTGCCCCACCTGCGTTGTTCCTCTGCGCTCCTTTGTGGACATGCAGACAAGCACCTAACCTAACAGGCAGGATAGGTAAGGAAGCTGTTGCAAGGTTCCTCAGCTATGTGTGTCCCTGTTGTGGAAAACCTTGTGGCAACTGCAACTCTGTAGTATGAATGAACAGGTTATCTCTATTCTAACACTTTTAGTTTTTGGAATGATTGTTTCAGAAATGGGGATTAGGCATGCACAATGCATAGAAGAATGTGTCCTGGGTGAAGTCTGTCACATATATCTACAGAAACTGTATACAGAGTCTGTGTTTAGTGATAGACTTCTTGCAATGAATAATAGCATAGGTTATTGTTAGTCTTGTAGGCCTGGGCTTGTGATTCTACATCTTAGTCTAGAAGCTACTGATCAAGCTGAAGCTTGTAAATAGAGGAATTATCTTTTATGAGGTTAAATATTACAGTTACAAAACCAGAAAATCTTTCACAGTCATTTCATCCATATGTATGCATACTTGTTTTGAGAGAAGAGGGCAGTAAAACATATAACTACAGTGTCATAAGCATACACGATACACAGCTTAAAAGGTCAATTTAATTAACGTAGAACCAAACGAGGATGTTGATGCCAACAGTTCTAACAATCTATAATAGATGATTTTGCGTTTTTTTACAATACTTTTATTCCATATAAATTAATTTAATCTTTAAGTCTGGAATTTATTTGACAACCAGATCTTAATTATAGGCATGATACTGTTATTTACAAACTTTGGAATTAATGTTGACGCTGCTTTCTAAGGAATGTAATGTCTCGTATTTTTAATGATTACACTTGCTGTCACAAAGAGGATTTGAATATTCATCTGTAACTTTTGTTTATTGTGTCAGCTAATGCTTTTTAGTCACCAAAATTAATGTGGTATGTTTAAAACATTTTAATAAATCCAAGATTTGTACATGAGAACGGGTAAATGGTGTCACATGCAGAACACATATGGTCATAGCATTTAAAATAAGTGCTTCTTGGGATGTGATTGTGTGACCTCTGGTTACTGGGTAGGGGATTATGTGTAGGGATGTTCTGGCACCTGTATTGTAGGTTTATGGTCTCAAAGAATGAAAAAAAGAAACAAAGACATATCTTTATCAAAAGAAGGAGACTTAAGCCTTTGAAATATCTTAGAGGTTCCTTAAAATCTGTGGTTTTTAGGTGCTTCTGTGAACTTAATAGAAAGAGGCAATAGTTCACACTGATTTTCTGAATTGTCAGTTGTCCCTCCTGGCAGCTGAAATTAATATCAGCATGAATGAAAAGTGTCATGTTTATCTACAGGCAGATACATACTGTATTCACATTGATTTTTTTTTTTCTCGCTTTTGTTGGAATTAAGTTTTTCAGCAGCATGATGCAATTGATATGCTATAAATAGAAGTTGTCTTGAGGATACAATTGATTGTAGCATTGATGTGGTAGCTTTCTCTTGTTGATACTAGCATTAAGATGTGATACCTGATTAAACAATGTATATAGGAATCAAGGAATAAAGGAATCAAGGAATCCTTGATCAAGGAATAAAACCTCATGGCACTTATTGAAAAAATGTAAGTATAACTTGTTTTCTTGTTAATTGAGGTACAGTGGAATTTTGAGTTAGCTTAAAGCAGGTTTATGCACTGTTTCAGGTATGAAGAACTGCCAGTTCCCTTGGAAGAATTACTAGCGTGCTGTATCTATGCATGCTCTGAATATAAAGTCAAGTCCTCTGCATACTTGCAGAGATACTGAGACACATATTTGAGCAGCACAGCTAATTCTCAAGCTTTTTATTTGCTTTCCTCATACAAATAATCTTTGGGAGATTGGCAAAATGTAATTTTCAGAATATTCATGGATATTTGCTATTTATCAAGATGAATCAGAGGATGAGTATGCTGAAATATAGCACGATCAGAGAGGAGTTCTTACAGGCAATTCCAGATGACCTAAAGGATTTTAAGCAATAGCAATAGTTTAAAGGTTTAAAAAGCATCTGTTTCAGGGGAATATAATGCTACTGTCATATCTGTACCATCATGGCTAGTCTACAGAGTACAAGAGAGTATCAAATTTATGTAGGGAACCTAAGAGTGAGCTGGGAGACAGGGGAAGCAACCTGTCTGTTTAGCATCAGCCCAGTAAATCAGTTTCTTGGTGCTGCAGATTAAATACCTACTGGTGTCCGTATAATTTTGTCAGGTCCATCTTTTGCTTTTGCATGGGTTAAATGGCACAAATTCTGCCGCTCTTTGTGACTGTCCCAGTAGATAATATGCTTTCCAGAGCATGGGGATTCTTCAGTATTACATGTAATGTAAATGTGTAGAGTGTGCACACCAAAGCAGAGAAGGCCAACTTAATAATTTGGATAAAATTCCTACTGGAAAAAGAGAATTATTTTCTCTCTGAATGAGAAGGGAGTGTGAAAACAATGGGTGTGACGGATGCCCTCATTATGTCTTTGATTTGGTAGAAACAGTTCTTTGACTACTTTAGTTAAGGACAATTAATATACCACAGTTTAAACCCTGCTACATATTGACTGCGCAGGATCTAAACTACCAAACTGTAGTCTGTTACCTAATTAGTTGAAAGTTTGTTGTTTGCTTTTCCATATTTTTTCCCACATTCTTCCTGTTTTCTTCTGGGGAGCAATTCTGCGTGTGTGTTGCCACCTCGAGTTTGAAGTCTGGTTTAAACAAAAAGGCCAAACAAAGGAGCTGGTTGATTGGTACTCATTCATCTCCAGGGTCTATTCCCACTCTTTTTCTCTGTGAACTGTCTGTTTACTTTTAAGCTTTTCATCTTAAGAAGTTTTACTCACACTTGACAATATTTTGAAGAGTGGGGAAAATACAGAATAAGAAAGTTATTTTCAGTGAAGTGTCATGGAAAAATGGCGTGTTACTTATTGCAAATCCACATAGGGAATAGACACAGTATTATCTTCCTTCCTTGGCAGGAATCAAGTTTTCCTTTTCTTGCATCTGCACATCTAAACTGTTGTAGAACAATGACATGGAGCCTCTTTTAGCTTGCCCTTAAGAGAAGTGGAGTGTCTTGAGCTGAATACCTGCCTGACCAGAATGTCTGTGAAATAAAGGTTACAGGTGGTGGTATCTGAGTTAAAGATCTGCATTGGCTTTCAGGTGCCAGACTGATAATGCTGGTCTGAGAGATTAAAAACCCAAACAAACAAAAACCCTAACATTTTTTCTTTTCAGATTTGGAAAAAAGTGTCACTGTTGGTGGGGGGGAACAGGGAAGAAGTTGGTATTGATGGGTTTTATTTGGGTTTTTTTTTGTGTTTTGTTTTGTTTTTTTGTTCGTTTGTTTTTTGTTTTTTTTTTTTTTTTTAACCTTTTAATGCTACTTTTCAGTTCAGAAAATGCTTCAGTTCCTCAAAAATAAGCAGATCAATTTTGTTTCCATGGAACACTTAAAACACTGAAGTTCTGTAGCTGTTATTAAAAATATTTATGGATAAGATTATCAAAGAGCCTGTGTTAATTTAGAGTTTGCTTTCTATTGCAGTTCCCAGAGTGTGGTTTCTTTGGCATGTATGACAAAATTCTCCTCTTTCGTCATGACCTGAACTCGGATAATATTTTGCAACGGATTACATCAGCAGAAGAGATACATGAGGGAGATCTTGTTGAGGTTGTACTCTCTGGTAGGTATTGTTATAAGAGTGGAACAGTGCTTTTTTCAGTAGATTAAAAGAAAATAGGACTTTATGGAACATTATTATCATGCTTGCCTTGACTTCTTTGACTTAAGTCTCACGCTGGGTCACTGTTTTGGGGTACAGGTTTCCAAGAAAATGCAAGTGGTACTGATACTTCAGTACTGAGTGTTGTTATTGTTTCATTGTTGTGTTTTAATCTTCTTCAGGTTTATTATTATAAATAAATCTGAATTGTAAGAATATGAATTTATAATAATATAAGTTGTTTATTATGATTATTGAAGCTGAAATGCAGGTAGGATTCAGGATTTGCTCTTCCAACCCTGTTGGCTTTCTTTTGCTTACATCTGTCTTTTTGTTCTGTAGCTTTTGCCATTGATGGTTTATACTGGCTAAAAGACTTCATATAAATGTAGTTCCTGAATCATACCTATAAGGACAGAGTCTTAAGGGTTATTGTAGTGTTTGAAAACAGTTTCTTTTTAAACGATACAGTCCTTAGAGTGGTGGTTATTAGTGTAGTACTCTTCAATAACGAGGACAAAAAAAGCCCCAAACCCTAACTGATTTGAATTGTATGTGTTTCATCAATATCCTGTTGGGTGCATAACCCCAGTTGGGCACGTAGTCCTCAAAGTCTGAAAGAACTGCTCGATACTAGTCCAGCTTTTATTTCAGGACAAAAATTCATTTAAATATATCTATGCTTGTTTAAGAAAAAGAACATTACTAGTGAAGTTTCAAGTGTTCCATGGAAACTCTATCCACAGTTCTGTTTTAATACACACAGAGTTCAATTTAATAAGCTTTTACTGAAAAAGTCCTTTAGAAGATAAAAATCTAACCTGTAGAACTGTCCTTCGTTTGAAAATTTTGTAGGTTACAAAACAGCTTGAAAATTAAGTTGCTTTTTCAAATGTTTACTGTTAAGCTGATTTTAACAAAGCTTGTTGTATTTGCCATCTTAATTTAGCGAGGTTTTCAACATTGTGACTCATACTGTTGATTAGTTGTGGTCATTAGCTTACGGAATCCAACGGATTTTTTCCTCAATAAAAAAGGTTACTGAAAACTATGTAATCTTCTAAATGCATATTTAAATGGTATACAGTAAAATGCTGATGTCTAAACAGCTTGTTAATGTTTTTTGAATCTGCCATTTTTTAAACAACATATTCTTTCCATAAATCCGTGTTGATCTTCTGGCAAGAACCATAACTTACTGCAATTTTTTAAAAGCTTTGGCTACAGTTGAAGATTTCCAGATTCGTCCTCATGCACTTTATGTGCATTCCTACAAGGCTCCTACTTTTTGTGACTACTGCGGAGAGATGCTTTGGGGTTTGGTACGACAAGGATTAAAATGTGAAGGTAAGTCTGTGATTTTTAGTGTATTTTTGTGTGTGTGTATCTATATAAGATGAGGAAGAAGAAATTGTGTCTTGTTCGATATGTTAGCATGTGATAAATGTAGTATTTCATAGAGTTGGAAGGGGTTGTGCATCAGGAAACCCGAGTTCTAATCTCGGCTTTAACGCAAAATGTGTGTGACCTTGGGCAAATGACTTAAGAAGAGTTCCTGTTTCCCACTTTGAAAAAATAGCTAGCTTACAAGCGTGTGTTCTTCGCACAAGGAGCACATACTTTGGAGAGACTCCCAAAGGGGAATCCCTTTCCTTATGGCCTTGATCCAGCTGGCTGCGGAGCACTCTGCAGCTTGCTGTCAGGTACCGACGCTGCCTGCTCACTGGCTTCTCCTTGGCTCTTGTGCTCCAAAGTGAGGGAGTGATGAAAGCCTCCGTGGGGGGGAGCAGCGAGAAGGGCGTTCAGCTGCTTTGGAGTCCTAGACCTTGTTTGTAGAGCTGGGATTACTAGAGACCAGTATTATAGCAAGCAGTGCAAAAAAAGCTGGTTTTGCGGATCGCATCAAGAACGCCGAAAGAAGAGAATTTAACAGAACAATCTATTTCTGCCTTTACCGTTTTCCGCAATCATCTTTTTAACTGCTTTATCAAAATGTTAGTACTATTTTTGTTACTTGGAATGTTGGGAGTTTTTCTGTCTAAAAAACCTTCTCTTTCAGGTTGTGGGTTAAACTACCATAAGCGATGTGCCTTCAAGATTCCAAATAACTGCAGTGGAGTAAGAAAGAGGCGTCTGTCTAACGTGTCTTTGCCAGGAGCAGGGCTTTCAGTTCCAAGGCCAGCACAAGCTGAATACACATCCTCTGCCTCTGAAGAAGTACGTAATGTGAAACAATTTCTGGTTTAAAATCCTTTAACCTCTGGGGAACTAGCTAGTGTTGCAAGTGGCTCATAATGAGTACGAGGGAGTTGAGCTTAACCATTATGATTGGTTTTAGTTCATTTTTAAATCTGGTGAGTCTTAGACTGTGACACTTATTGATAACTTATTACTGTGAGAAATGAAATGGGAAGTAAATTATAACTTTTATGTATAATTTTGTTATTAGCCTGTCACTGATGGTTATATGAACTCTGAGAACTTTGGTTTCAGGAATGATAAAACACTTTCTTTGTAATAGAGATTCATTCTGTAATTATGGTATCAGTATAGAATAGTTTCTTGGCTAAAGCGGTACAAATTGTAAGCTTTTATGCTGGGAGAGGAGAGAGTGTTCCTGATATGCTATTAAGCTTTTCACAGAGTTAATCTAAAAAAACCCCAAGCCCTATCAGGGAGGGTATAGGGGGTGAAGGGCTTACAGTAAAACCCGTCATCCATAATAGTTCTTTGTTATAATGGTTATGATGATTGCTGAGAGGTTATCGATTATACTGCAACTATATTGGGATCTTAAGCCAGGGCAGGCAGTGTGTTTCATTGCTGCTTTCACCATGGGATAAAAGCAGTGCTTTTGACACTTAGTCTTTCCTACTTATCTAATTCTATCACTTTACAGTATAACAATTCCTACATTCTTACCATAGTTTAAAATAGAAATTGTATAGATTTTCTAGTTCCAGAACATAATTTTTTTAGCTAGAGGCTGTGATGTTTATAGCTATTGGTAAGATTTATTCAGCGAACATAGAATTGTAGGCGTTTCCCCTGTCATGGAATTTAACTTTGATTTCTACATGCGTGTTTAGTACCTCTTCGACACTTCTTCTTTGCTATCTGATTTTGAATACTTGGCTTAGATGATCAGTAATATCATATTATCATATTTGCAGTTCATCTTTCGGCAGTCTTAAAATGCTTTAGGTCAGATGTACAGGGCCATGTTCCTTTACATTGTTCTGTAGATGCAGGTAACTGTAAATTTATCCCGCTGAATGTTCAGTATGATACTCAATGCCTTTTTTGTTTTAATTGCCCAAGTTTTTGTTAAATCTTACTTTCAAAGATTTCTTGGGGGGTTTAATTTCCAAAATTATTTTTTAATTTTCTAAATATTTTTGCCCAACTTAGTAAGCTATCCAAGCATGCCATACTTTGCTTTTTAAAACTTATAGCTTGAGGTAGTGATTGGATTTTGGTTTGCCTACCTCCAGTGTTTTCCATTTTATCCCCTACATGGGGGTCTGTATGTGCTTAAAAAAAAAAAACCAACAGTCATAAAAGTGAATTTTTAGCATTTTAGTTTCTGTGGAAATAAAGAATCATACATACTTTCCTGCTCTCTGCAAGGATTTTCCATCTGGTGTTTTCTTGGTTTTGTTTTAAGATATCAGAATGTCCTCTTAAAGCTTCTTGGCCAGGTTGCTTTCTTATCCAGTTACTTTCTGAGCCAACGCCTTCCTCCTAGCTCCACTGACTTTTTTCTTTGCCCCTAAAGTAGAACTGTTTTGGTGCAAATCGTGTATACCTTCTTTATTCCAGCGCTGCTGCCCAGAACCTAGTAAGAGGATTCCCTCCTGGAGTGGCCGTCCCATCTGGATGGAAAAGATGGTGCTTTGCAGAGTGAAGGTTCCGCACACCTTTGCTGTTCACTCCTACACTCGTCCCACTATATGCCAGTATTGCAAACGGCTGCTCAAGGGCCTTTTTCGTCAAGGAATGCAGTGTAAAGGTAAACATTTAATTTTCTGCTGCAACAATAAATTTCAGTAAAAGTCTCGTATTTAAAACTGACTTCAACTTATGTTTTGATTGCCAGAAGGTTGTATACTGCGAAGTGGGGCAGTATAATTTTTGAAAAATTGCATATTTTTGAGAGGATTGCAGCAGCCCTTATTTTCATTTTAGTAGACTGTGCATTGTACATTTTTCTGAAAAATAAGATTTAATCACATGTAGATTGGGAACACCTTAATTATAGATGGATAATTCTAAATTAATAAAAATGGGAAATACTTCCCTTTGTTCAATGTCTGTCTTCTAGACTCAGCACTAAAGAATTTGTAAGTTTTCATTATATTATTCTGGTACAGAATACTGGTTATCTTTTGGAAAAATTTGATACAGGTAGGCGCCTTTCCTGAACTAGCTTAGGCTTCATCAGCTGCATGTTTTTTATTTAGCATATGTTAAGATGTATGACTTGAGTTCTCAGACTCTTTTATGCGGTTCCCAGGGCATAGCTATGACATTGTGATCTTCTGGCTCTTTATTGCTGGGTAGTGCAGATCTGTCAGCTTTGTTGCAGGAAAGAAAACTGTAGTGATGAATCCTAAACACTAATATGGAAAGGACTTTCCATTGCTCTCGTGTGAGTTTGTCAAACGTGAGTACCAACAGTCAACATTTTGAAAGACGTCGCTTTATACATTTTCAGTTTCCTTTAGTAGAGGAGAGCAAAAATTGTAAGCTTATAGCTGTGTTATTTCTTTTGACTAAAAATACTGCTGTCTCATGTAAGTAAGGAAGTAGTTTTATGTTTCGTTTCTGTTTTTATTAATTTGCTTTTGTTTTTATTGTATTTGTATTATTATTATTTTATTGTATTTGTATTTGTATTTTATTGTATTTGTTTTTATTAATTTATTTAATTTGTAGTCTGTTTGAAGTCTGTATTCTGAACTGTTTTTGATTTTTTTTTTCAGTCAGTGTGTCTCTTGAATACATGTAATACATAAATAATGAAGTCTGAAAAAGATGCTTTGCAGTTTTAACCTATAAATGCTACTGACCATATACAGTTGTTGTGACTGTATATCCAGCTGAACAAATGGGGCTACCACATCAGTTTCAGGAAAGTGAATGACACTGGATAAAAATAGTATTTATGTGCGGAAAACAAACCTAGAGAGATGTTATATATATGTACAGGACAGAAATAAGTATATTAATAGGCCTCCGTTTATGTAGTATGTTCCTATACATATTTTTAATATATCAGGAATTGATATCAAACAATCAAAATACTTTCATACTGCTTCCTCCTACAGATTCTTGAGGTTTCCCACTGACTTCCTTGTGCACATTCCCAAAGCTTGGGGTCTTTCAGCAGTCCCATGTGCCTGAGTACCTGTAAGAGCCCTGGATGTCTTTGAATTCATCCAGGCTTCTACTTGGACTCTGAGGATGATTTTTGGGATGCTGATGCTATATTTGTGGTAATAAATTAAATGTGCCCAGGAACATTCCTGGGAACTGAGGTCAACTGAGACAAAATGACCAGTGCTCATGAACAAGTTTTCTTAGCATCCAGCCTGGGTGGCTGTATGCAGACTGCCTGTTGGGAACAGTTTCATGGGATGCTCTGATTTATGAACTAGACCTGGGAACAGTTTGGGATTGTGCTAATGCTGTGGGCCACAAGCCATTCTAGGGGATGTTTCTAACTGTTTACTAGACTAGAGAGTTGCATTGCAGTACCCAAAAATGTTTCTGGACGTAGTGTAATTTATTAGAATTGACTTGCTGTCAGTCTTTCTAGTTCCCTGGTAGGATTTGAAATGTCTCTGTTTCTTCCAGCCCCCTTCAAACTGGTGAAGTAACCATATTCCATAATATGGACTGAAAACGCTGCTATAGAAAGGACAGTTCATTGGTCTCCTAGGATGCTTCCTTGTAGGCACTCAGAAGCTGAACGGGATTGTATTTTGCTCTAGGGTTTGGCTTCTCTGTTACTAAAAATGGGGAGATAATGATTTTTCTTGTCTGGGCTTAAAAGGAAAGCACAATAAGCTTTCTTTGGATAGCAGAAAGGGGCTAAATTATCAGTTTGAAAACAGTTGTGGGGGCAGTAGGGAGTTTTGAAATTCATGATGCTGATAACAGAGTTGAAAATTACAGCAATGGTGCTAATAAAGGAAATTCCTGTTAATACCACTAATGTTATATGCTGGACTTTGTTTAATAGGCTGCATCTCATACCTCAGATGCAGAAATGGCACACATCCAGGTTAGATTCCATCTCCCCGTCAGGCCAGATCTGGACATAGCGTTATTCTGTCTGTCCTGTGTCAGCAGGCAGAAACAGAGCTTCAGTGTTCAGCCAAATCTGTAATCTGAATGATAGGGGAACTGGACTTTGGGGTTTACTGCAGAGCACATTTGCTCTGTGATATAGGTGTGTGATCCTAGAGGCTCGGATGGCTGCAAGTCTTAGGCAGCAGGTGGGGGAAAAATGATAGATGTGAGACATTTAAATCGTATAGCAATGGAAAAAAGGGTGTGGAACAGAGGAGAGGATGGGAAAAATTACATCATAATGGAAAAAATAACTACAGAGAAAGCTAGAGAAGTAGAAAACTGTTTTGTACTGGGAGGGGAAGTGCTGATAATAAATACTGGTGGGCCAAACCAACGTGTGACATCAGGGCAAGATTGTTAATTTCCTTCTGAAGGTGCTGTCATTGGTGCTGTCTTCAGTTACATGCAAATGTGTGAATCTGAACTGAAGCTTGTGATGGAAGTGGTGAATGATAGAACGTTAGTGTCTGAGTAAGAGTAAGATTCTGGTATCATGGGCTTATTTATCTTTTATTTTAGATTGCAGATTCAATTGTCACAAACGCTGTGCGTCTAAAGTACCTAGAGACTGTCTTGGAGAGGTGATTTTCAATGGAGGTAAGATGAGAAACATGCTTTCAAATACTGACAGATCTTTGGAGGCTTAACAATAAGCATTAGCTTTTGGTTCCTATCTTTGAATATTTTACATCTTTTTGTTTTATCTTCCCAGTTTTTTCACCTGAGATCACGGACAATTAAAAAGATTCACTGTAAAACTTATACTCTGGTGACTTTAATTTTACTTAATCAGTCTTGGCAAGTACAGTATGCTTTGCTTGAGACTGCTCAAGGAAAATAAAAAACAAGAAGCCTTCTCAATGTACAAAAATTAAACATCTGTTGTGATCAGTCTGCTCATTGTTCACCATGAAATATATATTTTTAAATTTTAATAACTGAAAACAAGTACCAATTTTTGTGACTTTCTCATATCCATGATTTTTAGTGGCCAGAGCTAGCCCAGCAGTTTGTGAGGTAAAAGAGAAAGGAAAAAACCAAGCCAAACAAAAACAAAAAACCCCACTCTAATCTTTTGAAACCTCAGTTAAGTAGGACTATTTTCTGAATAGATCTTATGGAGTTGAAACGGGAAGGTGAGGAATAGTATGTGGCAGGAAGTTTAGAGTCTTATCCTTGGAAGTTTTAGACCAGTGTTAAGCTGATGAAATGTGGGATGGATGAGCAGACAGTGAGGTGGATTGAAAGCTTGTTGAATGGATGGGCCTAGAGAGTGGTGATCAGTGGCATGAGGTCTAGTTGGTGTACCCCAGGGGCCAATGCTGGGTCCAATCCTGTTCAACATCTTCATTAATGATTTGGATGATAAGGCAGAGTGTATCCTCAGCAAGTTTGCCGATGACTGGAAGGACTGGCTGATACACCAGAAGGTTGTGCTGCCATCCAGAGGGACTTTGACACAGGGTGGAGAAATGGACTTAGGGGGATTGTTGGACCAGATGACTTCCAGAGGTCCCCTCCAACTTCATCCATTCTGTGATTGTGTTGCCCAAAATCTTGATCCTTGGCATGCATATTTTTGAGAGGAATAAAATTGATGACAAGCAGCAGATCACACCAAACTGTACAACCTGATTCAGAGGCCTGCTGAAACAGCAGCCCTGTTTGCCATTGCACAACATATCCCATCATGCCTGCCTTCTCCAGCTCCAAGGCTCTTGCCTGGGTCTTGAGATTGGTGGCCATGAACAATAATGTACAACACATTGTTGCTGCAGCCTGCTTTCACTATTCTTGTGATGCTAAGGTGCTAGAGCACGTAGTTTGGGAACTACAGTTTCCGACAATTCTTCTGAGGACATAAGGAATCATGTGTGGTGTGTTTTTTTTTTTTTTTTTGTTCTTTCTTCCACCCTTAAATTGAACTCCCCTCAGACCAAAAAAAAAAAGGCTACAGATGAAGGTATTTGTATGTCTTAATTCTTAGTTTTCCACAATGCAAGTTGTACAGCTTTTTGAAACTTTAAGCTTCTGCCAGCAGAGAGTCAGATGCGAATAAGACCTGTTCTGCTTTTCTCTTTTCCTGCAATACCACAGCCCCCTTTTTCTCTCATAGTTCTGCTATTATGGGCTACAAGGGCAGCGAGAACAGAGTTGGCTTTCTGTTGACAGACAATTTTGTTTGCACAGGAATAATTCTCTGGGTCATCTCTAGCCCTCAAAAGGTTACTTTGTACTTATTACTTGTGGAACAGAATTACTTAATGAGATTTAGGTTTAGACCTTAAGCTTTTCATTCCGTTTCTTTCAATATGATTCTTGTTTTGGTTGGGTCTCTCTTGCCTTGGCATTTAGCAAAAACAAATTGATAATGTTCATTAGCACACTGCATCATTTGGCAAAAACTTGAGGATTTTGTATATTGTCATTGTACTTTTGTGTTTAGTTGCATAAATGTGAACTGAAGAAGAACTTTTACATAGTTTTTTGTTGTTGGTTTTTTTTTTTTTTAAATTGTGTATTTGAAATAATATCTGAATCCTGCGTTGTTTCCAGAACCTGCTAGCCCAGGCCAGGATTTGGACATGCCAATGGAAGTTGATAGCAGTGAAATGAACAGTGATGGTAGTCGAGGTCTAGATGATGCTGAAGAGCCCTCTCCTCCAGAGGACAAAATCTTTTTTATGGATCCATCTGACCTTGATGCAGACAAAGATGAGGAAGCTGTCAAAACCATCAGGTAAGTCATAAGGTGGATTTCTTTGCTCTGGATGTACTTTCCTCAATATTTTGAAGTAAAACTTTGAGTAAAATACTTCTGACTAGCCCAGGTTTACTGCTTAAAGTGTCATTTTTTTATTTGTGTTTTTTCTAACTTGAAGCTGCTTTGTAAAATTATCCTGTCCCAAGCAAATCTGAAACATAAATAAATTAAAATAATGTAGTCTCTTCTAATTTGAAAAAGTGTTGTGCTATGACTGTTACCAAAGAAATAAAGCCAGATTATCAAAACATGGTAAAATTTATGGCTTAACTTAACATGGCTAAGACATGACTAAGATCTTTGTGACTTTAGCCTAATTTAGTTACTGTTATACATATGTTGATTTAAAAGGTATTACTTGAGATATTTTAAAGTTCACATTGCAGTTTATATGCATTTTGGGCAGAAGTTTGATTTATGTAGCTTGAATGTGTTTTCTGAAGTCTTCTATCCGATAACGGTTACATAGTTCCTTTAATCACGTTTGGTCTTTTTACTTTCTGTATTATTCTGAATAGTGTCATCCTGATTTTCTTAAGTCATTCTTAGTAATGTAAGAGCAGTTGTATTAGGTCAAACCAAAGGTCATTTTAGCTCAGTGCTTAATAGCAAATATGTGAGGAAGAGCATATACCTCCTCAACTTCCAGTGATTTATAGCTCAAGGACTTCCTGAGTTGGAAGTAGCATCTTTTTTGTGTTCCATCTCTAGGTAGGATTTTTCCATTTATTTCTAATTGCATTTGAAGTACTTAAAGTTTTTTTTGGCATGTACAGCGTCCTGTGGCAGCCAATTCTACAGTGTAACTGTGTGCTGTGTTAAAGCATCCTTACATTTTTGGTTTTGAATCTGCCATGTGATTTCGTGTGTTCACAGACATTTCTGTAAGTGCCACATATAGGAGCTCTGGTGTTAAGCAGGCAATTTAGTGGTTCACTCCATCTTCAGCGCTATTAAAACCCGTACATTTAACTAATGACTCTGTCAGAATGTTAGATATTGTCAAATCTTTGTCTGCAGGACAGTTAATATTCCTGAGCATTGATAAAATTTCCTAGTGCAACTGTGATTTGAATTAACACATCCCTGTTGATATTTTCATAAATTGAAAGTATGCTTAGATAGGGACCTTTATTAGTGTAATAACAATATGAAGAAGTAGCATAGTCAGCATAAACAGACAAGAGAAGTTAACAGTAATGCTGATATTAATTATGAACATAAGCCAGCAGTGTGCCCAGGTGGCCAAGAAGGCCAATGGCATCCTGGCCTGTATCAGAAATAGTGTGGCCAGCAGGAGCAGGGAGGTGATCGTGCCCCTGTACTCGGCACTGGTGAGGCCGCACCTCGAATCCTGTGTTCAATTTTGGGCCCCTCACTACAAGAAGGACATGGAGGTGCTGGAGCATGTCCAGAGGAGGGCAACGAAGCTGGGGAAGGGCCTGGAGCACAAGTCTTATGAGGAGCCGCTAAGGGAACTGGGGTTGTTTAGTCTGGAGAAGAGGAGGCTGAGGGGAGACCTCATCGTGCTCTACAACTACCTGAAAGGAGGTTGTAGCGAGGTGGGTGTTGGTCTCTTCTGCCAAGTAACAAGCGATAGGACAAGAGGAAATGGCCTCAAGTTGCGCCAAGGGAGGTTTAGATTGGACATTAGGAGAAATTTCTTTACTGAAAGAGTGGTCAGGCCTTGGAACAGGCTGCCCAGGGAAGTGGTGGAGTCACCATCCCTGGAAGTATTTAAAAGACGTGTAGATGAGGCGCTTAGGGACATGGTGTAGTGGGCATGGTGGTGTTGGGTTGACGGTTGGACTTGATGATCTTAGAGGTCTTTTCCAACCTTAATGATTCTATGATTCTGTGATTCTATATTTTTATGCTGGATTAAGACCAGCAGTCTCAGCTAATTGTTTTGAGAGGATGATTTCTATAGGTGTCCTCATTCCAGTGTGTTTCTTCTGTGTTCCATAGAGTAATTTAAGTACTGCAATACTTGCACTAGGAGAGGTAGGAAGAGCTCAGATACCTTATCCATTTAACTTATCAATGAAATAATTCGTATGGGAAAAAAAGGTGCCTGTTCCTGAAAATTATGGGCTAAATGTGTAGTACGAGTATAATTGCAGTACTGTTGTATTTTAACTTGTTAAATGTTAACTGTTCTATCTTTTTTCAGTCCTTCAACAAGCAATAATATTCCTCTCATGAGAGTTGTACAGTCGATCAAGCACACAAAGAGGAAGAGCAGTACAATGGTGAAGGAAGGATGGATGGTCCACTATACTAGTAGAGACAATCTGGTCAGTGACTTTAGCTTCTTCCTACATTAAGTTAAATTTTTTCTCTAAACTAGTGTATTTTATTTCTCTTATTTAGATATTCTGATTTACAGTATCATTTGAAAGAACTTAGCCCTGATATTCATTATAAAGAAATCTGATGCAAAGGAGAAACTGTAGTTTATTCAAAATTCTTCAAATGGTGATTCAACAGTACTTCCCTTCTCCCTTTTAAGAAGGAGAAGCATCTCTAAATTGTCTCAAATTAATTGCATGTTTAAGATTTCAGCTTTCCTGAGATAATAATTTGGAATAATTTGCTTCTGTCTTCTTTCTGTTTAGCAGTTGTACTAAATATTTGTATCAGTGTTTTTATTCAACTGCATGAAAAGGTGGAAATTATTATAAAATGATGAGTACTGAAATGGTTGACACTATTATTCTAATGATCTAGATGTTTGTAAATATTTATGCGTAGATATGGGAGCCCTTCATTCCTCTAGCAATTCACCCTATCTAAAAGTAAGCATTATTGAATCCACCATCCACTCCAAACTCACTATTCCTCTTGATGTCGGTGGAATAAAGAGTTGTGGCTTGACTCCATGTCCTTGTGTATGCAAGCATCCTCCAAAAAGACTACGTTGTTTGTTTCCAGTGCTACCAATAACAACCTCTTAATTGAATCTTCTTAGGCAAGCTCCTTGGTTTTGTGTACTGAGGAGGAAGGTAAGGAAAAGTAACTGGGTTCCTTAGAGTTGTCTGATGGAAGGGAGTGAATCCTCTTGTCTTTTGGTAGATGAATGAAAAGGATGAAGTCAAGAAGTTCTCAGATCTCGTGAAGCACAGTGTTTCATATTGAGACTGTTCATGAAAGGCAGCATAAATACTTTTGCATTCTTTGTCTCTGCGCAGGAGTCTGATTGAAGGGGGCTTCACGAATTTAGAGAAGAAAAGTTATTTAAGTTCTGTTGAAATCAAGCTGAGGGGTGATACTAGGTAGCTCAGGTTACTATAGTATTTTTACTTTTTGTGATAGTCAACTAAACAGACCATTGTAAGTGGTCTGTCAGAAACTGCCTTACAAAACATTTCTTTAAAGTACAGTTTTCTAATATCTAGATGTATTTATCATAAACCAAAATAAATATCTAGCATATTTCAGATGAGATTCCAGCCAAGGCTACTTAACAGACACAATTATCATCAGCTGGCTGTGGAAAAACTAAGGCCAGGTAGTAGATGAAGATGGATAGTTCTAGCAGTGTTCAGGGCAGACCTGGTGTTTGGCTCCGATTTAATCTTTCAGTACAGCCAGGATGTTTTTCCATTGACTTTTTTGGACGTAGAACACTGATCAGACTGTACACCTTAGCTTAGTTTGGTTTTTTTTTTTTTCTCATTTGTCAATCTGGCTGCTACCTAGATGACATCTACCGAAAAAGGCCATTCAAATGAAGTGGAGTATTCTGCCCCAAAGCAAGATACCTTCTGCCAAGCCAAGGTCTCATAGAGCTTCCTAATAGTGGGAGACCATTGGCTATTTCCCTTGACCGCTCTGGTCTCAGCAATGTCAGACTATTTCCTATTCCTGAAACAACTTGGGCTTTCTATCAGTTCTGAACCTCAGAAAGAGGTTCATTTTAACACCAGTATCTGTATACTTCTTGCTGATTCTGGATAATAAGGTATTTCACCCTTTATAATGAGAAGTTTCTATATCATTGTCTGTATTCTTTTCCTCACTCTGAGACTATACTTTCTCAGAATACAGCATGGGCAGATTTTGAATCCCTGAGTGAGTTGACAACCTGTTCCTTAATTCCCCCCTCCAAAATCTTCTGTGATTCATGATTTAATAAAGAGCATATATGTCCAAAGGACAGGTTCACCCTTATGCTTTCACACAGTTTCCATTCAGTGCTGGCTGGGAATTCCATTTAGTTAAATCCATTCATGACCTAGCTTTCTTTGTCTAACTCCTACAGGTAGTCTTAGCTTCCCCAAGATAAAGTGATTTAAGCTCTGCTGTATTATATTTCAAACTAGTGTCATCCTAGGCCAGAGTTAAGTGTCTTGGACTTTTGTCACAGAAAAATGAAAATGGGTTTCTAACTATATGAGCATGGTGCCAGCAAAGTACGTTAGATTCATACAGCCATATTAGCTTTCTAAAAGCTTCTTTGTTTTGAGGAATGCTCCTCTGCTTAAAATTACAAGACAGTTATGTGCACCAGCTTATTCATATTACTTTTTGGTGGAGATGATCCTTCTCATTGGTGGAGACTTCCAGAAAATAGCTGTTTAGCCTGTTTTGATTTTTATTTTCTTTTGTCCACTTGAATCTCATAATCTGTCTGTCTTGCCAGTGTGTGCTTTTGACCTTCTAGAATTCTGTGTTGACAAAAGAATTAAGGACTTGTTAGGCTTGCTCAGTCCTTGAACCCTTGCAATGTTGATGTGAGGGCACAGAGGGAGAAATCATGACTCCCCAAATTGTTACTAAATTAAAATAATTCAGGCTTTGTAAGCACATGCACCTGGAGTGAAACCTGTGTAGGTAAGTGTTTTTCCTGTACAAGATAACTGCTGTTGTCACTGCTATTACTGTCAGGTAAGTGATACTTTTTTCTGGTTTGTGGAAATAATTTTACGAGCCTTTTCTTGAGTTTAAAAAAATCGTTATTCCCAAAGTCTGTATTTTCACGTACCTAGTCTAAGATGCAACTGTAGATTAACGTTAGTTGATTATCTTAGTCAGTTAAAGCATTTCTCATTTAAATAATCAGATAATAAAAGCCATACAAGTGATTTATTCCTTATGTTATTGTACTGTGCATTTTGTAGAGAAAAAGACATTATTGGAGACTGGACAGCAAATGCCTCACGCTATTTCAAAATGAATCTGGAACAAAATATTACAAGGTAATTAATGATGAGTAATAATTATGTTGCACTTGATTTACTCAGTGCTTTATAGATCTGAAATCTATTTGTGAGCAGTATAAATATTATCTCCATTTCCCCATCTTTTTTAATCAAAACTGTGACAGGTTAATTGTTAGCTAAAGCTTGTAAGTGAGAAGGACCAAGACTAACTCTGAGAAGTTGCTTGCAGTTCCTGTTCTAATCCCCTTGAGTATGTCTCTCCTTAAATTTTACATGTACTGTTCTCCTGAATTGCCTAGCATATTAAGTTTTCTTCACAATTACCAGAGAATTTGTTTGGCTGCCAGTCTGCTGAAGACTAGCATTTTTGCATTCTAAAAGTAGTGACTGAAAGTTTGCATGCTTATATATTTTATTTTGAGGTTCCCAAAATTAAATTATTCCAACTGTACAACTGAAAGTTGCAAGCAAGATTTAGAGGAAAATTTACTGTGCAGCCTGGCGTCATATGAATGAAACTTAGCAATAAGTTTAGGATATTGTTAATACAGTAATGTGTTCAATGGTGGAATATTCAGAAAATGTGTTCGACTGTATAAACAGGATTTTTCCCTTTCTTGTCTTACACCTTTAGGTGGGGGTCCAAATCTTGCAGCTTCTTCCTTTATAACATCTCTAAGATCAAGCCTTTTCTCTGTACACCCAGCTAAACTTGCCCAGATCCTTTTCATCCCTATCTTGACCAATGCAGTCTCTTCTTCTCAGACCTCCCTGATACTTGTATTGCCCTGTGCATTCAAAACACAGCTGGTAAAATACGTTCCTTGCTTGTTGCTCCGTTATGTCACTGCTTTTAGTCCTTTGACTTGCCCCTTTGCCTCCTTTTTGTAACTGCTTAAGTCTCAGGTTATTTGTCTTTGCTGTTAGAATCATTCACAGTTGTTGCCTTTACATTTATTTGCTCTTCATCTTAATCAGCTACTGTCTCTTATCCCCCTAATGCCAGCCCAGTGTTCACCTGCTTGTTCACTACTCTTGCAAGTGATGTGCACCTGTACACCTTCCCATGTCTGTGGAATGTCCTTCTCCAGCTAGTGTGAACTGGCAACCATTTCTTCCTTCAGATCTGTTCTCTAGCACTGCTCGTACCTGTATGAAAGAATCTTTACCCAAAACGATTCAGATACATGAAGCAGTGCTTATTGACTATCTTATATAACCACATCCTCTTCTTAATGTTGTCTTGTTTCACTTTTTTCCCCTGTCATGTTCTTCCCTAGCTAAGCTGTATAAACTACAGGGGGAAAATGGTCATTCTATAGTTGTGCATCATTTGTATGCAGTGGGAGTGTGTCTCATGCTGAATATAAATGCAGTTTGTCTGAGTAGAGAATAGTAGTTGTATAGAGAGAACTGTGGTGGGGCTGGAAGTCTATCTAGGCTTGTACGGAGGAATTCAGAACACTGTGGGTGGGCAGTGGTCGTGCACAGTTTGACATTAGTTATGAAGCTTGGTGTTCTGATTTTGGTTTTTTGATACATTTGCTTTGATTTCTTTGCAAACTTTAAGTTTTGAATATCAGTATATTAAAATATTACGTCTGTTTTCATTTTTCAATCTTTAATATTTTTCTTCAGGAGATTCCACTTTCAGAAATTCTCCAGGTGACTCAGCCTCGAGATTTTTCAAACGTGGTGCAGGGCAGCAACCCATACTGTTTTGAGATCATCACTGACACGATGGTGTACTTTGTTGGCGAAAACAATGGCAGCAGTCATCACAATCCTGTTCTTGCTGCCACCGGAGTTGGACTTGATGTAGCTCAGGGCTGGGAGAAAGCCATTCGTCAGGCTTTGATGCCAGTCACTCCTCAAGCTAGCGTTTGCACTGCTGCAGGACAAGGAAAAGATCACAGTAAGCAGGCAAACAAGGCACTATTATTCATATTCTGAAGCTGTTAATGGTAGAGATTCCTTTCAGAAAAGTGCTTATTTAGAGTTAAGTACTGTCTTGTCTTTTCACTGCTGAATTGGGTTCATAATTTTCCACAAGTCTCTAAAAAGTGACACTCAGGTTTGTGGAGGGTGGGCAAATCCTTTAATCTGTGGTAGCGGGAAGTAGTAGTGAAGAATCAGGTTTACAATATGAATGCATATTGCAGAGCTTTATTGTAGGAGCATTAAGAACTCACACATAGTTGCAGGATGTAAAAAGAGACCATAGTTTAGCTATTTCTAATATACTTTTAAAAAAAAAATTCAGATTATAAACGTATACTCTGAAAGAACTAAATTTGAATGCTTTTTGATGTTATCCGCTATATATATATATTTTTTTTTTTAAATCTGTGAGATGTCAGTAGCTAAGGAGAAGAAAAGGAGTTAGTGATGCATTGTAAATGCTGCCAGTGATGGAAAGAACTTTTGCTGAGCTGTGGGTAGTAATAAAAAGTACCCTATTCTCTTTATGCACCTGTCCTCCCTTTCTTTCTCTGGCATAGGATCATAAACATTATCGAGGCTCCACTAAACTATATATTGTGTTCTTTCTCTTCAGACATCTCCTTGTTCTTTGCAACGACATTCATTCACATTCTATACTGAGATTTATGCTTTTGTTCTTTAGTTTCTTTTCATCTTCCACCTACTCCTTGATCTTCTTTTAGTGAAATTTTCTTTTGCAGGAGATTCTGAGATTAGTTTCTCTGTCTCTGATATCTGGCTACTCTGCCTCAGCAGCAGTTAAGAACATGTAAAGTACTGAGGTAAAGGCACTTTCTGAAAATGCAACCATGATCTGAAATGGTAAACTATGAAACACCAGTACTGATATCTGTATTTAATTACAGTGAAGAAACATACCAGTAAGATGGTACCTCATAACTGGCCTTACACATACATAAAATGCCACTTTCAAGATGAAATTCTTAGTTCCAAATATATATATACACCAAAGCTCTCTTTGTTTTCTGGAACCTAAAGCTTACTGTTGCTGAGACTTGCAAAGACAGTTGTTTTTTCCAAAATCAGTATTTTTTCAGATATAAATAATAACATTTTTATATTAAAACTTGACAGTGGTAGGGAATAGAGCTGCAGGGGTAGATACAGAAGGAAGTATTTTAGCATGTTTAGGATTGTAGGAGTATAAGAAACTACCATGAGTTGTGGAGTGGCGTTCACATATTCTTAGACAACTCGGGTTGATTTTTAAACTCTAAAAAGCCCACAAAATGTCTGTTCATCCCTCTCGTACCTACACACTGTGAGCCAAGAAATGTATTCCAAGAGCCTTTAAGAAAATTAGGCTTCTAGTTAAAAAAACAAAACCCCAAAAGCCTCAAATATGTTCTTTTAAATGAAAAGACCAAAAGAGGAGGGAGACATTGCTAGTGCTTGAAGAATTTGCAGCAGCAGCAGGGAATTTGTAGTGTCAAAATGTCCACAAGACACTAGCTAGTCAGTTTATACCACGTTCTAGCCAGAAAGTAGCTAGAAATGAGGATGCTCTTCCAGTCTGATGAAGAGCATGGGAAAGAGTCCTTTCTGACCTTGTACCTGCTGGTTGGGGTGGGATGTTTCTTTGAGGGATGTTTCTGAGCTGAAATGAGAAAGAGAAGATTAGTAAGCAATTACCTGGTATAGATTACATATTGAATCCTGGCATTACTGATTTCTTCAGAAGTGACAGTTTTTCAGCCCTTACTCTTAAGCATTTCAGACACTGGAAAAATGGCTTTATTTGGAAGGAGTAACTCAATACCTACCTACCAGATATTTCGTATTCTGTAGCCATCTGTGGAGAAGGGTTCAGTGTGTTCTCTTTAAACAGTTTCAAAAACTGTATCATCTCTTTCTAGTTACCTTGTTTCAACCTTGCTGCAGTTTGTGTTGACTTTAGCAACTTTTTTGCTTGCCTTCTCTCTTGTTTTCCTTGTGTTCTGTACTGTTATTCTGATATAGACTTGACTATGGTCAATAATCAGTAGACATATGCAAGGCTATAATTCCAGTTCATATTTCAGATGCACAATTCAGAGTGTCTTTGAGAACTAGTATTTGTTGCTATCTTAAGCCTGTAAATTCCTTCTCTCAGATAAAGCACAGGTGGCAAAAATCAGGTACAGACATTTTCTTTGTTCTCTGAAATCTCAACGCTGCTCTTAAGGTGATAAAGGCTCTTTTCAAAGTGCTAGTAAATCTGTAGTGTATCTTCTATCCATCTTGTTGGTGAATTTGTTTTACTTTTTTGGTTTTTTTCTTTTTTTTTTTGGAAGTTAACATAACAAATGATAGGTGTCCATTTGGCTGAGATGCTTCACTTCTGTCTTGGAAGTCAAAGAAAAAGGGTATTTTCTGCCTTCCTTGATGTATCTCTTCTTGTTTGTGCATCATAATGTTATTCCTGTAATGAAAACTTTGTGTCAACATCTGCTGCAGGCTGAAAAATTCTGTATCTTTATCTGGTGCTTTTACTTGCAAATTACACTTCCTAGCTGTGCTCTTATATTCCAAAGATTGATATACTTCTGTACTTTGACCATGAAACAAAGGTTGTTTATATTATGGGTTTTATTGCTTTTTTTAATTATCACATCTTCTGTTACTTGCTTTCTTGATTTGTTTCCTTTTCTTATGCATTAATTCTGTGTATCTTGATGCCACAGAAAATTAGTAACCACATTCATTTGACTCTAAGGGATTTATCTGGTCCTCTTCCCTGTATTTTTCTATATTACTACCAGAAATTCTTAGTAGTTTAATGAATTCTGATACAATTGCCACATTACTATGGCTTTTTGTTCCCTAGCTCTCTATTGTGTGCACACTCATACTGTTCTACTATTTTTGTAATCAGTGATATGACAAAAATAGACAAATAATCTCAGCAAAACTTCCAGGGTTGTTTATCTAATCAATCTGTGAAATTTGAGTTCCAGAGTGTGATGTTTCTGCAGAACATCAATAAAAATCGTTTCACCGTGACTGGGTTAGGAGTCAGTAAATGTTTTTTGTTTTGTTTTTTCCCCACTTTTTACTAGAAAAAGCCTGCCCTTCCTATTTACTTACTCAGTTATATCTTTTTTATTGCAGAAGAGTTATCTCTAAGCATCTCTGTTTCAAATTGCCAGGTCCAGGAGAATGTGGTAAGTCATATGCATTGTATGATAATGGTGTTTATTTACCTGGATGGTACAAAGTAATTGGTAGTAGCAATGTCTGGATGAGAAAGCAACACCAGGGTATTGTAGCTAAAGAAGTTTGTGTTATATACAGGAGGTAATATACTTACCTGGCACAGCTGTAGTTTGTATGAATATATGTCCCTGCTTACAGTGCAGGGACGTATATTCAGCTAAGTGGATCGTTTTCAGGAAAAGTTTGTTGTGTTTTTCCACTCCATTCAGGGTAATGATGGCACCCTTTACAGAGTTTGATTAACATCAAATGTAAATACAGCTTAGCCAGTACTAATATGCTCAAGAACATTCTGATTACTCCTGATATTTGTGATTTCTTTTTTTCATGCATTAGGATATCAGCTCCGTGTACCAAATATTTGCTGATGAAGTGCTGGGTTCTGGTCAGTTTGGTATTGTATATGGAGGTAAATTACATTAGATTCCATTATGCATTTATTAAGATAGAATGTCTGTCTGCTTGATATAATTAGCCTTTTCATATTTGCTTAGCTGTATCTAGAATGTCTAGGTGAAGTTTATCTTGTTAAAAGTTTTGTTTAGATTACTTTACTGTGTCTCTCTGCAGTTTTATGTACAGTATTTCTTACAATTAATTTTTTGCATTTAGAGTTTGGCATTGGCATCAAAATCAGTTTAGAATACGCATTGCATTTTGACCACAGTTAAATACAAAGCAATCTCTAGTCTGAATTTGGCCTTGGTTAGTGGTTTTTTTAATTGCAAATTCTAACTACTATTGTCTGTGTTATAGTGTATTAGAAGTCATGTATTTAAGGAGGCTGTCAGTTATACTTGCTTTTAATGATATCTGAGAGATATGGCCAAAAACAATTAGGAAAATACATATTTTAGTTTATGCTTTGACAGTATTTATGCAAACATATTATTGTCATACTTTATGCAAACAGTTTTGCTACAAATTTCTGTCAGCAGGATAAAGTAGAGGGAGGAATTCTTTGTCAAGAGGTCTCAGTTTTAGGTTTCAAATGTAGTTTTATCACTTTTAGTTTTTAAAGACTTCTATAATAACTTGTTTATAGTATGTAATCACAAAAAGAAGAAATACTAGAAATGCATCGTATGAACTCTGTTTCTCTTTTTTTTGATCCCATGTGTTGTATCTCAAGTGTTGAGAAAACCACAGACCAAATCTGGAAAGAAAGAAAAAGTGATAACTAGTGATTTAAAAGTGGTAACCTTTCTGCTTCTGTCATGTTGTCTTTCTAGTCAGGAAGTATCGTGGCTATGATTTTTCTGTGTGCCAATTGTGTAGTTAAATACTTCTCTCTATTACTTCTGAACTGCTTGATGGAAATGCAGTTTGATGGTCTGGTTTTACATCACTCTTGAGAGAGGTCTATTTTTTTTCCCCTCTGTATTTCTTAAAGCATAGTGTGAATCAAAGTATGCTCCCTCTCCTATAAATAGAACATGCACAAATGTAGACGGTAGTTTAATGTTTTGATTTTATTTCTATATATACTCTCCTAAATTGCTTTTTAGATAAATCTCAGCTTGGTATTTTTCATGATTCAATGCTTATAAATGCTTATAAACATAATAAATGTTTATAAAAGGCTTTTATTATATTAAATCTTTTCAATTAAAGATGCCTTAAAATATATAGGGTATGGATACTTAGTTTCTTAAGATAAAATCACAAGCTGAAAGAGCAAGAAAAGAGAATACAAAAGAATATTCTTTAGCTGGCTCTGCACACTGCTCAATTGTTGCTGGTGTTAGGGAAGACTAGGTCTGGTAACTTCTAGTATTGGCTTCTCCCTGCCTGTGTAGGCTTACTGAAATAATGGTAACAAAAGCTTTTATTTAAACAAATAAAGGTAAAATTAAGATGCTTACATTGTTGTGGGGTTTGTTTTTTTTTGTTAGGGTTTTTATTTTGTGTCCTCTATTCTGGACAAACATTTAGAAATTGTAAATCAAGAAGTTGTAGGATATTGATATCCAACTCCTGTTTCTTTCAGTGAGAAGAGTTTCCCTCTGCTTTTCCTATTTTGGTTGGTTTTGAAGGGTCTGAAAAATGGAGACAGGAAAAAAAAAAAACCTTGACAGTTTCTTACTGATGTAAAACTTGCCCTGAAAACTGGTTGGTTGTGTTTTACTTCAGAAAAGGAATTTTCAAGCTGCTTTTCTGTTAATCTTTCTTCATGTTCAATTTTTAGCTCTAGTCTAGCTTCTGTAGTTAAGTGTTTTGTTAGTTTGGTGGTTTTGCTTTATGTTCTCTTGCAACCTAGCATTTGTCTTCTGGGTTTTGCATGTAGTTCGTAATTGATGATATTTCTGCTACATTTCAACATAATTTGACGTCTAGTGGAGCCAGAGTCACTGTCCCTGAATCTAGGGGTTTATTTGAATTATAGCTGGATGCTGTGGTTTCTAATATTTTGCCTAAAAATTGCTGATTTGTTACAGACAAAATGACAAAACTCCCCGGATCTCTCTCTTTCAAGACTTCTGGCTTTATGCCGTTGTCTGTGACAGTCCATTATACAGTGTATGCTTTCCCTAGGACTAATGTAATCTTTTTAAAATTCATTTTTTGCTCTCCAGTTGTTAGTTCTATTTGATAACATTGTAAAGCCTTCTGGACCTTGAGTGATGCCTCCGTTAACGGCCTTACTTCGTCCCGTGGAGCTAAGCCTGGTTTTGACCCTTTGTTCATGGTGACGTTTAAGGCAGGTGCGTTAGCTGCTTGGCACAGCAGCCTTGGGAGCAATTCCTATGCCCTGCCTGAGCCCTGGCCACCAGTCCTGACTGCAGAGCAGCAGGTGATGCCTTGCTGGGTGGTTAGCGAGGCGTAGCTGGGCTTCCCATAGCAGTGCCAGTAGAGTCCTCTGTGCGCTTGCACTGTAGCTGTGTGTGTCATCCCTTTTCCTAAAATGGTTTCCAAATCCTTCACTGAGCAAATAATGACTTTTTTTCCTTTGGTGCAGACTTACTGTTCTATATTAGTTTAGTGTTAAATGTTTTAGATTATCAAGGTCTGCAGTGTGTGATCCCATTAACCTCTCTGCTGTGAATGTGATAGAAGTCAGTTTAGCAGTTGTGGAGAAGCTGGGTAAGCATTTACAGCTACTCACTTAGCCCTTGAAACATCCTATCTGTGTATTGCAGAATGCTTCTCATTTTAGCTGATGCAGGTTGCAGCAAGGGATTCTATTTGGTGCTATCAGCACATTTTTTTTTCTTACCACAACCTTTTAGAGCTCTTTGATCATAACAGACTGCCTCCTGGGTGTTAATGTGTTGTTCTTCATGGCACATAATTACCCCTATATTCCCATAGAGTATTAGATATAATTTCCTGTGCACGTGGAGCCCGTAAAAGTATGAAACCACTGGAGAAGACTTGTAAATCTTTCTTCACATTTGTCTTCAATAGTTTTGTTGTTTGTTTTTTTACAGGAGAGGCAGTATTCTGTGGGAGTAGGTATTACTTGCTAATGTGCAAGTCCCTTGCACAAACAAAAACTTCACCTAATACGTCTAATGTCAATGTGCATACCAGACAGCAGAGTAATAACAAGTTTAAATTTATCTACAACCCTCCTGTTGAGGCTGATCACTTCTTGTTACTCATATACCAGTTGCAATTTTAAATATAAATACGGTAATATTGTACATTTGTACAAAAAATACTTGTTTCCCCAAAAAGGAGTTTCTGCTGTAATGTTTTATAGCTATGAATTGCTTCTGCCTCTTGATGGCTGACATTGACTTTCTGTTTAGGAAAACATAGAAAGACTGGAAGAGATGTGGCTATCAAAGTCATTGACAAGATGAGGTTTCCAACTAAACAGGAAAGTCAGCTTCGTAATGAAGTAGCCATTCTCCAGGTACAAAAGTATTTTTGGATCACATTGGAGTTTGTCTCAAGCCATTAATAAGATTTTGTAATGTGTGTAAGTGCTCTGAATTGATTTCTAAATCTGTGTATGTGATTTCTGAGTTTTTTCGTAAGAGGGAATCTTAGAAGAATGGGAGTTCCTGAGTATTTGGTAGAATTGATAACTTGGGAGTGGTATCTACCCCTTATAGGGGATCCAGTGAAGATGGGTACTTTGGCTTCATGTTGTCTCCTGCAGGTAGCAGGAAACTCTGTATTACATTATTTTTGGCTGTCTTCCACTACTGGCTCCTCAATCTATGAGTGTTATTCTTGCATGTTCTGTACTCAGGCTACTGAGTGTATCAACTGTAAAATTAATCATTATGGATAATTTGTGTTAAAACAAATTAGTCTTAGTAGTGATAATCGGCATGTTTCATGGGTTGATGTTTATGTTTCAAGCTAGTTTCTTGCCTCAGACATTATGTTTTTTCATCTCTAACTCTCCACTTAACTGTTCTTTGATTTGAAGTATAACATTTTTGTGTGATTTGGGATATTTCATACTGTTTTATTTTAGTGATGTACCTATACTACTTTATTTTAGAATTTGCACCACCCTGGGATTGTGAACCTGGAATGTATGTTTGAAACCCCAGAACGGGTCTTTGTTGTGATGGAAAAGCTGCATGGAGACATGCTAGAGATGATTCTTTCCAGTGAGAAAAGTCGACTTCCAGAACGAATAACTAAGTTCATGGTCACTCAGGTTGGCATTCAGTCTCTCTTTTTTGAAAGGAAAGTCTAGATTTGTCTTTTGTAATTATATGAGAATGGAGTTTGGAGAAGGGATTTTCTGTATTGTTATTTAAAAGAGACATCACAGAGGGCTGCACATCTAATGAAAATTTGATAAACATGAAAATAATTTTGAATGTTAATTACATTAATTTTTTTGCCCTTCTTTCTTAAGACATAACATTATGGACATCCAAACATGCATGTTGAAACAGTAAGCATTCAAAAAGACGGGGCGGGGAAGGAAAATCAAAACCATCCAATTCTTGATAGGCTGGAAAAAAATAGTACTTGCACAGTATACATGAGTTAAATCTGGAAGGCTGTGTTGATACAAATTACTGTATTGCCTAGAGTGTGTGGGTTTTGACACTTTTTATTCACTTGAATAGTTTTGAAAATGTTCTTTCCTTTTTGTAGATACTTGTTGCTTTGAGGAATTTACACTTCAAGAATATTGTGCACTGTGATTTAAAACCAGAAAATGTACTACTAGCATCAGCAGAGCCATTCCCTCAAGTGAGTGAATGTTAAAAAATACTTCTTTCATCACTTTTCATTGGTCTTTTTTTAAAGAAATATAGGCATTGCAGCTTAAAAGGTGAACTCTTGTGGTATTGTTCAACTGACTTAGTCTAGAATTACTTGAACGACATGCATTATAGTTGTCTTTTTTTTTTCCTTCCAACTCTTAGCCTAGCTTTATGCTCAATGGTCTGTTTCAGTTTCTTTCCCCTCAGACACGGATCATGTCTCACAACAATGCTGTACACCAGCATTCCTTATTCCAAGGAGCCTGAGAAGTACAACTACTGCCAGCACTTAGCAAAAGTCTGTGTAGACTGCATCTGTTTTTATGCTTGTGAAGAGTGCATGGAAATTGCTATTCTGGATTAGTAAGAATAGTCCAGTGGAAAAGGCGCAAGACTAGAAGCTACAAGAGCAGTCCTTGTTTCTGTTCCAGTGCTGTTTGACCCTGGGAAACAATTTCTTCCCTGTTGTACATCTCCTTCTCCTCCTTGCTCTTGTCTGTCTTGCTTATAAGCTGTTGTGAGAAGGGACTGGCTCATTTGTCACTGGTCTTGCTCAGGGATCTTCATCAGTATGTGTGGTATTGCATTGTAATATAAACTAAATAGCTAATTTCTGTAAGAGAAATGCTGTTCAGAGATACTAGTATTTATGTACTGTCAACACTCACCACAGTCAGCTATCACCTTAGATACCTTGGATAGTATGGATTTTGTGGAGGATATACAGAAATTAAAATCTGCTAGACAGCATCAGGGAATTGCTTCCAGTCCTGTGACATTAATGCAAAGTGGAGTGAACTTCTGGAGACTCACTTGTATGCCTTTAGTGCACTGCTCTTTCTTACATATATCCTGAGGGGGGCTTATTAACTTGGGATGAGTTTTGGACTTGATCTGGATCCTTTTTTCTGTACAAGTGTCTGCTGTGTTCAAGATAACGAACCATCCCAGAACCATGAAGATTTGAGCATCAGTGCAGGCATGAGCTGTTGATGCTTTTTACCTGGATGATATTGGACTGTTCTGCCCAGAGCTGGCTGGGTCTGAGTTCCAGCTAAAACTTGTCGTTTGATTTCTGTGTGGCTGAAGCCTCTAGCTTCAGGAATATGATTAAGAGGAAAGTGGTCTGGCTGGGGTTCATGTGCTTTTTAAATTTTGATTCTGTGCCTTGTGAGGGTGTGGATTTGCCTCTGAACATGAGCTGAGTTTGGAATCAAGTGTGTCTGTGCAAGGCCAGTTCAGGGCTCAGTCTGAAGCATGGTTGATCCACAGTCTGCAAAACCAGCAACCTAAAACCTTAACTGACTGACTTAGGTAATGTTTTGTCTCTGTTTTAGTGCGTACAATGTTTAAATGATGGCAAAACCAGTATCAAGTACCACTCTGGTCTTGGGCAGTAGCATACTTTGGAGATCTAGCAGAGATTTTTCAGTTTAAAATATATTCCCTTTGCAGGTGAAGCTGTGTGATTTTGGCTTCGCACGTATCATTGGTGAAAAATCTTTCAGGCGCTCTGTGGTGGGGACACCTGCTTATCTTGCCCCTGAAGTGCTCAGGAGTAAAGGTTACAACCGCTCTCTGGACATGTGGTCAGTAGGAGTTATTGTCTATGTGAGCCTTAGTGGTACATTCCCATTTAATGAAGATGAGGATATAAATGATCAGATTCAAAATGCAGCATTTATGTACCCACCAAATCCTTGGAAGGAAATTTCTAGTGAAGGTAAAGAAATTAATTTTCTCTATTAGAATGTCTTTATATGTAGATAATGCATTCAAATGCTTAAACCTCAAGGTTCTTTCAGATAAGAGTGTGAGAATTATCGATAGTTTGAATTTAGTAGACTGTGCCAAAATGGATAAATATGAGCTGGCATATATTTGTGAAAGATAAATTGTCAAACATAATGTTTTAGATCATTTTCAGGGCAGGAGGAGCTAATAGATTTAGCAAGAAAAATTAATTGCATGCATGAGGAGTGGGGTGAATAACCTGAAACGTCCCAAAATTACCAATCAAAAGTTAAATCATGTGTGAGTATTTGCTGAATGCTGATCTCAAAACATACTTTATCTAAACTATAATTACAGAAACGGTTCAAAGTTGAATCTGGAATTTTAGTTTTGTACATTAACAAGTGAAACAAAACCTGGATCTAAATGCCAGGTCTGAACAATCTAGAAGTTTACGAGGTTGGTCTCTAGAGCTCTCCAATGCCAGCTTTGTTATTAGTAATGTACATATGACTAATACACAGGTAGATGTGGAAGGACATATACAAAAGTATACAATAGTGGAAGTACCTACATAATTTTGGAACACAGGTTTGTGCTCAAGTTATTTAGGCACTTCTGAAAATCACTAAAATCAGTAGGGAAAAAGATTAATGAGTAATATAGTAAAGCTTTTAGTGTTTCCATCAAAGGGGGCGGGGAGGAAGCTTACCCCATGCCTATTTTGTAGCCTCATTTAACATAAGCAAAGCTAAATATGAAATTCAAGAGCTTGATTAAGTTTAAAAGAGTTCAGTAGGATATACACACACAAAAAAAATCACTTTTACTGTAGTATGTGAATGAGAGAGGTGATTAGTATTTAAACAATATAATTTTTGTTCTGTTCTTCTTTGTCAGCCATTGATTTAATAAACAATTTGCTTCAAGTGAAGATGAGAAAACGTTTCAGTGTTGACAAATCCCTTAGTCACCCGTGGTTACAGGTAAACCCATCTCCCTTTTCACTATGTTTATAATGGGTGAATAATAATTTTTTTTGGATGAAACCCTTCAGAGGCTTATTAAAACTGCTACCGTCAAAGCCTATTAACAAGCATTCACGGAAGCTTGAGTATTTCTGGTTTTAGCTTTACATTTTATGTGCTCCAGGATTCTGCCCATCTGTTAAAGGCTTCTTTACTCAAGGAAAATTTTGTCTTACTGTCTCTCCCGCCCCTTACTTTCTGTCTGATGCCAACATAGAGTTTTACCCTTTTGGCACCTCTCCTGAATGTGGGCAGTGATGAGTGCACGGAGCCCCGCTGAAATCAGTTTTGAGACAAACATTGTTTGTTCAGTGCGGAAGTGGCCACACAGGCTGGTGTGTGCTATAACTTGTAGTTGTTCTAGGAGAGAATTGTTTGGAATGGAACTTACCCGCTTGTTTGACGTGGTTCCTTTCACAATGGTTTCACGATACTGTATGCACATATCCGTGCACACAAATAACTTAAAAGACGTTGAGGGGAAAATCCAATTAATTTTGAGTACAAACAATATTGGAAAGAGTATGATTTCATGTATTTGTATATATACAATTAATTTTATAATAAAGCTAACATAGCTGTCTTGTTGCAAAAAGTTTTCATGATTTACAGTATTACAGCCTTAGATACTAGCCTATTTAATTTTGAACCATTCTTTGTGGACACTCTGGGGTATTTTGGGGGCTGTTTGTGGGGTTTTTTTGATTGTTTGTTTTTTAACATCTTGTTGATTATATCATGTGGCTATTTATACTAAAACTGGAGACAAACTGCAGAATTCATCTGTGGGAGTGTAGCGCTGCTGTTTCTTGAACTGCTTCCTTAAACCTCTTTTACTCCTTAGGATTATCAGACTTGGCTTGACCTCAGAGAATTTGAAACACGCATTGGAGAGCGTTACATTACCCACGAGAGTGATGATGCACGCTGGAAAGAACACGCTTATGAACACAACCTTGAGTACCCCCAGCATTTTATTATGGCTCCTAATCCAGATGACATGGAAGAAGACCCTTGATTTATTCATTATGCTAAATTGCAGCAAAGAAGGACACTCCAGACAGAAACTGAAGATAAGTTTTGGAACAATTGTTGCTCTTTCTGAATGCTGTACACATAGTTCAGTGTACAGAGCCCCAGAGAAAGTTATTGACATTGATGTGGGAATAGACTGTCGTCTGACAAGCTTTTCTCCATCTCTGACTTAAACTATGAGTAGTTACTGGACAGTGGGATGCCCTGTTGGGTAACATTTCACCAAGCTGTGTGGCTACAAAGCCATTACTGAGGTGTGATGTGTACAGATTGAATGGTTTGTGTGTTTTTCAAGGTTTGTGTGTTTTTTTTTCCATAGCCTACACAATAAGAATTTTGTAATGGTTTTCTAATCCCTATTTACTAGGCCATAGAGGACTGTTTTCTGTTACTTAGATACATCTCCCGTTTCCTAAACTGTGCATGGTGAAAAGAGACTGTAGAAAGAAATCCGTGCAGAATACCTTGGCTAATAGCAAAACATGGTGTTTAGGTTGAATACCGCTTCATAGATGAAGGAATAATTTGCTGCTGTTAAGACAGTTAAATATGTGTGTCTTTGCCCTAATTGAACTTTTTTCAGATACCCAAAAAAAAAAAGAAACCCCCATAATTTCTTACATTCCTCTTGAAATGCTGGCTGACAATCTAAAGAGATGACAATCAAAGCTACGCTCGTCCTTTATTTTGTCTGTTAAAACAGAGCAATAAGCCACAACAGTGTGTTGCTGTACAAGGCTGGCACACGTTGTTGATACACACCAAAGGCATTTTGCCTTAAAACTACACAAGTAATGCGCAGAGAGCACACAAGACTTGATGTAGCATATCCTTTCACTCTGGAAAAACAGCTTCTAGCAGAAGGATTTGGAAGAATAGGGAAAAATACGTGCAGCTTGCTTCTGTTGTTTTGAGTAATTAGACTTTTAAATTTTTCTAATATTTTTCTAATTTTTTTAAGGTTCCCTGGACTTACATCAGGAGTAGTTTCTAGCCTGCTAGCTTGTATCTTAACTCTGCTCAAAACCTAGGAGTAACAGTGGATACCAAATCCCCTGTTGCTTCTGCCAGGGCAGCTGGATTGTAGGAGAAAGGCCTTTTGCCTTCTGACCTTAACCTGCAGCCGCTCCCGACCTCTTCACTGTGCTCAGCATTGTGGTTTGAGCTGAATGAAGAGTCCGAAACCAACTCCTAATTCAGCTTTTTATGCAGATGCCTCAGTTGATGGATTCCCAACCACTTACTGGACTTGTGGCACAGTAGAGAGGAAGCAGCAATGTTCTTTGGAAGCGATTCCCTCAGAGGACAGTGTAACAGTTAAAGTTCATGGTATTTCAAGGAAGTTTGAGGCCATGAATGCTAAATGCAAACGGAAGAGGGTTTTTTTGTCCTATTTTAACAAATGGAAAAGGTGAAATCTTTCCTTTTGTGTGGGATGACAGCATTGTGCCTGGTGGAAGGTGCTGGTTAGCTGTACATATCCCTGATGTGCCAAGCTGCTTAACTGGAGCTTGGTTTGAAATACTTTTTAAAATACTGATACAGGCTTGAACTGCAAAGTCAGTGAGAGGCTTTGGGGTATCTTCTCTCTCTCCTACAAAGATTTTTTTTTGTGTGTGTGTGTAGATGAGTATTTTTTTCTACTGTTGTTATTCAGGTAAGGAAGCAGGTGAGCAGACTTCTTCTAAGTTGTTAGATATACATAAAATTTTACAAGGTTTTTTCAGGGCTGGCAGCTGCTTGCAATGACAGTGACCTGGCAGTAAAGTCAGTGGCAGTTGCAGAAGTATGTATCCACAGGTAGGTTTGGGTCTTTAACCCACCTTTTCTTTTCCTATTGCCCTTAACCTAACTGCCACTGAATTTTGTAGGTGTCTAAGTTGGTAAAGGCTGAACTCCGGCTTCCCTGTTAGGGTATACCAAGCTTTGTACAAAACGTTGGTGCAGTCTGTATGGCAGTGTCCTACAGCCAGCGGTGGGCAGAGCGTTTCAGCCCTTCCGACCACCAGGCGTCTTCTCCTAGCACGTGTTTCTCTCAGGTTTGTGCAGGGGACTTGCCTGATGGCAGTCCCTGCCCCTCCTATGCTGACTGTGCTGTCAAGGCAGTGCAAAGGAATTCAGAAGGGGCAGAATTTGTCCCTGAACCTTGCCATCCTGTTAAGGCAGGGTTTCAGGACTGATTCTTCAGAGAGGCACTATTTTTCATCTTTGGAACCAGAACAATCACCTGTGAAGTTGGTAGTCTATTATTTGCCCAGGCTTGGCGAGGGAAGCAGTGCTTTTTTCCAACTTCCACTGCTCAAGTGACCAAATTTTCAGTGAAGCCGTTGCTATCTTCCATCCTAACTGTAATAATGTAGATACAGTCTGGTTTTAAACTTCAGATTTTATACTTGAGCTGTCACTTCAGGTTTTCCTGTGGGTTTTTTTGTTTGATTGTTTTGTTTTAAGGGAGGAAAAAAGCCAGCTCGGTCACTTGAAAAAGCACAACAGGAATAGAGGAGGGAGGGGACAACAATGTAGTAGAAGGCCTGGCTGATGTCTCTCCCCATGAAGTCTGCTGTGCTCCAAAATATTATATGAGCTATTTATTCTTCAAGTTGTATTAAAAAAAAAAAAATGCTGTCGGCCTTTGGAGGAGGTTGCCTGACCATATATGCAGACTTATGGGGGCAGACAATAGAAGCCACAAGCAGCTAAGTCGAGGAACCAAAAAATCAGACATACATTAGGAGTAAACTTTCTTCAGAGTAGTAAAAGTAGCTGAGTTTTTTATTCCCTTTTTTCTACCTTTACTGCAAACTTTGACAGCAGTAGGTTACAGTGTTTCATATCCTTACCCCTAGATGAATTGTGTTCATTCAAGAAATAGTGCTATGATGATGCTAGAAAAAAGCTCATGTAAAATTTATAGCCTCAAAAGGACACTGTCAAGTACTTTTATATTTTTATACATCCCATTGTTTGTAAATATCTTCTGATAAGCTTGAAAATAAAATTTATTTCCCTATCAGACTTGTTCTTTTTATTTACAAGAATTATGTTCTCCTATCACATGTTCGTAGAAGTAAATGTTTCTTTATGCTTCCTTGGTTGTGGATCTGTCATTAGATATGCCCTGCTGTGGGAATTCTGTTAGCAGGTGCTTTGGAACCAATGACTCTTTTTGCATGGTTCCTGTCACCATTCTCTTTATAAAAATATCTTCAAAAATGTCAAGGCATCTTGTGTTTTAAGCAAGTACCCTGAAAGTCTCCTTAGCACATCTGTAACTGACAAGTTTGAACTTGATTCCACTAGTAAATACTTCACTCGGCTCTGTTGCAAGATCCCTGAAACATTGTTCACTCTCTGCTCTGTGTACGCTGGTTTCTGTATGTGCCGTGCCTGATTTCTATGTGTAGGTCAGTCAGCAAGTTTAGTGTGCTGCACTAGACTTACTCTGAAATAGCACTCCCTACCAAAATGTGGCTAGGCCCTGAAGTGTAGATTGGTGTGAGAAAATTGCCTGGAGAAGGAATGTGACATTCCATGTGCTTTCACTTCAAAGATAAACCAAAATATTTATTTCTTGCCTTACTGCAAAACATTTAGTGTGTGAAACCATAAAATGCGGTACTCTATTCCTTTTACTTTGATTTTTTTTTTTATTTAATAAGTTGCTATTGAAAGCTACTATTATCAGACATTTTGCTATAGTATTTGAAATTACTTCAGTAAGAGTTCACCAAATCCAGCAACAGGTGGTAAGGGAGCCTTTGATTCTGGCTTATGTTTCTTGTCAGGATGTGCAAGTCTGTGGTGAGGCAGCAGGGCAAAAAAGTTAAAACGGTCCCCCATCTTCTTGGGATTCATCAGCATATCATAACTGTGAAGTAGCTGCTCATGAGTTGCTGAGTCACGTGAATTCTGCAAGAGCACCTAAAAGAAGAAAGAATGTAGGTTATAGCCCTTCCTGCTGTCCTGTAAATTCCCTCACACCTGCAATCTCTTGTTGCATCCTTTTCAATTATACTAATGTAACAGTGCCATAACGTTCAGTAGAACTGGTGAGGTCCCTGGTGGAGCTCATACAGTGATGTATGTAGCAAAGTTTTGCATTAAGGACTCCTAAATATAATACGATTAGTTTACTTACGTCTAAGAGAAGCAACTCTTTGATCTCACACCTACCTGTTGTTTTGAACAACTTTCTTTTAAAATCAGATTTTTATAAAAGCGCTCTTGTTGCTTAAGAGTATTGCTTGTGGATTAGGAGAGTTTATGTACCTGTAAACGCTATCGTACCTGCAATCGGAGGTCAATGCCCATGTTTTTTAAAAACTCCCACTGTTTTATGGGGCCTAATGTGGCTGTTCTTCCCTGTGTCATCTTTCGAAGATAGCTGAAATCAACATCTGCTGTCAGGTCTGCTGTACCTGGAGCTCTCAGCACATCGTGAAGTTTGTGATTCTGGAAACCCTGAAAAATTAAATGGGAAGATTATACTCAGCAGTACTCCTAGCTACCGCAGCTGGGGCTAGCGAAGACGAAGTTGAGCCTGTGAGGGGTGAGAATAGCAAATTGTACTTTGAAAATTTGAGATAAATGTAGCAAGGGCTCAGATTATCCTTTCTGTCTGACAGAAACCCTTATGGGTACCGATCAAATAAGAACTCAATTACTCAGTTTGACAATTGCAGCATAATGCAGTTTTTGCTTTTATGTCCTCCCAAGACCTTTCTCTTAGAAAACCTAATGATCCAAGTGACACATAAAGGATAACAGAGTATTTTGGCTTATTATTTCAGGGGGAATGATTTACCCGGAAAGTGTCAGTTTTGGTTCCATCATGACCATAATCAGCAACCAGTGCAGCCCCACCATCCTCTTCTATACGACACGCAAGCCTCTGAATGATGACACCAGCCTCAGGACACACTTCCACATGATCTCTCGTTTCTTCAGGCTAGTGAAGAGTTCAGAGATGAAAACACCTGCATTAGCAAACAAGTACAGGGCAAGAGTTCTTCACTCTTGATGTCTTGGGATTGTTGTCACTTCATTGGGGCACAGAGGTGCAGGGGTGTATTCCAGGCTACCTAGAGCGAGTTTTTGCTAAGTCATTTTCAAGTGGTGTTTTCCGAGTGCTGGATTTTAGTCATCTCTTCTATAAGCTATAGTCAACTGAAATGAAAATTTTTCTAATGAGTAAGAATACCTGCATCAGGTGAAACTGCATTACTGTGGTACTGAAAAAATGAAAACAGCTCTTCAGCTGTGCGCACCCTTCAAAAAGGTCTTTCTGTGTGAAACTTTGTAGTTGGTTTTAGTCTCAGCTACTTAATTTTGTAACTTTAAGAATCCAATGAACTTTAGGGGAAAAAAAAAATCTTAGACACTTTCCATTAAAGGTCAGTATAGCACAGAAGAACCCAGCTGCACTGAGTACATATGCAGCAGGTTGAGATGGTGATGTGACACATGCAATGCAGAACTCCCCGTCACTTGCTGCCTCAGTTTGCTCTCTGAAGCGTTTTGTCTGTTTAAGCTCTGATTTTGCGAAGTTTGATGTACGTGTTGTTTTTTTTTTTAATTTTTGTATTTATTTTATTTATATTTTCACAGCACACAAAGTTAAATGCTTGTGGAAGTTTTGCAGAATGAAAATGGTACACTGTATTTATTCATTTATAGATTGAGAGCCCTCCCCTTGCTGTCAAAGCAACTGAGAAGCAGTAAATGTACTTGAAAGAGTCAGTAAAGATGTAAGTACGAACTCTGGCAGGCATAACCTTACCTGAATAAAGTTTTGTGTTGCGGGGGTACTGGATGGTGACAGGACAAACCGCAGCTGGTCGGGAACTTCTGGATCTATATCAACCAACACTTCACGCCAGCCCTTCTCTGTTCTCTGTTTAATGAACCCGAAGTGCTCATTTTACACTCTAATGGGCACAACAGTATCTCGTTTATTTGATTGAACTAATGTGTCAAGAGTATTTTCACAAACATTCTAAGAACATAATATACTATTAACAACAATTATTCATTCCTATTTAATTCCAGTAACTGCCTTGGAAAAAGCTTGTAGTAGAGACTCATCTGCAGAGTCAACAAATACAGGTTTAATTACACTTAAAAGGAATGAATGATGCTGTTAAGAAAAATGCTGCCTCTTCTATTGGCAGTGCAACATTTAACTTACCAAAATAAAATATTTTATTCTACCAGTGATTTTCATAAACTAATTATCAAACTGAAGTTGAAAGCTTCTTCTAAATCCTAACTAGCCTCTATTTTGCTATTCTCATTATCATTCAAACGAAAACCCTTCAGTCTTTGTTAGCAGTGATACATAAAATAACGTGGAAATTAAAAACTTCATTAATGTAGCAAAAGAAATAAAAAAACTTGACTTATCTCAGCAGAAAGAAATCTTTAGATTTCTACAAGTTTTTCCATTCAAGAACAATTACTAATTTTACAGTTATCAGCTGAATTAAGCCGTATTTGTCCAAATTCAGTTAGAAATATTTTAGCATCAGAGACAATGCATGCGTCTAGTTTGGCATTCTAATTCTATTCTTCCTCAAAGAGAAAAGGTGTTTAAGCAGATGGTCACAACGACAATAATCTTCTTGCTATACCTGAAACTTATGTATTGGCAGGGCATCAAAAAACTCATGCGCTAGGTAAAAGCTGTAACCTGTGGGAAGGTAAAAAAGAATGTATTAAATTATTAAAGCTTCCATAGCGGCTTCCAGTTGAAAATTAAAATGTTTTTACGAATTTTAATGAATTAAGCTAGTTAATGTGGTTGTGAAATAACTATCATTACTTCCAGCTTGAATACATCAAAGACAGCATTTCTACAGCTAGCTATAGCTTCCAGTCCATGAATTTTAGAGGGGTATCTCACGAAAGGAGATGGTTTCTCATGAAAAGAAAAAGTCAATATACAAGAAATTGGGTAGTTATCCAAAAATGAAGGTAGTCAGAATAGGTAGCAGTTATGAGAATGAGTCAAGACCCTGCCTCAGACTCATACAAGAAGTAGGAGCTAATATGTGTTGTAACTACTTTTCTACTGGTTATGAAGGCTAACAGAGACATCCTCAGTTATCAAAAGCTGCAAATGGAGGAAGGACAGCATCCCTCTAACAAGAAGTTCAAGCTCCTTACCTGGCGGCACATCTTGAATGTCTCTGTACCAGAAAATGGGAATTCCAGTCTTGCTAATGCCTTTCATGTAAGCAGACTTGTCCTCGGGGTTTGACTGCACTTTCCCTCCTGTCAGCATCAGCGCTTGGATCTCGCTGAGTTTGGGACTCACTTCTACCAGATGAATAGAGACATCACATTTACTAAGCAAAGAGGCAAGCTGGTTGAAGACCTATAAAGGCAGATGAATTCTATTAGGCAGAGTCACATGCTGTATACATTAAGGGTTTAAAAATTAACCTTTAATCTCATTACTTATATTCAAGATAAGATTTAGTTGGCCTTCATTTAACAAAATAGTCTTGGTGAAAGAGACTGCATTTTGCTCCTCCAGAAGGAAATGGGAAATTTTTCATCAATTTTAATAAAAGCTGAAGTGAATAATAAACACGAAATGCTAATTTATAATAGTAATAGCCTGAGAGTGAGTAATTTCTCTAATAACCCAGCAGGTTTAGCATTAGGAGAAGAATGGTTCAGTCTTCCCAGACACCATAAACAAAAAGTGCTCAATAACCTACATTTCACTGTGGTTATTAGAGTTCTTATTCATTAACATATGTAAATAGAATAAAAGTTCTTATTAGGTACTAAATCCCATTAGCGATTTGTTTTTGAATCAGATTTTAATTAATAGACAGCCATGCAAGCATGATAGAACAGAAAGGGCTAACTCAAAAGAAATAAGCTCCTGAAATCCCTAAAGGAACTGACACAACTTCACCCCTGTATTATTGTCTTCCTCCCCTTCCTCCTACTGCTCGCACTGAGGCCTCCCTCCACAGCAGCATCCTCCTAAATGGATTTCAGTTTGGATAATGCTTTCCTATACAGAATAATTTGTAATGGAATATTCCTGCCCTCCCCTTCTATCAAGTGGTGTTTGAAAGATTACAAGCGTGTCTGTGCAGTGTGCACACACTGGCCCGTGTTCTGCTTTCAACTCAGAGACCTGGTCCCTTCGCTGAATAGCAGAAACTTGCATATATTCTAATTAGATTCCAAGCTGCAAATCTCCTGACTGAAATGATTTGGTTACTAGGGATGGTTAAGCCCCAATAGCAAAACCTTGTTCCTTGAGACTTCAGCATAGCCACAGAATAAAGCCAGAAATAGAGAATATTAATATTAGTTTTTACCTACCCGTAATATATCATCAATAAGAGTGCCCCTCCCGGGGCCCAGTTCCACCAGCTGGAACGCTTTAGGTTTGCCCGTGGCTATCCATTCACTAATGTACCATATTCCTATTAACTGACGGTGAGAAAAAACACAAAGAGTTACAGCGTAACTTGAGAACTTGTGGAAAGTGACATCTGCCTTTTGCCCGATAACTAAGATGCTATGCAATATTCTCTCTCCGTATTTTAAAGTTATGAAAAATCATTACGATACATAACTTCACCGTCTCCTCTTTAAGTATTAAAATCAGTGATTGTTTGCTGTCAGCCCAGCAGAAGCAACTCTCCATCAGTAAACGTGTGGGACTCTCTTCTGGCTGGAGCAAGAACTCTTACTTAAGGCTCAAATGCAGATCACCACCCAACTGCCTCTGAGCAGCTGTTCTTCACGACAACGCATTTACCAAAGTGTCATGGAGCACAGCGTTTAGCCGATCTGCGCTACTGGAAATGATGCACAAGCCAGAGTGAACCAGACCAAAATCTGAAAATGATTTTTGAGTAGAGTTTTCACACTGGAAAACTACTATAACTCTTTTTATTTATAAACAAGTTCTATATGAAAATAAGCGTTACTAAGCACAGATGGTGTCCCAAATTATAACACAAGAAAGGGCTTCCCGATCTTGCACAAAAACAAAGCACCCCTTCCTCCTCCAACAGCAGCTTAACTGTAACTTAGGAATGAAAAGGAGTTACTGAAGACGTAAGGAGCTGTGCGTTACCTCTCCAAATACCTGACTTATTTCAGGTGAGGTGACGAAATCCCCGCTTTCGCCGATGCCGCCGCGGCGCGTGTAGTAACCCTGCGGGGGGAGAGGGGAGAGGAGCCGGGGCCCGGTGAGCGGCACGGGGACGCCGCTTTCCGGCCGGCCGCGACGCTACGGGCTCGGGGTGCTGCGGCACGGAACCCCCGGCCCGCAGGCCGCGACGGCGAGGAGCCGCCGGCCCGGCCCTTCCCGCACCTGGCTGGGGTTGGTGAGCGCCTCCCGCATGTACTCGGCCACCGTCACCGGCCCGGTGGCCCGCAGCTTGAGCAGCAGGTGCCGCAGCATGGCGGTGGCCTGGCTGGGCCCCTCGGCCTCCGGCTGGCCCCCCGCGCCCGAGGAGAGCCGCGCCGCCGCCGCTGCCGGAGCTGTGGGGAGAGGCGGGGAGGGGGGGGGTCAGCGGGGCGGCTCGCGCCCCGCCGCTCCAGGGAGGGGGGGAAGGCGGCGGTTACCATGGTGACGGGGAAGCCGACGGCGGCCGGCGGGGCCCAGGAGGGCGGCGAGGAGCGCACGGCGCGCGGGCAGCGGCACCATAGCAGCGGCGTCCGTGGCCCGCTGCGCCTCCCCCTCCTCCCCGGGTCCTGGCCGCTTGGTAGCTGCGCTGCGTCCCGCCACCTGCGTGAGGCCGGGCCACCGGCTAAACGCCGCTGCGGGCGGGCGGAGGCGGCTGAGCTTTGCCTGAGACGCCCCCCCGCCCTCTCTCCCCCGCTCCGGCGAGTCCCACGCGCGCTCCCTCGCGCCCGCCTTGCAGGACCTGCGCTCCCGCCGTCCCGCGGGGCCGGAAGCGCGCACCGCGCATGCGGACGGAACTTCCGGCGAGTGGCGATGGCGGCGCTGTGGGACTTCGGCGTGAGGGACCCGAAGGAGGCGGGCGGCGGCGGCGGCGAGGAGGAGGACAACGACGATGAAGAAGAAGATGCCGAAGGCTTCACACTGGACGAGGTGTTGCGCCTCGGTGGCACCAAGGTAAGGGGGGGCGGGCGGGAGGGAGCGGGAGCACGTGGCGGCCGCGCCGCCCTGGGACGGGCCCCTGTGGGGCGCGGGGTGTGGGGGGGCGGTGGGGGGAGCCGTTGGGCGCCGGGTCCGCCTGTAACGGCCGTGCGCTGCCGCCCGCAGCAAGACTACCTGATGCTGTGCGCCGTGGACGAGGCGGAGGAGATGGTGGACGGTGGCAAGAAGGACGCGATCGACGACCTGAAGGAAGGGGAGCTGGAGACGTTCGTCAGCTCCCTGGGGCTCGGCAAGTATGCGAAAACTTGCCTGGTAGTGGAGGAGGGGGAGGAGGACGGTGGCGGCAGCGAGGAGAAAGAGAAGCCCCCGAAGAAAGAGAAAAGCAAGAAAGAAACTAACCATCCTTTGTTAGAAGGGAAAAAAGGAAGAAAAGTCAAGGAAAAGGCAAGTGGTGTGAAAGACAGCAAGAAGGAGCAAACTGGTGGTGATCAGGACCAGCACCTTTCAGCAAAGAAAGATAGACTGGAAGAAGATTTTGAATTTCAAGCTAGGCAAGTGATACTGATCAAACCAGGGGGCAAATGGTACGATCTAGAATACACCAATGAATTCTCTTCAGAGCCACAAAATCAGGCGCTTCTGTCCAAGTACAAGGCTTTGGCCCAAAAGCTGTACCATCATGAGACAGATCTGTATAAGAATAAGACAGATTATCAGAAGGGGGCCTCTTCGGCGTGGATGAAAACTGTTGTGTCATCGGGTACCTTGGCTGACAGGATGGCAGCCATGACCCTTCTCATTCAGGACAGTGCTGTCCACAGTCTCCAGTTTGTTGAGAACTTGGTCAACCTCATAAAGAAAAAGGGCAGCAGGCATCAGAGCCTTATGGCTTTGGATACATTCAAGGAGCTTCTAATTTCAGATCTCTTACCAGACAATCGAAAATTATGGTCTTTCTCGCAGCGACCATTTAACAACATAGAGAAGATGTCGAGTGGCAACAGGGATTCAAGAGACAGACGGTTGATACTGTGGTACTTTGAGCATCACCTGAAGCTACAGGTGGCAGAGTTTGTGCAAGCGTTAGAAACACTGAGTCATGATTCTCTGACGGCAACGAAATCCCGAGCACTGGCGGTTGCCCACGAGCTTCTCTGTAACAAGCCTGAGCAGGAGAAAGTTCTGCTTGTTCAGCTGGTAAATAAACTGGGAGACCCTCAGAACAAAATCGCCACCAAAGCCTCTTATCTTTTGGAGACATTACTTAACAAGCATCCAAATATGAAGGGAGTCGTGTGCAGTGAGGTGGAGAGGCTTTTGTACCGGTCAAACATTAATGTGAAGACTCAATATTATGCCATTTGCTTTCTAAATCAGATAGTCCTCAGTCATGAAGAAAGTGCGTTGGCTAACAAACTGATAACTTTGTACTTTTGCTTTTTTCGGAACTGCATTAAGAAAAAAGACGTTGAATCCAAAATGCTCAGTGCTCTTCTTTGCGGGGTAAACAGAGCTTACCCTTATGCTGAGACCGGTGATGAGAAAGTGAAAGAACAAATGGACACGTTGTTTAAAGTTCTGCATCTTGTGAACTTCGGCACCAGTGTCCAGGCCCTGATGTTACTGTTTCAAGTGATGGACTCTCAGCAGACTGTGTCGGATAGGTACTACACAGCACTATACAAGTAAGTGACAAGTCTGCATTTTTTATATAAATTTAATTTTATGAGGTAGTCACCATTAATTTAAAGTTGTAGAAACACTTTTTTTGCTTTTAAGATCTTGCAAGGTTTGCGTCTCATTGGGTAAAAATTTCTGACCTTTTGTACGAGCTGGAAGAAAAAGCATGTGATTTCATTGACTTAACATGGGGATAAAACAAATAGTAGTGATAGATTCTGAGAACACAACATACGCATTTCATCCTTTGCACTATTTTCCGGTGGCATATATTAATTCCAGGTATTATTTGAAACTAATAGATAACTACTTCTTCTGAAATCACTTTTACAGGTATTGTGGTTTAGTCACGTAGTAGCCCAAAACCTTGTTTCCTTTTTTTGTGGGGGTGCGGGAGAATATTATGTTAACGAATTCTTTAGATGATTTAATTGGTGTAGTTGGAAAGCCTTATATTATAAAAGTATCTCTTTTTTGTCCCAGCTGACTGTTTAGACTCTTTGTAGGATCCTTGCAGGCTTCTGTTTAGTAGACCAAAGGGAAGTTGCTGATTTTTTAAAAAGGGAACTCAAGTTCCCCCAGAACATGCAATGTATTTAGGGGCCTTCCTGTGCCTGGCAGCCTGGAAAAAAGGTGGAGTAGAAAATGAACTTGCCAACACAGATGTCTGGTCTGGTTGTGAAGCATGCCAATTGCTAACCATTTTCTTTCTATTTTTTGAACATCTGAATAAATCAGATTAGTTTCTCACTTTGAATATCTGAAATTTTGAATGGTTTCCGTTGAACTCAGTTTCTTTATATTTTCTTACAGTTTTTTTTTGTTTACTGGTACAGGGTTTTTTTAAAACATCAGTGTCTCATATATAGCTGGAATTATTACACAACTGTTGACAGTTCAGAGTTGATTGTAATGGTTTTGAGTATTGGGGAACAAGCTGTCACTGGTCTTTTAGATGGCACTCTGAAAAAGGTAGATGATTGTTGTTAATAGCAATTACTCTTCTACGTGCATTATGATAATCAGCAATATTTTCTGCTGTGTTTTCTACAGGAAGCTTCTAGATCCTGCTTTAGCAACCTGCTCGAAGCCATCCATGTTTCTTAATCTTGTTTATAAATCTCTGAAGGCAGATGTAGTGTTACGGCGCGTGAAGGCCTTTGTGAAGAGATTACTTCAAGTCACTTGTGGACAAATGCCACCCTTCATTTGTGGAACCCTCTACCTTCTGTCTGAACTTCTGAAAGTAAAACCAGAGTTAAGGGTCCAGTTACAGGATCATGCGGTATAAGATGATTTCTTTATCTCATTGTTTTTTCAATAAGAGCTGTTTTCATAAGCACCTTTCCCTAACCTGTTTATTAGTAACCTGAGGGTTTGCTAGTATATTATGTTATGGGAGAAAGCACTTGAACAATTATAACTACATTAAAAGTCTGCATAGATGAAGGTGTTTTAAGCATTCTAGCGGGTCCTATGGATTTCATTCATGGAGAGAGGATTATTTTGCTAAATGCTGTATAAGTAAGCAAGTGAACATTCTTCACCCAAAAACTTTGTCAAAACACGGCCTGTTTGTTTCTTCTGTCTGCAGGGTAGCTAGGCAGGACTGGCTTTTTTTTTTTCATTCTTCAGGTGGGGAGGGACCATTACAGTTGTGAGATGTAAGCTGTAAAGTTCAATTTTAAGTCCTGTATCAAGGCCAAAAATATGTATTGCTTAAACATTGGCCATCATTCGTTTATATTTTTGTAAGTAGCTTCTTAAGCACTATATGTGCATTTTTCTAATAAATCAGAATAAAACTGGAAAGGAAAAGCTGTTTGGTAATATTTTTTGTTGCTAGGAGTCGGATGATGAAGAGTGCTTTAAGGATCAAGAAGAGGCTGAAGAGGATGAGGAAAAACTTGTGGATGCAGACAAAGAAGTAGAAGGTGAAGAGAGGAGCACAACGGAAAGTTCTGCTAAAACAAACAATTCAAATTCAGCAGCCTCGTGGGTGCATCACCTGAATATGGGAGGTAAATTAGTAAGAAAATATAATTCATTTAACTTCTAACATTCCGTTAAAGTGACGTGTTGATCAAGACTTGTTGTAAAATTAAGCGATTAAAACATTATTTTAGTTCCTCAAATTGAGGTTTGATTCAAAGCAATCGGTCAGAATAATTTTCCTTTATCTGTTAGCTTAGCAGTGATGAAGAGACTGAATCTGCTAATGTATTTCACTTTATGCAGTTTATTGCATTTGTGCCTAAGGAATGAACAGGCTCGGGATTTTTTGCTTCCATGTTCAAACACCTTCAGAGCAATGTAGCCAAGGTTAGGATGTGTAACTGCTCATTCGCTTGTGAAGCTTGCTAGAACAATTCATCTAGCTTTGAACCTGCTTCTAGTTTCAGTCTTTCCTGAGGACCTTTTGGAACCGAGCAGGGGTTTTCAGGAGCTTCCTCAGAAGCATGTAGGAACTCACCTGTGCGCCTGATCAGACACTGGGGAAGGGCAGCTGAATGAACCTGTGACCTGTCCAGCTAATAATGATGGGCAGCATTACTGTCATGGTGAAATGAAAATAATGTTCCCGTAAAGTTGCCTGAGAAAATTTAAGTTGTTTTCTTCTCCTTTGCCCCTCAGGCAGGAAGAGCGGAGCTTCATATGATCCTATGCACCGAAGTCCTTTATACTGTGGTGCTGAAAGTACAAGCCTTTGGGAACTGAAGAAGGTAAGGCATTCTATGTTGCCGATTACTGTGTTTCTTAGTATGGGCCCTTGTATTGAGAGAAGAAAATTAACTTGGTTATTCTTGGAGTAGCTACCTGGGTAACATAACAGAAAGGTTAAAGCTGACACATCGTTCAGCTTTAAGCTTGTATATGTTGCATACAATGCTGATACTCCGAAGTAGAGAACAGGAATTTTTAAGTGGAGATTTGGACAATAATAATCTTTTTGACTTTTGGATCTTAGCTTTGTACCACTAAAGCTTTTTAGTGTTGAATTAAATCACAGAATCATAGAATCATAGAATCATTAAGGTTGGAAAAGACCTCTAAGATCATCGTGTCCAACCGTCAACCCAACACACCATGTCCACTACACCATGTCCCTAAGGGCCTCATCTAAACGTCTTTTAAATACTTCCAGGGATGGTGACTCCACCACTTCCCTGGGCAGCCTGTTCCAAGGCCTGACCACTCTTTCAGTAAAGAAATTTCTCCTAATGTCCAGTCTAAACCTCCCTTGGCGCAACTTGAGGCCATTTCCTCTCGTCCTATCGCTAGTTACTTGGGAGAAGAGACCAACACCCACCTCGCTACAACCTCCTTCCAGGTAGTTGTAGAGCGCGATGAGGTCTCCCCTCAGCCTCCTCTTCTCCAGGCTAAACAACCCCAGTTCCCTCAGCCGCTCCTCGTAAGGCTTGTGCTCCAGGCCCTTCACCAGCTTCGTTGCCCTCCTCTGGACACGCTCCAGCACCTCCATGTCCTTCTTGTAGTGAGGGGCCCAGAACTGAACACAGTATTCGAGGTGCGGCCTCACCAGTGCCGAGTACAGGGGCACGATCACCTCCCTACTCCTGCTGGCCACACTATTTCTGATACAGGCCAGGATGCCATTGGCCTTCTTGGCCACCTGGGCACACTGCCGGCTCATGTTCAGCCGGCTGTCAACCAGCACCCCCAGGTCCTTTTCCTCTGGGCAGCTTTCCAGCCACTCTTCCCCAAGCCTGTAGCGTTGCGTGGGGTTGTTGTGACCCAAGTGCAGGACCCGGCACTTGGCCTTGTTGAACCTCATACAGTTGGCCTCGGCCCATGGATCCAGCCTGTCCAGGTCCCTCTGCAGAGCCTTCCTACCCTCCAGCAGATCAACACTCCCGCCCAACTTGGTGTCGTCTGCAAATAAAATTGTAAGTGAGAATAAAAATAAATACAAATAAAATAAATACAAATAAAATAAATACAAATAAAATAAATACAAATAAAATAAAATAAATACAAATAAAATAAAATAAATACAAATAAAATAAAAATAAATACAAATAAAAATAAATACAAATAAAATTGTAAGTGAGAATGTATTTAGTTAATGCAAACAAAAGATTAGAACTTGAAGTTCTTCAGTTGTTCAAGGGCAGAGCACATCAGCCTTGCACTACTACATGCTTCTGTGTGTTACTTGGTGAGTTACAGAGTGGCCTTATGACATAGTGGTGGTGTCAGGAGTCCGATACGTCAACATGAGTAATGATTGCGTTTATTTTTAAAGTAGAAATAAATAAATGATTCGTGTTTTTCAGCTTTCTGAACATTTTCATCCATCTGTGGCCCTATTCGCAAAAACGATTCTAGAAGTAAGTGTTTTTACTAGTCTGTAGCTTTGAAGTTTGATTTTTATGTCAGCTGTCTTTTGCCATTTGAAAAAATACATTATAAAGCCTCCTTGCACTCTGCAGGTAACTAGCAGCTCTGCAGCACTGTAACATACACTCAAACACAAAGCTTTTCATGGAATTTAAGTGTTTTATGTAAAAGAGACTGCTCACAGAAGTAATTAACTTGGTAGAAATATGGGTATTACATGATTCTTAAAGCTTTTTTAGAATTTTGGTCTATCTTTTTATTTAACATGGGGTTTTTATGTGGGGAACCCTGCTGTTGGAACAAATTCTTTCTTAATACTGTTGTAGTATCATGCCAAAAATACTCAAACTTACACAAATGCGTATTTAAAATATGTATTTCCATTAGAAAATACGGTATCCAAATAGTGTTGAGTATTAACTGCTATTAGCACATTACATTGCAAGGCAGTTCATCATTGAAACAAAGTGAAGGAGGTGTTTTTTAGTTAAGAAAATATTGAAATTCCAAAAATAACAACCTGTACAGGAGTGTATTAGCTGGTCAGACTTATGTGATGAAGTATCCCCAAGTCTTTGTCTTCTCAAAGTGTGGTTTAATGTTGTTCTTGGACTGTTTGAGTCCTCTGTGTTTAGTTGCTATCTTTCTAAAATGAAGACCTTAATGATTTTTGGTTTTTTTCTTCTTTCAGGGAAATCACATTCAGTACTCCGGTGACCCTTTGCAGGATTTCACATTAATGAGATTCTTGGACCGCTTTGTGTACAGAAATCCCAAACTCCATAAAGGCAAAGGTACAAACTTCTCTGTACATATGATCTTGATTATTTATAGTGACCAAACTCTTTTTCTCTCAGATTGCCAAGTAACCCTTTGTGCTTGTCAAGTATTCGGGGTGCATGTGGTGCAACAGAGGAGTGGGATCAGTCTTCAGGGCTGCAAGAGAGATGTCTGCAACACAGAACCAGCTGACAATCACGTACTGCTGCCTCTCACATCCACAGTGCAGAAATTGCTGACCTAGCAGAATAAGCAAAGTGATAGGGGAATGTAAAGACTACAGAATGGTTGAGGTTGGAAGGGACCTCTGAAGGTCATCTGCTCAATCAGGGCCACATAGAGCAGGCTGCCCAGGCTGTCCAGATGGCTTTTGAATGTCTCCAAGAATGGAGACTCCACTGCCTCTCTGGGCAACCCGTGCCAGCGCACAGTTGTTCTCACAGTGAAAAAGTGTTTCCAGATGTTCAGATGGAGCCTCCTGTGTTTCAGTTTGTGCCCATCACCTCCTGCTCTGTCATGGGCACCACTGAAAAGTGCCTGGCTCTGTCTTCTTTACACCCTCCCTTCAGGTATTTATATACATTGATGAGATCTCCCTGAGCCTCCTCTACTCCAAGCTGAACAATCTTAGTTCTTTCAACCTTTCTTCACAGAAGAGATGCTCCAGTCCCTTCATCATCTTAGTGGCCCTTTGCTGGACTCTCTCCAGTATGCCCACGTCTGCCTTGTACTGGGGAGCCCAGATGTGGACACAGCACTCCAGGTGTGGTCTCACCAGTGCTGAGTAGAGGGGAAGGACCACCTCCCTCCACCCGCTGGGAACACTCCACCTAATGCAGCCAAGGATACTGTTAGCCTTTTTTGCTGCAGGGGCACATTGCTGGCTCATGGTCAACTTGGTGTCCACCACGACACCCAGGGTCTTTTCTCCCAAGCTGCTTTCCAGCTGGGCAGCCCCCAGCATGTATCTGGTGCATGGGATTGTTCCTCCCCAGGTGCAGGACTTTGCACTTCCCCTTGTTGAGCTGCATGAAGTTCGTGTCAGCCCATTTCTCCAGCCTTTTGAGGTCCTTATGGATGGCAGCAAAACCCTCTGGTGTATCGCTCACTCCTCACAGTTTTGCATCAATAGTAGTAAAGTAATTTGTTTCTGATTTATGTTCTGCTACAGAAAACACCAGCAGTGTGGTAATGCAGCCGAAGAAGAAGCAGTTTATGAAAGATACGCAGAATCTTGCAGGTAAGTGTCCTGGTTTCGGCTGGGATAGGGTTAAATTTCTTCTTAACGTTGTGTTTTGGATTTAGTATGAGAAGAATGTTGATAACACACTGATGTTTTTAGTTGTTGCTAAGTACCCTGGCTAGCAGGGCTAGTCAAGGACATTCAGCTTCCATGCTCTGGAAGAGGCTGGGAGGGAGCATAGCCGGGACAGCTGGCCCAGCTGGCCAACGGGTATTCCATACCATGTGACATCATGTTCAGTATATGAATGATAGGCGTGATCCAGGAAGTAACGATCGCCACTCGATTATCGGTCAGTGTGGGTGGTGAGCAATTGCATTGTGCATCACTAATTTGTATATTCTATTATTATTATTATTATTATTATTATTATTATTATTATTATTATTATTATTTTCCCTTTTCTGTTCTATTAAACTGTCTTCATCTCAACCCATGAGTTTTTCTCACTCTTACCCTTCCGATTCTTTCCCCATCCCACTGGGGGGAAGGTGAGGGGAGTGAGTGAGTGGCTGCGTCGTGTTTGGCTGCTTGCTGGGTTAAACCACGACAGTAAACCAGCCCCTTTTCAGTTAAGATTGTGATGGCTAAAAAATTCTTGGCTGGTTGTTGTAGACGTGTGTCATCTGCGCTATCTATTGTCTGTTGGCAATAAAGGAAAGTGCTGTCCATCAGGGGTGCAGTGGTGGTGCCTGATGTTCAGGATCAGGTCTAATCTTCTTTTAAGGGTGCATGGGATCTCCACAGCTGAAACTTTGTTTCTGTTGAATCATTTTAAGAACAAATCATAGAATCATTAAGGTTGGAAAAGACCTCTAAGATCATCGAGTCCAACCATCAACCCAACACCACCATGCCCACTAAACCATGTCCCTAAGCGCCACGTCTCCGTGTCTATTTTAAATACTTCCAGGGATGGTGACTCAACCACTTCCCTGGGCAGCCTGTTCCAAGGCTTGACCACTCTTTCAGTGAAGAAATTTTTCCTAATGTCCAGTCTAAACCTCCCTTGGCGCAACTTGAGGCCATTTCCTCTTGTCCTATCACTAGTTCCTTGGCAGAAGAGACCAACACCCACCTCGCCACCACCTCCTTCCAGGTAGTTGTAGAGCACGGTAAGGTCTCCCCTTAGCCTCCTCCAGACTAAACAGTCGCAGTTCCCTCAGGGGCTCCTATAAGACTTGTTCTCCAGACCCTTCACCAGCTTCGTGGCCCTTCTCTGGACACGCTCCAGCACCTCCATGTCCTTGTAGTGAGGGGCCAAATGACACAGAGAAAGTCAGTTACTTCAACTGTTAGCCTCTCGAGTAGGAAAACACTTTGTCTTCTACTGTAGCACTTGGCTACACACCAAATTTTTTTTAAGATCTTTCTTTTCTCTCTGTTTTTCCCCCCTAATTGTCAATTACTTTCTATTGTAGTAGTTCCTTTTTTTTTAAGCAATGCATGATAAAGATCATACCTTCTGTTTAGCCATCCCATTAAGAAATGCATAACAGCAAAGGACAGAGCTACTGAAAACTGCATGCTTTGTTTTCTGTGCTATTTTTGCTATGACCTGCATATGCTTCCTATACATTCTCTTATGCTAAGTTATCTTTTTCCTGCATCCTCCCAAGAGGAAATAAACCCCCTGGGTAAAGAGTAGATTTGCAATCTTTTATAAAAAGTTCAGAACATTGTTACAAATTTGCTTGTAGCTGGCAATGTGACCCGCTATGGGGGGAAAAAAGGCTAAAAAAAGCCTTAGAATTTATTCCAGCTAATGATATTTCTAGTTAGGAGAGCAATCTGTTAGCGTACTAACCCCAGAAGCACACGAATTTATAAAATACTAACTAAATTTTCTGCTCACAAACATGCCATTCTTATGTCTGGCATCCTAGTTTTACGAATAATATTTTTTTAAAGTTCTTAAAAATATCTAAGATTATATAAAAATCTTTAAAACATATGCTGATCTAGCAGTAGTTAATATAGTAGTATTGTGCTGTTGATGGTTTTATTTGTTTCCAAGTTATCATATAACCACTTTTATTCTGCTCATTTTGATTGAAAAATGACTTAAAATCTCAGAAAATGGATTTATATAATGATTTAAATAACATTAAGCTCTTTCATTAAATGATATGGATTACTCCATACAATGCCCCAGCTGCAGCTATTGTTAGGATTAGTGTAAGGTATCTTTGGCACTGTTATTTTGCTAAGAGCCTTTCTGCCTCCAGAAAGAGGCTGCCTTTTGTCTAGTCCCACTGTTTCCAACGATTAAGGGCAGGATTTGGTGGTAAGAACCAGGAGTTAAAAAATCAGGGTAAACCATCAGTAAAACGTGCTTGAGGACAGAAGAGGTACCATCCTCTGTGGAATCTCTAACATTCCCAGCAATGTGCTTTCCTCTAACTTTGGGTCTTTTGTGTTGCACAGGGGTTTTACTTACACAGATTAGCTGATGTACCTTTACTGATGCATGGTTTTATGGCTATTAAAGCTTAAAGTAGGAATTTTTACCTAGAATGCATTTGAAGGTACAGTTTGTTTATTGCATTCTTTAGTTTATTCTGAGTTGAAGGAGCAGACTGAGCATTTAGAACTGGATTTGAGGAATTTAAGTGTTCTACAAATGAAACATCTGGTACAGAAATATGTATATATTAATATGGATACAAAAATCTGCACTTGTTGCATGTAGCTGATCTCTGCTGAGGCTTAGAGAAATGAGATTGCAAATCTCAGAACTCCATTTGAAGAGTCCTTCTGTAAGTATGCTGATCTGGTTTCAGAAACTTGGACCCTTGTCACTTAGAAAATATTACAATCTGTGCCCACTGAGAGAATCAGTAGCTCTTTCTACTTGGATTTACTTCTGAGGTGAAGGAGGGAAGGGGAATGTATGAGGGTAAAAAGCTTCTCCACAGGGAACCTGATCAATACCCTAGTCGATCTGCTGTTGTAGTGTCGTATTTTGCCTCAGTTCCTCAAAAGTGGAGGCAGGGTGAGGCTTGATCCCTTCTTCAACATGCTCGGCTGCTGTACGGCCCTGCCTTGCAGCTGCTGACAGGCATTTCTACTGCCAGGAGTGCTGAGCAGAAGCAGTTCCAGTGTCTTAGTGCATGACAGCGAGTTTATCTTATTTCCTACATTTTTTTTTCTTTTTTTAAAATACATTCCTGCTCTAGGTGATTGCAAGACTTCCCTTGCTGATACATAAATTAGAACCTGGTTAGAGCTATGCCTCTTGAGTTTTTCCTTAGGCTCTGCTCACATCTAAGTATCTGTATCACTGAGAACTGTTAATTTGAAGAGGTTTTGAGATGAGCTCCACTTTATTTAACGAATGACACTGGGTATCTATCTGCGTACTTCTGTCTGTGCATGCTGTTTAATCTTTTAAAAGAATAACGGTCATTTCAACTTGAGGTAAAATCAGTTCTTTTTTTGTTTTTGCAGTGAACAGTAAGGAGTTCCGTGCCAAAGATGAAAGCAAAATCCCAGTGGATGAAGTGTTTTTTCACAGGTAATGAAATACTTGTAAACATTCATTTTAAATGCTTTTTAATGCAATGCCATCAAACCCCATTACATTTCATAAGTACTCTCTGGTATTCCAAGTGTTTGCAAAATGTGGTTAATTTGAGTGACTTGTGATGATAGTACTTTCCTTAGAACATAATTTCAACATTTGTCAAAAGTGCTTAGGAAAGAATATCCTTTAAGAACAAAGGCAATCAGTGCTTGTAGTCTGAAATTAAGTAAGCTGATGTTGTAATAAATGGGTAATGATGAATGTCTTGTGGGTTGTAATTCTTATGCATTAGACGTATGTTTAAAAAAAACCAGGAATATACCTTGTTTATGTTATTAGCATCAAAGCTTATTAGAATGGAACAATGCAAAAAAAGTCAGAGGAGCTAGTTTTCTGTGTGGGTTTTTTTTTATTATTCATAGTTCTTTCCGTTTAGTTGGCTTTCCTTTCAGATTATGATATAAAAATGCAGCTGTAACACTAAAATTGAAGTGATACACATTTGGCAAAGATTTGTTCTTATTAGATCAAAATACTGGTTACCTGTGAGTGTCTCCCTAGGAAATCAGTGTTTGAATTAATGTCATTTATTTTGTTTAATTCACTTTGGGTTTTTTTTTTTGTTTAACATATTAATTGCTGTAGGGGCTTTTAAAATTTTTTGAAGTATCAGGTTAATGGAACTTAGTAATTTTAATTAATTGATATTATAATATTGAGGAATATAATATTAATAAATAAATAAAATAGTGGTATTAATTTTGAGATTAAAGAAAAGCAGCTTAAAAACATGCCCTTGTCTGAAAAGTTAACAGTATTGTCACGTTGGAGATGACTGAAACTTTTAAAGTCACATTTAAAGTCTTCCATATGAAGTGCTGTACTCTTGCTCTCGTATATAATCAAAATTGCCTTCTGTGTTTGGTGGTTCTTTAATACGAAATGAAGGAGAGAAAGTGGTTTAAAATGGCTGACAGAAGGTAAAACTAAGCACACAAAAGAGGAGGGCTATGGGGAGAAATTTAACAGAACTTAATGGGTGAATCTCTTTTATGTATTTTTTTTTCCCTCAGTTAGATTCAAGTTGAATTGATCCTTTCTTCCTTATCAGTATAAGGCAGATTTTCACATCTTTCTTGTGCCCTTTTATAAATTCACTATGTTCAAAATAATTTCTGGCACCTTTGGCTGTGAAATTTCTTTGTTTTAAGTCTTAGAGTAGTGACTTACTCTTTGAAAAATAAAGAGAATATAACACTGATTTGAGATGTGTTTGAAACCACTACTTACAATTTTCAACTGGCAACATACACGTGTAACAATCTGAAGCTTGTTTTTTTTTTAAAAAGCTTGTCATAAAGATCATCACCTGTAATTTTGTGTCTGAGAGCAATGTATTATTTCAGATTTTATTCAAAGTTTGATAAGAGGAGAGAGAAACAAAAGCGTGAGGATGATGAAGAAAGTGTGGAAGATGTAGATGATGATGAATTTGAAAGAGCATTGGGTAAGGTTGTGTTTTTCCTTGCAGTAACTATCCCAGTATTTCCTGCTTTTGGAAATTATTAATTTTTCCTTTTTAGAGTTTATATTGCATAAAAGAGCCAGATGCAGGAATATGGACGTGGAAGAAAACTGGCTTTACAGTTCCCATTCTATGCTACTACAGCCAGCAGTTCATACTATCCATCACATAAGCCAGCTGGATGGCCATCTTGTAAAAGAGGTCTTGCTCTCGCCACTCCAGTAGTGTTCAGCTTGTTCAAATGGTTGGAAATTGTCTGATTTTGAACATAAGCTCATGAGTGGCAGTTCACGCCTTTTTGTTCTTTTCATAATGTAGTCTGAGAGTTAAATAACTTTTTCTCACAGCATGTAACATTTGCTTCTATTCTTTCTTTACTGCTTGGCCTTTTTCAATCTTCCTTACAGTTTCTCTCATCGTTCCTAACATCTTTCAGGAGGTTATTTGTTCAGCTAGGGCCTTGGCAAACTTCTGCAGTAGTCTGAGCTCTTCCTGTAGCATGTACTTTGTTTGCTTTGGAATTAGTGTATGATTTGTTCCAGAATTTAAATTTGTTAGTGTACCATAAAATGTCCATTATTTTATGATTTCAGATTTTACTTACACAGTAATATATGTATTTGAAAAAAAAAAAAATCCAATTAGCTCTCCGTAACTGTTTTGTACAATATTTTTAGAGAATTCTGAACTCCCATAGCAGGGTTCTTCCTTAGTGACGCAATTAATATGGTCTTAGTTATGACAAGAATCTGTTACTAATTGTGTTTGTTGTTTTATTGTTAGTATCACTAATAAGTTGACTGTCTCTGAGAATTTGCTTCATAAATTCAGAAACTTAAATTAAGGACCCTCTAATGTTAGCATTTACTCTTTGAAACAGAACAGTTGTAATTTTTCAGATTTTGTTTTTACCTGCTATTTTATATAGCAATTTGTTCCTAAGTGAATTCAATGATAGGAGCTTTCATCCTCTAGTCTGCTTGCTTTTCTGTCAAAAATTACAGTGAATACTTCTAATCTGAAAATGAACATACAGGCTAGCTGGCAGGACACTTGCTTGGGGTATCTTAATTGAGTCTTTGTTCTCTCTGACTTGGAGCAAGTGTTTGAGACTTGTGATATCCCACCTGCCAACTAGGTTTGAATCACTGAGCAATTGTGTGTCCATTTGCGTCCGTCTGCTTCCCGCATCATCTAGTTCTGGCCAGAAATTACATCCTGGATAAAAGAAAACATTATCTTTCAAAAAAAAATTTTTTTTCAGAAGAAGTCTGGTTAGCTTTAGGTAACTGTTTTGTGGAGTACTTTTCTATAGGAGTATGAACCCTTTTGTATCAGGGCCCTTTGTTACTGATGCAGATCATATAAACTATTCAGGAAAATGATACCTAAAAATAATATATTTTGCAATGACTCCATATTTCTTTGTTTGACTTTGTCTTGTAGTAATAAACAATTTTTCCCCCCCCAGATACATTTGAAGCTGCAGATAATGCCATTGATGTTGGCCAGGATGACCTTGATTTTGCTGGGTAAGACTTTAAATTGGTTCTTTCATCTCTTGTTTTAATACCTATATAGAATTTTACTCTGCAAAATTGGATAGACCTTTTTCAAAAAGACTCAAGAGTATCACCTTGCAAAAAAGGCAATAGCAGTTGAATGCTGGTTAATGCTGCTTTTCTGCGTGTCCCATAATGGTGCATCGTGGTCCTGTGGTGCTTACAGTCTGCTGGCTTGACACGTGAGACCTGTAGTATTTTATTTATACAATGCAGTGAGCCAGTAAGCAAGGTAAAATCTTACTTGTTTTTCATTGTCTCAGGTTTCTGTTTGAGAATTACCAAGTACAAAAGTAAGCAGAATGAAGCATAATGGTACTGCTGCTGTAAGGACTGGTTGTAACTGGACCTAATGCAGTAAATAAACTTTGTGGAATCCAGAATCACAGACCTCAATTCTCAGGAAGTCAGCAGTTTCATTAATCATAGAATCATAGAATCATTTAGGTTGGAGAAGACCTTTAAGATCATCGAGTCCAACCGTGAATGATTAAGTAGCCTCTTTTTTACTTAAAGTATCTGCAGTACTGCTTTCGAATCAGCACAGAAACTTTTCTTCTTGAGGTGAAAGGAGAACTAAAGCTTAAAATTCTAGTGAAACCTGAACATTTTTGTGATCCAGACTGGTGTGAGTAAAAAATAGCAAAGAGGAGACAAAAAACAAATAACCATCTAGTACGTGAAGAACCATGTTTCCTTTCTTTTCTTAAGGAAAAAAAAAAAAAAAAGTAGTCTTATTTCTGCATTTAGTAGAGTTGCTAGGGATATGAGCAGTTTGTGTGTTTTACAGAAAAGACTTTCTGAAAAGGAGCAAAGGCACGTAGGAGATAAAATACTGAAGCTGACATTTCTGTTAATTTCAGAATAGGATTCTCTCTAGAACTTCTTAAAATGGTTGACTTTTATAATACAGTTCCATATGCTGATGTTGAAAACATACCTGAGTGCATAATACATGTTTCTTAGGTCTCAGCCTACCTTTAAAGTAGTTTGCAATGATGTTGAACTTTTCTAACATAGTGTTCGCCGGTAGATAGATGTTATCTGGATGCAAACAGTATTTTGCCAAATGAAATGCTAAGCTTGTTACATATTTTTTTAGTAATATAAAAAAGAAAACCAAAGGCGGAAAGAAAGGCCAAAAAAACGAGGAATCCAGTGGTGACTGGGAGGATTCTGATGATGAAGATGAATTCAGTGATCTGGATGATGAGGAAGTCTCCTTAGGAAGTATGGAGGAAGACTTTGGAGAGGATATGGATGAAGAAGGAGGTGTATTTATGGATGTGTCTGATGATGATAACAGCCTAGGTAAAGTACCACTTATTATCAAAAAACAAGAAGAAAAAGCTTTAAAAATAGGTTATCTAATATGTAATTACATACATAAATTCAGATTTAGTTACCTAGGTGGGAGGTTTGTCTTTTAAGTAAAGAAGTGACAACTCCTCCTTCTCTGGACAATGAATTCTTAAGAGAAACATTTCCTGGCACAGTCTGCTAGGTGAGAGTGGGACTTAGGCACCTGGGTATAAAAACTTGCAAATGAGACATGTTCCTTTCATTCCAAAAACATTGGCAGTAACAAAAGTAGCTTTACACACAAATAACCGGCTACAGTAGGCAGAAATATTAAAAGATCTCAAAGAGAAAAAAAAAATCTGGTGCTTGGTAATTTTTTTATTTCTTTAGACCTAGTTAATGTTGATTTTTTTTTTTTTTTGGATGAGGTAACTTTTATTTAAATTCCTGTCTCATAAGTAACAGCTTATTCTTCTAATACAGCTATGCACCCAAATTTTTATTACCACTGTAATAATAACTTGATTGTTGCACCTGCATGGTTTTACTACCTTTTCAACTGAAAAGCACAGTTTACACAGTATACACTTTATGTGGCTGGAAAAACACAGATTAATGGAGTATTTCAACTAATAACTTAAGGTCACAGGAAAATGATTTGAGAGTGGGGGGAGGTAAACTATTCATACAGCTGTTAACACATTAATCTCTCATGAGATTATCATTTCACCCAATTTACCAAGCAGATGTGCGAGGTTTACATAACACCTGCTTTTAGCCTTCATATTTTATGTATCTTAGTATCGTATTTCATTCCTTTTTGGTGCTGAGGAAAAAAAAGCATAGAGAATGGCACACCACTGACCAATTTTTAATTGTCTGGGTTGGAGAAATCCCAAATTTGGTTGTGCGCGCTGTGTTTTAAACTTTTTTGAAGTAAAGACTCGGACCATTATGACAAATGTGCCTAAAAAGAAATTTTAGTCCCTGCTGTGCTTTAAATACTTGTACACAGTGTGAGAATGAAGGATTGATGTATCTTTTTTTTTTTTTCTGTCAGACCCAAACAATGACAAGCAATTGAAGTCTGTCAGTAAAAAGGGCAAGAGTAAGAAAGATACAAATTTTGTGGGATCACTTCAAGGTAAGGAAACACTGCCATGATTTCTGTTTGAGAAGGCTTGATACAAATACAGTCTGGAAAACTTTGGAATCAGAGGGTTTTAGTACAGATGATTATCCACACTTTTGGATCTGGGTTCAGATTTGAATAAACCATAAATGAAAAGGAGGTTGTCCTCCAACCAGGGAGGTTCAATTCAAAGTCACAATCTGCTGTTGAAGGACTGGGAATCGAAGGAGGAACTTCTGAAGGAAGGATGGTGTTGTACTGGTGGTTTGTGCATCTATTACTAACACCTGATGCACAGATTTGTTCTATTTAGTTCTTGGTTGGAAACTTTTTTCCTTTTTTCTTTTTAGGGGAGGTGGAGAATAAAGGTTTCTAACACAGCTATTTTAGATGGTCTCATTAAATAAATAAAAAAAAAATTAAAAACATGGTAACACTTTGTTTTAGTGTCTTTGTGAACTTGAAATTCTGTCTTGTAAGAATAATACTTTTTGTTTGAAGGATCCAACCGAGGAAAGAAGAGAAAACTCAAAGATGCCAGTATACTGGCATCTGCAGAAGAGGTGAGTTTGATCAGTGCTTAGCAAAAAGCGATCAAGCATTTTACCTGTTTCTTTGTAATAAAATACTAAAATTTCTCTCTTTAAAGTTTGGCTACCTGCTGGATGAAAATGCTGGGTCTAAGTTCGACAATATCGGAATGAACGCCATGGCCAACAGAGATAATGCAAGTAAGTACATGCTACAAATATCAGGTAGTTGTAATGCTGTTTTACTTCTTTCTCTTCAGAGTCTGTACTTAAAAAGATGTACCTTCTTTAACAGAAACACACACGGTCAGAAATCACAGTAGGGACAGTAGCTCGGTGTCAGTAAGACATAAGTCAGTTTTCTTCAATTACGAGAGATGCCCAGTGCTAATATTAACTGTGACTACTGGAGTGAATAAGGCTTCAGAAAAGAGGAAGAGGCTATCCTGTGGCCCTTTCACACTGTAAATAAGGACGGGCAGTATGCTGTTTGTCAAGTGTTCGTGTGAATTTTGCTCTGATAGAGAGTGTCCTGGATTCTTGTGAAGGGAAGGCATAAGGCATGGCTGTCTTTACCTACCTACCGGAGTATTTCCTTGCCATATCGGTGAAGCAAAAGTAGTTTCCCAGAAATAATTCTAATGAATTAAATGTGTATATACTGATTGAATAATCAGTCCTTTGTAGAGCTTTTTCAAGTCTTGCTGGTGTCACCTGAAAAATGTTAACAGCAGCACTCAAACACTTTGTACTCCTAACACAAGTGTGTTTAGCATTAGTAAAATACAAAGCAATGGCAAGAACGGTCTTAAACTCTGAGATTCTGAGATGGTAGGGTATGTTCTATGAAATGAAAAAACCGAAACTTTCTCTGATGTCAAAAAAAATGGGCAGCTTGCACTTTATTAACATTTATAAATATAGTAGCCAAGTTTTAACTTTTACATGATTCATCTGTATTCCACATGATGGTCAGAGGTATCCATCGGCTCCTTATTTCTCACCTTTCCTCTTACAGACGTCAAACAGATCCAGTGGGAAATAGAGCGTGACAAGTGGCTTCACAATAGGGATGTGAAAAGCATCATCAAAAAGAAGAAACAGTTCAGGCACAGAGGGCTGAAAAACAAGTACAAAGGCAAGAAATCAAAAAGATGAACTGGACGTTTTAATGTGGACATTTTTACAATAATTATTCTAAAATAATTTTTTAATTAATCACACATCTTTCTTACTTCAGTTCTTGCTGCTTAACCATGTAATTTGGTCATTCTCCCTTATGCCGTGAATTCCAGACCACTCATTGGATTTGTAATACACTGAAAAAATAGGAAAATCCATGTCAGCTGTAAGTTAGGCATGTCTGAAGGTGAGCCAGTTTGTGGCTAGTTTTGTTGGATGTGTAGCGCTCCAGTTCTGAGGACTCTATCCAACAGTCTGACACTCCAGCCGCACCTATGCATAATAATAAACACTTCTGCAGCATCTCCTGGGGTAAGTTTTAAGCAATAATAAAATCGGTTTTATACATAAGATGCAACAGAAGCCTCTGCCATCCTTCTGAAGCCAACAGCTACAAACCTACCTTCCAGAATTGATGGAAACCTCTTCTGCATTGTATATCTGAAATCTGACAAGAAAGATAAATCAGTTAGTTTACCCAACATATTTTAAGATGAATAATTAAATGCACTATTTTTCTAACTAGATTGGTTTTACCTAAATTTGTCTGAGCTCCTTAGTTACAGCCACCATTAAATAACATGATCTGAATGTACTTTTTCTTTTTAAAATTATATCACAGACTGTATTCAGGTTACTCATATGTGCAGCCCTATTATCACAGAGTTTTCCAAGCTTCCTCACAATTGTGATAACCAAATACAAGCTACAGATTCACATGAAGGTGAATGCCTCTCATAGACTGACATGCAAATGAAAATCGGGAAAACTACTTTGCTTCCTTACGCAGCTTTAGGTGGTCACTGAATCCTTCTGTGGGCTGCTCCGGCAATCCAGTAGAAAATCATGTAATGATAGCTTTATGCTATTTTAATGATTTACAGCAGCTCATAGAATGATCTTATCAATGCTAGTTCTAGCACAAAGAAAGCGGTAAAAGGTTCATTCTGAGCACACTGAGCTGTTAGATGAGCTCACTGCATCTTACAGAACTACAGCTTAAGAAAATCTTCTGCAGAGGCATATAAGAACTAGGATCTAGAACTGAAAAGGGGGAGAAATGAGAAACCGTGAATGCCCAGCACCAAGTTACCACGATAGGCCGATACTTCTGTTCTCCATGTTTTGGTTAGGTATTTTTTAATAAAGATAGCTTAAGTGTAACAGCCTGCCGGCACCTGAATCTGGGCTAACAAATGCAAACTGATGCAGTGTAGGTGAAGTACAGCTTGAGCTTGGTGTGAGACCACACTACTGCTGAACTGGGTGGGCTCGTGCCCTCCCAGCCGCAGCAGCAGCTGCCTTTCGGCTCGCGCTGACCCTGCGGGTAGCAGGACTGGCTGCCTGTTCCTGCCGGGGCCCAGGTCTGTCAAACCAGCGCTGCACCCTGCAGAGCCCTGAATGCAAAATAAGGCCACTGTTGTGCAGAGCAAATCTCCTTGCAGTAACGAAGTTGGTGCTTGGCTTATTTTTGTGTTACCTAGGCACTGAGTCATACTCTGAGAGACTTGAGGGACTGAAGCTAAATCGTCTGGAAGATGACGCTGGCTGCCTCATGCCAGCCAGGTCTGTTGTCTACCTAGGAAATGTCAAATCACCGAGCCAGTGAGACCGAGGCATAAGCGGATTGATCAATTCCTGCCTCTCCTTTTTAAGTCCCTAGTTGAGCCAATGCTGTTGCTATTAAAACGCGCAAAATTCAGCTTTGCTTCCTGGTGGTCACATGCTGCCTTTCAAAAGTTTCCCCACGGTTTTGGTTTTCTAAAACTAAAATAGCAGCTTGTCCTTGAGGATCTGCGTAACAGGTGACTACTGTGTACCTACACTAACACAAGCCAAACTACTGATCCCGACGCGGCAGGTTTTCTTAAAAAACCCGCGCGCGGACGCAGCATACGCGCCGTGGCGGTGTGAGGCGCTTTGGACGCCTCAGCCGGCCCCCGCGTGGAGGAGCTCCCGCTGTCACGGCGGCACTGGCAGCCGCCCCCTCCCCCGGCGGGGTGTGACCCCCGGCCGCCCCGCCACACCTTGGCTGCGGTCCATTGCACGGTAGAGCAGGAGGGCGCCGAGCAGCCCCGCCGCCTCCAGCAGCAGGAGCCCCTTCACAACGCGCCGCGCCATCGCCGGGGCACGGCGCCCCTCCCTTACCCGCCGGTAACGGCTGCGCATGCGCAGTGCGCCCGCACCGCCTGCGAGTTGCGCACCTCCCCCGCACAGGCGGGCCGCGCATGCGCATTCTTTCACCTCGCGTCCAGCCAGTCCTGTAATGGACGGCTCAGCGCCGAGGGTGGTCGTTGGGGCTCCTGTCGAGGCGCTAATCTGCGGCCCGGTCGTAGGCAGACGGAGGCGCAGGCGCGTCTCGGCAACCCGCGGCTCCCCCCCCGCCCCCGCTCCGCTGCTGCCTAGGTAGGCCCAGGCGGGGCCATTGCTTAGCACAGTGATGGCGTTGGGTGTGGTGCAGGTGGCAGTCCTTGGCTGCTGCTGCTCGCCCGCGGCGCTCCACTCTGCTTGCTGGCAGCAGATTCGACTCGCCACCACGTTTCCCTGCTGCCCAGGGGACCTACTGTCCTCCCCTCGCTGTTTCAGCTGTGAGCTGGCAGCATGTATGCCCACCACAGCTAAGAGGCCAGGCCAGGCCTTGCTGCCCCATGTTGAGGCTCTTGAGCAGGTGGCCCCTGTTAGGCGAGGGAGCGGGCCTGCCCTTTGGTATGTTCCTGCTGCTTCAACTGGTGGAATAGCTCCTCTGCTCCGCCTGGGAGCCAGCACTGGTCTGTCTGTGTTTCCTGCTAGGGGAAGACGGCTAGATACGTAATGTGTATGGCTGTTAAAAAGGGATCCTAGTTTGATCATGAGGATGTTGAAAAAAGCTGTGCCATGCAAAATCTCAGTATTTAATTGCTTTTTTAACATGAAAAAGGGCATTAGTGCAGACTAGGTCCCACGGGGTATTTAGAAACTAAAATGGCAGCATTCTTTCCCGCTCAGTGGTGTTCTTTCTCTTTCATGGTTTTGATTTCATTGTTTTCTATTATTCACTATCTGTGTCTCTTAAGTCACAATATGGGGCTGACTTTCTTGCCAAAATAAAACCTCTGGTGATTTTTCTTATTAGGGACTTTCTTTTCTTTGTGAGATGCTTTTTTTCCTATTAATGTTATGTAATATTAGATATAATATTTTGCTGCTCATTTTTACAGGGTTATTGTTTTCCGATTGTGTTTTCCCTGGTGGCTGAGCTTGGAAGTATTACTTGCTCTCAGTGGGATTTCTTACTAAAGTAATTCCTGCTCTGTAGATTGTAAGTGGATAGGATCAACCCTGTCCAGCTTCCATTTCCAGAAAGGTGGGAAGGGAGGAGAAAAAGAAACGTATCAAATTCGGGGGAGGGCAGAAGTAGTGCCAAGGATTTCTACCTCACCACTTAAAAATGTGTATTTAAAGGCACTTACTGCATTAGACTAACAGTTTCACACCCCAGAGGTGGTAAACATGGCTGAGGATAAAAAAAACTTTGTTGATGAGATAAATAAAACGTTGGCAAAGTCTGAAGGCCTTACCTTGAAGGATCTGCTGTTCTCCTACCGGGGAACCCCGTATCCTGTCACAATGTGCAGTGCGGAAACGTTCCAAGCCCTGGAGAACCTGGAAGCGAGAAGAGATGATATGGTGCTGGTGTCTTACCCCAAATGCGGTGAATACATTATAAATTGCTTGCTGTAGTCTACAATACTGTAGCTAATTACCTGACATAGTAAGAAGGAAAACCAACTGATTGTGCTTGTACGTTGTGTGAGGATATTGGGCATTTCTACTACAACCAGAGGCAGCTGGTTTTTGTCCTGCTTTATCGTAATTAAGCAGTCTGTTGCACTGCTTTCTAATATGGTTTATGTTTCTGAAAGGAAAAGAAGTTTTAGTGTTCAGAGATATTTTTGGCTGAAGCAGTGAGAATAAAGTACGTAGTTTTTTATGTATCAGTGGGACAAGACAACTCTGCCAGTATGATAAACTGTATTCTGAAAAGCATGTTAGTAATGTAATGTAGTGTAGTGTACAAAAGCAATAAAGTTATGCATTAGACTCTTTAAGGTGTAGAAAGTGACATGGCACAGCATCTTTAGTTGCAAAATTACAAGCTGTTTCTTGACATTATTCAGTATCAGCATTCAAAATGGTATTGACTAAGACATACTGGAAGTCTAACTCTTTTAGTCAGAGGTTTGCAGAAAGGAGTAAAGGTGCAGGAGAAGCAGTGAAAAAAACCCAAATGACCACTAGTTGATTTTGATCAATTTTATTAAATGTCAATAGTGACGTGGTTGCTTACAAGGAAGGGATGGGTTTTGCTAATCTAGGAAGTCCTATCCAAGCATATGTTTCTTCTTTGAGACCCAAGCAGCAGAAGCTTAGGCTTGTCGGAGAAAATGTGGATCCAGGGAAGGTTTTCATTGCACTAGCATGATAGTGGATGTGGTCAAGTTGGGCTCTAACCAGAGAGTCCTAGGTCGAGGTCTCATTCAGCACATAGAATTCCCATTGGTTGGCAAGTTCTGATCTGGAAAGAAACTGTTGTGTATTTAGGGGCTTAAGAAGTATGCCTGTAGTGTTCAGGGTGAATTTATAGCAGCTGTGAGACAGGACACTGAACCAAGAGAAAGAGAGGGCAAATATGAAAGGAGGGAGCTGGCACAAAATGTGAAATGTGCATCTTTATTTTAAGGAGCCTGTAATTCCATTGGGTTTGGGTCCAGAGTTCTGCTGGATGCTATAAAGACCTAAAAGGTCGTTGTCATAATGTGGCACTGGCTTTGATTTCTTACAGAGTTTGGAAGAGTTCATCCATGGAGTCGTGATGCGGATAGCCTTTAAGGTTTAGTAACTCAGTAAACCTCTCCTGCTCAGGGAGAGGGATCAGTAGATAAAGAAAGAGATCTCACACTCTTAAGCAGTTTGTGGTAGGTCAGCAGGGGGAAATTTTGCCAAAGACCACTGCCAGTTGTTCAGTAGGAGAGGGAGTAAGCAGCTCCCTGTGGTTTGCCGGGGAATGCAGCACCCTGTTACCTGGCAGGCACTGCTGGAAAGGCATGTATGGGAGGTTGCACGGAAGAAATGGGAAAGCAGGAGGAAGAGAAAATGCTGTTTGTGCAGTGCAGTCTAGTTACAATCTGCAGATAAATCTTTTGGAATTTTCTCCCATCTGGATGTTTGCTCTTATATTCTTAGACAGTGCTTAATAGATTTCTTGTCCTAATTTCCTGTAGCTTGATAAGTGGGGGGAAAAAAGGCAAGAGAGGAGGATAAAGAATGAAAAGGAAAGATTACCTCCCCCAGTTTAGAACCAGAAATCGCTGGGCTCCCTCTTGCCCCTTGATGCCACATATAGACCCACCAAGCCATAATGTCACCAGTTAGTAATAAAAATCTCTGTGCAGGCCTCTTTCCCTCTTGAACCAGGGGAGCCTGGTGTCTGGCTTCCTCTGCCAGCTTCTCAGGTGTTTTCCATGCAGGGCTCAAACACTTTGGCATTTGCTGGGTTTAAGTGGTCATGAACATGCCTTGCATTGAGGCCCTTCAAAAGACTCACGTTGAGGCCCTTCAAAAGCTTTGTCTCTCAAAGCTTTAATATTGTCCTCATTCCTTTTACGTATTAAGTATTATGAAGGTTAAGTTACAGTAAAGTCTCACTGTATAAAAGGTTTTCCCCAACTGAGGTGTGTGCAGTGGAGAGGAAAACTCTGATGCAGAGAACTATTGATGAGATGGGGGTAAAGCATGATGGAGCTCCAGAATGCAGTATTTCCCAGGGACGGGTTACATGGTTGAGAAGCCAGTAAGGGATTTAGAGACTAGGAATTTTAGGTTTATCAGTTGTAGTTTTTCATTAAAATTTGTATTTGTGCCCATGCAGTTAATGCTGGGCAGGTGAGGACATGGATCTGGAGACTCTTAATGCTTTTGGCTCTGGTCTGTACGTAAATGGGAGAGTGATATAAATGATATACATCATACGACGTCTTATATATAAATGTGATATTGGGTGGTATATAAATATAATATATGTATCATAAGATGTTGTATGATGTGCACACATTGTATACACATTACTGTATAAATGACATGTATCAGCTGCTTCCATTCACTTTATATAACACAGAGTGGAAGTTATTCCTTTCTGGGAATAACTTTCCACTGAAAGCATAAGGTTAAAGCATAAGGTTTGCATTGTGTGTTCCCTGTTAGTGCCTCTGGCAGCTGCGTTCACAGGGGACTCGCAGCACGCAAGAGGTGGCGGCAGCTCCGCAGCTCCATCTCCGTGGGCCCGGTGGGAAGCCTTCCAAGCACCTCCCCACTAGGACACGGGGAGGGTGCTGCGGGCCAAGGTGAACACGCTGTTCCCTTGCTCTGTCCTGCCAGCAATCGGCAGAGCATCAGTGGAGCAAATGTGATTCCTGGAAACCTTGAGGAAGCAGGCACCACGGCGCAGCTCCAGGCGCTGGCCACAGGCTCACGCTGGAACGGGATGTGGTATGGGGGAGGCTTTGCTGCAAGATCCCTTCCAAAGGGTGAGGGGTAGGGAGGGATGCAGGTGTCCAGTGGGTAACAGCTCTTCTAGCACTTGTTCTGGCACGCGCTTTATGGAGACAGCAACAGGCACAACTGAGGACAAGCACTGGCAGTGACATTGAATAGATGACTCCATTTCATCCTTGACCCAGGGCAGTAGAGAGAAGCAGACGCTTTCCTCAGCAGAATGAGCGAAGCTCCGTGCTCATTCCTTCTTTCTTGTATCCAGACCCTTCCCAGGTGTTACTGTCTGTCACTGACTGTTTTATGAATATATTAAAAAGATTGTAAGTACATCGTTGAGTCAGTTCTGCCCCCAGTGCTTTCCACATACCAGTTATAAGTGAGCGAGGAAGGTCACAGTTAAGAAGCTGTTGAGGATCTCATTAACGGAAAACATTATTTTGTTTATAATAATTTGAGAGCTTTAGTGTTATTTGTCATTTGATGACTGTCTATTATGCTGAATTAAGCATGTAATGAGAAGGCTCTGAGATCTTACATAAACCTCTGATATGTTTTATTTTGTTCTCTGAGTTTCTTGGTGCAGGTGTGAACTGGCTTATCCAGATTTTAAGTGATTTGATATTTACAACTATCCAGAGTAAACCTGTAAGCGCGGAACTACCATTTATTGAATGTGGAGATCCAGATAAATATCAGGTTAGTGAAAAGAAACTATTGAACCACTTAAAGTCTGCTGTTTCCTCTCTCCTGCACCCCCGCACACAAGTTATTAAAATGAAGTCATGCAGCAAGTAAAGATATTTCTCCTGAGAGGGGAAAAAAGATAATGTTGGATGACTAATGCCTTTTGATTAGGGGCTGTTTCACACAGACGACTCTCACAGATCATTGCTGCACCCATGTAATAAACCTGTTCTCACTTATGGTTCTGTTTATTTCTAAAGAGGATGAAGCAGATTCCATCTCCAAGGATTTTGGCAACGCATCTGAATTATGATTGCCTCCCCAAGTCTATTTTCAAGAACAAAGCCAAGGTGGGCTTTTTTCTTTTTCCAAGAACAAGCCTCATCTCTTTGACAGTACCAGCATGCAAGAGTAATTTTGGGGCCACATCCTTTTCTTGCACCCAAGCAGGTGGCACTGGGGGAAAGCAACTTGGAGACAGTGGGGGTCTTATGATCCCTGGGCTGGCTTAGCACCCCCTTACAATTTACAGTAGCCTTAGGGGTGCTGTAGTTGACATAAACAAGAACAGATCTGGAGGCTGTTGCAGTGCTCAGAAATGGCTGGAATGTCACGCTTTCATTTTTTACGCTGCTCTTTTCTGTGCACGACCGTGGCGGGAATGATTGTGGCAGCAGTATCTCTGGGACATTGGCTGTCTCCTTGCAAAGAGTCATGTTCTTAAAACTTTAATATTTCTGGTACTTGGTCACTGAACAATGGTGGATACATAGCACTTAGGAGATGTGCCACAGGTGAAGGAAATAATTGGTTAAGGGATGGGGATTTTTTCCATGTTCCATTGGTATTTTTTCCTGTATGAGACAGGAAAAAATATAACATGTATAACAAAAAAATTTAATGTGTATAACGTGTTTTCGGAAGTGTTCATGCTTCTCTGAGGGTTACAATCTCTTAGGATTTCAAGAACATTATTGCCATGCTTTGAAAAATGGGAGATGATTGTAACAGCTGCAGTTTCCTGAAGGAGAATCGAGCAGAGCTTTTCCTAGCAGGGGGTTGGCAAATGGTTCCTTACAATTTCCCAGGTCTTAGGTAGTTATGGGATAGTATTCAATGACAATATTACAGTTTTTTCAGTTGCTTCTTTCTACAATTGCTTCGTGCCATAAGCAAATCTTAGAAGTGGTAACAAGGTCTTTATTATGATCACAATATAAATTTGTTCTCCATGCCTTAACTAATAAAATATTTTATAGCCCCCACTATGTTACTGGCTGCAGAATGTTTGGTTATACTCTCATTTTGGTTGCCAGGGGAAATAAGTGATCTAAAATTGTTGACCTCTTTCTCCCACTCCAGATACTAGTGCTGTTTCGAAACCCTAAAGATACAGCTGTTTCGTTTTTCCATTTCCACAAGGATGTGCCAAGCATCCCCAGTTACAGCTCCTGGGATGAGTTCTTCTCAGAGTTCATGAATGGGAAAGGTATTGTAATAGTTACTGAATGTAGCTGAAGGAGCAACAGAAAAAAAAATATTTAAAAACAACTAAATGGGGCCAGTGGGAAAACAGCTGTGTGATAATTAGTTTACCGATGGCCATACGTCATGATAAAGGAGGCAGCTGAATGCCAGAATGGAGAGAATGTCCAAAAGATGCTTTGCTTCTGGGTATTTTGCTCTTCCAGGCAAGGGTGAAGGAGTTGCATGGCAGTTTTACAATGGCATTGGGTCAAAATTCTGCCACTTAGTGATGGAGGAAATGCTACAGATCTGAAACAGTCTTTGCTGTTTCTGTGCATGAGGCCAAACACCTCATTAGCAACCCAAATTTTAGATTTAGACTGATGTCTGGCTTTGGCTTTCAAGAGATGTTTAAATGACAATATAGTAATAGAGGGGAAGCACACAGTGAAATTCATATTTCTATGTGGAAACCATTTACCTGCAAAAGTTCAGAGGAAGCCTCTGTCATTCTGTTGTACAGTACGGTACCATGGAAAGGACAGGCAGTTCTGTTTGTTTGCATTGATGTAACCAATGATAGGCAACAGGAGGCAATTCTTCCGTCGGAGAGAAATAAGTACCCAGTAAGAAAAGAAGGTCACACTGATGCTTTTTTCTCTTCTTTACAGTCGGCTGGGGATCCTATTTTGATCATGCAGTCACCTGGAACAAACACATTGAGGATGAGAATACTATGATCATAATATATGAAGACCTGAAAGAGGTAAAGCAGATGCTGTGTACTGTCAGGCAAAACACGTCTGAGCCCATTCCTTGAAATCTGCTGAAATTAATAGCAAAAGGCACAGGTTTCTGAAAGAGCAAAATCAAGTTCGTTTTAGCGACAAGTTGAGTCTGGCTATACAAAAGCTGATCTCCAGTGCAATGCAGAAAACATCCTTTGAAGGAAAATATATATTGTTAATAGATGATGGCAATGCACATCCCAAGTAGGTAACTCCTTTTTCAGAGGAAGCATATTGCATGTCTCCCTTTCACTGTATTGCTTTCAGAACCTGACTGCCAGCATAAAGCAGATAGCCGAATTCTTTGGATTCTCCCCAACGGCAGAGCAGATCCAGTCCATTGCAGACAGGGCGACTTTCCAAGCAGTGAAGGATAAGGCGCAGGAGACTCATGGTCCTGTTGGCTCAATTCTTTTCCGCAAAGGTAAATTTGTTTGTATTTTGTCAGGGTGGTGAATGGTAGCACTGCATCTTGGGGAGACAGGAATTTGGGTTAGTAGATGGTTAATCTTTCTGTATAATATTCAAGGTTGGGAGTTGTTTAAGAAACACTGATTGTGATTCAGGATGCTGTCACTTGATTTTACCACAAGGGCCAGTACCATTCGGTAAAGCCCTGTGTAATGTGATTAACAGAAGTACCCTACAAGTAGCACACCCTTCAGTCGTGGTGTGCAGTAAGCGCCAGTTAAAACAAAGAGTTTTATTTTGGCTTCTGCGAGTACAGGGGATAGCCTGGCACTCGGTCTACAGAGTGCCTCCACAGATTTTTCTTCTTGGGTTTTCTAAATAACCCTTGTGATTGCCTAAGAATCTCAGTCAACAGGTGGAATCCAGACACTCCACAGATTGAGCTGTGTCTTTTAGCCATGGATCAAGCTAGAGCAGTAGACTTGGACAACCTCAGCCTGTGGGCTTTCCAAAATCTAGATTAAAGGTAGACTACAGCTTAGGGCAGTGTCTGGTTGCAGTGCACAAAGCTCTTGCAGTTAAAAGCCACATCTTTGAACTTTCTGGGTTGCTTTCAGAACTGCTGGTCATCCTTTATAGTCGTCTTCTGCAGCTGTACAAGACACATGCCAAAGCTATGAAGGTAGACCAGTAGCTTCCTATGTTCGCTTTATGCTTACATTCTGTTGAGGACACCAAATATAAGGCAAACATGAGAGTGTATTCTTGGGTCAGAGATTCTTTTCTTGCAGGGAAAAAAAAAAGAAAAAATGGATTATCCTGAAATATGATAATAAGAGAGACAAGGTAGTTTTTTGTTTTAAATCGTACTCCTTGGTCCTTACAGTCAAGGGTAATATTTTACTTTTCCTTATATTCCAGGTGTTGTTGGAGACTGGAAGAATCTTTTCACTGAAGCTCAGAACCAGGAGATGGATGCCAAGTTCAAAGTGTGCTTAGAAGGAACTAAGCTGGGAGCAAAATTAAAATATGATGTGTACTGCAAGGCCTGAACCTCCTTTAGGGAAAAACTCATGTCCAGGCTGCTTTTTATTCACTTTTATGAAATAAAACAGAAACCAGGACAATATCTGTTTTAAAAATTTTGAAAATCCATGCAATTTGCAAACCTGTTTCTGCTGTCTTAACAGCTGTCTTACAAAAGCAATCCTTGCTCATGCAGTTAGTATCATTGACTTCACTGGATCCTCTTAAATGACCTGTAGTTCTTTGGCCTCACTTGGTTTTTAACATTGATTTTTAGCTGTGATTTCATGTTACCTGGTAGAATCCTGTGTGGAATATATATGCAGTAGTTAAATCTGCTGAAATCACTGGAAATGTATTCAGTATGTTGGAAGTGATTTTCCAAGAGATTTTTTAAAACAATCATGAAGTGTCATTTTGATTCTTTATTTCTAAGTTCATAGCATTCGTATATAATTTTAATTTCTAAGTTCATAGTGTAAAATGAAATTTCAAAAAGTCTTGTTGTAGTTGTCTTTTGCCACTTCCTGTGTGCTGATAAATGTGTGAAAAAAGTAAAGGAACTCAGTGGAAATTTTCTTCCCCTTTCGGCGATAATATTTTTCTTCACTTTGATAATGTGAGATCTCATCCTGAGCAATTGGGGGAATTGCCTTGGACAGAACTTGCTCATGGAGGTTGGAGTCCCCCTCCTGGTGGTGGCTTGCTTTGTTGCTTAATCTCAACACAGGGTTGCCCATCGGGGAAATTGGTTACCCATGGGGGAAATTGGAAATACATGTTGAGAATACCAGGTTTTGTCCACATGATTGTCAGGACTCCTGAGCACCCACCCTGCTTTGGATGTTGAGGAAGCACATGAAGAAGCTCCTAGCTGGGTGCAGGCCTGGGAGGAAGTCACTTCTTTGTGGTAGCAAGGCAGGGGGGTTGGTAACCATCTGGTTGACTTTTTAGGCATGAGAGAAGGAAGTGTGCTACTTGCATAACTCTGGAAATGGAGCCTTTGCCTGGGTTGTCTGGGTGGGCCTGGGTTACTTTATGCCTAACAGTAGTACATATGATTTCAGAGTCAGGATGTGGATTTTTTCTGGACGTCTGTCTGGGAGCTTTGAAGTGCCACTGTCTAGAATAGAATGGCTCTCCTTTGTTGGTGCCAGAAGACCGGTGTGCACAAGAGGGTTGAACATTGAACGGTCCCATAAAAGGCTGACTTTTTAGGCTACAGTTTTCCCTTGGGACGCTGATTAAACACCAGTCTTTGACAGCTGGTTGTTTTCCCCACCAGAGGCATTTCTTTATCTCCGAAGAGAAAGAATACAAAGGAAAAAGTACTCGGAGAAGGAATGTGTGGGTAATGGGCACACAGTTGCTAATTTAGCCGGTAGGGGAGGTTAAAGTCTTCCTCCCCATAGTTGTCAGCATCTATCTGAGAAATAATTGGCTTAAGCGTGTAAATGACTTGGCAGAAGGAGTGCTTGTTACAGATACGCTGGGTACAGAATGTACCTTAGCCAGGCTGAAAACTCAAGTATTGGGTACTTGAGGCGTTGACACAGATGGACTCTGTGAGACCTTCTGCTGCACACTTTGTCAGCTGATGGTAAACGCAACCAACTGCCAGTCATTCGGTGCTAATGAGAATCCCTTTCTAAAAGTGATGGGAATGATCAAGACAGGTTAACTTCGGTGCATAGTTAGGAACGTCTTGTCATTTTGTAGTCAGGTCTCCACAAAATCTTGTTTGTTTGTCTTTCCTGGCATATCCCCCTTTAATTTTCTTCTCCTGTTCTAGACGTGTTTGCTGTAGCAATGAAAACCGCATACAGCTCACTGATGGCGCAAAAAAACTCCAGCTTAGGTCTGTTAGGCTGACTAGCTAAAATGCCAGTGTCCCAAAGACTGGCATTCACATGATGGGAAGAAAGGATCAATGCAGATGTGAATTTGCTTTCAAAATTAACAGCTGTAATAATGGCTATTTAAAATAAGTAAACCTAAAGTGAGGTACCAGTGAGGATTGAAGAGCAAAATAGAATACACAAAACCAAACTGTATCAGACTGAAGTTGGTTAATACCAAATAAATAAAAGTTTCAGGTCGCGAAAGCTATCTCAAACAAATCTGGGGTTCCCTATAAGCTTTACATAAGCACTGGAAAAAGCAGCAGCGTTCCTTGGGTTTTCGCCTCAGCTGTACCTGCTGCAGCAGTAGGTCAAGATCATTGCTAAGCAATTAATAAAAGGAAGTTCAAAAGGCTTTGGTGGAGGATAATGTTGAAACAGAAGCACTACTTCCTATTAAAGTAGGTTGCCTGAATTACTGTTAGATCAGTAGTAGCCAGCCTGTCCACTTAACCAGCCGTATTTCTCAGTTTAAGATTACAAGGAAGTATTCCAGGGCAGTTCAAGAGGAAATTCTCTCTCAACATGCTAAATAGGCTACTCTTAAATTTTTGCACCTTTTGACCATCAAGGTTATTTAAGCTGAGGTTGTTTAGCTATCTGAGGGAATATTTTATAGGTGACATTCTTAAATGCCTTCAGTCTGATCTGCACATTCTTCTCAGCACATATTTACATACTCAGTAATTGCCAGCCAATGATGAGCATTAAACAACATCGAGTGTAAGACTAATGAGTGTGAGGGGCGACTGATTTTTTTGCAGCTTTCTGCGTGTTGTAGGTTCAGTTCTGTTAAAAATGATGTGATGGGGTAGCAGGGAAGAAAGCTAGACATAATGTCACTGGAGAAAGGGAGAATTTGTAGCTTCCTCAAGCACTTAAGCACATTCAGGATGAAAAAGCACTGTGAAGTGCTTTGAGATGGTGGCATTGAAGGTCAAATCCAGTAGCCCACAATAATTGTAGCTATCGACAGCAGCCAAACTAAACAGAAGATTCAAACCCAACAGAAAAATTAAACTCCTCATTGTAGAAAATCACCAGTCACATATTCTTTCAGCCATACATATAGGGAGCAATTTTGGATATATATTTTCCATTTCTATATTTTATACTTTATATATGTTTTCCCTTTTATACTTTTCTTTTTATTACGGTACTCAGCAATAAAACTTTAAATGGTATTTTTGAGACATAACATTTAAGGAATGTGTTGGATCATTCAGCTTCTAAAGAAGAGGTTTTTTCACTCCCTGACCACAGTTTTTATTTCATTTTTTCTGTATTTGTGACCTGCTTCACACTTACCATTTTCCAGTAGTTGTAGGTATTTATGATGTCTACATTTATGGTAACAGGTAAATGCTGCTCTATTAGTACTTTCGTCACCTCCATTTCCCTTATGAGCTGTTTGGTAACAATCATAAAGCAGGAAAGTATATTAAAATGATATTGAAAAAGAGAAATTGGAGGTCTTCTCCAAAGAGGAGCATAAATGTATCTTCTGTATGCGAGAGATGGCTCCTTTGTGTGTGTTCAGGGTGTCAGTAACCCAACCCAAAAAGAAAAGAATTCTGGCACTGAGTTATAATAGAAGTAAAATGGGATCAAAGCAGACAGAACTGAGCTTGAATTTCTCATTTACAAAATGTGAGCATTTCATATTGCAGCATTATGCAGTACATTAATTGGAAAGACAATTAATGTTGAATTACAATAGACATGCTGTAAAAGTACAGGGCACATATCCACAGGAACATAAAATAATTTTTTTCTGAGGGTAGGCTGGCTATTAGAAAGGGTGCCAAATGGATTTATAATGAAGGGAGACATGAAATACAGTCATCGCAGTCTTGTTATGACAGCAAATGCCTGGAGTTGTATGCTAATGTTTTTTTTTTTTGTTAAAGTCCTAGCACTTTGATCTGAATTATGGCTGAACGATCACCTTTGGTGGGGATTAGCACCTTCTGTTTTACTCTTACTTTACACTGCAGGGCTTGGAAATGTACACTGGAAGCGTTGAAATGAGACTGGTCAGTGATTGTTATGGATGTTAATATTGTTGGGATTGATGCAAAGGAGAGAAATAGAGAACGACGACATGATGAATGAGAGCATACTGTGTCAGTGCTGTGTCTGAGTACATTGCTAGAGCACTCTGCTAAAATGTGATTTACGTTCAGATGTTTATGGTCATGGATACAATTGTCCTGTATTGCTATCGCACTTTGTAATACTTGTAGACTGGATAACATGAAGTATTAGCCAATAAACGATTCAGTTTGCATCTGAACGGGAAGGTTGTTGTATGATCTGCAAAAAATTTAGAGCCTTGAGGAACAGAGAAAATTAGTCTTTGCTCAAAACACGAGGCAGTCAGGAGCAGTCAGGAAATGAAAGGAGGCTGGAAAACTGGTGTCTTGGGAGGCTTGTGTACTTGTGAATAATACAAGCTTATTGACGATTGCTTGTGCGGTCTCCAGTGAGTTCCCTGCTGTTTTGCATTTTACAAGCCAGTGAAGCTGTTTTCATTACTCTAACACATTAGCATTCCTGCAGCAGGTAAATAACTCATAGTTTCGTTATTGTGTATTTCTGATGTATCCATAGGCAATGTATTTATATTCAGAGGAAAAAATTAAATACAAGATAATCTTAGGCATTAGCCATGCCCCCAAAAATGTAAAGAAAAACCCAACAAAAAACCCCAAGAAAATTGAGCGCTTATGTTCTTCCCTCTTCTTAATTTCTTTTCTGCAGGCACAAGAGTGATCGGAATAACTTCTGCAGGTGACCGGGCTGGTCTCTTCTTTCATTCTGTGGGCGAATATTTACGCCGTCTACAATTTTCTTTTTTTTTTTGTGGTCTCCCAGCACAATCCACCCTGTTTTTTCCTGATGGCACAGAATTTTTTTTCCCCTGATTGTTATTCATTTAGAAAACTGTTAATTTTTCTTCTTTTTATTTATTTCTTTTTTTTTTTTCCCCTGGCAAGCCACTGTGTTTGTCCTCCCTTGCAAGATGTAAGCTTCTGGACACCGCCTTTCTTGCTGCCGTGGTACCAGAGGCACCGTCAGCCATTTATGCATCACCATAGAAAAGTTACCTTAATGTTGTTGTGCTGACAAAATATAAATAAAAGCTTTATGCACCGAGGCTGTAAGGTGGTGAGACCTTATGACAGCGGATGAGGGGGGCCCTGAGGGACCTCTTTGCCCCTGTCCGGGGGAGCTGGGGCATGGCCTGCTGCAGGATGCCTCTGTCAAGGTGCCATTAAGTAGTCTCCCAGTTAAACAGGGCAGCCCTGCCTCAAGAACACGGGACGTTAACTGGAGTAGGACAAGGAGCAGAAGTGGAGGCTGGGCTTCCCTGCACCCCAGTCCCCCCGAAATCAGGTGGGGACGCCTGGCGGTGTCATGTCAGATGTCAGCCCGGGGCCCTCGCCCCGCTGAGGGGAGGTTGCAGAGGGCAAACCCCTCTCGCCTCACCTCAGGAGCAGGGAGAAAGCCGGATCTTCCGTGACCGCCACAGCCCACCGGCCTGGGGCTCTCCTGGCACAGGAGTTTTCTCTCTTGGGCTGTCCAGCGCTACACGGGCTACTTTTAAAGGTGAGAAGAGTTGTTCTCCCGTGTCTGAAAAATTCAGCTCTCAGACCGGGCTGAGCAAATCCATGGGGGAGTCAGTTCCCTCCCGGTGACCGACAGACCTCTTGTGCCAGCCTGCCTGGGGTGAGCAGTGGTTGCAGGGTGGTGGTAAACACGGTCCCCCATGCTGCCTGAATCCCAACCTCCTGAGGGTTTTCTAGCAGTAAAGCCTGGCTGTGATCTTACCAGAGAGAAAAAACATGGTGTGGGAGGATGTGGAGGAACGGGAGCACACAAAGCAAGCGGGCGTGGAAAGGAAAGCGGCTCTGAAGGCTGTATGTGTTTGATGAGTGTGTTCCCCGGACAGCTGGAGATTATAATTTGGAGCAAAAAGCCTTGGGAAAGCCACCTGCACGGTGATGCTGGAGGGAAGTGTGCGTGCACTGTAGACCCTCAGCAGAGCAACAAATGTGTCCGAGCGCTGGGGTTTGCTCAGGCCTCCTGTGGTCGTACGGTGGAGCACAGTATTCATGGTGGAGGAGTAAACAGGGCAATAAACAATCTTCTACTGTTATCAAATGTGAATGTCTCTGTGGCACTTAATTGCTTTTGGAGGCCATTTTATGCCTCTCCGGCCTCTGTGCCCTGACAATTGCCATTTTAAATAAGCAATCAGAAGCGCAAGAGACAGAGAGCGTATTTTATACATGGGTGATCTCAAAGTTTCCATGCAGTGGAGGGCAGGCCCTCTAGGGCTCTCTCGTGTTGCATTTTTCACTGCCAGTGTTTTGAATGGTTTATGATATAGGGCCATACAAGTGCTTTGTCCACAAATAAATTGTGTGCTGAAAGCCCAAGGGCACCGAAGAGATGAAAAATGCATTAATATAGAAAGGCAACTATGTAATGCAGTAGAATAAGTATCATTATTAACTGCTGTAAATACAAAGCTGTTTGCTGGCATGACAGACCCTCCAGAATAACAATAACAGAAGTAGCCTGAGTTTGCTTCGGAAACAAAACTGCTCAAAGTCCAGAACTAAGCCAAAATCGCTGAGGGTAGAAGGAAGAGACGAGACAGTGTTAGCTCGGGTACAGCGATGCTTCAGCCTTTCAGTGGCACAGAAGCGGAGGTGGATGCTGACACACCAAGGAAAGTGTATCAAAGGAGTCAATATGGCAAATCGTGTTCATTGAGTAAGGAGCAGTTCAGTTGGAAAAAGAGGGAAATCAAACCAAACGCAGCATCTCATTGCAAAAGATTGAACGTAAGTACAGAACGAATTGAAACTAAAGAAACCAAAAGGCCGAGATCCCTTCAGGAAAATTGAGCTCTTCTTGCCTACCGGCCCATGGATTACATTTACTTTCATTTACATCAATGTACATGAAGTCCTGTTTTAAGATACGGAAGTCTCCAGGACTGAATCCTGCTCGCTGCCTCCGTAACCTGCCCCTGCGGGTCCCACTGCACCCCACTGCCACCCTGCCATCCCCTGAGGCAGCACCAGGCGTGGTGTCCTGGGCACGGAAGCTACTGAGATGCTACAGCAATTTTATGGTGAGCTTAAAGAGAGGAAAGGAGCTTGAAAAGATGCATTGAATGTTTTTTTGTGTGGTTTGCCCATAGACGTGATGGCCAGGCAGGAGTCAGCTCTAGCCTGGGAGCTGCGTAGCCATGATTACTGCAGTACCAAGGACTCACGTTAGCAAGGGCCACAGGCCAACTTTATTGGCTAACACAGCTATTGGGCTACTTGCACACTGTGCCTCCAAAAGATGGTGCAGACTTTGACAAAAAAGGATCTAAGAAAGGATCTGCATGCATAAACCAAGATGTGCTTATTTAAAATAGCACCACAAATCATCTGCTAGAGGGGCTGTTTTGAAGGGAAAGCATGTATTAATTGCTGGAGGCTAAAGGGAGAGGTAGACGCCAAAGCCCAAGAAGTGCCTTCAGGCTCTGCGTTCCAGTTCCCTGTCTCTGCCTGCCACTGGGGAGGGGGAAGGTGGGTTTTCAGATGTGCTATATTTTGCAGTCTTTTCTAGGAGTTACCTGCAGTGATGTCTGTGCCCTTCCTCTGCCGCTCCCTTCAGTGTGCCGGGCACCATGAGCCCTGTTCACTCTACAGGGGACAGGTCAGCTTGCCAAGCTGGGCTGCTTGGTTTGTAGATCGGCTGCTCTCAAGTTGCTCTCCTTGAGGGGGCTGTCAGAGCACGTGTATGGTTTGTTTAGATCTTTGGTTAGGACAAGCGGCTCTCCATAGTAAGTAGCTCTTGTGCGTTTACTCTGGGGTGCTGTAGTTATGGGCCTCCCCAAGGAAGCTGTCCTGATTGACTCATTGTGGGACGGGGAGAGTGTATTGGCTTGCGCTGACAAGCTTGTGCGTTATTCTCTGGGGTCCAGAGGGTGTACACCAGCTCTATCTTCTCCTTGCCACTTTTCGGTGCTGTCACAGTCTTTCCATGTTGCTTCTGTTTTCACTGAAAGCCCAGATTGACTAAACTACTCAATGACCGTGAAAGAATAAGCATTTGGGCTCTTCACACTGTCTGGCAAGGAGTATGCCATGTTGCAGGCTGGCATCCTGACGATGCCGTCATCTCTGTCTGGGGGCAGGCAGGAGCAGCACGGGGCTTGACTTTCTGAAGGTACGGAAATCGTGCACTCTAATGGCACAGCCTTTACCAGTGCCTGTGAAGTGGACCCAGCGGGTCTCCAGTCTGGTAGTACTTTTTATCTGTGTAGCCAGAGCCGCCTTTAGGCGCATGGTGGATTGAAGATGGGTGCTGCCAGGTGCCCCTTCTATGGTTAAGGAAGCCAGGACATCCTTGGTGTCTATAGTATAAAGGTGGCAGAGATACCAGATGGTGTCGTGCTCTTCTGCTACGCTGCTGGCAACGGTGGGCTGCCTCACTCTGCCCAGGCGTTAGGGATATGGCAGAAAGTATATGTGGCACAGTGACAGCCTCTTGGCCCATATGACTGTGCCGGGAGGAACGGCCATTCCTCCACCGCTGCTGAACGTGGTGGGACCCAGACCTGTGTGCTGGCTGAGAGCCGGAGCGTAGCCCCTCTGAGTGACACTGGTGTTCAGTGGTGTGACCCAGAGGAAAGCCAAGTCCCACAGCGTGGGAGCCTTGAGCCAAAGTGTGGCCCAGTGGCCAAATGCAATGTCACTGTATCCCCAGGTGAACATGGGCAGTAAATGCGTGGTGCCATGGGTGTACTGCTGGGCGGATGCGTAAGTGGCTGCAGTATTGGTGCACTGGAAGAGTAAACCAGTGAATGAGTTTGTTTTGGGGATGATCTGGAAAATGGTGGCTATTATTTGCGTATTTAAATATTGATACATGTACTTACTAATCTTGTTAGTGGTAAAACCAAGTGTAATTTGATTGTGTTCTGGGGTTATTATATATAAATCACTTCCTTTTAGAAATGGTTGTTTAAGGTTAAATGAAATATTATATTGCTGGGGTTCACAGACTTTTGCTAACTTACATGAACATAATAGTTGGCATTTATGTGTGTAACTAATCCAAAGCAATACAAGGTTTTATAAGGATAATTGGTAAGTTGTCATGTAGGTGGTTTCTCTAAATGGCTTCAAAGCATTAAGAAGGACAAAAGAAATTGCACATAAATAATAGATTATTAGAAATAAATGGGTATGCAATTATTCATAGCATCAGAAATGGACAATTCAGCTCACAATGGAATTCTTCAGAACACTGCACTTACAGTGCAGTGTTTTTTATTTGCATAAAATAACATCTAAAATTTGCAATTGGCTTTGTTTCCCATTTAGAATGCCTTATGTAATTACTACAGCTGTAGTCCCCTTTTGAAGAAATCCATTATAATTTGAATTACGCTAATTCTGATGCTGTGAATATTTGGCCATATATTCAGTAAAATGAATTTGTTTTTTTTGGCCCCTTAAATATGAGTGAACCATCTTACGGAGATACGTGCTTGACATCTTCGTAGCCATCTTTTTCTCATTTATTTTTCTCATTTATTTTCTCATTTATCCTCATCTAGGATGTTTTTGCATAAGAGTGTCATAAAATTAATTCTCTAACTAGGAGCTAATTTGGGGATAGGGAGAAAGTTTAGACCTATATTTACCTTTGGAGACTGTAGCTGGATGGTGGGGATTGTTACAGCAAAAACACCCTTATTTTTTCCTTCTTTGGACCATAAATGTTTTCTGAGATTAAATACAAGAGCAGAGCAGTGCCACATTCTGCTCTCAGATAAATGCTCTCCTTAGAAACAGCTGCTGTCGTGGCATCAGCATCAGTCTATTGGGGATGAGTTTGACCTTTTAAGTGCTCTCCCATGTGTACTGGACAATGCTGCAAGTCCCTTTCTATTGAGGGGAACAGGAGGGAATTCATATTGTGCTCTTGTTTTGTGCCGTGGGAACACAGTCAGGTTGCTGAGGGGCTGACACTAGTTTAGTCAGTAAGTATTAGTTTCATTCTATCTGTTTGATTACCAGCTTCAGTCAGAAGTAATATATGAAAAGACCTATCAAAATGCCCTTCAGCAAAACATGGCATGATCCTGCCCTGTAAATGTCAGATTACTGTTTGTATTGTGACAACCCATTCCTCTGTGCAGGGTAGAACCAAAAAGCCCAATATATTTTCGCACCATTACAGGAGAGAGATGCCAAATTACAGGGAAAACCCTGAGGGACAGTAAAGTCTCTTTAGTTGTATGTAACTTCATCACTTCTCCTCTCAAGGCAATAGTCCTGGGAATGAAGCCATCGGCATCTAGGTGCTGTCAGTGGTTACAGGATAGGAGGAATGTACTGGACTCCTCATTTGTCCTTTACACTGCTTTCCCTAAAATATCGGCTTGGGTTCCTTCAGGGAGATCCTCAGGGCATTTCGATGTCTCGGTGCCCTGAGGTCAGACATTGATTCCTCCCCTTCCCTGCTCCCCCTGTCCCTGCAAAACAAAAAAGCAGCGGGGACTGGCCCTCTCTGCTTGTTAAGCGGAGTGATGATGCCAGTATCCCCTTCTTGTCTTTATGGGACGACCTTATGGTGAGATCATACTCCTAAGTTTAATTCCTTTTGCAACCGAGGGATCAAACCCGTGTCTCCCAAGACAGAACAAAAGTGCCAAGTTGTAGGTTCCTGTGATGTAAGAGGACTTCAGCCACCCTCCTGTTGAAGCTGTTGCACTTAGCTTAAAACAATCAAAATTAATTGGGCAAGATAGAGGGAACATAACATTGACTGGGCCAACGTACGTGCTGTTGAGAGATGGGAGATGAGGGGCTGAAACTTGAGAAAGGAGGGAAATTACTAGTCTCTTGTATTCTGCAATAGCACATTAATCGCTGAACTCTGCATTGTGCTGTATTTCTCGAGCGGAAATAGCTGCTGCTGCGATGCCTGGTGCAGAGAACAATCCTATGGATGCGCGTCAGGCAGGCACGTGAGGTCAGAGGTCCTCAGGGAGGCTGGGGAACGTCCATCTGCTGCTCCTGGCAGGTTTAGACATGGGAGAATGAAAATATATGGACATATGGGCATGAAAACAATATGATCCCCAGGACAAATGGAAATTTCTGCTCTCAGAGTAACACTCATCTGGGCCAACTCCTCTGCCTATCTGTCCTACACTTGCTGGATGTGAGAGCAGTACACTGTCTCCATCACCTCCATGTCTCTCAGGACAAGCAACAGGACTGCTGGGAAATAAATGGCCAAGAAGGGAGGCTGGAGCAGTTTGAAAAAAAGAAGTTTCTGACAGATGAATGGTGGGAAAAGGTAGCTGAGGGTTGCTAAACATTCTGTACACTGTTCTGCTTGTACCATTTTGTCCAACTGTTCCGTAGTTTTCAGCCTCCTTGCCTATGCTGTATCCTAACCCGTGTCTGAAGATACCTGTTCTGGCATGTGTAAGACAGCACAGCATGGCTTTACCGCTGCCTTGTCCCACCTGCTCCGTGTCAGTGTGGACACACCTAAAGCAGCACAGAAAATATAGGAAAAGAGGTGGTTTGTTTGCTTTTGATGGCACTTTGCCACTGGTGCCTAGAAGGAGAATGGGTGGGTAATCTCTAGTTTGCAGTGTCATTTCTAGTTGTGCTGTCTCTGCAGCTCTTCTGGAGAAAAGAGATTAAAGAGCTTCAAGATGTGTCAACATTACATGGAAATCTTGGCATGCAACAGCCCGGGAACATCAATGTCACAGCTCTCAGCTTCTAAAGTGTCTTTTTGTTCCCACTGTTGTTTCCAGGGAATGTATTCAATGGCACAAGCTCCACGTGCTGCTGATCCTCTAGGGAAGGCCTGCTGAAGAGGTGAGCCTAATGTTGCAACCTGCAGGTGTCAAAGATTTGTTAATCACCTTAAGCCAGCTACTTCGGAAGGGATAACTAAAGGGAGCAGCAAGATGGAGAAGAGGAAAAGGAGACAGCAGGTAAGAGAATAAAATGGGGGGGTGTTTGTGGCTGTGAGTTAAAAATATAGCAAAAAAAGTCAGGGGTATCAGCACTTTGTAACCAATTTATTCACACCACAGAAGACTTCCTCTCACCCTAAGCCCCGTGTCGTTCCAAGACTGTGCGTGTGTATTCAAGGCATATCTATGTACTAGTGTAGTTACTGCTATTTTTACACAAAAGTACATTAGGAAACAATTTGTGCAGGATTATTACTCTTGTAAACTTCTCATTATCAGTCCTACTAATCCCCAAACAAAAGCTGAAACTGCTGTAGTTACTATTTATTGACCAGCTAAATAACAGTCTATCATCTCCAGCACTGAGTTTACTGATTTTTTTTGGTTTTACTGCTACTGAAATTTGACAACATTTTAGTTGTAGGGGGATTTTAGGATTTATACTGATGTTGAAAGATTGGTGCTAAGAATTAGCTAATTATATTACACAACTTTCCACTACAAATTCTAATTCTGCTGGCGTAGAAGGATGTACTCTGAACCTACTTTGCCCACAGTGTTCGTTTTGAATCAAAAGTAAATTATTTTTACCTTTTCCTGATAAATACTTCTATTGATTTCTCTACTACTTAAGGCCCTGCTTTAAGACAAAGCACTTGTTTAAATCAATCCCTATGCAGAAAAACGTGTGAGAACAGAGTTAGTTTAAGGTCCTCTGTAGACCACATGGGAGTTCTCCCTGCATTATGAGAGTGTTTGTATTATGAGACTGTTTAAGTCCATTAGTCATGGTCTCACTCACCCCTCATCCACCACTCTCCTCCATCGCAAATGAGGATAAAATATTCCCTCCAGTAAGTGAGTGGTTCTAAGGTGGGTTAACCCCAAAGTCCTTTAGGAGATTATCGCAGAGACTGCCCTCTTTAAATCTGTGACTGCCTTTTCTTCTCACCTTTGCTCCGGACTCCGTTGTCCCAGAGGGCTACAGCTGTTCTGGCGGGTTCAGGATGGCCGTGGTCACTGCTGCTCCTGGTCCAGTGACGGCCGGCAGAATGAAGGCCACAGGTTTGTTTCTGAGGAATGCCTCTTGTTCCTCGCAATATCCCATTAAAATATTATATGTTCTGCATACAAGGCATTGATGAGCTATCGAAACAGAGTCGTACCGTTAGTTTTCAAAAGCATAGTCTGCCTGTGATTTAATGTTACCTGAATTATAATGCCCCAGATCCCTAATTAAGAAAAGAGTTCAAATGTTGAATTCCGTAAAGTGTGGGTATATTTATATCTGGGATTGGTCTGTCCTGTTTTAGATAATGTGACCAGCTGAGAAACGTAGATCCAGAGTTTTAACCATGCTCATTCTAACAAAGCGTGTTTGTAGGTAGGATTCGGATTTGGGCCCCAGTTCATCAAAGCCACTCTGCCAGTGCAAGGTTTTGCTAGGCTGATAATTTCTCTTACGTGATAAACGTGGAGATGTTTGGTAAAACAATATGTATTTTTATATAAGCATCTTTCTTATGGAGCTTCACAGAACATTAATGAGAGTGAATGGAGGGGAAAAACCCCAATTTCACAGGCTGAGGCGCATCCACAACGGCAGAGTGCTTGGCACAGCAGTTATCAGCTCTCTTCTCAGACCTTTAGGTGAGATTACAATGTAACTAAAAAGGAGCAAAGAGTTCATTCTTTCCTCCTTCTTCAACTGGATTATTCTAAAACATTTTCCTCCAGTCTGCTGTACGAAATGCTAAGATTCACCCTCTGTGAGGTTTTTCATACTTATGTACGTGACACAGTGGGAAGCAAAAATTTATGCCCTACATTCTGTCATCCCTGCATTAGCTACTCATAAAATAAGTTGTCTTATACTGATTTTTTTTTTTTTTAAACTAAAGACCCTGCGTAGCAAAGACACAAAGTGCAGTGTATTTCAGGCTGAGATTTAGGACCAAACTATCACCTGACTGCAGATCTAATAAAGAAAGTGGCTTATTCTGTTACTTGAGATCTAATACTCTATGAGACTTAATGTTCATGGTGACAGAAACTTCTATTTCTGTTGTTTATCTTCAGAAGACACCTTTTCTTTTGCTGTCCTTCAGAAATATAGGAATTGCCTCTACAGGGTTACACCTGGGATCAGGTTACTCTAGATTTTGGGGAATTTACAAGACTTGCAGGAGAGCATTCATCCTGATAAACGATTAAACAGTTTGCTGAGCTCAAGGTCAGATACATGGTACTGAAACAATTCAGATATAGTTACATTTGTTTCTATAGTTTATATAATTCTAATTGTCCTTCCTTAAGTCAAGTACAGGTGGTTCTTCACTTCAGATTGCTTATGCAATTGCTTTGTACGTTTGTAAAAGTATTTGCTGTTCCTGTGGCTTAAAAGGTCAGCTATTGCTTGGGGCTCAAATATAGTTTCGACATAGCCTTCAGGTGTACTGCTAAAGGTCAAGGATTACAAAAACCTTGCCTTATCACATGAGTAGAATGATGTCTGGTTTTTTTTGACAAGATAAAGATCCCAAGAACAGTTCATTTGCTGAAGCAGTGTAAAAGCCTTAGTGACCTTTGAAATTAAGTGTAACTGAACACCAGTATTTATTGAACTGCACGAAAAACTGCTAAATACCTCAAAGTGCTTTGTGAAGTACTCCTGCCTTCTGGCATCGTGTGAAATACTGAACACTAGAAAGTATTTTGGTTATGCATTTAAAAGTATCTGTGACAAAATGGGGAATGTATGAATATATATTTCTATGGATTCGATGGGATATAATGAAGTCTCTGAGAGTGCTAATGCCAGGTTGCCAACTTCATTTTGATTGCAGGGTCAGTTCTTGTCTTCCTCCCCTCTGTTTACCTCCAGTGTGGACTGTAATTTGAAGACATGGCAGTACAGGGCTGCCAGTAGAAGGCTGTCAAATTCGGAGTTATTTCCCTGTAGGTACTATGCTGAGCAAGGTGAAGTGGGTGGTGTGTCTTCTACATCGGTGCATGACTGAGCCCTCAGAGACGTCTGACCCTCAAAAAAAATGAGTGACACCTCTATTCGTGGTACAGTGCAAAGGTGTAGGAGGTTGAATTTGGAATATTTTTCTTCTTAAATGCTCGAGATATTCAAGGATTAGGGATTCATCTTAAAGTCCAGTATTTCTAGGCAGTTCACAATGGCCTATAAAAGTAAAAGGAGGATTTTGGGCTTTTTTAAAGGTACCCTGACATTAAGAGCCACAGAACCACCAGTGGGCCCTCGTTAAGTTGTTGGTCTCATGACTTTGTCAAGCTGTGTTCCTGATCCAAGTAGGTTGTAACACTTTTTCTGTATGTTTTCTTGAACATATCTTGAGGACACGTTCACTCTCTGCCAGCCTTTTGTGGACAAGCCACCCTATTGCATGCTGCCAGAGGTCTTAAATCCAGTGACTGCCCCTCTCAGCTGCACTGCTGATTTATGGGCACTCCTTACAGCTCTGCCATGTGGCTTCTCTGAACAAGAGCTGATCACTGCTTATGAGCCCACAGCAGAGGAAGTAGACAGTGTATTAGATGCTAACACAAAATATTTTTGGTTGGCACTGGAGAGGTATGCACCCAGGCAGTCTCTGTGCATTTCTCTGTATGAAGTTCTTCACTGTTGTGCTGTGTTCGTGGTACTCCTCAAAGGCTTCATGTGGTATGCAGGAACAGCACATATGCTATATGAGCAGTTGTAAGTTATGCCTAGTCAATTCTTGAAGGAGTTTTCTTTGTATTTGTGTCACCGCAGTTTTATTGTGACGTTGATGTTGCCTCTCATGGAATGAGATCACTATCTTAAATGTTTATGGAAACCTTCAAATGGGTTTGAACTTCAATAATAACGTTGTAAGATGCCCACACCAGAAAAGGCACTACAGACCTTCTCTCCTTTTCCCCTCATCTTTTTTTTTTTTCATAGCTACATGATTTTATTTAGAAACTTTAAGTAATGCTGGTGTTGGAAACACTTTCAGTTTAGAGCACACCAAGTTTTTGGTGATGCTTATTCATCAGACTATCCCCCACTGGAACTTCAGCAGGCCACTGGGGTAGAGCTTGGCAGATACAGGGCCAGTTCCATAACCCCACACCACATAACTTTGGAGACAAAACAGTAGAAGGCAATCTCAGGCTTGCATAGAGATACTAATCGATTTATTTTGTAAACGGAAATGATACACCTGTGTTGCAGCCATCTTAACTTTCCAAATGTGTGTACCTGGAATTGCAGTGGAATATTCTAACTAGATTCTTGCTAGAAAGCAAAAGCTTCATTCATAGCTTTCAAGATAAATAATATTTTGAGAACCCTTCTGTGGGGAATCTGATTTTTAGTGTAAAAGGATCATACAAAGACTTTTGTGGTGTTACAGAACCATACCCCTCCCCCTGCATCTGTTTGATAGAATTGAATTACAGAATCTTAACTTGTAATCTGGAGAGGAAAAAAAATCATTAGATACAACTAGACCAGTGTCCTACTCTTATCTTATGAGAAGTTTAAAAATTTGTTATTTTCAGATAAATAGGTTCTCTCTTGTGAGTAATAAACTAGAAAGGTGGAGTAGAGCCTATACTTCATCTGCACTAATCTTAGTGGCTAATACAGAAGATGACGGAGAGTAATGAAAATATCTGCTTTGAGTTGGTTTTAAAATTGAACCAGATAAACAACCCTTCATCAATTTCCAGTCATTACTCTTTTCTAAGAAATAAATTTGAGAATTGTATCGTGACTACAGCCTTGGACTCTGTGCTGAGTATCATTTAATAAAAACTAGGTAAATTGAGGAAATGTAGTATCACTAGCTAAAGCTACTGCATAAAGAAGAGCTAAGGGCTACTGCAGTCTTGAAATGTGGAATCTGTCTTTAATGAGAGATTTGTTTTCCTGTTTGTTTGCATTAATAGCAAAATATGAAGTAGACTCTGAAAACTGGCTTTTAACAGTATTTTCTTTCTTGTATATGTCAAAATCTGTCTAAAATACTAGGATCCAAGTCTCATTTTACTCAACTCTATTCCTTTGGTTAATATAAGTCATATTTGCTTTGTACTTAGCTGCCATGTGATTCTCAAAGTCACCTTTCTTTAGTATTTCTTTGTTTTGATGTTTTGAGATGCCTGCTAGCTGTTATGGCTGCTTTCTCCATGGAGAAGATTTATGACTAAGTTGAGGAGAGACAAGTCCTAGGGAAAATTGTATACACTCTGAACCAATGTTGGAAAAGTTCATTCCCTTTTGGAGATGATTATTTTATGTAATTATTTTCCATGTGTAACTTTTAGTAGAGCTAGTGTAAGGCAGAGACAGCATCCGTTTTAAACCTTTTGTATAATAACCTTAATATGGGCCATTACTTTTCTGAATTCCCCGGCAGATGTTCAGGTTGATGAATGCCTCAAAAGGCTTTTTTTTTTTTTTTCTTTTTTTAATTACTGACATGCCAGCATTTGTTCCGTGATGGAGAAAATCAGTGTATACTTAACTGACCAATGTGAGTAGGTTTCATCCTCATAGATTAGCATGGATAAACCATAAATGCCATTTGCTTGATTTCCACAGGTGTTTTTTCTTGGACAGCAAAGCAATCCAACTAATAGCACAGAAATACCCTTTAAGAAATGAGTGGCCCTGTCCTATGAGGGCTTTTTGATTTGCACGTGGGTAACCTTTCTCCGCAGATCTTTCTGCTCAGGAGAGCTATCAGGATAACCTTTTCTTCCTTGCAAAGAGTGAGTTTGATGTCTGTTTATCTCAGGTAGACCTGCTTTTCCCTGCACCAGTGTTAGCCAGAGAGGATGGGTGAAGCATAAAATGTTCCAGTGCAGCAGGCAGAGCTCGGGGTTAGGAAATGAGCCACAAGAACTGGATTCAGATGACATGTATAGTAATTCTGATTCTGCTATGTGACCTTAAGCAAATTGTTTCTTCTTTCGCACTTTAATTTTCTCTGAGCTGCTGGCAGACTGTTTCTTGTTCAGAGGCACTTAGCACCGCAGGTCCAGCTTTATTCATGCTCTCATCCTTTAGGCAAAGCCTCTACGTGGACCTTGGGAAGCTCATATAACTCATTGGGTAAGCTAATCTGCAGCTCCTGAGCTGTTTCTGTCAAGGCAGGGCAGCTCTATCTGGTTAAACACTCTATGCCTGCAGGTTTTGAGATTTGATCCAAACCCCTATGGGTCTCTTTTCACTAATTCTGCTGAGCTTTGGATCAGGAATTTAATGCTTCACGGGATATTTTCAGCGTGGGAAGCTTGCACTCTTTCCTGGTGTTTCAGTACGGTTTTAAGCTTCTGATTAATTCCTATTTACAGGTTTTGCATTCTAATGATTTAGAAATTTGTAAAATGAAAGTAGAATTATTTAGGTTTCCTAGGGAATGCAATCCTAGACACACCTGGTCTAATTAGAGGTTTAATTTCTCTCCTGAGTTAAAGTCTAAATCCTTTTAACTCTCTGGAGAGACAGAGAACAAAAATGGTTGTGAAGTATTGAGCAGAGCCAATTACAGAAAGAAGAAGGTATTGTTGGATGGCCATAAAATCTGCAAAGCACTACCACAGATACAGAATAAGATGGCTCAGAGGTTCTCTATCAATCTCTCTCCATAGCAGGCTTGTTAGAGCAGGAGAAGCAATTTTGAGGTATGCAGTTTTGCAGACTTGGCTGTAGATTAATACCTTTTGCATATGAATGGTTTTGTTTTCCTGTTCCTGCAGGGTTGTTCCAGTTTCGTCTCCTGAGTGATCCTACTGCAAGTCTTGACTGCGATTAGTGTGTTAGTGGTCCCACAGAGTTTAGGAACCTCCCTTAGAGCTCAAGACTCATTGTACAGGGAGATGGTAGGGACAAGGCCAAGTGCAAGATGGAATTTATGTGCTTGAGATTGGATTTAAGATAAATTTAGGTCCTTGAATCCTAAATTATGACCCAAAGAGCTTTGTATAGCTACTGTTTAAACCCTGGAGCTTTCTAACTTACACAGGGGTATCTTCGCTTGACTGAAGTTCCCCGTGTTTGCACTGTCCCTCTGTACATGTTAGGGATTATCCTTTCTTGACAAGTGAAGCAGCTCAGGTTTAAATGATGTCTGAACCCTCTGCAGGCACAGAAATGAAATTGTTCTTCTGGCTCGTGGGCTGCTTGATTGGGCAAGTGCTCATGGAGTGGGTCTATAGTAGGAGACTCCCTACAAAATACAGTTTCGTGTGACTGATTTCTTTTTAATCACACTTAGAGAAAGGGCAATGTTGCTGCCTAACATGGTATGTTAGCTTTAAAGTTCTGTCCCAAGAAGGTGCGTTTGTGGTTCAGTAGTTAAGATATGTAGCTGGGAGGAGGCAGACTTGGGTTCCGGTCTTTATTTTCTGGTTGCTTGTTAGTCGGTGCCGAATCCAAAATACGGACTTGGTTTGTCTGGAAAATCAGCTTAAAAGAAAGAGCCCACTCAGCTATAAGAATTAAAAAGGAAGTAAATAATGATTAAAGTGCAGTTGAAAAACAGTTCTGCTGTGTTCTGTGCTCAGAAACAGTAAGCCGTAAGAAACAATATAGTCAGCCTTTGTTGTATATTTTGGATTAGGTCCTCAGCCAATAGCGCTTGCTAGTTTTCTGAATCTTTCTCTTACAGCACTAAAATGCATCAAAAAGTTGAACTCAAAATGCTAGCAACAGAACAGTATTCAGAGGAGCAGAAAAACTTATGAAGGGAGGATAACTCATTGAATCTGTTCTAAATTAACTTCTTTCCCCAGGTCAGGGAAATAGACAATACACTTTTATCAGCTCATGATCTGTATTTGGGTAAAATTTTTCATGAGAAATTTATACTTAGAATGAAGGGAGAGAGAAACATAAATATCTGCAGCTGTTGCTGTGCTGTCTTCCTCAAAGTATTCGGCTTTTGCGGGCAGTGTGCATCTTCTCAGGTGACAATTATAGATCTTTTCAGTACATCTTTGTTAAAAAGGCAGACAGGTGATAATTTTTCTTATTATTTTGCTTTTCGTTTTTATTTATTTATTTCCAAAGAATACTTATGCTCTCCACTATAAGTGCTCAAATTATGGGGAGGGAGGATCGCAAATTAGAAGCCTGAGTAGAAGGAGCTGTATGCACACACAACTGACCCTATAAATGGATTTTCTGCCGAGTGTTTACAAAAAGCTCATTAGTTATTCTTGACATTTTGGTGTGATGAGCTTCCTCAAAAGAATGAAAAATTAGACCTTGTCTCCTGGAAGACATAGGAAAGTGCTAAATGTTGACAATAATGGCCTTGTCAAATAGTCGAGAATAACAAGACATCAGGTAAACAACTTTTCATTGTTTTATCTATATCATTGTACTATCATGCTCACTTGCTGCCTTTCTCTCTGAGTCTTTTCATTTTGATGACTCGGACTTGCCACTAATTTGGTTCTTTTGATGATTTGGCCTTTCTAGTTCTGACTCCTTCCAGCATATTTTAAACCATGTCTAATGGTCAAAAGTAAAACCTTACTGTCCAGTTTTCTCTCACTCCAGTTTTTGAATGACTTTTTTTTATTTTTTTTTTTTTTAATTGAAAGAAAGTGCTGTGTGCCAGCAACCCAGGGTTTGGCAGGGGGAAGCGCATAAGTCAGTGATTGCTTTTGTTTTCTCCCTGTGAAGCTATTTAGACCTGCTGTTTGCCCAGGCACAGTAGAGTTTTAGATAAACAGTAAATTTTTTTTAGATTAGCAGTAAATAGAGTGGCCTATCTGGAGTCTCCCAGACTCCAGCGATCTTCTCCATTGGCCGCCATCTGAGTCAGACATAGGCAGATTGGAGGGTAAAAATCATCATTATCATCTACCTCTCAAAATACCCTGCAGTGAGGGTATACAGCCAGTACCACACAAATATTGCCTCTCAGACTGCCCAGTGCTGGCACTGCCAGGTATTTCAAAGCTCTCCATGTTGAGCGGATTCTGGTGTGCTTTCATCCTTAAAGGCTTTTCCCTGTTTGTTTTTCTCCATTTGGTGATTTTTTTTTTTATTATTGTTGCCCACTGTTCTCCCCTTTTTTAATGTCTTGGGTATCTGTATTATTCCTATTGCGAAAAACTGCTCTTTAGCCAAGATTAATCATAGTGAATGATTATCTGCTGAGTTTTCAAATCTGAATATGGAATAAGTGTTTGTTGAGAATTTTCTGTTTTCCAGTAGTTACCCTTGCTGTTGCCTTTCAGGCAATTTCTTCTATTATGCTTCTCTTTATACCTTAGAGTGTTAAGCAGGGTAAACAAAATCTGTTTTGGTCAATAGATTAGGAGCCAACATACGGTCTGTATAAGTTTGCCCTGAAGATGTATATATGCTGCATATATAGAAAAGATGTCTCTCAAACACTATTACAAATTGGTTTGACTGACTTTTGTCAGCCAGGATGGAGTTGCAGGTGTGAGGTTCCCTGGTGATTCAGGATAAGGCCGGGAGATTTATACACAACCAGGTGGGCTCTCCGGTGTGTAACATCTAGAGATGATCACTAGATGGCAACGTTACATAGCTGAAAGGGCTGATCGTCTCTTCCTATTGCAAGCTTTTTATTTATTTGTTATAATCAGCAGATGAAATGGTCTTTTTCACTCAGGTTATTTAGCCAGGAAGATTTCCATGAGCCTGTAGGATGAAGAAGTAAGTTATCACTGCAGATTACACAGCCATCTCAGAAATTAAATAACTATTTAGAGAGCTCTTGTTAATCATTCTTAGGTAGTCAAAGGACAGGCTGTTCTGCACCAACAAAGAGCTGCTATACTTATCGTTCCTTAGGGTAATGGCTTGCATTTTGGATAAAGATCCTTTAAAAAAAAAAGAAGGACCGTTACTGCTTTTTTTTCCTTAATGAAAATATGCTTTTGAAATCGTAATGGTCTCTGATAACTCTAAGCTTAGTTTGAGATAGTGACCTTGTGCACTGATGCAGTTTTGGCCATTCTGTGGTTGATGTATGATTTCTCTCATGACTTTTTTAGAGCAAAGTGCTGTCTAGGTACTGTTCAAGTAAACAAAATAAACATGAACAGCATGCACTTCAAACTGATACTCAAACTCTGACGTGATAATGTGATATATTGTACATGCCAGAAAAAGTAAATGTTATCCTACAGCACAGGCCTTGTGCTGAAAGCAGGCAATGTGGATTTCCTGGAAGGTGTGAGCTGGAGGGATGAGAGGCCAGGCGTGCACTGAGATCTCTTTGTCATGGAGTTCTGGGCGCTTTTGGTCAGAGGTTCTGGTGAACATCACAGGCTGTACCAAAAGGGAGCTTGCTGGGGCCAAAAATCTGTCCCTGAAGTTTCTTCAGCTCCTACCAAGGCAGTTTCCAGAGATAAAGACATAGAATCTCTTTGGAGTGCATAAATATACTATTAGAGGGGTAGATTTCAGAAATTACTGGTGAAGTCAGGGAATATTATTTCTGTAACAGGTCAAAATGAGATTGATCATTTGTGGGTTAAAGAAATATATTCTTTTAAATACGGTATGAATGTTGAAGGCTAACCAGAATAACAGAACTCACCTATGGCAGAAGAGAGACAATTTTCTGCTGATAGAGTAGCAGATGAACTTTGTAAAATGGTGATTTCAATAACTTTCTTGAGGACAGTGACTCCAAAGACATGAAGCTGCTTATTCCAGATTCACCATATTGCACAAGAATTTCTTTTGCGAATTGGAAATTGCAGACTTGGGAAAGACCACATGTATACATCAGTATATATGTAGCCATGACATCCTGGTATCAAAAGTAAGTGTAGGATGTTTCTGATAAGGTATTCCCACTGAAGACAAGGAAGAATTAATGCTCTGGAGAAGTTAATCTCTGATCCTCATATATATCTCTCTCTGGTAGTTCTGTTCACCCCATGTTCAAGGAAGATAAACTCAGACTAGGACAGGTGTTAGCACAGCCCCAGGTCTATTGAGCCGTAAGTTACAAGAAGAGACTAGAACAACTTTTCTTGTTTAACCAGCAAAATGAAGGCTGGGAGGCTGAGCGTTTAGGGGTGACAATGACAGGGGAAGAAGGGGAAGGAGAAGCTAAAGAACCATGGTAGCAAAAGAGCAAGTGGACGTACATTAGGCTTACATTCTGGCTGGAAAGTATGTCTTGCCATCAGAACAGGGAGGTCTACATGAACTGCTGATAGGCACAGTGCAGGCAAGAGAAACCTAACTGACGCTTTTCTTGAATGAATTATATGGCTTAGCTGACTGTGGGAGGACTGATCTCTTCAGCTCTTTTCAGTCCTCAGGCACATAAACAAATAAAGTGTTTGATGCTCCAGTGAATAATCATGCAACAGTGGACTATACTGTGGCTCTAAACCAGACTGCTTTGGGAAGGGTTGTGCGCTGGATAGCTCAAAGACATGTGCTTGAGATGCCCACTGTTTTCGGGGTTGCTGTGGGAATATTTACTAGTAGCAATAGTCTGAGTCTTGATATGGGGATTTCAAAAGCTGAACTGCACCTCTACTGATACTGGCATGGACTTAATCTTTCCTCTTATCTCTGCCAAGCTGAAGAGCTTCTATCAGCAGTAGAAGCCTTCTTTTTTTGGACATTAAGATGAAAAGGGCAAGATTTTAAATCTCCATTCACTTTCATGCTACTTCGTTGCTGCTCCCATGGTCTGGAGCAGATAGAAACTGGTCTGAAATGCATAGAATGGAATGTAGAATGCCAAGACGTTATATCTCCCTCAGATCTTTAGGTATGTGTCTCTACGTGTTCTCTCTTCTTACCTGTGCACCTGAAAAGGCAACGTCTGGTCTTGTCCACTTCACAGTCTGTATAGCACAAGATGATAATACCAAACGGCTGCTGCGGCATCACGTTTCCAATGCTCTCTGGTCCTGAACCCCACAGTAAAGGAAAAATTCCATGGAGATCAGCCAGCTGATCTGTCTTGCCTTGTCCCATCAGGGAGAATGGTGGAGAAGAAGGGGAGACATGCTGATATGTTCATCTATTTTTGATGTAACTAACGTAGGTAGTGGAGATTCCAGGCATGTTGACACACGACTTCAGTTTCTTTCACCTTTTCATGGGAATACGTGCAAAGCGCGCAATTTTGCAAAGACATCCACAAGGAGGAGCCCCTCGCCTGCCGAAGAAGGGCCTAGCCCTGTCCTGTTTTTCACTGCTGCATCCGCCGAGGGTAGCCTTGTCTTGAAGCGTAATTAGTTCTGAGGAAGAATTTTATCAGCCTAGTCTTTGGGGAGTGGTAGCATGTAAACACTTATTAAAATGTTATTTTGGGGTCATAATTCTGCCATGAGTCAAACTTGACAGATGCAGATAGAAGAAGGGATTATCTCTCCATGGGGACCATTTGTGTTTCCTTCCGAAGATTTACATCAAATGGTGCATTTTCCCTCAGTCTGTGGGATTGTATGAGGATAGAGAACATTTTCATATTTTGAGTAAGAAAGTGCATAGCCTTTTACACTGGGAAGGTTGTAGACCGTGTATATTCTTAGAAGCAAGATTTTCCTTCTGGTAGCTTCAGAAAGAAAAGTAACAGGCATTAATTGACACAGACATCAGGTCTGATCCTCTCCCCCTCCCTACCGCCCTCCCCCCGAAAACTGTCACTCAGCTGCTTTTAAGTTAAGGTATTAGAAGGGACAAAAGAAATGTGTTTTCAGCTCTGTGATTTTCCATAGGCTTGCTGTGTGATTGGATGGATTGCTTCATCTCTGTATCTTGGTTTCCTTTTGGTAGAAACAAGAGAACCACAGTTCTTCTTGCTTTCTGTTCTGAGGATGACCCCTTTCTGTGGGAAGGTCTCTTACATACTGTCTCACGTGAGAGGTCATGGTTACATAGGGGCTGTCTAGGAGAATATCCCAGGATGCATGAACCTTTTTTGAATTTTCTAGTTGGGGAGTGACTCCATTTAGATTATAGCCATGAACCTACTAGTGAAGGCAGATCGGTGATGGCTTGGGGCTACCTGCCACTGACTCTGATGGATGCAGCCCCCTTCCTAGTGAAGGGGATGCTGTGTCACTCTGTCCTGTTACATGCTGCAGAGCATGTGCTTCCTTGAGCAGTGTTGTATGGAAGGTGGCAGGATTACAGACATCTAACTTCCTGCCTTTCCCTCTCCAGTTAATCTGTTCTTGTGACATGATTGGCAAAATTTTCCCAGACATCAACGGGACTAGGATCAAGCCTTTTGAGCCTGTTAAAATTTTAAAAAAAATTTTTTTAGAATAAATTGCATTTGAAACGTGAGTGGGAGTTAAAGTGCAACCTTCTAAAATCACCTGGCATTACCTTTGCCAGCTGAATGCATAAATACACTTCAAAAGCAGGAAACCAACAGGTTCTTAAAGTCTTACTTTTATCTGGCTGTTGCACATTGCTGAATGAAATACCCCAAGGTAGTTGACTTCGCTTAGAAGCCTAATTCTCATCTCGCCTCACAAAAATTTTATTCTGGGACAGCCCTAGTACCCACATTTAGATCTTGCCTATGTAGTTTTTACAACAGTGTACCTGCCCTGGCCACAGTGGTGCTTCTCCCGATTTGGAGGGATGGCTGATCTGGCTCCAGGAAATCATAATGTTCAGAGGACCTGCTGATACCTGTGTTGTCATTCCTGGACAGAGGTGCCTGCCTCTGAGGGAAGGACATGTAACTGTTGTTTACTGTTAAGTGAACACAAACAGTGCCTAACACTTTCGTTTGTACCTACTGAAAACTCTTTTCTGTTCCTCAGTGCTCATTAGCAGTAAAATTGATAACATCATCTGATTGTCCCAGCATGAACCGGGCTTCTGTGATTGATTAAATACAGAGGCAAATTTGAGACATTAAATTAGTTGCAGGAGTGGTTTCTTGCAAGTGGACCATGGAAACTAGTACTGATTACTATTGCACAGTAAGGCACAGGGGTCTTTGTCCTTTACCTCTATAGAGGCTTAAATGTGTTGTGGCATTTTGTTTCCTCTATGGCTCTGTAATGAAGAGGGATTAGGTCGTGGTCATGGAAAGGAGCACAGCGTGTGGGTAGGTGTCAAGAGATTTGTGTTGTGCCTTGGCTGTTTCAGTCAGGCTCCCTGCTCATGTCAAGGTAAGCATCTTTGCCTCTGCTCTCCATCTGTAAAATAAAGCTAATGTGACTCTGCATTGCATGGGGACATCAAGAGGCTCAGTGTTAGAAGCTGATAATGACCACCAGCAACTGAGGCTCTGGAGAGGGATTATACTAAATAGTTTTTTCAGCTCAATTGAAAAAAAAACCAAACCCTTTATGTTCTTCAAGACAGGTAGGAGTTGTGGAGCTAGTGCCTCAGGGTTATGGAGACTTTTGAGTGTTTAAGAAATGCAGGGCCGAGTTTGAAGGCTCTCCCTCTTGCACATCTAGAAGTGAAGAGTGATTGGAAGCCCAGGAGCTAGAGACAGCACATGCACTTTTGTAAGGCCTTGAGAGGAAGCAAAACGACTGATTTTTGGGTCAAGAGTTTACAGAAATGGCTGGCCTGGGATCTCTCTGAGTGAGAGAGCAGCCTACTGTGTGTTTCTGTTGAATTTAGGGGAAGGACTTTACATTGCTGTTTCTGCTTAGTGTAGTCTTGCTCACTTACAAAATTTAGTTCTCTCTGAAATTGCTTGGCCCGCTGGAACAGGTCTCCAAGCCCCGGGCACTTGCAACCTTTCCTGCCACAAAGGCAACATTAGTATTTAACTGCCTCTTGGATCCTCGTTCTGGCAGTGCCATATAAAACCAGAGACTGTTTCTGTGTAGAGGCTGAGGGAGTGGCTCACATCCATAATTGAAGCATTTAAAATTAACCATTAAGATTAAACATTGTATTAGTGATTCAAGGAACCCTGTCTAGTAACTAAGTGGAACAGAAAAGGAATGACCTGGAGACTACTCCCGCTCTTTTAAAGATAAATAAGGGACTTCAGTTGTGGTGTTTGTCATTGGTAGCAGTTTTTGATAGGGGACTGTCAGCTTGTGAGGACTAGGATCCCCCCAGCCCCCTCTATGGGATGCAACCAGCTGAGCAGTTATGTTAAGCATAGTATTTGGGCCATGCTTTAATACCAGGAAGCCTGGTGTGGCAATGAGTTTAACTTCCCTCTTCCCTTCCCCCTCACTGGTCTCTCGCTTTCAGCAGCACTGGTATTTCTTTCAAGGCCTGATTCTGCTTTGCCGTGGCGTCTGCAGCGCCTGTCAGCCGCACTGCACAGAGAGCATGGGACCGGGTCCTCTGGTTCTGAAGCTTTTTGCACAAATTGAAGTGCTTGTGCTCTTTGCAAGTACAATTCATTTTGTTTCCTCCTGGAAAAACTCAGCAGAGTAAGATAGCGTCTTGTAGTGTTCTCGTCATGTTTCCTTAGTGACGTCCCTGCCATCTTGTCTTGACGAATAACAAAGCCAGGTCTGCAGTTTTGTCTTGAAAGGTAATAAAAATGAACTCCAGCTGCCTTTGTTCTGCTGTATATAAATTGTTAGCCCTACTGTATGCTCCAGAACCAGAATTTGTTTTCTGTTTTCTGGCTATTGGTGGTGCTGATGCATGGGAGAAATGCTGTAGCCTGCATTTTGCAAGCAATGTTGATAGTGTGGAGCGGAGACTAATACAAATATGGCTATTCAAGTATATAATAAATTAGGCAATGCTGACATGGATGTGATAAGATACAAATAGGTAACATCGAGTTGTTGTGCTTACTATGGCAGTTTCTCCAGAAGCATAATCAAGTAGCTGATTCTCATGCTCTTTCACTCTTTTTTCCCTCCCTCCTGCATATTTTTCTGTCTTCTCTCCAACTTAATTTTTGTGCGTGCTTCCTCCTGCCACATCAGCCTTGAAATCTAAAGACCAGCCTTTTGAGGGGGGGATTATTTCTTTACAAAGAAAGAATAACAATAGAAATTGGACATAGCTTATTGTTTTCTTAGGCAAATGGCCTAAGGAGCCATACTGACTTACACGTGCCAAGGACATACTGCTGAAAGTTCCACCTGCAATTTTTGAGTGTACTCAGGCTACCTCTGCAGATGTTTCTCCCTTGGGAGGCATTTGACATGAAGCATGTTAGTGGGATGGGAGATTGTGGCAACTAAAGTACACTTGGCAGAGGTTTGTTTGAAGCTGTGTTTATTTTGAAGGACCTTTGGATGCATGTGCTTTTTTCCAGCTGGGCAGGGATATGGGACGATTTGCAATTTGCAACGAAGCTGGTGAAGAGCCTGGAGCACAAGTCTTATGAGAAGCAGCTGAGGGAACTGGGGTTGTTTAGTCTGGAGAAGAGGAGGCTGAGGGGAGACCTTATCGCGCCCTACAACTACCAGGTTGTAGTGAGGTGGGTGTTGGTCTCTTCTGCCTAGTAACTAGCGATAGGACGAGAGGAAATGGCCTCAAGTTGCGCCAAGGGAGGTTTAGGCTGGACATTAGGAGAAATTTCTTTACTGAAAGAGTGGTCAGGCCTTGGAACAGGCTGCCCAGGGAAGTGGTGGAGTCACCATCCCTGGAAGTATTTAAAAGACGTGTAGATGAGGCGCTTAGGGACATGGTGTAGTGGGCATGGTGGTGTTGGGTTGACGGTTGGACTCGATGATCTTAGAGGTCTTTTCCAACCTGTATGATTCTATGATTCTATGGGACAGAGGGCTGAGGCTCAGGCTGTCCTACAGCCAGCTGACCCCTACCAGCCTGCAGCTGCCATGTGCTCACGAGGAAGCGGGGGCATAAATTGGCCTTTGCTTCCGAGCGGGGTTGTACAGGGAAGGCTCGCCACGCATCTGTGCCCTTCTTGAGCCTGTCGTGCCATCGCGGGAGAACAAGGAAGCACAACTAAGAGTGTAATACCAGATTTGTGAGGAATCCACTGTAACCCTTGAGGCTATGAGAAAAACGGTGTTGCTTCAGTTTCATTACTGTTTCCTGAGTTCATAAGGCTCCTATCATTTATTGCTTGGTGTGAGTGTTAGGGTTTTAGTACAGTGGAGGTCACCCATCTGTGACTTTGCCTTTGCTGCCTAATTGTAAGTGACACCCCCTTTCCCCCTGGCTTGCTTTAAAAATAAAAAAGAAAGGTTACAATTTGGAGCCTGAGAATTTTTTTTATTAAGAGAAGAGTCATGTCTTCCCTCTAAGGAAACACCTGGAAAATTAACATTTTATGATGTGCCAAATTAGTTCCTTTGAAACTGCAAGGTGAGAAAGGTTATTAAGTCAGAGGCTCACAGAGGATTTCTTCAGCTCAGTGAAATACCTGCGTGGCCAGCAACAACCCATTCGCTCTACAGGTAGCTCTGAAGACAGGATCAGCATTTTGCTTGTATTGATCACTTGTCCCCACCCACAAGACTTATTCTGGACTGATTTAAACCCCTGAATACCAGCAATAAAATAAAGCCTTGGAAGGTTTGAATGAACTACTAGTGGAAGAAAGATTCAGCACTGTATGTGGAGACTCCAGGCCAAATTTAGCCTTGGTGTTACTATTCTGGAATTTTGTTCCCAGACATGTAGGATGATCTTGTGTGTATCTACATATCTGTGTATGTTTTGTTTGCATGTAGTTTCTTCTAAACAAGAGGTACCTACTCACTGAATCTGTTTACACCAGCTCAGCTATAAGGAAGGTTTGGGACTTGGGAATAATTTAAAACCCTGTATCTTTCAAGTTGGTAAAATCCATCCAGGAGGTCAGCAGCCCATCTGTTTGATATGCATGGCTCTTACCCAGGAACCATGAGGAGAAAATAAACAAAAAAGAGGTAACTTTTTCAGTTGTCTTGTGTGAACCTCGCAGAACATAGTCTCGACCAATTACAGTTGATATTTAACTAAAACACAAGCTATGTGAGCTTTTGTATTCTAAAGCAGGAGATGGGAGAGAAGCTGGAGAAAGAGACCAAAATGTTGTCTACAGAGCTACCATCACCTCAGTCACTCTTTGTGTGATTTATGATTTAAACAAAAAAAACAAAATAGAACGTTCTTGACAAGAAATATAGTTTGTATTAAACAGATCATTAGGCAAGGCAGCTGCCTAGTACTGAAGTTCAATTATTGATTTTGTATGAGCATTTGCCACACTCTGGTCTTCCAGTGCTATTAAAATTTTACATATCTTAAAAGGCAAGATGCTGTGCTGATTATGTTCGTTCTGCTTCATTTTTTACCTGTTAAGAATAACCTTGCATGCTGAGTAAGAAAATGCATTGTTCAATAAGCATGCCATCTCCCAGTGCCCTTTTGGTACTTCAGCGAGGAATTGGAACTGCTAAATGCTTGGCTGTGATGGAGCCCATCAGTTCTACGTTGCCCGATTTGGGAGATTTACGTTCAGTCATTTGAAATCCCACACTGATGAAACTTGACATCCAGGTTGTCAGGCTAAATGCGCAATCTTTTTTTAATACAAAATGATTCTGATCTGTAAACTGATTCTGGACTTATAAAGTAACAGAGCACTGCTAATTTTTTAAGCTTTAAGTTCTTTAAATGCTGAGCCTAAGCCTGGAATCAGCTTAATGCTACAAAGTTAACACGTACAAGTGGTTATTTCGGCTTCTAAAGATATTGTGTAAAATGGTTTGGTCAGGTAAGGGTCCTAGCCCTGTAATAAAGCCGTTGAATACAGCAACCTGACTTTCCACACCTGTGGAGTATCACAGACTTGAGCAAAAGCTGGGTGGGCGTCTCGAGCAGCACATGCCTGGTGCAGTGGTGAGGGAGCAAGGGTGGGGGACACAGAGCTGCGGGAAGGCTGGAAGTGAAGCCCAGACCCTGCTGGGGTAGGGAGCAATGCTGGCTACCTCACTGCACAGCAGCAATTCCAACTTTGCATTCCCACCTGCAGCAGTGGGCACTGCAGGGAAGAAAGCAGCCTCCCTGGAGAGGTGTTTGGACATATGTCTGGTTTAGGGAGGGATTTACCTGGTGTATTTTAAATGTCAGCTAAGGCATGTGTTATGGTGTTGCTGGGGAAGAGCAAGATCTCTTCAGGACCTCTCCCTCCAAATTGAGCCTGGTACTGATGAAACATTTGCCTGTGCTGTGTCCAAGCGTGGTGCTTGTTTTTTGGAATTAGTTCCTGCTCTCTCAGAGATGCTGGAGGAGAACCATGGGGAAACTACCCACTGTTTAGTTCTGAGAGTCCTGGGATTTCCCTGGTGCAGTATCACTGTAACAAATGATGTTTCTTATGGAGCAAACAGTGCTGAAATTCACAGGGACTTCACTGAATGGCTCATCATCACTTTTAGTCTCTCAGACACTTGATAGGATCCTCAGCCCTGAGTTTTGAACCTGATCTTCCCATGCAATACAGGGAGCCTGCAGGGGTTAAACTGCAAAGGAATATGTGCATAGCTCACACATTTTTTTCATTAAAGACAATTTATTAATCTAAAATTGCCATGGGGAGAAAAAAAGTTCTATATTAATTTTATAGAATTTCATGGGATTCTTCTTATTTTTATTGTAGAGGGAGGGGAAAGCCCTGTAGCATTTGCAATGTGACATAAATGTCAGCTTTCTTCTCATGGAGAGTCCTACAGGATGATTGCTTTCTGCTTTTGAAACCATGGCAGAAATAAGCCTGAGGAAAAAGAACAGCGTGTCTTGTCGCTACCCTATACTGTCTCATAGCCACCCACAGAGAAACTGGTAGGAAGTATCTCTTGATCATGGAAGATGGATGGGCCCATGGCAACAGCTTAGCTACCAGATTTCAAATTTAGTATCAATTTTTGCCTCTGGGTTTGAGCTGTTTACAACAGGTTTTAGCTTGAAGTGCAAAATTATGGTTGTAGGGAAATATGGCATTTTTGCTGCTGAAGAGAAATATATAAGGAGGTGTGTGAAATAGATGTGCTCTTCTCATTGCCTGAGCAAGTCGACTGAAAAATCCAGTTGCTGTGTATTCAAACGTCAGGACATTTAGCACAGTCTGAATGCCAAAATATTTTCAGATAAAGTTGTGTTCTGTGGTATTTTAACTTCAGCAGAAAATTAGAGGCAAGCTCCAAGTCTTGCTACCTACCCTGACTATTTTTGTTCAAACTGAAGAAGCTAATCTATTTTAATCTCATTACCTCCCCCTCAGCCCTTCTAACTAATTCTCGTAGTTTGTATGCATCCTCTAAAGGTGAAAAGATATGCTTGGTGGAAGGAAAATTTTTTTGCATTTCTAGATATTCTCATTTTTTGATAGTCATTGTACCACTAGCTGCTTATCTTGCTTTGTTGCCATAGAAAATACCTACAGCACCCAAAATCTGTGCAAAGTGCTTTAGTATATCACCAATAACCTGAAAATTTTCATTTTTAAGGCTAAATCTTGTTCCTAGCTCCATGTTGGTGAATACCTAGTGTTTGACAACATTCTACTCTGTGGTTTCTGAAAGTTATTGTAGGACTGATACAGCTGTCAGAACTGTGGTCTGTGGTCTTGTTCTTTTAAATTAAAGTTGCACAAGAAAAAGTCACTACAGAAATAAGTCTGCTCTGCAGCCTGCAAAGAGGCTGGTACTCTGATCAGGCTGAAAATTGTATGAGATGTGGCTTTACTACATTAGGAATAAATCTGGACTCTTGATTCTGCTCTAGTGATACTTCACCTCCATCTACAAGGAGTAAAGGAGTCCTCCTCAACATGAACCTAGTGGTTCATCCTATGAAATCCTGTTTCTGCCACTGATCCGTACTTTATGATCCAGGGAAAGATTCAAGCAACTGGTGTGATGGGAAGGACAGTGGTTTTCACTTCCTGCGTGGTTAGTGGTTAATTCATGCTCTGGTTTGTGATTGACTTCAACAAGAAGGGATGTAAGTAGGGATGTTGGCATTTCAAAACTTCTTATGAATAGGTGACTTTCTTAATGCAGTGTTTCTGAAAATTAATATTGTACAGGAGCAAAGAGATGATGGGAAAGTGATTGTCTGTATGGAGGCAGATTCCATCCAGAAAACTGTGGCATCTGTGAAGGCAAAAGTTTAGAGGAAGAAGCTAAGTCAGCTGCTTTGTAATGTGCTCCCTTCCCTGTATTTGCTCTCTTTCAGTTTTAACAGATCATGTCACGGTTGTGTGCTTTAGTCCCTACTATAAGCACTCTACAAGTTTTCCTGAGTGTCCGAGTCTTGTGTGAATGACCAATTCAGTCTCCACGGGGCATATTTTTAGTGTGGTGTTTGGGGAAAGAAGGTGCAATTAGAACTGACCCATTAACTGTAATAGCTCTTTATGTACCACACTGACTGCAGACCCCTGTGGGGGTCAAGGCATCGCCAATTAGCCTACATCTGTCCAGCAACAAGGTTCTCTTTGATCTCCTAAGTCTAATCTAATTTTATTTGTAAGTAAAGTTGGAAAGTGCAGTCTGAAAGAGATAAACGAAAACGTTGCAAAATGCCCTTGAATTTGGGATTGTAATTGTTGGAGGATATGTTTTTGTTTTATACTGCATTTTCTGCAGTAAAGTGACTTAAGCCTTGTCAGCCAAGCTGGCATAACTCAAGAGCTGTTGGGTGCTAACAATTCTTTCAGGTAATAAAAGAAACGTGTTCTGAAAGAGTGCATGTGCTATGACTTGAGGGACAAGCATTTTATATGGTAATATCACAGTCTTTTATTCATGGCCAGTCTAGTAAGGATGTTGACAGAATAAAATGAAGGCTGCTTCAGACTAAGCTGGAAAAACTGCTATGGATTCTGGTGAAGATAGTAGGGAAACTCAGTATCCCTTAGTCTTGGTCACTTGGCAGTCAGGTATTTTTTTGTCTACAACTTAACTCCTCTTCTAGAGGAAGTTTTGCATTATTAAAATTGTAGGGCATCTAAATAATATTATTTAAAGATTACCTGCACAGATAGTTTTCCTTTCCTTCAGTTTTTCCCTGAGCATAAGGCAATCTGACGTTAATGTAGCATGTCTGTTAGGGATGTTATGCTTCATGGATACATGGAGGGTGAACTGTTCAGCAGGCTCAAAAAGCAGTAAAACAAAGCAAATACTCCAAAACTTGTCATTACTAGGGACTTACATAAAAGTAAATTCACTTTTTCTCTCTCGTGCAAGAGACTATTGAGGAAGAACTATTGTTCAGTGAGTGCCACACCAAGAAAGAGGTCAAAAATAATTTAAAAAAATCTTTACAGAGTAAGGGAATGCATGCACAGTCGTATTATGTTACAACCTTACTGAATAGGTTTCTGTTGATGAAAACTTTACCTCTCTAATCAAACAGAATTTCAAAGCACATCATAAAGAACTGGTTGACATAGTTTACTTTTAAGACATCAGAAGCATAAAGTGTTCATTATCCCATATTCGCCTACTGCAAGGCTTCTACAACACTCCGCTGCAGAATTTGGTGCTGACGGGATACAACATGGTTGAACCAGAGGTCTCCTCTGATATGTTCATTCCTATGTTCCTTCCTAAATGCAGATTGCCTGCTTGAAAGTAACCCTTGCTTTCAAGGTACAAAAAGAAGTACTGTTATACAGCACCTTTCAGTGCACCAGGAAAAAGAAAGTTAACTTTGTTTCATTGTATAATTGAATATAATAACTTGGTATTTTTCAGTGGTGTTGCTAAAAAGTACAAATATGAGGGACAATCCTATTGCCACTGACTTGAAGCTGGATTTTATTCCAGTTGAATAGTGAAGCTGCACTACCACTGCTGTGGCAGAACAGGTGGCAGATTCAAATAGCGTGGCACCACACAAACCAGAAATGATATGCAAATTACACAGTGCATGAAACAGTCTTACAGTATCTTCTTTACGTATTCCTGGCAGGTGTATTTTTCATGGAATGGTAATAGTCCTAATGGAGTCCACACTAAAGCCCTGGTCCAGCAAAAAAAGCTGAGAATATCTTAACAGAGAGGGGGAGCAACCCTGCTGAGCTAAAACTCAAGCTTGCTGGTGTCCCATTGCATCAGAGCTTGTTGGTGTGTGGGGGTTTGGGTTTTTTTCCTATCAACAAGCCTCTGTGGTGTTTTTTGTTGTTGTTGTTGTTCTGTACAACAAAATAGACTGTAGGGAGTGGTTTCTTTTTGACCTTTAGTGGAAACTTTGTGTGTGAATTCCTGGATTTTTCTGCCTAATGTTATTATGGTCCTTCCACTGACTGGAATTGTGAGCACAGTGAGACTATATGAAGCACAAGAGTAATAAGACAAATATAGTCCTGGATTAGTTTCACCCACTTTCTTCTTTTTCCCTGTCCTCTTTACTCATTTTATCCACTTTGGCTGGTATTATCGTCATGTCTTCCACTCCAAAGCCTTCATTTCAGTTAACAGCCTCTCCACTGTTACCATAGAGTCCCATTACCTTTGTTTCTATTGACAGTGTGAATACATGTCCGTCATTACATTGTTGATCATGACATGCATCAGTAACACAATAAATTGTCTGGGGAAGTAGTCAGCTTCTAAGAAGAAATGTGCTGTGGCTGCTAATGCCTCCAAGGAAAAGGAATTTCATGTGGAGTGAAAATTCTAGTGAAGGATGCAGCAGCCAGCACAGTGCCTTTAGAAAACAGAAAGCCTGTGAAGGACAAGAAAAACAACAGTGATGGGAGACTTTGATTTTCCTGTTGTTGATTGGGTGAAGGTAACAAGATGTAATGTAGAAACCAAGTGCTGAGGTACTCATCGATGGCTGGTTCATGGAACAATTGATTAGCAAGCATGCGAGGGGTGCGGATATGCTTGGCTTTGTGCCAAGTGATGTGTAGGTCCTGAATCCTACAAACTCTGCAATGAAGACTATCATGTACTTTGGTTCAGCATCCTTGTTAGAGCAAAGGAAGCTAAAAAATCCATCACAGCTGTCCTCAATGTGGAGAAGGATAACTGTGTAAAAATGAGGGAGTGTGTTAGCACCAAGCTGGCATGAAAACTACTTAAGGACACTTCACCTGTTAGAAGAGATTGCAGGAAGTCATGATGATTTCTTTTGCCCCAAACAGAGATTATCAGAAGTAAGAAGAATCTGTCAAGAAGCTGAAGTTATGTTTGAAGAAAGAAAGAAAAAAAAATCCTATTCTGGCAGATTATATATAAAACTCAGTAAGGTACTCAGATTTTTGGTTTTGTCCCATCAACCACCAAGAGGCATCCAAACTTTTATAATAATTCACATGTATTTCTTCAAATGCATCAGGAGCATGAAGCCTGCCAGAGTATGTGTAGGAGTAATAGATAATTGAGGTATAAGAGGAATACTTAAACTTGTTAAGGCCAATGCAAGACAATTTCATTAATTCTTAGCATTGTTGTTCTCTGTGGAATAACCTGGGGAGATTTCCCATGCCAGAACCCTTCCTGTGGGGTACCCTTGAGAAAGTCTTTTTGAAACTGAAGTGAATGTAGAAGGTTATAGAACAAATTGTCAAAATGAACAGCACAAATCACCAAGACTAGATTGTGCTCATCCAAAAACTCCAGAGGAACTCAAGCTTGCAGCACTGTGTGACCTCTGGCTTAGAGCTGCCTTTGTACCTGAGAAGTGGCAGGTGATAAATGTGATGCCCAACTTCAAGAGGTTTCCAGGGTGGTTTGGGGAATTCTAGGCCTGTAAGTCTGATGTAAGTACTTGGTACAGTGTAGAAACTATAATAAAAAGTAGAATTAGAGGATGTCTGGATAAGTATCGTGTTGGGATGAGTAATGGGATGAGTTAGAATGCATGTCTGCCTTGCAAATGTATTGCTGTTCTCTGTAGGAGTCAACAAGCTTGTAGATAAAGATGATCGGTGTGGTATAGTCTGCTTTGTCAGAAGCCTTTGTGAAAACCAGCTTCCTCATTAGAGGATTTTAAGGAAGCTAAGCAGCTGTGACACCAGAAGGACAGTTCTGGTATGGATAGATAATTTGGCTAAAAGTTGGAAAACAGGTCAGTTCTTGCAGTGGCAGGAGATCACAGAGGAATGTGTGTTGGGACCTGTGTGCTCTGAGCTCTGCTCACAAATGACTTGGAGAGAAGTTACTGGTGATACTAAGTTACCATAGTAGGGGCAGCAAGGGTGAAGGCTGGCTGGAGAACTGCAGAAGGACCTTATAAGGCTGGATGACTGGTTAATAAAATGTCATATGAAACTCCGTGCAGGTAATGATAAAGTGATCCATGTGGGGAACAAACAATCCAGTTCTCATAAAAGATGAGTAGTGAGCTGAGCTCATACCAGGAAATGGGATCTCTGGAGTAAGAACCTGGGGCTTTAATGAATAATTCTGTGAAAAGGTCAATTTACTCACTAGTGGTCAAAAAAGCAAATCAAATATTGGGGCCCATAAGGAAAGGAATACAGACCGAAACATGACATCACATGTAAATGTGTTGTTTGCCTGCATCTTGAATAATATGTGAAGCTCTGATCTCTGTATTTAAAAAATAATGTAATAGACCTGGAAAGGTTTGGAGAAGGACAGCAAGGATGATCAAAGGCACAAAAATCTTTTGTAGGAGGCTATGGCAAAGTGAGCTGGGACTCCAGTTTGGAAGGAGACAGCTGAGGAGTCTCTGATATAAGTCTATTAGAGGTGGCATGAGGAGGCTTGAATTTGTTGAATATTCACTGTATGTTCCAGTTCAAGAACTGGTGGACATCAAATGAAGCTAATAGGAGAAAGGCTTAAAGACAAAAAAAAGTTGATTCCTCATGCAAGGTGTAGCGGACACGTGGAACTTTTTGTTAAAGGATATTGTGAACACATTTACATTAGTTTGAGGGAAACTGGATAAGTTCAGGAAAGAGAAAGTTGGGGTTGGGGGTTACCAACTATACAGAAACCACAGCAGCTCACATCCCTGAACTAAAACAATTGGAGGTTGGAACAATGTTAAGGATGTCGTGCTTATTTGGTGCTTGATCCTCTCTAATTATGGCTCCTGCTGAATACAAGTTATGGCAGGGGGAGCTGGACTTCTAGTCGAATCTAGTACAGCCACTTTTTTGTGATGGAGCAGACCAGGGCCTCAGCTTCGAGCAGGACCATGACCTGACCCCCAGACCAGGGAGCTGCAGCAGCTCTGGTGGCCACTGTACAAAGTGCAGAAGATGACCAAGTTCTGTAGTGCCCAGCCCCTTCGCTGGCCTTTCACCCCAGTGCAGGATAGATACCAATTGTTAGTTTTCCAGTGTTTTGCAAGTGCTTCTCACAGATGTTCAGGGTGACATGTAGCGCAACTACTGAAAAAGCAGCTTTTGTGGATTTGGCTGGTGGGTTTTTGAGACTGTTGCTCTATAGTGAATATATTGCGACCTGTGGGTTGCCCTGCAACTTGCTCTCCAGTCTCCAATTAGAATAACAATATTCAGTGTGCTGCATAATGCTTTTGCAAGGCTTCTTTTTCTTTCAGTGTTACTGAGACTAGATTTTTTTTTTTTTTTCCTTGCCATTTATTTTTATACACATCTTCCAGAGCCTCGTCCAATCTCCCTGAAGTCAGGGAGAATCTTTCCCTTGACTTCCCCAGCTTTGGAGTCACTCCAGGAGTGTGCTCCTTTCTGTGCTCTACTCTGCTTTCTGTTAACTGTAGGGAGATAGTTCTGGAGAACCACAGCCTGCACCTGAAAGTTTTGATAGCTGAATGTGGTGGAGACACAGGAAGCTGCGCAGAGGGAAAATGTGGGTTTATATTTTTCCTGTAAATCATTAGAACAGGTGTGTATTTCCATTTCTGATTTCTGGGCATGGATCCAGGAAAAGAACAGAGTAAAGTGTATGTTCATCTATTTTTTTCCCCTTGTACAAAGAAAAACAAATACAGAGCTTGTACCTATTGGAAATGAAATAGCAGCGTATTCTTTTAACCATTTTCTATTAGAAGGGAGTGATCCACAAAGATGTATGTGGGATTGTCCTGGTTTTGGCTGGGATAGAGTTAAATTTCTTCCCAGTGCTGTGTTTTGGATTTAGTATGAGAATAATGTTGATAACACACTGATGTTTTAGTTGTTGCTAAGTAGTGTTTACACTAGTCAAGGACTTTGCAGCTTCCCATGCTCTGCCAGCGAGGAGGTGCACAAGAAGCTGTGAGGGAGCACAGCCAGGACAGCTGACCCGACTGGTCAACGGGGTATTCAGCCTGGAGCTGAATCTGCACTGTGATGTTACAGACTGGGAGTGTCACAGAGTTTTGTGTCCAGTTTCTAAAATCTTGGGCAAAATGACATCCTGAAGGAGGACATCAGGACAAGGTCCTGTGTTTTAGTGTCACTCTGACCATCTTGGGTAACATCCAATAACTGCACTTCATGACTTGTTGAGGTCAGGCTGCTGCTGCATAGGTGCTGCATTAATGCAGCTGCTGAGCTACTGCATTAATGTGGCTAAAGCTTGTAGCCAGTCTGTCTTACTGTGTTTGTTCTGTCTTGTGCTGGCCCATGCTTGTCCAGCAGCAGCTGCAGCATGGGTGAGTGGGACTGTTCAGATGCTCAGCAGTGATGGCCGACTGCCCTGTCTTTGTGGACGGTGTGGATCTGCCAGCCTCACAGCTCTTTCTGCTGAGGTGCTCTAAGCTTAGGATGCTGGGTTAGGACCGCAGTGTGAGTGATACAGAGTGATTTTTGTGAGCCGCCTGGCCTCAGGAACACACGTACTTTTCTGGCTTTTTGTTGGGCATCTTTTTTTTTTAATATACTTGTCTGACCTGTTCTCATTGTCCCTTGAATGCTGGTGCTCTGACACCCAGCAGAACTGCTACAGTTAGCCTGCTTGATCGTGGCTGTTGTCTGCACTTTCTACAAGAGGCCACTGAAGCCCAGCTGCTGTGTGAGGTTCCTCAGAGCTGTGTTTATTCCTGTATCTTCTGTTATCAGCCAGATAGTCAGTTCTTCATCCTGGAAAGCTGCGGCTGGATCTGTGAAACGCAGTCACTGGGGGCTTGCCGGTGTATCATTCATTCAAAAGCAGATGCTGGCAGCCCTTGGTAACAAATCCGCATCTGTATTCCTGGTCTTGAGCAGAGCTGCAGGTGTGACTGACTGCAGGCAAATGGAGAGGAAGCTACCTAGTGGAGAAAAATATGCTTGCCAATGAAAACAAGAAAAGCCTAGGAAAGCATTCCATGTCACCAGCACAGAAATAGTGGGCACAAGTAAGGGCACCTCAAAAATGGGTAAAATGGCAAATAAAACAATTATAGCAAGAAGAGGGAAAGTAATAAGGTTTGGCAGGAAAACCAGATGTGTGGATGAAGTTACCTGCAAGGTGGATTTTAAAGACTAAGAGTAGGCACCCATTTTTGAAAGTCTTGTCTTTAGACTTCATCTCTTCTTCAGACTTTTCCTGTGGCTGTATGTTTTCCATGGTTTTAGCTGAAGAATGGGGTTTTTGATCTGCCAGGTAGTGTACCTTGCTGTCTGGACTACTCTATCTGGAACCTGCAGACAGTTTTCCTGCCCACATGGGAGGATCTGGCTAATGAGGGGGCTGCGTACAGCCCTCTGTTCATTTTTTCAGGGTGGACTGAGATGTTAATTAGACAGTACTTTGCAATGGAAAGCAAGCAAAACGCGTCTGCCTCTCAAGCCCTTGATATTAGCCAGCTTGCTTTTTACTGGTACATCCTGCTGCCGAATATGGCCCTGACTGCTGTTTGCCAATTCACATCCTTATGAGTGAATATTCCTTTCATACACTGAGCTGAAATAGTGTGCTTCGACACGACAGAGCCCGTTTTGTTGAACCGCTTAATAGAAACTAAATGTTACCAGATTCCTGCATTAATGAAGAGCTTCTTAGTACTAGCAATAAAGAGAACGAAATTAATAAGGACCTTTCCTGTTGAGTTAAAGGGGCTCTGGACTAGGCTCAGTGAGCATTCCTACACCATATTTTGATGTGGCCTTCAGTGGAACATGAGGCCTAACTAAACTAAACTCTTGACCTGTTGGAGAATGTACAGACTGATTTTATGGCAACTGGGGTAGTATTCTACAGATGAAAAGCCGATGTCTGTCTATGCATTGAAGGGCACTCAAATACGCACTTGCTGTTCACATTAATGCTTTATTGCTCTGCCTGGCTCACAGATCACTGCAAGAGTAGAGAGGATATCTTACTGCTAACGTTGACCTGTCTCTCTCTACAGTGGTCCTGAGATTTTGTACTTGGGGGGAGACGGGGCTTTTAGGCAGTTTTTGTCTGGCCTCAGTGCAGACATTGCCCATGTCTGACTCATTGAAGCCCCAGGTATTCTCCAGGAGCTGGGTGTGAAGGAAGGCTGCATGCCAAGGCAGGGGCTTACTGATACATCCTTCCTTCCATGCTTTCCCAGGACACTGGAGAAGTAAAACCAGTGTGTGCTTGCTCTCTCTTTCCCTGCAGGGGTGCAAGGCATGGTCTGGGAAAAGACAGGTACAGGACAATTCTTTAACTTTCTATTTTCTGCCAGTGTATGAGCCAGCACAATTGATGCTTACTGAACTTGAGCATCAGAGTAGTTATTTACTGCTAGCTTACACCTATGCTTACAGTAAATAACCACCAGCCTGCAGTGCAATTCCCTCCTGTGGTGCCTCTGGAGCTGCTCAGAACTGTACCATCTTTTGTTAAGGATGCAACGCAGCCCTAAACCAAGTAAATATAAATTGTTGGTTTGGTCAGTTTTTCTATGGCTTTGTGCAGTAAATGGGAATGTGTGTGTGTTATACAGGTGTCTGTGGAGTCAGTTAAAGTTTGGAAAAAACAGACTTATGAAAGCTCAGAAACAATACCAGCTGATAACTAAGCAGAATTAAATATTTCCTATGTGATATAACGTAGGAAATACATCTGAGAAATATTTTGGAAAATGTTTTAAAGTATTCATTATGTTTCCCAAGATAGACTGAAAAGAAATAGAATTATTTTTGATGAAACAAATCGATCTCTTATCGCTAGACATTTTCTTTCTCTAGAAACTGATGAATTTAACATCATGTTAGCTTTTGCAAATGTCATATGAAATAAATGAGGAGAACAACTTGGGAGAAAAGCTGTAATCAATCACAAGGTTCCACAGTTCTCTCTTCTCTGTTGATCATCTTCCCAGAAAGCAATTTGAGGAGGGAAAGATTACAAGTATAAAGAAAATAAAAACAAATCTCCCTCCCCTTTGTGAAAGTGGATTAAATGGGTCAACAACCATCTTTTTCCTGGAAAAGAAAACCCAGAGGCTGCAGGGTGATCTAGACTTTACTAAAAACTTCTTTCTTATTTGAATAAATGGAAACAATAATGGTGTGTAAATGGCCCATTCTGCAAGCTGCTAGTTGAACTTCTAAAGTGGAAACAAAGTCATTAGGAAAGGAGCAAAATGGGACGGTGCTGTGAAAAGAAACCAGAATTTAAGATGACACCTTGAGATCAGACCAGATGATCATAATAGTCAATGGAAATCTTTTATAGCACCAAACTGTGTTCACACTTCTTCCAGGAATGGCTCCATTGACTCTCAGGATTTGTACCTTAGTTATGTGTAACTCATCAGGTTTTTTATTCTCCGTTCACTTCTATTAAATGGTTACTGCCTTTTCATATCGTTCACGTAGGTGGTCCCCTTCTCTTCCCAGCTCACAGCTGCCTACTGAAGGCTGGGGCTTTCAAGGTGCTTGCACAAATAAGGGAACCACAGATGTGCCACCTATATGCCCTTTTGCAGGCTGTGTGCTCTGTGCTGTGCTCTAAGGGCATGCTGGAGGAGAAACAATGCTGCCGTGCTATGGATGGCCTTATTTTAGATGTAGCCTATGGTGAGCTTTTTCGCTTGACATTTCAAGAATGAAACAACAAACTTCTGCTTAAAGGCTTGGGAAGGTATTATACATGGACTTGCACTCTGCAGTGGTTGATGTGACTACAACAACTTGCCTTCACTTGCTTGAGTGTGAAGTGGGTCAGTATTAGGGAAAGTCAAGCAGCTCCTCTGCTAATTGGTATCCTGGGGTCACTGACTTGCAGTGAGGCAGTTCATCTTCTCCCACAAGAAAAGCATTTTGGGCAGACACTGTGCAAAACCGCTTAGCATGGAAACTTCAGTGACACATGATTTTGCAGTCAGAAATCATGTTCCAAATGTCATGAAAATGAAGGGAATATACTTAAAATGTTGCATTTAAGAAGAAGAAAAAAAATTTCTTATCCCTTTGGTGGCTAAAATTTCGACCTTTTAGGTGGTAAGTTTCAGAGACTCTTTAAAAAAAGAAGACAAAATCATTCACATGCAAGTCTCTGAATGTCAGAGCCGGGGGTTTTAAAGAAACAAACAGTGTGAGGTTCGTTGTGCTTGCTGCTGTGTACCCTTAGCAGGTGAATTTGCTGCCGCTCAGCTGACCTGCGCAGCATGCTGGTGGCATGCCTATGGGAGCGCTACCTCTGAGCTGGCTCCAGAATGGCCATTTTCCTCTTTATGGTGTGGTTGTGCTTGCAGCTAGTCTTAGAGCCTTGAGCTTTAACAGTTCCTATTTCTATGGGAGGGCTGCACTGTGCACTTTTTTCTGTTTCCCATCTTTTTCATGACTGTTGAACCCTGGGCCTACAGAAGCCGCCTCCTGGATGGAGGGATTGGAAAAATGCTGCTGTTAAGAGAGGTGGCATCTACAGCTGTATGCAGACTGAATTGTTGACCTGATCATCAATGTGGTTCCTTGGATGATCTTTTCCCTGTGTTTCTGCATCAAGCACTAGGGCTGATGTAATACGTCTCAGACTGCTTTAAACATACAACAGTGTTGGGTCAATAAAAAAGTCAGAAAACATCTTTAAGTAAGGAAAATTCCAGTGAATGTTATTTTCTTAACTCTGGCTGCCGACAGTGTTGTTGGGGGCTCACTCTGTGTTCTGCTGTCACTTGCAATATGCTCAGATGTGTAAGGATCTTCATGTTCTGTAATGATCCAAGACCTTCTGTATCACTCTCCACTGATCTGAAAAATAAGCAATTTCAGAGGACTTGTCATCAAAGCTAGAAAAAGCTTCTGAACAGTGGAGTTTCTTTTTTTAAAAAATCCTACATAACCCCCGTGTCTGAAGCACTGGGAACGTGTGAGTTCAGTAGGCAACTTCAAACAGTACCACACCACAACTTTGAGCTCCTCTACAATGACCTTTCTTTTGAAAAAAGTTTTTCTTTTATTTTCTGGTTCAGATCACAATGTGGGCATATGGAAGTGTGAAGAATAATGGCCAGCAAGGTTTCTAAATTTTAGATATATAAATTTGGAGAGATTTGGAGTGAAGGAATTTTGCTGAAGCTGAAAGACAGGAAATGTGGCTAAACCATTTTCACTAGAAACTGTGAAACAATCTGAGTTTGCATGATGAGTCTTCAAATTACCTTATTAAGCCTGCTGACAAAGGTGACCAGAAAGCACATACCAGAGATTATGCATTTGATTTTTGTCCTCACGTGTTCTTTGGTAATGTTGTGGTTTAACCCCAGCCGGCAACTAAGGCCCACACAGCCAGTCGCTCACTCCTGCCGGGTGGGATGGGGGAGAGAAAACTCATGGGTTGAGATAAAGTTTAATAGGTAAAGCAAAAGCCGCGCATGCAAGCAAAGCAAAACAAGGAATTCATTCACTGCTTCCCATCGGCAGGCAGGTGTTCAGCCATCTCCAGGAAAGCAGGGCTCCATCACGCCTAACGGTTACTTGGGAAGACAAACGCCATCACTCCAAATGTCCCCCCCTTTCTCCTTCTTCCCCCAGCTTTATATGCTGAGCATGGTGTCATATGGTATGGAATATCCCTTTGGCCAGTTGGGGTCAGCTGGAAAAGGAACGAGCTTCAGAGATGCTCCACCCTGCCACTGGAGAACACAAACCATTGGTAAGGATTAGGTATGGGGCTACCTAGTACTCAGACAAAAAATATTATGGGTAAATAAAAGAATATATCATTTTTATGAGGTTTGAAGCAATAAATACCTCTTAAAACTCAGGATAGTAGGGCTGATAGGCTGAGAAAAGCAGAAGCATAACTGACTTCTCTCAGACACAGAAACAACTAACAAGCTATGCCATAAACCATTCTCTGGCTGGCATAGCTTCCTCCTAGCATGTGTTTGGAGTAACTTGTGCAATTACAGCTGAGATTTTCTTTCAACACATTAAAAATGTGATACATCTCTACAGAGTAATTTATCTTATAAATATTCTTCCTGACTGATGTTTAGAGGAACATTCATGTGCTTCCACCCACCTGCTGAGTTTAGTCGCTGCATGTTTCTTGACCCTTTTCATCCTCATTATCTGGTTTTCTTTTCTGTATCTTCCAGTATTCATTTACCTCTTTGTGGAGTGCGAGACATGAACAGCACTTTTTTTTAGCAAGCTTATTTCCAAGATCCCTTTTATTCATATCTGTGCCTCTCCTCTTCTTTTGATTAAGTTCTATCATATTCAAATGTCTTAGCATCTCCAAATTTCTGTTACCCATATTCCCCTCTGGTAAGTAACAGCTTACTGCATCAAAAAAGGCCCTTTAGCTATGACTTTTCCTGCCACTATCGTACTACTCTAATTACTTTCTCTATGGACTTCTTTCTTTCACCTGGAAAGTCTTCCTCTCTTCTTCTCTGTGTCATTGTGATCTGCTTGCCTGCTGGACCATTCTTTGATTGCACTAGGAAGGTAGTGTTATGTACTCAGAAATATGTTACATACTCATATGTGTAGCATTACGTATGTAACATTACATATGTAGAACTGCTTCCTATGGGCTGTTCATCTCTGAGCAATCTGCTATGCATCTCTTTCCTCTGAAGTCCCTCAAGTTCCTTTGCAGTTTTTCTGATTTTGATTTTTCACCTCCCTCCCTTTAAAAAAGCTTCCAATATTCCTGCTTTTCCCTTTAAAATCTTCATTCTAAATTCCTGGGTGTCTTGACTCTTGTGTTCTTATCCTTGCTGTCCAGTCCAGGTTCTGGAGATCCTGTTATTTTTCTGGTTCCTACCCAGTGCTCTACATATTTTTTTTTATTGATGATACTCTCTTACTGTACTCATGAGTTCACCCGTGAAGACTTTGATGGTTACGTTTGCCTGCTTTCTTTTTGTTGCACACACTGCCAATAAAATGACTCTGGATCTCTCTGCTCTTTAACACACTGACTGTTACTATCAAATAATCTCAGTAGTGCAGCAACAAGAATCTGTCTCTTATTTGGAGCTTCAGCTACTGGGTGCTGCCTTTCCATAACTCTAGCTCATCTGTTTGTGCTTCATCTCTGTTATCTTTTCCCTCTCACCTCCTTTCTTCCTATCTTAGCCTGTGATTTGATCTTATCTCTCTAACTACCTTTTAATCTTGTAAATCCATTTGAGACAAAAATTGTTAGATTGTATTTAAAACTCTCTTCAAATACATTGCTGTATAACATCTATAACATCTTTATTCCTGCAAAACAGCAAAGCACAGCAGACACGCACTCATTCCCAGCATACCTTAAGTGTAGTCACCTTTAGAGTGAAATACTATGACTATTAAACAGCCCACAAATACCCTGCACAAAATAACAGTATACATGGATGCAATGTCTAATACCCACTTGACACTGGAGAGGGAATTTTAGCGCAAAATATGTACGCACAGTGGAGCTGATAAATTCCCAAGAAGTGCCAAGAGGTACAATAGTGACCCTGTCCATGCCTATTATCTGCTTTGTAGAGATAATATTTCCTGTTATGAGTACTGGGGGAATAAAGCCTTTGAACTCTAAAAACAGAAAAATTGATCTGATGAAAAGTTAAACATAGGTTTATAAGACATTTCTTGGATTAAATTAGATGCAGGACATAAAGCTAGACTTTAATGATGCTTCTTCATGTGCTAATCAGTCCCACACTGGTCGTCTGATGATACTGATGAGAGGCTGAAAAACAGAGGAATTAAAGAATAATTTGGAAGAATAAAAGTATTAAAGGAGGAAACCATGTATTATTGAAAGTTTAGGCCCTGGTCCTGCAAAGCGTTACTGATTCATATAACTGCAGACAGTGAGTTACTTCAGTAACACTGAAGCTACTCATAGTGCAAAAAATTAAGCATATATGAAAACCTTTGCAGGTCCAGGGCTGACTGAAATAGGGTGTGAAGATCTAGTTTTAGGATAGAAGGAAGAGAAAGTAAAGGGTGGGCAGACATCCTGAAATGTATTTTATACATATACATTCTACACTTCTGTCTTTGTCATAAAATGTGGGGGTTTCATTAACAAATATTGAAAGTCTTTCTACAAACACAAAATGCAGCTGGGTTCTGCCCTGATGATTTTTACTTTTTAAATAAACACAATGGATGGAAATTGGATGATGGAGTATAGTAAATTAACTAAGCTTAAAACCTCAAGAACCTGCAGAGTATTTACCTCCAAAATGAAGACATGCTGCTGGTTCTGTAATGCTCAGCAGGGACTTCACCTCTCCTGTTGTGGAAGGCGCTTGGATACCGTGGCAAGATAAACTCGAAAGACTAGGTAAGAAGCAGAGGCAAGGAGGCTTAAACAGATCAATACCAAAGCCAGGACACAGGTCCCAATGCTCTCATTATTAAACCATGCACCAGTCTCTATATGTATAGGAAAAAATATGGAGGAATGCAGTAATTTTTGGCCTTTGAAAACTGTGGGACTGTCTCACACCTAAGTAAATGCTTCCATGCAAACTTGCTCCCTCAGGGAAGCTGCCCTTCAGTTTTCTTCTGGGTATTTCTGTTTTGCAGAAGGAAGGACTTCCCATTCAGAAAGGTCCAGTGTGTGCTTTCCACTTGTTTCAAGCAGTGCTAGTGTGATCTTCCTTAATTAATAATAAAGTGAACATTCCTTCTTAGAAACAGCAATTGAGAGTCCAAGGAAATTTTTATATAAAATTTATGTATTTGGAGAACAAGATACTTGAAAATCTGAAATCAAAAAGAGCACAGCTAAGATGGACAACAGCACAAGATTGCAAAAAATCCACGAAAAGGGATCTGAACTGTAAGCACTTAGTAAACAATGAATGAAGTGAGACACAGTAAATAGAAACAGCACCTGGAGAACGGCATGCTTAAGGAATCACAAAAAGGAAACCAGTGTAGATGATGAATTTTAACACAGCATTCTCAGATTACTGGCTTTTTTTTTTAACTACCTTTTTGATCAAGATGTTTTCATATTGTAAATTATATTTGAACTGAGAATGCTCAGATTTTGTAGGATTACACTCCCCCAGGTATGCATTTAGGATTCCACTGGTAAGGATCTTTTTTAAAGCAATAACAATCTGAAATCCTGCACTGTTAAACAGGCTTATTTCTTATTGAAGATAATAGAAATTTCAAGTTTTCAGAACCTGTTTGTGCAGCAAATCCTAAGATTATATTTGGCTTCCTTTGGTCTGAACATGGGAAAATCCCCAGAGAAATTGACTGTATAAGAATGGATGGCTGCAACAGGCTGTTAAGAAAGAAATGCAGAAGGCAAAACACAAAACAGGCAGATGTGTAGGGCTTGGATGGAAAAGAGAAATGAGGACTGGTGGAGAATGACTAGAAATTATTCCAAACATGATAAAAGCATGAATAAAAATAAGTTATGAGAACAGAAAAGCATGTAGGGGCAGAGGCCATAGTTCAGCCAAGATACCTGTCCTTAGAATTTACTGAGCTGGAAAAAACAAATAACCCATGCTACACAAGAAGAGAGAGGGAAAAGGAATTTTAATGCAACAAACCTGTTTGTATGTGAATAAACTGAGTTTGTTGAATGTCGAGACAACATAATTGGCATCATCATTTACAGGAATGACCTAAGCCAAACTTCTTGAAAAGTTTTGTCTGCTGACCACTGCCTTGAGTTACACCAGGAGAAATCCTTCTGGATGTGAAACATTTCAATTCAAGATCGTGAGCACTTCACAGTGCTCAGTTTTTTGTGGGCTGTGGCTACTGGCTGCTTCTTGCAGGACAACTAATTGTCTGCTCAGGGGCACATTTTCACCGTCTCAGCTATCTGCTGACTTTCTCTATCCAGTGCTCTGCTGCCCTGATTGCTTGAAGGTCACAATTTGACTTGTGTTTTAGGTATGTTTTAGGAATGCATGTGTTTAGGAATGTTTTAAGAATGACTGTTTCTCTAGCCACCAAGAGTCAGCACAGTCTCTCGGGTAGAAAACTATGAGGAGCTATGCCAGAAAGGCCTACTCTCTACAATGTATTGATTTTTGTAGTTTAGACAAGGGAACAAGTAAACAGACTGTGTTTCATTGGTAGGCTTGGATTTACAAGTCCTGAAATTGCTGAAAGTGAAGGGAAGTCTGCAGAAAACTCTGGCCAATAGGCTTATATTTGTTCTCTAGATAAACAGTCTAGTGGAGATGTTTTCATGCTGTGTATCTAAAGGCTGCTTTAATATTAGCAAGGCAGGAAATAATCTTCTTGCTCACAATATGACACTTGCATCTGCTGGAGCACAGGCTTGGCTGATAAAAGGAGAAAATACCTTCTTAAAAAGAAGATTGAGTTAATAATTAATAGTCTTATTTACATTTAAAGGATAGTTCTGTCTGAAATGTTTTTTATTTCTCATCAGAAAAACCAAAATCCTCATAGTTTTCATTCTGAGACTGACTTTCCGTTCACCCTCTCTGGTGGCCTGAGGCAAAATGTTTAGGTTTTGGGCTGCTGGAAACAAAAGTAGTTTTGATTTTTGATAACAAATTGAAATTCTGCATGGAGCAGTTTACTGGAAATTATGTTTACGCCCTTATTGTTGTGGAAGTTTCAATGCTGAAAGCATTTTCTGGCTAAAGTTTCTGCCTGTGGAAATGGAGCACCTCAGCCTGCACTTCCCTCACAGGAGGGAGAGGTTTGGGTTATGATGATGAGTTCCTGCTTTCCTGCTGTCCTAAAGGTCTTTGGCCCAGCTCTCATAAGTGTAAACTCTTGTAGTTTCAGCCTGGTACATGTCTAACCAAACCAAGTATGTTGATGGAAAATCATGCTGCTTTAAATCACTGCTGCTTTAAAAAAAAATCCTATCACGTTATAGAATCATAGAATCATTTAGGTTGGAAAAGACCTTTATTGGTTATTTAACCAAAAGCAGCATTTTGACAATTCTAGACTTTTTTTGTTTTGTTTTTGACTCAAATTTTCCTCTTTTTCATGTGTCTGAACTTTCCCCATGGCTCCTCATTATGTTTGCTTGTAGCAGTTCCTACTTGTTAAAGTCTGTGCTTTATGTCTATCGCAGAGTTACGGAAAGCACTCGCCGTCTGACTAGAAAAAACTGTAGTCTCATATATTTAATCAAACAGAGAACAGGCTGAGACATAATAACTTGCCACCTACACTGTTCTCTTAACAACTGAGGATTCTCTATTTTGTGAATGTACAATTATCATCACAGCTGACCTACAGTGGTATAAGCTCATATGATGGACAACAGTCGTGCAAAGTAGTTTATCTTGATGTTAGAACAAGATGGCAAAGCAAGTCTGCTAGTGGGGTAAAGATTGACCCATTAGGAATTTCCAGGGCGACTGTCTCCATATACTCCAAAATGGTTTTGTTTAGAACTGACTTTTTCTTTTTCTTTTTGATTTTTCATGCTGCCATCACTTTATCAGGATGTCGGTCTCCCAAGGTCCTAATCTCTCAAGGTTTTGAAATGTCTTTGAGAGTTGAAAGCTGTGAGCCTATCTCAGTGGTACTCAAGATTTTACAGAATTAGATACTGGGTGCATAAAATGGACATTGATGCACCAGCATTCCCCTTTAAGAATGCCAGTTTTCAGGAATATTGAAGAATTACATTCAGAAAATTAAGACCACTGTCAAGAATAACATTTGGAAATACTTTCTGCTCTTAAAAGCAGACACAAAAATCACAAAATTATTTACAGGCAAAACAGCTAAGCATTGTAATTGCTGCAAATTTATTCGTCAGAACTACCCTTCACACGCTTGAGAGCATCAATGGTTAAAATTATTTGGAGAATGTGGGAAAGCATCTGCGAGACAACTGCTAGATTCAGGGCCATTTGTGGTGCCATGGAATTGCAAGTGTTTTAAGGGAATACCTATTGAATCTTTTGTGAGTATAATGTGTGTGTGTGAGGGTGCACCACCCGTTAGTGCACCACTGAATATCCAGTACTGTCATACTCAATAATTAATAAGGGTGAGAAATATAAAAAGCTGAGTTGACTGTGAGGAAAACACTTCATTTAGTGGGAGCATGGCTCATGGTAATTTTCTAGGCTTCTCTGTTCACAGGAATAATAATCCCACATAGCTGATAGTGTTTCCACAGGTTGTTCTGGGAAAAAAACCTCATACATTTGAGTGATATATTTTCTACAGGCACCTGGGTAAGATAGAGATTCAGTAAAGAAAACAAAGAAAGGGTAAAAGTGACCAAATGTGGAGCTGAGAAAGTCCGTCCCCATCCCTCTCAAGTAACTGCTTCGCAAACTTCCAAGGCAAGGCTGCTCTTGTTTGATGTTTCATGATAAACAATTTTTAGCAACAGAAACACAGCAGTCAGTGCAAAAGACTCAGTGACTGACAGGGAACCACTGTTTACCTAGAAAGCTTAGCCTGGCCAAGGCGGTGGAAGCGAGCTCTGTAGGCTGTAGACTATGTACTTACATTCTGGTGCTGCTTTTATCTGAGAATGTCATTTTTGATAAATAGTGCCCATTGCATATTGGGAAAAATCGTGATAGTTGGGGAAATTGAAGGCAGTGAGCATTGGAGAGGAAAAAAAGAATATTGAAAAGAAACTTTAATTATGTTGGATTCAGTTTTTGAGATGGAAAATAGCGTCATTATCCATCAGATAGTTGACCATCCATCATCCTCGCCACTGGAACATTTGAAATGCATGGTCAAAGTGCCAGAGAGACACAGCTACAAATACCCTTTGGAACATTTAGGAAATGAAGAAAGTGGGTTATATATCTTTAACTCACTGCTAAGAGCAGCTAAAACAAATGGCTTCTTATTACATCCAGTTAGTATTGTACTACTACTTTTAACTTGCCCAAACTTTGAGTCTTGAAGTAGAGCTGGACTTCCACTTCAGGCAGAGAAATGCTACTTAAAAAAAGGTTTAGACCTTTACAGGTTTTAGATGTTATTCATTGACCCTGGATTTGAAAACATGCCCAACACTGCTCAGTGATTTAGTGTTAATTACAAATTTTTAAATTGTCATGCTTTAGCTTGAGATTGGTGGCAGTTAAGACAGTTTCCAAATGGAGAATACAGTCCTAGTGTTTCGTGTTTAATTATTTTTGTCCAAAACCAAGATGATTCGTAGTCTTGAATATATGGGAATGAGATACTTTGCAGAGAATCACCTTAGCCAGTGGTGAATCCCCGCCCAGAAAGATTTTAGTAGACATTAAGACATAAATTTCATGCACTGTGTTCTGATGAACACAAGAAATATCTGTAGATACTATTGAGTATTATAAACAGAGAATACTGATTATCCTAGGAATATTAAAATTTGAATCACTAGTCAGCCCATAGAGGATGTGGGAGGAAAAAGCCTTTTATTTCAGAATACAGAATATCCTGGATCTGTGACTAAAAGATTTTATCAAACCATTTGAAATGAAGGAAGCTTGGTAAAAAATGGCTGAGCGGTAAGCCCACTTTAAGCACGGCTCTGGTGAATAATTAAAAACATTGCTCTGAACTGTAGTATTTTTAATAGTCACAATGCTGCTACTGTGGATATGCTGATAACTGCTATTCTGTAAAACTGTCAGACAGGAGCACAAGTGAAAAACAAGAGAGAGAGACTGAGTGGCACAAACAAACCTCTTAAAAGTAACCTGGTTAATAACCTTGAAAAAGTTGTCAGAAACAAAATTGAGATTCAAATATATTTAATGAGTAAAGAATTACTATAGGCATTAATTGTTCTTTGGATGTAGAGAATGGAGTGATTTGTTGACTGTGAAAGTTGATGAAATAATTCTGTGATTAGAACTGATGCTATCCACAGTAAAGTCTGCGCAGTGCAAATGTATTAGCACGTCTTAATTTTGTCACTGGATGGTGCAAGCAGTACCTGTATGTTTGGATGTCAGTCCTGGGATTGTGACGAGACCTTGTCATCCCAACTCTCAAGTCCAAAGTTGTGTTCTTCTGGTAAACGTACTGGCAAATACAGAGCTTTGAAGTTTTACTCCAGATAGACTATTACCTTTCAGATTCCAAAACAGAAAGCAACTAGCGTTCATTAAATATCAGGTATTAAAGAATTAGATTTCATTTTATTGGCAGAGCAGTCTCACAGTTACTGCTACTTCTTAACACCAGTAAGGGTTAGAGCTTCATTTTGTTAAAAAAAACAGATGAGGAGAGATGAAACAACTCATGCAGGTCATATGAAGGGTGGGATTTGAACTCGGGTCTTTACAGGTCACTCTTTGATCTGTCCTGCTTTTGCAGTCTCAGATAAACAAACTTTCTTGTATCAACAGTATGGGAAATTAGTGCTACTGTTTTCTCATTTTCCAAGTTACAGCATTGTTCCTTCATCCCTCTGGAAAAAATCAGAGGGTCTTTTAGAACAACCTTAGTCACACAGCCACCATTAAAACATCCATATGAAAAAGAAGCTGCTTTCTTTTGCATTGTTATTTTCTGCTAAGTAACTTGCTACCTTGCTTCCTTATGAGAGTCAGTGCATATTTAGAAGTTTTGATGCTGCTGTTTCAGTTAAATGATCTCCGCACTTCATCACTGCATTTCTCAAAGGGGTCAGGACTGGAGACAAGGTATTTTGTTGTAAGTGCTTTGCAGCAGTAGTGGAAGGGCAAGAAAAAACAAATGGGTTCATTGACAGCATTAGTGCCTCCACTTCAAGTACAAATTGCTTATAATCCATCTGTGCCTCTAGTATCAAGGAATTATTTGTTTCAGAAGCAGTAGTTTAAGGACCTGATATTGGGAGGGACCTGAGTGGAAGGACAGAATATAGAAATTTAATGGTGGAAATGTAAATGTGACTGAAGTTTTGGTGAACCTTCATTTTTTTTCATTTTCTCCCAGTGGTATTGGAAGAATGGGATAGCTTGACTTTATGGTACAGTTTTTCTGAAATCTGGAAATTTTTTTTTTACCACTGGAAAGGGAAAAAAAAATTATATATCATTAAGCAGAAGGGCAAAATTCTGCTCTATTACCCCAATGTAAATATGGAACAAGAACCTCTCCAATGTGCTAGGTCAGGATCAGTTCCTGTGGAGACCCACCAAAATGACTGTGATAGCACCAGATCAAGCAATTAGTTCCCATTGGAACAATCTTGAAGTTTACCAGTGGTATATAGCAAAATGTCTGAATTAATGCCTATAAAAGCCATGCAGTGACACAATGCCACTTAGGAAATGTTCTTGCTTTAATTGTTAGCTTAAAATTTTTTTTTTTTCTATGCTTAGATGATAAATTTGTCTTTACAAATTTACAGGGTTGAGCTTCTATTTTGCAGCTAACAATGGCCTTGTGGTCTTTATGTACTGTCCATGGATATAATAAAGAAAAAAATATAAGGGGCAGAAAAAAAAAATCTTACATCCCTTCTTGTTCAAGCAGCAAATCTACCTTCCCTAAGAACCCGTGAGGCTTCCTTTCATAAGAGCGAAGCCCTGATCATTTCCAGTCACGTCAATGGAAATTTGGCTGAGTTATCTTTTAGCACATACTAACAGATTCCTAGTTTAACATTCACTTCTAAAGTGTTTCTGTTGGATCAGGTTAGACTCGTTAGAAGGTAATAATTGCTCTCCTTTTTGAGCCACTGGTACTGTATTTTTTTCTCCTTTCTTTATGTTGCTGTCTTAGTGCCACATGAATTTTCACCATGTTCTAATTTTTGATGGTTCATCTCAGAGTATCCTGAGGAAAATATTGGCCAAACTGTAGGTACTATAGATAATTTAATGAACATGAACCTGATGATTAAAACCTCATGGCTTCTTACATGAAATGGTAGAGAAGGGCTTGCTCCAGTAATTTTGGAAAGTACAGTTAGTGCTCCTGGATCCCTTGAGAACAGGGAAAAGAAGTGATCAAAGAGAGAGTTTGAGAGCCTTGTGAGGGTTTTGGCAGAGGACTGAGAACTGGCTGAGGAGGAAAGAAAACCTGAAGAGAGAGTAACTGAGAGTCAGGTCAGGTAGAATGGAGAAAGAGCCCGAAGCTGAACAGGGAACTGGCAGTAACCAAAAGTACCCAGTGAAGGTGTGTTTGGATCCAGCTTACCACCATGTCCCTTTCCTGTCTGAGTGAGAGAGCCAAGAGTCGCAGTGCTGATTTTTCTATGCTAATCACAGACTCCTGGTTACAACCTCTGTTTCCTTCCAGCTCTGAGAAAGGCTCCAGCCTCACTAGACATGTGTGATTTTTGACTGAGCATATTGGTTGGGGGACCTGCATTTCTCCTCATTCATCTCATGATGCATAGAGCGATGGGTTGCTGGAAAACAGATCTTTTTTTTCTTGCATGAAATCTTTCTTTTTGATGGGGCATTGGGCAAAAATGATAAAAAATTGAGATAAGAAGTGTCATGCGCTGTTCTGGGAGGACAGAAATTTTCTAGCTTGTTTCTCACATTGAGCTGAGGCATAGGTAGCCCAGCAGACTACAATACTGGTGGGCCCTTACACCAGCATGGGACCTTGCATAGACCCTGTTGAGTGGGAGAGAACTTGAATGAAAACATTCTCCTAGAGTCCCTTCATGATATGTGACTGAGGGCTGTTTCCAGACTGTACTCAAGATAAACGGTTCTTCACGTGTTCTACTACTTAGTGCATTTAAGGACTGTGTATCCCTGATCTTCTACTTGTGTTGAACGGACCAATGAGCATCTCATCACCAGTAATACCTGACAGATGTTTGAACTTTGCTAGTGCAATAAAACCAGAAACATTCATAATGGTCTTCTGGACTGCCCCCTCTCAATGGCAGCTATGAGATACTCTATAAAAGGACCAGCTGCCAATCTGCCAGAGAAGAAAAGCTATAGCTTGGAGCTACCACAATTAATTCCCTTGCTAGCTTATAACTAGATCCCAGATGTACTGCAAGAAAACCCAGACTAGAATCGCTACCAGAAGTGTAGGTTATTGGGAAGGAAGCCAGGCTGTGCATAGCCAGGGACAGGAAAGTCTGTTTTCTGTGCTTTACAGCCCTGTATATTGCAGCAGGAAGAGGAAGGAAGACTCATTTGACTGACTGGCAAAATACAAATCTCCCAGTGAGGAAGCAGACCTGATTTTTTAATGACATAAAGCCCTACCTTAACCAAGTTTAAAAACCCTGCAATTTTGTTTTTAAAGTAAGCTTTCAGAATTGCCTTGTACAAAAGCAAAGGAAAGAATGCCAAGGCTCATTTTTTCCCTTTCCAGTTCATCATTAAGATAAAGGCAGTTTCTGCAAGCATTGAAATGAAGGGAACACTGACAGTATTCAGGCAGGCTTGAATCAAAACCTAAGTCCTAAAACCTGAACGCGTGGAAGAATGTTGCTTCAAAATCTAGCCTTTTAGTTTGGATTAACAGCTGATTAAACCAATAGTTAAACAAGTCCTTGGCATGCTGTGCAAGAGAAAGAGATGATATTAAAGCCACTATAATAAATTGTAAGGAAGGATGTCTGAATCTCGTGGTATATAACCTTAACCTTCAGAATGTTAGCACAGCTTTTATTGCACAGGCAGACATTTCAATTTTTAAAATGGCCACAGCTGAAAGGTTAAAAGCTGGGGAAAGCTCCTCTCCAATGCTAAGAAACACCTATCCCCACACGATAGAATTTAGTGCATTGCTAAAAGAGATTTGACATTTCTGGCAAACAGTAAGCCAGCTCAAAGAGAGGAGGAGACACAATCATTTGAATAGGCTGAAATTTTGTGCAACCCTCCTCAGTGGTGTGCCACTCTAGGAAGAGGGGAGGAAACAACATTTCCTCAGAGCTACTTTACTGTCAGAAGGTATCCTAAACTGAAACTATTCCTTCTGGGGGTACCTTGTTACTATTTACATCCCTTATGCAGGAATAAGATGACACAATCTTGGATTTAGGGAAGCTGGATTACCACTGAGTATTTTACTTGATTCAGGTAAGGAGCTAATTTAGTCAAGTCTTAGACAGCACTTGGATAAACCAGCAAAGACTCAAAAGAAAAACTTGTGATAGAAATCTATCCTTGTGAATATGACTGAAGTATTATTTACAGTGGTGACCATTCACTTTGGTATTTGTTCACAGTGCTGTGGAATGTCTTGTCGATGTTTAGAATGGGATTAGGATCTTAGTACTACAGCACTCAAAAATGAATGAGGAGTCAAGTCCTAAGAGGATGAAAAGTCAGACAAGCTATGATTTGAGTCAAAATAACAGTGACCAAAGCCTAATTTTTCCCCCCAGTATTTACACACATGATTTCTAATCAAAAGAGGTGGGAGCTGAGATCTACTGTGACCTGTATAGGCTACAATTTCTGCTTAATTTCAGCTGAGCCACTGAGGGTAGGATGGAGTAATCTGTGGGTTGAGAGTTGTTATCCTGGAAGGACACAGTAGCTTTTTTTCTTTAAACTTGTGTTTCGTGCTCAGACTCTGGATCATTCAAGTCATTTGAGCATCTGCATGCCTGTCTGACCTGGATGAGGCAGATGTTTGGTGATTGCTATAATAGCATACCTGTTCTTCAGTGAAAATGTTTCCTTTGATTTGTGGTGCAGTAAATAGTTATCAATGCCTGTCCCAGAATTGTTATCTTTTTCTCTTTGTAAATGTGTGTCCCCTCTAAGCCTAATGGATATTTCAAATCAGTGAGTACTAACATAGTTTGACAAAATAAACTGAATATCATAATAAAAAATGATTGCTGCTAGCCAGGATATTATAACATTAGTCACCTTCTACTTTCTGATGTTTTAATGCCACTTTCAATGATAGATAATGAGGAATGGCAGAAAGCAACTCATTGCTGCCAACAGAGTTCAGTGGTTATCTGATCCCAATATTAACAAATGTGCTCAGACCATTAATATCAGTATTTGTCCACAGCTCTGTGGTGGTAAGGCAGCCAAGGCATTGCCCATTCTTTTTTTTATAGTGACAAATGCAGCTTCTCAAATCCTCCTGTGGAACATGTGCTGGATCGATGGGCCGAGGCCAATTGTATGAGGTTTAACAAGGCTAAGTGCCGGGTCCTGCACTTCGGCCACAACAACCCCATGCAACGCTACAGGCTTGGGGAAGAGTGGCTGGAAAGCTGCCCAGAAGAAAAGGACCTGGGGGTGCTGATTGACAACCGGCTGAACATGAGCCAGCAGTGTGCCCAGGTGGCCAAGAAAGCAAACAGCATCCTGGCCTGTATTAGAAATAGTGTGGCCAGCAGGAGTAGGGAGGTGATCGTGCCCCTGTACTTGGCACTGGTGAGGCCGCACCTCGGATCCTGTGTTCAGTTTTGGGCCCCTCACTACAAGAAGGACATGGAGGTGCTGGAGCGTGTCTAGAGAAGGGCAACGAAGCTGGTGAAGGGCCTGGAGCACAAGTCTTATGAGAAGCGGTTGAGGGAACTGGGGTTGTTTAGTCTGGAGAAGAGGAGGCTGAGGGGAGACCTTATCGCTCTCTACAACTACCTGGAAGGAGGTTGTAGCGAGGTGGGTGTTGGTCTCTTCTGCCTAGTAACTAGCGATAGGACGAGAGGAAATGGCCTCAAGTTGCGCCAAGGGAGGTTTAGGCTGGACATTAGGAGAAATTTCTTTACTGAAAGAGTGGTCAGGCCTTGGAACAGGCTGCCCAGGGAAGTGGTGGAGTCACCATCCCTGGAAGTATTTAAAAGACGTGTAGATGAGGCGCTTAGGGACATGGTGTAGTGGGCATGGTGGTGTTGGGTTGAAGGTTGGACTTGATGATCTTAGAGGTCTTTTCCAACCTTAATGATTCTATGATTCTATGATTGACTTGTCAAAGATGACCGCTGTAACGAGAACCGTGCGCTGTACTCTTTACAATAGTTTATTTTCAGCAATAATGTATTATAGGAAACTGAAGCTGGAATTTCTCTGGATTTGCACCTCACGACTGATTATAAGCTCTGTTTGAATGGTCATATATGAGCTTTCTCATGTGTTGATTTGTTGGAGTCTAATTTAAAATGTTACCGAATGATTCATTTTTTTCCTTCTGGACACTTATCAGCCTGCTGTGTATCTAGTTACCTGTTGTCGTGGTTTAACCTGGCAGCAGCCAAATACCACGCAGCCGCTCGCTCACCCCCCCCGCCGGGTGGGATGGGGGAGAGAATCAGAAGGGTAAAAATGAGAAAAACTCGTGGGTTGAGATAAAGACAGTTTAATAGGGAAAGCAAAAGCCGCGCACGCAAGCAAAGCAAAACAAGGGATTCATTCACTACTTCCCATCGGCAGGCAGGTGTTCAGCCATCGCCAGGAAAGCAGGGCTCCATCACGTGTAACAGTTACTTGGGAAGACACACGCCATCACTCCGAACGCCCCCCCTCCTTCTTCTTCACCCAGCCTTATATGCTGAGCATGACGTCATATGGTATGGAATAGCCTATTGGCCAGCTGGGCCAGCCGCCCTGGCCATGCTCCCTCCCAGCCCCCTGCACATCTGGCAGGGCATGGGAAGATGGAAAGTCCTTGACTAGAGCAAACACTACCTAGCAACAACCAAAACATCAGTGTGTCATCAACGTTATTCTCACACTACATCCAAAACACAGCACTATACCAGTTAATAGGAAGAAAATCAACTCCATCCCAGCCAAAACCAGGACAGTATCCACCCCTTATTCCATACCATTTACATTATGCTCAGGTCCCACACTATCCAATACATTCTCATTACCCACCATCCCCCTTCCCATCTTTTGATATAATACACAGATATCATTTCCTTAGTCTATGGACCACCCCTGTAAAATGTCCAAAAAATATCCATAAATGTCCACAAAATGTCCACTGCGTTCATTTAGTCCATGACTTTGGGCTCCATCTGTTATGGTGGTCACTCAGGTCAGCAGAGGTTGTGTGTTGCGTGGAGTTACTGGGCACCAAAGCCAGCTCAGGTCAGGTCACTGCTGCACCTGCGCTGCTTCTTGTAAAGTTTGTCCTCCGTTGGTTCAGGTGGTTCCTGCTATAGTAATTCCTATAACATGCAACTCAAATCATGGGTTACAACAATTTAAAGGTATATCCATTACAATCTCCACCCCTGGTCCCTTTGGGCCAGACCATAGGGTTTAACATTGCAATGAACTCCTCCCCTTGCCCTGCTCCGGCTTGGATTTATCCACAGACTGCAGTCCCTTAGGGTGTACCTGCTCCAAGTGGAGCCTTACCTATGAGCCACAGTCTCTCCAGAGGTATACCTGCTGCGGCACAGACTTGTCCACAGCCACAGTCGCTTCGAGGTGCACCAGTTCCAGTGTGGCCTTCTCCATGGGCCACAGTCCCTTCAGAAGTAAACCTGCTCTAACATGGCCTTACCCATGGCTGCAATCTCTCCAGGGGTGTACCTCCCCTGTCATGGGCTTATCCACGGCCACACGCTTTGAGGTGCTCCAGCATGGCCTCCTGCACAGCCACTGACACTTCAAGGTGTACCTGCTGCAGCATGGACTTATCCACAGCCACAGATGCTTCGAGGTGTACCTTCTCCAGCGTGGACTTATCCTTAGGCCACAATCCCTTCAGAGGTATACCTGCTGCGGCACGGACATAATCACGGCCACAGACGCTTCAAGATGTACCTGCTTGGGCATGGGCTTGTCCACAGTCACAGACGCCTCGGGGTGTCCTGTCCCGCGTGGACTCAGCCACAGGTCACAGTCCCTTCAATTCGAGTTCACGCTGCAGTTCCAGCCTGTCCAGCACAGCAGCACAGAAACAGCAGCGATGCCCTGGCCATCTGCCAGCCCAGGCGCATCCCCATTGCTGTTATCAGAATGTTCCCAGGCACAGCACAGTAAGGCGATCAGCAGTGCAGCAGTACAGCAAGCAGCGAGAGCAAAAAAGCAGCCACTAACGAGCACAAGACTCTAATACACATTAAGGCAAGCAAGCCCCATGGCAAGCACAAGAGCCTGCGAATTAATAGCTAAACAGCAGTAACAGCTATAAATTCGATCTAGCACATTCCAATCAAACCTGTCATTATCTCGAACCCTTCGAGCCCCACGTTGGGCGCCAAAAAGGACTGTCGTGGTTTAACCTGGCAGCAGCCAAATACCACGCAGCCGCTCGCTCACCCCCCCCGCCGGGTGGGATGGGGGAGAGAATCAGAAGGGTAAAAGTGAGAAAAACTCGTGGGTTGAGATAAAGACAGTTTAATAGGGAAAGCAAAAGCCGCGCACGCAAGCAAAGCAAAACAAGGGATTCATTCACTACTTCCCATCGGCAGGCAGGTGTTCAGCCATCGCCAGGAAAGCAGGGCTCCATCACGTGTAACAGTTACTTGGGAAGACACACGCCATCACTCCGAACGCCCCCCCTCCTTCTTCTTCACCCAGCCTTATATGCTGAGCATGACGTCATATGGTATGGAATAGCCTATTGGCCAGCTGGGCCAGCCGCCCTGGCCACGCTCCCTCCCAGCCCCCTGCACATCTGGCAGGGCATGGGAAGATGGAAAGTCCTTGACTAGAGCAAACACTACCTAGCAACAACCAAAACATCAGTGTGTCATCAACATTATTCTCACACTACATCCAAAACACAGCACTATACCAGTTAATAGGAAGAAAATCAACTCCATCCCAGCCAAAACCAGGACACTGTTTTCATAAACTTGCAAGAGTTTATTAATCTTCGGTATGTCTCTGCTGATCTCAAATGTACCTGAAAAGTGTTGTGGGGAAGAGATTAGGCAAAAACCCAACAGATGTCTATAATTCTTGGAAATCGGACATAAAATCCTGCATCCTCATAAGGCCTCCCTCCATGTCTCTCTAACTTCTGTATCTTCTCTTTCACAGAGAATATTGCAAATGTTGATCTAAGTTTGCTTTGTTGGTTGTGGTGGGGTTTTTTTTTGTTTGTTTTGGTTTGGTTTGGGTTTTTTTTTGAGAAAAAGAGTTATAGGAATTTTGATGCTTGGTAATCTTTGGTAATTATAACTCAGGATAAATTTCTCTATGTGGTTAAGAGTGGAGCCAAGATAAAGTGTGAAGGACAAGCTTCAGGAAGTGTATTTTGATAAGGTATAGCAGTGGCAGCAGCAAGGCAGAAAGTTTCCTTTCTGGGCTACCTGCAGAGAGAGGACAGCCCACCAAACATGTAAGCAGCACCTTCCAAGCACCTACTGCACAGCTACATATGCCCCAGTTCTTGTAAGATGTTGCATATTTGTAATGCCAAAGCAATAATGAAATAGTAACTTTATTATCCTACTGTCTCAGCAGTTATATAACTACTTACTAGGCAGTCATATACTTTAGGGACCAAATAGACAAACTGATTTGGGACAAAATTATTAAAATTAAAGCTTAAACTTTTACATTTATTTACCTAATGGTGTCCAGTGCCTGGAGGTGGTTAATCACGATTTGGCAGAATGTTGAACAGTCTTTATTTCCTCCTGTGTTTCTTGTTTGGGGACCATTCTGTATCCCCTGTTATCAGCAGATAAGCTATGTTTCCTGTGTTAGTCAGGGAGAAGCACTCTGACTTGTCTTATCGGGTAGTTTGGAGGTGTAAGTTTTTCTTCTTTTTGCTTTTCTGGCAGCCTTGAGAAGCAACATGGACTTTGATTCTCCTCCTTAAAAGAATCAAAGTTTTTACATTCTCATACGTGAGATGCCTACAGATGCTTAGCACCGTGATGGTAACTTCTGTCTGTTTTGTGATTTTACTGCATCTATTGGGCTGTTTTATCTTATATCCAGTTGTGCTTCTGTTTCAGAGTAGGTTATCTATAATACAATAACATTTAGCTTTTCACTTCTCTTTCACATACAGTCATTTGGGAAGTGTCTTCTATGTTACGCTTTTGGAAATACGTGCTGTGTAAGTTTGTAGGAAGCCTTCCACCCGGCAGTCATTACACCTTTCTTCCAAAGTTTAATTAAAGTGTTTGATCTTCTGTGGATGATGTTTTGCTTCCCCAGAAAAGTTTCAGACTCTGCGAAGGTGAATTGTGATCCATTATTGGATACTAATTCTTCTGGGCTCCACTCTGCGGGAAACTGTGGACAGGAAAGTAATTACAGTAGCAGGTGTGACTTGTGACGTAAATGCTGTTTCTGGCCATTTATTGAAGCAATCTCTCAGGATGATGGCAAAGCAGAAGTCAATGGTGCATGAACAAATAGATCTTTGATATCAGTAGCAAACCTTCCCCACAATGCATTGTGTAAAGGGACAGGCTGCAATGGTGATGCATAAGTCTCTGCTGTCTTGCCAGGAGACTGACAATAGAGGTTCTATAGTTGCTCTTTTGTTCTGACAATCCATTGACGTGGATCATAATCCAGATTATAAATTATCACAGTATATTTATAAATTCTCTAGAATAATAAATCAGTGACCAACTTGCATCACAGCTTTCTGGTGGGGAAGGGTTACACTGGAGTTGAAACTCCAGGTGGATAGAGCTGGACAACAGGGTTTGGAATTAGCAGATCTTGTGGGCAAGATGCCATGTTGTTTTTGTTGGACTGGACATATTATGCAAGGAATACTTAATGGCTCTTTTGTATGACAAGGAATATGTTTGTTATTTGTGCAACTATGCCTGTATCTCTGGATACACAGTGAAGGAAAAGCACATGTGATAAGCACTGTGTAGTCACATTTCTAGTTCTTGGTCTGTACTCCTTATCATACTTACATAGATACAGTCTTCTGCACTACCGGATGACTTGCGTTAGTGCTGGTTTGAATCCTTGTTTAGTGCTGTATGAATTATAGCACTAAGCTGTAAATCTGTACCCCTACGTTAGGTTCTTTACTGTAACCATACAGAAGCATATGCTTTTGCTCTAAAATGGAATGCTTTCCTCCGTTTCTTCAAATGGTCTGGGCTCAAATGCAATGGTCTTTTCAGCAGTGTCCTGCAGGTTTTTGCAAGTATGAGTCCATGTTCATAACTGGAGGCAGTGGCAGTCACAATAGTGTGCAACACAGGGTTGAATAATATAAATATCTGGCTGTTTGCAAATCTGCATTTCACTGCTTCAAATCTTTGCAGTTCCACAAAATTTTGCTCTCAACAATTGTGCAGCAGATGCACAATTATTGTTGTACAAATTAAGCCAGAAAATAGTTGTGATCATGGTGGTGTTGAAAGTTTTGTAATCGTATTTGTTTGTTCTGAATTTTTGCTCCTGTTGGAGACATTATGGACCAAAAGAAGACAATTCTGCCAGCATGAAGTGGGGACTGGCAAAGTTCAGTTTCCACCTCGCTCTGCCAAGGTGCTGTAATACAGCATGAAGGCAAAACTAAGGCTGTACTACAGGGCTTGAGAAACCTTTCCCAATAAAATGCCATTATTTTGATATCAGGCTTTAGACTGATTATTGAGAAACCTGGCTGTCATTCTTTGAAAAGCTTTGGGCCTGGAAGAAAGTCTGTAGCATATCCATTTAAAATGGAGAAATCCATCAAGTGAGCTAAATGCTGTGCAGTTCTGGCAGCCCTTGCACAACATTATGTAGCAATATACAGTCTACCAGGGGTAAATGACATCTTTGTGCATTTTGCAAATATGACGTCTGATTTTTTGTGGAAATACATGAAGAGCAGTTACTTGGCTTTGCTTGAGTTCCTTGAATACGTGCAAAGATGAAAAGTTTTTGTCTTTCCACTTTTATTGTTGAGACATTCTGAAACTTCAATTTCATCAATAATGACATTCTGGATTATTTTTCAAGGGGTGTGATGCAAATGGTGGATTGCAATACAAATGGTGGGTTGTGTCTTTTCTATTGTATGAATAACACCGAAGATTGGGTTTTGTTTCTGTGAACAAACCCTGTACATAGCTGTGTTTTTTCAGTATTGTCTGTTATAGTCACTGACATTACGGTCTGCTACAGTAGTGTCCAGTGCTACTAAAACATTACAGACAAGTAGGTATTTACATGTTTCCCATAACAAACAGGTGCCTGTGTTGCACGTACATACACTATATTGCGCATAGCATGCCTTTATGCACGATATGGAATTCAGCAAGTGTACTATCTGGGTCAAAAATCAGGTTCATGTACAGTAAACCAAGCATAGAAATTGGTTCGCCAGATCACTCACTGCATATAATGGAGTGTCAGCAAGTGACAAACCTCTAAAGCATTGCAAGTAAGTGAATTCAGGTAATAGAGAGACTGCAGAGCTAAATCTGACATTAATTAATCACCAGTGTCTGTCCTCCTGGTGTAGCAGAAATATTAGTAAGTTGCTAATACAATATACATTGGAATATTTATGTACAAAGTTAAGAGGCATGCCTGGAACAGTAATTTTATTTACCTGTTTTTACAGGAAGCAACACACTGTACTCTAGCAAAATGTTCAATTTTTCAAATGTTCAAATTTCTTTGCGTGATATCTAGGGTCATATGCAATGTGTTGTGCAGACCAGAGCAGTAAACTGGTTTTCCTTAAGGGTGTTGCAGTTTGCAGAACCCGTGGTTTGATTTTTGCAGTGTAGGAATTTTCCATGGACTGTGCTTTACACCCTGTCTTCTGTCTGGCTCCCTAGCTTGAGCAATGCCTCATATTCCATAAGTTATCCCTCTTCCTTGTGCTATTGCTGACTCAATCTGACTAGCAATGATTTTAGTCTTCTGTGACTAAACAATTTTCAATACAAATTGTAATTTGAAGCTAAATATTGAAGCATTTCGTCTTCTATGCTTCCAAGCTTGGTTGTGATAGTGCTGTTGGCAAAGCAACAGTTTTGTTTTGCTAATTTGCTCACTTTCTCCTTATGCTAACGTAAGTTATAGTACCCAGCTATAATATTTACCCTGCAAATGAAATGTCATTAAATGTACCTGTATGTATCATGTACATGCAGGTACATATCATCATCAAGAGGAAATATATGCAACATATACTGAGCTTGGCTTCAAAACAGAGTCTAAGCACAGCATGTTTTATTTCCTCAGAAGGATAATTGTCATTAAATTTAATTACATAACTTTGCACCGATTCCATCTCAAACAACAGAAGGAAATTGCAGGTTCTCTGAATTTGCGGAAATGACCCAGACAAGTGCACAGGCAGAGCAAAGCAGGTAATCCTGAACCTTACACAAAAAGATGGTCTACACACCTCTCCATTGCTGTCTCCCTTCTCGCATCTGAGCAGTGTCACTTAATGCTTCACCAGGTCTGAAGTATCCCAGAATAATTGGAATTACCTAGAGTATTGTTCTGAGATTCCTCCTTCCTGCTTCAAGGCAAAGATAAACCGAAAGCTCACTGTTAGAAATAAACTACACTGACAACAGTTTACTCTGATCTCTAAAATCAAAGTGAGTGGGAGAGAAGATGCCAATGCAAAGAACTATGTTCATATTTAAATAAATAGGGATTTCTACTTGGTTAATAGGCTTTTAGTTTGGAAAAAGATTGCTGCTTCCTAAGTTAGTTTGTCAAAGACAGTCAACAACCTGCACCTAAAATGCCTCATGAATGCTCTAGTAGATCCATTTCAATTTTGTGAGCCACTTTTCATTCCATGAAGATGATGGATACCTTCATCTTACACAGCATGTACAAAGAGAGATTCTTATGGATGTCTTGCTTGAATATTGCTTCTTATAATCAATGTTAATTTACTAAGATTGGAAGATAAAAACTGCTATAAACCCATTCTGAAAAAAATAAACTTGCAAAAAAATAAACTTGCAGAACTATATCAATCACAATTCTTTATTCTTTTACTCTGTAGAAAACAAAATATGAAAGCCCAGCAGAATTTCTTGGATCACATTCCCGTGTTAAAATATGTTGATGTTGACATTAAATCCTTTTGAAAGCTTACCACTTACCCTCCCTGCACCCAAAAAACACTTTTAAAATTTGGGGTTGCTGACTTGCGTTTTCCAGTAGCACTGTTGAACTTTCTGATTTTTATTTGTGCTGTGAAGTAGCAGTACAAAGAAGTAAAATAACGATATTTACAGCTATGCATACACCACAGACTTAACCATTTACCCCTCTCGTCTGTGGGATTCTGATATCTTCCAAAATGTGAGAGGCATTCATAAAGAGAGTTTTCTGGCAAGTAGTGTAATAACACCCAATTTCTAATACAATAAATCTAACTGATAGGATTCCGATTAAAAAAAAATCAGGAAATTATCAATTCAATACTGTAATTTCCAAGTGCATTTATAGATTTCTCAGTTTCACAGCAAATTCTCACTTTCAACATGCAACACTGGTGTTGAAAGACAGTTCAACTCTCTTATTTAAAGCTAAGGTCTATTTTGTATGAAGAATATAATGTGAAGAATTGTGTAGAAAAAAATACTACATTCATAAGATATACAGCAGCTTAGTGTAAAATTATCACCATTCAATAAAAATTTAGGGGTAGAATCCTGATTCTTTTGAACTTGATGACAAAACTGTCATAGTTCAAACTAAGACAATGACTCCAGGTGTTAAAGTGCCAATAAAGCAGATAACATTCAAAAAGGGTAGTTAATGGTCTTTTCTTTTAAAGTGCATATTATTATTAATGCTAAGTCCTGTTCATGCTTAGTTCATCATTGTTTATTTTCAAATTTGGGCCTCATGGCAATACAATACGGAAGGGTTATGTTCATTGCCTCATAACCTAGGAATGAACCTTCCTGCCTCCTCCTCCTCCCCAGAAGTACTTTGCCTGAGGAATAATCACATTAAAATCAGTAGGATTTCTCCCTGACTGAGGTAGCACGCAGCTTGAAGCGTTGGCAGAGCTGAACTCTAAATTAAATTGACATCCTCATTCTTCTGCCCATTTCCTCTCCCAGTGTTGTTCTGCTGGTGCTCGAATAGTATCAAACCTGCATGGCTGCTACAAATTCTAGTTCTGATACTGCTGGACAGATGATGAAACATTTTTAAAACCCACAGAGTCTTTTTCCCATTCATTTAGAAGGAATAATTAAACAAAGATTTGCATATAGGAAAAATCTATTGCAGCATTGTAAAACAACGGAGGTGTGAGATGTAGGACTGGAATTTATCTATTGGAATACCAGTTATTTCATTATTCTGTGATTTCTTCATCCTTGTTAGTCCCATTCCTACTAGTGTGATAATATGCACACTTCCCTGCACAGCAGTACTGACAAACCACATGAAATTTCTATTTAGTTCCAAAGTAATTTTTGTTGTGAGCATGTGTTGATTGTTGCCCTGGGCAGGAAGATGACTTGGGAAGAAAAGGGTCTGAATCTGAAAACACCCCCTATGGGGCCACGTAATGCTAGCTAGCTAGTAATCCTTCCCTCGTGCTAGACAGTAACTGAACGTGCTAGCAGAACTGAGTGCTATTGTATGAATGTGTCGTGTAGCATCATAGAATCATTTAGGTTGGAAAAGACCTTTAAGATCATCGAGTCCAACTGTAAACGAAACACTGCCAAGTCCACCACTAAACCATGTCCCTAGGTGCCACGTCTACAGTATACTTGTACTTATTGTATTTCTAATTATAAAATTACTAAACAACAAGGCAGAAAACTCACCTATTTGATATTCCAGTAATAGCGAGGAAAACTCTATATTGCCCAAGTTTAATGGGTAAACGCTGTCCATTTGGATTTGTCTTTGACTATGCTAGTGGTAACTGTATCTGATGGGAAGTGTTTGCAAGACTGAGCTCTTAATTGTACCTACTCTGCATTACTGTACTTAAAGTATCATGAAGAAACTGAAACCAAAATGCTGCTGCCCATCTCTTGGGTAGTAGCTACTGGGCCAGATTTTTACAATAAGTGGAAATTTGCAGATATGAGCATTGCTGGATTAAATGGAAATCGTGACACTTTTGATCTGGCTGCAATCTCTTCCCATAATGTTTAAACCCGACAGTTCCAAACCCACTGTAAAAGCTGTCAAGATGTACTTCTGGAAATGTGGGGATGGGTCAGCTTTGTTCCAGTGCCTATGTATTTGGGGATCCTGACCAGAAGCCAAACAAAACACTAATTAACACTTATTATTGCCAACATCAAAATAAACACCTTGAAAAAGCAAAGTCTGTTAGCACTTCGTTATCTTTTGCAAACTCAACCTCCTTTTTGTAACTGGACAGAATGATCCATGTAGAAGAAACTTAAAAAGCAGCTCCAGAGACCATGCCATTTTTTTTACTTTAAGTGCGTAAAATATTTCACATATTCCTGTAAACCATATATGGTGGTTTGTTTCATATTGCATTGGGGGTTTATTCTGTTGATTAAACATTGAGTCATTTACATTTATATGACTTCTGCAATAACAGCTTTATCATGGTTACATTATTACTATTACAGTTTAACCTCAGGTAAAAAGAAAATCTCATAACTCTATACATTTTTCTATCTAATAAATCTGATGATCATGGCTTTATATTCACTACCTCAGTTAATACAAAGTTAGTTCCTATTTTCCAGTTAATACAGACTGGGATAATGCGTTCTGAGTCAAAAGCAAACTATCCTATAGATCCTCCTGCCCATAATTCATTTTGCAATGCCAAGTAGCAAAACTCCTAATTAAGTGGGACAACTAGCATTCAGATTTTTCTGCCTGCAATATACAGAGCATTAATGAAGTCAACACTTCCTGCCATGAAGAGTCTTGTTCAGAAATGGATGAGGGGCTGGAAACAGAACAGGAGGGTGCAGCATGCGGAATGGCATGGTGGACAGGTTGCTTTCCAGTTAATCATGACAGAGTGACCAATGGTTACTGACTCCTTTGTTATGCTCTGGACGTTCTCAGTGCATATATCAGGCAAACATCTGATCTTGGTGAAATTGTTTTTCTTTTAATAAATAAGCCTTATCAAATAAGAAAACTCTCAATCTACAGCCATGCAACGCTTTGGAATACAAAGACTAAGAAAACTTCAGCTCATTGAGATCTGCACAGAGTTTGTGGTGAAGAACTTGAGCCTCTCTTCTTCATCCTGGCTTTTAAGAAGATTGCTAGTTAACTAGCTACATACTTATCCAACAACTTCAAGCCTGAATCTCTCACCTTTGGAGGGACCATTCCTACTCCCATTGAAATCTAAAAGGCTTTTTGCAGTGGCTTCATTGAAAATAGAATTTGGCTCTCTTTCACTAAATTATCAAATCAACAAGGAAAAGGTTTAGTATTCACATACTAATTGATAGCATTACTTTACCAAAAGCTGTGAAAAGTAAATGAGAGGATCATTAAAAAAAAAAACAAAAACAACATAACTGCTGAATGTAGCTGATCTGAAAAAGTGTCTGAAACAAGTGAAAACAATTACCAAATAATAGTTTCTTTTAGAAGCTCATTAACTAATGTTAACTTAATTTGGAACTTCTTAATAAAGCAAGGTAGGCAAGTCATGTAATTAGTAAGGTTTCGTTCTGATCTTATTTGAATCTTTGAAAATAACAGCGCTTGCTCTACTGAAACCAATTAAATGATAATAGCCAAATCAGGATCACCCCCCTTGCATGTAAAAGCCTCCTCTAACAACTACTGAATGTCAATGGAATTTCTTCTGTTGACTGAATGAATGCTGAATTTGTCCAGGGGTCAGTGATCTTGGTCAATATGACTCTACAGTTATAGTTTTTGCTTGCACACAATCTTTTTTGCAGCATGGCATTCACAGGTGTGTAGGGAACCATCAGACTTCTGCTGGTGGAAAGACAATATTGAATCTGATCCACCCATGAATTCCAAACAGAGAGGAACAATGCTGGGCATGTGCAGCTGGTGAGAGGAAATTTGCCTCACTGAGTATTACGGGGTCAGAGACTGGAAAAGAAAATTTGCTAAGCTCCAGTTAATTCCACAACTAGAAAACAGCAAGGATGCAGCAATTTAATTTGCATCACAAGAAGGTGATGGAGTTAACCCTGACTTATGTCACCTGAGTACCTAGTCCAAAAGATTTATAGTTATTATGATGTTGACTTTTGCAGAATTGATGAAACATTGATCATTGAAGGAATACAATTTAGAATTATCTGACAGGTGATTCTCCTGTTAAACCATTTCTGATGTTTGTTGTATTGCTCTGCAAGGATTTACCCTTAAGAGAAAATACTCTGATGAGAGCGCAAACTATGTAAATTTAGAAGTAGATGAAGTGCTAAGAATTGGTTTGATCTATTTTTTTACTGCCTCTTCATTACCACCTTACCATTCTACACTACTTCAGATGGAAAGTATCTCCAGGGAATTTTTACCTTGCTTTGAAGAACAATATTGTACAATCAAAAAATGGAAAACATTAGGAAATGAACTGCAGCAATGTTTAATTTTGAACACAGATGATGACCAAAAATACCTCTAGATTTTTTTTATCAAGGTCATTGAGAAAAACCTCAACCAAACATGGCTATTCTTGAATAAGTCAATGGTGCTAGAAAACACGGTTGGTAGAATTCAATGTCTCAGAGAGGTAAGAAACATCCATTTTCTAAGGAGCGACTTTCTCTGAGCCAAACTTATGATATTCTGCCAGCAAGCGTTTTCTCGCACAGGTCTGCTGCTTCCAAAGTTTCTATGCGAGCCCTGCGTTGGCCCTCTGCAACGGCAGGCCCCAGAGCACACCTCATTACATTGCTCTTGCTTAGCATATTTTTGAAGTAGCGGATCCGTTAAACATAAGGATGGAAGCAATCTGCAGAGCACATATTGATAGAGGTAATGCAGAAAGATTATGTTACTTCCTCTGATGGCTACTTATTTTTTGCTTTTATATGTTGACCCACACGATGATCTTTGATGAGGGTAGTGTATGGCGTTCAGAGAGACTATCTATATCTGTTGCTCGACATCAGCTGCAGGATAGTTAAAATCTGTGAATTTGTAATGTTCCCCAGTTTTTCTTTCTTTCCAGAGAGATACTGTATCGTCACAGGCAGTCTTTCTCTAATAATTATCCATCTTTTACTCCCCCAATTCTTACTTCATTTTACTCTGTCCTTGAGCAGAACTAAACCAATAAACAGAGCTGAAGTTTATTAATTCACTACTGTATAATGCTCTCTCACACATGTATCTGTGCTATCCTACCATTTCCTAGCTATGATTTTATAATGCAGTAGTAAAAAAGGTCTTATGCTATTAAGACCTTATGCTTATTATGCTTCAAAATCAACTTTAGAAATCTCTCTACTATAAAATACAATCAAAATAGTTAAAGCTGAACTACAGTAAAAATCAATAAGCAAAATATTTATTCAGCAGTCTCTAAATAAAAAATAGTGGAGCTCTGTTTTTTTAATTTATCGAGTCAATTAACTTCCTTTTTAGGTTGCAAGATCCAGTCACTTTTTCTTTGTATCTCGTAATGAAACTTATTCAAACACAGCTGTATACATTGCTCTTTTATGTTCCACTAAAACCAGGCAAGAACTTCTGAGGTGGAAGTTTAACCACCTACATGTATAATATTATCACACACATGCTGGTACTCCTGGAGAAATGAAAAATAATAGTGATAGCTCTCATTAATAATGGATTTATAGGAAGCTATAGTGTTATAACCATGAAGTTGTAATAGGAATGAGAAGCATGTTGGTGGTCTATTAATATTAAAGTTCAAAATTATTCCTTATTCATGTATAATCCCTTCAGGTTTTATGACAAGACATATCATGCACTAATTCTAATCCAGAAATTGCAACAAACCCATACATTTTTAAAAACTGAGTCTGAGTATCTGACAGGGAAAAATCTGTTTCTGCAGTTTAAAAATGGGTGTCATGGTTTACATGGAATTGACTGCAGGCTTTAATTTTTACAGTGTTAATTTCTTATTAAAAAAAAAGAAAAAAAGATGAGCCTGTTTTGGTGTTAGAACAATTCAGTATGACCACAAGAGCCCGGTGCAGCTGACGTGTTATGCACTAGTCTGATACTTCTCACTCAGTGGTCGTGTTACGCAGGGCACTTTTGGTATGTGGTGTGGTGCATCTTCCACAGCAATGCAGTATTTTTCGTTTAGTGTAGTTTGCACATTCCAAGAAACAATAACATCCAGCACGTTTGACATTGTCCAGTGAAATTTGTTCCTAGACACTTAGAAGGATCACTTGATTTCAGGATTGGTATGGTCATGCTACAGTATAACATAGTTCTAACTATATCTGCAAAGATTTTGTGTGCTTGTAATGCCTATATTATGATAGAACTAAAAAAAAGAAAAAAAAAAGACTTACAGTGAGTTAAATAGCTTTTTCTGTGAAGAGAAACAGAGGCTGTAATTTTGAATTAACATATGTTTAAAGGGCGCAACATGTGAAATAGTGAGTTATAACTATGTTGGTTCACTGAAGCGTTGTTTCCAAGGTCACAGCTTGTTTTTAATGAAACACCTGCAAGAAAGATATGTTTCATCTTTCTCTTTTTCTCTTCTGTAAAGATGAGAATGAAGTTTTAATTTTCCAAATTATACATTTCAAAGTATATATAATACAAGAGAATAATATATTTTTCTTCTTTTTGATCATCTAAAACTAAGACTGGCTGATGTACAAGTTAAGTGTTTGGAAGAAAAATTCCTTGTTTAATGTGGAGTAATATATTACACTAAAATGAGATTTTTTTTCTTCTGGTATATTTATAGAACAGAAAAAACCCCCTAGCTATCCTCCATTTCAGGCTTTTTAAATGTTAATGTAAAAGATATGTATGACATTACTCTTATAATCTTAAAAAGAGGAGTTATTAAAATGAAATTAGAAATGCTGATGAAGAATATTTGGATAAAACAAGAAACTCTTCTAATGGATTTTGTAAAATTTTAATGAGTTAAACAGTTTATAAAGAGCTAATTCTTTTATAAAAGTCAAAAGTTGAAATAAAACAGAATTACCTTTATGTGCTTGATTTTAAATACAGAACAATGGAATGCATACATATTGTATTTGATACGTTAAAAGAAGTATCATTATCAACAGAGAATGTGATTCTTAAGTCATTAAAAGGCTAAAAGGGAAATTGCCTAAACTTTGATTTTAAACATGTGGATAAAATGATACTGTGATGCTGTGGAGACTCAAACTCGTTCCAGAAAAGCAAAGCAATGAATGAATCCCTTGACCAAGAAATGAATACATGTCACTGGAAAATTAAGAAATGAACTTTAAATATAGATCAACAATTATAAAATGTATTGCAGCTTTATGGACAGAAATGATTAATTTTCTTCAATATTCTCTAGCAATTTATAGATTTTTTTTTACATTAAAAAGACTTTATCAAAGTCTTGATGTATTTGCAAATACAATACTTCAGGAATATTAGGAACCAAAGAACTGATAGATGCCTCACAGAACTTATTTCAGCAGCCGGGTCATTCACAGTCTTACTAGAACAGCAAACCATTATAGCCTACTAGAAGTGTCCAGCTATTAACAGAGGAGGGGACTCGCTACTCAGAATCTCCAGAAAGAAAATCAGCTGCACAGTATCTCCTTATTGCCACAGGTAAAGATCCTGAATAAGAAGTATCTAAAAACTTAGGGTGCTTGAATTGCTGAAGAAGTGTTAAATACTACCTGAACAATGTCTTAGATACAAGCTTGCACAGAACACGAGAGATGAGTGGCCCATCTTCATTGGTAAATCAGTATCTGTCAGTGAAGGCGGCGAGCAAATTGGTAAGTTCTCCCAGCATGATCTCCAGTTTCAGAAAGTTTCCATAAGCCTGGGAAGAATACTGATGGTCTATTGATCCTTAAGAAAGGAATTGTATTGGCCATTTACAAAGAGATGAGTAAAAAGAAAGTTCTGTAATGAATAGTAAATATACTCTTGGTGTCTGCGTGCTTATGTTGATCATCTCAATAGACAGGGAAGGTTGATACAAATGGAACTGTGTAGCACTTGGCGTACCAAGAACTGTGCAATCGTCAGGATTTCATTGGGAAGCAAAGGTGTGCAGCGTCTCTGCAAGTCAATGCGTTTGGAAGAATTACTTGGACAAGGACTAAACTAACTACAAGCAACTGTACTGTTTTTACAGATGGACCAGTGTACATGTAACTGACCATTAATCTTTTCATTGTGAGCCTTAATGTCTTAATTTACATTTTATATACATTAAACTGATGATGTGTTGAAAATTTTTGTAGGCTAAATACATCTAAATATACTTTTCCAGCAGCTGCTACTTAATGGTATATTCTGACAGGTACCTCAACATCATCTTGAGATTCATACTTTTATAAATGCAAAGCTAGAAGGCAATACTGACTTACATTCATGCTGTAATGAAAACTAATCATATTACTAGTATTTCTGTTGTGGTTTAAGCCATCATCATAGGAGATAATCTGTTGTTATAAGACTTAGCATGACCCATATGTGAGCTGAAGCTAGGGTAATGCAATTGAAGATGTATATTGTGTCTGGTACCAGGTGTGCATGTAAAGGAACCTCTTGCACAAAAAAGACTTAGTAAAGGTTTTATGGGTGTGTTAGACTCTATCCTGTGCATGTGACTGAAGAGAGGGAGATTGCCATTCTTGTCTGCTCAAATACTCTACACTTTTTCTTCAGAACTGGAGCACGCTGGCTAGACTCTCAGTATTTTGTCTAAAAGATTTGGATGAATACTGTATGCACTCTGTACTTCTGAGAAGGTGATTCTGTATCACCCTCCACATACAAACTGTTGTCTTTTGATTTTTCTTTTGTTTTTAGGTGAAATAAACCTCTTCCAACTGAAAGTCTCCTGGACAAACCACAATCAGTTCATTTTGAATAAGAAACAGGAGCTCCCCAATATTTTTTTTTTCTCTGTTGTAAATATTTGTTCTCTCTCATAAGGTTCAGAATAAAACACTCTTCTGAGAAGCGTATTGCTTAAAACAACATCTTCCCTATTGAGGCCATTACCACTGTGCCACTGTGTGCACTAGGGATTGTCTCCAGTACTTACTGCATGCGCTATGGGAAAAGAGGCTTTGTGACTGGGAACAGGAATGTCTTAAGAGCCATGTTTCATTACCAGCTCGTTATTAGTTTCCTGCATGGTCCTTATCTGGCTTCCATGTCACACTGTGCTGCCTGATGAGTGATACAGGATCATACTTCATTTCTGCCACTCTTCTTCTGTTTTTTCTGCTTAAACTGTAAGCTCTTTTGATCTCTTACAATATGACTGTCCAGCGTGTTGGATACTGAGTTGTTGGAAGAGCAACTTGATAGTATTTTGACTGAGGTAATTGGAACTGTACTGTTAAGTACATATTTATTTGCTGTGCTGGATTGGGACTTTATAACATTTTGCCTTATAAGGGGGCTTCTCTTGTTCCCACTGAATCATTAACTTTACTTTTAGTTTTGAAGGCTAGAAAGGACCATTGGGAAAATCTAATCTGACCTCCTGTACAGTGCAGGGCATGTTGTTTCATCCATATAATCAACAGCGTATTTTGGAAAGGCATCCAACCTTGATATAAAGGATTGAAATCATGGAAGAATCTACAAGGTACTTGAGTTAATGACGTTTTGTTAACAATCTGTTGAAATAGTTTGTTACCTCTGCACCCTGCCATGCCTTTTTGTGAAAGATTAAAGCAAGCCCTGTTTTTAACAGCTCTGTTCTAAATGCCTCTCCATCTAAATACTGTGTCTCCATGCAAGACTGTGATCTCATCATGTTTTTACATTTCTCAGGGAAAAATGAAACAGTCAAAGCTATTGTTAGTCACTCACTTTTCAAATAAGGTTATACAGTCTTTGAATCATTCTTTTGTGTCTTGCCAGAGTCCAAAACCCTTTCTCAATCTCTACCTTAAAAATTGGACACCCAGAGTGGACAGAATGTCTCAATAGCATGTGCTTGGCTGAACCAGCAAGAATAATGCTGTAATCAACTTGATAAATGCTTGGGCTTAAGAATTAGAAATCTTAAAATACTGAACTGTGCATGATTTTCCCAGTGTGGACTTTATGCCATTGTTATCAGTCAATGTTGATAATATCTTTTTTTACTGTATTACATATTTTTTCTGATCATTTGTAGATGTCATAGTGAGGGCCTTCCAGAGCTTTCCAGCATCTGCCTTGCTTGACAAATACAGCTACTTGTATATAGTTTAACAGTTAAACATATCAAATAGCTTAGCAAGTCCACTAGAGAACAAATTTTTTAGTGAAAGGGGAGAAGGGAAGAAAGAGTTACCAGGAGGACAAACATATTTGGGAAAAAGGGTGAGGAGATAAGCTGAAGCATGTAGAGAAGAGCTGAACTCTTCTTTTGCTACAACTTTTTCCTCTATCCTCCCTTCATATTTTCCCACCTGTCCAATTTATTCTTCATTTCTCTTCTACCCTGCCACCCTTATTTTTTCCACATTCCGTTATCAGTTGGAATTCTCAATGCAGAAACATTAAATGTTTCTGGTGTTTATGAAAAATTTTAACGCTCTTTTAAAACTGTGACCTAAATTACTTATCTGCCCCACACCTTTAGCTACCTGTGCTTCTACCTTTCTTTATCAAAGGTAATTCCTTTTGGAAAGTATTCAATGAATAACTGGAGGAGGTACTTGCAAATTGCTGTTTAACTTAGTAGGAAACAAGGTGAAGAAAGATACTAGAAACAGGAGTGTTTAAGAAAGCTGACACCTCAGACATCAGCCTGCAGAGCAGCAGATCACTCCCTCACAAGAACTGTGCAGTTCTAGTGCAGTACTAGTAGGCACTAAGTAGCTAGGTGTGCTGGGGAAGGGGTTTTCACAAGAATTTATTGTTAGGTGCTGTTGGAGACAAAGAGAAATGTATAGATCTGTTCCAGGGTAACAATTTGTCTTCCTCTCTAAAAGTGTGCTACAAAAAGACATACTCCATTTGTTTCTTCTGTTGGCTGCTGCCTGTTTAAACTCATGCATTAGTTTCAAGCTGTGCCTGAACGCTGAGTAGGACATGAACCCAGACCAGCAGGGCTCTAATCCTGCCTTCCCTACCAGTGCAAGGAAAAACGTAAGTTTTACCTGAGACTCTGCTGCTAGGTTTGATCCCAAATTTGTGACCATTACCACAATGTGTACTGACAAGCCATTAAACACATCCTTTCTGCAGTCTTTAATGATCTGCCTCAGGATTGCAAACCAGAACATTTAACTGGCCATCTGTTAAAAGTGGACATCATAGTGAAATAGGTAGGTACAGATGAGTAAATGTTGATTGCAGAATATACTGTCTAAAGACTATAGCTTTATTCATGTTAATATAAGAGTTTTTTTCTCTACTGGGAAGGCCAATGAAACCAGCAGGTTTACTTAAGAAGTAAGGCACTATTTGAAGTTAGTGATCCAGGACTGGATCTTGTGAACAATTTGTTTTTCTCTCAACGGTTGGTTTTACACTAACATAATGCTATTATTTCCACTGAGCTACCAGTATAAGAGGTGAAAACCAGCTCTGCTACTTCCTGATTACACTCTAAAATTTATTTCCTTTAGTATTTTAGCAAATGAAAGGAAAACACTGCTAGTTTTAATTAGGTCATATTCCACTGTTTTGTAAGGCATGAATATGCCTGAAATTAGAAGTCAGCAAGAAGAACAGTATTTCACAGTGAACAGTAAAATCTATTTGTGTCCTGAGTGCCATTGTCAATATAAATCAGAAACATGAACAGTGAAAGAATACTATCTGTCTACTTCTCTGTTTAAAAAAAAAATTATTACTGTGCATGAATTTTTATATACTTTTATATATTAGGTACTGCTATGCAAGTACGGCTTTGGTAACTGCCTTGCTGTAATAGGATTTGGAAGATAGAGAACCTCTTCTCAAAGAGGATTTATGGCTGTCTCCACAGAGTTAGTAGATAGATTTTGAATGCTCACCATAAGAAACAATTTGATTTCTTCCCTAAACCAATGCACTAAATTATCACAAAACACTTGGTTACATTGATTTGGAACTGATTTTAAAGAAGCATTTAGTTGTGCTCTGGCTATTGAGTTTCTGAGAGTAGTACAACAGTGAGAGGATCCAAAGGATATCCCGTGAGCTTACTTTGCGATAGCAATTGAAACAACATACAGCAACCAGGGATAATATAGATAAATAGAGATAAGCAGAAATGAACATCAGGAACTAGCATAAATCATGCAAAAGCTGTCCTCTCTATGAAGTATTTTTCACCCGATTGCCGTTATAAAAACAGTCCTCTCAAGCTTAGATTTATTCCTTTGTTGTATACAGTTTTCTACTTCTGACGGTTTCCTGCTTTTTTCCCCACCAGCCCTTCCTACCTGTTTAAAAGTAGTTTTAAATTTTTTTTCCTTGCTATTTTTTTGTGTGCTTCTGTATCAGAGCCAGTTCTTGGGAGGGAAAACCACGTCAGTTGGCAGGAATAGAGGAATTGACTAAGACAAAGTAAGAAATGGTGCCAGTCAACTCCTTCATCAAAGGTTAAGGATAACAATTGAGAGGGTTTTCCTGGATACATCTCATCTGCTGGTCAGAAATGGTGCACAAGTGAATTGTGAGAACATTTTATATTGGTATAAGATTTGAGAATGTCTTCTAGCCTGGCCAAGCCTGGTACAGCTCCTGCGTGCTGAACTTCCAGAAATGCCCAGAGCATGCGTGTTGTATACTGCAGCTCCTCAGTGCTCACACGCTAGGGCACGGATGGGTTGGCGTGCTGCGGTTGTGCTGAGGATGTGCAGGAAGCACTGTGCTTACTGCATATGTGCTGCCCACATGTTCTCACCTTTGCAGTAAATTCATTGCCTCTGTTCACATCCACTTTCCCTTCTCCCTACACATTTGATTTATTGCACAAAGGCAGAATGTGTTCTGTATCTGAAAAGCTCTGGCAATGTTGGATTTGCTGTGCTCAAAGTCCGCAGTACGTGCATCCCTACTTCTGACTGGGAACTATGGTCAGAAGTGTGCGAGTCTGGACAGGATCCTTTCTGACTGCTGTGGTGCCTTGTTAACCTGGGACTTACTCGCTCACCACCGTGTCTGAAACTGCTCCCCTCACCTTTCAAGTTTTCGAGTAAGTTCAGTTCTTTGGTTTTGCTTTTAGCAATTCAGGTTGCTAAGTGATGGCAATGCGGTTATCTGTTGCCCAGTGACTTAGAGGAAGGCTCTGGATAGCTGACACCCTAGTAAATAAGCTCAAAGAAGTTGATAGTCCCTGCTTAAAATGTTTAGGAGTAGAAATAATGCTGTGTGATGGAAGCTTCTTTTAATGAACAGTTGTGAGAACAGTTTGATAAAGGCTAGAAATATGTTGGATATTCACGAGTAACAGTTCTTTCTCAGAAATGAGCTTTGGTTTCTGAATACAGGGCAGAGAAAAAAAGCGATAAATGAAAGAGAGAATTTTGTTTGCTGCCAATAATTTATCAGCTCTAATCAGGGTGAAACCTATCCATTAAAATGTATGCGGAAATGTGATGATAGTATTAGGAGTGCCTCATTATTGTTAATTCATTTAGTACTCAGTGTAATAGCACTAATCATAATTAACTCATCTGGTATTAATAGGGTTGTCATACAATACGTACAGTATTTGCATGAGAATTCCACTCTAGATTCTCATTAATTAAAACACCATAAAAATGTCAGCACTTTAATTTGCCTTATGTTAAATACTATGACGAGGCTTCCAAGTTTTTCCTATTAGAATTTATCAAAATACTGCTGCTACATTAATTTTAGCCAGAAATAATAGTTTGTAACCACCTATTTATCGGCTAATTACTGTTCAAAAGTCTTTCATTTTCCAGGGGATTACTGGTGCTAATGGACAGAGGAGGAACAGTAGCTTAATACACCTCCCTGGGGACGGTGCTGGGCTGAGGCCAGGCCTGGATGTGGGCCTGCGGGTGGGGGTCCATGTCTGGGCCACTGGTGCCTGCGGCAGGCACAGTTGTGGCTGTGGTACCGGTGGGGGCTGCGGCACCGGTGGGGGCTGAGGGGTAGAGGCTCGGGTTAAAGCAGCTCCTATAGGAAGGGGTCTCCCCGCAGCACCATCCGGAACCTCTCCAGAGGCGTCAGGAGGAAGGGGCAGCCCAGCTGCGCTGTCTCCAGGCTGGCCCTGAGCACAGGCAGCCAAGCCTCCAGGAGGGGGATGATCTCAGGGCCCTTACCAAGGTGTTTCTGTTTGGAAATTAAGAACAAAGGCAACGTATTCATGGCTGTTGTATCACTTGCTTTAGGGCTCTGTAAGCTACCCCTCTGCAGAAAGTTATTCTGAGCTCTCTGGCAGCCTTTTCACTGCCTCCTGCTTTCTCCTAAGCCCATGCCTTGCTGTGCTGCTTTAATGAATCCTTTTGGTTGGCTTATGGAAATCTTTCTTCAGAGCACAGGCACTGAGAAATTCTTGATTTCCTTGACCTCTGGTAATAGGCTTCAGCCTTTTACATGTGAAAACTGATGCCTACAAGATGGAAATGCTGCTGTTCAGAAGTTGATGTGTGCCCTAGATGTGAGCACTAGCAACACAGAAAGGCAGCAGTCGCGTGCTTTTTGTGTCCTGATCACTGTACATCAGGCCTCTGACCAGCTTTGGGCAGCCCACGTGGCTGGCACAAGGTGCTTCTCAGGAAGTCTGCTGGGTGCAGAATGAAGCCCCAATCCTGGATCCTGCTTTTGTCCACAGGAGTTTTGCTGTTGAACTGAAGGAAGCAGGTATCACCTGCTGCCTTTGGCTGTGACAGAATGAGCCAGGGACACATGGGGTGAAGAGGACTAAGAGCTGTAGCAGTTTGATATCTGAAGAATAAATCCATGTTGTGCATTGGCTCACTTATTACGTGCATTGAGCCTTGGCCAACTGGAGGTTTGTCCCATTATAGGAATCACATGGCTCCTGTGAGAAGGGGTGGTGTTCACACCGCCTGCCCACTCTCAGGCAGCTCACTAAAGGAGATGATGTGATAAGAGGCAATGCTAATGTTCCTACAGTTCAAACTCTTGTATACTCTTCAATAAATTCATTGATGTTGTTAGCATTCAAGATATTAAAAAATCATTACTTAGATCCTACTTCCTCAGCTCAAATACAAGTGTGTCTTAAAAAATTCCAAGGGTTTTCTTTATTATTTCTCCTTCTCTTTGCCTTTTGGTTCTTCAGAATATGCCGTCTCTGCCACCCTAGGATATCAGAGCTGGAGGTCCTCAAATTATCAGATGAATCATGGCGCTGAAAGTAAAACACCAAATAGCCTGTGGCCACACGCCAAGCTACTTTGGCAGGATTATAATATAAGTGGGAGATTTAAACCTGATGTGGTAAAGAAGCAGCTGGAGTTGTACCTTGAGTGATGACTTGAGGGACTGGTATGTAGTACCTGGTTTGAGCTGCTATTATTGATCCAGGAGTTTGTAGCTCTATAGAGTACTAGAAGAGTTTCTTCTCTATGCTTTCCTAATCTACAAATGTCCTGTGGTGTTAACAGTTTCCATACTTTATGTTATAGAAGCACACAAGTTGCATATAAGCTTTAGAAGATCTTTGTTTTCAGACTGAGTGCTTCAGGATCTGTGAACCATCACAGGGTTAATTAAAATTCATGTTTTCCTTTTTATTTTCATGCTGCCTCATTTGTATTCAGGGCACGTGCTGAGCAGGTTTATTTTGATAGATTGTTATCCACAATAAATTGAAATACCTTCCACAGTGCTCTCTGTAAGATAAGAAAAAATTACTCGAGTTATATTCCTAAATCCTAGGTGACTATGCCAGTAGATTGATTTGTGCTGTAGGTTTCCACCTTCATTTAAACATTGCTGAAATGAGCCTGAAGCTTAATAATTTTTATCAGCTCTTTAAGAAAATATTGGAAATTATTAATTGATTGTGCATATTAAAATATTTATACAGCAGTAGAATCATCATTCTTATCACTGATACACACTATGGTCCAAAATCTATCCATCAGTTCAGCCATTTTTTATTCTGTTTTGTTTTCTCTCATGGGGCAGTTTGTGACATTATTGTGTTATGTCTGTGGTATAGTATAATATAATGAATACACTTTTGATGCCAGCACTATTAAGGTAGCTGTTTATTTGTGTTGACATGGTACCAAAGGGCTGAATAGATGGCAGGTCTCACAACCAGGTCCCAAACTTTGTGCAATGAAAGGTGAAAAAGAGGGTCTATGGACCTTGTCCAAGTAATAACGATTTTTCTGAATATAAAGAAACGTACAGGGATTTTTCTGAATATAAAGGAATGCACAGGAAAAAAGGAATCTTGATCTCACTCGATGTGTCCGTAGTAGATCTATGCAATTATGATTCAATTTTTAGTATTTTTCCTCAAGAAGTTGCAGTTTGCGAAGGCAAACAACATTGAGGTAAGCAAGGGAGAAAAGTATAGCCAAAATTTACAGATATGTTTAAATATATAAAATCTCCTCTTTGTCTTTCTATATACATATACCTGTATATAAGATGCATTTTTGCATACATCAAGGTATTTATTTGGGGGGGCATTTTCTGATAATGGACAATATATGGATCAGCTGTGTCTCACTGCCCTTACCCTGTCCTATGGTTACTTGGTGTTAACGTGGCAGAAATATAATCTATTACTTGAATCCGAATTCTTAGCTAAAGGTGGTAAAACTTGTCTTCCAGTGGTGGGAAAAACTCTTTAGGGGTTGATAGCAATCCGATCTGATTCAGGTCATCTAAGATATGAACTGTCTCCTGGAAGATCCCTTCTCCCTCTGTAGGCTATTGGAGTGCCTAAAAAGTTGCCTTAATATGGAGGTATTTAAGTGTCTGAGTAAGGTGAGATAGGACTGAGCCTACATCTACAAATATAATGATAACTTTTAAAGACTCGTAAAATCTTTTAAAGCTCGTGAAGGACAGGTCATTCTAGTCTGGTCTGGTCCTGGCCCTGTTACTGCCTTGCTGGATGAACTTTGAACAGCTCTTTGTCAGCTCTTCCTCAAGGAAGTTTCTCTTACTGTCTTCGTACAACACCCAGCGCAGCTGGATTCTAAGCACAGTGAGAGCTTTTGTACACTGTTATAAAAAATACTAATAATTTCAACTTTAGGATTCCCTTTCTTTGCAAAAGTGTTGTGTTTTGAAGGTGTCTTGGCAGTGCGTGATCTTGTCTGTCTTCTCACCACAGTGGGGGAGGCAAAGCCATGCACTTTTTATGCAGTCTCTTGTCAAAGGAGGAACTTGTAACACATCAGCTGGAGAAAGCTGAAATGCTGGACCAGTTTGCAAGAATTCTGACAGAAAAATGATATATTTTGATATTCTTTCTTCCTACTGTTTTTCCTGGCAGCCAATTCATGTTCATTTGAGAAAATTCTGGTTTCTAACTTGGCATAATGCTATTGATTGGCAGAGGTGAAGGGGCTACTTGCTTATAATTTGTGTCAATGAGGAAAAGACCCTTTGATATCCTGTGTTGATCAGGAATTTTCTTATTTCGAGAGAGGGAAATGGAAACATGAAAGCATGGCTGCATTCAGAAAAGTGACTCTCTGAGTGTGATGCATTATTATATTCTATGCTGTAGTGTGTTTTCTGAGTTCCTATTTGCTTAGAACAATAGCTGAGAAAACGAGGTTTTGCTGCTGCGGAGCTCATGCAACAGTGGAAAGGCAAAAGATGTTGTACTTTGCCTCTTGCAGTGTCAGTACAATTGCAGCCAAGCCCAGAGCCTTTCCCTATTGGTGTTGAGATGCAAATAAAGAAAAGTTAACAAAATTTGTTTTCTATTCTTTTTTCCCTTGTCCCAGTAATGAAATAAACTTGGCTGCTTGACAGGTCCCCACATTTCTTTTTGAATTCCACAGTGACCAGATCTGTTGAGGAAGATCTTTACAGGGAATTGCATAACAAACTGAGATGCTGTTTTGGAATTTCCCTTCTAATGCTACTTGCACTTTTGAAGAGGTGCTACCAAGATTGGTAGGCCTGATTGTCTTTATACATTTTTCCCACTTATAAAGTTTATGCAGACTTTATATACTTTTTCTATTATGTTTTCAGACCCAAATAAGAGTTTATGTGCCTAATGGTTTATTAGTTTCTGCCTTATCAGCTGGTCTAAAGAAGATGTAACCTCTGCTCATCAACCTTGCTTATATCCTTATACTGCCATGGGTACATGAATAAATCTCGCAAGATTTTTTGCCATTAAAAACTGCTTTGCTCTTGTAATGTGTCCCATTTCTCTATGCACCATTATCAAAACTGTGAGTAAGCGACTTTTTTCCTTATTGATTAAAACTGTGATGTTAAACTTGTTTTTTGTGCATAATCTAGCAGAGGACTGGTTACTTACAGACTTGATACAGGTTACTGGTTGAGAGTCTATCTATCTCCTGTGTTTTGTGAAATTTCAAACTAGATGAATATGCTGGTTTGCTCTGACAGTCTTTTCAGACAAAAACTTTTTCATGATATGATCTAAGTCTTACATGCTGCTCTTATTATCAGATCTAAAAGGTATTTGTGTGTCTATCTGCCTGGACACTACTAAATGCATTTGCTTTGCTGAAAATTTCTTTGACCAACTCTTAGTAAAAGTGCAGTGATGTTGGGAGGTACCACTTGAATCTTTCATAATACAGATGTCAAAAGAAATATAATGATACTATTGAGTATTGTGAGCCTGTTATCTATTTGACTACTTTAGAGAGTTAAAACTTAGGGCTGGGTTGTTGTCTTCTCACTACCCTTTCTTTTCTGAGATAATCTGATCTTAATGGGGGAGGCAGGACATGTTTCTGATATACTTCAGCTCATGAGGTGGCTGCAATAGATTTGCACCACTAGTGAGATTCTCCTGTAATGTTGTCTATAGAGTTGGCCACCCACATCCAACTGCATGAACAGAACAAGAGATTTTAAGAGGAGCAGAGGAGTGGAGTACTGCTTTACAAGCAGGGGATCCAAAATCTTGGCTTGCCCAGAAAATGCAAACTGGGAGACGATGTGGTAACAGTCCGTTACTATGTTAGCAGACATTACAGCTCTTCTTTCTCTCCCCCTATTTAATCTCAAAGGCACTGTTGGTGCCAACAGAGAGAATGTTTCAAACCTTCAAAGCAGTAAGTTTCTGGGACGTTTTCCTACTATGTGGGGGAGAAAAAATGGAAAACACTTTGAGATGGATGTTAATAAATTTAGTAGTAGAAGATATACAATAGCAGGAGACTAGACTCAGTAACTCTGGTGGTCCTTTCCAGTGTTGTATTTCTGTGGAGAGCTTAATCCTCTTCTGTATAAATCATTCCATACTTGCCACCCCACGAAGTAGGTTACACTGCACTATCCCTGAGCTCTAAATTTCTTAATCCTCTCCTCAGCCCCATAGAGGGAGGCCCATTTGCCTAATGCTTTGCTCACTTTTGTGAGCAAATTGGCTGGGAGGAGAAGGGGAAGGAAAGGAGCAGGAAAGGTCATCAATGTGCTTGCCCATTTCTTCCATTCTCAGCGTTATCTTTTCAGTCAGAGCTTGAAAATTCTCCTGCAGCTGATGCAGCAGATTCTCCGCCAGCTGCAAGGAGGAATCTGATCTGGCCCCATTTACTTGCCATTACAACTACTCAAACTGTTTTGACTTACCATAATGAAATGTTATTTTAAAATCCATCTTTACAGATAAAATTGGTTTTCACTTACATTTTTTAGTTCTTGGTAAAATCTGGAATTATTTTTTTTAATGCTGCTATCCCTTTCTCTCCTTCCCTCTCTCCAGTCCTGAATACCAAAGTGCAAAAACCCAGAACATCCTGACTCCTTAAACTGCACATTGCTGACACAAGTAAAGGCTAACCTTATAACTTGGGGATGTTTTGGGAAAAGAATTTAGAAAAATAGATGAAGATCTATTTCTTCTCAAAACTTGCAGAACTAAAATCTCATTTCTGAAGAGTTATAAAACCTGTACTTTACTAAGACAGATTACATCCTTTAGACAATTACTGGCATTCCCTGCACAGGGAAGTGAATGGCATTATATAGAAAAGGAGGTAATTCGCTGTTTTTCCGGAGCAAGAAGACAAAAGGAAAGTGTAAGAATTTCGAGCAGTTTATCATGTGGAAATAATGAGAAGCGTTTCCTCTCCACAGACCTGGCTCTGTGGGTTAGGGACCACAGCTTGGAAGCCTTCACCTGCAAACGTTCTCTTGGGAAAATTTGAGAACCTAGATGAAATCCTGATCGTATTGAAATCAGTGAGAACTTTTGGCACTGACATCAATGAGGCTAAAATTTTATCCCTTTTATTTTACAGTTGTTCTGTGTTCATAAAGTGCAAGGTATGCACTTTTTACTATAGTTGCACATGAAAGCAGGCCTAGAGAGTTATGTATGTACCTATTGAAAAAAAGGTGTACGGTTTCTCAGTTAATATGCCACAGGATTTGTTGATGGGATATGAGCTAAAGGAATAAATTATTAAGAGACTACTGGCACTGGGATACTGGAAATGGAAAAATATGTATAGTTAGGACCAGATGTTAAGCTGGAGTTTCAAAATTAATATTCTGTATGTAGGATGACTACGGAAGCTGAAAGGCTTAAGCAAAATGCAAACCTTCCAGGGGAGATGAAAAACTCAGGCCTCACCACTGAAAACTGGAAACTCTTCTTGCAGGGAAGGCTTTCTACCTGTGAAATGGAGATAACAGCATTCTATTCTCCTTTCTTTTCTTTGTTAGTCTCTATTACTAATAGCCCAGAGACTATTAGTAATAATGTATTTATATAGTCTGTGTTATAAAGATCTGTTTGTGTGAGCTTATAATAGTACCAACAAGAATTCACTGATATCGTTCAAGGCAGAAGTTCTCTTTAATGTATCTCCCAATGAAAAATTAAAGTGTCTATTTTTGAAGTACAGTAAATTGATCAGATGTTTCTCAGTATCTTACTGTGCTTCATCCAGTATTTTAATGAAAGAATAGGGTATTTCTCATTACAGTGCCAAAACTGCAGAATTGAGAGAAGTGAATTGCTGTTGTTATGGGAACAAAGGTCCAGCAAACTGCTTCGGTTCAATTGTTTTGAAACAGAACTGGCTTCTTTCATGGATGCTGCACATATGGGAAACCAGCCTGGCCTGAGGATGGCCTATTGCCTGCAACACAGGCTTCCCTAATGACGGCGTTTTTGCCTTTGACACGCCCTGTGTCATCTGCGCTCTTTCAGTCATTCCTTCTCTAGGATTTCCATTATTTCCCTTGTTTCTGATTTTGCTTTAATTTCACATCCATTTCTATCTTTTCTTTCCCTAGTATGGCCTCCAAAATCTGAGATTTGGTTGAAATGAATGCATGTGTTGTATGTGGACAGAACAGTCATCCATCCCTCTCCCTCACGTGCGCATGCACGTAGGCACAGAATGAGAGGAAGATGGAAGTAAAATCCTGATTTTTCACTTGAGAAAATTTACATTATTAAAACATTTTCAGTTACAGAAGATAACATAAATAATTTATTAATACACCAATACTAATACACTAATATTTAAAAATACAACCCGATGGTAGCTATGGGGAAAAAAAAATATCCTTATACAAACTTGCATGCCAACCATGTCCTGCCCTAGAGTCAGCCAACTAAATTTTGTTCTGATGATGTAATTCTCATAACTTAATATCTTTGCCTGAGACTGTGATTTTGACTTAAGAACTAGTTTCTCTACCCACGCAGAGCACTTCACCTCCTTAGCTTGATCATGCTCTTGAATTAATCTATCATATTAAAAGTGCTTGATTTCTGATTATATTAAAGTTTGAAAGGTGGTAATGTTGTCTTCTCTGTTCCCCATTCACAGCACCTAAATGAAGTGTCCAGAATGCCAAAGTTGTGTAGCAGTCAGAAGCTCCCAATGCACAATTTTTTTTTGGAAAGGGAAAGAGGCAATTTCTCTTTAATTGGGACAGCAATGCTTTTTTCCTCAAATGTCAACACCTAACATTGTGAGGAGACCAAAAAATAATGGGGCTACCATACAGTAAATAACCGTGTGTGATATTACAGTTTTACAGAGCAAGAAATACTTTGCTTGTGCTTCACTTGGCTTTTGCTTTATGAGACAATAAAGTCCTCTGGCAAATAAATGCCAGGTCCTCAGCCCAAGGGAGTGGTGGTGCTTCTCAGAAGACTTTTGCAGGGCTTGTTTATTGCCTCATAAACTCAAAGCCAAATGAAGTTGCTATAATGTTACATTTTGCATATGAATTATGCCTCCCCTGTCCATCTGCAGTTATGCATACCTATTATTGCCTGGGTTTCTTTCCCTTCTGTCTGTCCTCCTTTGCATTTCTACCTGCAGATGTTGTGCTAGGTGGGACTACTAGCCCAAAATGTATGGGAAATGTCACTGCTGCTAACCCTAGGTATTTATAAGTCAGGCACCAAAATTGTAAGATGCAAACAGAAATCAGCGCATGCTGGATATGTCTTCCAGAATCTGAGCTGATATGCTATATCTGGGACAGGTACTTATGTTTTTCTCTCGAGCTATGTGGACTTGCAAGTATGCTGTGTGGAAAAAAAAAGAAAAAAAAATGGAGATTCTTACTTAATCAAGTACCTTTAGGGGCTCAGGCTTCAAATATACTGTGAGAGTTGGTAACACTGAACGTGTCTTCCTCACTTCTGACAAGGAAAAATTTAAAGCCATGGATGACTACTGAAATGGACATGTTAGCCTTACTACAAAGTTGTCTGTCGGGAAGCTAGAAACCAGGCTGTTGAGCAAGTGAAACGGGCCGTCCCGTAGCAGATGGATTCACCTGTATGAATCTTGCGAATCCACACAGAGCTCTCTCCCTGTCACTGCCTACAGAACACTTAACAAATGCAAGAAACAAGAAAGTAGCCACAATTATTTCAGGTGGTCCACAAGTGTGACAAGATGTAATGAGATCATAGGATAATTCAGGCTGGGAGGGACCTTAGGAGGTCTCTAGTCCACTCCCCCACTCAAGGCAGTGTCAGACCAGGGTGCTCAGTTGGGTCTTGAAACCCTCCAAGGATGCAGACTGCACAGCCTTACTGGGTAGCCTGTTCCATTGCTTGGCTGTCCTCAGGGTGAAAAACTTTTCCTTATATCTACTCTGAACCTTTTTTCTTTCTATATATGTCCTTTGTCTGCCATCCTGCTGCCATACATCTCTGGAAGGAGTCTTGGCTCCATCTTCTTGATAACTGTCTTATAGATATTGAAAGGCTGCTATTAGAAAATGAAACTGAGCAAAGGGAAATTTAAGCCCACTTCTGTTATTTTTCTTTTTATCAGTGAGGGCTGTGAAGCTCTGGATCCCATTGCCAGATTAATTTAAAACTACTGAGAATATGCTGTAAGAAATAATTCTGCATTGACACCAGAGGGGAGGAGACAATTTCTTGTTATGTCCTTGATATCATATGATCCAATTAATGTTTTAGGGAGTGTGACCTGATGGAATTACATCCTGTGTAGATTAGAAGCACTTCTTTATCCACCCATGCCAGATTAATCCTAAACTTCTTCTGGTCAATAGTTTGCAATTATGTTAATGCTATTTATGAAGATTTCATTATGGGGACCCTTATGAACTGTGGAGTATAGACCTTCATAGTCTATTTTGTTAAAAAACTCATCGAGGGATGAAATGCATCAGCTCTCCCTGATGATATATGTTAAATGTGGGAAAAGTGGGTGATACATGTGTTATTTTATGAATATTGCAGGTTCATTGGTTTCTTTTATTGCATTTGTGTTGAGCTGCTGATATGGTAGCAAAGGGGCTCAGTGGCCAGCGAGCTGCCCTGCCTTCTACAGATGTTTGTATCAGCTGACCCTGACAGAGTATTAGGTAAAACAGGTGTATCTGCACTACTTGATGAGTGATCACCTGTATCCCATTGCTCCTTGATTCCCTTTGTTGAGATTAAACAAGGCTGCATTTGAAAGAGGGCAGAAGGGAGCTCTGCTAGGGCTGGAGCCTGAGTGGGGGCTTGCTGGGGATATGTGGTTGGTTGGCTGGCCTACAAGGGCTGCAGGGTTGTGCACCTCACAGATCCGTGGACTTCAGAGAGCTGAAGGCTCAGGCCTTGCTGAGGTACTTTTGGAGAGCCTGAAATGGGGTTGCAGGCTGCTGAACTTAAATGTCTGCATTTTGCCCATGAAAAGAGGGACTCTGCTGCTGTGAAGATGGAGAGTGTGGAGCAGGATCCTCCTGCCACTGCAACTAATGGCAAAACTCACAGAAGTAACTTGTGGTGTTATGCTGGGTAAGTGCCTAAAATGTTGTGTGCTGCAAATTTGATCATACTTAAGGGAGTCTTCATTTAACTGAAAGGCCTGAGCCCAGTCCCACTAGGGCAATGCAAAAATACTTGTGCTAGTGAAGACCAGGGAATCCTAGGCTTCATTCACAAACAGTATTTCTGGTAGTGAAAACTTAAAAATTCAATCTCTAAGTCCTTCTGTGCCATCACACCATGAAAAATATCCTAAATTGTGTAGGTTGAGTTTAAAGCTAATCTCATTGTTTCGTGGGGCCTACTTATGATTTTGTGAATGCCTGAAATTATCTTTGTTTATACTGCTATTTTTGGTGTACTTCTATTTACTGTGCATTAATGTTCAGACTCTCATATGTGAACAGCATAAAGTAGTAGTTTCTTTTATTGTAAAGGTAATTTATGTTATTCTTAATTAACTAGGAATTTAAAACATTCTGTGGCTGTTTTGCAAGACTGCTATGGTCAATTATATTTCAATTCCCATTCTTATCCCATGTCAATTAGTAGTTTAGCAATGAAAAACCTAATTAATTTCCTACCCCTACGGTATGTTGCCTTTATACCACAGATCCATGTTTACATGTTCCTTGGAGATTGACCTTATCAAAGAGCATAATTAAAGAATAAAATTTACAGTATTCTTTCGTGAAAGCAGGCTAATTTATATACTACATAAAGATTTCTTCCTATGCTTTAAGTATTTTTCTGTGAAGTAGTGTAAAAAGATCTTCCTTATCAAATCTGTGTGTGGGGTTTTTTTTGTTTCTTTTTGGGTTTTTTTGTTGTTTTTTTAGTGATTAGAGCTCCCATCCCAGGTGGTGAAGTCCCAGTTTGGTCTATGGGGATTCAAATGTTCATGTTCTGTAATGGCTTGTTTAGAAGTGTGTGGGGTGTTTTTTCTTTTTCCCTCCACTGAGCCCAAAGCAGAGTTTAAGAACAAATGCGGTTCTCCCTCCAGTATTTCAGGGTCTTTGTCTGGTTTGGTAGAGAGGGACTATTATTTTTAAATGATGGGTTTTAGTATAAAATACTTAAGTATAAAATACAGAGATCTACTGGTTACACTTCTCCCATGTGCTTTAACTTTTATCTATTAAAAAAACCCCACAACCCAAACCCTTTTGTTAGCTGTTGTTCTTGCCAATTAAAACTTTCAGTTATTGCAGCTGAATGACTGATCATGATCAAGTGTAATGGGGAAGGCTGTAGCTGGGCTCAGAATGTTAGCACAGCTGCTATTAAATATATTTAACTTCTGGATGGAGGAAAGTCAGAAATCCATGGCTGATCCCTTTGTTTTCACCTCAGTGAATCCTAAAGATCAGTGTTAGCAGTGAATATGTGTTAATCCATTGCTGCCAGCTGGTAAAGCACCCATGAATAATGGAAGATTATAAGCAACTCACCCTTTTCCCCAGAGCATTTATATATATTCACTCAGAGGTAGTGCCAGTTAGGGCTGGCACAGTTGTCCTTTGTAATGAAACCCTTGTCCTAGGAAAACTGTCTAGAGAGCTGTAGAAAGGTGATCTCCAATAACACGCAAGTCACTGTAGCTCTCCGCAATTTGTGCGTGACTGCTGCAGCTCTGACTTCCCAATTTTAAATTCATACAAGTGGCTATATGGCAGAAAAGATTATCTGATGTCTGCCTAATGCCCTGTGTACTTAGTATTTTGTATGGCAGGGCTCTAGGAATCGCAACGAATCAGCTTCAGAGATTGCTCAGCCTCTGATGTCTGTTTACTTTCTCTCCATCATGTTAACACTGTACTGTAATTAGTCATACTATATGCACACCTATCCAGCTCATGGGAGACTGCTACGCTGTCACAGGAGATTAGCAGTTGGCTAATAGGCTGTTTAGTTAACTAATACACAAAGTGAAAAAACCCCTCTGTGTTATAAGGAATGGGAATTTCGGGTCCCTCTCATTAATATAGTAAAATGGTATATTGATAAGGACAAAATGTGAAAGCTAATATGCAAGAAAGAATAGGAAATAAAAACATGTTTTTATCATGTGAGCAAATATGTGGACTCTTAACACATGGTAAAAGCCTACCAGAGAAAAGGCAATGCTTAGTTTAACATGAGTTAGCTAACAAAACTCTCTAAAGAACCTGAAAAGGGATTGTTATATGTATATATCTTAATGAGTACAGCGCAGACTTAGGGCTAGTAGTTAGTCACTGCATCAAAGCTCAGTTGAGTAGTAATTTCTGGGCCATAAGTGGTATTTAAAGAAATAAGGAACTGAGGTACATTCTCAACTTCATTTACAACAAATTATCTGCAAATATTTCCATCACCTTTGAACATTCGTTTTGCCTTTACCTGCAGCAAGGATTATAGACTTTGTTTTTAAATATAAGCATAAAGAAGGACCATTAAGAATCAGTAATAACAATGTGACTGTAGTGTCTTAAACAGTAGTTTCTAAATATGTATATGAGGTAGGGACTTCATTTAATAGGGATTTGTAATTTTTCCTTGAACACCACTAGCCACACCCTCCCCTTCTCTCTGTCTGCCCGCCGCCGCCCCCCCCCCCCCCCCCCCCCCCCCCCCCAAGAAGCTTAATAAAATCCTGGGCTAGAAAGGATATAAGTGCACACATAGAGAGCGAGAGTAAATGATATGAAAATATTTTTTGTTAAATATTCTACCATTTTAATGAAGTGTAACTGTCCTGTGGCTTGGCTTGGCCATTGGTTGGAGAAATGGAAATCTGAGTATTTTGTTGTTAATAAATTGCAAAGTTGGAACAATGTGTTGCATCAGAATGGAATCCGGCATTATAAAAAAATGTTGACACTGTTTTGTAAAATGAGAAGTAAATTCTTCTCTGCTGCAGTTGGTAGGGGTTTGCTATCGATTTTAATAGGATTTTCTCCAAGGAGACCAATCTCAACATTGTAGTCCTGAAATGCAGGCTGAGTAGATGGCTATGTAGATCCTGTTGTGAGGTGAATAGCTATAAAAACAATAGTTTGTGCTGAAGTGTGTGCTCTATAGGAACAATGTAATGAAACATTATCTTCTCATTAACAGGAACACTTTGCATGGAATGACAAATTCTGGAAATCCAGTGGCAGCATTTGTTGGTAGGCTTTGTGGTTCCGCTCAGTTTTTCATAAATTCATGGAAAAGTTTTGATTTTTTTTTTGTCAGTTTCATAATGAAAATCTCAAACTTTGCTTTCAGTTAAGTTAGTCTAGTAATCTTCAGCTGTTGCTTTCATTATACATTCCAACTATCAAAAAAAGAGGCAAAAGATGGAAGTGCAATGCAGGTATTCTGGGAAAAGAAAATAAAAGTTGGAGAATTTGTATATTATCCAGACATTTCCAAAACTACTCAAGCCAAAAGTTTGTCAATATTTTGTGCTGACTTTTTTCATTAGCATTGCTATTCCTGTTCACTTGTCTACAAAAATCAAGCTTTTCAGATAAAAATAGTTGTATGGCTGAAATACTTTACTGGTCCTTATGAAATTTAGTCATAGCTCCATTTACTGCAGCAGAGTCTTAGTCCAAAATTGATGGTAATTAAGTGAACATCTACTTTATGATTACATGACTAAATGTATTTGAATTCTCAGGAAGCTATTAGCAAAATTTTCCCCTTAAATGAGAAATGATTTCAGACACAGGGCTGTTGGTTTCTGTTGTCCAACTTTCAGTAAGCAGAATGAGAGGATTTTTTGTGCAACAGAAATACTGTTTATTGTAGTACTGCAGTAGTCCTGTTTGTACTGTTCAGGATGTGTGTTGTGCTTTGATATACAGATGTACTCGCACTTTGATATACTTGATGTACTTTTTTCTCCTTTATCTTAACAGTTAGACAGAATTTTGATGAGATTGTTTGTTTGACAGTATAGTGCTGTTCTCTTGATGTATGGTGCTTTACTAAAATTATTGCTGTGTTTGTATTCAAATTTATTTCAAAGATAAATATATCGGAAAGACATTCTTGAGAGAGAAAGTGCTGATAAGATCACAACAGTGAAGCTGTTGAAGCAGTAAACTGATGGTACTTTTACGAAGCTTAATAATGGTCCATCAGAGTCCTTTGGACTAAGAACAGGTATAAACTGGGAAGGAGTACATAAAAAGGAAACTGAAAAAGACACAGATCTCGGCTGTATTTAAGCATTTGTCCAGAGCTAAACACATTAATAACTCCAGGAAACCATCTGAGGACCTTGTTCAACTAACAGGCCTAAGTGTCAGCCAACCAGTAGCAGCTTTAAGTCTATGATGTTCGTTATAGATGGGCATGTGCATTGTATTTCACTGAAGGGTCACTGTAATGGAGAATTAGGCTATGAAAGTTGGTAATGCAACTAAACAAAAACAGATGGCTGCATGGAAGAGTCATATTTGTTCCTCATCAGTCACCAGCTGCCATTTGTGGAGAGGAGGTAAGGAATAAATACGTATATTTTTATGTAAGCAACAGGTTGACTTTTAGGATGATGGAAGTGTCCAGTTTGTCCTTGGGGAGTAACTTCTGGAGGTTGAAGTGCTTAACAGTTATTTTTGCCTCAGCGTTCACTTTAGAAATGAATGCAGCAGGAGCTTTGAAGCTGACAGGAAAGAAGGGAAAGTCACAGATCAGGAAAATGTTTGTTAAAGAATTTCTGGAGAAACTGAGCATATTCAAATCAGCAGACAGATGAAATTTAACATAGTGTGCTCAGTGAACTGGTTAATTGGATCCATTTTCAGTTAATTTGGAGAACTCATAGAGGACAGGTGAGGTTTCAAAAGGACAAATATACTTACTTGCAGGAAAGAAAAAAAGGGACATGGGAATCATGGCCCAGTGAGTTTAATTACAAGACCTTAATTGTTCTAGAAGATCTACTAAATAGAGAAGCGAGTTTTGCCAGTATCTGGAGAGAAGAATATCGTTGTGGAGAGCTGTAAAACTTTAGATTTGAGGCAGAAGTATGCCACCTTTAGATGCTTGTTGGAAGCTTACACTGGCATTTGAATTTCAGACTAAAAATCCTCCTTGTCTCCCTATCTCCAGAGTCATACATGGGGATCTTTAGTCCCCAAGGCCAGAGCTATTTGCTGTGAATAAATAGCATTAGTATCTTACCGCACACCTTTTCAAACCATAGCATCTGCCTTAGTGGCTGAGTATGCAAAGTGAACCATATCTGTATGTACTGAAAAATACTTGGATTGCCTGAACCATTGAAGGAAATTAGATCATGGCAGGGTTTTGGGGTCACTTACTCAAATACACCTACCGAAAGACCAAGGACTAGCAGGTACTGTTGTTATTACTTGGCACTAACCAAACAGAATAGTAATTTAGTCTACATCGAAGATCATGGAGACAGTTTTTTGATAACATGAAAATTGCAGAGAATCCCAAATAGCACAGGATAAGAGTCTAGAGGCAGAAAAAGAGAAGCATCTGAAACTCAGCAATGTGTATTGTGGCAAATAAGACCAGGCAAGACAATAACATGGAAAACCACAACAAATTCTATCACATCGTCATAGCTTCTGAGCACTAGGCCAGAGTGCATAGCAAGGGCAAAGTGGATGATGTTCTTAGTGCCAGGGCATTTCTGTATTCTCATCTGTCGCTCTGATAAAGATGATGAACAGACTGCCAGCCTGAACGCAATTCATCTGGACCCATGTTCATTCCTTTTAATTAGGGCACAAGCCCTTGTGCTAGAAATAGTGATGTCTGTCACTGAGGGAAAAGCCCTAGGCACTGGAACAGCTAGGTAAATGAGTAATGCATTCCTCCCTGCCCCCAACACAGCACAAAAGAAAACAATGTCTAAGAAAAGGCTGGGAAAGATCTGAGATTGAAGAGGCAATGTTAGCCATCTTCAGCAAACGAGTATGTAAAATAAACATATGGATAAATAACAGATTGGAAGAGATGCAGATTGCAATTTTAGCAGCAGAAAAAAGTATTTAACCATTATTAGTTTTTTTTAAAAAAGTCAAGCATTTTGCCTTGTGAAAAGGAGAAGGGAACAGAAAAAGAGTTGGAGCATAAAAGGGTAATAGTGAAGGTTTCAACTGATAGCACTGTGATGAAAGATGATAGATGAAAGAACCCAGCTGTCCCATAATTTATGCCCCTAGGAAAGTTCTTGTGCCTTCAGGCAGATAAAAAGAAGAGTGTGGCTCTGTCTGTGTTATTATTATAAAGGCAGTGAATTTGACTTCTCATAGTACTAATGTAAAAAAACCTTCCTCTGAAAATGAGAAAGCTGACTCAGACAGAAGGTTATGGTTTTTCTTTTATCCATTTTTGAGCAAGTGCTAGCATTTTGGTATTTATAATATTATTGCAGTACTGCTGTTTATTATCAAGTGTTAGCAATACACAAAAGTAGTAATTTCTAAAGTGTATATACAGTATTTTCCATGAGATGGGCCATTTCTGACATAAAGACTATTTGAGATCAATAGCTGTCTTTCAAAAACTTAATATTTGATGATAATTCTCGCTATGTATTTCATGGGGTTATTTGGTTGTTATGTTCCTTAATTATCTTATTGACTATAAACTTAAAAATTGTTCCTTCTATCCTACTGGTGGACCACAGACCCAGCGTTGCTTGGGGCTGTTGCAAAGTAAGATAGTATTTGCAATGCATGAGAGTGTTTATCTGCTCCTTCATTGCTCCCCCATTGTAGTTTAGTGATACCTCAGAGATGTTGGGGGGGAACTAATGCTTTACAAGGTGATTTGGGTGCAAAAGCTCCTGAATGCTTGATTTAGCCCAGCATCTGCTACAGCACAGTTGAGAGGAAATTCAAAGCTGGGGAGCTCGAACGTAAGTCTTTACTGAAGGTCCACACCATTCTTCATTGAAGTTCTCAAAACAGTTTCATTTTGTTTGGAGTCTAAATAAACCTGTGCACATAGCTCTACATATAGGTGTCCCTGTGTGATCAGAAATGAAGATACAAGGTATCACACATCCCTGTAGTAGGAGAGATTTCCACTCGGGTCTTTATAGAAGAAGCTAGACAGCATGATGCTGGGAAATATACTACATGAAAAGCAGTACAAATAGTCCCTTTCAGTCATTAAGCTTAGTGATGAGCTATGTTCTTGTAATTTGGCAAATAATTGAAAGAGGCGAATGTTCAGTGCTGCAAGCAAGCATGTGTGTTCTTATTACAAATAATAGCTGGTACACCCTGAATTTGCTGTGCATAATCCTGAAATTGGTCTTTGAATAACACTGTGAATTGAGTTACATATCCTAATAATATGTGCACAAACAGCAACGCAGTGGGTTGTGTGCCTATGAAGGTTACCGTGTGCCCAGGGATGTGAGGCAGTGCAGTGACACCAACTACAAATCTTAAGCATATCAGCACCCTGACGTTATTTCACAAGAGCACTTTTTTGCTGCCCTGAAGGAATAGTTTCCTTGCCCACAGTGCCTGTGCACGGTCCTTCTCTACACCTCCTGACATTCTGGGAGCTCTGACCCTCACAGTGCTTTAGAGCAAGGCTTGATTAATTGGGGCTGAAGTGGCATTTCTGGAAGTCCTTCAGATGTTTTCATTGCTGAGTAAAATGGCTTGGGTTGAAGAGCAGCTAGCAGGCATTTTGACATGCATACCTCTACTAAATAAGATTAGATGATCTGCTTCCTGTTTCTAATATGCAGTACAATACCTAGAAGAGACCTGGATGGCATTCAATTGCATTTTTCATTTGGAGGCATCTTTGTGAATAAAATGCAAATGAAATTCTGTAGGTAAGAAATCTGAAGGTTCTTAGCCAAAGTGTTTGTCACTAAGGTTCCACACTTTAAGATTTATTCAGGAAACCTTAAACTTTCCATTCTGGAAACACTGAAGAGTGTCTTAAAAGCAAAAGTCTTAGTGTAACCCAGCTTGGAAAAATATATTACCTCACTTAAAACTGGCAAACTCTTGAGGATGGCAGGATCTGCATGAATCTGCATTGTAGATGAGTAAATCTGCAGAGGAGAATGTTGCTGAAGGAATTTTGAAAGTACTGCTGTTTAAATAGGATAAAGCATTATCACTTGTTTCTGTATGCTGGAGGGGAAAAAACCCACAAGGACTACAAATAACACCTTTGATTATCTTATACCATGTCCTGTTTTGTATGTATACTATCAATAAATTGATGATGCTGCTGTAACAGGCAAGATTTTTCAACAGGTCTAGTCAATAACAAAGATGTATGCTGAGCTGGTGGTTGTATGCCAGAAAATCTGTTACTACTTTGGACAAGCTATAAAAGCAGACAGAGGTTTGGTTTTAAGTCTGTTTCATAATTTTTGACCTTTTCTGAGAAGGGAAGAAATAATCTTCGGGGAGGGAAAAAGCAGAGTTAAAAAAATACTTGAAAAAGTATGAAAATCATGGTGTCTGCAGTCACCTCTAATGATTGCAAAAATTTTCATGGTTTGTATTCTCTCTCTTGGCAAGTTTTATCTCCCACACACGTAAGCTCCTCTTGAGGTTCTACGCTCCCTGTTGTCTGTCGAATGTAGTGCTCGGACACTACCAGGCAGAGCAGGTAGCTGTCTGTCAGGTAGAGCTACGTTCAAAAACAAGGAGATGCAGAAGATGAAGCATAAGGTTGCTATGTTTACAGTAAAAGCTGTGGCCAAGCTCATGATTTTGAATTTTATAGGAAGGTGAGGAAGTGGGGAACTGCCTCTGGCAAAGTAACTTGAGTCTCTGTGAATTGTGTTGTGTGTAGTTTCCCTAAAAATCAGCCAGCACCTCAGAAATCATGAGGTTGACAATATAGAATCATTAAGGTTGGAAAAGACCTCTAAGATCATCGAGTCCAACTGTCAACCCAACGCCACCATGCCCACTACACCATGTCCCTAAGGGCCTCATCTACATGTCTTTTAAATACCTCCAGGGATAGTGACTCCACCACTTCCCTGGGCAGCCTGTTCCAAGGCCTGACCACTCTTTCAGTAAAGAAATTTCTCCTAATGTCCAATCTAAACCTCCCTTGGTGCAACCTGAGGCCATTTCCTCTCGTCCTATTGCAAGTTACTTGGCAGAAGAGACCAACACCCACCTTGCTACAACCTCCTTTCAGGTAGTTGTAGAGCGCAATGAGGTCTCCCCTCATCATACAAATATATTTGTATGTTTTGTATAATATTTTTATATGAATGTATTGGTAGCCACAACTCCATGTGAGTAATGTAGGCAGCTACCTACTGGGACAACCAGTAGCAAAAAGAAAATCCTTCTAAACAGTCAGCTGTGACCGAGTTCCAAAAGAGCCATTGACGGTGTACTGACCCTTCCAGTACCCTGAGGCTGGGCCAGGCCTAGGAAGTCAACTTCAGGGATCTGTTGTGTGTGATTCCAGAAGGTTGTCCTGAATATTTGGATTTGAATGCAAAATCTAACCCCCCAGTTGTCCTGAGGGGCTGTACAGGGAAGCTGTGTGCACAGTCTGGTGGGATGTGGTGCTCTGAGCTCTCATTGTAGAAGAGCTAGAGGAAGGGCACTGAAAGCTGGAAAGGATTGCTGCTGATAAATCTAACTTAAGGTTGTCTTTTACATCTGTTTTACTTGTGGTCTTTTGTTTACTTGTAACTTGCAGCAGCAAGTCTAATTTTTGTCTTGCAGAATAAACTTTTGCTGCTTCACCATTAAGTATGTTTTGTGATGTATGGACCTAATGAATCCGTTTGAAGTGGAAAAATCTTAGTTTTCTGTTCCCATGGATGCACTGTGTCAGAAAAAAATCAGATATGTCCAGTCTGTGTGAAGCAGACTGTACAAAGGGACAGTATAGTAACTGTTGGGCAGGTGTCTTTTCTAGATGGGAAATTCCCTCTAGCTGGCTCAAATCAGCACTCTCTTCTCAAAGAGCAGATGGTAGAGAGGCATCCCATGGTGTGGATACAGCCAGAGGAATCACAGTCCCTTTTTACAACGTAACTGAGTTGCTAGGTAGAAAGAATACACAAAAACTTCCAAGTTACTTTTTGGTCATAGGAGTTGCAGATGTGAGATGTCTGACTTACTCCCAGAATGCAAGGAATTGAAAAGTGAGTCTCCTAACAGTACATCTACTTCCATTCTGGAGAATGTTTCCCTTCCCATAGCAATCAGAAATTGGTGTACATTGCAACAATAACTGCTCTTCCCTTGGCTCCTGCTTCTCTTTGTCTCCCATGGCAAAGGCACTTCATCTAACTCTACTAATTGCAGCTGTTTAGTATGATGCTGCTTTGCACTGGAAGGAGAGAGTTGGGCCAAGCCTGTAGACATGTTGACTTGTTGCAAAAGGGCCCTCAACGCAGGCACTCTTTTCTGCAATCCAGCTTGCCTGGGATGTGTTCCTTATGTCCTAGTGTGGTGGCACCTACAGTCAGAGAAGCAGGAGAAATGTGGTTCAGACGTGTACACAGGATCTTCACTCAAACACCTTGGCTGCTCTGAGAAGGGAGCTGAAGCTTGAGGTACTGCAAGAGAATTTCCCGTAAATAACTTGCTTGGAAAAACAAAGTGAATCCCCTCTGAGCTGTTATGTGCCTATTCAGAAAGGAGGTCTCTCAGTACCTGCTAATTAGTACAAACCCTGCAAAGTGAGGTGAAATCACATCCTGGAACTTGGACAAGTCAGAGTGGAATAGTTCACTGCTAGTGTTCCCATATTCCCCTCAAGGTAAACATATGAGTTAAATTCTTAGCACAGTAAAATTGTAGGGCATTCCACATCAGGGCACAGCTATATGAGTCCTGGCAGGACAATCATAGCAGCTGAATTTCTAAAGGAAAGCCCTCTATGTGATTCCTGGCAGGACAATCACAGTGTTTGAAATCTCCAGCTGTGAAAAACTGCAGAATACAAAGCTATCAAAACATATAATATTCCCAGCATGAAAAACGTAAAGGGGGCATGGAGGTTTAAATTGTATTAGTAAAATCTTGCTGTAATTGGTCTTTGGCGAGAAAGAAAAAACCTGCCATTCAGTTCTATGGCAAGGGCAGAACTTGGTAAGTTGAGTTACTGAGAATAATAATCTTCCTTAGTAGGATTAAACTGCAGCTTAGAGCATTGCACATTTAGAAGTTTACTTTAAAATATGGTATTTTTTTAGTATGTCTAAACTCTATGACAAAAATAAGGGGGTGGGAGTAGAGGACATGGGAAAAGTGGGACAAAAGGCACTTGCATGGTATCCATTTCTGAGGGCACCTACTGGGAGATACTGAAGTGGCCTCAGAAATAGCCAACATGACATTTTGGTTGCATGTAAGGTCCACTTCTGTCCGGATGATGCTTATGGCCAGAAGAAAGAGATTGTATAAGAACAGAACTGTTGAAGTGCCCAACTTGGAGCTCAAATAAAAGGCTTGTGTAGGAGATGACCTGACAGTTGATCAATTTGATAAAAAGTTTTCTGTTCCTTCTTTCCTTAGGTGAGTGCCAGCAAAGTGTCAGGAAGACAACACCTCCTTGCTGGTGACAAGTATCAGCATTATGTAGGTGTAATCCTTGTCCATCCCTGTTTTAGTAACTGTGACAGAACTTGGTGGCCGGGTGAGGTCTTGTCCTCGTCCATGCTTGTGGCTCATCTATGTGCTGTAATTCACCTTCAACACAGGCTCAGAGTTTGTAGACTCATTTTTGCTGTGGTTAGTAGTACTGCATCTATAAACACGTTAATTTTCTGCAAGTAAAGGATTGGTGCTGGAAGAAACACAGGAGAGGAATTATTTGAAATGTGAACAAGGGGGCAACAGAGATAGGCAGGCTTGTATGAGAACATTGCTTGTGCACTGAGTACCATTTAACCACATGGGACCGCTGCTGTGAGCGAGTACTGTATCTGCAACAGCTTGTGGATGAATCTGCTTGGTAGTAGCACAGGTTGATTCTGACTGATGCTTTCCCTGTCACTTGTGCTTCCCTGCCTGCTCGTTGCATCCTGTGATGTGTGACTGCAGAGCTTATTTATGTTCAGGACTTGTCAGCACTGGGCCCAAACTTGATTGCCTTCAAATGCAGCATAAGTAGGGAGCAATGGGCAAGAACTGTTCCCATTTCATGAAACAATGAATTCCTTATGAGTATGAGAATTGCAGCTAGAGATCTTAAACAAATCAACCTGCAGTAAATGAGGATTGTAAGTGCTTTCATCTGGCCTAGAAGCCAGCATCTTTACTGTTTTTCTGAAGGTAGACAAGTCGGTAGAATGAGCAGAGACATAGTCTAGTGACCTTCTGCCCTCAACTCAGGAGCATCCAGTCTTCCAAAACAGATCTTTTTCTTTCCAGTACACAGTCCAAACAAGATATGTGTAGGTTTGTGTGCAGGCTTTGAGGAGAGAAGGCTAATTGGTGGAGGAAGTCTGAACTTCTTTTGGTACAAGAGCTACTTATAGCTTAATGACAGTTAAATTTGTATTGCTCCCTGATGCCCTTAAGGTTCACAGGCAGTAATCCCATTGCCCTTTCATATGTAGTGGGTGAATGCATAATGAAGCTGGCATTTTATGACAAAGACTAGAATGATGTTGCCTTAAAGCAAAATCAAGACTGCTTTGCACCTGACTTGGGCTCCCTAGGCTGAGAGGGAGGCTGTTGGGTTTTAAAACTCAAGAGATTAGGAAGGCATACCATTTCAGAAAGCACTGGGAGGCCTGGAGCCATCTAACAGGTTTGAGTGAAACTTCCATGTGCTGCCAGATGAAGGAATGAGGGAATCAATTCAGAAGTATCTGTTTTTGTAATTTCAGAATCACAGCAGCTGCCTGGGATTAAATCCTCATAATCTCTTCACTCCAGGGCTGACTTCTTTTGCATCATGGACCCTGTTATGCTGGGGAGAAAGGTTTGCACTGTACATTAGGGAAAGTTTTTTCTGCAAGATGTTCTTGCTGTGTGTATTTTCAGAAGTAGCTAATGGACATTTGGGGCACTTTACTGGGAATATTTTCAAAGATGCTTAGAATTTTTTTTTTTACCCAAAAGAGAGTAAATTAGATGGATAAGCATAAAGGTTAATCATCTCCAGTCCTGCTTCAAGGTGCTGTTGTTACCCAATTTCCAGTCCTCTGTGTGTTTCAAGGTAATGAGCAGTTCAGAATTCTGAAGTAAAAGCCAACTCCCATATCTTGCTTTCTCCCAGCAGAGAGAGTCTGGCTGACTTTATGCCCTGGTGCAGGGAGAGGCAGACCACTCTTCCATCAAATGCCTCCTCCCTCATGTCATACTGAATGAAGCCCATAGCAGCATTAAAGAGGCAGTATCTAGTCTTATCTTACAAAGGCTGCTTGTGGTTCCCCCAATTTGTAGCCCTCTCCAGCCTGCCTGTGAAACTGCTGGCTCGCAGGAGAAAAGCATTTGTCTTGCACTCCCCCCATCTCCTCCAGAAGTGGCATTTGTTTACGCTGGAGAAAATTCCTACTGCAAGTAAAAGACACCAAGGTAGAAGATTTAACAATTTAGTATAAACGTAGAAGCATCTAAAACTTTCAGTATAGCTTTGATTTGCTGTTTAAGATCAAACCCTTCCAGGACACCTGGAAGATGCGACAAGCAAAAAAAGAGAATGAGAAATTAACTGAGAGGGAAAGAAGAGAAAGGCAAAGAGAAGATGAGGGAAATGGGGTAAAGGAGAGAAAAAAGTCTCCTCCTTATTCCTTTTTCTGTTACCTATGTAAAGCTAGTGATACTGAGCCATGAAAGTGGTTCCTATCTACCTCATGGTTTTATTTCCTAGCACCTGTCATTAGCTTGCTCACCCTCTGGACTGATTGTTTTGTAAAATGGGCAGGGTCAGGAGGAGAGTTAGCTACCTCACCAGGTTCCTTGTGCTAGCAACAAAATACACTAGTGATGATGGAGAGGAGCATCCGATTCTGTGAACAGCAATGGTGATCCAACTGGTCCAGTGAGAGGAACTGAACATATTTTATTTCTACAACTTGTTTTGTGGACAATTTTTCACAGATCTTGCAGCTTGATACATCACCTAAAGGGACTATGTACTCTGTCATGGAGACACATAAGGGAAATGACCTGAAAAGTAGACAGCCAGAAAACTAACTGAAGAGTGTGTATGGTTGGATGAGCAAATAGCAAACTGGTGGTCTGAAGTGTTAGAAGGAAATCTGGAAGACTTTAGGCTGAGAGACAGAAGCATAGTTTCTATCTTTTCGTGACAATTTGGCATCTCTTAAGTCCATCCCACTGCTTCCATCTTAGCCAGCTGTGCGGGAATTCCCTGTGGGTGGCAGAGGGCCACCAGCAGTGCTGTGGTCACCATGTGCTTGGAGGAGGTGTGGCTCACATTTATCTAAGCTACAGCTGTTCTTGCAGTTTGTGTGGGCTCTTTAGGTCCATGTGTGGCTGAAATAAATTGAAATATCTTTTGGCCTGCTCTAGTTTGGGCTGAACACTATGCTCTTGTTAATCTCCATGTCTAGGAACTACGAAGGTGGCCTGAAGCCTTTCCTCTTCTGATTTTCAACAGTATGAGGAAAAACAGTGCCACAAGTACAGGGCCAAGAAATGAGATTAGATGTCTTGCATCATGCTGATATAAATAATTAAGGTTGAAATATAGTAAAAGAAATCAAGAACAACTTTTGGAAAGTCCTTGTTTCAGGATACATTCAAGGTAGACCCAAATCTCCTCCCTGACATAAACTACCCTTACTTTTGAAAGACCGTAGATGTGAATTCTAGATGTGAAGCTAGATTTGCAGCTAACTTGGTGGTTTTTTTAGTTAAAAATCTGGACAAAATCAAGGAACTTAATACTACTGCGCGCTGACATGTTTGGAAGCCATGGGTGGAAGCTAAAACCAGTTGAAACGCTGGTTTTGGAGAGGAGATGTGGTATGCATAATATATTCCAGATTTTAGAAAATTTATTACATTGGAGATTCCCTCTTCACTGCTGTAGGCAGTTGCCCAGTTGTGAGACTGAGATAAGTAAAAAACAAAGTTTAATGAACTGAGTTCATAGAACCGCAGAAGCTCTGCCTAAATGAGGGGCACTTACTCCTTCTGAGAGCTGAATGAATATATTCAACTGTAATGGTAGCATTGTGCTTCATCCTGTATGGGAACACTCTTGTGTAGTAGGAGAGGTGGCCTGAAACATGGAATGGCATTAACGTAATGTTATTGCCTAGTGGTGACTGCTTTTCACTTGTGACTGTCTTTTGAAGTGTTCCTTGGTGTAAGAGAACAGTTTCCTAGTGTATTCCAAAGCAAGCTGTGTATAAAATGTCAGCATAATTATACTGCTTTGTGTTTTGGCTTGAGAGGTCTTACTGAAACCTGGGATTGCTCTGCTTGAGCACAGGCTTCTGTGCAGATGGTGGCACTGTGCAACTTTTTTGTGTGTGGGTTGTTTTATGCTGTGGGTGGTGTTTTTTTTTTTCCTACTAGGGAAGCCAGTGGTTGTAAAAGACTTCTCTCAGCAGATGAGCTCTGGGGAAGGCAATTGTGTGTACCATTGTTGAGATGGAGAGGTCATGTGGTCAGCTCTCTGTGGTTATGGCAAAGCAGAACTAATTATTCTTAAGCTCTCCAGGATGAACAAGTGTCCAGTCTGTTGCTCATAACTGTGATTCCAGCATTTTCCTTAGAAGCTTGTCTTATTGTCTGCTTATTGTGGTTACGAGAGGTTCCTAATACTTAAAATAAACTTTCCCTGATACTTTTAAGGCCTCTGTTTCTCTTCAAGTCTTGTGATTAATGGCTAGAGTTGCTTTAATCTTCTTTGTAAAATCATCTGATATATTTATACAATGTGCTTTTTTCTGTTTGGTATTAAGATTTTCTTGGCTAATTAAATTTTTCATCCTGTAATATTTCTCCAGTTTTTTTTTAAGTACAATATCCTAAAGTAAAACCAGCACTCCTCTGAGAGCTAGCAAGTCCAGAAAAGAATAATTATCTTATTACCATAGATGATTTTATTAAACAAATGTCAGCTCAGCTGTTTCCATGAACTTTCCCATTTAACAATGCCAGGAATATAAAGGCTTCTGAGATGCATCCCTCTTCTCTAAGTAAATTTGCTTGTGGAGATTATTTTCTGTGGAAACCCTCTTTTCTCCAAAGAAAAGATACCAATCTTTTCTCCAAAGAAAAGATTCAGGTACCCAGTGGGAAGGTAAGACGGGTAAATCGTTCTGGACCAAGCCTGTACAGGACAAAATTTTTGTGCCTGTTCCAGCCTGTTGAAGGAACATTGAGAATGGCTGAGGACCAAGAAAATTCCCAGTTTCAAATGTGCTTCATTAGTCTATACAGGCAGTAACTCTCTGATGTTACAATGGTAACTGGATGCTGGTTGGAGCAAGTTGCTTATCTCTTTCATTTTCTGTAATTCTCTGCCTTTAATCTTGCATAGCATTCCTTAAAGAGCTCGTTGTTTCTGCTTCTATGTTCCCATCAAAAATACAGCTTTTTAGTCAGAATTTAAGGATGAAGAAAATGAATAAAGAGTTTCTGCAGTGTATGCAGCTCCTGCTTCTGCCAGAATTATCCCTTCCTCACCAAGCTGTCCCTGTTTTGTCACCAGAAATTATTTTCTCAGTGTTCCATTTTAGTAAGAGATTAGCTGTATGGGGAAGAGGCAAGGGTTACAAAAGGTTTAGGGAAACCTTCGCCGATTGATCCCCATTACATTTTTTCACTGGTTACGTGGCTAGTTTGAAATGTAGGGAACCAGGTTCATTTCTGTCCTGTTTCTAGATTCTTCTGTGACCTTGGGCAAGTCAGCTCAGCTCTTCATGTTTTGTTCCCTATCTGAGGAAAAAAAACCCAAATAAAACAAACTCCCACCCCAATAATGGCCCCTACGAGTCTCAGGGGCTGTAAGTAATAGACTCTGAAGTGTTTACCTTTTGAAAATCATCCCTCAAGACAAGTCATACATTTAAAAAACCAAACCAAACCAAAAAACCAAACCTCTTATCTACTGTTTTTAGAGAGATGAATGTTACCTCCAAGTGTTGTTTTGAGAAATATTTTTCGAAAACCCAAAATTTGAAGTTTATAAACTGTGTTGCTATAACAATTAGCTAGGCCAGGGTGTGCATTAGTAGGCGGCTGGTGTTCTTCTCAGATGGATGGAGGCACTCAGCCTGCTGCTTTGGTCCTCAGAATGCCTCCAAAGCATGTGCCAATAGCCTATTGATGCACAGCCTGTTGTGACTTATTGTTATGTTCAATGCACAGCAGATTACAAAGGTAGGCTATTTGTTAGCATGATTTTCCAGGCTGCTGCTTGAAGAATTTTAACAGCGTCCACTAAACTCCCTAATGCATAGTTCAGAATGAATAAAACTCTGCTTGATGATGTTTACACGAGTCTCTGTGCCCACTGCTGATGAGTCATGGAAAACAGCATATTCCTTTGACTCCTGACTATGTGCATGATGCGCACAGATTATTCGCTGTTTGGGGCTGTGCTTTACGATTAATAGGTTGGCTGCTTTTATTTTAAGCTGTATCCTAATTCAGATATTTTCATTTTGCATGGAAAATAAACACATGCTTCTCTCCATCTCTCTAGCTGCTCTGTCTTGCAGCCGTAGCACCTGAGAGCTCCTGCCAGCTGAACAAGTTGCCCTCCTGTTTTTCTTGACCTGTTGTTGCCTCTCATTATCTTATGAACTTCTGCAGTGGCTGTTACTATCAAAACCTCATTAGATCCTTTCTCTTCCTTTGTTTAGTGGATGTTCAATTACTTCTCACTGAATTTACCCTTCAGATGACTGATTCATTTGCTTTTCGCTTGTCTCATAATGGCATGCAGAGCTTTCATGACGGCTGAGTATCTCTGGGGCCTTATTCCAGCCTGAACATTAAGTCATAAAAACAATCTTTCTACTTTTGTGTGTGTCTGGCAAGGCTACGGTGCGGAGTAGCTTTGCTGTGGTATCTAACCTTTTCCAGCATAGCTGTTCCGTTTAAAACAAACACGCAAAAAACCCAAACAACTTTAAATTATAACACCAGAAAACTTAAGTTAATAGGAGGTTCCTTTATCTTTCTTTAAGACTGACTGAATGTTGATTGTCCAAGACATTAGAATTGGCTTGGACACGACTTGTGTTTTTGGGTTACTGGTCAGGAATGAAAGTGTGTTTTCAAATTTTTGCTGTCCTACCTCCAGGTATCTGTGCCTGGAATATAGCTGGAGGGAGCAGATTAAAGGGAAAGGCTGTGGCATTCAAATCACCGAAACCCAAATGCTGTGATTTCCTAGCCCCCCACAGCTCTGTTCCAGCCTACCTAAATAAACTGTACTTAGTCTTTCTCTGTTGAATCAGCAATTCCTGTTAAGCACCTAGAAGAAGATTAATGTATTATGAATAATGTCATGATAGTTGGTTGAAGGGCGTCTCTTCCTCACAAATAGTAACAGTGTAGTAATGTAACAGAATCAAGAACATGAACATCATAGCAAGATTTATCAATGTTCACTCCCTGAAAACAGGCAATGTGTCTCACTTGCTAACTTCCGGCTTTAATTAAGGCAATTAAACAAAATGTGATCTTTTCTTTTTCCATTTTTTTATAGATTCAATTACTAGTTAATTAGACTACAGTTCTTCAAATATATACTACTGACCTAGTGCTTCCAAGTGGGAATGATATTTTAGTTTAAGACTCATTCTTAGTAAATAAAGTAATGTTTCAGTGTTGCTCCATAGCTTGTGCTTCACAATACAATGGAACTAAACTCTTAATCTTCCTCAACATGTCCTCAATGTTAGTGAATATGGTTATATTTATTTAGACATTTATAATAATTATAAAAGCATAATATCTGAGCCACTATAGACTTATATATTTATTAAATATTTTTAAACATATGAAGATAGTTCCTTGCTTGCTTCTCAAAGTAATTTGAAAAGCCTGAGTCAGCTTCTGAACTCTCTCCCTTTAATTTCTTGCCTTCTCACCTGCACGTCGTTGTCAGATGTTTCAGAAGTTGTGGTCACAACTCATTCTTTATGCAGAAGCTTCACCAAATGTGCTGGCTGATGGAGTAAAGCAGCTATGGGACAGAGAGAGAGAGAGATAAATGTGTAAGTAATGTGTAGCCTGTATGAATTGATACTGTTCATTCAGTTGTTTTCCCTGCTGTATTTGTGGCTCGTTTTTTGACCTGCGAAGTCAGTCTTAGGAGGGATCAACCAGAGTAATTGCGAAGTGAGGCAACAGTACAAGCCATCACAAGCCTAGGGGAGAAGAGGCAGAACTAGATCTTATATTAGCTCAGAGCTCTTGTGAGGGTAATGCTGGTTTATGAACATCAGAAAGGCTTAATTGTCTTGTTTTGTGGTGATGGTGTGTTTTGGTGTGTGGCTGGGTTTTTTGTTTGTGTGGTGTGGTTTGTATGTTGGGTTGGTTTTTGGGTTTGGTGTGGTTGTTTTTTTTTTTTTTAGCAGAAGTCACACAATGGATTTTACAATGAATTAGGTTTGCAGTGTCCAGCTTGTGGTATTTGCGCTGTTCAAATAAAACTCCCATACTGGGGCCACAGTATGGGACTGGCACTAGAGTTATGTGGGGGATGCTGGGCAGCTCAAATCCCAACAAACAGCTAACTCAGACTGCCAATACAAACACTCATGGTTTGGAACAAAATGTGTGCCCAGCTTCTCCTTGTGAAAGTGGCTGTGCTGAAACACATGAAGGTGTCTATAGCTCAGTTGCCCATCTCAAAGAATGGTCATAACTGGGTACATCAGGAGGGGGAAGAACAGGGCAGGAATGTGGTGCTTTTTCTGAATTACCAGATATGAAGCATGTAATTTCATCCTCTGCTATGTGAAAGCTTTGGTATGTGTTCACCACTGATCTACCTATACAGGTGCAAACGCTTAAGGGTAGGTTCTTTCAAACATGCTTTAAATCTGTAAAACCTGGTATGTGATTAAGTCAGATGAACTGAATTAGGCAGGTGCTAAGCTATTGTAAACACATCTGCTCAAAGGATTATACCTATGTACTTAAATATCTTTGAGCAGGAAGAGCAGCACTGATCAACATATATCTTGTTGTGAGTGGCTGTGGTAAGTGGAGGAGATATTCAGAGACAACAAATTTCTTGGCTGTGGATGGGATGTATTGCAGCCTGCTTCCTGTTAAACTCTTTGAGGCTTTGTCCATGAAGACAAAGTGTGGTGTGACCACATCATATCTCCAAGGTCTGCTGTAGTTTACACTCTGGTTGTAACTGCCCCTAAGGTATTCTCCTACAGTAGTTAGGATATAATTTAATTGAGGAAAGGGAAAACCAGGCTTCTGGGGACCCAGGAGATTTAGGGCACTGTGGTGCTTACATTGTAGCTCAGCTCAGAAAGCTTTAAAAAAAAAAATGTTAATAAAAGGATGACATAGTATTCCACACAAAACCTGAAAAACTTTTGTAGAATATGAGTCTTCTGTACAGCTGTGTACTTTACCATAATGCATCTGACTCTCCCAGTGATCTTTGGAAATTCTGCATGCATACTTAAAAAGCATTTTTAGAAGCACTTAATGTTGTCTTAAGTTTTAGTGGGTAAAAATAATTCTACTGACTTCCATGGGGCCATGAAAATAAAATCAATGTTGAATGTTGTTAAACATCTGTCCTGTAATATATTTACTAAAATAAGGTTCACTTTCCCTCTGAGCCACAAATGTACTTATTTAGGCTAATATTCATCTTCTAGTAATCTGCTGTGTCTGCTTCCAAATAATGAATATAAGGAGCAACCTATAGCCTCTCTAAACTTCTGTGGGAAACAGTGATTGGAATCTTCTGTTATCCTTTACATTTTGAATCTTGATTTAACAACTAAATAAAAATTCTAGGAGAATAGTAGAGTTTGTGAAAGTGTTTTATGAGATGATTATTCTTCCTGTTATTAGGAATTTGATTAAATTATTTCTCAGAGTTCAATGCTCCTAAAACTGGCTATAAAATCTCATTGATCTTAGATTTTATTGCATAAAGACTCAAAAAATGAGACAGAAGAGGGAATAGCATTTTCCTTTTCATTCCAACATCGACAGAGCATTCCTTCTGCCCTGTTGAAAGTACTCAGAGGGGAAAAAGCAGGACAAACATGTCTATGAGAAGTTACATTGATTTTGGAGAAAAGCTTGAACCATATTGTTCTGTGAACTGTGCCACACAGAGCAAAGATTATCCCTTGCTTGAAAGCTCTTCATCCAAGAGACTAGAGAAAGACTTAACACAGTGGGGGAAGGAAGCACAACGCAACTGGGAGATGGTGTTGCTCAAGGTAAAAACCTGTGGTCTGAGAAGGCTAAGCCTAGGCAATGCCAGCTTTAATAAAGTATTATACAGAAGCAGATGTGTTTTATCTAGCATTGTTATAGCTGATACTTAGAATTAGATGGGATAGATAGCTTTAACGCTTTTATTTTACCTTGATTTTAAAATTGATCACTGAACAATAGCATGATATTACATTTTTCAACAGACAAAGTGAACAGAGCTAAGAGGAGAATTCAAGTATAATCTGATCTTGTGAGGTGTGTAGCTTTTTCTCCCCGACTCCCACCGACTTAGTGAAAACTGAAGAGAATTCCTACCTTTCAAAACTGTCTTTAATTACCTTGACAAATTACCTAGTGACACCCATATTGTTATGATTCTTTTGGAATAAAAATTAGAAAGACTAAATGGTATAAATACTGTATAAGTGACTGAAATGGTTGGTGTACATTTCTAAAATCCAGTATGTTTGGGTAACTGCACTCAACGACTTAACTTCTTTGTAGTCTCAATAGATGAGGCCTGTATACTATAGGATTTTAAAATAATGGGAGAGGGTTATATAATTATTTTAACCTACATACTTTAGTGACATATGACTGTAGGCTACCCAGGTATGAATGCACCAGGGCAGATAGCCAAGTCCTAAAAAAGCTGAACTTACACACTCAGTCCAAGTAGATTGCAATCTACTCTAAAGAGGTATCTCATCTTTTTTTTAAGTAGACATTGAGTTGAGGATGTTCAGAGTAGCAAGCGTGTGGAAGCTTCCTGCCTTTGAAGGCAGCTGATGGGCAGCCAAGCCTAAAGGAGGAGTGAAGGCTGACCTAAACAAAAGGCTTTTTTTTTATGTAAAGTAAGAAAAAGGAATGCTGCCCAAGGCAAAATGGAGGGGACCTGAGCAGCTGATTCCAGGGAGCCAGTCTCATGTTGATACTCTGTGGAAGTCTGATATGAACGATTGCCTGATGGAACTCAAGGAATGGGATACCTATGCATTTCTGCTGTGCAGCTGTAGAGCAAGCTGGGCTTTGGATGGGGATTTGAGTGCTGAAGGCAAAGGAGAGAGTCAGGCCAAAGCTTTAGCCTAGGCAAATGGGAAAAGGATCACAGTCTTAATAAAAATGTTCTCCTTATGTGGTGCAGAGTGATGTTTACATCAATTGGTGTGAAACATTGAAATTAATAAGGAGTCTTATATTTTAGAACTATAAGAGACTATTATAATAATTGAGTATTACTAACTGTAGATACCTATCTTGAATTTCGTTTGGTAATCTAATAAATAAAGTCTTTGGTGTCTAAATCAGATGTAACATGTCTTCTTGGAATGGTGTCCTTTTTTTTAAAAAAAAAAAAAAAAGAATTCAAGTAGTTCAGAGTTCATGCTATATTTTTTTGTACTTTTCAGGGAAAACTTATTTCTAGTCTGAATCGGTGTATCTTCAGCTTCCAGACATGGTGTTTTGCTGTATGAATCATTTGTGGTAAAGGGCTGTCTATTGTCAGAAATCACTTCATGGTGTAGGTACTGACAGATCTTGATTGAGTTGCCTTTTGGTCTCCTTTTCATACGTATTTTGCGTTGAACTTTTTTGGCTCTTTTGCATTATTCTATTTTCCTGTTCTTTAAACTCTTACTTTTGTCAGCATGCCAAAGTGGAGGCACCAGAAATGGGCAGACTAGGTGCACGAAATACTGTCAAAGGAGATTTTTTTGTAAGATTCTTATTTGTGCTGTCTACAAAGGCAAATCTACCACCAAAATTTAGTATTTCTGTATTTGTGTTCTGTGAATGGATTGCCACTAAATTTCCTTGCTGGGCACTAGTGTCCCTTTTTTTTTTTTTCCCTCCTGACTGCAGGCTATGTTTGACCTTTGTGGAGGAAAGCTGAAGTCTGCCTATTAGCTTGATTTACTGTATGTGGTGATTTGCATAGTTTTCCTGTGATACTTTGTTTCAGCCCATTACATTTGCCCAGACTCAACAGTAAAAGTTCCTGGGCCTGTAGTAATGACATTTGCGTTAGCATAAAATTGAAACTGTAAAATATTTTTTAAATAGAGGGAAAAGAAATACAATCCCTAAATTATATCCTTCTGCAATCTCCTATGTCACATTATGAGATGCAGAATACAACAAGTGAACTGGACATCTCCCCTGCGTGCAGTCTGCAAGGTAATTTTGAATTGAGGGCCAGTTTTCTCTGGAAAACTCCAAATTACTTACAGCTGATTAAATAGCAAGTACTTCCATGATACTGGTACCTTGTTATACAATGCTAACAGGACATCCTGCCTTTAAGTAACTGAAATGTATTAAATGATCACTGGTCACATCTGAAAGATGCTGTGATGCTTTCCATTTGTATTGGCAGCCTTGTTCCAAACTGGAAGTATCAGGCATTTATATATTTCTAGCTGTGGCTCTTTGCCACTGCCTGAAGCCACAAGCCCACGGGGTTGGCTTGTCTGTGGTCTTGTCTGACCAACAGATGGATGCTATACTCTCATCTGTCCTCTCAGAGAGAGGACAATGGATGGGTTGCATGACACCAGTAAGAAGTCTGATTTCTGTCTTGTATATTGCCTTGTGGCTAAGCCAGGACATGAAGAACGTAGCAGGAATGTCTCCTTCATGTGAGTCCTGGGAGAGTCAAAGCCAAGACTCTAGAGACTGTAGCTGAGCAAAGGACATCAGACCATTGCCTCTTTTGTTACTGTGAATTCTACTGCCTGCCCTGAAGACCTGATTACTAGACCTTTAGGGCTAGTAGATGTGGACTAGAAATCTCTAATATTAAAAAAAAAAAAAAAGAAAGAAAAAAAATTCAGTGAAGAGAGGAAAGTGTATATTCCTCCCAATCCCAGAGAGAAAGTAGGAAGTGTTTATCCATTGCCCTCATTGAAAGGATGATGTAGTACTGCTTACTACTGTAACAATCTCTTTGCAAAAGGTCCAAGAGCTTCTGTAACCTCTGTACAAATAAGTGTGACCAGAATGTGATCTCTAATAGCAGAATGAAATCTCCAATATCTGCACAAATAAGCACGGCCAGAATGTGATCTACATATTTGAAGTTGGAGGAGATGTCTTTGTCATGTGGCTTCTTCAGGTGTCAGATTCAATAGACACTTGTTCATTGCTTACTCCATTCAAGATATCAGGGCAGTTATCAATCATGCATTTGTTTTCTGTATTTTTTTCAATAGCAAAGAGGTAGTTAGGATGCATGGCAAGTGCTGGTTATTCTTGTAGCACTGCTGGTTGCTTGGTGATCTTGTCTTCCTCGCTAAATTGCCAGTTTAAGTTCCACTGACCTGCCTGTTCCCACCTTTCAGTCTGTAAGAATATAAAGGCAGTTTCTTTAGCTGAGTTCATCTCGGAGGCTTTGTCAGATGGCCAGTAATTGTTCATGCAGGGAGGAATGATCCCTGTTTAGCCAATTGGGGACATAAAAGGGAAAGACCATTTTCTTTGAATTGCTGCGAGTGTTCCTTCATCACAGTGGATATTCATATTTCATGCACTGAATATGTGGAGCTGAATTCTCTGCTAGGGGCGCTTAGAAAACTCATTGCTACCACAAGCAGCTCAATGACTAAGCTGCTGTCAGTGAAGGCTATTAAACCATATGAAGCCTGGCACTTGGGCTTCCTGGCAATCGAATCAGGAGCCATATCTGTGCAGCGCTGAATTGCAGTCTTTACCTCGGTGACCTCAAAATTGTCCCAAGACACTTTTTGTAAGTATTTAGTGAAGTATATTTTAAAAGATATCATTGATCTCATCTCAAATTACAGAATTTGCTTATGCATCTTTCAAGTTAACTGTTCGTTACTTCAGTGGTTAGCAATTGTTGGGATCCTTTTCAAGAAAGGGAAACATTTGACTTGGGGTGGGGTGGGAAGACCATGCTGACAACTCTTAGATTCCTGGGAATGTTTTTTTTTCTGGGAGATGAGATGCCGTGAAAAGAACTATATCATTGGAAATCCCATATTCCTGTAGTCTTTCTGATTCTAATATATTCACCCTAAGTCACACTTTTAGTGAGACTAGTACATTTGCAAGAAACATAGTTTCAAATTATAATATTTAGGACTGAATGTATTTTTTTCATTGACAGTCTTTTTCACCAAAAAAAATTTAAAATGCAGGATTGCTTTTTGAATATGTGGTTACTTCTCCAAATTGCCTTTTTTTTTTTGGGGGGGAACACTAAAATAAAAAATTATCTTAGTTTTGTTACTTTTAATTGAAACATTTTTTTTTTTCCCCCCCAGTTTTAAGAAGGCTTTAATTTTCATTTGAGCTTTTCTTTCTTTATTGAAAAAATTAAAACCATGTAATGTCTGTCTAAGCATTTTAGCTAGATTTTTCTGTCAAAATGTAACATTTTAAACCAAAATGTTGTCATAACTTTTTCTGTTTCTCAGTGTTAGTAAAGCTCATTAATTCTTGTAACATTTGGGAACAGACATTTTTGAATGTTAAAAAAGTCTAGTGAACAAAAAAAATTACCATTATATACCTAGATATGCTGAAATCTCTAATATATGCTATCATTACTTGAAGAAATCAATAGTCACTTCAGGTTCAAATATAAAGAGCTTATAGGTGTCCCATGACTGCTTTGACTTCTATTCCAACCTCTTCTCTACCAAGATCATTGAGCGCCTGGGGAAAAGCAGCAGCTGGGTGTACAACAGAATTACTATCAGAATTACTGATAGTATGAAAAGGAAAACAAAATAAAGTGGTGCCAGTAACTAATATAAACAATAAACAGGTGTATCAGTGGCTGTTGCAAAGCTTTGATTCCTGTGAGAAACAAGAACACTTGTCCACAGACTATCGGGAAGATTTCTGAGCAGCTTTTAGCTAGCCGTGAAATCCAGCACCACCACCTCAGATGATGAACTGACCGCAGTGACCTATCACACTTTGGCAGAGTATAACACACTGTCTTAGCTCAGGCAAAGCCACAACAAAACTGTTGAAAAGACACATTACACATTGCAGTGTCTCATGGGGAGAAACATTTTGGTTCAAGGACAGGACACATTCTGCTCCTTTGCTCCTTCAAGTAGAGCAAATCTCCAGTAGGCACTTCATGGGTCAGGAGCCTGCTGCATCATAGTTGGCGATACTTTCCTTGATTGCCCCTAGGCCTTGGACACTTGCACTTCACAGGCAGGGTAAGACACGTTTTCTGTTGGTGGAGTCAGTCCTGTGCCATGGCAAAAAGGGGATTGTGTTGCTCTAAATCATATGACTACAGCTCTCATGGTCTGTCTGTCTCACGTGCCTCATGTGGCGATATAGGATGAATAGCCTTCATAGGTACCTCCTGGATGGTCAGGATGTCATAGCTCCAGTGCTCACACACTTAACTCAAGGTTCTCCTTTCTCTCCCGCTCCAAAAGATAGGTTGTGTGCACCTGCCCCTTAGGTTATGTCCACAGTTTAGGCTTTCTGAGCCAGCTTTCATTAGGTGTACATAGTCTGCATATGCATATCTCCTTACCCCAGGATGGTTTGCAAAGAGCAGTCTACGTTATGCTCTCAGTTATATGGACATAAATTAAAGTAACATAAATGTGGCTGTCCTTGAGTAATTGAGAGGAGAATGGCTGCCTTTGTCTAAGATAGATATTAATTTTTTGTAATAAGGATATTCCCGATATTTGAATTAAATTTTCTTAACTCAAATTCTTATTGAATAGTTTCACTGTAGTGATGTACTCTTTGCTTAGCCCAACTGTAATCAATGGCTGTTTTGTAAAAAGTGAAAGATTAGACACTTAAGTGGTAGTCTTGAGTTCTTTACTGGTTAGTATTGGGAGTGTTTTGAAGATTACCATAATTTTATAAACATGGCCCATACTATGTTTTGAGGAACAATGATTTTAAAATATATACTTTTAGGAAACTCACCAAAATTCAGAATGAGTAATGGCAAGGGAGTAGGCTACTAAAAAAAAAGAGAGACTCTGGAGTAAGCTCCTTTTATTATTCCTCTATCTTAATAACTTGTGCTACTGCTGCATTGAGGAATTTTTTTTTTCTTCTATACTTCTCTCAAAAATTGGACAAACTGTGGCTTATGTAAATGACAATAATAAGGTGTATGTTGGCATACCATTGTGGATTCCACAAGGTACGTTGTGTTTCAGATAAAAATATTTTGAATGGTTCTTGTCAGAGTCAATGTTGCTGAAGACCTGCTTCACATCTGAGGACCTAATTCGAAAAGCAGTGAGTAACTGTTATTTTTAGTAACTATTTGTCTGAAACATAATGGAAAAGAACATCTATGCAAATGGAAGAGCACTACCATCTTCTTGGAAACAGCCAAAAGGAATGCAGACAGATAATCACTAAAAGCCTCATCAGATATTGGTATAACTTCAGGCTGGCAGTTCAGCTTGCTTCCTCAAGCTATTATCTTGGTAGTATAAAACAGAGTGAGTTTTCTAATAGTGCTAACAGCTGTCATGGTCAGGGTTTTTCATGTGTTACTTCTATTAGCTAAGCATATGAAGAAGGATGTAGTTACACCGGGCTTATAGCTAACTAGAAGAAATAACATTCAAGATTTTGGCTGTGGTTTATATAGCACTCTTCTGTGCTACTTTTTCTCAGCTGCTGCTCAATTTCAGGCATCAGGTACAGCATTTAATCAAGATGACATTTAAGATGGTACATAGAAGTTTTAACAAAATATTATTGAGAAAAGCAACAGAAAACGCTTTAGTTGATTTATTTGAAGCAGGAATGCCCAAAATGCCAGTTCACAGTGTATTTTTTTAAGCAAATGCCCTCTCTCAGACTATCATTGAATGACTTTGTAGTTGCACAGCAACCCTAATCCATCATGCTTGACTCAGCCATCCAAGGAGAAGCATACAGAATAAAAAGCATACAAATGTTCTAAGAACCTATATGTGTGGTGTGTTTAAGTATCTGTGCACCTGAATACAGAAAAGCACCTTCACTAGAGGGGAGATTCTCATGGCAATGACATGTAATATAGTAGGCAGCTGTTTAAAATTACATACACAGCCCACTTGTGGCATGAAGTTTTAGAACAGTGTATGGTTGTAAGACACAGTGCTGGCACCCCAACACATGGAAAGTCAGGAGGGAACCTTCTTAACTTTTTAAATATTGACTGACTGAGATTCATCAAAATAACGAATACCTGTCCAGAATGCTGTTTTTTACATGAAAGCTGAGCTTATGATATACTCTTGATTTTAGAAGTTGTATCCCGCAGTACCTGTCTCTCCCCTACTAAAACACCCTATATACTGTAAATAAGGTCTTCATGTTACATGAAACAATGAAGCATTTCAAGGCAATGTGTTTATGCATGTTGGTGGACATAGGAACTCGCATGCTCAGTTTCTGTAATAGGTGCAACTAAGATAATTCTGTCTATAGTTGCACAGGTGCTCAGAAAATCTCTTCACTTTCGGTCAGTTGTGGGGCGTCTTGGAGGGAGGTTTTTGCCTTTCAAGTCCAGACACAATTTGTGGTAAAATAGTATTTTAGAAAGAAGAAAAACTGAACTTATAATGTCAGAGCTGAGAGCTTATGGTTTTAACATGGTTGAGGGAACTGGCCTTGCTGGCAAGTAGTGTGAGCTATGGAATTATCTTTGCTTTACCGTTATTCTGATTGAAAGCTTTTCTCCTCTCCCAGTACCTTCTCTGATCTTTTGCTAGGTTTTCAGAAGTTACATAGTCCTCAGTCCCTTGTGTCTCCTTCTGCTTCAGCTACTCATCAAGCTTTTTGCCTGCTGCTTCTATCTGGACCTTGATGGCTATTTAGTTGCCTTTTCTCAAACTCTCCCATTCTTGATCCCAAATCCTATCTTGATCCCAAAGCTGATGATTAGTTTAATGCTTGACAGGGATCAATGCCTCTGGTAGGATTAGTGCACTCACCTCTGTCATATTTTTAACCTTGGCCAGTTTCCAGTGTTTCAGAGGAAGGTTAACTCTGTTTACCTCTCTCTGGTTGCCAAATTATATCTCGAGGGAGAAGAAAAAGTCTTCCTGCATCAGCATCCTTAGAGCATGCATGCATGCAATAATAAATGTGATGCAAACAAATGTAAACAGTAAACAGCAGTCAAGGAGAATCCTTTCATATTTCCTGAATAGTAGCAGGGCGTAAGGGAATTTGTAAGGAATTAGCTGAAAAGCTCTTCAAGGTTGTTAAGGGACATCACCCAATTTATTAGCTGTAAATAGACTCTAGCTCTAAGTTTTAGCCAATTTAAAACTAGTGTTGCTTTTGCAATCTGGGCATCAAAATAATGTAACAGTTAAGCAAAACTTCTTCATCCCCATTGGTTCTCCCTCTTGACACAGCAGTTACAGGGAAGATTTTTAGACTTACCTGGGGCTATCTTGGATGGGACTTTTGGACAGTCTGCTGGGCTATCACTGGGAACAACAGACTGTCAGGTCATGTGGGCATGTGCACTGCTGCTTGCTGTAAATGTTTACTTTCTACTGTAGCAACATTGGTGTTGCAGGTAGCATGGGGTGAGCTAAGGTTTTAAAGGAAATGAGATTTGTAGGATCCGTTTAACTAGATGAGGTGATAGTCTTGGAGAAAGCACAGAAGCTTTTCCAAGCGTGCTGTGATCTTGAAGCTTTCAGAATGCTGCCCGGTCACCGCCATCTTCCTTCGCCACAGACTCCCAAAGGAAAGAGATTGGTGCTGAACTTCTCAGACCTCAGATCTTCAAATTGTTTTGCAAAAATAGATTTCTAAAGGAAAAAATGTTGCTGCTCTGAAGTCACCCAGAAAGGAGAATGATGGCATTCTTTATTTGTGTGGATACTGCTGATTTTTACTTTCTTCTGACAGATATTCACATGCAAATTTTATTTTACATTTGCTTGGAAAAATGTTTGTGTTGAGAAACATTACAAGCAAAATGGAACAATTACACGTGCATCTAAAATGTTTACAGCTATAATTTTCTTTGAGTGGGGACTACACTTGCTGTATATTTTTGAGTGACCTGCAGGGTATAACAATTCTAATTATGGCCAGCACCTTACCAGCTGCTGCTGTGATTGGTAGGGCACTGGGGAAAGAGAAGGGTGTGAGATCACGTTATTTTTTGTCAAAAACTGTTTGGAGACTAATTCTTGAGTAACAGAGAATGAAACCTCAAGTGCAGAAGAACAATAATATACCTAAATAGTTAAAGATGTCTGTTTTAACTGATTGTATCAAAAAGAGATCAACGGAATACTCCTTTAATTTTTTAAAAATTCATTCGTTTCTATTTGAAAGGGATACAAGAAAAGGGATAACAAAAAACCCCTTCATTTTCTGTCTGGGACATTAAGAAATTATATGGCATTATAAGCAAGCTGCTTTTCTCCATTTCATGTCTCTTTGGGGAGGAGTGAAACAGGCGATAAATTAGCTCTAGCTTGTTCTTATTTTAAGTCATTGACTGTATTGCTGATTCTCTTCAACACACTGCAGAAGGACAGACAAAATGCAGTAAAGCTCTGCAGTAGCAGAAGCCACTGAGTAGACTACAGCTAGCTGGGCAAGATAGCCTTTGCATGGAGAAGTCTTGAACCAGGAGCACCTTCTCAGTGAAACTCCTGGGGGAATGCAGCAGGGCTTGTTGGCTCTACTGGCAGATATATTAAAAAACAAAACAAAACAAACACAAGTAAAAAATCCCCAAACAATGCCTCCTACTGCAACAAAAAACAAAGGGGAGGGGAAAAGGAGTTTTTCCTAGCTGGCTTCCTTTAGAGGAGTATTTGTGTGATCTTTTATAGACAGATGCAGGTAAGCTCCAACCAAACTGTGCTGACTCAAGGCTGTGTAGCCACGCTGATGTGGCAATGAGGCCTGCTTAGAATGGTCCTGCTTTGCAGCAAGAGTCGTCAAATCAAACTGAGTGCTGGGTCTGTCCCACCACCGAGATCTTTGGTTGGCTCAAAGTGGGCAGTGAACATCACTGAACCGCCAGTGCAGCTTAACTGGTGCCAACCTCCATCACCACGGACGGGGACTGAGTCCGGATCTGGCTTCTACACAATTGAGCAAAACAGCAGAGGCATCTTTGTTTTCCTGTCTTTTCACTACAGAATAACAGAACGGTTGAGGTTGGAAGGGACCTCTGGAGATAATCTAGTCCAACTCGACCAATTGACTTAAGAGTATATCTGCAGATGGGGGCCTCTCAACCTCTATGGGCAACCTGTTCAAGTGTTTGACCACCCACACAGTACAAAAAAAACGTTTTCTTCTGTTCAGATGGAAATTCACGTGTTTCAATCTGTGCCCATTGCCTCTTGTTCTGTCAGTGGGTATCACTGACAAGAGTCTGGCTCATTCTTCTTCATTCCCTCCCATTGGGTATTTATATGCATTGATAAGATTCTTCCTCTCCCTGATGGTCCAAACAGTGGTACCAGGCTTTCCGCTTCCATGTGAAGAGTAGGAAAATGTGTCCTATGGAGCATGCTGATGTGAAGCAGACCTCAGGGCTCATTTATGTATAGTCTCTTGTCCCCACTTCATTGAAACACAGATTCTGCATCTTTGCATGGAAGGAGTTTTGAATCTTTTCTAGGGGGATGTTCACAGTTGGAGGCTTGTTTAGCTAGCATTAAAAGATGCTAAGATTTCATGCAGGATGGAAACTGATTTCTGTGTAGCTGTACCCTTTCCATCTGCCCTTGATATATCCATGGAGTCCTCTCAGAGCAGAGGAAAAGCTAGCAATATGTGGATGATCAGCCTTGCTGAATTAGGCTACTGGTTTCTGCCCTCCTCTGTGGGAGGCAGCTTTAAGTCCTTGAGTGGTTTCTTACAGCAACAACCTATCCTGAAAGGATACAGAAAAATTGAAATTTCCAATGTGTTTTGAATCAGTTAATGGAATTTACTGAAATAGCAGATTTTGGGTCCTGGCAGACTTGATTCACATGTACATGTTCTCAATACAGTTGAATATCTGTCAGCAATTTGGGAAATAGGCAATTACATTTTGCAGGTGTGAGATTTTGCACTTATGAAATATATTTGGACATCGGTGAGCCAAAATGGGTTTGAAAACACATATCAAATTTGAACTTGGAACTATGATCTGAAACAACCAGAATTACTGTACCTGTTCACAGACTATCCCCAGAACATATAAACGAGTGCAAAAAATAACAGCAAGAAATGTTTGTTCTTTACAAATTAGGGAAATTCCTTAGGAAAAAAGGAAGTCTAATGTGTTGACACTTTTGTGGGACAGCTTAATAGTGTGCGAAGTATTTTCTTTTCAGTTCCTTTCATTGGGCCATAACATGCCATCAGATATTTCCTGGGTAGGGACTAAAAGTAATGTCCACTTTGCTTAAATGGACCACAGCTTACTGGAAGGAAGGGACCAAATTTTATAGTATACTCTTTCCCCTCCGTCCTCAGAGAAACTGCTTTTACCACATTGTAGCTGTTGAGGGGTCATTGCTAGGCCAACAGAAGTTGAGGCTGGCATAACCCATCAGCTTTGAAACATAGAGATGTCTTGTGTAAGATTACCTATTCCTTTTTAGATTCCTGCCTGAAAATCAAGTGTGACCAGGAGAGAATGGAAACTGTCCTGCAACAAATTAGGCGTGAAAAGTCTCATAGGCATTGGCTTTTCCATATGTGAATATTCAGCTCCTTATGGATACTCAGATCTATGTGGAATGGCTTTGCTAAAGGAATGGTTAAATGGAGAAGGATTCCTTCTGCCTTGAGAAAGAAATTATAGAGATAAGATCAGATAGAAGTCTATCTAATCATGGGAGACATGGAGGAAGTAAACCTGCTTACTCTGTTTTTTATAAGAATGAGCATCAGATTAAAACAGCAAGTGTCAGATTTAAGATAAATGCTACTACAAAGAACTCCTTGCCACAGGATGTTGTAGAGGCTATTGTTGATCCTAAATCTCTACATGGTAGAGAAAGGTAACTACATAAATATAAGAAAATCCATGATGACTAAACCTATAATTAATGCAATGTTAGCACTTCTATGATCTAGACATTCCACAAGCTTCAAGTTTTTTTACCTTCTTGAATTAATTGTTTACCCAGGGAAGTATCTCTTTATACCTGTCAGTTCTTACAGTGCTTCCTACACATCTACTACTGGCTGTTGTCAAAGTACTGTGTTAGATGGATTTTGACCAACATCAGTTTGGCTATTCATATGTAGCTGAAGTCGTTCTCCACTCATTTTTCGTAGTATACAATTACAAAGATGGAGACCTGAATCCACCCAGTAGAAGCAAATGTCTGTCTAAGTGAGAATATCCAGGTTAGCAAATTATATTAGCTTTTACACCAAGAATTTCTCCCAGAAGACACCATAGCTTTGTATAAAGTAGGAGTATGTCAAATTCCAGTCTTCTGTTTAGGTGAGCCTGTGAACCTAAATATGTTTGTTTAGCAGACAATTTACCTTGTTTATGTGTAGCCATATGTTGCTGTTCTGTGCCAAACCAAATATTAAATTAAAAGGAACCAAAATAGAAAAGAGAATGTGTTATTCGAAGGGTAGAAAAGAGCATATGAAGAAGACATTTCGGTTTGCTTTAGTCAGCATCAGTGCTTTACAGCTTCAGGAACTCTTTCATCTATACTGGCAGAACTCTTCAAAATCAGCAGGTTTTCATCCTCACTGATACCCTGTGGGACCCTTGATTTATTCCCATGTTCTTTTTCTGTCTTTCTAGAAGATCACAGTGGTCCAGGTTATCTATTTCATAATTCACTCTTGGCCTGGAAGGAGGGGTGTGTGTGTGTGTGTGCAGAAAATAAGGCCACACATGTAGAAAGCTTTGATGGCCATTTATTAATTCTTCTGAACTATTAGTGATGTTGGTAGTTGTGCATTTGATGCAACTTCTTGAAAATGAAACTTGTTAATAACTGGGCTTCGGGTGTGAAACATTCCTACATCTCAATAGACGTTTTCTTATTGAGCATACCCTTGGGAAATTTAGATACATCTAAAGCTGTGGATACTCATGACAGTTGATTTACTGGTAGAGACTCGGGTTTCTTGGTACTTAACTTGTTTCAGATTGGGAGGAAAAAAAATCCTTAAAAAAACACTGGAAGCAAAGGCCATCAACATAGTGATCCTTTCAAAAGTTTTCATTGAGCTATTCTTCAGAATGCCAAGCCTGGCAGTAATGAATCATGTCCTGCTACATTCTTGTCCATTGTAATGTGATAAAGGGTGATATATGTCAGCCAAGGGTTGTCAGAAATATACTGTCTTGATTTAGAACAACATTTCAATGTGACAGCTCTTAAAATTTATGGTAAAAATATGGGCATGAAGACAACCTGTTATTTTACATATATATATACACACACACACACAAGTATGCAGCTAGCTGGACAGGAGTTTTCATTGAGAGGGATAAGGGTAAGAATGTTTTAGAGGAGAGAACATACTGGCTCCATAAATTAGAAAACAAAGAAAAAAAGGACACTGATGGCAATAAATAACATTGATATAAAATTATTATTTTAGTTTTGTTTCTTTTATTAAACTATTGTAATAATTTTATTGGGGTTTTGCCTTGAGAAAGTGATAACACTTGCAATCATGACAGTGGGCTCTGACAGTCTCATGCAGTCGTATTGGAACAGCGCAAGTTTTTGCTCCTTACCTGATGCACAAAAGTCTATTCTGCAAATGCTACTGGGTACTTTGTAGGTGAGAAGACAGCATTCTTCTTGAACAGTTCAAAGTTGATAGCTGTCAGATGTCTGTCCTCCTAAGTCACCCTTTTTCCTGTATGTTTTTCTTTCCTTGGGTGTTTTTCATCCTATATTATACGTCTTTTTTTCCCCCATCATCTTTAAATTCTGTTTTGAGATAACATAAACATGGGTCAGATACTAAGAATCCAGATCCCAAATATTCCAGACTTCTGGGACAGTCAAATCACAGGTTTTGTTCTGTTCCAGGATCAGATGCAAGCTCATTCAAATCCTAGTCTTCCATTTCATATCACTTTGGAAGGCTGGTCTTGAAAAATCTCAAGGTACAGAACTCCCACTGATGGCCACAGGGGTCATCTGAATGTCCATGATGGGCAAATGGAAAAGCAATAAGTATGACCAAGCACTATAAATGCACAGTTCTGTAGCCGTCTGCAAGAGTTAGATACTCTGTTAAAATGGGGATAGACGCTTTTGGCTTATCAGGCCAGAAAGTTTGCGTGTTCTCCCTTTCCAGCTCTCTGACCTTGTGTTGCAATGGAGTGGTGAATGGCTCCAACAATTATGGTGACTGTCAGATTTTTTGTGCCTTTGCTGCACACTTGCTTCACAGATGCACAACAGATGTAACACTTTCAGAAATGGTTCAGGGACCTTACAGGGTACCTACACAAAAACTGTGTGTGCAGTAAGTCTCATATGTCCTGGAAGTGTCCGATTCCCTCTGCATGTGCAGGTGTATTGGGAATACCATGAATGATTAGTCTAACAGATGCTTCCCCCAAGCATGCTTCTCCTTTGTGTATTCTGTGACCATCTAGTGATGGTGAGAAGACTATAACGTGTGTGTCCAATAGCTCTACAGCTTGTGCAGTATTGGTAGTGTTCTAGTTCTTAGGATAGTGGGTGGCTGGCTCTGATTATCAACACAGGACAATTTTTCAGTGGGAAAATAGGATGTACCTGGAAAACTTAAATGGAAACCCTATCCTTATGACCTTTGCCATGTGGTCCTAAAATGCCTGGAATAGGCAGTTACTCTCAACATCAAAGTCACAAGGGCACTGCAACCATCAGTAGTTCTTCTGGCTTTTTCTCCTACAGTTCCTAGGAACGTGGAACTGTTTCTTTTTATGATGTGAAAAATGAACTAATGGTACAAAAGAGAAAGGGAAGGCTTTTTCTGGGCTAAATCTGCTTCCCTTTTGGCAGCAGGTTTCAATTCAAAGTAATTATGCATATGAGTCATTAACCATCTTAGAGTAGTTCCAGAGAAGTGGGCATTGAGTTGTTATAGTTTTAAGGGATTCATTATGGTGTGTTGTGTGGGTGGGTGTTGTTTTATTGTTGTGTTTTTTTTTTTTTCCCTTTAAGTACTTTCAAATAATAAGTGAAAAGGTGATGTTGCTCCTATGGACTTCTAGTATTAGCTATGGAAAGCCTGAACAATTAATACTTAACTGTCTCCTAAGAAGATTCAACACACTCTTTGCAAAGATGCAAGTCCATTTAGGATAATTAAGCGAAAAATTTGGGAAGAGGAGACATTCCCTTCCTTTAAGAAGAGTGGGAAGTGCAAGTTTGCATTGTATTTAGAAACTTAGACCTTGGTCGTTTGTAGAAATGAATGAACGCTGGTGTCGGTACTGGAGAAAATACTGTGGTGGACAGAGGAGTAACTTCATTGAAAATCTGTTTTGTTAGGTTTTCCAAAGCAAAGGGGTTTATGGCTGTACCCTTTGTAGGTATGTAGATGTGAACCCCACTAGCAACTTTTGAACCCTCCAGCCCTCTCAAATTTTGAGACATAAAATATGAAGCTACCAGGAGTTTCAGAAAAACCAGATGACTAAGTTGGTTCTATTAGTCTTTCTCCTGAAAGAAAGGCCACAGCATTCATTAACACTATTGGACATAAAGAATAGGAAAGAAATCCTGCTATTTCCAAATATGAAAATAAAAGTCTGAAGAGGTACTTAAGCCCTTTTAGGCAACAGAGAATCAAATCAATAAAAATACTTTGATCATGGAACATCTTTAATTAAAAAAAAATCCTACTTGACAGTAATAAGATTAGAAATTAAGTGGTAGAGATCAAGTAAGAGAATCAGATTATTAACAATACCATAATAATTAAATATGTTTCATGGGTGAAATGAATGCAATACTCTTGACTGTAAAATGGATTAAGTGTGGTCTTGCAGCTGATGGAGCTGAGGAGGTATGGTTTCTGTTCCCTAATGACTCCCTATGTGAACATGAGAAAGTTGCTTTGCGCTTCTGTGTCCTGTATGTAGGACTGGACTTCTGCAGTATGGAGAAGATACTTTTTGCCTACCTCAGTATGATATTGCGATGCTAAATTAGTTATTGTTGGGAAAGCAAATTGACCTTGAAAGGAAGATTTAGTACAGCCAGAGGATAGACTAAAAAAAAAAACCCAAAACCTCATGCTGGATACAAAATGAGCTTTCAGCTCAGAACCAGAGCTCTGAGAGGAGGGAAACTTATCAGCAAACTGTACTAATCTAATTGTGTAGCTCTGATAAAATCGGTGTAACCCAGATTAACAGTATAATTCCAAATAAGTTTTTGATTTATGCTTTCCAGGACAAGAGTCTAAAAGCTGACAGTTGCTCCATTCCAGAGCTTTGTCAGTTTAAGAAAATTTGTTAAAGGGTATATGGGCATGTTTGAGATCATTAAGTCTTCCCACATGTCAATCCCATGGGCTTTTTTCCCTGTGTCCAGAGGAGGGTAACAAAGCTGGTGAAAGGGCTGGAAGCAATGTCCGATGAGGAGCAGCTAAGGACTTTGGGCTTGTCTAGTTTGGAGAGGAGGAGGCTGAGGGGCGACCTCATTGCTCTCTACGGCTTCATGAGGAGGGGAAGTGGAGAGGGAGGTGCTGATCTCTTCTCCCTTGTATCCAGTGACGGGACGTGTGGGAATGGTTCAAAGCTGTGCCAGGGGAGGTTTAGACTGGACATTAGGAAGCATTTCTTTACCGAGAGGGTGGTCAAACACTGGAACAGGCTTCCTAGAGAGGTGGTGGATGCCCCAAGCCTGTCAGTGTTTGAGGCATTTGGACAATGCCCTTAATAACATGCTTTAACTTGGTCAGCCCTGAATTGGTCAGGCAGTTGGACTAGATGATCGTTGTAGGTCCCTTCCAACTGAAAGTCTATTCTATTCTGTTTTTTTACTGTTTAACCATTCTTGTTATAATCAAATTAGCCTTTCATGAGTCTGGATAGCCAAACCCTTTCAGTGGTTGTGTCCTACCAATGGGAAGCTAGAATGGAGGAGTCCATGCAGATCCCCATGGAGCAAGAAGGGGATGGTGGGCCTTAACCCAACTATGGGACCAAACCCATCACTGCTGCCTTCTTATATACAGCTGCATTGCGCCTTGGAGCAGCATTTCATCAGTGAGTGGATGAGTGCAACTAGCGCTGTGGGAGGTGTTTGGAAGGATTATTGCTCTTCCCAGCACTGCTTTACCCGTGTTAACAAAGAATATTTTGAGGAGTATATCTCCTTGCAGTGGCTTGCTTGACCTTTTCCTCCTTTGAGTTTCATGTGGACAGAACAGAAACTATTTCTAGAGAGAAAGAACAGTCACAGCCTTCTAGATAAGATTGTGTGATAAAAATTGTCTTAAAAATAGTTACATTATGTTGCTTATTTTGCTTTCTTTCATTACTTTTTTTTTTGCCTCTATTGTTCCTTTATTGGAAAAAAAGAAAGAAAAGTAGTAGCATCTGACTATCCAGTTTTCCAACCATCAGAAAATGTTCATGCTCCTGCATTAGAACTGGGGACTCTTTGAAGCTGAACGAGCATTGACTTTCCTTTCTGCAGGTACTGTTTTGTATGGCATACAGCTGCGTTCTTCTTACAAATGTTAAACTTGTGGTCTTGATATTTGCTTATTATGCAAGAGAGAAGATTGATAGAATATAATGTGTGTCTCAGCATGGTTATTTTTTGGGAGGTGGTGGTGACTTCTACAAACTCTTGCTTCCAGGTGAATTTATGTTGACCTTTATCCTTTTAAATCAACAGTATATGCAGGATCTCATCATTTTTTATATAATTTTTTTTCATCTGTTACATGAATGACTTTCCTTTTGCGTTAGGACTTCTGTGCCCTCTTTAATGAGCTCATTAGCAAACACAGTGAAAAGTTTCCCTGGGAAATGAATCATTACAGCACATTTCAAATATTTGGTGTCATTTGCCTTTAGAACACTTTTGAATCCTGTATTGTGTGTATGTGGCCCGGCTTTGGTAGCAGAGGGCTGCAGGGGTAGCCTCTGTGGGAGAAGGTAAGACCATTTATATTCAAAGTTATGGCTTTTTATTGGATGCATTAGATGATGAAAGTAAGTTCCCCTTTTTAGTTTACACATGCCCATCACTAATTCCCTGAGCCTGTAAGTATCATCAGCTGAGCAGTGTGAGGCACGCGGGGAGGAGAAGATAGGTTCTGTGGCTTTAGGTTAATAAACTTCTAGATTCATGCCAACTTGTGGCCTTACTGTTATGTTTTCACATACACAAAGAGCATCTACAAGATGTGCAAAGGACAACTACCAACTTGGGCTCTAAATTACGTTATTCTTGGATTAAGAAAAAAGGAGGAGGAGGAAGTGGGAAGGCAAATCTCTGTGAGAAGAGACAGTTAAGAGAAGGCTATAGACACCTCTAGTTTTATGTCATGAGAAGCACTCTCTGAAAACAAAATGGCTGGTGGATTGAACATGTGCATACAGTCTCTGGACACGTAAAGATTTCAAGATGATTTAGTTTCATAGCTTCACGCACCTCACCGAAACCCTTGATTAATGCAAAGCAACCGCATGCTGGTGGAGGTGCTTGGCTGTACCATTTAAAACGTAGCACGTGCCTCTGGCCAGGTTACTCCTCAGTGGCCTTGAAGGCATTATGTGTTACTTCCCCTTCAGTCCTGCTCTGTTCCCTTTCCTCCAGCACGCAAACTCAAGAAATCATTCACCATCTCTTTCAGCCAGCATTAGAGAGAAATTAGGGGAAATCTATACTTAAGTCACCTTTTGGTCTAATTGTGGAGGTATGTTCTCTCTGTTTAATCCTTCAGAAGAATTGCTTTGAATGTTTAGGTGCGCAAGCCACAATAAGTGTACTGGAATAAATACATCTTAACAAAAATCTGGCAAAGGCAGTTACTTTATTGCCTCATTGCTTCCATCGCAATCTTTCTGTGTTTTCATCCATCCTTACTATTTAATTCAGAAGACTTAATCAGAATCAAGAAACACTTGGAGACTCTCCTTTTCATTTGGATGAAAGCAAAGGTTGGCTCTAACTGTGAGGTTGCATATTTGAAAGAATAAAACAACATGGATGAATTTCAATATAATTTCCATGACTCAGTGCAGTATCTGTTCAACAAAGCATTGGTTCTCTGTTATTTATGTTGCTTGTTGGCAAATCTCAAATACATCAAAGCCTTGTGAGAACTGAAATGTTAATGGGGAAAAAATATAATTAAACATCTTTAATGCTAAAGAATCTTCAGAAGTTCTTCAAAGGTGCATGGTAACAGAAAGAACTGGATTTTGAGTAAGAATGAGTCAAGCAAAAATAAAGGTCTTCCTCTGTACTCTCATTATGCTGTTACTTGGATCGGGGCATAGGGATACTGGTGAGGGCAAGCTGTGTGCTGCTTACTCTGTTACATAGCCCAGAGGGATAAGGAGAGAAATTGGAATTGTGCTGCTCAAGGCTGTCCCCAAGACACCCTATCTTCCAGCCTGGCCTGGCTGTGGGACTGTGGACTGTCTGCACCACTCCTGCTTCATTCAGGTTTGTGCTTAGGCAGTGCAAACAGCTGAATTTTATTTCTTTAACTTCTTTAGTTATAGCTGAGATTATTGATTAGGAGTTCACAGATGGTGGTGGGTCTTTTTTCCTCCATTTCAGAGATTATATTAGCTTTTTTTTCCCTTTCCCTGTCAGTCTTCTATGAACTTAAACCTGCTCTGAACACACCTTAATAGGACTACAGCAGCCTTCCTGATGCTAAGAAAAGATGAAGACAGCATGCAAAAAGATATTAAAAAAAAGCTATTGTTATCCCAAAGGTCCTAGGATACATACCAAAACTTTAAAGGCAAATTTTTCTTCTTTATTTGAACTTACATGATTAGAAAAAAATTCCTGCAGCTTTAGTGGATCCTAAATGTGAATATGCTAGGTTTATGGTTGGACGCAATAATCTTAAAGGTCTCTTCCAACCTAAATGATTCTATGATTCTATGTATTCTAGCCAATAGAGATCTTCAGTATGTGCTCAAGTCTGGTTTTAACAAACAACCTGATCAAGCCTTCACTGCAGATATTGGTGTCTGGATTAAGTCCTAAGTTTGTTTTTCATCATTTTTGTGTATAAAATTTAAAAAGTATTTATGAATACTTCACAGCTGAAGTTTTAACAACAGTAAGAAAGAAGGTGATACTTAGTGTTGTGTCTGGAGTAACAGGTTATCTTTTAAACTTTAAAAGTTTATGCTATTGGTGAACTATTCTCGATACTGTCATATTAAACTGACTACAACCAAACTTTTTGTAGTTCCATTGTGTTTTCACATGTCACAGAAGATAACTGAGTCTAGAATGTTCTATTCATGGAAATTTTGATAACAACCTTGTTCATAAAGTAGCAGACCTCTCCAAAATGTTATTACAAAAACACTGTCTCCATTTACACATTGTCAGAACCATATATGTGCCTGTTATATGTTCATCCTCACAAGAGCTTAGCCAACCTAACCATAGTTTTAAAACACCTACAGAAACTAAAAAATAAACCTGGCCTATTTATTTGCCACAAGAGAGTGGGAAGGCAGCATGAAAAGAAGAGAAGTGTGCGGGGAAACTTATGCTAATAGCAATTTATATCTCATAACATCTATGAGTAAGTTGACAGGTAGTAGCAGCCAGAAGCAGTTGCACATCAGTAATCCCATCTGTAGGGTACTTGAATGCATTGTACTGAGTTGGTTCTAAGGGAAACAACCACAGAAAAACTGTCATGCTGTTTTTCAAGCTGCCAGTTGCATGGATTCCCTAGTGTGTAAATACATTTAATCAGTGGTTGATTATTTTCATTGGTTTGCAATTGTTTTAGCACGTAGTCAATATTTATGGTGTCAGATTTTGTAGTTTCATCATTGTACATTAATTGAACCCAGTGCATATTTTGCCAAGGGGAAACTGAATGCAATGGGGATTAAGGGAAGTAGATGTGATGGATATGGTTAGCTGTCTGGGATCTGAGGAAGAGATTTTGACAAGTAGAAGACAAGTCACACTAAAGATAAAGTGAGTTGGAAGCTAGAAGTAGGTTGATGTAGATAGGCTTGCAAAAAGAAATGGGGATTGGCAGTTGGAAGACAAGATGGGGTACATGCAGCCTTGGAGAAAAGGCAGCTAAGAAAAAGTCAAATAATACCACAGAGTAAGAACGGAGAGGTAAATGGCAGACAGAGCTGTCCCATCCAGAGCAGACATCAGAAAAGTAAAGCTGCACAGCCAAGATGGAACATAAGGTGGGCTCTGGACTTGGCCCCTGGTGATTATTGCTTTCTGCCTTAGCTGCTTGCTATGCTTACCCTGCAGGATGTGGTTTAAATCTCTTTAAAACTGCATGTCATCTGAGCATTGAAATCCGGTGCTTGAGCTCTAGCCTCTTTGGATTATTGGAATAGTTACTCAGCCATAAGGACCTGACATGTCGTGCAGCACCTTGTGGACATAGAAAACAAACAGCAGCTAGGGAGTTGTATCTCCTAATCATGCTTTCATTCACAAGAAAGCTGATTAAAGACATGATGACTATTGTTTCATTTCTCACAAGCAGTGGGTTAAAGTGCTTATAGGGAGATCTCATCCCTCCTGCTCCAAAACTTGAAGACAAAGCCTGTGGTGAGTGAAAATGTTGTGTTCATAACTCACTTTCTACGGTAGAGTTGCAAGTTAGTTTTTCTGAGGGCTTGATTTTAAATGATACTTCATATGTTTGTATACATTTGACTTCTGTTTTCAAAGGACAACTAGGAAAACTCAGCAGTTTACTGTGGAGGTAGAAGGAGGTAACTGAATTGTTAGCACTAGGATGTCACCTGATCCCTGAATGGGACTACTGCACACTGCAGTAGAAGATTTGGGCAGAGATTCACCGTACTTGAGCGTCAGGCTTGAGTTCAATTGCTTGAAGGCATGCGTAGACGTTGTTATGCTACTCCATGCTATTCTGTGGAGGCTGGTCTTAAATGCCTGAATACTTATCGGATAGAGGACTCGGAAAGTGAGGTTAAGGACAAAGAAAAGTCTGGCAGAGGTAAAGTGTATGAATTCCTACGAATCCCTGTCCAGACTTGTCTTTAAACCAAATCTGACCTTATAACAGCAACTTTGTGCACTACTAAGCAACTTAGGTGAGAATAATGGGATTCTGCTAGAAGTGACTAACTTCATAGTTTAACAACATGGATTTCAAAAGTAGGTTTTTAAAAGCTTTGAAAGAACTTAAATGTTCAGGCCCCATTGAAAGTCAGTGATATGTAGTTGCCTGCCATCAAAAATACTACCCTGAGAAATTAGCCTCACAAAGTGTAGATATTGAAAAGTGAATTCAAGCATTTCTGCATGGTTACGATTTCAAAATTAAAATGAGTGTCTTAGCTGTTCACTGTGAAGATATTTTCTCCTACTACTCTAAAGCTTCAAAGGAAAACAAAAATCCAAATGTTTTCATGAAAATAATTTCATGAAATTAATTTCAGTCATTTTCAGACATGTCATTCTTTGCTTCAACATTGTTTAATAATTTACGGAGAGGATGTGAGAAGGGTTTGTGTCAGCTGCACATATAATTTTAATGCATGAACTTGTGTCCTGCCTCTAACAAGTGTCCTGGAGAACAGAACAGTCTTTCTCATGAGAATTAATCTGAAGAAGGGGAAACATTTAAAGAAATGAAGCTAAGCTCTCTACTGTTTTTTAAAAACTTAGAGTAATTTCAGAATTTATTCTTCATAGGTGCCAGTGGGAACCATTGTACTTTCAAGCTGGTAACTGTTGACACTAGATATGGTCATAACCCCTGAGCTTTCACAGATTCTGGTTTGGGGGTGTTTGGGGTTTTTTTTTGTGGTGTTTTGTTTTGTGTTTGGTTGTTTTTTTAACAAATCTATGTTGATCTCTGTTCCCTGCATGTCAGTCTGATTTGCAGAGTGGTTTTGGTACTTGCTGGTCAAAGCAGTTGCCCCAGTGTTCCCTTCTGAGAGCACCCTATGTACTCCCCTATGTTTAATTGAGAGCTTAGGTGCTGAAACAGTGCATGGGCTACCTTGCCCACAGGGTACTCAAACAAGTGTTGAAGAGGGGTTATAGCACTGACTGCTTCTATCTGCTAATTTGCTTCTGTTGTGCTGAATTTTTCCGTAATACAGATGTAGCCAATGAAGATTTGTATTTGGGTCCAGGGTTGCATTTCCTTCTAGTCTGCAGCTTACACTTTGCTCCTAAGCAAGCTTATGCAGCTCTGCTATTTCAGTGCTAGTTTCCAGACTGTTGGCTGAGCCTGCAGAAATTAGGAGACCTAGTCTGGGTCTAGAGTTTCTGCTTATGATGTCTATTTTTAAATGTAGGTCACTAGGGAAAACACTTGCAGAAACTCAATGATACTGAAAGTTGTCCGGTAATTGCCTTCTAAAGCTATATTCTGTTTTACTGGGCTTTCTCTAACACTAATGCTGAGAGCTAGGATTAGTCTTTCCAATAATTTTTTACTTCATGTAATCTGCCCTTGGCATAAGATTTCCACCTGAGGCAGGTTGCTTGAGATTATATTTTGTTTGCTATGGTGTACTACCCAGTTCCTCAGCTGAGTGTTGAAATCTGTGGTCCTAAGATTCATGTTAAAGCAGATCAAGGCATAAGATCAGGAGGCTGCACCACTGTTGTCTTTAATCTTCTTATTCATCCCTTCATCTCTTATTGAGTCTTGTAATCTTTCACCTGCAAAACAGACAAGCAGTCCTGTGATGAAAAAGAGCATGCTAACATTTTGAAGCTCATGATCTGACTTATTGTGAGTTTGCTCTTTGAATTTTCTAGCTAATGGTGTGGAAGAGGGGGGAAAAAAAAATCTTTTTAGGTTTAAGTGAATAAGTGGCTGAATGATCTTTTCTATCAACTATATAATGCAAGGTATAAGATTCGCACTGAGAAATGTCTTTATCTGATGCTTTTTGCTAATTGGAGGGGCAGTGCATGATTAGGTCAAGCTTGCCTTTCAGGTCTAAAAAGAGCAACACAATCCTTCAAATATCTCGGCTGTGATCAGAAGGTGTTACAGCAAAGCTATAATGGAGTGTGAAACAGCCAGGGGAGCAGAGTGAAGCTTACCAGGATGTCAAAAAAATGTGTTATGAGAGGCCCTTATAATGAAGATGGAAGGAGCTGAAATTACAGTCTTTGCTGTCTCTGTCTTCTAATATTGTTTTAGAGAGGATGCCAGCCCAGCTGGGAATTTATAGTGTTTATAGTGGAACCGTAATCTGAAGTGGTGCATTCCTCCTTTAACTTACGTAGTGCTACAGGCAATTCTGTCAGCTTGACATTTGCTCTTGAAGTGTCTGTCCTGATTAAAACAGCTCAACAGAACTCCTTCCTGAATTGAAGAATAATCTTTTGATAAAGCCAGCCTAAAATGGAGGAAAAGTTAGCCCTTTTGCATTCTTGCCGTTGGGTATCAACATTTTGGAAGGGAGTGTAAAAGCAGCCTATCTGAAAGTGTATATAGCGCAATGGTAAAGCTGTAAGAAGCAGAAACTCTATAGAAAACAGAAGTTTGCTGGAAGTCACCCGTTGATGGTGCCTGTCCGAGTCAGGAAAAAAATCTGTAGTGTAATAGAGGGGGAGGCCTTTGCTGAAATCTGCCACTTCTCCCATTATACTATTAGTTGCTTTTGTGTATGGCTCAGTTTTTACTTCTCTATTTATATGAACCATATAAATTACTTTATGTTCTTTGCAGGGTGCATCGCCTGCATGTTTTCCATAGCCAGCCTGCACAACGTGGTGGGAGCTCTCACTCTAAAGGCTTTAGTGGCAGAGCTTGATGAGAAGGACAGGAGGATCTGCCTGCTTTTGAAGAAATTCTGTGTCTGGTCTAGCTAGAAAATTGCCTAATGAATTTATGAGCTGTGTTTTAAATTTAAAAAAGGACTGAAAAATGGCTAGTTTTCTTTAGAAAAAGGAAATGGATAGAGATTGGGATGTAGGCTACATGTGATTAAGAAGCTTCTCACCATAACGGGGGTTATAGAAAGGGTTTGGGTATTGAGCTGAATTTACTCAAATTGAGTGCACTGGTGGGTAGAAAAGCACAATGTTTAAGTTGAGTCTATTGTAATTTCATGAGAAAATGAGATAATTTTACTTCCTTTTCACTGCCCACCATTTGTTATACATGTTTCTCGTATTGCATAAAATTTTAATATGGCATTTTAATATACGGGTAGTGGATAACATTTTTGAAAAGTGCTTATGGCTGAAACCATTTGGAAAACTACATTTTAACTACATAAATAGATATATGGATCTTGTACTAGGAAATTTGTTTTAATGTAGTAGTTAAAATTCTGATAGAAATCTGTGGTAAATGCCCAACAGAAGCAAGCAAACATAATCTTCTTGACCTGAAGAACAGAACTTCCATAGTTAACACAAAAGATTAGGCACATGAAGAAAAATTCACACTGAGATGTGAATATTCTATCTGATAAAAGGAAAGTTAGTAACAAATGTCAAATAAGAAGTGGATGTGCTCTAATAATGGAATTCTTGAAGTAAGAATTTGGAATGGAAGATGCATCCCTTGTACAGTGGTATTTTTGGTGCAGATATCCTGTTAAAAGGACAGCTTCAGCTATTTCTTCTAAAGGAGTGCACTTAGTACCGTCAGCTTATATGTGGAACTGATACATTTATTATTTTTAGAATGACAACTGTATTTGTCTTTCTCTCTATACATACAAACTAGGACTAATTCAACAGCTGAGATTAAAAAATTAAGTACTCAAAAATTGCAACTGAAAGTAAAAATACAAGAAAAAGTGGTTAATACAGTACAACTCTGTCATGGGAAATTTGTGGCTGGCCTAAATAATTGTAGTCCTATTGATGTCAAAGGTTGCCTGATAGCGGTTTATTCAGCATAACCTTGGGAATAGTCTTATTACATACCTAAAGGTGGGTAAAGGCTCAAAGGATTTAGGCAAGTAGGGCCTGACAAGTAACCATAAAAGCTTTCTGTCATATCACACATTGTGTATTCTATATATGCTATATGTGAAAAGCTTTTTTTAGAGATAGTCAGATATTGGGGGCAGAAGTATGTAGCTCTGGGACCACTGTATGAAAGCTAGGCTCCTTAGTCACCATGAACACAGAGGTACTGAGCATCAGTAAAGAAATGAATACCTTTAGAAGTAACTCAACACAACACTTCCTTCCAAAAAATGTCACAGCTTTAAAGTACCATATCTCAGACCTCTTCTGGGCTAGGAGCATGAACGTTATACTATTGGAAATGAATTAGTTAATGTGTTCTTTCCAGCAGACCACAAAACAGTTGTGTGCAGTCCAAGCAGCTCCCATTGTCTTTTAATGTGTGTGAAATTTTTACATGTAGAAAACCCTTTTTAGGACTGTTTGACTCATGAAAAGTCAAAAAGGAAAGGAGATACCTGCTGATAGTCTTCATAATTTTTGTTATAAAGTAGTATATAAGATATTATAAAAGCAATAGGAGCAGGAATTAGGAATAGGCTAATGTTTAAAATATTTAATGGTGATTTAGAAATCAGACTTTAAAAAAGAGTATTCAGTAGTTCCTCTAGGGACTTAGCTCCAGACAGTAGAAAGTGGCTTATGCAGACTCTGGCCTGACATGTGTTTGTGAACACATTCTTCTACCTTCATAACCTGTCATCCATCTTTGTAGCCTGTCACCTCTCCCTTTCTGGCCTAGGGCCTTTCGTGCAGTTGCACCACTTGATCTCCTTTCTGCACCTTCCTTTCTCCCAGCAGCCCTAATCCAAGGGGCATCAGGAGTCTCAAGATGCCTACAGATATGCTTACAATGAGAAATGCAGTGGGTATCCAAATGAACAAGCCTGTGTACCAACAGGTACTGGACCTCTGCACAGGTTAACATATCTTGCCTGGACATCTGGGTTTGTTGTCTCTCAACAAACAAAAGTCTCCCTTTGGAGGGAGGGCTTTCTGCTCCACTCTTTGCTTGCTGGTGTTATTTTCAGTTGTGAACTGTTAATGGCTTGTTAGCACAGTTTTCCCATGGCTGTAAGTGTAGCAGAGAGGGGAAGAATGGGAAGATTGATATGGATTTAAGTGTCGATGGGAATCTGGGAAATGTTAATAGGGCTATACGGAGAAAGAGGAGCATGGAGGATCCAATGGTGGGTAAGTTACCTGGGAGTCTGGATGGGCTTATTGGTGATTTGAAGGACTTCAGAAAACTAGGAATTGTCAGTAAAAATCTGAGAATCTGCGAAAGTTTTTTTTGAGTTTTAGAGGAGATTGAGTGGAGTAGGAGCCTATACTTTGAGCCAGCTATGGTTCTGAAAAATAGTGACAAAAATTGTTATTAATAATAAATATTTATTTAAAAAAAAAATCTTTCCAGGCAGAGAGGGAAAGAAACTGTGTTCCGTCTAGCTGTGTTTACAGGATTTAATTCTTTGTAATTCTTCTGAAACACCAAATGAATACATGAATTGTATGTTGGTAGTTCCCCTGACTGACCTACTGGTAATTGACTCTATATTCATCTCCCATAATTGCAAAATCTGGAAAGGGTTAACAAATGGCCTAATTACCTTCCTCATCTGTGCTCACCAGGCAGAAATAGCTGCTTTAATAAAAAAAAAAAAAATTCACAAGAGTAAAACCTGAAGCTAAAGCAGAGTGTAAGCTAATTCCAGAAAGAGGGAGCATGAGGCTGAAGAGACTGCTGTGCAGGTGAGAGGCAACAAGAGAGAAAGGAACAGTTTTTCCTCTGGCCATGCAAAATCTTTGCTTGACTTTGACCCACGTGATTAGAAATCAGTGGTGTTTAGAGGTTCTATGTCTATTTGCTAACAAAATGTTAATTTGATAGGTGTTCCACTTTAATTGTATTTGGGATAAGGGATAGCTGGGAATGTCTTCAGCACTGAATGGTAAGCCAGTAGTAGCAGCGAAACAGCTGTGCTGGACCTGACCCCACGTAACCCTGTGGAAGCTGATTGTAGATAGGTAGTGCTTGCTTTTTGCTCAAAACAGGGGAAACCCCATCATCTTCCAGACCATGTGTGACCTCTTGGGCTTGGTGGACAGGAAGCTGAACATGCAGCAGGCAAAGATTAAAGGAACCAGCCACCTCCTGGGCTGCAACAGCAAGAGCGTAGGTAGCAGGCTGAGGAAAATGATTATTCCCCTCTGGCACTTGTGAGACTACATTTGCAGTAGTGCTTGCAGCCTGGGGCTCCCTAATACAAAAAAGACATTGAACTGGAGCAAGTCCAGTGCAGGCCACCAAGCTGGTCAGAGGTCTGGAGATTATGACATATGATGAGAGGCTGAGACCTGGGTTGGTTCACCCTTGAGAAGGAGGGCAAAGATGAAACCTTAGGGCTGTATTCAGCTGCCTAATGGGAGGGTATGGAGGAGATAGAACCAGAAACTTCTTGTGGATATGCAGTAATAGGACAAGAGGCAACGGAGTTAAGTTGCAATGCAGGAAAATCCAATTAAGTATTAAGAGGCGTTTGTTGGTTTGAGATTTTTTTTATTACCACGAGAGTGGTCAAAACACTGGAACAAGGGCCCAGAGAAGTTGTGCAAGTCTCCACTCTGAAATTTTAAAACTTGCCTTGACAAGACTGTGAGTGACTTGTTCACACTGGCCATTTGAGTGAGGCGCTGGACCAGGTGACCTCCAGAGGTCATATTCTGTGATACTATGCATCAGTGCAAATCCTATCCTAGCATTGCATATACTGACAGTGAGTCTTTCCCTAACTTAGTGGCATTTCATAAACAAGTCTGTTCCAGAGGATAATGGAGCTATTATTGACAATCAGTATCTCTTTATAAAGAACTAACATTGCCAGGCAAACTAGGTTATATACTCCTAGATAAAACCATAAAAAGGGAAGCTGAAGGGAAGGCAAGGAACGATATATTGTAGCTGTTATAATATTTGGTTTTTAGTGCAGCATTTGATACAATGTCTCATAAAGTGGTATTTGCTTGATTAATTAAAATTAGGGTGGATATCTGATGGAGATTTGAATACTCAGACCAAAAACTTCCTCAGAGATTGGGAATAAAGGTAAGGATTGATTTCTACCCAGCTAGGCCTTTAAAAGATGCATAAAGTTAGTTCTGTTCTTATATAACTTCCCTATTAAGATAAGAAGAGATGATGTAATAGTTACAATAATAATTATTGTGATGAAACCTGGCCCTGGAGCAGACTTGGACTTTTTCCCCCTCAATCATTGGTGTATATGTTTTGTGTGTGTTCCTGGTGTCTTAATGTCTTCAGTAAGTTATCTTCACTAATTACCTCAGAGTGGGTGTAAGCACACACTAATGACATTAACAGATAATATCAAATCGAAGTGAATCGCATGCATCACTGAAAGTAGGCGGAGAAGGACAAAGTGAGCTAACAAGGACATAAATTAACAATATGATACTCCACTCGGTAAAAAGTATGTGAAGGTTTGAGGAAATATAATCCAAAGCTCAGATAATCATAAGAGAGGTAAAGTGTGAGAGACTGAAAGTACTTCTGGCCTTAACAGAAAGGAAATACATTTTTGCTGTGTATTGGAGTGTTGCTTTTAGACTACAAATGTGAGCTCATGCACAAATGAATAGATGGCAGAAGGATATGCTTGTTCTGGACAGCATAAGTACAGCGTGAACACTCCTCTGTTTCCGGAGAGCACATGGTCCTGACCTCTTACTGATTTTTCTTCATCAAATGTTCCTGTGTTCTTAGTTTTGCATTTCTCCTTTTTCTTTCTTACGTATTGATAATTCTCTAGCTCTGAGCTGAACATCTTATGTCTGTTACAGATGGACAGCCGTGATATAGACTAAAATTGGATTTGAGAAAGCAGGTAAGACTTTATTTGGGAATGTCCAGGCATGCAAATTACAAGTCAGTGTAAGAAGTGCTATGTGAAAACCAATAGACTTTGTTTACTTAGAAACTTTGATTAAGAGAGTGATGCGTTGGTTTTGCTGAAGTATTAAGCTAGAGTGACAAATTGGGGGGGGTTGGGGTGGAAGAGAGAAAGTGATTATATGTATCTCCATAGTCTCACATGCCACCTATGTAGTCAATATCTTAAAGTTCTTATTTGTTTTAATGAGACCCATGCTGCTGATATCTGTCACAAGACTTTCTTTCTCACTGTGGTTTTGTGGGTAGGGTGTCTTCTGTGCCTACTGACTGTGGGCTGATGTTAAATTCCCAGAATGCCCTTGAATGCATCAGTGCAGGTCAGAGAAGAGACCTTCTTGCAAAGAATTGCCTTAGCTATAAGATAAGTGCAGCTGTGAAAAAAATGAAGATAAAATTTTCTGTGTTCCTCTCAAAAGGACCCTTTAAAGTTCATGGAGGTTGTGATTCATGCTTCTGCACTTCTCTGCCCAAATAGCTGGGAGACTAAAGATGTTCTCAGTGGTACTATCCATCCGTAAGACTAGGCAGCTTTTGAAAAAGGATTGCGTGTGCCCTTGATTGCTGCCACCTTCCCTCTTTCTCAAGCAAAAATGTTCTGTGCATTATGTGGCAAATTCTCTTTGGAGTTGTCAGGGATGTCTAATGAAAATGTCTACTTTGGTAGTGAGGGTGGTACGTCTGTAACTTATAGAGAAATGAGGGTGTCGGTAATTACCAGAAGAATTCTTTTCTTTATAAAGAAGATGCCTGGCGACCAATGGATATCTGCCTTGGAGATTGATTTCTTTCTTTCTTTCTTTTTTTTTTTTCCCCTCCTCTTTTCCCCTCTGTGGACTTTTTTGGCCTTGGCTTTTTGATAACTTCAAAGAGAATTTCTTTTCTGTCTCTCTCTGAAACTGTTGCTGTGCAGCTTGGATGAGGTACTGGCATTATTTTGCAGTAAGGAGCACAAATGCTCCAGGACAGATGAGAAAAAGAAGCCATGAAGGTAAAAGGTGTTAGTTTCCCGTGTCAGATTATTGAGGTTAAGAATGTCGAGTGTTAATTGTACTGTATTATTGAAGAGATGCTCCTGCGCTTTGAAGAGGTTAGTCAGCTCTGTGGTGTTTCTCCACAGAGGACTCTTCAGTGCTTGAGAATCTTTACTCTCAGCCTCTTCAGCCTTTAGGATGATTAAACTTTCTTTGTACCTCTTGAAGAGGAAAAGATGAAGTGTAGTACAGAGCAAAAAAGAGCTTTTATTTTTAGGAAGCTAATTATGTGGATAGCAGCCTGACGCAATACCATTCAGTCTGTACTTGTTTGGCCCCTATTAAGATAATATTTAGGCCCTCATAATTTGTCATTTATCTCCTTAAGCCTCAGGGGCACAGCAGAATCTGCTCAGAAAAGTCCCATATAAAATTTCTTGTGAGGCATAGTCTCCAAAGATGAGGCTGAGTTCTTAATTTCCTACATTGCATCAGTGAACATCACCTTGTAGTCAGTCTATGTGGTCTCCTGTCATCTGCATGCATTTTCTCCTCTGCTATATGTGAGTATGCTTTATATACAACATAAAAAATTTTGTCAAATAAACAAACTGACAAATCAGACTATTGCTGTTTTGAACAGTTTGAATATGACCTGATTTTGTATCTTAAGCTCTTAAAGCTCTGCTTAAGCTCATTAAAACTGCTACAAATAGCCCTATTAATGACAGCAGACCACTTGGGGTAGCTGGGATATTTACCTAATAAATTCTCTGCTATTGCATGGGACCAGACTAGGGACACTAGTGGTGTCTTCTCTTAATCTCTTTCCATGGTTCATAATATTTGTAGTTTTGGTCTTTTATTACTGAGAGCAAAGTTCTCCTTAGGAAGTTAAGCGTTCATGGTCATTGGGATGTTGGATGCATAGGAATGCATGCTTTGTGTTCCCTTTTGTGCTGCAGAAGGAAATTTGGAAAATAAACAAACTCATCGGTTCTGGCTGTACGTTTCACCTAGGTAAATGAGTCTGCAGTTGACAATGGAGCTTAATTTCAGCCTATACTACTATTTTATAATCAGCCATTGGACTAGGATAAGGCTTGCTAACAAGAAAAGCAATTCGCTTTACAGATGAATATCTTTTTCTAAATTAGAATTACATCATTATGGTTATGGAACTGTAAACAGCACTGCAATCTGTGTTCATCTGCACAATCCAAATGTAATGATGTGGCTGAAAGGAATACTTCAGAGTGAGGGGACAAATATTTAAGACTTGTCTGAACAAGACTGTTTTATGTCTGGGTGTTTTGGCAGGGCTGTTCCAAGATTTTGCTAGGAAAATTAGCTTGACTGTTTTTAGAAACCATTTCAGAATGTACTTCACAGCAGACTGCATATGCAATAGCATTAATTGTTACTGCTGAAAAGTGGCTTACAAATGAATAAAAATACCTGTGTCAGTGCGGCACTAATAAACCCTTCTTACTTCAAAAATAAATAAATAAAATCGACTGAACTGCTAGATTGTTGCTATGTGAATAACCTTACTGCCTTCCCTCTGAGCTTTTAAACACATTTGGGCGGTGGTTGGTTTCACTGCTTTTAGGAAAAACAGCTATGGTTATTGCTGCACAGGCTAACATCTTTGCAAGGCTTACCAACCAAATATAACCGTGCTTACCTACAAAGAGAGAGGTACAACTATTCTGTATGTTTTTGATGCGTAGATATAGTAGAACTTCAAAGAAGTGGTGAAAAGACAGAAACTAGAAGTAACAAACGTAAGCTAAGTAATCAGCCAGCTGGAAATCTGGGTAATGCCAGAATTAAGAGTGTAAATGGCATGGTCTTAAACTTGTATAAGTCCAGCAATGACAGTCTAAGGAAAACTCCCTGTTCAATGTGGAGAACTGTGTTTGCCCAAATCATGGGAGCCCTTTTCTCTGGGGCTCCTGTCCTGTGTGTCATTCATTGGCGTTCTCTGCTCGTGTAAGGTGTACTGAGAGATACGGCTGGCTGAGAGACTGACCTTTCTGCTAGGCTTCTCTCGTAGGTCTATTGAGGCATGAACTAGTGCAGAACACTCACTGATATTTTTTTTTTTTTTTTAAAAAATACATAAACTTAGATGGGAAATAGGGGTGGGAGGGAGTATTGTCACCAGAATTGTAATTATGAAAATCCTTTGCTAAGCTGTGCCAACCCTGGAAGTGAGAGCTTTAGGAAGAGATGCCAAGGATATATATAATACAAAAAGACTAGCTGCTTGTACCAATCCTGGATTCTGCTCTGGGTCTACACATCCAGGAGTTGAGCAAAGCAAAATCAGGCTTTCAGACAGCAAATCTTTTCCTGAACCTGGGCCAAATCAATTTCTTTTAAAAACATACTGCTTGAGATATTGTAGCCAAAAGTTTCACACTTCTATTAAACCATAAAATGTATTTTTCCCTCCAGACAGTACGTGGATTCTTAATATGTCCATATTAATAAAAAGTTCTATTCATTTGCAATTAGATCAGCATAGCTCTTAAAGACCTACTTTAATGTGTTCTAACCACTGATTGAAAGTACTTTGTAGTTTTTGTTATTGTAATTATACAGTGTTCAAAAATAGCAATTGAATGACTTGATTTTATACTAATTAAAGCCTTAGACCTTTTTATTGCAAATTCCAATATAACAAAAAAGTACAATAATTAGTATTTTATTGGTTGTATAATTTAAAATTATGTAAATTACACAGCTACTAATCTACTTTAAGTGGAATATATGGCCAATTTATTTTTAACTAACAGACAATGAGTAGTTCATTATATATAAGGATTTGAGATGCGTAATCTGGAATATCACTAAACCTTAAGACCTCCTTTGCATTGGAAATTTCTGAATTTGAAAATGAAAAATAAATTCTTGTGTTTCCAATGAAAAATCTTTTGGTATAGCTCAAGTCAGACAAACCAACCCAGGGCTATCCTGCCAGTCTACACTGTGATTTGAAGTGGAGGAGGTTGGAGGAAGTCAGAGGAGAACTGGCTGTAGCCCACTGAGTCCACATCGCCAAGGGCACCTCATGACCCTACATCGCTGGCATGCAGCTGCGCAAGGGTTCTCACTTTTATTCTGCTCTGGTCATTTCTCCTGCAGGCTAACTGTGGGGCAGGATGGCAAAAATGGCTCTCCCAGCCCGGCACAGAAGACTTCCCAGGGTAATGGGAATACTTCACTGATCAGCTTTGATCAGTTTCCATCTATTTTGTGCTCTTAATAGTTCAGTTCTGCTCTGATCCCAAATGTGCTGGACATGGTAGTAGCTGGTTATCATATGTGCAGCATGGCAGGACTCAAAACTGGGGGATGCTCCGAAACAGCAATTTCTGACAAAAATCAGAAAGGTTTAAGATCTGGTTTTGTCCTGTTTTGAAATAAGTGAAACCAAGCCTTTTATAGAACATTTCCTAGCAAGCAAAACCTATACAACTGGACAGTTGAGATACTGAGTGGGGGAGTGGGTAGGAGATTTAGGTTTTGGGGAAGAATTGTGAGGTTTCTTGTACTGATTGAAAATTCCATTCTGGCTTTCTCAAAGCCTAGCTGGGATAGAAAAGAAAAAGCACGTTTGGTGGAGAAAAGTGCTGTTGCAGGTTTTTTGGCTAAAATTCAACTTGCCTAAGATCATTGCAAATTCTGTGGGATATGGTCCCAAGACTGTCTTTCCCAGATATATTAAGTCTGGATTAAGGGTACCTACTGAGGATCAAAACTGAGGAGCTACATAATGAAAAGCACTTATGTTATTAACTTGCTCTGCCAATTCAACTATTCAAAAGTTTTAATGGGGCAAGTCTGTAATATGTACCAGGACTTCTGAATTAAATATTGTCTGCGTGCATCACTTGAACTTTACTGAGTCTGTATTTTCAGCTTCTGGAGTAAAGGAAGCATATACTCCAACTTGCTCACCAAAAAAGCAACTGCATGTCCTTGCCTGATCAGGATCTGCATCTAATCTATAATGTCACCATACCAGTGCATGGATTAATTATTCTGGAACCCCGTGTCTTAAGCAGAGTATGCCAGCCAGGAGATATACCTATAAATCCTCCTTGCAGAGTCGTGGGTCTGAGAAGAGATGTGAGAACTTGTCCCATAATGCTCTGTCCATGCACTTACGATAACTTAGCTCCTTGTGTCAACAGCCACATTTGCCAGAAAAAACATACTGCTGAGTTTCTGATTACTTAATTATTTTGCTAAATGATAGGAAAAATGTGTTTCATTTATTCTGTAGGAAAAGGAAAAGGTCAAGTCAGCTTAAATGTTATAAGTAAACACAGAGGATGAAAAAGACATAATTGTCTTTAACACATGATTTGTCAGTAAATCTGAGTTGAAACTTATTCTTTAAAATAGTATCTGGAGAGCAGCAAAGCTTTGACTTTAACAACTTCTTCCTTATCTATTATTCCTACTCTTCATCTCTTTCATAATAAGTTGTTTTTACTTGTAAAAATGGTATAACTGTTCTTTGCAATCATTTTTTCTGGTCATGAATTAATGATTCAGGCTTACTTGTGAGCTTGACATGCACAGTTTGGAACAGTAAGGAAAAATAAGAATATACTGGGGGATTAACAGTTCACTTTTCCTTTCTTCACTTGATGTATAAGAGGAGAAATAAATCAACTGAATTTAGTCTGCAATTTTTTCTCTGCAGTGCTTATGTTCTGCAGAACAGTTTGAGCTACTCCAGCTTTGCTCTTTTCCTAGTTTTTAACAGCTTGTTTTGGCATCCTTGATATCTGATACTACTCTATCTGCATTTTTATCTGTTTTCCTATTTGCCTTTAAGCGGGAAAACTATCTGTATATTTGAAAGCTGTTTCCTGTGAAATGACACATGATAGTTGTATGAATTTGTTTATCATTGTAGTGACTAGGATTGCTCAATTACCTTAAAATTCTGTTGACATTTTTCTCATAAGCCTTAGTTTTCAGGCATTTCAAACAGGAAAGTTTTTCAATAACATTGGAACTTGTACTTCATTTGTAAGTTATCACAAACAGTTTTTTTAACTTGTGAAAATATGTTGAACTTTTAAGATCTAAAGCAGCTTTTCAGTTTTAATTCTAAATGTTTTTGGTTTTAATTTAACTGTTAATGTTCAGTTAGCTTTAGTTTTGAAGATCTTGCGTAGTTCAGAGTTTGTTGTGATTTCCTCCTGTACTATATAAACATTTTAGCCATGTTATTTCTAACTTCTCTGTAAAGAGTTTGCTTTCAAAAATAACCAGAACAAGTGATAGATTTTTAGATAGTGATAGGAACACATCATTTTTAGTATTGCCCTCTCTTTAGGTTTTCTGAAGGTTTGCTGAGTTTTGGGGCACACAGGAAAGATCATTTGTTTATCCAAGCATTTGCTTGAGAAAGAAAAGTGTGTGGGTCATGGCAAGATTGCTTCTGTAAGGTTGCTAGTGAATATAGTGAGCAATATCAGTCCCAAGATGGAGCCTGAGAAAAGTCCATTGCTAATCCCTTTCCAGCCCTTTACTTCTGCTTTTCAGCACAACTCCTTTTAGTCAGTCCCTGCTCCACCACACTAATTCCTCTCTTCTATATTTTAGCTGATCTCATGTGGAACTACATTAAATGCTTTTCTGAAGTACAGATAGGTTGAATGTACAACTTTCTCTTCTCCAAAAAAATCAGTGCCAGTCAAAAGCATGTTATACCAAATTCTGACACCTCACTCTTGATTGTCTCCTTGACATTTTTTTCTGATGTTCTATCAGATAAGGCCAACTCCAACCCTGCAGTTCCTTTCTTGTTTTGCTTGAGATGATTTCCAATGGTAGAGCTCCCCTAAGCAAGGGAAGAGTATTTGAAACATATTTTCCCATTGTTGAGTGTCTCTTGTTGCTGCATAAGACTATCTTCTGTAATGACAAAAGCCCCTGAACTCATCCTGTGCCCTTATGCTCCGGCAGAGCTGACCATGTTGTTGCAAAACAAATAGTTTGACCTGATGTGATGGATAAGAGGCTGCCCATTGGGAACCATCCCAGTTGTTCTTTTTCTTTCTGTTTTCATAATTTAGGAGGATAATGATCCCAAATACATCCACCTACAATCTCAGAAAGTCCTACTATTTTATCTTTATGTGCAGAGGAAGGAGGCTAATTAGTTTTAGTATTTCTACTCAATTGGAGTGGTACCTGCGAAACCTACCTTCTGTATGTGCAAGATTAAACTTATGGTTGAGTTGCTATGGCTGTGAGAAATGGAGTCCTCAGGGCAAAGACTTGTCATTGCCATCTCTCTCCTTTGTGGTCATCCAGATCATGCTATGTTCTTTGAGGCTGGTCGAGAGCTCTCTGCTGGTGAAGAGCTTTGCTTGTCTCAATCATTTTAAATCAGTATAGGTGATAAAAGGATGGGTGGAGGGAGCAGCTGAAATGGGTCTCATGTTCCCTTTTTTAACAGTGAGATAGAAAAGTATGCCACTTCAAACCTTGGGTAACAGTTGAAAGCTGTAACACTACCTTGCATGCTGTTGAACCTAATAATTTTCTGGCAAGTGTCCTGTCTGAGTGTGTTGTGGTGAAGATAATTCATTTTGTATCAAAAGTAGTAAACAGCTCCATTCTGTGACAAAGAGATGTCTGAACACCGCCTTTGGGCATGCTTGCTCTTTCACAGTTGCTGAGAGGGATCCAGGGTATTTGCTAGGCTTGGCTCAGCAAGGGAGATAGGAACCTTCATCCTTCTCTCTTCTCTTTGCACAATGGAGAGGCGGCAGTGGAAAGCATGAAGTGCCTCTGGAGTCTGGGTAATGGCTAATTACAAACTGCTTGGAAGACAAGTTGACAGGTTGCTTGTCCTTCCCCATCGGCCAGCAGACTGAGCTGGCTGTGAATGCAATTGCATGCACTGTAATCTCTCCAGTGTAAGCCTTCTATAGGTGCTCTGGGATGCTTTTACTGCTAGAGGCGTACTGGCTTTGTGGAAGCTGTATAGCTGAGTGCTTCTCCCCATGGAGAGGCTGCAGGCTGAAATAGTTTAGCTGCTTGTAGTATGAAGTATTTTTTTTTTTCATAGATTTGGCATGATTATCCTTCAGCTGTTTTTGTGCGTCTCTTTCTGTGTGTAATACTGGGGAGAAAAAGGGGATGCATAAGGGCTAATTTTTGCTGTTATTTGGCTTGGGATGGGGAGTAGGTGTGAATGAGACTTTTGCCCTGAGGTGCCAGGTCTTCTCCTCCTCCTCTCCGTGGCCAAAAAGTGCGATTACCTCAAACAGTTTTGGATGATGCCAGTGGCATGGGTTTCCTGGTAAACATTGTTATTGGAATAACATTTGTGCTATCATTTTAAATACTAGCATAGCTTTGGGCAGCAGTCAATTAACATAATTTGCTAACTTTTTGTAGGGATTGAGAGATTAGCAATTTGCAGTGCTTTTCCAGTGCCTTGCTCGCCATAAGCTCTCAACTTAGTTTAATTAGTACGTGGAAAAGAACATTAGGAGCCAGGACAGTCCATGATGGATCAATTTTTAAGGGCTGTGATTTAAATGAGACTCTGGTTATTTAGCTTTCTGAAACTTGGAAAATCTTAGCTATTAATTAAAAGTTCCAGAATTTTATAGCAAAGTATCTGGTAGCTACATCTAGAATCCCTTTCTTTGCAATATGTCAGATTGTTTTCAGTAAGACTGGTTATGTGCACGTGACACACAGTTGACTGAAGTTGATGTAATAGTGTAGGTGTTAAAATCACCTGTTCTCTCCTAGCTGTCAGTTGTCTCTGTAAATCATTAGTCTCCATCTTTTTAATTGAAAACGCAGTACATAATATATCAGAGCCATAGGAAATAACCACTGAATAAGAGATTTTCTAGATTTCTGAACCTTCTTCCTGCTGTCTTGCAGATTCACCTGTGATCAGGCTACAAGTATCTTAACATACGATGCCCTGAACCTGGTAGTACCTCAGCTTAGATTTTACTCGCATATCTTTATCCTGGTCTGCTTGTGTTTTCATACCAGTTGTTTTATATGCAAGAAAAGCCATTGCAATACCCCTCACATGCTTACTCACTCTTATATTCTCATTATTTTCATACCCTAAAAGAATTTAATACCCTAGAAGAAATTTAAATGCTTTTGGCAAATCCATGCTGAAATTTGTAAGCAGCTATGATATAAGCAAAAAGCTTGTTTTATTATTTGTTCCAATGTATTTCACAGATGAGTGAATGATACTGGGGTTTCCCCTCCTGTCCTACCCACAGCTCTCAAAACTTTAAACTTCAGAGATCTTAATCAACTTCCATGAATTCATGAAAGTAATCTTGAGCAGCTCTCAGATTGCCCTGGCCGGTTCCTGAAGTAATCCAGAGTAAATTTCATCAAGCACAGTTGATTCAACACTCAATCTAGTTTCTACTATGTATTTTTATTAGAGATGAATTATTATGGTGGCTCAAATGAAACGTTGCAGTCAAACTGGTTCACTGTGAACAAAAATCTGGGTTTTCACTAGGGACCCAACTCCAATTTGATTTGTACAGAAAAAGGATCTTTACAAAGTGATAAATGGAAAAGCAATGGATTGTGGAGAGATGTCCATAGTGTTATGGAGATAACTGTTAAGTGCATTTTCCTTAACATCTTTATTAATCATTTGATAAGTCAAGTAAACAGCATATTAATTAAAAATGCAGATGATGATAAATGCAGAAGTCTTTGCAAATGCATGAACTGATATGGGAAAAAATGCTGAGGTACCTACAGAGCTTTGAAAAATGGGTAAGAAACAAGAAAACAAACAATTTTTCCAGATTTATTCTGGAAAAATTAGTATAGCTAACATGTTTGGTGCAAAAATGATTGGGAATTTAATATTTGATGTGAGAAAAATAATTGGCCTACCTGTGCAGATATGTTCGTTCATATCTTCCCGAACTAATGGTGTTTCCCTGGTGCTGGAGAACATAAGCATTTTTAGTGCTCTAGTTTCAAAGAATCAAGAGTGATCACAAATCTGTACTGGCTTGGAACAAAGTTTGACATATTAATGCTGGCTGAAGGGAGAACCCTTAAAAGAATTTAATGTTGTTAACTTTCTGGGTTTGACTCAGAACTTGAAGATTTTGGCTTGCAATTTGTCAACTTTGAAGAGAGCTTCAAGCTGGAAGGTGTTTTTTTTTTGTTTTGATTTATTTATTTATTTATTTTTGAAGTGGATTCCATGAACTCTTCACTTAGTGTCTATTGACCTTGCGAAAGAGATTCATCTTTCTGAAAAATATCTTGCCTTGGTAATGTTTCTTGGTTATCAAGCTACCTTAGGCAGAACTTAGATAGTACAGTCTGTCAGCTAATAAACTCATGTGTCCTATATGTTTGTAATAGTGACAGCATGTTTTGTAATTTTAAACACTTTATTTCAGCCAATGTACAATTTTTCTGAGGTTTTTGGAAGCTGAATGAAATATTTAGTTATTGACATCCTACCTGGTAATTTAGGAATGTTGGTGAACACTAGGTCATATTACAGTGAATCTAGAAGAAATAGTAATATAACAGAAGCCTGACTTCTGTTCTTAGTGGAAATATAAACAAAAGTAATTCTGCTAAAATATATATTTTTTTAATTACAGTATTTAATACCTGAAAGGGAGGTAAATAGCTGATATGTCAGACTGCGTATGTAATAACCCAAACTAATCATTATTACAACATCCCTTTTAAGATAAAGCTGAAAGGAAATATTAAAATAAATTAACAATACATTGAAAGACCAAAAGTGAAATTTTAGGTTTGTAGTGACTATTATTCAACCACTTATTAGAACTGAATAAATACGTGGTGAAGTTCCTTGGGAGTATATAAATTTCCATAAAAACCTTAAAATCTATTGAATCTATCGGTCTGTGGCCACTGTACATTATGAACTGTTTGAAAACACACATATATAGGGGCACAGTGAAAGTTAGGTTAACCTTAAATATGGAATTCCCTGAACTCTGTGGGTTTGATCATGTAGGCTCCTTAATTTGTCATTAATATAATCTTCTTTTACTATTTTTCACATGGGAGGAAGAAACAGTGAAGGAAAACTTCAAAGAAAGCCTCTGGAGCTTTCATGGGATGCTGGCGTGCCAAAAAAAAAAATTCGGAGGGAACCCGACAAATTCTTTAGTCTTAAGACTATTTGGTTAGGTACCTCTTGAATTTTGCTACCAGTGTTTGAAATTGCATTGGATTTTTCCTTGTCTCAGACAGACTAATATTCACCCTACCTAGAAATCTCAAGTATTTACGCCATTTGAACCCTAGGTCAGGGTTTCTGGAGTGCCATCCTGGCCTTTGCTGCTCCAGTGTATGGAGTAGAATAATAGAGGTAGTATAGGTGTATAAGAGGGCCTCAAGAAACCTGGTTAATGTTCAAGGATCACCTCCTCCAAGCTCAGGAGCGATGCATCCCAACAAAGAGGAAGTCAGGCAAAAAAGCCAGAAGGCCTGCATGGATGAACAAGGAGTTCCTGGACAAACTTAAACACAAAAAGGAAGCCTACAGAGGGTGGAAGCAAGGACAGGTAGCCTGGGAGGAACACAGAGAAATTGTCCGAATAACCAGGGGTCAGGTTAGGAAAGCTAAAGCCCTGATAGAATTAAATCTGGCCAGGGACATCAAGGGCAACGAGAAAAGCTTCTATAGGCATGTCAGGGATAAAAGGAAGACTAGGAAAAACGTGGGCCTTCTCCGGAACAAAATAGGAGACCTGGTTACCCAGGATATGGAGGAGGCTGAGGTACTCAATGTGTTTTTTGCCTCAGTCTTCACCGGCAAGTGCTCAAGCCTCGCAGCCCAAACTGCAGAAGGCAAAGGCAGGCACTGGGCGAATGAAGAGCCGCCCGCTGTAGGAGAAGATCAGGTTTGAGACCATCTAAGGAATCTAAAGGTGCACAAGTCCACGGGACCTGATGAGATCCATCCACGGGTCCTGAGGGAACTGGCGGATGAAGCTGCTAAGCCACTATCCATCATATCTGAGAAGTCGTGGCAGTCCGGTGAAGTTCCCGCTGACTGGAAAAGGGGAAACGTAAGCCCCATTTTTAAAAAGGGAAAAAAGGAAGGCCTGGGGAACTACAGGCCAGTCAGTCTCACCCTTGTGCCTGGGAAGATCATGGAACAGATCCTCCTGGAAGCTCTGCTAAAGGCACATGGAGGGCAGGGAGGTGATTCGAGACAGCCAGCATGGCTTCACCGAGGGCAAGTCCTGCACGACCAACCTAGTGGCCTTCTATGATGGAGTGACTACATCAGTGGACATGGGAAGAGCTACAGGTGTTGTCTATGTGGACCTCTGTAAGGCCTTTGACAAGGTCCCCCACAACATCCTTCTCTCTAAATTGGAGAGGTACAGATTTGATGGGTGGACTGTCCGGTGGGTGAGGAATTGGTTGGATGGTCGCATCCAGAGGATTGTGGTCAACAGCTCAATGTCCAGATGGAGATTGATGACAAGTGGTGTCCTGCAGGGGTCCGTATTGGGACTAGTACTGTTTAATATCCTCATCAATGACATAGACAGTGGGATCTAGTGCACCCTCAGCAAGTTTGCAGATGATACCAAGCTGAGTGGTACGGTCGACATGCCTGAGGGATGGGATGCCATCCAGAGGGACCTGGACAAGCTCAAGAAGTGGGCCCGTGTGAACCTCATGAGGTTCAACAAGGCCAAGTGCAAGGTCCTGCACCTGGGTTGGGGCAACCCCCTGTATCAATACAGGCTGGGGGATGAAGGGATTGAGAGGAGCTCTGCCGAGAAGGACTTGGGGGTACTGGTGGATGAAAAGTTGGATGTGAGCCGACAATGTACGCTCGCAGCCCAGAAGGCCAACCGTATCCTGGGCTGCATCAAAAGAAGCATGGCCAGCAGGTGGAGGGAGTTGATTCTGCCCCTCTGCTCTGGTGAGACCCCACCTGGAGTACTGCGTCCAGCTCTGGAACCCTCAGCACAAGAATGACATGGACCTGTTGGAGCGGGTTTAGAGGAGGGTTACGAAAATGAGCGGGGGATGGAACGCCTCTCCTATGAAGAAAGGCTGAGGGAGTTGGGGTTGTTCAGCCTGGAGAAGAGAAGGGAGACCTTATTGCAGCCTTTCAGTACTTAAATGGGACTTATAGGAAAGATGGGGACCAACTTTTTAGCAGGGCCTGTTGCGACAGGACAAGGGGGAATGGTTTCAAACTAAAAGAGGGTAGATTTAGACTAGATATAAGGAAGAAATTTTTTACAACGAGGGTGGTGAAACACTGGAACAGGTTGCCCAGAGAGATGGTATATGCCCTGAAAACATTCAAGGTCAGGTTGGACAGGGCTCTGAGCAACCTGATCTAGTTGAAGATGTCCCTGCCCATGGCAGGGGGTTTGGACTAGATGACCTTTAAAGGTCCCTTCCAACCCAAACTATTCTATGATTCTATATGATCTGCATAAACATGTTTTATTCCTGCAGTGTCTCCTTTAGTCTGCTGTACTGGATTACATGGCTTGACTAATCTTTCCCTGTGACTGCACTGCCAGTTGCCCAGAAAACTTAAGTAGCATTTAAGATCTTAGGGTCCAGAATGTAATCACTAATTCATCTTTTCTGGCTTTTGTGTGGCCAACAGCCTGGATATGTCCTTGGTATGGGTGAACAAGTGTGTTCTAACTTTAGGAGAACTATGCTTGCTTGAACCAGGTCTGAATTTGCCCCAACTATTCTAAATGGGTGAGTTATTACAGAGTGTCCATGAATGCAAAGTGCGGTGCCAGGAGATTTGACTAGTTTAAATTTAGCCAAGCCGTTAAAGATACTAAAAAATACTGATATTTTTTTCCTTCACGTTCTTTGAAAGATTTTCAGTAGTCTGGATTTCTTCCATCTTTGTCATGTATCTCTAAACCTCTCTTTTATTCCTTTAGTTAACTTTGTGACAAAATGAAAATCATTTTAGAGCTTTTTGGTTTTTTATTTCATTGCAGTGGTCCCTGTGACAGTAAAATGCTGGCAATAGTGTTTCTGATTAGACTTTTTGTTTTATTATCTAATTCTTTAATCCACAGTAAACATCTCTTGGTTGCTAACTAGTTGCTAAGAAGGATAGATTGCCTTCAGAGACCTTTCTGGGAAACGGTCCAGTTCCTTTTTTGCCTACTTTAATCTCAAGTTTGCTATTAGAATTATGCAATGTTATCGGATAACACAAGTCAGACACGACAGCCCCGCTTCGTTGGTTGGAAGACAACTGAACACACATGCTCTCTGCGGAATAATATCAAATAACATGTTCAGTGCTTTGTATCTCACTGGTGTTCCATTATGTGATCATGTGGATTTCTGTTTTGCTCGCTAAGAGAAAGCAGGATAATAGTGTTGTGCTATGCTGGATGTTGTGCGAAGGTGATGATTAATTTGTTAATCAGGCTACTGGATTTGATGTAGGGCAGCTTGATGAGGCTTTTATAGGCTAAAGCAATAAAATGAAATTTTCACAGGTATTGATTGGGTATATTTTGATTATAGCACAGCAGAGATTGACTAGATACTGGATAAAATAATGGCATTTTGACTAATTTGTTTTAGGACAAGTGAGAATTACAAGTCTGATTAAAACAGCAGCACCAGAGACCAAAATGCATTTTGTTTGAATGCATCTGGCCCTATTACAGCACACATGGGGCACTAGCTATAGCCCGTTAGCTCAGGTAAAATACGATGTTGTGTATTCTGGGCTGGGCTGTGCCTGGCTGCCCGTTTGTGTCTGAATTGGGAAGAGTTAAAAAAAAAAAACGCCACACCTATTCCCTCCCAGTACAACTGGTGCAGCTGGGCTTTATAATGAACTGTAAATGTAATATTTTGGTGTTCTCAGCATTGTGAAGGCTGTCTAAGAGTAGGGGGCAGAACCAGATGGTAGAAAGCAATAGGGCTGGTCTAGTTAGGTAAAATGGGAGAAGCAACCAAGCACCTTGGTGTATATATATAAAGCTTTGCTTATTTATCACGGTGTTACTGTGGGTAACTATGTGTGTTAAACCTGCTCTCGATATCAGCATCTTGCTTTGGAAATTGATGAATCTTAGGTAAAACTGGAAACAAGATGCAGTCAAACACCTTTCCAACACCAGGTGAGTCTGTAGCACTTTTTGGCTCAGAACCCAGGACCTCCCTGCTCCAGCCATGAAGCTGTTCCTGCTGCCTACTGGAGATGCAGCTGCTGAACTGACAGTTTATGCTCAAGTGTTCACTCATTTATTTATTATTTAAGATGAGGAGATTTTCAGTTTTGTCATATTTTTGTGACATCTGGACTTTCAGGAAATTTTGCTGTATTTATTTCTTCTTGGTTCTGAACTTGGAGCCTGCATTTTGATACCACCTTTGAAGTGCTCCGATTCCACACAACTGCTGAAGTTTTTAAGAAACTGTGAAATGTCCTGTTGTGGTTTAACCTGGCAGGCAGCCAAATACCATGCAGCTGCTCGCTCACTCCCCAGTGGGATGGGGAGAGAATTGGAAGGGTAAGAGTGAGTAAAACTCGTGGGTTGAGATAAAGACAGTTTAATAGAACAGAAAAGGGAAAATAATAATGATAGAATATACAAAATGAGTGATGTATGATGCAATTGCTCACCACCCATGCTGACTGATAATCAAGTAGCGATGGCTACTTCCTGGATCATGCCTACCCTTCATATACTGAGCATGACGTCACATGGTATGGAATACCTTGTTGGCCAGCTGGGCCAGCTGTCCTGGCTATGCTCCCTCCCAGTGTTTGGTAGGTTTTTTTTTTTAAGCTAAATGTCCTTGACTAGCAGGGTACTTAGTAACAACTGAAAACATCAGTGTGTTATCAACATTCTCCTCATACTAAATCCAAAATACAGCACTAGGAAGAAATTTAACTCTATCCCAGCCGAAACCAGGACATGTCCCCTTCCCATGCTTTTAAGAAAGAATTGTATCATTCAGGCTTTGAATGGGTGCTAGGATTTAGACTGTGAATCTGTACGTTTATTACATGCAGGCATGCATAATGCTAGTGTGTTTTAAAATAATTTTCCCCAATAATCACTGCTTCACACGTCTTATCCTTGTAGAGTTTATTATTCTGCATATTGTACGATTTCACAAGTTTTCCCACCATCAAAAATTCTCTAGAAATAAGTAAAAGTAAAGCTTTTACTCTGAGGCCAAACTTAAATTTTGTCTTGTTGTTTAAAAATCGTCTCTATTCACATGAGAACTTTCATAACTCGCTTTATCTTGATCTAGTAGTGAAGTAAAAATACCATATTAATGGCTTTAACATGCGTTGTCATATAAGTTAAAACATGTCAGAAGCTTAGAAATACAATGTTCTGGTCATATCTTGCCTTTGTGTGGAGACTCTGCCAGCAAAATTGTTCTTGTGTTTACAGAGCTCCAACCCTTTTTGCACTGACTTTCTTCAATGTAGGCTGGATATTAGAAATTGAAGGTGTCCAGGTCCTGTGCACATATTGATCTCAATTCAGATTAGTAGGTTACTTTGGGCTTCCTACACCTACTGCTGCAAAGCAGGCAACCATGATGCTCTAATCCTCCTTTGCTTTTTCTCTGGATACTGCACTGCCTTAGTTTTATCAAGCCTGAGGAGGACCTGGGATTTTGGTGTAGGATGAAAAACAGCAGCTAAAGACTGCTGAGGAGGGAAAAGCTTGGCAGAGAATTGTTGTGGTTTAACCTGGCAGGCAGCCAAATACCACGCAGCTGCTCGCTCACTCCCCCTGCCCCCCCTGTGGGACGGGGAGAGAATCGGAAGGGTAGGAGTGAGAAAAACTCGTGGGTTGAGATAAAGACAGTTTAATAGAACAGAAGAGGGAAAATAATAATAAGAATAATGATAGAATATACAAAATGAGTGATGAACAATGCAATTGGTCACCACCCGCGCTGACCGATAACCAAGTATCAATCGGTACTTCCTGGATCACGCCTACCCTTCATATACTGAGCATGACGTCACATGGTATGGAATATCCCATTGGCCAGCTGGGCTGGCTGTCCTGGTTATGTTCCCTCCCACCTTGTGTACCTAGCTCAGTCAGTAGGCAGGGGAGCTGTCCTTGGACTAGGAGGGCACTTAGCAACAACTGAAAACATCAGTGTGTTATCAACATTCTCCTCATACTAAATCCAAAACACAGCACTAGGAAGAAATTTAACCCTATCCCAGCTGAAACTAGGACAAGAATGCTGAAACTTGAGCAGATTTACAGTTGGTAATGAGCACAGGTGACAAAGGGAAATTTGAAAAATATCTATTTTAAAATAGATAAATGTAAATGTATACCAGATAAATAGCAAAATACTCAGACTTTTTCAGTTCCAGGTTAGCTCTGTGTTGCAAAAATTATTTTCTGTTTTGGAAAGTCAATGGTAGTACTAAGAATTTATCAGCCTGTTAAGAGAAAATGTATCATCAGCAAAAATCACAAGACACTTGCAACATCCATTGTTCCTGAAAAACTAATGTTAAATGATTTGGAGAGTAAGTTGAGGGACCTTGACAGGCTTGAGAGGTGGGCCCGTGTGAACCTCATGAAGTTCAACAAGACCAAGTGCAAGGTCCTGCACGAGGGTTGGGGCAATCCTAAGCACAAATACAGGTTGGGCAGAGAATGGATTGAGAGCAGCCCTGAGGAGAAGGACTTGGGGGTGTTGGTTAACGAGAAGCTCACCTCTGACCCTGACCCCAACCCGGCAATGTGCGCTTGCAGCCCTGAAAGCCAACCGTATCCTTATCTCCTGGGCTGCATCACACAGCCCAGCATGTCGAGGGAGGTGGTTCTCCCCCTCTACTCCGCTCTCGTGAGACCCCACATGGAGTACTGCGTTCAGCTCTGGGGCCCCCAACGTAAGAAAGACATGGACCTGGTGGAGCAAGTCCAGAGGAGGGCCATGAAGATGATCAGAGAGCTTGAGCACCTCTCCTATGAAGAAAGGCTGAGAGAGTTGGGGTTGTTCAGCCTGGAGAAGAGAAGGCTCTGGGGAGACCTTATAGCAGCCTTCCAGTACCTGAAGGGGGCCTACAAGAAAGCTGGAGAGGGACTTTTTACAAGGGCATGCAGTGATAGGACAAGGGGTAATGGCTTTAAACTGAAAGAGGGTAGATTTAGATTAGACATAAGGAAGAAATTCTTCACTATGTGGGTGGTGAGGCACTGGAAGAGGTTGCTCAGAGAAGTTGTGGATGTCCCCTCCCTGGAAGTGTCGTGTCCCCCCCCCCCCCCCCCCCCCCCAAGAAATTCTGATGATAAGCCTTCTAGAAATCTTAGTGGATGTAGAAAACTTAGTGTATGTAGAATTGAAGAGAATCCATCTCCTTCAGTGCTGCAAAGGGGATAAGAGGCGGTTCTTAAATGTATTGATGACTATTCCATGCTCTGAAATGTTACAGAAGGACACTTGATTCTCCAACTTTACGATAACTTTCATGAAATATTTAATGCTTGTCTAATGATTTATTCCTCTCTGCATAATGCAATCTAAAAGAATGGTTTCATTAATTATTTACCTTGTGCTGCTGATGCTATTTCTCTCCAAGTGCTTTCCAGCAGTAGTTGTTTCTACTTATTACCAGGAGAGACTTTAAAAGGCAGATCTTGTCAAGAAAGCAGAATGATAACCTGTCTCATTTGTATCTATGTGCATTTATAATGTGTGTGCTGGGTAGAAAATAGTAATGGGGCTAAAGCAAGAAAAGAGGGACTTAAAATCACCTGGGAGACCCATGATCTGAAACAAGAATAAACCCTGGGCCTTGCTGAGGCCTATGAGTGTGCCTCTTAGGACTCCTCGTGGCTATGTTGGCAGGATGAGAAGCTGAAAAGGGCAGTTCAGAGAGGTTTTTGAAGCAGCGGCAGTGTAGAGTGAAGAACATTAAAGAACCTGAGTGAGATGCCCGAGGGTGATGATCCAGCATCACTGCAGGACTCTAAACAGCTTGCAAGGTGGTTGCGGGTAAGCTTTTGCTCCTGTAATCTTATTTTAATAGGGTGTAAGTCTGACAGCCAGCAACGAACTTGGCAGCAGTGGCAAAGGAGGAAGGGAGGCTGCCAGGGCTTTCTAAGGATGCATGAAAAGGCCTTTGAGTCTTTAGGTCCCCTGGGTTCTGCTGTCAGTGATCTCCCTGGCTGCCTGAAACCCACTCAAGTAAACATAAGAAAAGAAGAGCTGCCAATGCTGACCTCCTGTCGAAGGCTCTGCTTGCTGACTCTGCTGGCTCCAGTCAGAGCGTGCGGCAGGAGAGCAGTACAGCCCTTCTGCCTCCTGCAGAAGCTGACTGGCTTCTCTCTGCAGCAGCTGGAGCATTGTGCTACTCTTGTAGTGCAGGGGGGAGCAGCATCTCCAACTTCATAGGAGGGAGAGGAGCAGGCCGATATTTACATTTCCCTTTTGATCAGTCTTTCAAAAGCAGCACTCCTAAAGGGGAAGAATGATTCCCAGTTCCTAACTATTTGTCCGACAAAGGTCGAAGGACATTCAAGACACAGTTTCTTAAAGGTGGCATGACTTAGCTTCTCAGATAGTGTTAGCCAGGATAGTCAGGTGTTAGGTGACCAGTGGTAAACTATACTAAAAAACAACCTAAAAATTTTATTTGAGGAGATAAATCACAGGAAAAAGATCCTTGTAAATACTCCATAATGGGTGCTACTGAAGACATAACTGCAGGTTTTTTTTGTGTGGTGTTGTTTTTTTTTTTTTTTGTAATACTGGAAACAGTGAAACCTGGTTTATAATCACATAGATTTTTAAAGCTTTGCTAAGCATGAGTGACTTGATAGGATTTGAACTGTGCTGTGAGCCTTGGGAACTTTTTGGTCATCACTGGAGAGTTCTGGGGCAGAAGCCTTCCCAGAGGACAGCTTGGAGACACCATCAATGGGCTTATTGCCCATCTGGGAGCTTCAAATGCATTCCTAGGGATTTCTGTGCTAAACCAGTTGTCCCTGGCTTAGTCATATCAGAGACATACCACATATCTGTGAATCTCAGATTAGACTCATTTAAATAAACAAATGTATAGGACAGTGAGGGATAGGAAAAACATTGCAATTTTTTCAAAGGCTTTTGGCATGAGTTGAAGTGCTGCTTTATTCTTTCTAAGACAATGCAGACTTGTTGCTTGAGGTCTCTCATGAGTTCTCCACACAAAACTCTTGTGAAATTCCTTTATGCATTTAGAAATATGCAAGCTTTCAAATACTGTAAAGCCACAGCACCCTTTCAGCCCTGACACCTCCATGTAATGAAAAAAGCTGACAATAGCCTGACCTTTATCTCATGGTCCTTATACAGTTTATATTCTTAAATAGGTTGCAAGACAGAGCAAAATTAAGTGTTCTTGGACATCAGTGATCATTGCTCCCATCAGTGCCCACACATGTCAAACACTCTTGTAAACAGAGAACCAATGCAGACAAACAACTTGCCCATACCTGCTTGTTGCTTGTAGGCAGATCCCCTCTTCTGTGCAGCCATCCATCAAAAACTGAGTTGGCAGTGATAAATAGTGTGCTATTCAAATAGCTGTTGCAGGTGTAATCTGCAGGAGTGCATCTTTGAATTTATTCATACATCTTACAGAGCAGGTCATGAACATCATTAGCAGAACTGCTTCTTAATAAGTACAAGCCCATTCTATTACAGTGTTAACTACTGCAAGTCGTAGAACTCACTATAGTATTGCAGCAGTACATAAAAATGTTAAAAGTCTTGCTTAAGAAGAAACTAAGCAAGCACATGAATGAGATTCAAGGGTGTATGAAGTCCCAGGAGGAGAAAATGAAATACACTGAACCATGATTTCAAGTTATCTGGATCTTCTAAGACCATTTCCATTACTACTTACTTTCCTTTGCTATTTGTTGGATACTGTTTCCTTATCTGGTGTTCTCTCAATTATTAAAACCCAATTACTGTTTGTTTGGTTTTTAAAATTAATTATGTTAAATTCAGAATGAAATGTAAGAGATATCAAATAGCTGTGTCCCTCACAATTTTTTTTTTTTTTGGTACCTTATTAAAATTCCCTTTAGTTTCTCATACACCTGCTAGCCACCTCATTTTCTTCAGAGGAATTAATTTCAAGTTGTGTGCATTTGTATACAAGATGGAGAAAATCTATTTCTACAGTTCTGTGTGTTGTGAGAACCATTACACTTGTCCTTTGGTTGAGGGAACTTTGGCAAGATTTTATTCTGGGTGGCTGCTCAGGTCACTATGACTTTCAGAAATGGTCCTGATTTGCATTAGAATATTTAATTTGCAGTGCTGCATCATTACACTTGTCTGTGCCTGAGAGAAAAGAATTAAAACTTCAGCAGAACTCTTTTCTTGCATGTCTTCATGGATTATTTTATTTTAAGTCTTAATGTGGGCTCAGGATCTGTGGTGGGTTTTTTTGGGGGGGAGTGGGCTGTTGGTGGTGCTTGGATTTTTTGCTTTGGGTCTCCATGAGAAATAGTATTATAAATTTCTTCCTAAGGCATTTAAAATTTAGACTTGCATATCCTTATTATCATCGTCTCTCTTTCCTGTTTAGTGATAGGCCAATTTTAAAGGGTGTTTTGATTTCCAGTGCTTCTGTAATGCTTGCCTGGTGGGCTGCCATTACACCATGCAGTGCATAGTGGGGTTCCCTGTGTCTCCAGAGGGACTCTGAGTTCTGCTCCTAAAAAAACTAATTTTCTTTTAAAAACAAAACAAGAGCGTAAACCTTCCTCAGGAAAGCAGTTTCACGTCTGGCAGGAAGGTTAGGTCAGATGCCAGCCGTGGTAGTAGAGATGCTGCTGCAGGACTCTGACACATGCAGCACTGAGCTCGAGCGCATACGTACATGTCCTGCTGCTGGTTGGGGAGCACTATTTGTGGAGCAAGTTCCTAGGTCTGGAGGCAGGGCTGGAATGTGTCCTCTAACACATTCAAGGTTTCTCAGTGTTGTTGCTGGTACTGAGTTTGTCTGCCCCAAGTGGGAGGTACCCAGGCTGCATGTGCCATAGGAGGGAAAGAGGTAGGGGGGAAAGGCCAGTGTTGGGGTGGGCATAAGAGATGAGAAGCCTGTAGAATGAGGCTTGTTGGACCTACTTCTCTACGTCAGGGACATGAGGCAGTAAGTGACCTTTGCTGTGGGAATGGCCGTTCCCTCACCCTCTGCACAAGAGCTGCTGCTGTCCCATCTGTGTCCCAGCAGCAGCCAGCGTGGCTTCCAAAAGTGGCAGTACAGGTAACCTAAATGGTGGGACTGCAGCAGGAAACTGCCAATCTTTTCCTGCTGTGTTGGCATACCCTTGTGCAAGCCCACTGATGGTGATCACTTATGTTTCTGCAACACAAACCCATCGGGCAGGTTCTGCACAAATGTAACAAAGGACAGTACTAGGAGGGGCTGAGATTTAGCTGAAGGTCAGGTGTGGCCTTTGATGTTGAAAACCAAAGAACCTAGCTTTAATTTTAAATTGGAGGGTGAATTTGATAGGCCTGAGAATTATATTCAGTTTTTTTAACTTGGAAGTTAAAAAAAAAAAAAAAGAGACATAAGAGTCCATAGCTTACGTGGAGCTACTGAAAGACAAAAGTGCAAACTATTTTTAGTCTCTGTTGAGAGGAGCACCAAGACATTCCTGGCAGAACTGTTGTGGACTTCAATATGGCTTGTCTCTCAGCCTGTTGCTTATTGCTGTGATGAATCCCTTGTTGCGAAGGATGGCAGTCTCACAATGAGGATGCATAAATCAATCACTGAATTGCACAAAGGTCTCTTCCTCTTATGGCAGGGTCTGTTGGGCTTTTGCCTTTAAATATTTCTGTGTCCAAGGTTATGCTGTTTCTATTCAGTCACCTGTGTCTTCCCTCACATTCATGCTCCACTGTTGTCTAGTTGCATCAAAGGATGTAGAAGAGTTGGTCAGTGCTGTTCCAGTTTAGTTTGGCTTTGCAGTATTTGGACAAACTTTTATCTGAACAAGTGCTGGTCCTTTCTTGTTAGCTCTGTTACCTCTTTGGGTAGAGGAAGCCCCAGGGAATTCCTGTGCTATAGTTACTGACCTTTGTACTGATCTAAAGTACTTTGTACTTTACAAGCTACTGGAGACCTCAGCTGAGATGGAAAGTTGAGAGCAGAAAAATAGTTGTCTTATTGGAGCAGAATCAAAGAGTCGCTGGGATGAAACTTTCAAAAACATGTTGGCACCTAATTACCTCTGGAAATTTGAATTGGATGGCATTTGCACATTTGCGTACTTCTGAATGCTTAACCATTTTATGGGATTTTCAAAAACCCACTTATCTGTATTGATAGATTCTTCTGCTCTGCCATTACTAAAGCGGCTGATTTGAGCATCATACCATGGATCTCTGAAAAATTAAGAACCTTAGAAAACCTAAAGCTTGCTTTCTTGGATCCCAGTATAGGATCTTGTCTGTAAGAATATGCTTTCTCAATGTTTTCCTTAATTGTGTCTGCAATAGCTTTTGATTTGTTTGGCTGATTTCTCAAGGTTGCCTAATTCTTCAGTTCAAAAAGCCTCATTTTCCTTGATGCCACCATGCTGATATAATATTAGCAGAACAGAACATGTTGGCAGTCAGTTGTTGCGTTCATTACCAATTTGCTTTAGTTGGTTTCCCATTGCTAAAACTTTCCTTTTGTAATGTGTTACATTAGCTTTTCTTACAAGCTAAAGCTTGTAATGATGCAAGTAGGCTGGAGCGGAAACTGATGGTCTGCAAGAACTCCTAAGCATATGGGCAGCTGTTTGGGAAATGTATAAAAATGTGTCTTGTTCAATGATTGACCTTAAACACTTATTGTTTTGCTTTGTTTTTTTAATTACTCGGTTTAAAATTCTTAACCTAGACATGAAGGCAAAGCTAAAAGAAATCACATTTGCTTGAGGGGGCTGCTGACAGTATGGATTGCTTTAAAATTGCTTTTCATTCAAGTATTATTAAAGGCAAAACCTAGCATAAAGAATTTGAAATTAAGGACATTTAGCAGCAGGAACATAGTAGAACGTCAGGGGGGAAAAGGCATTTATAATATAAATGATGATAAGCAGGGTACTTTGCATGTAGACAGTGCCACTAATTAACAACTGTGAGGTGGCCCAGGACAGGGACTAGCTCAGAGGAAGACAAAAGTCCAGATGGCAGGCTGTGATCCAGAAGTGCAGGGCATCAGACTGTGTTACAAGGTGACTGCAAGGTGAGAATAGACACTTTTTTTTTTTTGTTAGAGCAAATGCTCCAAGAGAAACTTCATAAGGTGGCAGTGATCGGCTGCACAGATATAGGATAGACCTAGCTTTAGAGCCAAGTATACGTTCTGTTTTGCTCCCAAGGTTTTGCGACATGAATCTTCCCTGGGAGATATTTAACTGCTTGGAAAAGAAAAGTGAAAGCTTTTTTATGGAACCAAATGTGAATGTGAATATTTTATTTACCTAGTATGTTAGGCATTTAGCTGAACAGTTTATAGTCTAGGGGTGATATTGTTGATCCCTATGTGGATGTGCAAAGAAATGTGTAGCCGCTGCACGGTGGCAGCCCAGGAGGCTGGGGAAAGTGGTAGTGGACAGAGGGTGGTGCAGAGGCCAAGGAGCCCCCTCCCACGGGCATGGGAGTTGTGTCTTCTGGGGCAGCATGCAGCGTCTGCAAAAAGGAAATGGACTGCTTGCTGTTCTTCACTTCACCTTCACAAAGCTTTTTCATCTTATAGCATGTATCTTGTATGCACTGTTCATGGCTTTGGGCCTGATGTACCTCAGTACTTTGCTGTCAAGCACTCCCTTTCTTAGGTAAGTAATCCCACTGTGTTTTGGCAGCACTACCACTTTGAGAAGTATCTGACACTACAAGGAAAACCTGCAGAATGAAGCCGTAGGATGGAGCATGATTAGGATGACACATATAATATACCAATACTCAGTGAAATGTTAAGGTCTTAGAAGTCTAATTATTCAAGACATATCAATTTTTGACATAAGGTCAAAAACTTTTGAGAAAAGGTGAAGCATTACTGGCTAGTGTGTGTGTGTATCAAGTTTCGATTTCCAAATACTTCTTCGCACAGTCTGTGATTTGGATGCAAAATATGCATATGTAGCAACCTTGCAAATAACCAGGAAGAAGGACTGCAGAATATATCTTGTTCTAATGCCACTTGACACGGTTTACAGGTAGATGTTTCAGCCCTTAGGCTGGTTGTAGAAGCGTATCTGTTAATGACTGATGATGATTTGTCCTATCTAAAACTAAATAGTAGTCTCCAAATGTGAAATGAGTCTTCTCAGGCCATGTTGAATTTCAGATTAAAATTCTGGATCTTAATTTGTCCTTTGTGATTCTGTAATAAATGTGGCTTCTGGACTTGAGTCTAGAGATTATTTTTTCTGAAGTTTAGGGTCTATATTAATTGTTCAGCTTCACTGTGTTAAAGGGAGAAACCCGCACTGCAAATTCAGGGCTGCTAGCTAAGGATGGACTTTAACCAGTAGCAGTATATGTATTACATGAGAATAATTCATATTGTATAGTATGAGACAGCTGTTGTTGCCTAGGATTAGAAGAATGCTCGTGAACGGTTTTTCATTCTTGTCATATATATTTGTTACTTGAAACTAGTTCACAATACTTAAAATGTTGAGCCGAATGTTTACTATGTGAAAACACTCATGGTATGGCATCTCAATTAGTGTTCTTAGTAAGCAAAACCAAAGGTGCTGCAAATAACAGCTGCAGGGAATTGATTAAAAATTCACTGAGTATGAAGGTATAACGTCTTTATACTTTTAGTCCAGATAAACTACAATGCTCAGCTGAGCTATTGACTGAAACTTCTGCCACTCACTGAAAACAATTTTTTATCTTTGTGGAAAGCATGAAGTGGGATGACAGCACTGAACATATCACACTTTCTCTTTCATTTTTGCCTTAGAATAAGGCAAGAAAAGGGTTGTGGGACACGTTATGGCAGTCAGTAAAGCGAACACTAAGTAAGGTGCCAAAAGCTTTAGTGTGATGTTCTAGTGATGATGAAAAATGTCCTTCTATGCAATTTTGGAATAAATTGACACGAATCATGCACTTTCTATTTCAATATATTTTATTACAGTAGTAATTCACTCCATTTTATTGTATGAGAGGCAACTGTCAGCTTTTCTATTTTGTGTGTGAAGACAGGAATGCAATACTCTGACAGAGCTGACAACACCACTAAATAATTCTAAACTAAAAATTTCTGTAAAATTTATAAAGCTCTGGGTTTAGAATTTAGGGTAGAGTTCAGTAAAAAGCATCAATACTAAAAATTATCACGGGCAAATCTCAAATTGCCCATGAAACACAAGCTCTGATTAGCTTTTTCTCAGGACTGTCCTGACAGATTTTAGTTTTCAAAGTTCTAGTCTATTTTAATAGGGCAACTTTTTTTTTTATTGGTTAAAAACTGTTTTGTAATAATAATAAATGCAGCAATATATGATGTGTGGTGCTGCAGATTTAGGAACTATATAGATAGCTTAAAGGGTTCCTATGTTTATATAATTTGCTCTTTCTTTTCCTGTTTTGTGGACTCAGTCTCTTTATGGTCTTTGGGCCTGCATCTGTTCTTACTTACATTGGTGTAAATTGGGAGTAATACATTAATATCAATGGAAAACTGATGTAAAGCCTCTCAGAGATCTGAATTAGAGCTTTTGCATTTAATTCCAGCTTCCCTTGAATCTTTATAATAGATACTTAAAGCTTTGTTTCACATGAATTGTGTGTACATGTGTATTAAGTATGAAATGCTTTCAGATAGAACTGGAATACTTTGTAATAATTTTTCATCAGTTACGTAGTGACAAAATACAAAGTAGTGGGGAATTGGACCAGGAAAGATGTGACTTCTTATTTAGGGTTTGTCTGCTCTTGCGTAGTTGCTACTGTGACTGCACAACGGGGCATACCCAAGTTAACTTTAAATTAGCGGGCTTGGCAAGAGTGCAGTAGCATGGGGGAGCTGCCAAGAATTTCCTAAGCTTCCAGGGAAGGTGTTTCAGCCTTGTTGCTGTGGTTAGCTTGGTCTAACCTGACCTAAGTTCAAGGCATTGACTGTGTTGCAGAGATGGCTTTAGCATCACGTGGATGCAAACATATAATTTACATGCTACTTTTGTTATCTCTGAGTCTGATCTGCTGCTATCGAGGGCTGATGTAACTCCTACTGAGGGGCACAACAAGGGAAAGAGCTGGCAGGGAAACATAAGTATTTGTACGTAAGGATTAGGGTAGTTCTACTTCAGACATTTTTACCCCTTCTGGCTTGCAGGTGCAAGGGATGATGTAGACAGAGGAGTAGGGAGCTCTGGGATGTGAAGGCAAGGAGACCTAATGGCTGGCCTTCTCCACGCGCTCTCTGGGCATGGTGAATTCACTTGAGATAGTTCAGGGGCCAGGAGTGATTTCTAACTGTGCTCTTTCATCATCTGGAGACGGTTGGAGGGAGGTTCTGAAAGGGCCATGGGGAAAGTGAGAGTGCAGGCTTGCGGTGTGGGAATAGATAGACCTTTCTTTCTGGTGATGAGAGTAGCCTTTTGGTAGCTTTTCCTAATAGTGATATGGGAGCAGGAGGAGAGATAAATACCAATCCTGTCTTTGCTCCTGCTAGATGATATTGTGAATCATTGCTCTATCTCTGCTGAATTACTCTACCGCTTACAACTGGGTTGGAAATTTTAAATTTATAGCATTCCTGAAATGAAGGAGGATGTTGGTGACTGTGCTTCGTGTGCAAAACACCGATTTCTACACGTACATTTCTTTCTTGTGGGTGGTAGAAGAGCCTCTTAAGTGAAATGCGCTGGTGTGAATAACAAAGCAGAGTGACCTTTGGCTGTCTGTGCTTACCCAAAGGACGCAAGACACGCAGTTTATACTGCTAAATATCTGTGAAGTTATATTGTTGCTGGGTTTGTTATTAGTAAGTCTTTATCGTCTCTTCTGAAATCAATGGTTCCCTTTGTAAGATTTAAATTTTCCATGCAATCCCTTGCCTATGGTAACAAATGGTGCCTGATTTAGCAGTGACATTTGCTAGTGAGACCCACCATCAGGTGATTCAGAGTGTCTGTTATTAGTCTTTACTTTGTTCCCAGGGAGTACTTTTCAATTTAGTTTGCCTCATACTGTGTTTGGCCTGATTTCTTATTGAAAACGAAAATGTTTTGCCCTTAGATTCATCAGAGGCTTTTAAAACCTGAATAGCGAGAAAACCTCATTAAGGTCAAAGGCAAGAATAATGTGTTTGAGAAAATGGGAGCGTTGGAATCCTTCACGCTTCAACTCATGCCAACAGTTTTTCACTTCACCCTCAAGAGTATTGTTGTCCCATTGCTGTTTGTGTCTTAAATCAGTCATCTGTGGAGCAAGGGAGGGAGATGTCTGTATGTAACCAAGAAGGTGTCAGATGCAACCACAGAAGTAGCAGGCAAGGCATTTCTGTCGGGAGTAGCAGAGCTGGCGGTGTAGCTGGTGCTGGGCCTTCGTTCGAAACATCGCATACACCCCACTTGTGTTAATGAAAGGCACTCCAACATAAGCAATGAGGGTCAAAAATGCAGCGTTGATACGGTGAGTGGGCAGTTTACCAAAGGGATTGTAATTGCCTGGATGGCAGGCCACTGACTGAATGTGCCAACGAGCCCAAAGTCATGTTTCAAAGTACACAAATACTCACTCAGGATACATCTATGTTAGCAGTTTAGTTTGGATGAAGAATGTACTTTTAAACTGAACCTCCTGGGTTTTCCCACTCACTGATTTGGGTTCATTGTGGAACAGTCTTGGGCTGCGGAAACTGGTGATAAAACTAAACTGCCAGACATGCTGCAGGAGCACAAGTACATAAGCTCCAGCTGCTAATGGACTTTCAGCCTGTGGGAGCAGACTGCAAGAAGTTTGAAATACTGCTTCCCCTCTCTCCCTGAAGTGTACCTAGTGTGAAAGTGTGCTTCTCAGCACCAAGTGTTTTGCTCTGTGGATGCACTCCTGTTGCACCATGGTAGCTGCTGATGCAGATATAACTGTAAGGTATTAGCAATGGATTTCATCTTGTCTGACTTTAGCTTCTTTAAAGTAGCTCTGCTAGCCAGGAGCAGAAATGTAGAAGTCATGAATCACCTTCTGCTTTAAGTGGGTGCTCAGGATAAGCTGAACCACCCTTAGGGGTCTTCTGTATTTTTTTCCATAGCCTGTAAAGGAAGCCTAACTTTTAGGCATGTCATGGTTTAACCCTAGCCAGCAACTAAACACCACACAGCTGCTCGCTCACTCCCCCACCTCTGGTGGGATGGGGGAGAGAATCGGGACAGTAAAAGTAAAACTCATGGGTTGAGATAAGAACAGTTTAATAATTGAAATAAAATAAAGTAAAATAGTAGTAGTAGTAATAATAATAAAAGAATATACAAAGCAAGTGATGCACGATGCAATTGCTCACCACTTGCCGACTGATGCCCAACCAGTCCCCGAGCAGCAATCGCTGCCTCCTAGCCAATTCCCCCCAGCTTATGTTCTGAGCATGACATCATATGGTATGGAATACCCTTTTGGCCAGTTTGGGTCAGCTATACTGGCTTGCTCCCTCCTAGCTTCTTGTGCACCTTCTCGCTGGCAGAGCATGGGAAGCTGAAAAGTCCTTGACTAGTGTAAAAGTTACTTAGCAACAACTAAAACATCAGTGTGTTATCAACATTATTCTCATACTAAATCCAAAATGCAGCACTATACCAGCTACTATGAAGAAAATCAGCTCTATCCCCGCCGAAACCAGGACAAGGCATCTGCTTGCATCTCACTGCTAGAGTTAAATGAAAAGAATCCTATGCAAAATGGGGAAGAATATATTCCGTAAGACTCAAAATTATAGGAGAATGATGCAAAACAAACCATAAGAAGATGACTCAGAAGTTTTTGTTCTCAGGGCAATTATTTCAGAAGAATGGGATATAATATTAATTAGCAAGTTTTTTTAACTGGTGATATTAAACCAACATGCTAAAATAAGGCATTATACATTTGGCTGTGGAAAATAATGATTAAAAAAACTCCTAAGAAGTTTTATATAAGTGATACATGATTCAGCAGCTCATCAGGAAGTTATGATTATGAGAGGGATTTGTTTCAAATCCTAAACAATTTTGTATGCTTTGCAGGAGGGGAAAAAACAAGTAATTAGATATTGTTCATTTGGAAGCCATACATGAGATAATGAAACTCTTCACTAGAAAATGGATGCACCACTTGACGTAAACCTTTCAGTGTCAGTTGGCCAACATAGGTGATTGAGTATGGTATCGTGTATCTGTACCATGGGTGCCTGGGTAGTGTTTCACAGTAAAATAGAGAGAGAAAATATTTTCACAAAGTGCACCTCAAAGATTCTTAATTCCTGTTTTTTGAGCAGATTTTTTGATTCAGTGTTCAATTTAGGTTATTTCCCTAAATGTTCTAAAAATGCATTTAGTCTGATCTAATTTGCTCTGAATGTTTTTGGTAAGTAGGACCATTAAGGGACTCTGGGTCACTTACACAGTTCTGATATTAGCCTTTGGCTTTTCTTGGTTAGTTTGCAAATAACATCTGATAATGCATTACTTTTAAAATTTTCAATACATCTTTTTATTTGAAAATACTATGCTCAGTATTATCATTTTACATGCTGTAACATTAATGCTAGAAAAGCTGAAAAGAATGGGAACTTTAGCAAGGCATTTTAAAATTGGATTCTTAATATTTTTTTTTTTCCATGTGTCTAGCTTGGTTTTGTTCTGTTACACTAGCAAAGATCAGCTCTTTTTTGATTCTCAGTCATTTTAATGGGAAATTCAACCTCAGTTATGCTGAATTTTATGTTCTTTCAGAAGTTTATCAAATATCATCATATTCTAAGACTTTTTCCTAGTCAGCAGCTTTTAAATCAGCACCATTTAAAAAAAAAGTCAGTTTCAATTTTTCTCGAGGGTAACAAGTTTCTTATAACGCACAAATTTTTTTATGTCAGGCTTCAGGTTCTCTCTTATGATAACTTATCTCTCTAATGATAACTTGAAGACTCATTCCAGTTTCCAGCACAGGTTGAGCAAATACAAAGAAAGACCTTGCAATCTTTCTTTGTGTTGTCTGGAAAAACTTATCTTTTGATTCCTTGGTTACCATCCGGGGCAATAACAGTTCTCTCTACTGCACTTTCAGCTGCTTATGAATATTACTGCTTGAAACATAAACAACTCTGGTGGGACAGTAGATTTACAGCCAGTTTCTCTTTTTACTCACTAAACAGGAAAAATGTGAGTAGGAGTAAAATTCAGCAGATATGGTCTTTGCTCTGTTGTACTTGACGTGGAACACTAAAGCTCGATTAAGTGTTTCCTCTAATTGTATTAGTGATGTGTTTGCTAACTGGCATGAACCACGATCAACTAATTTTTGTTTTATTATAGACCATTTGCCTTTTTCCACCCCTATTTTGACTAGCTAAACCATCAAGCCTGTTAAATTGCTGGGCTCTTTCCAGAGTATCAGCAAAGCTGCTACCCACTCCAAACCTATCTGGCTGTTTTGGGTCACTGTAAATCTTATGGGACTGCTCCAAGTTTAGTGGGCGCTGTTTTTGTATCTATTTATGCAGTTTAGCTCTGGTAACCCCACTGAGTCAACCTAGAAAAGGTGAACCTTTTCAGGCAAACGTTAAAATTAATCCAAATCCGCAGGCTTTATTGTTTTAAAACTGTTCACAATGTTTGGTTTAAATTTGCCCAATATATTCGCCCAGGAAAGAAAATAGTATTAGGCTTGCATCTATATTAGAAAATAATGTGGCACAATAGAAGCAGAACTGAAAAGCAGACTAGCTGATGATGAGAACTTGGCATCTGCACTATATGTTTCAGCAGGTTTTACTTTGGACTAGTCCTAGTCTGATACAGGGACTGAATGCCCCTTCGTTACTGGGAAGCATCAGGTGTGGTCCTGGAGAACATCTTTCAGTTTTGTTTTTTTTTTTCCAAAAGGCTTCCTGCTTGTGTTTTCTGAAATCTCCACCTGATGTGAAGCAAAGCACACAGTAAACAGGGATACTTGGAAGATCTACTTCAAAAGCACTTTTGAACCAAACTAGATGCATCCTGTGACCTGGAAGGCTGCTGGAAGAAGAGTTTAGCTTCACCCAGTAACTGCAAATGAAGGCATTCAGGATGTCAATGCTAAGATAAAATATATATATATATATTTTTTTTCCTTCTGGATTCCACCTAAACCAGTACGTCCCTTGTCTTCAAGAAGACTATATTAAGAAATGTGCCAAAGAGTGTTTGGGGGTGAAATTTTTTAGTTTTCTCCTATTGGATTTTTTGCTTTGTGTAGACAATTATTTACTGAAGAACAGCATGGTGATTTTCTTTCCTATTATGTGAGTGTCCCAACAATCAAGAAACAGTCATTATCACTGCTTGCTCTCTCAGTGACTCTCTCACATGAAGTATTAGAGTTAAAACGAGAGCAATAGCAGCTGGATAGACATGTATGTGAATTCTGTTGTCTTTCAAGCGCTTATCTGACTTGAACAGAATATGGAGTTTTCTTGAGGGTTTGCTGTTGTGAGCTGCTCAACATTGTGTGATATACTTAAAGAAAAATAAGGAAGAGAGCAACTCTCTACTCTGTGCAGGGTTCCCACCTGTGAGGTAGGCTGTGGATCCAAGCTCCTCCTGTAAGATAAGGAGGTATTGCACATGCTTCTGAGATATCTCTGCTCTTCTGGAAGGCTGACCTTTTTGCTCTTAGAAGAGAGTCTGTATTTTGTTCTGGGATCAACAGAAGATAATACGTTGAATGAAATGAATATTTAGAGATTCTGCTTGAGAATGGAGTAAACAAATGTACTATATATTTATTTAACTGGAAAAGCCTACCAGATTAATGAAATGTATTACTACTCTCTTGAATTCTCGTATTGACCTTACAGGTAAGAGGAATCCCTCTGATGGCACTGTTACTTGAGATAACTTTGACTGATGAATCTGGACTAGCAAGGGAGAAAAGGACTACCTAGTCCAAGCCATGAGTTTCCAATACCTTGATCCATTTAAAACTTTTTTCTCTCAGTATTATTTAAAGACGGTGTTTTTGTAAATAACCCCAAACAATAAGTGTTCTCCTGTTAATGGGAAAAAGTAAAGATATTAAAATACTTAACTTTCTATTGAAAAAATAAAATAATCTCACAGAGGAAATGACAAGAATGACAGACACGAATAATCTGTGTAGGTTATATGAATGTATATGTGGTGCTGTCCTCATAAAATTGTCTTCTGCTTTCTAGAAATTCTTTTCTAACTATAAGGAACCTGGTTAACTAACTCTTTGGGAGAGTAACAATTAATACTTTGCTATAACAGGAGGGAATGCTTCTGTAGTCAGCTTCTCAGGATAAAGTGATTTGAACTGGGTTTGTTAATGCATGGCAACATCACAGTAATTTCATGTTATTGTTGAGTGCTGCTGGAAGCCAACAGGGAGGATGGTATCTGGAAACAGAATAAAAGGTGGAAAAAAAAGAATGTGGAGAAAAAGAATAAAACTCACTCGAGGGAGCTCGCATTTGTATCTAGTTTTACAGGGCTGTGAAATTGTACTACTTACTGAACATGATTTTGATTGTGAGTGTATTAACTATTGCTGTTATCAAAAAAGTTTGTTTTAATGCCTTATGGAAACTGGCACTGGACTTTTCAAGGTTTTAAGTGCTTTTTTTTTGTTCTAGGCTTTAGAAATGCCTCTTATAAAAACAGAACAAGAAGGGCCAGAAGAAAGGAAATGAACGATGCTTTAGTAATGCTGAAGTGGTTGGTATTAGAAGAGAAAACTCGGATTTCAGGAAGCAGCTCCTGCAATGAACAGATTGTCTCATTTAAAGAACAGCAGATGTGTCATGGAGAACTTTTCAAACTGTTATGATTTTGCCCATTTCTTGCCATTGATTTTATTGTCTTTCCTTGTCTTATTACCAGACATATTTGCATAAGAGCAAAGCATATTGTTTAGGTTTCAGTCAAGTTTATATTTTCCCCAAGAAACAGTTATTGTTCCCTGTAGTGGGAATTAAGCTACCTGATAGTGGCAAGGCTGATAAGACAAATATTGTGACTCAGGAGATAAGCAACCTGTGATGACTTACGGCTAGTTTTGTAACCTCAGGATCCCACTTTTGGTCGGTCTTGCTGGGTGCAGAAGGAGTCAGCCAAGCTGCCAATAAAAAACTCCACTATCATCTTCTGTTGAAGGCAGTCAGATTAAGGTGAAAACCAATTCCTGCTCTCTGAAGTAGGTCCTGTATATGTGTGAATATCATGGACTGCTGCGTTGAAATGCCAGGTGTTTTTTGGGAGAGAAGAGAAAGAAGATTGGACTTCATGGAGTAAATCAGGAAATACATTTCCATAAATAAAAATACCATTTTCTTCTAGGGAGATAAGGATGTCTGGATTTCATTCTGATCTCCAGAGAAAAAAAATGAAGAACTGAAAGAGGAGACAAGGGTTTAAACTACCTCTCAGTTACAGAGACAGGGAAGATGTCAGTGTGATGGGGTAGTGCTTGAAAGGAGTTTTATATGCCTCCTTTCAAAGGATTCAATGCTGTTTGTTGTCCACAGCTTCTAGTGAATTCTATGGGCTCAAATCATGTTTTCTTTGAATAGGCTATAGCTATAGCTGAGTGTCCATCTACAGAAGCCAGTCTTCTGCCAGCCTTGCTTGCGGTGCCTTGGTGTGCATCCACGCCTGGTCGCAGGCTGAGCGAGCCGGGTGTCTCTGGGGGGAAGCTCAGCTGCAAGCTGTGTGCCGGGACAGCCCCCATGGGCACCAACGGGCATCCGGGTCCCAGGGGCCCCGCTGGAGCCCGAGCAGAGTACGTGCTATGAGGGATTTATCACGCAGATCCGCTGCTGTGGGGCTGTGCTGCTCCTGAAGGTGGACGCAGCCTCTGTGGGCTGCAGGGTGCGGGTACGCGGGGCGGCCTTAGGTGAAGTCGCGTGGCTGCGGGAGGCAATCTAGGGGAGCACAGACCTCGGCGCGTGCTGGGCTGGGAGCTCTCCTCTAAATGCCAGCATGTGCCTGGGCAGGCTCCCAGAGCAGTCAGGCCTTGCCCAAGTGCTTTCTTTACTAATAAAAGCTCTTGTCAGGGCCCTGGGGCCTCCCCCCACTCTGCCTACAGCCCTGGACCCCATCTCAGCCCCCGGGGGCCGTCAGCCCCTGCCCCAGTAACGCCACAGCAGAAGTGGTCTCCAGCTCCCCATAGCCCTGCCTGGCCATGGGCCCGGCTCCCTCAGGCCCATGTCCTGGCCTGGCCCCAGGGAGGCGCCTGATGCCTGGGGCTAGGGCTGCCCTGTTGTCCCCTGGCTGTCCTGTCCCTGGCTGGGGCAGTGAAGACAGGTCCTGGCTCCAGCACTGTAGCCCCGGGGAGCCACCAGCCTCCACAACGCCATGACAGCTCTTCGGAATGAGAGGAACAGGCCTCGGTGGTGTCTGGAGATTGGTGGTTGATAGGTAGTCTTCAGTGCTATTAGCCTCCTTCACTAATTTGGTGAAGAAATATAACTGGTAAATCACTTACTATTTACTCTTCTTCTAGTTTGCATGCTTCCTTTTCAGTGTCCAGGCATCTCCAGATTAATGCCTTCTTTCTTTTTGGATTGATTTCTTTTCATTGCCTGGTATTCAAGTATTCATTCCTATTCTTAGTTTCCGTAAGCTGTCTCTTCCTCTCCTAAGAAAGCAACAGAGCGCTCCTTTTCGTCCTCCTCCCTTTCTCTCTCTTTTTTAACCTTTTTTTATTTTGCAAAGTTCACTTGCATGGGACATTTTCTTAAAAGCACAAACTTTGCTGTGTAGGGAATCCACGCATCTCATTTGCTGTGCCTGCCACTCAATAGTTAAGTAGTCCGGGGAACTAAATCACTTTTGATGTCTGCTCGTTGTCAGTTCTTATTTGGTGCACAGTTTATTCCGAGGAATTTAGCTGGGAAAATCCAGTGGACAAACAGATCACAACTTTGTTTGAAGGAAAAGTTGGATTAATATAAAAGGGAGTGTTTGCTGAAAGTTGCCCTTGAGATGACAGTGGGTTTAACGTTGTGTGTACTGTGATTTTGCTGTGCTGACTGTGTTCGTGATAGCATGCAGACAGCTCAGCTGGGGAGAGGCACTTCTCATTCAGCACCAAGAAGCTGTGAAAGCTATAAGCGGTGGTTGATGCTGCATACTAGTAAATCCTTCGCTAGGATGCTGTAAAGTGTTTCCATGACACTAACCATAGGCAAGCCCATTGTCAGGGTGCCATTTTTACCTGTCTCAGTTATTCACTAGCCAGTATTTATAAAAATTAAAAAGTGTGTATGCTATTTCACTCTTTTAATACCCTGTAACTACCTCTGTCCTGGGGCACCTGTTCATTCATGTACACCAGTGCAGCAGGCAGCAGTTTCAACATCCTCACACTCACTCCGCTGTGTGGAGAACTTGCTGGGAGTGTGGGAGATCCTGGTTCATTCCACCATTCATGTGTGCGAATTTGCAACCAAATGTTCTTCTTTTCCAAGAAAGCATCACAACATTATGTGTAAGGATTATTTTGGAAAATGGGTTCTCTGCACTACCTGTTAGTGATGCTGCAATGGGCTAGAGCAATCAAGAAATTTGATTATGTGTCTCTGCTCCTGTAAATGTTTCTGTTGCTAATAGGATATCAGCAGCAGAGATGGAGACCCTTTGACACGTTACCTTCTTGGTGAAGGGCACAGTCAGAGACGATAGACTGCTCAGATAGCTGAAACTTTGTTTTGTAAATGGTGCCTTGAAGACTAGCACTTCACTTCCAAACCCGTGTAAGCTGCCTCGAAGATGATCATTGTAGGTTAATCATTTTTTGTTTTCCACATTTTATGTTGTTCAGTATGTCTGAGAAATCCATTCTTTGCAAAGCTGTAGTCCCCGAAAAGTATACATTTTGGATAAATCTCCAGAAAGTGTTCTGTCAGAATTTAACACTCTCCATCTTCAGAGTGGAAGGACCTGGCTAAAGACAGGGTATATGCTTGCCAAATACTTTCCAAAGTGTTCTTGACTTTATGGTTGTCCTATATTCCTGGATTTAGTTCAGGCTGAGAGGAAAGGGTTCTAGGGATGCATAAGGCAGAATTTTCTCTCTCTGCCTGTCTGACCTCCAGTCAATAAAGCTTCCTTTCAACTTTTTATTAAGTATTGAACCTTCTGTCATTCAAGTGTTTATCAAAGTTGTTATTTCACCATTAATCTATTCTGTGATACAAAGTTCTAAATCCCATGCTTGCAGTTGTGGACTGTGGCTCACTCACTTTCACAAATACATACAGGGTGCTAGAAGGCACTTCCAAATATGGCAAAGAGAAAAGGCTTTGGAAACGGGTTATATGGGCTTAAATTTAGACCTTAATATAACATTTAGACCTTAATATACACGTAAGCATAACAGGTAATATCTGGACGACAGATACAATGACCTAGAGGATGCAAAATCCTAGTCATATAAGGACAAAAAGCATATAATGTGGAAGACTCCATAGTTTTCTTAGGGCCACTGAATATTGCATAACTGCCCTTCCCTTAAAAACAAATGGATTTCCACATTCCTGTATTGGCTCTAGAAAAAGAACTGCTTTTGTTTTGACTTTTTAGAAAGAGCTATGTAGCGTAGTTCCAAGAGGATTTTCTTTTTCATCAGTGTTATGTGTTTTGCCTCTACTTTGATATAGTTTAATTGTCACTTTCTTTCTTTCCTATAAATATGGATGTTTACATGAACATACATTTCACCCATTTTTAAGCAGCATTTTAACATTCTTGATGATAACAAGATGGCAAGCTGTGATATGTGTGTTCTTCTAGAGGCACAGAGAGTTTATAATGAGTCATTATTATAATTTGTGTGTGTGTCTTTGACTGATGCTATTGTAGCTTTCCAGGCAGATGTCCCACCCGCTGTGTGTTCCTAGTTTCAGTCTGATGAACTGCTAAAGCTACTGGACACTCAACAGTAGCTCCGGCATCCCACAATGCATTAGTAATAACTTTTCTTCAAGATGAAGAGGCTTTAACTGCAGCACACAATCAGTAGCCCACACTGCAAGAAACAAATCAGAAAACCACTGTTCCATAAGCACAGAATTGAAAGAGCTGCATAAGTAAAATGACAGACTATTCATTCCAGTTTGGAAAGCATGAATAGGATTTTTGATGAAGCTTAATTTTCTTCAAGCTCTTCAGCCATGGATAAACCATTTAAAATAAAAATAGATGAGTTATGGAGCACTGTGCTCGTCACTGTTTATTATTTTGAAAAAGCATGGGTCCTCCTCCTCCTCTTTGCTAATGACAAATAATGAATTGAATCCTGATCTCAATTTCAGCAGTACAGAAGTGGGATAATTCCCCTGGCTGCAGTGACTTTGCTTCACATTTATAGCAGAAAATGGAAGGAAGCATCTGGACCAGTGATTTTAACAGCTTGCAAATAACAGAGTGTGTATTCTCTGACACATCACTGAGCTGTAGATTTTTAAATTGTTTGGTGTAACTTAAATAAACCTCCAGTAGATAAAATTTTAATTGAAAAGATGTATTTTACTGAATAATGTCATGCATCACTATTGTTGCCAAATGAGCCTCCCAGGCATCCTATGCCCTTTGGTACTGACTGAAATCTAGTTCACCTTTGAACAGAATGCATCCTTGAACGATTTGTACTCTCCGGTATGCAGTTCAGCTAAACCCACTAAATGTTAGAGAACTTGCCCATTTCAAGAGATTTAAAAACAACCAAAAAACATCCCAGAAAACCTACAAAACCCTCGTGCTTTGGAAGAGAACTTTCAGCCCGAGAATACACTCATGTGACAGTGAGTTGAGTTGGCTGGGGAAGTTGTTGACCAAAGGCAACGCTTTAATGCTGGATCTTGAGTATGCCTCGACTCTTGCTGGGCACTGCCTTGCTGTACAAATAGCCATGCTCACTTCAGTAAGTCTTCTTATGGAGCACTGCCCCAGTCAGCTCCACTGACATTATGAGAATCTCACCTTTTATTAGATAAATGACAAGCTCCTTGGGGAACATGCAGATCTGTGCTGGATGTGCTGAAAAGTTGGAGCAGAAGATGGATAGGAACAGAAAAATACAGCCTCCCCTCTTCCTCCTGATTGTTTCTCTTCTTACACGATTATCCTTTGCTGCAATCAAAAGGATGGATGAGAGCATAAGTCAGCATCTTTTGAAAAACACGTTAATGAGCTTGTAGATTACATTCTCATTTTTTCTGTACTTCTAGCCATTTTGCAATGTAGCATGTACAGAGCAGATGAGGTCATATAAGTCTTTGTTACAGCAGATCTGTGTTTTCAGCTAAGGCCTCTGCCTTTTGTTTGCTGTATTTTTTTAAAGTGCAAGATCATACGTAGCTGGAAGAAATGTTTTTGAATACTTATTTTCTAAAGAGCTGATCAAGTGGCCAGGCTGTTAGTGAATGTTTTTGGAAACTGCTTTGTCTTTACAGTGGTACTTGGGGAATTACAATATATTGTGTGTTAACCAGTGTCGGTTTGCAGGTTTTCTTTGTTCTCTGTTGTGGAAGTAATCTGTACAAGAGAGCAAAAGAATATTACGTTACCCTAGTGTGACCAGCCAAAGCCAAGGAAGAATGTATGATCATCAGTCAAAAAATTTTGCCTACAAGTAGTTTGATAGTCTCACATAGCCCAAGAACAGATGCAATGAACAAATACCTTACAAGAGGTGAAGGCGGCAAACATGAAAAAAGATTACCTACCTCAGGCTGCTGATTTATTTGGGGCAATTTTGCCAGCCCTAGCTTAGATAGCAGTCACTGGAATAAAAGCTTTATTTGTAAGCAAGATTCTGCCTTAAAGGAAATTGCAGAAATTTTTGAAGGCTTGGAGATGTGTTTATTTGTTTTTCATGCCAGTGTGCCAGATGAAAGATAAGTGACACACTGGTTAATGCCAAAAGAAAACAAAAATAGCAACCAAATAAATGTTTGCAAAACTCACAGCAGGAATACACATGATTCAACGACAGAAAGATGAATGTGTAATCTGTTGAGGTAACAGTTGTTCCTGTCTGTACTGATATATTTTGGGTCAGATTTTGATCCTAGTGAGCTATACTTAATAGCGTGAGGCCTGAACATGTCTTTTAATGTCAGTGGACAGACTTCCAGGAAAGAGCCAGTGGGTTTCAGATCAACTTTTTCTTTACAGATAGTTTATTTCAGTGGCACCACTGACCAGAACAAGCTCTCAATTCATTTCTGCAAGTACACAAGACTAACGCTGGCTATTCTCTTCATTTGTTTCAGCAGACACAGAGCCCAAACAGGACTTCCCACCAAGTTATACTCTGAAGCATCAGCTGTTTGCATGTCCCTTTTTAAAGTGAGTAGTTCCTTTTGATGCTGAGGTCATCCTCTCAGCTGTAAAGTGGCTCAAAGGGTAGTCAATACTTTCAAAGTGTTATGAATGCTAGAGATACTAAATAGATTCCTGTGGATCATGCTTCTAGGGGTTTTGTTGTAGCTGTCTTTATGGTTAGTCTGCCCACAGTCCCAAGGCTTTCAGTGTAGTTATAACTTTGATGCAGTGTCCCGAATGAAATTGTCTGGGATGCGAAAATAGCCAACTTTATTTGAAACAGATTTTTTCCATTTCGAACTTCACTAACGTGAAGTTACTGCATCACTTTTTAGCCATGGTTGAGTAGTATCCATCACATTCAAATGGTAATGTCTTTTGTCCTCCTCTCCTCAATGAAGTTTGACAATTCCTGTGAACTGGTATAATATTAATATTTAATAGTGTAAGTGAGAAATGAATGCTTTATGGACTGTCCACAACCTCTCCAGAGTTTGTATTGGAGACTTTAAATTGTTTGCCTGAGACACAAGAGTTTGCGTGCTCTCAGACTGACCATAGTAAATAGACGAAGAACATTATGGAACACATTTGCCTTGTGCTTCTTCTAGGGTGAGTGAAATGGAGTAGGTCAGCTGGTCATGTAAACAGAAATCCCTCAGGATGAATAACCAGACCTCAGGAATTAATTCTTTCTTTTGTGCCTATGTCAACCTAGCAACGTCATATTATTTGCTTTACATCTAAAATGTATCATTCAAAATAGAAGAACCTGTATTTAAGAGTAAAATTAGATTAGTTTCTGATATTTGATCTGCATGGGAGAGAAACTGCGCTTTGCCTTGCTTCAGAGACTCTCACGGAAAAGGGGTGCTGCATGTATCCTAGGGAGAAATGAGGAGGAAAGGCAGTGCCTTTTCAGCTGCCTCCCCATGGACCTTGGGAAGGGCTTTTCCTTCCCTCTTCCCCCAGCCCAGAGCAAAGGAAGGTGGGGGGCTAGGAAAGGGAGGAAAATTGCTGAGATTCAATGCTTGTGGGATCTGGAAAGGAGAACCAGCTCATGGGAGAGCCAAGGCAGCCCTGAGGTTAGTGGGTGATGCAGGGTAGCAAGACAGCACTGAGAAAAATGGCGTTTGTAAATGCTGTTGCTTTTTGTTTTGTTGCAGTATGGGGATTGTTGTCCAAAGTTGCATACTGTTGCTCAGGTTATGTTGTATAATTGCTTGCTCACGTGGGTTTTTAAATTGGGGCAGAGGAGAGAAGTAGGATGTGTATGCACTGGGGTAACAGGAGAAGGGCAAAGGGGAGGAACATGTGCAAAATTGTATTTTAAGAGTAAGTACTGTCAGTAATGCAAATTCAAAAAAATATGTTTGCATGTAGGCATATCAGAGTGAAAGGTGAACGTTTCGTGGCTCTATCAATGGGCTAGGTGTAACCTCCTCCGTTGGCATTTAGAGTTTGCTCTTCAATACTGCTTTGCACTGCAGGAAAGTTTTGAGAAGTGTATATAGTATGGGTTTATCAATTAATTTATTTTTTAAAGGAATCTATAAAATAAAAAGAGATAACCTTGTTGCCATGAAGGGACTTTCCAAATTAATTTTGTGTTCTTGAACACAATCTACCTATGATTGCTAAAGCACCAGACAATTTTTTGATACTATTATCTTCTCATTATTTAAGAGGAGCAATGTATTTAGTAAATTTGCAAGGCATCCTGCCACTGTCTTCTGTGGTGCTTTTTTTTTTTGTTGTTGTGGTGTGGTTGGTTGGTTGTTTGTTTTCCAGAAACTTTCAAAGGAGAGTGAAATCAGGGCCTTGACTAGCTTCTCTAAAAATTTCTCATTCTGTACTAGAATCAATCCTAACCTGTGTGTGTTAAATTTCAGGCTAATATTTACATAAGGTGACTATCTACAGCAGATGTGGTTCTGTATTGATAACTACAACATGCCTTACTGTGCTGTGATGTTATTCAATAGGAGACAAAAACGGATAAGTGCTTTAAATATTTGAAAATTACACAGAAACAAAAATTGAAAGGTCAAACTCTGGAATAGGTCTTGGGGTTCATTAGATCCAGCTTACATCCCCGCAAACATTTTTTTTGGGGAACAAAATTGCTCCATTTTTTAACTTCCTCTTTTTCCATAGAGATCACGAATCAAGTCTAGTTCTTCCAATCCTCATGGATTAGGTGTAACTTCTTTTGGAGCCCATTTATTCTGCTTGCTGTGTTGCCTAGCACATTCAGGTAAATGCAAGATACTGCTCATGTCTGGGGTGTTGACATGCTGTTACAGAGGTGACTGCTGTCTGCCTGGCCCAGGACACTGAGGCACGCTCACACCTGGCAGAACATCTTGCCAGTGCCATGATCATGCTGGTTCACTGTAGGGAACAGATGTTTTTATACTCCAAGCTTACTTGGTCTGGGTTTAAAAAAAAAAAGAAAAAAAGATTAGTAATGGTTGTTTAAAGAGTTTAAAATTTTAAGGGCTCAGTTAAGTATGGGAAAACCTTCTAAACAGGAAGTATAAATCCAATTATTGATTAAGTTTTTAGATATATTGCAGAAAGGATGGAATCTCCCCAAAGATCTTATAAATGGACAAAATTACAAAAAATGAAACCCAGAGCAGAAGGCAGTAAAACTCGCTATTCTAAAAGAGAAATTTTTTAGCTTTTGAAAAAATTCTGCTATATAAGCATGTAAGTTTTATAAAATTTCCTTTCAATTTGACTTAGGATCAAAATAAATACAGAACAGAATACCTCCTGTGAGTTGCTGTATGGTCTTTGATCAGCAAGATTATATTCATTTCCCCATAACTCCTGCAGTGTTTTACAGTAAAACATGCCAAGGGTTGTAGATATATAACTGGGGATAGATTTTGCTTTTGTAAAGGAGATGGTACTGATAGTACTCATTCTACTCTCTCCCTTCATACCTGCTTAAAGGTAAACAGTGAAGACTCCAAGATGTCCGAAGGGCAGCAGCGACCTGTTAGACCATATAACATTTGGATAAGTAATCATAGTACTGTTTGCACTTCAATCAGATTAAGAACTGAACTTGCAAATCATGTCTCCGGAAGGGCATTTTTGGAAAACTAACTAATTGGCAGTTGTCTGAAGTAAATTGCTTGATATTGGTCAATGATAAATTATGATCATGTTAATTTAATTGCAGTTCTGTCAATGGTATAATTAACGCTGCTATCAAAGCAACGAATCAGTTCATTGGACAAAGGCAGCACTATGATATTAAATTCCCAGTTGCCATGACACAGAATGTGATTCTGCATAATAACAATGTTGGCTCTGCTCACTGCGAACAAGAGCCATTGTTTTCCATGGAAATAGCGGTAACTGGGTGCAACGATGTTCTGCATTATTACAAATAATGCAGGCAAATTGCCCCAGAAAGACTTCTGTCACTCTAAGAAAGTAAGTTATCTTCCTAGTTGTCTGGGAAAAGATGTGACCAGGAGCTATGTTTTATGGTCCACTATGATTGACAGAGATACTGCTGTGGACATTGCCTGGAAATGACGGGGTTTTGCTGCATAACACACACAGGAGTAAATGCTGGGACAGGGCTCAGAAAATCCCTTTATTACCCCTTTTCAATATTTGTATTTTCTGTTCTCACTTTTGGGAGTCATTTATAAGGAGCTAATATGCATGGACTCTGTCCCACATGCACCTTCTTTTCTTTGGATGACTTCCTCAGGCATAAAATGGCCGCCTTCTTTCCTCTTACCCCCAACACATGCTAATGCCTGCCTCCCTTTATCAAAGGCATGTCTTGCCATCACCTGAACCTAGAGGCCTTTGAGATTACTGGTTTGGTTTTGTTCTGGTTGAGAGGGAATAGAACTGTGTGCTTTTATTTCCCCGGCAATTAGGTTGAGCAGTTGTAGAGTAGCATTACTGACAAACTGCCTTAAGGGGCAGCCTCTGGCACCTCCTGGGTTCATTGTATGCTGCTAGAGCAGCAAAAAGCTGCCATAAAGATTGGCTAAGCAGGAAACTTAAATTTTTTTCTGTCATTGAGGTATACTCCAGTGAGCTGTAGGTGTCAAGGAGAGTTGGAAAGAGAAGGGTTATTGCTGTATCACTGGTGCATTCTGGCGATCTCCACCTGCCAATCTGTTGTACTGGAGCTTATTGTGGCTGACGCAATTTAGAACAGCGCAGCCGATCTGTAGGCAGCTCCTTAAGACTTGTTGGGTACCTCATCTGCAAAGGTTAGGAAGCTGCAGAAGCTGCTTCCTAGAGCCACTCCATTTGCCTTTTTTTTTTTCTTTTTCTTTCTGAGCTGTGCTGGGTACTGACTGGCCAGTGCTATGCTTCATATCCAAAGGCTGACATTTGAGAGGAAGACTCTTACCGTAGCGTCAAGCTATGGTATTGAATGATTACAACTATTTATTATAACGGACTCACCTACTCATGTTGTCCCTCCCCCTCCAATTGCTTTGTATTGGTTCTGATAATAAGCACTTAAAAGAGAACTAGGGTGTTGTAGGAGGCAGGACTGTTAGCCTCTTATTCTTAGACATGATGCCGTGTCTGTTCTTTCCACATAGAGAAAGTACCCACAGGCACAGACGTATGCAAATGCTTATGGATAATTAAGATTTTCTAAATTTATCTTTTTTTTTTTATTCTAATGTTTTCTCAGTTCTGTTCTTTATGTGATGAAAGAAAACAAGATATATCTGAAAATAAATTCTCCTCTCCAACATCTGGTATGCTGTAGTCAACAGGCTGGCATTGTAATAGCAATGCAAGAAGCTATTGTCAGGTACTTTTAAAGGTCAGTTTCAGAGCTGGCTACCCTAAGAGGGTAGGCTCTGCAAACCTCCTTCAAGCAGGATTCCAATACTTCTGGGTAGTAAATATTAGTAGATACTGCAGATTTTCTTCTAATTACTAAATGCTCTCAAAGTATGTTAAGGGACTATATTTGAAAAATAATAAATCAATGCTAATAAAATCCAGAGAAAAACTTTGTAGCTGTAACTTGTATTTCAGCTTTATTTCATAAAAATGTTCAAGATTTGTGAAGAAAAGCTAGCACTTAAGAAAAAGCAGAGGTTTTTCTTTTTTTTTTTTCTTTTTTTTTTCTTTTTTTCTTTTTTTTTTCTTTTTTGGACTGATCAAAACAGACAATGTGATTTCATATTGCAAGAGAGGACAAATATTCAGGCAAAGTGCTCATATTTGAAACTTAAAAATATAAAAATAAGATATCTAATATTTTCCTTTTACTACGCTGTATGCCATGAATTCATTTGCAGAAGCCATGACTGAAGGAGACTTGTACCTTTATAAACTAAAAAGGTAGTATTTCCTATTTGAAACGCTAAATGGAAGTCTGAGCAGACATTGATACTGATGATTTGAAAGAAAACTGAGTTTGGGAAATGTTGTTATCATCTAGCTAAAACAGTAACAGCATAGAAACTGGATTGGCTTTGGTAAGAGTGCTGATACTTAAAAAATAAGGCCATACAAATGTATTTGAGGAGGAGGGGAGTGTATTTGTACTGATATGGGTTCTTATCAATTACCTTTTATCTCAATATAAAGCTCAGGAAGAATATGAACATTTGTGTTTCCTTTAAAACATAATTAGAGCAACTGCATTTCTTCAATAAGAAGCATTCGTGTTGATCTCTTTCCTAAATAAATTCTTAATTCACACAAAAGAAATACTGTTGAGGGTAAAAAAGCAAGCTGCTTTGGAATATTTTAACACAAATGGTAACAGTTAAGAGCATTTTGAGAGTCAAGAGTAAATTGAAGATCAATAAATCAGACAGATTTTGCATGTAGTAGCTTTATAATTGCAAGCAGCAAGATTTAAATAACTGAAAGATTTCTCTTCTCTAGAAAGATTTTTATATTAACTCACTTTCACATCCCTCTTATCTCACTCTTTTCCTTCCAAACAATTAGATGTTAATGTAGTTTCTCTTTAAATTGTCTCTTAATTGCATGTTGTGCATTTGTACAAAGTACACTGTTTTCTATCACTGTCTGTTGCCATGCTCTTTATGTACCTGTCTGTCTATAACTGGTAAATGTCCATGGGAATTTCTACCAGTAGGAAATTTCCAATCTCACATGGTTTGTAGTTAACAATTGAGCATGAGGACTTATAATTCTTTTATTGCATCTCGTTTAGGTAATTGCAGTTATTTTTTTAGCCAAATTCTTAATTTTTAGTCTACTAAATTCACTGGTAATAAGCGACAAAATATTATGTTTTAATTTTTGGTGATTTTTGCTTAGCTCTTGTGCTAAGAAAAAGATTAAGATATCTGATCTGTTCATTACTTTCCATGCCTTTTCCTTTTACTGTGTGTTCTAGTCTTTTCTGCATTTTTCTTGCAAATAAATTCTTTCTCCATATTTCTAAAAATCAGATAACCCCCTTCTTTTCCATGTTTTTGCTTCTGCTATGTACTTCTGAAGTAGGATGTTGTCCTGGCTTCAGCTGGGATAGAGTTAATATTCTTCCTAGTAGCTGGTATACTGCTGTGTTTTGGATTTAGGATGAGAATAATGTTGGTAACACACTGATGTTTTAGCTGTTGCTGAGCAGTGCTTACACTAAGTCAAGGACTTTTCAGCTTCTTATACTGCCCTGCCAGCGAGGAGGCTGGAGATGCCCAACAAGTTGGGAGGGGACAGAGCCAGGACAGCTGACCCAAACTGGCCAAAGGGATATTCCATACCATATGATGTCATGCTGAACAAAAAAACTGGGAGGAGTTGGCCGGTGGGGCGCAGCTGCTGCTTGGGAACTTGTTGGTCATCAGTCAATTGGTGGTGAGCAATTGCATTGTGCATCACTTGTTTTGTATATTCTTTTATCATTATTATTATTTTCCTTCCTTTTCTGTCCTATTAAATTGTCTTTATCTCAACCCATGAATTTTACCTTTTTTCCAATTGCTTCCCCCATCCCACTGAGGGGGGAGTGAGTGAATGGCTGTGTGGTGTTTAGCTGCCTGACGGGTTAAACCACAACAGATGTTTAGAGAGAAGCTTCAGATCCAGAGGAGGATGCCTGGATAATAGGATTTATTAGAACTGAAGAAAATGTTAATGAGGGAGTCAAGCTGCACCTGTATACAGCACACATGATACCAATTCACAGAAGCAATAAAATGGAAATTAAGATTCATATCTCTAAAATTCATAACCTCTAGCTCCCTAACTACGCATATGTGCTTCACCATTCCTACCGTTACAGCTTTCACCATTCCTACCATTACAGCTACTGCACCCTAGAAACCACATGTTGCACTTTGGATGACTCCGAATTTCACATTGTAGGAAAAGAAGCTTAAAATATTCAAGGAAAGCTAAAACATTTCCTGTGGTTGAGAAAATGTTTGTAAGGACTGCAAATGCATAAAGCGTATTCTGATCTGTAATAGGAAGTGGTTGGAAATCTTTTTGGGATGATCTTAAGTTTTCACAGCTCGTAAATATTTTACAATTCAGACAGCTGCAAAAAGCTGAGCACTGTAAGATCTCTGCAGTCTGCACTTCAAGTGATGAGGTAGTAATACTCCTTTCAGAAGGAAATGGGTAGGCTCCAGGTAGCAAAGTTTGTGTTGGTGTCAAGGGCGGGGGGGGGGAGGAAAAAGAGACAGGAAGTTGTTCAGTCTTTGGCCTCTATGAACAATTATTTCCATGGTGAACTTCGTGATCAGCCTATTCTACATGAGCAATGTGAATTTGCTACTTGTGATACCGTAAATTACAAATCTCAGTTTATAATTTGTAAACTCTCTTCTGACATTCAGCAGCAAAAGTGTCGCTGACTGGGTAGCCTTTTACACATTAGTTCACTATTTTGTGATAACCACCTCATAACAAAAAAAAAAAAAAACAAAAAACAAAAAAGTGTAAATCTCCACTACAGCATATAGTTTAAATCAATATCAGATTGCCACAGCATTTTTTTGGGTTTTTTTGTGTTGTGTTTTTTTTTTCCCACTGAAGCTCAGAATTATTCCAGATTAATGTTATAATGGAGTGCAAAATAACATTATTGTGCTTTGACGGCACTCTGGTCTAACATAAATATCTGACCTAGCTGTAGGGCAGGAGAGATTGAAGCCAATATTCCACTGTAAGCTACACATTGAAAGCATACCTACCTTAGTTTAAACAACTCTATTCTCTCTCTTTTTTTTTTTTTAAATCAATAGCTATTGCTTATTTTTAGACAGAATGTTGGACATCTATATATGCTCCATTCTGAGCATTCAGTTCTCAAATATAGTATTTGCATTGAGCTTTTTGTTAAAGTAATAATACATACATCAGGAAAGACATAGTTATGTGTTATGTAACAGCTTTGGAACATTTTCCAAAAAGATGCTTTCTTTCCTAGACACTGCATCAGATTTCTTTCTGATCTTTTCAGTGGAGACTGAGTCTGATTTCATTCAAAGCAGCTAAAACATATCTAAGAATGTTGGGAAATAGGTCTGAAATAAAATACATGTTGTTGTCATGACAACTAAAATGCTAAAAAGGATGCAGAGAATGGTTATTAAATAAGATGTTGCATCAAGTTGTTATGGCAACTATACGGTAATATGAAAAAGGTGATTCTTTTCAGAACAATATTATATGAAAAGTTTTCCTTATTATGGTGTTTTTACAATGACACGTCTTGATAAAGGGGAAAAAAAAGAGGAGTGGAGAACTCGGTACAAAACGAGGTCAGGATTCAGCTATCTACCTCAGTGTATTTACCTTAAGTATTATAATGTTCTATGGAGAGTATCTCTGCTTGGTTTCCAGTCCTGTCATAGATGGATCAGTACACAGAAAACACTAGAATATATCCCACCTCTCTTTCCCAACATTATAGTCTGATAATTCAAGGCCACATTTCACAAAGTAATAAGCCTTCATGGCCCTCATTTACCCTCAATGGGGGTACATGAAGTCTCAGCAGCATTTAAGAACAGACTGTGGAACCCTAACACAAAAATGGGAGAGGTAAAAGGTTAATGTTAAAGAGTAGTGTTAAGAGACTTCAGTTTTGTGAGAGAGTTTATTTTTCAGCGCACAGGATGACTTCCTTGTTTGTTTAGCTTAGGACTTCCTAATAAATGAGTATTTGCTAATAAAATCATTAAAAGGATGTATAAACCTACTTTGGGAGCCAGGAAGCCTCTTACGCAGCAACTGCAGTGGAAGTATCTGGGCTCTGTGCCACAGTTTGTGGTTGCCTTGCCCAGTGCAAAAGAAATGAGATGATATGCTCAGGGAAGCCAAAATATCCCCTGTGCTGTTTTCCCTTGTGTGTAGTGCACAACTGGCTCCATCTTCCAAGTCACTGTGGTTTGTTCTTCCTGGTTATCAGCCCTCTTCTGGGGGATTGTTGCAGGGAGAGTGGGAGGCTTTCTCTCCCAGCAGTGCTCCCTTCCTGGAAGCAGGAGTTGAGTCCAGAAAAGAGCAATGAGCAGGGACAGTACAGAATCATAGAATAGTTTGGATTGGAAGGCACCTTTAAAGGTCATCTAGTCCAAACCCCCTGCCATGGGCAGGGACATCTTCAACTAGATCAGGTTGTTCAGAGCCCTGTCCAACCTGACCTTGAATGTTTCTAGGGATAGGGCATCGACGACAACTCTTGGCAACCTGTTCCAGTGTTTCACCACCCTCATTGTAAAAAATTTCTTCCTTATATCTAGTCTAAATCTACCCTCTTTTAGTTTGAAACCATTTCCCCTTGTCCCGTCGCAACAGGCCCTGCTAAAAAGTTGGTCCCCATCTTTCTTAAAAGCCCCCTTTAAGTACTGAAAGGCTGCAATAAGGTCTCCCTTCTCTTCTCCAGGCTGAACAACCCCAACTCCCTCAGCCTTTCTTCATAGGAGAGGCGTTCCATCACCCTGACCATTTTTGTGGCCCTCCTCTGGACCTGCTCCAACAGGTCCATGTCATTCTTGTGCTGAGGGCTCTAGAGCTGGACACAGTACTGCAGGTGGAGTCTCACCAGAGCAGAGCAGAGGGGCAGAATCAACTCCCTCCACCTGCTGGCCACGCTTCTTTTGATGCAGCCCAGGATACGGTTGGCCTTCTGGGCTGCAAGTGCACATTGCCGGCTCACATCCAGCTTTTCATCCACCAGTACCCCCAAGTCCTTCACAGCAGAGCTCCTCTCAATCCCTTCATCCCCCAGCCTGTATTTGATACAGGGGGTTGCCCCAACCCAGGTGCGGGACCTTGCACTTGGCCTTGTTGAACCTCATGAGGTTCACACGGGCCCACTTCTTGAGCTTGTCCAGGTCCCTCTGGATGGCATCCCATCCCTCAGGCACGTCGACCGTACCACTCAGCTTGGTATCATCTGCAAACTTGCTGAGGGTGCACTAGATCCCACTGTCTATGTCATTGATGAGGATATTAAACAGTACTAGTCCCAATACGGACCCCTGCAGGACACCACTTGTCATCAATCTCCATCTGGACATTGAGCTGTTGACCACTACCCTCTGGATGCGACCATCCAACCAATTCCTCACCCACTGGACAGTCCACCCATCAAATCTGTACCTCTCCAATTTAGAGAGAAGGATGTTGTGGGGGACCTTGTCAAAGGCCTTACAGAGGTCCACATAGACAACACCTGTAGCTCTTCCCATGTCCACTGATGTAGTCACTCCATCATAGAAGGCCACTAGGTTGGTCATGCAGGACTTGCCCTCGGTGAAGCCATGCTGGCTGTCTCGAATCACCTCCCTGCCCTCCATGTGCCTTTAGCAGAGCTTCCAGGAGGATCTGTTCCATGATCTTCCCAGGCACAAGGGTGAGACTGACTGGCCTGTAGTTCCCCAGGCCTTCCTTTTTTCCCTTTTTAAAAATGGGGCTTATGTTTCCCCTTTTCCAGTCAGCGGGAACTTCACCGGACCGCCACGACTTCTCAGATATGATGGATAGTGGCTTAGCGGCTTCATCCGCCAGTTCCCTCAGGACCCGTGGATGGATCTCATCAGGTCCCGTGGACTTGTGCACCTTTAGATTCCTTAGATGGTCTCAAACCTGATCTTCTCCTACAGCAGGCGGCTCTTCGTTCGCCCAGTGCCTGCCTTTGCCTTCTGCAGTTTGGGCTGTGAGGCTTGAGCACTTGCCGGTGAAGACTGAGGCAAAAAACACATTGAGTACCTCAGCCTCCTCCATATCCTGGGTAACCAGGTCTCCTATTTTGTTCCGGAGAAGGCCCACGTTTTTCCTAGTCTTCCTTTTATCCCTGACATGCCTATAGAAGCTTTTCTCGTTGCCCTTGATGTCCCTGGCCAGATTTAATTCTATCAGGGCTTTAGCTTTCCTAACCTGACCCCTGGTTATTCGGACAATTTCTCTGTGTTCCTCCCAGGCTACCTGTCCTTGCTTCCACCCTCTGTAGGCTTCCTTTTTGTGTTTAAGTTTGTCCAGGAACTCCTTGTTCATCCATGCAGGCCTTCTGGCTTTTTTGCCTGACTTCCTCTATGGAAAGCTGTGGTCAGAGATACTGGTGCAGATACACAAGAAAGTGAATGGGCTTTGTGTGTAAGAGCTGACCACCTCCTTGGCCCCTTGGGTTCTACCGCAACAGGGGGTGAGGCAAGGCTGATTGGTATTTTTATCCAAGCAGTTTCTCTCCATGAACAAGTGTTTTTCCAGTTAAATAATTTTTTAAAAATCTTTTTGCATGAAAAATAACTGCTGTGTGTGGAGATACTTTTTTTAAAAAATAAATATATATATGTTTTTAAAATAACATAAATCTAAAATATTGCAACTCTAAACTAAAAAATGTTGGCATGGATGTTCTGTTGCAGTGCCTTCTGGTACTTACAGTTTACTTGTCTGATGTCTGGCTTCCTCTTAAGGGCTGAACTCCCAAACTGGACTTAGTTTTGTGAATACTTTCAACCACAGTTCTCTCCTGTAACACTGATCCTCTTGGTATCAGTTAAAAGGTTGTAATGCATCCAGAGGTGAAGGAGAATTTGAGATTGAGGCACTAGAAGAACTACAAGTAGTGGAAGATACCAGACTTTGAATCAGAATAATTTTTCAGAGTTATTACTAAAAGTATGTGACTTCTGTGGGAGATGGAGAACATGTTTTGAAGCCCGAACATAGGCCTGCATAGAACTGGGGTACATTGTGATTTTGCAGATTTGAAAACAGTTGTTGCATACTTGCGTTGAAAATACATGTGAACCATGGCCTGAGTTCAGGTGTTAGCTGCTTCTCCTTGGGATTTTGATGGTAGAATCATAGAATCGTTTAGGTTGGAAAAGACCTTTAAGATCATCAAGTCCAACCGTAAACCTAGCACTGCCAAGTCCACCACTAAACCATGTCCCTATGTGCCACATCTACACGTCTTTTAAATACTTCCAAGGATGGTGACTCAACCACTTCCCTGGGCAGCCTGTTCCAATGCTTGAGCACTCTTTCAGTGAAGAAATTTTTCCTAATATCCAATCTAAACCTCCCCTGGCGCAACCTGAGGCCATTTCCTCTCGTCCTATCGCTAGTTACCTGGGAGAAGAAACCGACACCCACCTCGCTACAACCTCCTTTCAGGTAGTTGTAGAGCGCGATGAGGTCTCCCCTCAGCCTCCTCTTCTCCAGACTAAACAGTCCCAGTTCCCTCAGCCGCTCCTCATAAGACTTGTGCTCCAGGCCCTTCCCCAGCTTCGTTGCCCTTCTCTGGACATGCTCCAGCACCTCAGTGTCCTTCTTGTAGTGAAGGGCTCAAAACTAAACACAGGATTCGAGGTGCGGCCTCACCAGTGCCGAGTACAGGGGCACGATCACCTCCCTATTCCTGCTGGCCACACTGTTTCTGATACAGGCCAGGATGCTATTGGCCTTCTTGGCCACCTGGGCACACTGCTGGCTCATGTTCAGCTGGCTCTCGACCAACACCCCCAGGTCCTCTTCTGCCAGGCAGCTTTCCAGCCACTCTTCCCCAAGCCTGTAGCGTTGCCTGGGGTTGTTGTGGCCGAAGTGCAGGACCCAGCACTTGGCCTTGTCCCATCGATCCAGCCTGTCCAGGTCCCTCTGCAGAGCCTTCCTACCCTCGAGCAGATCAACACTCCCGCCCAACTTGGTGTCATCTGCAAACTTACTGAGGGAACACTCGATCCCCTCATCCAGATCGTTGATAAAGATAATGAACAGAACTGGCCCCAATACTGAGCCCTGGGGAGCAGCACTTGTGACCAGCTGCCAACTGTATTTATCTCCATTCACCACAACTCTTTGATCCTGGCCATCCAGCCAGTTTTTTACCCAGCGAAGAGTATGCCTGTCCCAGCCGTGAGCAGCCAGTTTCTCCAGGAGAATGCTGTAGGAAACAGTGTCAAAGGCTTTGCTAGAGTCTAGGTAGACAAAATCCGCAGCCTTTCCCTCATCCACTAAGCGGGTTGTCATAGAAGGAGAGGACCAGGCTAGCTGTGATGATTTCTGCCTTGGAAGCTTTTTTATATTTTACTCTATTTTGAAATTCAGAGAACAGTGAGTCTTTAGTAGAAACTGACTGCAGGTATACGTTTCTTAATCTTCATGTTATTTTCTACTGTGTTTGTACCAGAGGTATAGACTGAGTTGACTTTACTGATAGGGTTGGAAAAAAAGTGTTCTGGCAAAATCTGGCTTCCAACCCGGAGGTTGGAAGCAGGGTGGTGGTGGTGGGGAACCATTTGAAGCAGGACAGATGAAAGCAGCTCATGTGTAAACAAACTGCAGCTTTTTTTCTCTCACATTGGGGCTGTAAAATCAAAGCCAGCAGAGCTCTTCCAAGCTGAATCTTGTTAAAGAGCCCTGAACTCCTTTGCCCAGCTTCTGCAGCCTCAGCTGCTTTAATTACTACAAGTTATTGTTTTATCTCACAAGACTAAATTAAATGGTTTTGCTAGCCCAGAGAAAATTAATTTGAATCACTTCCCTGCTTCTAATAGACTGCCCCACTGGCATAAACGGAGGTCCTGAAAGCATGAAGAGATGTCCAAGCCACCTGTGCACAGCAGGCCCTTTTCCCACATGGCTAGTAATAGCTAATGAAAAGAATGTGGGTTCACCACTAATCAAATTAATATATTTCCCTTAGGGAAGGACCAAATACATATTTCTGTGTAGTATCTATAGCTTGGCTAATTCTCAAGGCACAACTTAATGATACCAACAAAATTTGCCGGTTACTGCTCTGATTTCTTATTTGTGGATAAAACCAGGTGGTAAGAGTTGCGTCCAGCACCACTTGCTCTGAACGCATGTGTCATCAGTTAGTGATGTTATTTCACCATGCTGTCTGCTCTCAGGGGGACATGGAGACTACTGGCATCCTGCTGATTTCCAGGGCAGTTTTGAAATACAAATTTAAGTGCAGAGTGCTCTGAAGAGTTAGTAAACCAGAATGCAAATGATAAAATCTGTTTAAATAACTGTGGAAAAGGAAGACGTGTACTATGGAAAGATTATGAGAAGAAGAAAGAATAATACACTTTACAACAGACCAGACAGAGATTGGTGACTAATTACTAGACTCTCTTTTACTAAGTAGTCCACCAAAGCTGCCAGCAAGAAATCTGATTAAGAAAAAACATCTAAATTATATTCTTCTGAATATCTTCCTGCTTTTTTTTCCTCTGAATGAAAAGATAGTCCTGCAGGAGTGCTGGACTCAGGCTATATGTTAGCTTTGGTCTTCTCTGCCCTTTGCAGAGTACAATCTGTTTATACTTCTGTTAGTTGTGCCTGCATTCCTGAGTGCCTGTTCTCAAGACTCTTTACAGTGATAAGTGGCGGGTGTAAAGTTTTCTCCATGTGAGCATGGCAAGAGTTTTTTCTAAGAACATCCAACTTGGCTCTTCTGTGATACTTTGTACAATGCCTTTCTTCTAACCAGAATGCACCTGAGAACTGTGACTGGATGTTTAATATCTTTCTAAATTTAATTTTTTCAGTCCTATAGGAACAGACTAGGTGCATTTCCTGGCTTTGATAAAACCTGTACAGCCAACCCCAGATTCTTGATGAGCTGCTAGCAGCCACTCTAGGTGAATGCACAAAGCATCTCTACTGTGGACTGATCCTGCTCCGTCACTCCTGGAAAGAAACACCAAATAGATTTTTGAAATACTAAAGTTTCAAGGTATTCTAGTGCACAATATGCACAATTTTCTTATCTTTTTAATAAAGAGGGGTCTATAAAGTATGGTGTTTATGTTCCAGTCTGAGCGAAGGGAGCAAGGATGTGGTGAGGAAAACAAAAAGCGGGAGCTGAGAGAGGCAATGAGCTAAAAACTCAAACACCTCCTCCTACAGTGACTGTAGCTTCATTGTGTCTCCTGACTACTGCAATCAGATGAACACATTGTGGTTTCTGTAGGCACCTGGGGCAGTCAGTGGATGTAAAGAAAGATGGAGGGGAAAAGAAAAATTACTTTTGCATTTTGATGATTTGAAAGCTTTCTTCATGTTCATTTTATTCTGATGCTGAAAGGTGCAGCTGGTGAACTGTTCACTGAAGCACAGCAGAAAAATGAGTACTGCAGGAATCTGAGAGGATGCTGCAGAGTTTTGGTGCAGTGATTTGCAAAATAGATGGGACACTGGAAATAAATTTTTGGTCTACCTGGAATTCTGAAATCTCCATGGTATGGTAATGCAGTTTGTTCATAGCCTTATAAAAAAGACCATTGCAAATATGTGGATTTATTTGATCATGACTCATCCAGACAGATGAGTCAAGGGACAGCAATGGGGAAGTGTCAGCTGTTCTCATTCTTCTAAATAGCTTCACTTTCAGGTTGCTGAAAAGGTGTTTGATTGCAGCTGGGTATTTTCCCTCTTGGATTGTTTAATGATACTGGTTTTGCTTCAATTGGGGTTGGCAACAATAGTCCTTTAAAAGTGTTTTTTCCATTTTTCTCTGAGTGTTTCTTACTATATAGGGCTCGATAAAACAGCAAAAAGTGGGGACAGGGATGAGGTTCTATTTGGGCTTTTTTTTTTTGTTTTGGAAATGTCTGTGTTGACTGTACAGTTGCTCCATTGTATTGCCATTTTTCTGAAGGCTTTATTTTATCTCTCCTTACAGGAATAATGAGAAAAAAGCCCAGTCTCGGGGAACAATCAGAGGCAATGGTTATTAAAATAACCAATAAAAAATACAGAAGTGATTCTTTTTTTCTTGTTAAGAATTCACCTATTTAATCTTGACCTGTATTTCCATAAAGATCATCTAGGGTACAATTCTATTTCCTTTCTGGGTTCTTCTGTAGCCTGATAAAGGGTCTGTCATTATAATTTCCTTTAAAACAACTGTACTTTTATGTACTCTGATATGGCCACCGTCCTCTGGCTAAACAAGGCCTGAAGGTGCAGAATGACAACTCAGGTATGTCTGCAGCATGGCATTAACTGCAGACCAAACCAGGTAGCTTTGACCTAACTGATCTGGGTACCAAAAGTCCAGCTGTGACATCCTATAGCTTGGCATGGGATGACTTATGCCCTTTTCTGAAGTTGGGTACTACATGTGGACTTCCTTTCTGTGTTTGCTTTGGATCTCAAAGCACATTAGAGAGGCAAAAATGCGATGGCAATGCTTGTTGACTAATGTGGCAATGTGAGGCAATGCCCTAATATTGATCTAAAGTGACTGGGACTTCAAAACAAGATGCATTATGTTCTATGCTCTGAAGAGCAAATGTGAGCATAATAATTCACTTTATCTCATGTAATATGAAGTTATCATTGCTATTCCAGTTGTTACCATTTTTTAAAGCTGAGAAACAAGAATAACTTAGCATCTAACTGTCAGCATAAATTGTCATCCCATTTGGAGACCTTGTGATAATTCTGGTGTTGCTTAAAAGAATCTTAGGGTTGTGCAAGGAAGAGAAATTTTAATTGGTGAGTTTCTGGTAAGAGAAGCCTAACTACGATGCTAGACTGTTCTCTCTGCCTTTTGTCTGGAAAGTGATGTTAAGTAATAATTAGTGTATTGCTCTTTTTGTCCTCAAAAAAAAATCTATTTCAATTTCATGTTAATATTACTTACACTTTCATAAAATACATTTAAAATAGATGTTTTAAACTGGGATACTAAGCAGTGAAAATGGTAAATCTTGGAGCAACTCAAAGAGCTAGCAAGATAATTCATTGAATAATCACACTGGTCAGAATAAAGAGAGCAAGTTCTCTTCCCATTCTGGTATTGGTCTACTTGGTGATATTGATCATGTATATCTGAGGCTTGAATTTCTGATCTTTACAATGGGCATAACTGTGCTTTTCTGTCTTGTAAACCACTGCAAGAATTGAACTGTATTAAAAAACTATTTTTGACACATGCTAAAAAGAATGGAAGTCCATAACTGACCAGTTTCTGGTGAATTAATACTTTTGTCCATACTGGCTTTGCAAGGTCCCAGAGATGTCGCAGTGGACTATCTTGCTTATTGGTATGTGTAGCAAATGAAGTTGAACAGCCAGCAGACAGTGTAACTTTAAAGCAATTAGCATTTCAATAGCTTTCTTTTACTGACACAGGTTAAATCTTGAATATGAACTTGCTATTATTGGACTTCAAGTACTAAACATATTGTGGCTCAGAAAAAAGGCTTGGCACTAAGAAAGGTAGAGGTGTCTCAAAGAAAAGCTGTGCACTTACATGCATTCACACCCACACATACACAACCTTTATTTTGAGCTGCTGTTAGGGTACTTCTAAGTAATTCCAAATGTCAAATGCCTGATTTTTAAATGTCAGGACTTGTGCAGCTCCCTAGGGCAGCACCTCTGAAAACGCTATTAAGGATAATAGAGGTCAAAGATTAGCATAACCAGAATTTTTACTGCAAATTCTCAGTGACAAATTTTGACAAGACTAGTTTGATTACACGCAAAGTGACTAAGGAGTGTAAACTGCCATAAGAGAAGACTTCTGCAATTTGTATTCTATTGGTTATTTTTTCATTTTTAGCTAACTTAACAATAGTATCTATGTTAAACCCAGCTGAACTGTCAAGTGAATTTTATGTGGGCTGATAGGGTGACATTGTATCCCTTTGCAGTATCCCAGATGGCTGACCTACTCTGATTTTGCCTTAGAGAGAGCAGTGAAGAGGAGGCTCATTAGACCTTCGCAGGATACTCTTGAGTATGTACATACACAGTTTAGGGTAGGCTGCTGCGCTCGGGAAGCTTGGTACAGGTCCAGAACACAGTCACCGTTTCTGAAATGGCATAAGAAATTCTCACTGTAAGGGGAGAATATTAAAGAAATGTTTACGGATTCAGTGACTGATCCATGCATAACAAATTTTTGCTGTGTGAGTGGCATGCTGATACTTGTAGTCCTTTGAATAAAGGCTGTAGATTTTGTTTTTTGGTGAAGTCTCAACCTCAGGACCTCAGCGTTCCTATGTGCAGAGATACCTGGCTGAAGGTTAGCTGGCTAATTCTGAGGTGTTGGATAGAGAACGCAAGCACTGTCCCTGTTTGCAAGCCCTGTAATGCTGTTAGAAATATGTAATGTACATAGTATAATCACAGTAAAAATCTAATAATTCACAAGAAATTTTTATAGGTGTATGATAAAGTTGCAGAAACATGACTCTTTTATTGAATCCTTCTATTTAAGCATATGGTAAGAGCAACATGTCCAGGAATGGTGTAACTAACTGTAGGAGAATTGTTACGAGTTTTTATCGAAAGCTTATTTATAGTATTAAAAAAATATTCACTTTAGTCTATTTATAATGTTTCCTGGATGCAGTAAATGTTTACTTTACTGAGAAACTGTAGACTATTCTCTTTGAAAGTGGCCTGGAAACTACAAGCACCTACCTATCCATTTTTCGTATGGGAGCCCCAAGGTTCGACTTTAACTTTGTAATACTTTCTAAGATTTATAAGGAATGTCCCACATATTACAGTTGGAGTACCTTCAGAAAACTTCTGTTAAACAGCTGTTATGCAGTATCTGTTCTGGGTCTTTTCTCCAGAAATGTCCCCAATGTTTTCCTGATTTTTATGACACTGGTTGACACTTTCAGCATATGGTACGCTGTTGTGAAGTGTGTGTTTGTATAACAAGCAGGAATATCTTCCTTGCTACTTCTCTTTTCTAGCTGGACAATGACATGGCTAAATTGCTACTGAATAAAATCATGGTTTATAAAGGCATTACTTTGGGCTAGGCAGCTGTGATTTTTCAATTCAGGACATAGCTGCTCATGTCTAGCTCTAGAGTAGCTTGCTGTATGGACCTCTTGCCTTGCTTGAAAAGCAGAAATGAATGCGATACATACAACTCTGTCTTAAGCTTCAGTCTGACTGTTATCTCTCCTTTCATCCTTTCTCTTTCTTCCTTTTCCTCTCCTCTGCTGTAGTTTTATTTTCCAGTTTTCTCCAAGATACTGCTTTACACAGTTTTTTCCTTACAGGCTTAAAAGTGAGGAAGGATTTTGTATGTCTGTGTGTTTAGCTGGTCAGTGTGATATAGCTTAAAGTGTCCTAAGTACTTGACCTTAGAAAATCAAGACCTGCCCTCCCAAGCAGTTTGTAAAGAAGTATGATTCCAGCGCTTATAAGTAAGGTTGCAAGCCCCATGGAAATTGGATGAAGACTATGGTTGCTTATATAAATTTTGAGACCAAATACAGAAAGGGCCTGTTTCTGTTGAAGGGAAATAGGCAAATCAACTGAGTTCTTGAGGAAAGACTGCAGAGTGCCCATCTAGGCACTCTCTGCCTAAGTGGCTTTAGGGGGCTGTAGCTGGGGTCTCCCACTGGTCGTGATATCCTTTGATTCCTCAGTGTGGACACAGCTAGCAACCTAAGATAACCAATTGCATGTAGAAATGTAGGTTTTTCCACTTTCACTGATGAAGATGAGATCAGGTCTTCTGGTCTAGCATGGGCAACCTTTCCACAGAGTCAAGCAACGTCTCATGAGGTTCCACTCTAAAACTGTAGTAAGTCAAATGCTGTAACACCTCACAGGTGTAGAAATGGTCTGATATTCCCAAAGGTTTTCTTGAACTAAAGACTTGTACAGTCCTTTCCAGCCACGTGTCTATTCTGGGAGAGTGTTTGTCAGCACACAGGAGGCATTAATCTGTCTGTCTCATTTGTTAGAAAGTCTCTGGAGAGCGTATCTCAAAGGGTCAGCAAGGGAGGACAAGAATGGCTTCATGGACTAAAGGAGTCTCTATGGCCTTAAAGCTCATCTCTTGTTTATGCTTTCTTAGTTTTCCCTTTTTTTCTGTTTCTTCATGTTGTTTTTTTAGCTTCTCTTTGAGAAGCATCACATTTGACATAAGTACTTGACAGAAGGACTGCTTAGCTAAATTGTTTAAAGAACATACTTGGGTTTTCAATCTGTCTGACCACACCAAGCACCTAAGGCTTTCACACATGCACAGGCTCCCTAGAAAGGACACCTGGTGTTTTGGTGAAATGAAGTCAACCAACACAAATTCCTACAGGTGGAGTATAGGTGAGACTCCCCTCTATGAAGTATGTCAATGATGGCACATAAAAAAAAATTTAAAAACTGTTCTCATATTTTAAAACATTTTGTCCCACAAATATATGTGTATCTTCCACTGTACTATTCCCTTTTTAATTTCCTTATTCTATACCAATCATGTTCAATTTAGCAGGGATAGCTGTCTATGACTTGATAAAAGATCAAAAACTTCTGACTGCTTTTTTTTTTTTTTTTGGTCTTTTTCTTTTATCCTATGTTCCTGTGATAAACACAGCTATGGGAAAATAAACACTAGACCTCTCTGAGCAAATGTCATACTAACTGAGAAGAGGTCAGGGTATACATGAAGTGACATATTTCTTAAAATCATTCACCAGTAGTCTGCTGTCATGGATGTTTATTATTTCTATATCTGTGATGACTGGAAACTAGTGCTCCATTTTTTCTGCCTACTTGTATTTTATGATCCCAGTAAGAATTCAAAAGCAGGAAAATATATTAAAATGATATGGAAGTGATGAAAATTAGGTTGGCTTTTTTTTGTGTTTTTTTTTTTTTTTTTTTTGAAAAAGGATAGCAAAGCTGTTTTTCTTCAGCGTGAAAGAGCTGCACTTCATGTATTCATAGATTTGGTAATACAACAGAAGAAGAGCAGAGTTGTGGTACTGAAGTCTAATAAGGGCAAAATGGGATTAGAATAGACGAAAGTGAGCTTAATTTTCTCATTTACAAAATGTGAGCATTTCATATTGCAGCATTATGAAGTACATCAATGTGAAATATAATTAATGTTGAATTACAATAGAGGTGCTATAAAAGTACAAGGCACATATGACATCCACCGGCACATCAAATAATTTTTTTTCTGAGAATAGGCTGGCAATTAGAATTGATGCCAAATGGATTTGTAATGAAGGGGGATATTAAATACAGTCTTACCCTACTTATTGTCACAGCAATTACCTAGACTTGTTTTCATTCTAATGGTGGTACTTCATTATAAGTGCTAACACTTTGATCTGAATTTTGGCTAAAAGAACATTTTTGCCAGAGATCAGCACCTTCGTTCCTGCTCTTAACACGATACAGAGTATGGCAACATATGTTGTATGAGACTGATGTATGAGCATTATTGACATTATTAGTGGCATCATCAATGCATGAAAAAAAAAGAGAAAGGAAAACATAAGAAGGTGTAGGGCATAATTTCTTGAATACATCATAGAAATGATCAGACAGTATTTTATACCTGCAGTCAAAGTTTTAGGGTGATTACTCCAAGATCTTTCTAACATTAATATATTTTGTAACTCAGGTAATGGTACTGTAAATCCAAAACCAGATAGCCCCTACCCCTTGAAAAATTTTAGGGTGTTTCTCCTTTCTTTTCAGGAAAAATAACTGCTTTCAAACTAATTCTTTGTGTATATATACACACAATTATATATGTATAAAGACTCCTGTGAAAACACCCTTTATGCCGCTTGTAAAAGCACCCTACTATGTGATTTTTATTGGCAGACTAATGGAAACTTTTGAAAAGTAGTCAAAGTTGTTTTTTCCTTCAAGAAAGTGGGCTGGCAGTATGTTATGGGAACCTAACAGTTCTGAGAGATGGAAACATTGCTCATAAGCCTTGCCAAAAATATGGTATATTAGGAGATAGAGATGATGATTTGAAGTTAGTATCCTGAGAATTTTGTATTCTTCTGAATAATATGAGCACATTGGCAAAGTTTCATGGAGTTTTTTTTGTGGCCATCTTCCTGTTTCAATTTTTGTAAACCAGTGAAACTGTCTTCACTACCTATAACATTCATTGGTGTTATACAAGCTTTTTTTTTTTCCCAATTAGAAAATGTATTACTTTACTTTGTGAGGAACCATACAAGATAAAGGAGAATACTACATGAACAAACTATAATGACTTTACTGTCCAATCGCAATGTAAACAGAAGCAAAATGTTTCTATTTATGGTAAGTTTATATGAGAGATGACCTTAGATATTATTGCTGTCAAATGAAATAGCAAAGAAAAATAACTGGATTCTGCTGCAGGTTTTCTGTTTCCTTTTCCTATTTGCCAAAGTCCAGATTTATTTGAATCATTTTTGCAGAACACTGGGCCGTGTCCTTTTCTCATTCTTCTGTCAGGTATCTGGGCTTTTTATAGCTTGCTTTATTTTTTTGTTCTAATCTTTCCACACATTCCACTCTGTCCTTTGTAAAACGTAATGGCATTGCAGTTTGCTGTTGATTATTACTTATCCAGAAAGCTGTTTATTTCCTCTTGGCACATTTTCAGCAAAATCTATGTTCTTTTTCTGTTTGGCCATGATATTGCTTACTGTGATTGTTAAACATCTGAATACTTGGATTTTCCCTTGATTAATTTCAGAATGAAAAGACTTCAGTTACTAGAAATGTTACTTTTCCTTAAGAGAATCATATATATACAGGCATTTCTCTGCATTAATTTTGGTTATGACTATAGAGTCCAATTTTTGTAAGGAATATTTTCCCAAATACATAAATACATCAGACTGAACTAAGGCTTGCTCTTTTCTGAGATTCCTTTGGGCTTTTTTATTTTTAACTAGATAAATACAAGAAGTTTCACATGTAATTAGACTCACGTGAATAATTTTCCGGTGCTTATATGTTGAGAAGGCATTCACACTTTTTGGTTATATGTTTAGGCACTCCTTATAACTTTCAAGCAGACCATTATTGATCTTTTATCAAGCTCATTTGCTGGAGGTTTTTTTTTTTTCTCCCCTAGGTTTTTCGGCATCAAATATTTGGGACTGTTTAACCAACCCACACAATGCGCACCTTGTTTGTACGTATGGACATGAGGTTGTCCAACCTTTTTAACATGGTAGAATGGATAATAGATCAGTTAGGAGGCTCCTTCATCCAAAAATGTAATTGACCACTGGCCAGCAGCATTGCTCTTTGGATCAGAACAGTCCCCTCTTCCTTTGTAGAAATGACTGGGAAAGCTCGTGAGGTTTAGTGTTGACAATCACAGGAAGCCTTCAAAAGCTGGGAAGCTTCACGCACACGCTGTCAGAAAACCCGTTCCCCCTCTGTCTCTGTGAGGCCCAGCAGATGACGGTGGGTCATTGGAATTTCAATGCTCTGCCTTAGCTGCTAGCTAAGCAAGCTGTGGAGTCTTTCATGGGTAGATCACCAGTTTGAGTCTTGTCCTGTCCAGTTCAAAGCTGTTCTCATCTAATGATGGGCTAGCCCTGTGGGTGCTGTATGGTGTGGGGACTCTCTCTTACTATGCATAGATGCTGCATCAATCCCCAAAGGGTCTGATTTCCCCCCAAGGGGCTTCTGCTGAGGTACCACAGCAGTAGCCAGGATCTCTCTACTCACTAAAAGGTGTGAAGGTTGCAGTGCTGTAAGCACCATCCACATGTATTGAGAGCAAGTAGGAAACATACCCAAACTACAGCTATTATTTTTAAGCTTTGTGTAGTTGGTGTTTCATGGTATTTTAGTCTGACCCATAGTTTGTGAATTTTGGGGCTATCAATCTGAGAGCTGCCAATAGAAAGAAATGCAGGAAAGGTTTAAGAGAAAGATGTGGTCTCTGAAGGAGACTGCCAGGAGCTGTTCTGGAGGGGAAGAAGTGAAGAAGAGAGAGAGGCTTTGAAGAAAAGGGATGGTTAAAGCTGGGGAGGGAAAAATCCACCTACCTCTTAGGAGCTGACCTCAGAGTGGAAGGAGGCTGGCAAAGGAGGAGAATCCCAGCAAACTACCTTGTCCCCAGCAGCTGAGGGTTGAGGAGAGCCAATTTAAAGACAAGCATCTGTTTTGCAGTTGCCACAAACAAGGGGGATGTTGCAGAGACATGATGTTTTGTGTGGTCTGTCTAGGTAAGGTGGCTGTATATCTGAACTGTTTTTATTTTTTTTTCCTGCATCTGTGTGTGGCTTGATGTAATCAATAACAGTCAAATAATTCTCATTGCCGAGTTCTCCTGTTGATTCATATGGTGTACCGTACCTATATTGATGTCTTGTATTTAAAAGAGAATGTACCTAAGAAGCTTATTAAGGTTATAAAATAATTTAATATGCACATATATGAGTTAAACAGGAAGACAATCTGGCAATTTATATTGGTGTGATCCCACATCCAGTATAGATTTGAAGATGGCCAGAATTTGGTCCTTCAGTCTTTTCTCCCACACACATCATCCCTGTCTATAAGTGTGTCAGGAAATGACAAACATTCTTGCTTATCATGTTGAGGCCTCCTTGTGAGATCCTTACAGTTTTATTTTTCTTGACGGCTGTGAATGCAGTTTTGTTTTACCATGGAATTTACTGGGTTAAAAAAAAAGTGAAAAAACTGGCAGACATTAAGAAATATGCCCTTCTGTTCAGGTAGGTAAAAATGAGGAACAATCAATTTTGTATGCCACAGAAAAGATCTGTGCATGGCTCCTATCTGAGTTTTTGTGGAAGAACATGATTTGAACAGCCTTGAGGAGAGGTTGCAGGCAGGGATGGATTTAAACACTTTTATGTCTCTGGGCACTGAACAAATCAGTGTTCTGTAATTAAGCCCTTGCCCTTTGGCTTAGCTCTTCATTGCAAGAGCACCTGAGACATCCTGACCCTTTCTAAGAAGAAGCGTTGCTTTGGGAGCTGGCAGGCAAGCCCACAGCCCTCTTCCTTCAGGGCAGCAGGGAAAGAGGCTCCCAAAGGTACTGGGATGGTACCAGAGAGGTGCCCTGGGGCAGTCACTGAGCTGGGATACCCCTGCTCAGGGACTTCTTCCTTTAGAAAGGCAAGCTGTGCTTCAGAAGGAATCACCAACTTCAGGACTTGAGATAAAAGAGTCCCCGTGAAAGACCTACGTTTGTGTGTTTGTGGTACAGCAAGTTCAGGCTCTGATCTTGGGTGGTAGTAGTAGGATTTTAGCTCTTATTCTGGATGTGCTCTGTGGAAGAGTCATGGTTGATGGTCAGGCACACGGTAGAGTGGTTTTCATCCTCAGAGCATGGGTGTGGTACAGGCTCCTTCACACAAGCTCTTCACCTACCTTCTGCCAGGTGGCTCAACAGTACTTTGGAAAGATAAATTTCCGTGGTACCTGATGATGCCTGTATTACATATAATAATGAGTTTGGGATTTCTTAAAAACGTTTTTTATTTCTGGTAGCCACGTAAAGCTTACCTCAGAGAGATTTTAATAAGCGCAGTTGCTGCAACTACATGCTCCTCATCTGAACTGAAAAAGTATTGTTGGTTTTGTGATTTCCTAAAATTTTAGGAAAATCAGAAGACTATAGAGTTGGTCCAGAATCTACTGTAATGACACTTTTCTTACTTTATAGGCATTGAATCAGGTCTGTTGTTTGTGGAATAGGAATGAACAATGCAATGAACAGTCCTTTGCAGTCATCAAACATCACCATCTACTTTTCCAAACAAACAAAGAGCAAGCAAAACACTCTTCTGCCTCATTCATTTTCAAAGAACTGAATGAACCTGCATTTACTAACTGAGCAAAGTGGTGGATGTCATATAATTGCAGCTCATGCCTAAAGTGTTTTGTAAGCTTTCTGTGCATTAGATGTACAGAAAAGTCAGGGCGCGCATTCTGTGTGTGTGAAAGTATGTCTATACGTGGGAGTTATTCAGTGCAATGCAGGACAGGGCCTCTAGGGCTCTCTGTTGCTGCATTTTTCTCTGGCAGGGTTTCGAACAGCCTACAGAGTAGGGCAATACAAATGTGTTGGTGTTTTTTTTGTTTGTTTGTTTTCGGTTTTGGTTTGGTTTTGTTTTTTTTTTTTTTTTTTTGTTTTGTGGTGTTGTTGTTGTTTTTACCCTAAATGGTCTGTACACTTCATGCCCAGAGGCACAAGGAAAAGTGAAGACAGTGTTGACATTGAAAGCCATCTATGTAATGCAGCTGAATAGATATGAGTACTAACTTTTGTAAATACAAAGCTAGTCAACATTATGACAAATCCTACAAATAACAATGAGAGGACTAACTAGAATCTGCTTCAAAAGGAAAACTGTTCAAGGTTCAGCACTGAATTAAGTAAAAATTCATAGAAAGTAAAAACAAAAACTGGAGCACTGCAATAGCACAGCCTTTTGGGGGAAAAAAAAGTGAAAGATAAGTGCTAATGTACCAGTGAAGAACGTGTATCAATAGAGTTGTTGTGATGATATCTTCCCCCCCCCCGCAAAAAAAAAAACATAGAAATGAAGCACTACTGGGAGGAAAAATAACTCGGTCTTCTTAGATGAAAGTGCACAAAGAGCACCAGCATATTAAAACAAGAATCTGGAAACTGTGTAGACCAAACATAGAGGAAAAGTATATTATATTTGCTGTAGACAAAATCTGAAGTTCCTATCCTAATTTCTCATTATTCTGAAGAATGCACAGTTATTATGATGTAATGCTACAAATGGAAAAGCAACAATTGGTATCCAGTTCCGGGGGAGATATTTGTAATCCACTCAAGTAGTTGTCACAAAACCTAATACAAGAAGACATTTTTATACTATGTAATAAGCAAAGTCTGACCATTAGCGTGCAGATGTCATTGCAATTTTGCTTCTGAACATATTGAGGACATTTTTTCCCTGCATGGTTACAGACTGTCTCTTTGGGAGACTTTGGCCCTCCCCATGCTGTCTGATCACCATGGGAGTCAGTAGTTTTGATTAAGCTACAGCCGCTTTTATATGGCATAGTGACTGATCAAGCATTAGCCGAGGGCCTCGCTTGAATGTAAAAAGTGTTCTTCCCTTCATCTTGCATTGCCAAAGAAGTATTGGGCAAACTGCATGGCTCCTCTTTTTACTAGTAGTGAAGAGGTGATGGATTGAGTTGGGAGGTGCAAGTGCATGATAGAATTTTGGTTTGCTTCTACATTTTAGTTCAAAATGGCTGAAATCCATTAAGAGATAAGACTAGTGTGTTTTGCTCTGTAGCAATGGTAGTGCTGAATGGTAAGGATTTCTTCTTTCTAGAATCCTGACTCCTCCTAGTCGTCTTCTCTACCAGCTCAGGAGACCTCATGTATGAAGGTCTTGTGGTGAGTGCACACCAGACATCTAAGGGGGCAGGTGCTGGCAAGCACAAGCTGCCGGCAGGGATTGAGCCTTTCCGTGGGGCTCTACCCAGTGGGGAGCTGGAGCACGTTCCTTGGGTCCCTGGAGGTACCTGGCCACCTTCTTGGCCACCAGATTGCCACTCAGACTGACCTGCTTTAGGTCACTGCCAACCTCCCAGACTGGGAGAGAGAGGCTGTTGCCCTGGGTTGCAGATATGTGATGAACAGCCTGTGGGCAGAGGACCATGGCTGGGGCGAGCCTGTCATCTAAGCCTTGCAGTCAGTGGGTGGTATTTGTCAAGTCTGAAATCCAAATACATATCGTGGAGGCAAAACCATTAGCCTAGCAGAAGGTCTCAGCAGTCTCTCTTAAAAGCATGATGTTTCCTCAATTTTCTTTTAAATCTAAACACTGAGGGAAAACATGGAAAGAGGCTACTAAAACCTTTACTTCTTTCAACCCTACAAAATGGAGCATTAACCTTTTCAGGTCTTATAACTACAACTATATAAGAGTGGTACCTTTTTTCCCCAACAAATGTATTTTCTGTGTTGCATATAATTTCTGTCTAGGCCAGGGAGAGAAAAATGGGATTTTTTAGTATTTTTGATTCCAGTTCACACTCTAAAATGTTTGTGCTTGAAAGCCTCTGTTTTGACTCTTAGATGGGCTTCTGGTTCTGAAAATGAGCAGAAAAGATTATACCACTCATAAAAGGGAAAATTTGGGAGCTTTTCAGGGCTTTTTCTAGAACTGACTGTCATTTAAAAATCCCACTTTAAAACCACATTACTTCCTCTGAAAATAATTTCCATGACTGTAGCTGCCGAGTTTTATACAGATAGGAGATACTCCTCGCCAATGAGAGCGCTATATTTTCCTGAGGGCTTGGCCAAGGAGTGAGGAGGTGTTTGTGGGTTGTCTTTTGTGTCCCACAGATAGGGCGTCAAAAGAGAGGAAAAAATTTCCAGCTTGGGTTTGGGAACAGCAGCAGATCTGCAGTTTTCCTGAAGCTTTGAACTATGTGCTAGGTGAGGAATAGTGTGATGCCATGTCAACCCTGCCCAGGCAGCCCCTTTTTTCCTGTGCCACCCTTACTAAGGATGGACAGCAGAGAAGGGAAGGTTGCTCTCCTCTTAGGTCCAGACTCATCCCATCTGGCTTCAGGCATGCAGCTGAGTTACCCTCTGGCAGTTTAGCTGCAGGAGCCAGTGAAGTGGAACAAACCTTTCCAAGGGGTAATTCGGTCCACCAGACCTCACTTAGAGACGTCTCCCTTTCCCTGTCTGACTGAACAGAAAACCCAGGGTAACTTTGCTCCCGGTCTTAGATGAGTCAGCAACATGCCTAAAGTAAGAGGGAACCAATCTGGGAGTTAGCTGGGGCACCACAGTGGTCATGGGTAACTGGGAAGAGTATGTGGAGCGGGGATCTCTTGGTCATTCCCATCAGGCAGGAAGCAGGTGATCTGAGAAGCGTTTGGTAGTGTCAACAGAGGTGATGGGTGCTGAAATGTCAGGTTTGCTTGGCAGCTCTCAGGTGGTATCATGGCCATGTCCAGCTGATTGAACGTGATGGTTCTTTTTGGTGTGGCCATGACATACCATGCCTCCTTGCCAGCAGAAGTAAAGGTTCGTTCTCCATCTGTTGCAAAATAGGTAATACCCAGTGCTGCAGATTGAGGAACAGACTGAAGTGTGAGGTGGTGTCTAGCTCTTAGATGTACCCGTTCTTGTAAGGCAACAGTTACTGTGTGGCACTGGATGTGAACCACAGAAAAACTGGCAATCTGGAGACAGTGAATACAGAAATTTGTAAGGAGGAGTTATGTTATCCCCAGAGTATGCTCTGTTAGTACAGTCACCAAAGTTTCTGGTCTCTTTCCCATCTGGTTTTCAGTTACAAATTTAAAGAAACTGTATGTTTTGGCTCAAATCTTCTCCTTCTCAGACTGAGGATGTAATAGTTAAGAACCAGTTTATATGTTCAAATGAATCTGTGGCTTCACTGCAGTTCTGGATTTGGGTATCCAGAACAGGTTTTTATCTAAGCCTTTTTCAATTTTATTATTAAATACTACTATCTTAAGGTCCTGTTCTGTAAGCATTGGATTTTATTCAAGGATGATTGAGTCCCTTCATTGTGACCATGGAATAAATGCTATTTCTGTGGGAAGTACGTGACAGTTCCGCTGGGTTGGAACCAACTGAGGATACCGCTTTTCATTTTTGCACTGAATACCTTGATCATTCTCAATCAGCCTGTAGTTAAAGTGTGGCTATTACGTCCCCATGAAGATTTTTTTCTGAAGTTGCTAATTACCTGCCTATCAGAATAATGGAAAGAGTAATTATCCTTATTGTGCTTAGTGACATTGAAACCTCTATTATTCTGCGATTGGAGCTGCATAATTACAGATAATTGCTGCAACTGTATTGTCTGTTCAAATATAGCTCTACAATAATTACCTTATTTTAATTAAATATGTTTGGGATTTAAGTAGATCTCTCTTCATTTACTCTACTAAACAGAAACTTCATTTAGGTATAAAAATGTTGTACGTTGCAAACTATCCACTCATTCAACACATCACCTATTGATTTCAGCTAACGTGATTTTACTTGTTCTGTTTGAAAATCACTCAAATCCAGTTAATTAAATATTAAAAAAATAAGCATCCTTGTGTCCCAAGGCTAGAGTGCAGAGTGAGAATCCCCAAAACTTTTCTTGAAGCAGAGCTGTAAGATGCAGTCTTAAGACTTCAACTTTCTGGAAAAAAACAAGTACATTTTCCACGCCTAACAAAAAAGTTTTATGTACCTCAGCACTTTAATTTTTGAAAAATCATATTTAACAGATAACAGCCATCTCTAGAAGCCAGATGCTTTGTTTCAGAAAGTGAAATTGGCCTAGGTTTAGCATCCATTGGAGCTATCTCAGACTGCTGCTGACCTGACTGCTAGGGAGGGTTTGTGTGCCTATGGCCTTTCTTCATCCCCTCACGTGGGCTTATGGAGGGCTCCCTCAATCAACTTTTTCATGCTTGGTCTGAGGAGGTGCTGGGGCTGCTCACTTGTGGAGGGAACTTCTGAGGCCAATAGTCCCTCTCCCCATCGTTGCATAGAAAGGCTGTTCACAGGCAAATTTCACTTGGTACTACAGCAAGCAGGAAAGCGTACACAGGTGATGAGATGTATGAAGGACTCAGGTATCCTGAAAGACCCTTTCATTAAAGACCTGACACTTTGCACTGGCTTTAAGTTAGCCTTAATGAAATGCAGCTCCTTTCAGAGCTTCAGCAATGCCTTCCGCTGCACAGAGTTGTTCAGGTCACTGCTGAGGAGCTAGGGTCAGTATGAACAGTATTTGCTGGTACTAAGATTGCCTAGTGACCAAACACAAAATTCAAGGCCTCTAATCTTTTTCTGGGACATTGGTTTGAATCACTACTGATTAGGACTGTTCAGTGTTTATCAGGTGGGCAGGCAAATCCAGCATGGCTCCTTGCTCTGAATGACAGCTGAGCTACATAATACTTTGGGAGTTTCAAATTTAGTTCCTCAATATTTCAGCATTTACAAGAGCAATGCAGGATTCAGAAGATGTAAATTTTAGCAAAAAGAGAGCAGGATGTTGCAGGGAAAAAATCAAAAGTGATAAATCTTCCACTTAAGTACTGATGCATGACCTTGTCTAATTTACTTTGGATTTGCTGACAGCTTGAACACTCTGCAAGTGAGTGGATTGTTCAATCTCATTCTACAGTGCATTAAAGCAATAGCATTACACATACTCAGGCTGAATATTTAGGTATAATGAGTGGACTTACACTGGGCAACAGAAAGTCTTCAGTTTCAATCATGTAGTCTAAGAACAGAGGAAAATTGAGTACTATGATGGTATATAGAATGTGCTTCTACTAATCAAATATAGTATTTGATAGTATTTTGGGTATTGATGTCCTATATAGAGATAACAACATTCATTAGATTCCAGTTGCACACATAGTAATGCAAACATTTAATTAGTGTGTTTACCGCACAGGGCTATGTGTGTGAGCTATGAAAATAATAAATAGGCAATCTGAGAATTAAAGATTTTTTCAAAATTTTATGTGTGAACAGAATTGTAATGCATCTGAGCAAAATACTTGGAAAATGGCATCAGTGATGTTATTTTAAGTAATTTCACATTAATTTGTATTTCTGTTCAGGCTTAATTTGCCAATACAGGTGGAAGGAGTATTTCAAAGTAAGCAGATGAGTGCAATGATTGTATTTTATTGTTAAGGATTTTTTTTTTCTGTTTGGATGTAATTGGGGAAGATAAGTGTCATAATTATATTTTGTTCCTGGGGTTTGTTGTATTTTGTAAGTTAATTACATTCAACAGAATACTATTTTAATGCGAGCTTCGTCATTATGACCCCAATCCTGAAAAGATACAGGAGTGTTTAGCCTTACGTGCATAATCATATAAATGTTTAGGCTAAACATTAATAAGGGCAAGTGTCTGGTTTTTGATTTTTTTTATTTGACTATTCCAGACCCATTCTTACAAAGGTTTAAGCAAACATTTACCTTTAAGAAACACTGAAGTTGATGGGAATTGCAGACAGCTGCTTTAAAAAAAAATCCCACTAAGCTTTTCTCTTCACCTTTAAGCGCTGAATCACCTGTGATGATCTGGTTTTACTTGCTTAAAAAGAGAAGGCCAATGTGATATTTATTTCAGAAAAATGAAACAGGAAATCCCCATCCCTGTAATTTCCTGTAGTTTGTTTTACCACACAGACCATTTCTGATGATGCCATCTTCATGATGAATAAGAATTTTTCTGGGGGGCGAAGGTGAGAAAAGATTGGTTCACAGGAAGGTTGCTCTTCAGATATCATCCATTTGCTGAAGAATGACCTCATAATGACATGTTCTTAGAATCCACTACTGACTTAAGACAATTGTGAGTAATTTGGAGGAAAGTGCCACTTTGTAATTGCTGAGAGTGAGAAAACCTGGATTGACTTCAAGATGGCACTGTTGGGAATTGCTCAGTCCCGGGCAATGTTTGACATGTGGCATATTCCTGGATTTTTCTTCTCCTGGTGGGGGCTCCCTCCCATAAATAATGAAATCAATGGGCCACGTGCTGACATCTAGTAAGAATGTCTGTGATGTTTTGTGACAAATTACTGGCTTGGGTTAGTGGGTTGTGCCTTCACAGTGGCAAATTACTGGACAGTAACCAAGAAAGGGAAATACTGACAGTTTGCCTCAAGGTAGTATACTACTGAAAGCTGCCTTTTCCAAAATGAGATTGTTATAGCTGGAATCTGTTTATTGTTTGAAGAAATATCATCTAACTTGGTTGTTTTGCCTTAGGGTTTTGCATTCAGATTCCTCCTATTACAATTCCATCAACTATTCTGCTTTAATTTACAATGACTTCAATGTCGTTTTGAGTGTTAACATATCTGTGTTTATACCAGAAAAGGTGAGTAAGTATTCAAATTTCTTGCAAAATACAGTACTTGTCTTCTTTCTTTTCTGGTGCTATTTTGGATAAGACTACTCATGTATCACCTTCTGAAAACTTTACTACTCATTGCTATAGTGACATGGTATTCTGTAAAAGTAAATGAAGTTAGGAGAGTATAAGCGATCATAAAGTACACAGGATTGCAGCTCAAAAGTAACGGCTACCTCCTGTTATGGAAAAGGAAATATGGTCAGGAGAAACTGGTGAAAGATAAGAGTCCAATGACTGAATCGTAGGATCACAGACTCACAGAATTGCTTGGCTCTGTCATCTTGATAACTTCCTCATAGTCATTGGGGGCTGCTGTTATGACTCCCCCAAGCCTTCCTTTCTCTGGGGTGATCGAGCCCAGCTTCTCCTCATAGGTCAAGTGCTCCAGTCCAGACCATCCTGGTGTCCCTCTGCTGAGCTCCCTCCAATTTTTCCATGTCTCTTTTGTACTGGGTACTCCAAAATTGAACCAAGCATCCAAATTTGGATTGCATATGTTGTTCCTGGTTCCATATATCAGAGGCGTAGCTGGGCTGAATTTTAGTGGGACGGATTAGGGTACAGGTTTAATGAGATTGCTGTGCAAAAAAAAAAGATTTTTTCTTACCAAGGGTATGAGTATGAGAGCTTCACCAGTACCTACATCAAAAAACAAGCAAAGAAAGAAAACCCTGAGATCCTATGCTTCAGCAGTGGGATTCTCCCCTGCCTTCTTTTTCCCAAATGATAACAGCATTTTTATATGAGGAAAAACAATAATGGCAAATGGAAATGCATTAATTAGACTCAGGAGGAAAGTAATCACAATAGCTTAAAAAGCTGCTAGCATTCTTCTTCCTGAAGAGTATGAACTACTTAAGTCAGTAGGCAACAGTCTCAGTGCTATTGCAAATGGAAAACTGAAGACTACTGGCTTGTGATCATGATTCAAAGCTCACTGGAGCCAAGGGAAGCCTTTCCTGCTCCATCAAATAGAGGATTTTGATTAACTTCTACTTCCTAGTCCAAGGGTGGCACTTCTCACCTACTCAAAATAGATATAAGGTTCCTCAAATCTCTTTAGAGACAACTAGGTTGTTTTCATTAATTCCTTTGAAAATACACTGTGTTCAGTGCCTCTTGACACGTTCATGTACCTCGCAATGGTGCAATCCTTCCGCTGGACTGACCACCAAAAGATGGCTTAAACCAGGAGCAACAGTCAAACATCTGAAATGACTCTTTCCTTTGAAGTAATAGTTCTGCTTCTTAGGATTTTTTTTTTGTTTGTTTGTTTTAAGCTTTTTCTTTAACTTTTGCAGTTCACCTTTAAAATTGGTTTCAGATATAGTTTTTTTATCTTCCCTATATTCAGCCCCTTGCTGGCTGAAGATTATTATCCTTTTTTTATCTTTCAAAGCTGAACTAATAAGACTTTTAAATTCACGGTTAGGCTTTTCAAATAAAGACAAGAACAAAAATAATGCAGGATTCAGTGCTTTGGCAACCTATGACCAACTCTGGAAAAAAAACCCCCAAAACCCCCAACCAAAACCAGAACAAAACACCCCTCCACCCCCCTAAACTAAGAAAACCCCCTCAAAACAAAAACCAAAAAGCCCCTTAAGTGCTAAGAACTAACACAATGGCAGAGGGACGAGAACAAGAACACAATGATCTTCTGCTGAAATATAATCTCATACATTTTACTAATGTAAACCTCACCTGATTCGATAGGTGTTTTTCAGGCCAAAGGTATTTCTGTACTACAAACTACAATGTAGTGCAGAGATCTCAGCAATAAGACAACTAGTTCTGGTACAAGTAGCTTTATCCAAGTATTAAACTAATGATGGGGTAGTTGGCTTTGCTTCTTGGCATGTGCTGAAGAAATTTCATTGGAAACGAAAGAAATCTATGATGTAATTTTTGGATGGGTCAATTTACCCTGAGGGCTTTTTACCTGATTCTGCAAGACTTGGCCTTGTGAGTGCCTGTACATGGCTGATAATGTTTATATATACGTGATCGTGTTTGAAGGAAAGGGCTATTATGAGAAAGAAGTTGAGGTGTAAAACACCCCAAAATACTGCCAGCCTGAAGTGGTTGCTTACTGTTGTGTCTGGTCTCAGATAGGAGGTTGGTTATAACCTAAGAACATCTATCCCAATTAGATATTAAGTGTTTTTCCTACTGTATAGATTGTAAAATATGAGTTCAGTGCCTAGAGATACATTAAATGGAAAGATGTACAGCGAATCACAAAAAGAAGATACAGAAGTGTTTTTACCCTTCTCTTAAGAAGTTTTTTATTGAATCAGTTGTGTGCAGGAGAGGGCATGAGATCTGATCAATGCTTGCATCTCCAAGAAAGTGAGACGTACCTGCTTTAGCTAGGGGAGAGGGAGGAACACTCTTTTCTTAAGAGTTTTTGGGGTGGAGGGAAGTGAGGAGCTTTCAGGAAGAATGATGAAATTGGGTCAGCTCATCCGGAGACTTTAAACATGTTCCACCAACAAAGAGATTTCACTAATGCATGCAACCATAGACAGCAGGTAGGCTGAAATTAGAGCAAATGTGGCTTTTTCTTTTAGTTTTTTTTACCTGTCACCTATAGTTTATTACTATAGTTTATTCCCTTTTTTGTACAGAGGAAATAAGTATTAATATTTGTTCTTTTACTTTAATCCAACTAGAGTTAAGGCTTACTTCGGCCATAAGAAGACTTGTTGAAGGCTGTGGTGTATTTATAACCTTGGGGCATGGAGAACACTAAAAATTATTTGAGTCCACAGGGTAACAGACCATGCTTTTATAGAAGCTGTATGGACCAAGGAGTGAATGAGATTACTGGTTAAAGGCTGGTAATGGTGGAAGGAAGAAGTGTCTTTGAGTGACTGGTGGCAACTCCTTCAGGGGAGAGGGGAGGATTCTGCCTGGCCTATGAGGCTTGCCAGGAAGTTTGTCACAATTGTATTTTTCTGGGTATGAGATGTATAGCATCTTCCAGTTTGAGGCTACACAGCTTCACACTGTTAGTATGCTAGCAGCCACATCAAATCTCTGAAGCCTTAACCCTATGAAGTGAAAATGATAAATTCTAAGGAAAAAGGTTGAAATATGAAGCAAACATGCTAAAGCTTTAGATGTAAATCTATTAGGCATATTATGTTCAGAAATATCCTTCCAACCTTTATAAACATTGATGTATCAAAGCAGCCTTCTTGATTTCATGGGAAGGAAACCTAAGTAAAGATATGTGTGCTAACTGTATTGTCACCACCCTGTGCAAGTGTAGGAGGGGGTCTTGACACCACTGAAGCATTTTCTGTTGGGTGAAACTCTTGTTTGTAGGGAGAGCTACCAGGGAGCCTAGGCATTGATTTAAAATCCTCAAAATAAGACTCTGGGCTGTTGCATAGACTCTAGCCTGGCCCCTTAAGCATTGCCTGGCAGTTTATTGAAAGTGAAAAATAGCTTTAGGGAACAAAAAAGTCCTTTAAATGTAGTTGGGAAGAATGGGTTCTTTTGATACAAGAATGTTATATTTAAGTAATTTCTTCTATTTATTTTACCTTAGCTTCTCTCTGGTTAGAAAAACCTAGTATGTTCAAACTGGAAATTTGTTAGTAGTAGGTTTACTTAGAGATAGACTGTTTTTCTTAACCTCTTCCCTTTTCCCCTTTAATTAGCATGATCTGCAGGTTTTAGCAACCCAACTGTGTGGATTATAGGATCTAGTAACTTTTCAGGCAGCTCTGTTGTTGTCTTTGACTACCCTTAGGGTCTAACATATGGTTTGTTAGGATTAAAGTCAGATATTTGTTTAAGAAATCTTTCAATGGGTTTCAGGAAGAGAAAGTTAACATGGGAAAAAGTTAAAATGATTGCCTGCAGACTAGACATATCTGGGAAAGGAACATTGTGCTGTATGAAACGGTGCTAAAACTTTTGGAAATAGTGTGACCTTAGTTATGGTGGTGTGCGTACATACATTCCTCTGACTCACTCAAGCTGAAAAGCTATGATTTTTTTAATGAACCAAATCCTTCCTGTGCTTGCAATTATTGTTTATTCACTTCAAATATTGTTTGTCCACTTCAAAATCACACAATGTGTTAATATTCTACTAGCAGTAAAATACATAGCTCTAGACTGTTGAATTGAAGTGGGTAATACGGTAAGCATTGCTTTTTGGGGCTATTACTCTTGTTTTCTCATGACAAGAGCCAAGAAGGCAGCTAGGGGACAGATTTTAGGTAATGGGATGATATGGTCAGTTGTTTAAATGGGTGATGTGAATAAAAGTTTGTGAAGGAGCAAGAATCTGATGTTAAATTGTTACTCTAGTGTCAAGCAGTACCCAAAGCTCTAGCTACTGCAAACCAATGTTTGTATGGTTTAAAGTTTGAGGCTTCCATCAGAAAGGTCTCCTTTCTCTCATCACGATTGGATCACCAACTTATCCTTCCCTCCAGTTCATTCTCCCACTGCTTCTGAGCAACTTTGTCCGTTGTACCTTTTTTTACTGGAAAAGGTCTTAGAGAAATTCAGCTTAGTATTTCTTTCTGTTTTCAGATAGATGTTCTTTCTCACAGATAGTTTCACATCTGATTTCTTCCTAGCTCTCATGATTAAGCTTCCTAGTGAGGCTTAAAAAGGTGCTATGGGACAATGGCTTGGATCCACACTACTGCTCTTCCCTTCATAACATTGATGTACCAGTGGCTCACTGGAAAGGGCTAGCAAGCTTCCCTTTGCACATAGAATCATAGAATAGTTTGGGTTGGAAGGGACCTTTAAAGGTCATCTAGTCCAATGCCCTCCCCAACATCACCTGAGCAGAGACACCTTCAAGTAGATCAGGTTGCTCAGAGCCCCATCTAACCTGACCTTGAATGTTTCCAGGGATAGGGCATCAACAACTTCTCTGGGCAACCTGTTCCAGTGTTTCACCACCCTCGTTGTAAAAAATTTCTTCCTTTTATCTAGTCTGAATCTACACTTTTTTAATTTGAAACCATTCCGCCTTGTCCTGTCGGAACAGGCCCTGCTAAAAAGTTGGTCCTCATCTTTCTTATAAGCCCCCTTTGAGTACTGAAAGGCTGCAATAAGGTCTCCCCGGGAGCCTTCTCCTCTCCAGGCTGAACAACCCTTTCTTCATAGGAGAGGTGTTCCATCCCCCTGATAATTTTTGTGGCCCTCCTCTGGACCCGCTCGAACAGGTCCATGTCTTTCCTGTGCTGAGGGCTCCAGAGCCGGACGCAGTACTCCAGGTGGGGTCTCACCAGAGCAGAGTAGAGGGGCAGAATCACCTCCCTTGACCTGCTGGCCACACTGCTTTTGATGCAGCTCATGTTGTGGTTGGCCTTCTGGGCTGCGAGTGCACATTGCCAGCTCATGTTCAGCTTTTCCTTCACCATACCCGCAAGTCCTTCTCGGCAGGGCTGCTCTCAATCCCTTCATCCCCCAGCCTGTATTGATACTGGGGGTTGCCCCAACCCAGGTGCAGGACCTTGCACTTGGCCTTGTTGAACCTCATGAGGTTCACACGGGCCCACTTCTTGAGCTTGTTCAGATTCCTCTGGATGGCATCCCATCCCTCAGGCGTGTCGACCGCACCACTGAGCTTGGTGTTTGCAAACTTGCTGAGGGTGCACTAGATCCCACTATGTCATTGATGAAGATATTAAACAGTACCGGTCCCAATATGGACCCCTGCAGGACACCACTTGTCATCAATCTCCATCTGGACATTGAGCTGTTGACCACTACCCTCTGGATGCGACCATCCAACCAATTCCTCATCCACAGAACAGTCCACCGATCAAATCCATACCTCTCCAGTTTAGAGAGAAGGATGTGGGGGACCTTGTCAAAGGCCTTACAGAGGTCCACATAGACAATACCTGTAGCTCTTCCCATGTCCACTGATGTAGTCGCTCCATCATAGAAGGCCATTAGGTTGGTCATGCAGGACTTGCCCTTGGTGATATGAACTGCCTGTGCTGTGGCTGGGCAGTACGTTGAGGTTTGGGTGTAGTGGAGGCAGAAAGTGTTCTCTAAACTGGCCCTGTGCTTTGGATCAGTGAAACTGTTGCTAAAGTATTCTTGAAATGCAAGATGTACGGTTTGGGGACAGTGCGGCTAGTTGCTTTTCACATTGCTTTTTTCTATTCACTGCTGTCTGTTGTTCTTGTCCTGTGTTGATTTCACTCTGCCCACTTTTGTCTGCAGATTACAGCAGAATGGAGTGCTTTCGTGAGGGTCTTCTATGATGCCTTCCAAGACATTGCAAAGACACAGATACTACAAAATTGTTTAATTTCATGCCCCAGAAGATTTGAGGATTGAGCAATAGACATATAATTACAATAGTTAATCATAGTGGTATTTTTTTAGAGTTTCTATTAGGTTGAAGAGTGACAATAAATTCCAGTCTTTCCATTCTCCATCCAGGATCTTAAAAAGTTTCAGTAAAAAATGCTATAAGTATTTTGCAGACTGTAGGACTATGAGGAAGAAAAGCAATAAGCAGATAATACAGAAATCTAGTCAACTCACTTAATTTCTTCAGACTTTCTTTTGCTGTGGTTTGCATTGTCTATTTAGATGATAATGTTTATAGAGTACACAGTACTTTGTGGTGCTAACACCAGCAACCTCATGATTCAATTCACATCAACATTAGATAAATTGAAGATGAGGGAAAGTGAAAAGCGTGTGCGGAAACAATGAAAGGAAGCTTGGCTTCAAGCATCGGCAGCGTTGGTGGAAAAAACCCCATTATTCTCAAACAGGTACAATATGAAAATGAAGAATTTCTTGTGACAGAAATGTCAGAAAATATTCTTAGAAGTATATCCCTAAATTCCAGATAATGAGACCTGGTCATTAAGCAAGGCATTTTGAAAACTTTATACTTAGAAAAATACTAAAATTGCTGGGACTAAGAGCACAAAAACAAATTCAGAGGAAACAAAGATAATGATGAGAAATCCCATAGTGGAATGTAACAGAACAGTGAGTAGAAGAACTGATAAATAAAGAAATAGAACTGGCTAGAAATTTTTTTTCTGGAAAGGTTTCTCAGATGAAAAATGCAGTTCCTCCAAAATTGAGACATTTAGTGGGACAAATCTTGGAGCTCTCTTCACTCACATTTTCAATTTTAGTTAATAGAATTAAAAATGGATGTTTTCACTTTATTTGATCCAGATTGGACTATGTAATTTAGTTGAGTGCTTTTAATAAGTAGAATAAAGCTGTCTATCAGTTGCATTTTTCTTCAACATCCTGATCCCTTCTGGTGGCTGAGTTCCTTGACAGGCTGTGCCTTCTGTCATGATGCCTATGACATGGCAACTGTGGGTTTCATGTGGCTGTGTACACAGGGTGGATGGAGACGACTACTCCAATGCTATGGTGAAAAGCATTTCCTATCCCAGGCAAAGGGTTTGGGTGAAAAAGAATACAGTTTCACAAGGAGCAGACTGACAAGAACTGTCACCGATCTGCACTCCGCCCTGGCTTCATGAACCAAAATGAATCAACTTAATTTTGTGAAAGTTACAGAGAGTTAGTTTGCTTGCAGAATGAAACTTTGGCAACTTCATGCTGCCGTTCTTTAGATTTTCTCATCCCTTAAATTTTTAAAATTTTCTTTCTGATTTGAAACAGAATGAAGCTTTGAAACGTTGTGACTACATTCAGCTCCTTAAAGAACAAAACCCATGACAATAAATGGAGAAATATGGCTGATCAACAGCATAAAAACGTGTCATGAACTGTTCATTGAGCTGAAAGCAAGACTCAGTCTATTTGTGCTTCTCTGGCATTCACAGATCATGAGTACCTGGGCAAGTGCAAAATTGTCTATTATATACAGAGCCTCTATTGCAGCTTCTTGTATGAGATTTGTTAGAGCAAGAAATAAAATTTGATTTTTAATGAAATAACGATAATGAATTAAAAGAGAGTGCTGTGAAATTAAGTCAGGAAGTCAGAAGTCAGGAACAACAGCATATGATGGAGATGATGTGCCCCGGGACTTTAAGAAGAAATTTCATGTGACACATAATCAGTTGCATAAATGTTCATAAAACTCTCCATGGAAGACTTACTAGTGAGAACTATAATTGCAGTTTGGTGATATGGAATTTACAAAGAACAAATAGGTAAACCGCTGAATAAATTATTCTCAGCAATTATTTCTACTTGTCAAAAATACTGCAAGAGAAACTTTGAAGGCAACTGTATTCTGAGTGGAGAATTTTACTTTCATCTGACATTAAGTTGGCAAAATGGATTTCTTTGTGTTTCTAAATGGAAAAAAAATGCAATTATTCATAACAGGTTTTCACAGGTCTCTGAAATTACTGCTTTATGATAGTAATGCATTGCTGACAGCAAATTTAGTAACATGAACCTATTAATCCAATTAGGGGGAAAATGTACACTCTTTTTCCTCAACAGAAGGAAAGAATATAAGTGGGTTCAGCATTTGCATGCAGGTTGTTATGTACAAATACACATAAATATGTCACAGAAGAAGGAAATCACTGCTTTTTCTACCTCAATCTTATTCTATGGCTATACTTTTATTCCTGGCTTTTAAAAAAAAATTCTGTTTAACAAGTTGGAAAGGTTCAAATCCTTTTGGTGGTCATCTAGTAAACTAACAAGCTGAGAGGTGTTTCAAAAAAATGGTGTACATTAATGAAATATACTGATCTCAAAAGCATAATGCAGAGGAGGGCTGCATAAGAACAGGCTGTGGATTTTCAATTATTTTTCTGCACATGCCTATCAGGGAAGATATTCTATTGTTTAGAAGTGTGTGTTTAAAACAGAGGGGGCAGAAATGCTGTTCTGAAAATGTTGTACATCTTTCACTTGTGGTGTGTTGTTTCTTGCTGGTAGTGTGCCAGAAAGCCAATATTTTTAATGAGTCTGCTGGACCTTTTAGAGTTCACGTTTTCATTCTCCCAGGATAGTTGTAAATTTTTGAAAACCAGAAATATAGTGTTTTCTGGGAGCTAGCAAAGACTGATAAATTCATTCAAAAGCAACAAAGGATTTAACACTGAGATTTTAACGTTCAAATTTCAGGGCTTTCAGGTTTATTTCTAAAACTAAAACCATAAACAAAAGTCCGGATAGTCAGGTTGGTGGGTATAGACCCCTTACCTGAAGTTCTTATTACTAAACCTGAAGTTTTTATGGAGTTTCCAGACTTAATTATCAATTGCTGTTGGCATTTTCAGATGACAACTGTAATAATGGATTGTGTTATAACTTGGTGATATTAGAAATTCCAGTTATGCATAATTCTATCTGGTGGAAGTCATCTGTCTAGTTGTAGGCTGGGTAAAGGCTAGGTTGTCATCTGGCATAAATGTGTACATTTGGATCGCTGCTTTTGAACAGATCATTTAGTTATTTTCAGGGTTGTTTCCAAAAGGGGCATCTAGGTATGCCTAATTCTGTTGTGGCAGGAGCTGCTGATTCCAGCACTGAGGTTATGGTTTCAGAGGTTTGGGTTTAGACAGGCCACTGTAAAACTGTTACTGCCCTATGATATACTGTAGGCTGTGGTGTCAAGGGGTTCCTGAGCTAGGGTTGGGGCTGTTCCTGATGGATGAACATAACTGTGTGACTAATGGGGCAGTGGGGTTGGTGATGCAGCATTAGAGAGTGGGTTGGTACTATAATTATTATTAAGTCCACAGTGGGTTGGTTACTGCTGGGCTTAGCAGAGGTTGATGAGCTAGGTTTGTGGTCATTGTCAGTAGCTGCCACACAGCTATGTTTGGTTCTGTGTGTAGGGAAACAATGAAAGAGAACCTGTTTCTCAAATAAGTCAAGAAAATACACATGAACTTACTTTCTTTGGAGTACGTCAGGGATACTGATATGTTACAGAGCTTTCAGGCTGAGGTCTGAGCTCCTAATTGGACCTTCAGCCAATAAACCTGCTTAATTAACTAAACCTTCATGAAGGGAGAGGCTGAGCCATGATCTAACTGTTCTTTTAGTGCACTTGTCTAGAAAACAGTCCCCTGGAGGTGGTACCAGTATCTCCAAGTATTTGGGAAGGGCTCACCTTGGTTTTTTTTTCTCCTTTGCTTTAGTTTTAGACATACCCATTGGCTTCTGTGCTTTCCTGCTTGCAATGGCCATTGTTCCAGACCAGTCTGTATAAGAAGAGAACAGCTGCTGTGTTGCATTGTGAAATTTCCATTCTTAAAAATGGCTGGATAGCAATGCACATTTTTTATGTTAGAGGATTTATAGCATCTTTATATTTCATGATTAAATATTCCAGTTTTCTTGGTGTAAAACTTATGAAGCGGGAATGATATTGGAAATCTGGCTAGTATCACTTATTTTTGTATACCTAACTTTATTACTCTGCGTATGGATCTCTTAGCAGGCTGATCCATGACCAAAGATTGCCTTTCAATTTAGGTTTTTACAAACCAGGTTGCTTGCCTCCCTACATCTTAGTCTGTTAATAAGGTACACTCTTAACAACATTTATTTTTATGAACATCTGGAATTCTTTTTTGTTGGAATTTATTCTGTTGTGATTCATCTTTTCACTAATACTTATCTGATCAGGATAGTGGAACAGTAAGAGTACTGATATAAACTGATATTTGGGACCCGACCTTGTTTATATATTCTTTTAGACCTTGAGATGAAGATCTGCATGCAGCTGGAGTAAAGTCAGACCAAGAAACTATCAGGACCCCTATAATGGGAAAATTCACACCAGAAGGCCTTGGAAGTTTCAGATCAGAGCGTCTTTAGAGTTTGATGCTGACCTGGGAATAAAGAAGCCAAATCCTGCTCTTGACCCTACAGGTGAAATGCTGGATGAGTTTTGAGTAGTCTCTCTGCCTTCCTGCCTGCTGTTTGCTGTATCTGTTTAGAGTATAACCTTTGGGGGGCGGGGGCTGTCAGGAATTTGTCAGGCAGGTTACTGAGCATGGCAGATTGAGAATCTCAGTTGAAGACTCCAGGAACTGTAAGGCTGTGGATTTGTGTTAGGATTTGATCCAAATTAACAGATTGTTGTTGCTGATCACTAACATCTTATTTTCCTCTCTTCTCCTTGCTCCAGACTGTGCCATTTGTCACTTTTTCTTTTGCCAGCTTTGGCAGTCATCTAATTGTGTGTCTAACTTGCTAAATCAGCAAAAAAGTAATCTGGGGGAGGGAAAAAAAGAGACTATTTTTAATGCCAGCATGACAGTGGTCTGGGAAGGCTGATCTGAATGATCAGGGATGATTGAGAAAGAGGAATACAGCAAGAAGGAAAGAAGAGCAGGGTTGTTAAGAGAGGAAAAATAAAAACTGCTTTCAGCAGTAAACTCTTAGTTCAGCTCCACTATAATGAGAAATCGTGTAATAGGGATGGTGCATTCATGTGATGTTTCTCTTCATTTCTGGTTGTGCCATGTAATAGCTTCATGCAGGTCACTAGAACATTAACAGTGTAAGGTAGTGGGCTAAACCCTGCGATTGACCCATGAGGCATTAGTGTGAATCTATTTCAGCATTTGATATTTATAATTGGTAAAGTAGCAATGTAGCTCACTATTTTCCATATCCCTCTTACTTTTGTCACTTCTTCGATCTGGGAAAATGCAAAGCAACATGGAGATTGTTAAGAAAACTCATATTCCAACTATTTCTACTTCAATTACTCTGTTGCAATATTTTTGTGCAGATTGCTGGGTGAAAGACAGAAGGAAGGGAACACCAATTTCTCAACAGACTATTAATATTTTGAATCTATTTGAGTTTTTACTGGAGTTTGCGAATACAAGCAGGAACAATAGAACTTTTGAAAATATCCAAAGTGGGAGGTTAGTGATTATTATCTACGCACTGACTCACACAACAATTCTGTATGAGTCATGCAGAGCCATATGGATATTTTTCCCTTAACTAAAAAGTAAATCCAGTTTCTGGGAACAGATGCTCCTTTGATAAGGCTCTGCCAATAAAGAGTGGCAGTTAGCAGTGTTGTGGGCTAACAGAAAATGAGCAAACCCAACATGGTATCAAGGATCAGACTGATGTTTACTGAGAGATCAAAGTGAAAAACAAAACTACTTTGAAACCTTGCGTAGACTTTGTGCAAATAAAAGGTGCAGGTATGTGGCACGATTAAATGATCTGAAGATATATTTGGGCAAGTTCTAAACAAGCGAAGCGAGGTGCTGATAGTGGGGTAGCTGTCCCCAGACAAACTGTCCTGCAGAAGAAGGTAATAGACTGTATGCTTTTGATATTTGAGCAAATTCATTTAGCAAGTCAGGAGAGAAGTAACATGCCAAAAGTGGCAAGGTTGGAGGCATTTTTACAAAATACCTAGCTAATCTTTTGCCTTCTAAAGTCTCCTACAAATCTTTGTTTTCAGACTCGCTTTTAACAAGCGTAGGAATGGAAAGTCATTGGAAGAAGTGGAAAGAGGAGAAGGAAAATTGTCCAAGAGAGGGGTAAAGAGCCAATACTTTATAACAGAGCCTCCAGGTGTCATCACAAAGACAGATGAAACTCTGCTTGTCTTTTGACTGAAGTTTGATGAGTAAATTGGTCAGCGCATGTGCCACTGGAAACTAATACTGCGCACTAAGAGCAACTGTGTATTTTCAGTGTCAAGAATGGTCTTTATTGCTTATAAATGGAATGAGGGAAGTCAGAGGGCAAAATCTCTGTTAAAGAGCCACAGTGCCAGCAGGTGGCTGGCAAAGAGATGAATGCAAATGGCAGCAGCCTGTACTGCCAGCGCTCTCCCAGAAATACACGTAGCACAGTGCCAGCCAGGCAGTCTTTACAGTCTTATTAAAACTTCTGAATTTCTCCTGTGGATCAACACACACTATTTCTTCTTGTCATTGTGTGAAAGGCAGGCACTGAAGCAGATATTATATTGGCACCTCATTTTCTATGTTCTTCCAGTGTGCAGCGCAAGGTAAACCTGCGTGCTTAATGTGACAGCTGCCACCTTTACTTCTTCCATCTTGCTGTTTTACCACTGATACAATTGCATTATAACTCAGTCATCAGTATAGGGCAGGACAGTAGAGCTGCTCAGGAGCTTGCCAGTGTATTTATTTCTTGCTGGGAGATGCCTACCTGACAAAACAAAAACTTTATGGGGGAGCTTTGCTTTCCAAAGTTCTCCAGTTTGAAAGTTTTATAGTTTTAAATTTAATCCAGAGTTTTGCTGTTAGAAATATTTGTTAACTTGCACTGAAAAGGCTTTAAAAAATTTAGCCTGCTCTGTTTTGCTCTGCACAGCCATGTATGTGATAAAACAAATGTGGGGTTTTATGATCTTCATCATATGTCTGGGCAGGAAAGCTTTGCTACATTGCTCCTTTCGTATGCCACACTCAGACACTTAGGATCAAATTGGCTGGGGGACATAAAACCAGCTGAGGCACAGATAGGAGTCATGATTTCCAAATGCACAACGTAGCAAAGCTAAGCTAGTGTGAGGGCAGGCAGAGATAAGCAAAACCTCAAATGCATGAGGAACCACGGGCCCCAGCAAGGAGAAGCATTTCTTTGCATTCCTGCAACTCCACTTGCTATGGCACTGACAGCTGCCTGTTACCTGGGAAATAGGCATTAGATCAGTATTTACCCCATGAAGTTTCTGATAAATTAAGTGCCTTCTAATCTGTTTAACATAGAGTACACTTTCTTCAAACAATTTGAAGGAGTTTCTTTTGGTGAAGATTGGTAGGCTAAGTAAATCCTCTTTGATGGTTTCCCAAGGAAGGTGCTGTTGGCATCTTGACTGTTTCTAGCTTAAACTTCACATAACCACAGGGCTCCTTCTGTGAGGTAGTAGCTATCTTTTGCTAAGTCTTTATGGTAAAAAAGACCAAAGGCAAAAGCTGTGATATCTCTATGATGAAGTACTTACTAATACAATCCATATCTCTGACAATAGGTAGGTGTAATGACAACATCTAGAGATAAGAAGCGGCAGGGAAATGACAGCACACCGGTCTGTTCCTACACAGAAAATGGAGAGAACATGAGAAAACTGTACATTAATCTATTCTTGTTAAAAAGCCCTAAAACCACATTTGTACTACTGTTTATTTAAGTAAGGGGCTCTTACAAAACAAGCAAGGTGGAAAGAGAAAGCGCAGGTTAAAGAAGCTGCAAAAATGTAATAATTACTAGGCTACGCTAGTCCTAAAATTGCATCTTATTAATGCTTAGAGAACTCTGCAGTTTGGTAGTTTCAGCAGGCTTACAGTACAGTCACTCAGCCTGAAAGAAGCACATTGTCTTTGATTTGGAGAGGAAGTATTATTTTGCAATTTCAGTGAAGGACAGAAATACGTTTTTTACATTTCTGACTGAGTCAGTTCTATTTACTCTTTAAGAGTGCAGGTGGCATGAGTAGATGGAGCCAAAGAAACACCAAACCACTGCTGGTCCTAATCCTTTTGAGAACTGGTTTCTGAATTTAGAACCATTATTAGCAAAACAGTATTTTTTTATTACAAAAGTTTGTATTACTATGCCTACACACCGATTACATGAACGTTACATGTGTCACACTTGTTGTGGTATTTCCTGATTTATTTCAGTAGAAGTGGCAAATTTGTAAAGAAAAATATTTCTGAAAATTTAATCAAATTTTTAATGTAATATATCCATGAAAAGATCATGATTTAATCAAATATATTTCTAATTAGCACTAACTCTGTGATTTATTTTTTTTATAACTAGATTTAAATTTCTGGCCTAACTCTTTAGAGTTTGCTCTAGACATAATCTAATATGTTTAGCAAAACATCAGCATTTTTTTCATGATTGGTTAAAATAAATCACATGACAACGTAACTCTTAGACTGCATAAGTGTGCAAATTTTTCTAGTTTTCACAATTTGCAAATACCAAGACTACACTAATCCTCTTGCTGTTAAATTGTATTGACCCTGCTACTTAAAAATAACAATATTCAGAACAAATAAACCCTGAGGTGACAGAAGCACGAGTGATTTAAATTTTCATTTGTTACATTAAAAGTTAACAAAACTTAGTTTACTCAAGACTAGCACATATTTTGTTTTCTTTAGACCATATAGTAAAACAAGATCAAGTTTAAATTGTCATTAATGCACTCTCTACCTTCTCCATTAATATACACTTATTTGTCTTTGGACACCAATGCACCCTGAGTCACAGAGTGCCATGTAAAAGCGAAGCTGAAGTAGAGAAAGATGTGCTTTTACTGCAAGTGAAGATGATCCATTTGATCTGGAAGCCTCCATCACATCATCTGAGGCATTGTTTTTGAGACTGGTGCTTATTACTCATTTCCATGATTTGGCTATATTGGCCATAAACAGTTGCTTTTGTTGACTGAGAACGTCATTTTAACCCTTAGGAAGAAGTGACTGTAGCAAATTGTGATTTCTGTAGGCAGCAATGCTTGGTGTTCCAGGACAATGCTGGGGAAAGATACTCTGTTCCAGTAGTGAGACCCTCAAGCAGGGACTGCTGGTAGGTGTTTTGGAGCTTAGGTCCGATAACTCTCTCCGTGTCCTGTACTGCTCTTCCTGATTGCATCATGTGTTCAGGTTTAGCATTATTTATTCTAGTTCCTACTTCTAATGGCTCTAAAAATCACAGCCATTGACTACATGTCTGCTGCTCCCAAAGGGCTTCTCATGTGCAGTCGGACAACTCTGTGGGTGAGAAGCAGGTTGTGTCAATTCAGTGACGCAATCAGCAGCTGATTGTGTTGGATACCTTTGGCTCTCCTGACCCTGCTGGGAGGAGGAACTCCTGGCAGGGTTCAGCTCTTTCTCTGTAAAAAGACAATCCCAGCAACGAGAGTTGAGGCTCATTTATAAATGCTGGCTGTTGATACTGCACAGGCATTCCTTGTCCACTTTATCTTTGGAGGAAGACTGTTTTACTGATTATAAGTCCAAAAGTCCCCCCCCCCCCCCTTTTTTTTTTCCAGTCTCCTTAAAGATTTATTTTTCTTTTTCTAATTTAGATAGTCAGCATGTTTAGTTTTAGAAGTCTCATATTCTCAAAATGCTTGAAGGATGACTGCTGGGAAAAATAGCTCCAGCTCCAAATCTCTGACTCAGCTGCTTTGGTAGTGTTGCAGTCTGAAGAGAACAAAGAAGAATTGATTGTTCTCTACAGTGCACGCATAAGTTGCCAAGATATGATCATCTCTCAGCACACAATGTCCTTTATCCTACCTGTGTTCTTTGACCTTGATTATTCATTTTCACTTCTGGAATGGCTTTCATTTCCAGATGTAAGACCAAAGCAGCCTGACAACGCAAGGCATCCATGTGATCCATGCGCATAACACTAAGATGAATTTGAGTAATTGATATATACTACTGCAATCTTGATGAACAGTTGCATACTCACAGGTGTGTAATCAGATTGTTTTTCATCTAATTTTGGCAAATGGGACAATTACCACATAGAGGAATCAGCAGTTTAGAGAGTCTTCTCACAGGATTAATGGAGAGCTAGCTTTTGCAATGACTCCCAGTCTGTTACACTGCAAAACTGAAAGGGCAGAGTACAGATGTACTTTTTGTTCAGGTTTGAAATTATTCTAAATCACTTCTTTGCAATCCTTGTATATTTTATTCTGTCATCTAGATTATTAGAATTATTTATTACTCTCTTTTTCTTTTTAAAGTAACGAATTATTCATAGCAGAAACTTCTTTCAGTAAATGTGTTTATATTTGTAAAGGGATGATTAAATTAAAAAACAACTGCTAAATGCTAAGAAGAATGAGACTGTTGAATGTATAATTCTGCACTTTGACTTCAGAGATTTACCCTTTTTCCAAAATAAGTAAATGCAGTGTCCTGTTGATTACTGAATTATTAAAACCACTATTGATTTATTAATATAACCAGCTTAGATTATTGTATCCACCTCATAGTTGTACTTGCCAAAGTGACTGTCTTAAATGGCACCAAACATTCTTTGGATTAAGCTGTTTTTCCTCTTAAAATCCATTTCCTTAGATGTGGAAGAACCTTGTATGTTCACTATGATATTTTCACAAAATTTATTAAAAAAAGCAAATGAAAATACTAGCCTTTCTAATACAAAGTCCAAAGCTGAAAATGCATCATTACACAAATGGTCTAATAAAGTGAAACAAATCAATATTTAATACCAGTTCTGTATCTGGTCTTAAGGTTCCAACTTAATGGAAACTAAACCTAAGCAATGGATTTGTTAGGTCCATATCCCAGGAAAGCATTTAATTTTGCATAAATTGAATTGAGGAATAAGGACAGTGCTCACATTTTAGAGGACACTAAAAACTTCACAGCGTTGGAATTTGCATCTTAAAGTCAAGCGCCCTAAATCCTGGAGGTCTTTATAAGAATGCCTCCAGCTCATAAATGTGTTTGTGTAAAGTACTTTGTTATGAGGGAGATTTATTAGGTTAAAGGAGAACCGAAGGTTGGGAAGAAGTAGGACAATTTCTAAAGGTGAAGAAACTTTTTCTTGGGTGAATGTGGGAAAGAATGAGAGTAGTATCAGTTTTAAACCTACCAGGGTTTTTTTCCAAAGTTGTTTGGAGACATTTGGACCTAATTCAAACCCACTGAAGTCAATGGCAATATTGGTGATTTCAATGGAAATTATAACGGGATTTCATACTGTTAGCAAAGATGAGGTTTAGGTTTAATTCTAGCTCACAGAGTACAGAAATATTGTAAAGAACTTCAGGGCTGCGTGTCACCCCCCAGTTTCAGTAAGCAACTATCAATTCTTAACAGGAAAACTGACAAAAACAAACCTCCTGAACTGCAGGGTACTTTCTCACAACTTGTGCTCTTGGTGAAGACCACGTATTGTGCAATCCTCATTGTAGTTCATCAGCCCCATAATGGAGGGCTAACGTCATAGGCTGCGTGAGCAGCTTTACACCACGGTGGTTTTATGTTAGGTCAATTTCCTTACTTCCCTTTTATCATTTTTATGGTAAGTCTTTTATAAATAGATTGCAATTATTTTCTTCTCACTTCTCAGATCTGTTTCCTGCTTTTCATCATGTGCATTTTCTATCCTGTATTTTTAAGTGCCTTTTTTTCCCCCTTCTTGCTGCTACTGTTCCTTTTTTCCTCTCCCTGAGAAATGTCACTAGGGTACTCTGGATGTGATAAAAGTTTGAAACTCTGCCAAATCTTACAGCTTTTGGTCACAGTTAAACATTATGAACATGCATAAATTTAAGGGATGCTAAAGCAGTTAGATATAACTATAATAAGGACAAATTAATCTGGCAAAAATAAGAAGCTGAGCCTTCATGAAGTACCTTGTGTGAGTGTAAAAGACTGTTAATGCTCCTCTGAAGCTGTCGCAACTTAAAGACATCACATAGGACTTAAGGAAAAGAGTTTGAAGATAAGAGGAATGGTCATAGCCCTTCTGAAAACGGGCATTCCTCTTTCAAACAGGTTAGGCTTTTGTTTGTCATTTGAATTTATTTGTGAAAATGAACAAAGAGTAGGAGTGCTTATTGTAAGCGCTGGGAAGGCTGCACATGCCTGGCGCTGGGCTCCGAGTCCTCCATTGGACCTGTGGGCTGTGGTGGGCTGAGACAGGTTTCTCGCCTTCATAGCGACAGAGACAGCTTTAGCCCCCTGCAGCTGATCTCATGGGAACTGGAAATAAGAGCCACAGCAGCTGCAGCCGTGGCTCAGCGTGTTAACTTAGGTGATCATTGCTTCAATTTTATGTTAATATGCTGGGTTGTGTTTTGCGGTGAGTGTGCGTAGCCTGTTCTGCAGTCTCTGCTGCAGCACAAAGAACAGATAACAGGGTGGGACAAACGGGTGGCTGCAGCCACCTCTGGCAGCTGCGGCTGAGCATGATGGTGCTTAGAAGTCACTGGCCTTAGGAGCTTTAACAAGATTTCTTACTATGTCTTAAAGGTCCTCATTGTCTCTTGTAATCTGGCACTTGGGGCCCTTTCTTCATTTGTTTGGATGTCTATTTTACCTCACTGCGGAAGCATTAAGAGTTTTAAAGCACGTGTCCAGTAGAGTCAAGATATAATAAGTTAGAGTGTGATGTAAAAACACGTTAGCTGAAGTGCATTCAGCTCTGTGTGGACCCTCTCATTCAGAAGCAAAGTACCCATACAGGAATCTAATGAGCTTTAGATAATGTGCTTTCACTGTGCAGCAGTCTTTAATTACTCCTTCCATTCCCTGTGTCCCTTAATCAGTGCAGACTTCAGGTTTTATGCATCCTACCCACACCTAATGCATACTGTATGACACCAGAAAGCTGAAGAAAGAGTTCTGCACGCCCTCCCCCCCACCCCCCCCTCCCCCCCCCAGCAGAGAAAAATATTGCTGTCTCTTACAATGCTATGGTTTGCTTTAAAATACAATTAGGTTCCCTCAGTGGCACTGTAGTATGCTCTCTCTATATACAGCTCTGGAGGTTGATTTAACTTCAGTTATTAATCTCAGCAGCTGTTTATGGCATTGTATAGTACAGCACTAAAAAATAAAAATTATCCCTTAAATAAATGTAAAGATATGCAGGCAGTGAAGTGCAGTATTCTCATAACAGCCTAACCACAGATATGCTATACTGCTGTGTAATAGACCCTACACTTAGAATAAAGTTTAAACTCTCTTTTCTCTGCTACTATTTTGTGGGATTTTTTTTTTTTCTTTTTTTGAATTGCCGTAAAAGTTAAAGTTGCCAGTTTTTCCTGATGGCTCAGAAATTTGGTCATAAAGTTAAGATGAGCAAATTAGCCCCTGCTTAAAACTGTTTGCCTATGTTATAATATTAACATCCTTTATGTTGGGGGCTGATGCCAATATTTGTGAGATAATAATAAGCACTTCTGTGGCCATAAGTTTATGACAATTTCTGTCCTGTAAATTGTCATAAACTTTTACTGTGAAAGTCTGTGAAACTTCACGTTCGGTAGGAATTTCACTTTATCTCATGTGGATTCTCCAGGGTCCAGCAGTACCTGAGCTTCTGTACTAAGCTTGTGTCTTGTTGCAGGACGCTTTCCTTTATGTGGCTATGTCTTTCCAAGAAACCTGGAGGAAAGAATGATTTTAATGATTTTTGAGTCCTCTGTGTAGCTGTCAGATTTTGTTGAAATTTGGTAACCATTAAAAAAATAAATGGGGTTGGCAACATATGTTGTTATTGCATCAGCGGGAATTACATCAGTATTGTTGTATCTGCAGGAAACTACGTTAAAAAATGATGAAATGCTAGAGTACAGATCACTCTATTTTACAAACTAGCCAAGTGCTGAAGGACATACATTAAAAAAATTTTAAAGTAGTTTTACAAATGTCATTTTTTTTTTCAATGCCGTTGCTGTTTCTAAGCGTTTTCCATATCCGTTTGTAAAATGTTTTCAGTTTATAAGTGAACATCTGCTATTTGTTCTGGGCGCTACCCTCCACAGCCACCCTGTGATGCAGGTGTTGCATTGGCTCCTTTCATTTTCACTCCTTGCCAAACGATCCCCAGCCGTGCACACAGGGGTACCTGGGGCAAAACTTTTTTGTACACCTTTGTACAGGTGTGGCTGGGGCTTGTATGGGGCACACCATTCTGGGGGGGATCTGCAAGAAAGAAGACAATTGTCTTTTTTTCCTCTTCAGTGAGAAAAGGCTCATGAGTGGCTTGTCAGTGACACTTGTGGAGTGGAAAGCAATAAAACCCTATAGGTAGTAGCTAAATTGCACAGCTATGAATACAGCTATGACTGAATACATCCAGGAAGGAGGTCTATCGGGTAGGAAGGTGCTACCTTCGGTGCTACCCGATTTCTAGAGTCTGTTTTGTGCATACTTATTTTGGTTAGCTTCGAACCCACTCAGACAGCATGGGTTTGACTCTGCCTCAGACATTGCTGCTATATTACTGATGTTTCACTTAGGGAGAGAGAACTAAAAGGAAAGGCAGCACAGAGAGAACAAAGAGAAAAGCAAATGAAGAGCTATTTTGTAATGGGTGAGGGAATTTAGAGAAAAAAAAAATACAAGCAGGCTATAAATTGTATATTTATTGTATCAGACCAGCTTTTAGGGAATATATTTCTATCCCTAAAATAAAGCAGAAGTGTTGTTTAAACTAGGCAAACACGTTTAAACTTAGAGTAAACCTTAACCAGCCCACCTAAATGGAAAAGAAAAGAAAGAATGAATGAGATTACAAGTACAACCCTCAGAGAAAGAGTATTCAAAGTGCCTGGGCTCGAAGATGTTTATATAGAATTTATTGTAATATATTGGTGGTTGGGCAAGTCAAGTGAAAGAAAATAAGAAATCCCAGCACAAATACATTATCTAGTCCTAAGATTAAATGAGAGAGTAACCACATTTGAAAAACAAAGAAAGTCTTGTTAAATTTCCTTTATATTATTTTTCCTTTTAGCATGAATGAAATGTCTTAGCTTTTAAATCAGCTATTATTGTGCAGTACTGATGAATAGCAAATACCAGGCTTATGTTTTAAAAAGGCACTTGTGATGATTTTGGGATTTACAGACCATGACCTCGTCTTCCTTTAGCACATACTAAATTGCTTGAAACTATAAGGAAAAAGAGACTAACAGAAGACTTAAAATATGATATAACAGATACAAACTAGAATGGTTTATGTAAAAAGGAAAATAAAACTTGTCAGAAGTGCTGTAGTTCTAAGTGTATTAAAAATGGGGCACTACTTTATGTTTGAAGTCTTTTAGAAAATTTTGTTGATGGTCTCTTTTGAGTTGGGAGGAGAAATACTGTCATGAATAAAAAGTTGTTAAGAGGCAGAGATATCAGAGAGAGCCTGAAGTTCAGAAATATTGTGTGTCAGCTGCTAAATTCACTCTACAATCTCCCATACTTGCTGGGCTCCAGCAAGCAAGGCGATGTCCCGCTCAGCTGTCTTGCCAGGGCAAAAATGCCATTTTGTGTATGGAAGGTCTCATCATAGGCATAACGTAAATGAAATCACTGATTTCTTAACTTGGTCTCTTGAGATAGGCCAGTGGAGAGGGAAAGGTTTTCTGTAGGACTTTTGGTGGAGAAAGCTCTGTCTAGTCTGAGCTTGGCTGAGAGATGTTAAAAGACTGCATTTCTGCTGATTTAGGCTCCCACAGTCTTGTTTTTCAGCAGCTGTTGGAGACTGTGCGTGGCTATCTCACGATCTATGTCATTACTTGACCTATCTCAGAGTCATATGACTGTAGGAATATAGAATAATGGACTGTAAAAATGGAACAAAATCCAGTTTCTTATTACAGTCATGTATCCCTTCCACCATCAGATACGATTTCTTCCTGCACCGTGGTGGCAGATGATTCCTTTTGGAATTGGTTATGAACAGCTCCCCATGTGTATCTTTACAGGGATAGAAATCCTTTTTTTCCTAACCTGCAGCCAAATCACACTAACCCTTTCTTCAGCTTGGTGTGGGACTCCACGGCTTTTCTATGTTAACTCTGTGGTCTGTCAGACATACAAAAGGCCCTGGATGCCTGCTCTTCCAAGATGCTCCTCTGCTCACTAGCTCCTGAGTATGCCTCTGTGTGTCAGCCTGGTCTAAGGGTGTTTCATATCAGATCAAAAAATCTGCAAGCAAAAGAAGAAAATGCCAGCTCATGGTTTTCAACAAATTCTGAAGGAGGCATTAATTTTGAAAATTTCTGGCTGGATCGGATAGCCTGTTCCTGTCCCTTTGGAGACTGGATCTTGTATAAGAAAATCATGAGATTTGTTGCCAATATTTTTCAGTCCCCACTTCAAATCTCAGTGCTCCAGTCCCTGGATTTAGTCCAGATGCTGCTATCCTTATATAAGCCCAAGGCACTCTGTCTTTCATCTGAACACTTGTTGGATTTTAATCTTTCTTTTCTGCCTGTCTCAATACCTAATAACTTGACTCATGCACATTGAACTACAGCATGCCTCTGCCCATCTATCAGCCAAGTCATCAGAGGCAGCGTTGGCATCTGACCCAGAGCCAGAATACCCCACATATGAACTCAACAATCACATTTCCTCAGCTCTGTAACCCTCACCCAGTGTGGGCTGGAGCTCTGGACATGCTGTGATTATGGGAGGGAAGTGTCTCTTTTGGGAATTCAAGGGACAATGCCACTGACCACAGCAAGCATATCTACCTGGATACCTTTCTGACTTTGATAACTGCAAAACAAGATTAAGGATCTGAGATAAAGTTACAAGAAAGCCAAAGACTATAGTGAACACTGGAATGGTTTTCTGTTCATAGGGGAGGCTCAGTGTTAAACTACTACACAGGTCTCATGCCTTATTACTTCTGGGATTCTCTACATTAAGATTTGGGATACCATTTTGTATGAGGCTAGGCCATTTCTGCTGGTGAAGAGGAAGAAGACAAAGTTTATGACTGGGGACGAGGAGCATGGAGCCTCACAGTGGCCAGCCCCTCTCAATAGCAGTTGTCTCAGGATCACTTGTGAAGTAATGAATGTTTCTTATTCTGCAGAGCTTCCTTCACTGCTAATGCTAAACCTCTTGCATTTGCAGTATATCTCTTCTCAGGTCAGAGATGTTGCAAAGGGAATGGCAGTCATTGCTCCTGTGAGAATGTCATCATTATGACAGAATATCTAGCAATGCAATGAATTGCATGTGCATCCCCAGCTCTGCTTATAGGCCAACTTGTTGTAGGTAGCCTATGCTGAACATGAAACAAATCAGTTTCAAGTATGGCTGTATTGCCACAGGAAGGATTGTTGTGAGGCTCAGATGTGGACTTTTGCTCGTTGCAGCTTGCAAAACTATCCAGGAAATGCTAAGATGTATTTCTGGTGTCTTTGCTGTTGAGATATGAAGCACACCTCCATAGTGCAAAGATAATCCAATGATTTTTTTCTGAAGCGGTGGTTCACATCACAAAAAGAAAGATTATTCTTATCAAGGAGCCACGCACAAATATCTTTATGATGGAATGTTGCCCGTGTCCTGCAGTGAATATGAACAGTGGCAGGCAATGCAGAGCTGGATACCAAACAGCTTGTCCATGGTACCTGCTGTGGCTAATTTGATGGAAATATGGTCATAGGCTTACACCAGATCTGCATTACGTTTGTGGGTTTTTTTAGATCTTCCAGTAGGGACGCAGCCAAAGAAAGGAACTGAGGAACTGAAACTGCAGCCTAGAGAACAGAAGTGGTTTTTTGTTTAGTCAATGGAAAGTTGGGTGTTTAAATGGAGAGGCTGGCAATGTTAAATCCCTGCTACTGCAGATCCAGAGATGCATTTGATTTTTCTTTTTCTGATCTTACACTCTTCAAAGTTTTTTTTTTCCTCTGTAGATGATTATTTGACAGTCTGTCTGTCTCCTCCCCCCCTTTGTCTTGGCTGCCTCTCCCTGTTGTTGTGGTAATAACTGGCTATTGCAAATGTGGCACCAGGGTTTTCTGCTGGACAGCACTGTGTCTTTAAACTTCTGAGAGCTAATGTATTTTCTACTGGGGATTGTTTGTGCATGAATGGTGTTTCTTGCATGCTTATTAAGCTGTACACTTGGTCATTGAAATTATTTTACATTACTTCTCTCTCTGGGAAAACTGTAACAGATTGTCTTGCAAATGTGTCCTCATGTTAGCAAGCGGATTTATGTGCAAGCATACACACTGGCAATAATATAAGCTTCTCCCAAATGTTACTGTGAGTAAAACTTCATCCATCAGCATGCTCACAAGCAACAAACATGGGTCATGAACATCACTGAACTGAATAGCATTCATTTGTCCAAATATTCTCAGAGAGTTTCCCCAAAGTTTTTGAGCCACATTTGCAACCCACAGCTTTTCACAAGGAATTAGATTCAGAGTTTACTTGCCCATCATTCCATAATTGCAGGATATACCTGATGTTTTTGGAAGTGTGTCTTATCCAGAGAGCCTAGCTGCTAAATATGAAGTTTTCTAAGGTTATAGTTGAATATTTTTTTAGCTTGCCAGTAGAAGAAAATCACAGATGAGAGACTGCTGTTCTATCTACCTACCTCTACTTGAATTGGTTACTGGAATCTGCTGTGATTCCCATCTTGCCAAATAATGGGAAGTAGAGAAAGCTGCAAACTGACTGTCGCTATCTACAAATTGTTAGTGTCATTTCTTCCATGTGCCCACAGGTATTATTTCTGAGTCTAACCAATGCTAATTTATATTTGCTGCCTGTTTTTCAAGCTGGAAAAAAAAAGAAAGGAAAAGATGGATCAAAACTGTTTTAGTACAGTTTGGGGTTCTGCTGACAGGCAGCAAAGTCATTACCTCAGCTGCAATGTGGGATGCACAAAGAAGCAATCATCTTTCCGTTTCTTACTTTTTTAATAGGCTGTCCTATTGTTTAGTATTACTGATAGAAATGACACAGACAACTTTGGAGGCTTTCTCACTTTGTCCCCCAGGTCTATAATACACTTTTGCTGGTGGAGCTCAAAGCCCTTTGGAGAGGGTGTCAATATCATTAACCTCATTGCACAGTGAAAGCGCAGAGGCACAGTCCTACCCCTCCTTTAGAGTTCCACTTGTTCACTGGAACAAAAAGCAGAATCTTGGAAAGGAAGATCAGTCTCTGACTGATCCCTGAAATGGAAGAAGGGATTAAGTGGCATAACTGATAAAGGAATAGGAAAATGCTGTTAGACCGGCTGTAGAAATGCTCATTAGTTTATGTGTGGGAATAGGCTAGCAGAGGGCTCCACTTGCTGCACTTGTCCCCTCGTGCTTACTTTCTGGGTGTGCCAAAGGAAAGAGATTTGGTTCTGTCCTCCCTCAGCAGCATGAGCACTTGCTTGCTCCGCCTGTTCTTTCAGTAAGTGATGATGGAAGAGAGCACCAAAATCCCTGCTAGCTATCTCTATGGTGGTGCAAATCTAGGTGCTGAGGCGCCAACAGACACTTGTCCTGTCAGCACTCCTAGACAGTGTGGTAGATACTTTTTGGCCTCTTCTAACCTGGTGTACCTTGTACATTTTTCCACCAGGTAAAGCAATGCAGAGTTTATTCTCCTCTGCATTTTGTCAGCTTTGGGGAGCCTGAGACAGGCTTGATTCAAGACAAATGAGTTTGTAATGCACAGCATAGCCAGAGCCTTCCTTCCTAGAAACCAAAGAAAATTTGTCATAGATGCTGTAATAGCTGGCAAACAAGTATCCTTTGATGAATGATACTGATTTTCACAAAGATCCTGAAAGTTCGTATTTGTGTTATGCTCTGTTGCAAAGCCATAATGCTGGGCTTTCTGGTTAGCAACTTATCACCACTTCAAGCCTTTTTAAGGTGAAGAATTCCTTTTCAAAAGATGTCTTGTATGCAAAATGATTTGAAAAACTCCTCAATATCAGTGGTTAAGCCATCTGTAAATAGCACACTGAAAGTTTCCAGAGTTAACAAATGGTAATTAGCTTCTACTAGTATCTTAAACACGCAATTTCTTATAGCTTATAAGCACACTGGATTCAGTTTTGGGTTCAATATTAATAATCAATTATTGAAACATCATTGAAACATCTATTAATCATTTTAAGCTTCATTAACTATTTATCGATGTGCTGCTGTTGCAAATTCTGGCTTGAGAGTCTGCTGTTGCAGTACTGTTGACGACTACTATAAGGTACAATTTTAAAGGCTAGCAGGCATGTATTAGGAAAATGATGCATTGGTGGTTAGACTCCCATGGCTTGCCAATAAAGTATTGTTGGGCCAAATTCATCCAACTCCCTGAAAAAGAAATCTGAATGTTTGGTGTATTTAAGCGTGCTCTAATTCGCACCTGCTCATGGGTTAATCTCATATGCTGATATTTATCTGAACAAATTCACTAAAGGAACCCAAAGAATTAATAAATTCACATCTTTTAACAAAGACCAACCAATACTAAAATGACCTTCCAAGATATAAGATTAATCCCCCCCTCCCCCCATCACTTTTATGGCAATTTTCCACTTTAGAGGTTGTGCAACTGAAGCTCTTTGGTATATGATGATGATTATAGCCAAGGTATATGGGACATGTTTTTATCTTTTTTTTTTTTGTTTGGTTTTTACCCCTCCTTTTTATCCTCTTCTTTTCTCTCTGATGTTTTTAAAAATGCATCTTAGCTGTGTAGCGATTGAACATTTTCTTTCAATCCGTTCCAATGAGATAGTTAAAAGAGTTCAGAGATGATTTGCTCTGGTATGCTTTATTCCTCCACTTCTTTCTCAAAAAGTCAAGTCAGTGAGGAGTGGTACAAGCTAAGAAGTCTATCAGTTCAGGTCTTGGTCCTAAAGACATCAGCTTGGGGTTATAACAATAAAATATTTTTATTGTCAGAAGTTAAAATTTCTGACAAAAAAAAAAAATCAAGAGCAATAATGTCAGTTTTGTTTAATTCACTTTTTCCCATAGAGAAAAGTTACAACAAAGCTACTTCTCTGTATGCCTCCAGAACTTTAACTGCATGTGCACTGGATCTTAACACTGTGCAGTTACCTAGTATGACATGGGACCAGTCCTGCAAACCTTATTTACCATGGTTGATGCACTGGCTTTGACAACTTTATTTCCCCAATGATGACTTCATGCATGAAGAAGTGAGACTTGGGCTATAACATACTTGACTTGCCATTGTTTTTGAAAGGAGCTGGAAGAGATTTAGGACCATGTAACTCCTTTTCAAAAGGTTAACTTACACACCTTTGAAACTCCTCAGTGATGGTTAGACATTTGCATGTCTGTCATTTTTAAAGTGAGAACTGGTCTTTCAGGTCACATAGATGCCTTTGAAATTTTTAGCTTGTATTGCTCCTAAAAATATTCACAAAGGAAGTTTTTAACTTAAAAAAAAAGATGACTATTGAATGAAAAGTCAGACAGGGTAACTGGTTCAAAGCCTTGTTTCTGGTAGAAGGCTGGGTGAGCTCCATTAATCTTAAGAGAAGATTTTGGCTTCAGCCTCGAAAGGATCAATTTTCTTGGCATTTAAAAACTATTTTTCTGCACTGATATTGACACTTCGATGCAAAATGTGAATAGCAGTTGATGTTATAGGGACTGAGATGTTTTCCTTCTGATTTTTGTGCCAGGGAAAGACTGCTAAAAGTAATTCAGTGGAAAAGAAATCTGGTAGCAAAGTGCATATCAATTTTGTTTTTCTTGATTTAAGCCTAAAGGGCCATCCACTTAACATTCAGAAAGAGGGATATATTTTTTAGCTATCTCTTCTGTTTGGTAAGACAGTGGAACAAATGTCATATAAAGCATAATTCCTGTGAAATTAGCAGAATGAGTTTATAGAAATGAAGTTATTTCCCTAGAACTATAAAATTAACAGAGAAGAATGGATATTATATTACGTTCATAGGCATTTCACAGTGGATCTTTAGGCTGTCATGTGGAATGGGAATGGAAAGAAGCATCCCCCAACCCACGAAAAGGGATAAAGGTTCAGTTACTATAGTGCTCAATGTACTGTTACAAGAGTGTGCTTAGGGCACCCTCAGAACACTAATGACCTCTGATATATAACTGTGATAATTATGGTAACTAATGTGAACTTAGAATAGGAAACGAGGTAGAAGTAAAGGTTGGTTTTCTCTGTAGAGACCTGCCACTACTGGAGACACATGGGGTTCTGCGCTCTATGGTGTATTTTTAAATAACATGGAAAAGGAATGAAGATAAAGTTGTCTGATGACATTCAGATAGTCAGGGTAATAAAAATGAAAACTGACAGCAAAGACATGCAGAAATATCTCACAATATTGACTATAGAATGACTGATGAAGTTTAGCGTGGATGTATAAAATGATGCACCTGTGGAAAAATAATCTGAACTGAAATACAGTGATAAGTTCTGAGGCCACCTAACAAAGAGATCTCATAATAGTTATGGTTCTATAAAAAGTGTCAAGTTATGGTTTCAACAGTAGACAAAAGTGCAAACTGAATGTGAGGAATTACAAGGAAAGAACTAAGAGAATAAAGAAGCAATAATTATGCCATTTTTTATATCTGTGGAGAACCCACACCTTGAGTTCTATGAACTAGAGCTGCAAAAATATACAGAGAAGAGAACGTGATCAAAGGTATGGAATTACTTCTGTATAGGAAAGGACCACATAGACTAATACTCATTGAGAATGGTGAGGAAGAAGATAGTGATCTGTAGTTATAAGTAACACAGACAAGATGAATATGGATGGATATTCACTGTTTCTCATTAAAAAAAAAACATTAAGAGATATTAAGTTAATTGAGTACTAGTTCAAAACGATAATGATAGAAAGGTGATTTTTCACGAAATGTATGACTAAACTGCGGAATACATTATTACAAGAGACTGTTGATCCCAAATCTTTGGATGGTTTCAAAAACTGATAGGACAAATTCATGGATGAGAAATCCTTTATGGGCAATTAAATGCAGAGATACCACCTCCAGCTGAAAAGCTACTGAGCTGTAGATTGCCAGAAGCTGGGAGAGCATGGTGAAGGAGCAACGCTATTCTTATGTTCTTCCCTAACCATCCACTTTTAGCCACTGTCAGAAGCAAGATGCTGGTGTAGGTGGTGTCTCAGTCTGATGCTGTGGGGCCAGTCTTCTTAACGTCTGCTGGTCTGATAGTCAGAGACCTACGTAGCAGTTCAGCGTAGCAATATGGACATGATGCCATGGAGCAGAGAGATAGGAGACCCCTTTCTGTAGTTCTGATTTGTTTCTGTGGTAGGTTTCACAGCCAAGCAACCAAAATCATTAAGGAGCAAGAGTGAAAATTTTGGATTATGAGGTCAGATTAATGACTATGTGATGTGCCAGTCTACAAGCGTGAAGGACCTTGGTAACAGTCTGTGGACTGTAGTCTCTGGTGGTGTCTGGTACCATAATTCAGAAGTTATGGGAATGATGGTGATGTACGGGAGTTGAAGATACAGTCCCACAAATACAGTGTAAACACCAGTACAGAGGGCAATTTTAGTTACATTAAGGAGCATCAGTAGAAATAACAAGACCTGATGGGAAAAATAACACACAACCAGGAAATTAAAAGACCATTAGATAATGCACAGGGGGATTGAGACAAGGTTTCAGAGGCAGCTTGTAATTCTGGTATTTACTAACTTTTGAATGTTTATTTTTGTGAACCTAATGTACTTTTAATGTAGAGTTTTGTTTCCTGAGTTTTAAAAAGAGCAAAACGATATCTTGCCAGTTGTTTCAGAGACAGAACCAGGGGCAGAAACTTGCAGGGACCTCATGGGGCTGTCCAGGAAGGAAGAGCTGGAGCTGTGAACCAGAATATGAAACATGGGTGGATAAGGCTGAGCAGTGTCAGGAGGCAGAGCTTGCTGGCTGGGCCTAGTGACTCAAGAAAAAGTTGCATTTTAATGGCTGGTTCTGCTTGACTGGACTTAAGCCACTTCCAGCACATACCTGCAAAAACCTTATGTGTATTCTCAGGTGATTCCCATATGGGGCAGCACCCCTGGACGTTAGCAATCAAAGCTGGTGACGTGACCCCTCTCAGTGAGCACAATGACTGGCAAGAGGGCAATGGCCATTGCTTCAAAAATGGAAGGTGCTCATGAGAGTTTAAAATGATTTAACTCACAACTGAAAGCAGTTTTGTGCTGCTACATCAGGCAACCTTAACGATCACCAACTCTAGTTATAACAGTATCACCAACTCTAGTTATAACAATGTTCTTGACTATTTCTTGATCTTGTCCCTGCCGTGTTATCTCCATGATGCTTTTTAGGCAGCAGTGTGGTGTCTCAAGACACCTGATAGAAGCCTCATCACTGCTAATGTTAATGACTGGACGGGACAACACATTGCAGAGAACAGTCCAATACTGTACAGATAATAGCTTAATAGCTCTTTTGCATGTCTACTTCCAGGTTTTTGTGAGTCTCTCTCACTTTCTGCTAAGCTTTTGGTAACTTTCTCAGACAAAACCTTTGCCACATCAGCTAGTTAATTCGAAAGAGAAAACATAAACACGGAATTTGAGGAGGGAATTTTGGTCAAGAATTAAGTTCAGAGATGATACATTCATTAAAACTGCATGAAGGATTCCTCTTTCTCCCTCTCCTGGCAACGCACATTCATTTCAGAGTCTGCAGTACCTTTCTGCTTAGCTTTCAAGTTTTCGGTGAATAAGCAGAATTTGGCAATTCGACTTTTTCAGAAAATAAAAGGACTGAAGAACCCCATGAAAGAAAAGGAAAGTAGGGTTGAAATGTATTTGAAAATACAGACATGAAGCTCTGGAAAAGCTAGTGTGAAAATTTTCTGATATTGTGGTATTGTTTGTCTGAAAACAAACAAACAATATATACAAATGTATATATTGTCATATTTACCAAGTGTGGAAGGATCTTCAATCAGGGCAGGACAGCAAGTTGTAACGGACATGGAAAAGGCCTTTTTTGCTCTGTTTTTTACTGGCAAGATTTGCTGTCAGGCCTCCCAGTTCTCTGAGCTTGGTGGTAGACTGGGTGGGAATGAGGATTACCTGTGGGGGTGCTGGCAGGGCCCACCCTTGGCAAATGGACTGCCGAGCAGCACCTGTAGGATAACAATGTGTTGATGTGTGTAAGAATACTGCTGAAATATCCCGATTTTGTACTTTGTTTATTTTTTAAAATCACTTAGCCTTCTCAGCTGGTCATTTACAGCTGTTTCATAAGTTGGGGGGAAAGGGGGGTGGATAAAAAATCAGTTTGTTACTTTTTGCAAGGGTTATATTATTTGTTTAGTATTTTGCCAATTAAGTGTTATTTGTGACTTTAACATAATTGAAATGGCTTGCAAACCTTAGCATGGACAAAAATCTTGTGATGAACCACACTGGAAAAGGATTGCATGTTCTTTGCTATTGATAATTTTAAATTTATTATTCCTTGGAAATTCGCTGGAAATATCTCAGCTTTTTGTCTAGAAAGACAGATATTCTCATTAGGTACTCAGAAATTTATTAAGTAACCATTGTGTAGCACTTTACACTTAGATTAAAACTGCTTGACACTACTGCAATCTACATATTCATATATGGGATGAAACATTCACATATTTTTTTTGGCCACTCAACAGGGAGTGCAGCCAATGAATGTTCAATGGATTGAAAAAGTAAACAGCCAGCGTTTAAAGACTTGGGTTGAAGTGAAATTTGAATATTTAAAATATGTACAAAGAAAGACTTGAAAGCATCTACAAAGTGTACATACAGCTGGGTTCATAAACAACTAAAATGGCAAAAGACAAAGGCATTAAAAATGCAGAAATGTGTCAATTCTAACAAAAGCCACTGTTAAATTTAAAATATGTGATAGAAGTAAAGGTAATTTTTACAATGGCCGAATGATGGATAAACAGCAGGGTCAAACTTCAATTCGAAGTAAAATGGAGCCATTCATAACAAAGCATGTGCCTATCATTCTCCAGCAAATTTTTGTTGGCAATTGTCTTACTTCTTACTGCTTGATAGGTGCCTGTTTTAAGCTTATTGCTTAGGTTATCTCTAAACTCACTGAGTGATAGATTTTTCTTAGAGAGTGATTATCCTATGTTAGGATAAATCTCTAAGAAGAAATTGTCAGGGAGGTTTGTGCTTAGCCAAGCATTACACTGTTTGCTTAATTAAAAGAATAAACACTGAAAGGGTAAAATTTATTTTTTTTTTCCATTACTTTTTTACACAGCTGTAGCTACTTTATAATGTTCCTTCTGGATAAGGATGGAATTGCTAAGATATGCTGGTCCGAGGTTATTTTTCCTTTATCCAAGCCCAAGCAATTTTTCATTGTGGTGACTTTCTCTGCCCTTGAATATCTGCAGGCAGATGACTTGGGCATAACAGCATTTGACTTGCAGAAGATGGAAGACTGACTACCGTGCTCTTGCCAAATTCTGCCTGGTCAATTGACTCAGTATCAAAATATTTGCCTGCTTTCTCAGATAAAGAAAAAGGAAAAAAAAAAAAAGAAGTCAGGATAAAGGAATAAACTAGGAAATAGCCCCTCATTTTTTTCACTGTCTAAGCAGAGTGCACAAGGAAGTAAATTTAAGTCTTAAATGATTTTTTTTTTCCAGACAGCCCATATCAAGATCAGATATTGATTACAGCTTGCCTTTTTGTGCTCTGATGCTTTTTATTGACTTTTCTCTTCAGTGCCCTGTGATGCAGTACCAAAGTGATTGGATCAGTATATTTTCCCTTTGGGATTACACTAGAAATCTTGGATGCCTTACAGATGCATGTATTAGGCCTCCAAATATTCAGTGTTCACATAAAATGAACAAGAAATACATCATTCTTAAAAGGCAAAGAAGAAAGCTACTCTCATGAAAATGCTTTTTTGTTCCTGTTGAGATATCTGCAGATCTATGCAGAGAGATAGGAAGGTATGTTTAAAGCAGGCTATTCCTCAGAAAAGAAATACAGCAGGACATCTGAATGTCTGTGGGTTTTCTGCTGGTCTGTGCAATGCTTTGGTGATGAGGTGTGCTAGTGTTACCTTTATTTTTCCTTTGTTCCCTTAATTTGGTAGAGAAATATCATTGGGCCTGATTCTCATTTATATTTGGGCTGTTACACACCCTGACAGAGAGGGTTGCATTTTCATGTCCTTGCATGCTCCCAGGAAGGGGGCAATTTCTCCAAGGACAGCAGCTGAGAACTGAGCACCTGAAGTTGTGTGCTTAGTAGAAGTTGGATTTAACTAGGACATTAAAGATAGCTTTCCTGTGTTACTGTTTCCCATCAAAGCAAAGAGCTGTTCTTGCAGGTAATCAAAGTTACAGAAACTTCACAGCCAGTGGTATAGCTTTTGTTTTATTGGTAGCTGGGGGCACATTTATGCAATGTCATGTTTTGTAATGAAAGAGGTGGGAGGAGGTATGGGAGGTGTTGGGCTGCAGGACACAAGCTGAGCCTTTGGGGTGCTGCTGAGGATGTAACGTTTCTAGGTCAATAACCACTCTGGTCTCCTTCAGTGTAAACTAATACTTCCCTTCTTTGGTCTTATCTAAGTCACTTATAAGTCTTCTCCCATTTTAGTATGTCAGCACTTCTCAGTTCTTAATACTTTTTCTTCACAGAATTTCTGTGAGATAGGTAAGCACTAGTCTATAGATAAGGGGTGGGGGGAGACTAGTGAACTGTTGAAGAATTTGCTGCCCATGTGTGAGAAGGTAAAAAGCAACTCAGATGAGAACAGCACCACTCTAAGCACAGGCTTTTCCTTTTTTTCCTGATCCAAGTGCCTTTTAATCAATCTTTTGTCTTTTCTTCCTGATTGTAGATCAGGGCCAAAGAAGAACATAGGTAGCAGATACTGGAGTTTTGCAGAAATACTTCTCCAAATGTCCCTCCATGGACCCATGGGTCACATGGTCTGTATCTTTCTTATGGGCACAGATCTGTATTGTTAAATATTTGAACTTAATCATTTACAACCCAAAGGCTTAAGATGCTTTGTCATATGTACAGCACACATGCCTCAGTCCCTGACGGAGATGGACTACGTTGATTGCATGAGTGATCAGGGGAGGACTCCTATTTATTTGAGCAGGGAATTAAGTTGTAAAGGAAAAGAGGGGAAAGCAGACATGTGGCAGTTTCCTACTGTTTTAAGGTCAGATGTATCTTGGGAAATTTGTTCTGATTACTGACATAATCAAAATGTGGTGGGAGATTCCATTATGCTGCCCCAGTGTTAAGACAAGAGATTTTTGGATTCCTGGAGTTTTTACAGAAAGCAATTCAGACTTCTTTTAGCAGACAAGTTGAAAAAACATCTTTGCAAAGGGTCTTACATGCCACACGGAGGGGAAAAAACCAACAACAGCAGCTGAAAGCTTAAGAACAGTCCTGTTGTAAGATTGCCTCCAGTCCCGTTTAATGCTGTTACAGCGGAGCAACCTGCGTTCCCCAGTAATGAGAGTGCAGCAGGAGGGCAGCTGCGCAGCGTTGGAGGCAGCTTTCCAGTGCTCCTTGGGGGACAGGGTGACCCTCCGCACAAACGTGAGACAGTAATTGCCCCTTGCTATCTGGCCCAACGAGAACAGAAAATCAGCAGAAGCTGAATGAGCAGTGTGAAATACCATTATTCCTTTCCTTTTCAGAGTGCCCCAAGCAGCATGGATTGGATTGCTGCCTTGAAGTAATTTAGCCCTTCACCCAGCAAAACGTCTCAGTGTGCATTTAACTATAAGCAAGCAAATAATCCCACTGGAATCACTTAACGGCTCTGTGCTTAAATGCTTTGCTGGAGCGGGACCTGAGCTTGCAACTGGTTGGTTGGAAAGTCCTGTGCAGGCCTCATACACTAACAACCTGAGCAACCTCGGTCTGTGGTGCTTAGGCTCCTAAACAGCTCAAAGAATATGGTAATCCTCGCAGCATTTCTTAATTTTAAGTATTTTAATCAAATTGCTAATGATTGAGGAACTAATGCAAAAATCACTGATGCAGAGGTACAGTGTATAGCATGAAGTTATTATTATTATTATTTTTCCTCCTACCTGTTTATTTCCATAGCAAAGATATTTGCGGTACTGACCATTGCAAAATGAATTCCCTTCACTGTCGTGCAAGTTTCCCTCTGTCCCTCTAGAACTGATTTTCCTGAGGGTGAAAGATAAAGAACCATAGAGCGCCTACTAATCACGTGATAGGCAGCACAGCAGATTCAGGTCGTGGAACCAGCAATGCTCACCCCCCAAGTTTTAAGGGTGGAACTGGCAGCCTATTAATTTGAGCAGGCTGCAGTCAGGTGCCACTTGTGCCCTCTGCTAGGAGAGCAACCTGTTCCTGTCTGCCACTCAAACTGACACAAGCTGTTTCCCAAGCAATTAATTCATTATGAAGTAATGAGTTTGTCTACTTAAAGAGATATGTGGTACTCTAAAGAAGGAGGAAATTGCTAAAAAAGATGACTTAAGCTCTAGGAATATACATGGGGATATATTTCTTTCTTCTATTTTCACACCTGGGTAAACAAAAAGATACATTGTTCCACAATAATTAAAAACTAGGTGTAGATGATCTTTAGAGATTACTATATATAGAGCACTGTTCTTTTGAAATAGATTTCAGTGTATATTCTACTAATGTAATTACAATGAATATGGATTAGAATACTGATTTTTTTTTAAATATGAGATGTTTTCCTAAGATTTTAAATTTTTAATTTTTTTTTTTTGAAAGGGATAGATTTATTTTTTCCAATATTCCTGGGAAGACTTATTTTTAACTTAGAATCTTTCAGATGCTACGTTCTGGATTTCTGGTGTAACCCTTTTTGTTTTACTTTTTACTTTTACTTTCCTCTGCTACTTTTCCTCCTTTTAAGGAAGCAAAAATTAAAAAAAAAGGATCTAAAATCTGTAAAAATGGATTTGTGAAAAATCAGAAAAAAACTTTAGAAAAGCAGCAAATCCTTTTAAAACACAGTTCCAAATGAAAATATTTCAACCAACTCTAGTTACAGTTTTGAATAAAAGCACTCTGCAGGCCATATTGGAAAGATGAGGCTTCAGCAAAGAACAGGTAGTCTTAAGAATCAAAAAAGATCAAAAGAGCTGTTCATGCACTAGGAGCTCCCTTGAAGTGGACTGTTAGGCTTAGCAAATGGAAAAGCAATGGACAAGGGCGTATACAATGCCTCTTCTTCAAGGGAGGAAGGAGAGTCAAGGAATCATATGGACTTGCTTACTGCAGCAAGGAGCTGTAAAAATCAGCTGGTTGAAACCCCAGCTCCTATCAACTGAGGTTACAGCTGAAGGTGCTAATTCACTCCAGCTGTGAATCTGTCCCAAGGAGGGATAATTTCAGCGTGGACCTTCTTAGGAAGGTATTGGAAATATCTGATTGTGGGAGTGCAGTCAGTGTGTGAATAGGAGGATTTTCAAAGTTTGTCACGGGCCAAGGTGAAACAGTCAGTTGAAGATAACTGGAGTGGCTAAGCCCCTGGAGCAGATTTTTAGGGCATGGCCATTGGATAGCCTTTTAGTAGACCCCTGGTGTTTTGCTGACCCATAATACGCTTCCTTCTGTTTACTTACAGGTCAGTTGCTGGCCCTGCTCCTCCCCTTTTCTATCCCTGTTACATTTAATCAGCCTGAGTGTAGTTCACCACTACAACTGTATTGATTCTTAGAGCAGATTTTATCAGAACCTAAAAAAGGAAGTGTAGACTGCTCCCCTCTTATTCTTTGACTGATGCTTTCTTTTATCCTACATGACAAAGTGATAGATGAACTTAGTTAGCTTTCTGCAAAATCATTAATGCCACCTTTACTGGTTGGCTACCCAGGTATTGGTTAAATAGCTGTCATGTGTTTGTTACCTGAGACACTGCAATACTGTATAATCAGACCATTAATTTTCTTCTGGGGTTGGTCCTACAGAACTGGTATGAAATGCATAGCTAAGGGAGGAAAAAACTAGCATCCATTCTAGCAAATAGATTTGTCCTGTTTTAGCCTCAGATTAAAGCTGCAAATTGACAAAAGTTCACTTGAAAAAGCTGAAGTAAAAGCTGTTCCAAAAAGATTCTTCTGATGTTTTTTTCCCCCATGCGATTAGAGTCTACAACAAAACAATGGGTAACTACCCCCTACCTCCCCAGTCTTCTTGACCCCTTGAAGGGCCTGAGGTCAGTGGACCTGCTATATAAGTGACTGCTCACCAAAAGGAGATCATCTGGTCTGATTCCTGATGTGCCCACTGAATTTCACCTTCATTCGTCCAATCCCCGTTGAATTCTGACCTTTGACAAGTGCTCTTGTTAATGCTCAGCCGAAGCTTATCATCCCCGGAAGGGGAGCCAACTGCAGTCTTAAAACTTGGCATTCTAGAGAATCCACAGATGTATCATCATTGTGATAAGAATATGTCATCTTATTTATCTGACTTTTGTCTTGTTAGATTACAAAGGCTTTTAGTACTCTGTGTTTTTCCTTGTAAAGATCTTTATATAGCAGTCAAGACATTTCTTAACTGTTGTTTTGATAAACTAAACAATTAGAGTTCTTTAAGATTCTCTTTATAAGATATTTTCTACAACCCTAAAAATGTATTGGTGGATCTTTTTCTGTACCTTACCTCATTGTGTCAGCACCATTTTAAAAGATGGAAAACAAAATGTTACCCAGCTTTACAACCAGCCCATGAAATACGTGGGCAAAGGTAAAAATCTGCTCTCTATTTCTCTTTACTCTTCACCTGTTTATATAGTTAAGAGTGTAGACTGGTTTCATCACAGTGGGAGCTCATTTACTCCAATTCCTAAAATTCTTTCCAGTCTTGTGGAGATAGAATAGAGCTATATATTTTGTGTCTTAGTATGTGGAAAATTCTGTGTTCAAATGTATCCCGTCTTTTCAATGGGGTTCAGCTATCCAGATCCAACCTGTTTTTGTTTATTTTATCTAATTTTGTTGTTATCTTGTAATTATTTATTGTCTATCTATTAGTCTATCTCTTCCTGCCTACTTTCAAAGGGATGATTTTAGAGTTTCTTCAACACTTTCTGCAGCAAACAGCAGTCAGTCTACTGCTAATCTGGTGAATATCCATTCCCCATTTCATGAGGATTCCTCACTGGCAACTACTTCTTGAATGATGCTAATTACAGAATTATAAATCCATGCAATAGGTAGGTCATTGATAATGATTAATAAAAAAAGTCAGAAGCCTCATGGTGTGGCTTCTGTTGCCTGGCATCTCTATGGTGTCACAAGGTTTGAAGAATAGAGTATGTTAAAAAATTCGGACAACCTTCCTGGCTGTACCATAACCCTGGTGCCTGTGAAAGATGTTACACAAGGAGAAGCTCTACTCTGCAATCCGAAGATCTGACTGAGGCTTAAAACAGCAGAATGAGCTTTAAGTTAATTAGCTCAGCAAGCAGTAATGGATCTATAGCAGCATAGGCTATGAAACCTGTCCAGGACCCTGAAAAATACCTCTGGGGCTAATGTATGATTAACATTATGATGAACTGTGTTGCTTGAGGCTAAACTAACTGAAGATAGGTGTTTTAACCTAAGATTGGTATGTTCATGGGTTCCAGTCAGAGCTTTAGACTGTAGCATATGCTGGCTCAGTATAATAATAACTTTTTTAGCATTACATTTAATCTAAAAAACCCTCAGGGTATGTCTAATCCTTTCTGTCCCTGCCATGAGCAAACAATCAGAAAAAATCACAAACAAATCCAACTTCATTCAAATACTTCATTATTCATGTAAACATCTCAGCTGGAGAAAATATGTAACTATATGCTTAACTGTGCACATGCACAACATCCTGTTGTATATATGAAGACATTTAAACACAATTTAACAAGGCCCATTGTGGGCAGCAGAAGAGCCTGGCTGACCGAACAGCTTGGTCATACTGAGACAGTCAGATTCTGTTTTCAGACCCACTGGTGTAAATTCTTTGCATTCCTGTTGAGGAACATTATACAGGAATTTCTCAGATAAGTTCTGGTTCATCATGTTTGGTGCATAGTTTGAGATTGCATATACATTAACCAGGCAGTAGGAGAGAATTTTTCGTACTTTTAAAATTGCATTTTAACTTTTTTACTTTTGTTTTGTAGTAGAAGTGGTCCAAAAATTTATAAGTGAGAAGTGTTTTTATTCCAAAAAATGCCTCTCTCTCTTCCCTCCTCCCAGATATTTGGCTGTGAGGTTTTCAGTTTCTGTGGCTTTGGTAGATGTCTTCATCCTGACACTTAGCCCCTTACCCAGAAAAATTAAGAAACTGATTTAAATAAGCAGATTCAAAGCAAATTTTTTGTTTTGTTTTGTACCTAACCAGCATGCACAAATATGGAGCCTGATCCTGACCCTTTTTCTGAAATGAACAGTACTGTTGGGTCCCACCCTTGTGAATAAAGGCTGCACACATATCTCAGGGAATAGAGATCCTATTTTCATATTTGAGTGGTACAGGGCTGGCACTTTTGTGCAGGATAGATACGAGCCTTATTTCTTATGGTACTTTAACCTTCTTGCCTACAGTGTTGTATAGGAATTTATAAAGTCAGGCCAGTTCCTGTGGGTGAAAAATAGAGATTCAACACTTATCATTAGACACTGGCATTTGAAAATTTGGGGCTATACTTTACACTGTATCTCGCACAGTCATTTTGCTTTTGCTTTTCTCTCTGTATCTTGCTTTACTCTCCAAATTTTCTGTGCCTTTCTGTTGCTGTCTTCTGCCTTTCAGTGCATTTCTACTGCAGCACCTGTGTGTTCAGCCCCTGGTAGCTCCTGAATGTCAGTGCTTCGAAGGAACTGAATCCCCTTAATTTTGCTTCACCAGCTCTCTCATAGAGGCTGACAAACACAGTGAGGGGAAAGAGCAGCATGAACATTAGTATGACTGTGAGCATGCCATGGCTTGCCGAGAACAATATTGCCTTTGCTTTGTTAAAAAAGTTATTTGTAAATGCAAAATATAGGGATCCCTCACATAACAGATGCAGTAAACTGGTGTACTGCCTCACAAACAAGCTTTTCTCACTTTGCTTCTTGCTTTTTCCTTCCATTCCCTAAACAATGTTCAAATTCAGCCATTTATATCACGTGTAGCATAGTATACATAAAAGAAGTAAAAGATCTCCAAGACCTGCGTCATACTACGAGTGTAACCACAACGGTTCCCCGATTTACACCATTCTTTTCCATTGTACTCGGGTTTTTATACCATCAGTTCTGTAGTGTCATCTCCCGTATAGGTTTCTCAGTGGAGTGTCTCCTGCCAGCACTAGTTAGTGTCTTTCAAATGAGATTTTATTGCTGGTCTCTGTCTTGTCTTTCCACCTGTCTATGTGGATGCTCATTGGCAAATCAAAGAGGTCATGCTACTTGGTATTATCTTGTGGCTCTGCCGAGCTCTAATATGCACTTTCCCCTTCTAATGTCAGCAAGGGGATCAGCTTTTAAGTGTGAGCACCTGGCTCCTGTCCTGGTTCCTGCTGGGATAGAGTTAGTTTTCTTCCTAGTAGCTGGTATAGTGCTGCGTTTTGGATTTAGGATGAGAATAATGTTGATAACACACTGATGTTTTAGTTGTTGCTAAGTAGTGTTTACATAGTCAAGGACTTTGCAGCCTCCTATGCTCTGCCAGGTGCACAAGAAGCTGGGAGGGAGCATAGCCAGGACAGCGAGCTCAACTGGCCAAGGGGGTATTCCATACCATATGACATCATGCTCAGTATATAAACTGGGGGGAGTTGGCCAGGGACCGGCGATCGCTGCTTGGGGACTGGCTGGGCATCGGTCGGCGGGTGGTGAGCAATTGCATTGTCCATCACTCATTTTGTATATTCTATCATTGTCATTATTATTATTATTATTTTCCCTTCCTTTTCTGTTCTATTAAATTCTTGTCTCAATCCAAGAATTTTACTGTTTTTTTTTGATTCTCTCCTCCATCCCACCAGAGCTGGGGGGAATGAGCGAGCGTCTGTGTGGTGTTTGGCTGGGTTAAACCATAACACTCCCATTTCAAGTGTCTGCTACAATCTTTGTCCCCTTTTCTTGCCAATCTCTCTACCACACTTCCCTTTCTAACAGGTTTAGATTTCTGGTTTGGGACTTTGATAAAGGTCCTTTTACAACATATTTTGCTTGTTGTAGAATGAAATAAGGAGATCACATTGTGTCAGTGCTGTGTACTTTGCACGGCTATTCCATCTACAGATTCAGTTGTGGGTGTTGCTGGCAGTCTTAATAAAAATTCTGAATTATCTGGGCTACTCAGCTACTGGACCTGGAAGATCAGAGCAGATGCCTGCCTTGGAGAGCAGCTCAGGTCTTTTAGCCAGAAGCAGCAGCAGCTGCATTTGCTGGGAGCACTCCAATATGCTATCCGTGCTACCTTTATGATAGATGGTAAGGATTTATTCATCCATAGTGAGTTAGTGATCTCATTTTTCATTAATCCAAATGAAAATGGAATTTATTGCTGTCTGTAGCAAAATCTACTACTGCATCTATCATGCTACACATCAAGCAAAAATTTTTGCGTTCCAGTTACTGGTGAAGAGCAGAGAGCTATTGTATGAATCCTCTTGAGTTGCTCATTTAACTCTTCTCAGCCTGTTCTGGAATTTAGTTGGAAAGTACGTGAGAACGCTTCACTAAATTTTGCTCCTTTGTTAAAAAAAAAGAAAACAACCCACGGAAAAAATCAAAAGATGCAAAACGAGGTCACTCCTAATCTTATTGTACAGTTTGTTCCCATTGGCAAAATTAATATAAATATGTTAGTACAGTTATGCCCAAGAGAGGAGCGTGTTAGAGCCTGTGCTCAAAACCTTAGATCAAAACATTCAGAAAAAGTCTGAACCGAGATTTTTTTGTTGTTGTTTGGGTTTGCCTCTGCAGATTGTAAATTGCAATATCAGGATATGCCCTGGGTGTTTTTCCCCCCAAAAGAGTGGTTCTATGCAGGCATTAGATGCATGTATTTTTCTGATATGTGAAGTGGAATCTCCAGTAGCCTTCCATTACAGAGATTATAGAAGTCTTATCTGTGTGTTTTACTTGGCTTTGAGCATCAGTGCTCTTGAAAAGATGTATTTCAATGGACAGGACTACAGCTCGAAACATTTCAGCTCTTTTATCTTAAGCACTCATGGTAATTATTGCTTTGTATTATTATCTTATTATCTGGCTATTTATCATTTCATATGCAGGATGTTTTTGTGACCAGGTCTGATGCTGAAATAGAACTAGGCGAAATTACACAGAACTTTGCTTCAAAAGAAATCTCATTTCTTAGTCATATATATGTAGGACCCTTCGGGAACTTAATGCAATATTTTCCCCTGATGTCAAATTTTCAGTGAGCTATGTACTAATGTACAATTTCTTTTGGACATGGAAGCATATATTTCTCATTTTAAGAAAAATACTTTTTTTTACAGATACCAAAAAACCATTTTTAATTTTAATTTTTGATACTATCTGGAGGCTGGAATCAGAATTGGGCTTTTGTGTGCTACAATACGTAGCCGTATTATGAAATGATGGATTCTGCTTCAAAGAATTAACAGTACTGAGGGGAAGATGGGAATCTCAGTTAATCTCAGATGTAGGGAGAAGTGCTATTTTAAAGGTTTCTGAACCATTTCAGCTTTTCATATCCCAGTATTACCTGTCTTATCAGTGATAAATGGTTAGCACTTCATACTTTTGCAAAAGGACTTACAGACCTTGCTTTATTCATTTGTATTTTCAGAATGATGGATTATGATATGAGTCCTTCAATGTTTAGTGCTAGAACAAACACTGAATCAAACCTTTCTTTTTAATAGAGAGAGATACACTGAAGCTAAGTACAAAAGAGCTACATAAACCACTGGTAGGAAAATTATTCACTGTTTAATACTTTGGAGTTATGCTTGTCCAGAAAAATCTCACTGACCTCAGGGGGGACAGAATTACTTATGGGAATAAGTTTACTTTGCTTGTGCCTGTATGTTTGCGTAAAAAAGAATTACCTTCTAAAAATATAGAGAGAGTTCATACATGTGCCCCTCTAAAACAGCAGCATTTTGGGCATTCTTGGTTGTGAACATTAGGCATAAACCAAAATTGCTGACATTGATTTAAAATATAAATATTCCTGAATGATACAAAACCTAAAGAAAACCCCACATGATAAATAAAGTGTATTTTAAATCATTAGATTACATTGTGGAAAGTATTTATCATTGACTTCTGAGGTGCTGCCAGCTTTGTGCTAATTGGACAATCTTACTTCTCCATTAAATGGACAGATGGATGACACACTTCATAAAACACCGATTCTTATTGGCAGTAGTTGGTGTATCAATCAATATTTGCCCAGTTGAGAATAGAATTTTAAATATCAATGCACAGTTCAGCTGTATAAACATCTGTATCACAGTCCTATTGACAAAAATGTTGTGTTATAAACTGCATTTTCTAGAATTAAATCCATAAATATTCCATTCAAAGTGTCTTTTTACTTGTCTTTAAATCAGTGTAAAACAGGAAAAGAAAATAACTAAGCTACCAATGATGACACTGTCATTTTAGCAGACAGTGTTTTGCAAAATTTAAGCATTAAACTACTGCTAAGTAAAGCATTAGCCGGATGACACATGCGATCCTGCTCTCCAGCAACTGGAGATAGTATTATTCACAGAACTCCTGTTATGGCAAGTAGAAAGTGTTAAAAAGTGTTGTGTGTCGAACCTTGATTAGCAGTTCTGAAAGTTGACTCTAATTTCTAGTGCTATCAGTAGCAAGTCAGACATCTCATACTGAAAAATTCCACGAGGATGAGAAGAGGAGCCACAACTCCTTGTTAAATATTTTGTAAAGGAAAATTGTCAAAGAGACTGCAAAACATGTGCCTGCTTCCGAAAAAGTAAGTGTGAAAGAAAAACAGGATAGTATATGCACATTATACCCTATATTAAACAAAAAGAGATAAAAATGAGCTTTTGAGCTGAATCAGAAATATACAGGATAAACTGGGCATTTGTTCACTGGTAGTAATGTCTGCAACCTTTAGTAAACTTTGGACCACTAATAAAGGAGATAACAAATACCATATTCTAAAAACATTCAAGAAATCAACATTGACATAATGATCTAATCATGTATTATCTGTTCCCTAAGTGCATCCTTTTAAAATGATTTCAGTTTCCATTATTACTGACATTAGCAAGAAAAATCTCAGACATAACCACTGTTTGGGTGAGAATCACCTGCAGAGAGCGTTAAATTGAGCCATATGCACTCAATGAACTCTCAAATTAAAGCCTAAGTGAAACCTGAGTGATACCTAGACTGATTTGCTGAGGGTTGAGGGCTGAATATTCTCTAGGGAATAGAGTTACGTTGCTATACAATTATTTACATGACAGGTTAAATGATAATATTTTAGTAGCAGCTATTGTACTACCTATTATTGCTGTGAGTCAGAATTCAATTATTTCTCTTTAGAACAAATTTTGTAAGTTTTTTTTTTTTTAAAAAGGTTAAAATGGTACTTGGAGATCAGAAACCTGTTGGATTTTGTATTAGGTGATCAGTTACAGGAATGTTTTATTTATTTTGTATATCAGAGGTTAAGTTTAGACATTAAGAAAACAAGTGGTTTTTTATGGGAAACTCTAGTGATTTTTTCAGATGTAAGTATAAGGGAGCTTTGAAACCCATGCAGTGAGGTCTTTTCCATTCCTCACTCTGTGCATCTCCTCGATACAGAAAGCAATGATCTTCTGCATGAGGAGTTAATGGCCATTAATAATGGCCTCTTAGCAAGACCATATTTTTATATAACTGAGATGAACTGGGGTCAGAATCAGTGGTAATCAGCACTGGCAAAGGAAAGACATCATTATGAGAAATAAGGTCAAATCACTTAGTGAACTGCATTGAAAAAAGTCAGCTCTTGGAACCAGAATGAACCATGTTCTTGTGGATCTTTTTTGTATCTTAATCATGAAAAACAGAAAATAACTTCTCCATCTTCTGGAGAGTTATACCTGAATGCTTTTGTGGTTCTTTTTAGACATCAGAATTCTCTTTTTTTTTTTTTTTACTCTGAAGTAGGAGGAATATTCGGGAAAATATTCTGAGAAAAAAATCAACTGCTTTGTTTTACATATAAATTCAGATTTCTTTTAATCAGTTGTAAAGATATGCTTGTCATGTTTGAGTGTGGATTCAGGTAGGCTGGCCAAATCAAGCCATGCTCAGATTTGGAACTGTTTGTGGATGTGTAAATGGTTATTGCAGAGTTTGAAGTTGTATATTTAATAGCTTGTTGAATCAGAAAAGGTCTGTTTTACAGAAGATCCAATATCATATGGTCATGCAGTCATCTCCTCTTCGGTGTCCCATTGCAGTTGCTTTATGATCAAAACAGGTATCTCAGGTCTTGGGAATTAGGTCAAGTCCCTGCAGATGCTGCTTTGTGGTATGTGAGAGCTGGGGGAGAATCCTAATTGTCATTCAAGAAGAGAAACCCTTCCTTGTCTGACCATGTTTCCTCTCCTGTCTACGGTTGCTGTGGAGGCAATGCAGGGTGATGTAGGGCAATGCTCTTGGGATGCCTGAGATTAAGGAATCTCCCAGAGGAAAGTAAACAGAAAAGCTTGCCAAGGGTGAGGTTATCTTTTTCTTATTGGAGTTCCCTTTGAGGCTTAAGCAGAGAAACATGCTGTTGGTCAGATTGACCAAATATAGCATAGTGGAACTCAAAACATCCAAAACATCCATGCTTTACTTCTCTGTGTGGTCCGTGTGAAAAGTTAAATAAAAAAAAAAAGGTTTTTTTCTGGATCTAGTATACTAAGTTAAACTGCTGGAAACACGACAAAACCAGATGTGGCATGGCCCTTTTCAGGGCCTTTCTCTTGCAAAGGTTTTACAACCTGCTACCCTCCATTGCACGAAGGTCATTGGCACAGTGAACTTTGCAAACAGCTGCTCTGGGTGGAGAATGTACAGCTTCCTGCTCTTCATCGGTGCTTCTCTGTCATGACTTTTCTGGTGGAAGAAGAGGTGCAAGCATTTTTTAATTGTCTTCAAGGACAGTAGAGTGTGATTGAGCTAATGAGTTTGGCTTTGCCTGAAGGCTGTTAGGGAGCAGGATCAGAGGCCCCAGCTCTGTGGGGCTTGGGAGGCCTGTAATGTCTGGAGGGTGGGTAATGTCAAGCACATTTGAAAAGTGGCGCTGTGAGTGGCAGAGTTAAATTTGGAAAGAGTGTTTCTCTGCTGACTTGGGCACCTTTGCCCCCAGGAGCTTGAGCAACTATTTTTGCTTACACCCTCCCCCACCACGTACCCCGTTTTGCAGAGGTCTCTCTCCTGGGATGTAGGAGATCAGGCTCCTAGTTCCTCTCTTCAGGATTTTCAACTCCTCATACGCTTCAAGTTAAAGTATGCTCTGAAGCAGGGCTTTCCCACATCTGCTCTTCTTTTTCATACAGTTCTGAAGCATTCTTTAGGCTGTGCTAGCATGGAAAGTGGAGGATGTGAGTTTACACACTCCCAGGAAAAGCAGAGAATCAACATTTTGCAAATCAGGCGAGTATTCTGACCACTTGATTATTGGCTGAGAAGAGAATACAATTTTCTGAAGCAGAAGCTGAGCAATTGGGTGCCAACACTTAGAGTGTTGGAAGAAAGGGCAAGCAGAAAAAAAGCAAGGTGAAAGACTTGACAGGAGCAAAATTAGGTGCTGACATGTCTCCAGGATGAGATGAGAAATTTTGCAAATGCCTGTAGCACCTGATTGTTGACACAGATGCTCCCAGAAATCTTTAAGCACAAATTCTTCCTGCAGTGAATCTTTATATCTCTGCTAGAATGTGTAATATTTTGTGCTTATGGGACTTATAGCATTTCTTTTTTTGGCAGGCCTTAATAACTGCCTCTTCCATACCCCTAGGAAACATCAAGAATTATTTATTACAATCTAGGAAATGCTGAGGCCTGTGGCTGGGAGTCTTAAACATTTGTATTTGTTACCATTTATCTAGCCACAATATTAATGTTAAAGTACAATGTAACCAAGAAGTTGCAGAATAAGAAGGCACTGGAGTCCTTGAGATCAATTTACTCAGTCAAGCAGAATACATCCCTGGGCAAAGAGACACTCTGACTCCTGACCAGCAATTTAATCCCAATTTTGAGGGATGCAGTAGGAATTAATGGATACGTAGCCCATGTATAAAGGAAGGAATTTCTCCCTGGGTAGAAGTTAAGTTTGCTACACCAAATATTGCAGTTTGTAAAATCCAGTCCTTACAACCCAATTGAAAATATTAATTTTTGGGTTTAAATGTTTTTCAGTGTTATCTAGCAACAGAAAACAACACAAGCCTCTCCCATAAAAATTAAATGCAACCTTTTGGTTTTTAAGTATAACCATTTATAATTCATAAAATGCAACTTGTAATTAACCAGTTAAACTGCAAAGTAACTAACTACCTAATACAAGAAATAAAAAAAGAAACAACTGTAGAAAGAAACAAGACATAATAACTAACTGTGTATGCATTTAAGATGGAAATTAATTAAAAGCTTTTTTGTTGTGGGAGAAATTACATTCTGGACCAACTAGACTGCAGGGGCCGCCAACCCACAATTTTTTTAGAGCTTGCCAAGATTATGACTCAAATCAAATAACTTGGCTGCACAAAATAGCAGAGGAATGGTCTCCTATCTGTTAGAGGTCCTTGTCAAGCCTATAGCCTATGCATTTTGTTTCTTCACAAGTCCTTTACACCAATACATGACTAGAAGATTATTACAGAATTACACGTGCTAAATAGAGCATTTAGACTGGGCTCTGCTAAGTAGGTTTCTTTACAAAACTTATTAGTGTCATATTGCTTTCAAGAGATTAAATGTCTTCTTTTCTTCTAGAACAATACCTATTTAGTCAGACCTATCCTGCATTTACTGTATTGTATTTTCCTTTTTCTAACTACATCTGAAGAGAATAAATCCTTTCCCTTTGTTCTCCCATGCACAAAGCTTTCAAAAATAGAAAGAAAAGAGTACCATCAGAAAATGAAATAGAGTTCACCTTCAAAGTACTGCATGTGACTGGAAATAAAATAATTCCATTTCATGGAGTGATGTATTTTCAATGCTTTTTCTATCTTCAGATTTACTGCCATGTCAGAAAAGTAACTTGAAATCTACAGCAAGGAAAAGGAGGGAAGATATTTGTACTCCCTTCCTGAACATAATATTATCAAATACCTTGAGTCTCTAGATTATTGGTTCATTGGATGCAGCACAGAGATTTTCTTTGACCTTTGACCTTTTGAGTTTCAGAAAGCCTGAATCGGCAAAAACTCCTTTCCAACTACACAAATGCAAATGTTATCAGTTTAGAAGAGCTCCTTGGCCTTTGAACCCAACTAGCCCGACAGAGCCTGAGTATTTCTGAAATACAAATACATGGGTTTGAATCACAGAGTATAATATATATTGCACCACTTTGGAAACATTCTGTGCTAGACAAAAAATAGAAGAGAAATACTCTTTCATTTTTACTTCCATGGAGTTCAGTGAGATAACTAAATTTATCAGAGGAACCAAGAGGACAGTTATCCATTCTGCTTGACATCTTTCAAACTGCAGTTAGAGAACTGAGAGTCATTCTGATACCAAATATTAAACTACACTTGCCCCAAATCTTACCTGAACTTATACTAAAAATAATACATTTTGCAAGATCTGAGAAGTTCAGGTGCAAAAAGGTGCAGTTTGAATATCTTCTGTGTAATTTTGAAAGGCCTACTCAATCTGCAAATCTGTCTAAAAGTGTGATTCATACTTGAATGAAACTTTCACCAATTGCATGTAAAACCCAGTGAAGTCTCTGGAAACCAAATGCATGCAATGATTGCATTTCCTACTTCTAGTGCCTCCCATCCTAAATAATTCTTACATAGGTTGAAGAGAGGCTTCTACAGTTTGCTGAAACTTTAGGTGCTGAGGCTGGTGAAAGGTGGTTGGGGCTTATAACTGTTACAGGCACCTGATTACCTTTGTGGATGTGACAAGTAAGTGAAGTTTACATAACCAACTCTATTTTGTTCATTGCTAGTTTTCTTTCATTCCTTTGATTGCAGCTACAAACCCAGCAGTCCATTATTCCATGGCATTCACCCTCCTCTGGAGCAAAATCTTCCTAAGAACAGGGCTGGTGGCGCAGCAAAGATGCTGGTGGTTTGAGAGTGGGTCTAAACTGCACAATGCGGTGCAGTCCAGGAGCACCCAACACAGCTCTGGTCACGAGAACATGGTAGCTGGTTTAATGTAATATTTCTGAGCTAATAATTCTCAGCCTGGGGAGAGAGCTGCACTAGAAGCTAATAGCAATAACTGGTTAGGGAAAATTCATAGAGACTGCAGACGGCTGGCAGGGAGTACATTTCATCCCAAAACTACCTGGAGGACTCAAGTAAGGCTTAAACAATAGAAAGACCTTGAACAGGACATCTGCACTGGACTATAGGACTTGACTGAAATTTTGAAGGCAACAGAAAAGTCTTTAAAAATACCAAGATCATTGTAAGAGTGATACTGATGGTATGGAACACTTACATCTTCACATCTCCTTGAGGGGAATGAGACATTTTCCTTCCATAAAAAAAAAAAAGAGAAGTTGTTTTCTAAATTTTCAGTGACTGTGATTGTTCTTCATTGAGTCACAAACTCCAGCTTCAGCTTTGTAATTATATATCAGCATGCCATGCTCTTCAGTGGTTGGGCTACTATGGCATGTGAATTCAGGAAATCAATGTTATGAACAAATAACATACAAATACTATTCTAAGACACCTTCCATTAATATTAGCAGAAATAGGAAAGAAAGCATGTGTATACCAGTTGCTTAGAAATTTTATTCACACACAGAAATCTATACACATACATGCCATAGCTGATCTCTGTTTAAAGATATTGTCTGTGATTATGTGTATTTCCTGAGAATTTTATAGTAAGATAATTCAGCCAGAAATTTTTCTTGGCACACGTATGCTTAATACTATAAGTTCAATATAAAATATAGTAAATATCTGCATTTTTACCAGTCTTTGAAATTAGAGTTTGCTGTGAGTTGTTGTGGTCCATGATCTGGGGAGCATAATAGTATACAGAAGGACTCTGGTATGTCAGGGAGTGCTGAGTTACAGCAGTTGTTCAATAAATTTTTCTAATCCCCAGCTACCATGCAGAGTGCTTGTGGCTGGAACAATTGCAGCTATTTGGTATTCCTCAGCTGCTCCTCCCAGTGTTCATAAACAAATAACATAGTGGTAGCCAGATAAGGCACAACCAGTGAGTGCTGCAACTACAAAACTGAGAGAAAGACTGAGATGCAGGTTCTCCTGTATGCCTAGGTACCCTGAGTAGGATTATTCTGATTTTTAACACACTTAGGTGTGTTGGCAAGGTGTGAGAGATGCGGTATACAGCCTGACTGGCCTTATTTTCTAATAGTGGAGAGTTCCCTTTGCTGGACCTTTCATTTGTCTTTGGCTTGCGTGTATGTCCCTATGGGGCACAGCAAGGAGCTGGAGGGCGTGGGGCAGAGTGTCAGTGGGATATTGTACTCTCAAGTGGAGATCCTTGTGATGCAGTGGCCTATTACATGTCATGCTCCTCGCTGTAAAACAACCTGGTGGTTTTCTACTGCTCCCAGATGCTTAAGCCAGGCACAGCTTCTTAGTATGTTAAAGGTTACATAGACACATATTTTGGCCTGTGGGATCAGGAAGGTTGAGTGAGGACTAGGTAATGTGCTATGCACATGTGATATATAGCCCTTGCTGTGAGAGCGCCTTTTGTATTTATCATATACTTAAGGTGTTTGACTGGGCAAATCTGGGCTGGGGTGAGATGATTCTTGCTTCGTCAGTTTGGGCTCTATTCTTATACAGTGCAGGTGTGGTTGTAGGTCATCATAAAAATGCACAGACAAATTGGGAGAGAAATATTAGAATCTGCAGGAGAGAACTGAATATGGAGTATTCTTCCACCAGTGGAGGAATCACTAGCAGCGATGGTGACTAGTACACCAAATTCAAATTAAACTAACACAATTATGGTATAATATTAAAAAAAAGAGAAGTGATTCTTCTTCACTCAGCAACAATGAACTGGCCTGTGTACTGAACCCTCAACAGAAATATTGATTTTTGGAAGCATGTTTTTCAAATAAATGATTAAAACAGAGAGATACTAGTAATGAGACTGTAGAGTTAGAAATTATAATTGTCAGAGAGGAAAGAGTCTAAAGAAACAAACATCTTCAGGCTAGAGAGTAGAAATTTGATAGATGTCTACAAATTCATAAAGAGTTCAGAGTAGTTGCCTATTACTTTCATTAGTTGGTGAGAACTGAGGAAGAATTATTGGATTTAAACTAAAGCATGGACAATTTCATTAGACATAAGGCAAACTTTAATAGGACAGGAGATGAGGTCCTTAGGATTGCAGTCATTGCAAATACCTAAGGCTAGAAATAACACTCAGCTGTCCTTGTGTATAAAGGTCTTGTCCTTGTTGATAAAGGTCTCTGGTTGTGGGAGTTTTAGTGTAATCACTATGCAGAGAGACTGCACTGCTCCTTCCTATCATGTTGAGTTGTCTGGTGGTCAACAGCCTTGCCTCTTACCCAGATCTCTTCATTCGCTTTCTATTCCCGCTCCAGAAGAACACTGAGAAAATAACAATGATTCCCCAAAATGCATAGACTGCAATTCTGAGTGCCTCTTACATAGGCTACATAAGGAATGAGGGAAGTTTTTTTTAAAAAATTTTATTTCTTTCCTTGAAAACTTCAGAAAAGGCACAAGCTATAAATCTGACTTGATATTGTTATGGATATTGATAAGGTATTTCAATAGATGACACACATATACTTAGGTGGTGTAAATCAGTATTGTTTCATCTGGGCCAGAATGATCACTGCTCTGTTCTCCCTACATATACTGCATCTTCTGTACCTTCAACCAAAATTGTCAGTGAGCAACAATCTGCTGATAAGCCTGAACGGAAATCATGCTGAATAAGAATTAGAGATGGAAAAATAAGATATCTGTCCTTTGGCGATTCAAGTTTTTTTCCTTACCGTATATTCTCCAGAGTTCTCCCTCCACGTATTTTTTAATTAACTGAAGCGAAGAAGTTTCCACTCTTTCCCTTGGAAGTTCCTAGAGGCCAGGAGACCTTCATTGTCAGGGAATTGTTACAGTCTCAGGGCAAAAATCTGTTCTCAGCTGTACTAATGCAACACCTCATTAATTTGTGAGAAAGGGGCACTCACGTAGCTAAGCGCAGGGCTGGTCTCCCAGCTTTTGCTCTGCTATGTTTTCTTTTCCGTAATTGATAAAGACTTTCTCACACCCCTCAGCCCCTGGAGCTAGCGATTACTCATTCTGTTTTGCTGCCTTTATCTTTTTTTCTGCAAGCTTTAACTCATCTTCTGTAGTCTTCATTGGTTCCCTCCCTTCATCTCCATTTCCATTAGATCTTTGAGCTGTTCTTACAGTCATGTATTTCACTTCTAATTGATTGCATTTTTCTGTGCCAGTGAGACTATAGCCTGTTATGCGTTAATTAGCGCCTTGCAAGATCCTCTGAGCTGCATCAACACTCAGAGATTCTAAATGTTTCTTCTTGTCATAGCCGCATAAACTTTTTATGTCATTATTTTCATCAATTTTTCCATTTGAAATCTAATAGCTGTGTGAGGCTTTCTGGGACCATTCCATGGAGCACAAAATTCAAGTGGCTGCATTAGCCATGACAATATCTTGGGTTGGTCTGAACCTTATGTGGGCTCATTAGGCCCTCTGTATAGAGTGTTAACCCCCTCCCAGGAATCTGTTAGAACTTGCACCTTCATTTTTTTAAATCAAATCAGCTTTTTATCCTTCCTGTTCTAGATGAAAGCCTAAAAGATGTGGTGCTTGTGGACTCCAATCCCAGAAGGCAGAAAAGAACTGAAAACATGTCATTTTTAAATGTCATGATTCTGAAGTGAATCTTGTGGGCTTTTTGGTCTGCCTAATGATTTTTGGAGGTTGGTCAACAGCCTTGATGCTTCACATCCTCAACTTGAGACACAAATAGCTCTGTCAGCATAGGAGTTTAGGAGCTAAGGAAAGGTAGCCTGTTGATCTGATGGTGCACAGCATTAAGTGAAGTTATAAACCTTTGCATAAGCAAGACCTGTATAGTATTCTAAGCTTTAGATGGATCTTGCTCTGACCCTATGCTGTCCTACTTCTGAATATCCCTGGTAAAGGGCATATTGACAAAGAGACTAAAGAATTAAGCATTGTGTAAATTCTAGCGATCTTATGATAAAAACGTTGTTATGGAAGACTGACAGTGCTTTTAAGTCTGTGTCAGTGCATACCACAATAATGCAAACTTATTGTCTCCCTGTCTCCAAGGCTAGGCACTTAAATGATCAATAGAGTTTACTGAGTAGGAAATTTTCATTTATAACATGAGTAGTAAGAATAAGGGAAGGAAAATTCAGGACTTGCTTGCATCTTCAGATAAGAAAAACTCATCTCAGTATTATAATATCCCCAGGGTCTTTTTGAGTATTAGAACTCAGATTTTTGTTCTCAGGGCTGATTTGACCTGGGCAAGAACAGCTACTTTTGCTACTTCACCCTGGAAAGTTTTTTTCTTAATCACTATTCATTCAGGCTAAGAGAATAAAGAACTGCTTGAACACATTAAAAAGAGCGGAAAGTATCAGCTGTTTCAGGTTCAGGTAATTGACAGTGGTCTACTCTTTTGTCTGATTTGTGTTATTATTATAAAAGAATCTCACAAGAAGAGATTAAAAAAACAAGTGAATTTTTTTTTAGGGAACATTTTAAATTTGACTTTTTTATTATAGGAAAATAACTCTGGATATTAAAGAGCTGAAGTTTTGTTACATTTAGGAGTTGGTAATGGATTTCTCTCTTTGAGTTCACCCTTATGATAAGAATTTCTGGGTGGATTAACTAGTTAACCTCTATAAATTCTTTTTTTTTCATGCAACTATATGATATCTCTAGAAGAAAGAGTTATGTCTCAGATGAGTGGCCCTCAACTTAACTAACATGCATTAAATGAACTTGCTGATAAAGAGGAAGTCACAGGGAACACTTTGAAATGCATTTCTTTAGAAAGTTTGCAAGCATTTAGAACAATTTTGTAGCTTCGTAAGTCTCCAAGGTCATGTGAGAAAGCTTAAGGCTTAAGAAAGTTGGAGGGAACAGCTGCAGTTTTTGAAAACAGTAAAGGCAAACTTGAAATGTAGTTTTATCAAAGCTTGGCTGTTTCCCTATCACAGACAGTAGACGCCACTAATCTCTTCCTTTTGTTTAAACAGATGCTATTTGCTTGGCAAGTAGCTGAATTTTAAATGCACAAAATTATTACACAAGGGGAGAAATCTTGACTGGGGGTTAGAAACAGAAGGCTAAGTTCAAGAAAAGTTCAAGAAAAAATCTTATTTTCTCTAACATCTTCAAAGTTCTGTGAAGTACTTTTTCCCCCACCTTGGGGACTATAAATTTGATATTTTCCAAAATCAAAAAGTTTGGGTTTTTTTTTTTTTTTTAAGTGGCCAAATATAATGATGATTTTCAAGTAATTAATAATTGAACCCTATAGATTTTGTTTACATGAGTGTATTTGATGTTAGTGAAAGAGGAGGAGGGATAATTCAGGGAATCACAAATTCTCCCACTGTCTCCCTTTGGTGTAGCATTATGTAGTTCCTTTTTACCAGTACAGATCCTTCTTACTCTAGCTAAGTCAAGCTGATCAGCATTCAGTGGCATGGAGGCACAGGCTTTTTGGTCCATTAATTGTCTATAGCACATCTAAGCTCAGTTGTTTTTCTTCATTTTATGAGGCTGGATTGGAAACCTTTTCTTCCTACATGAAGAGTGGCTATCCTTTGGATGGATCTCAGACACCATCCACAGCTTTCTGTAAGTCAACAAAAACATGTGAGTAGGAGAGGGAAGGAGAACAGCATGGAGTCTTGATTCAGCGCAAAGCTTCTGGACATTTGTTTTATGGCTTATGCAAAAAAAAAAATTGCTTTGTATTGCACATGGAGTGATTAATCAATTCCCAGTAGCTGTTAGATAATGTATCAATAGCTGCTGTTTTTGAAGTCAACAGTGACCTGGTCTAAAGGCTGGTTCCACCTAAGCACACACGTTCGTTCTTTGAGCACACAAAACACATGTGGCTGAATATGATGTGGAGGTATGTGTCTAATCTGATCTGCTCAGCTCAAGAAGGCGTTAACTTTCAGGGCTGAGGAATAAAGTTTCTTGCTAGAGCAGTGTTTTGCCTCTAACTAGCCCTTCAACTTCTCAGATCTAAACACAACAGCTGGTACCTTCTGCAATACAATACCTCTTTAACATCATGCTGACGCTTTGGTTCAGTAGGGGCTCTCGGCACTGATTTCTGCAGTGCTCTCCTTTTTTTTCTTTTCTTGAGAGACTCCCATTTCTGTCAAGACTTAACATATTTAATCAGTTACAGCTGCTGAGATCACTAACAGAAGTGATTCAGTGACACTCCCAATTTTAAAGCTGATTTCTTTTTAGTATTTTGTTAACGGAAAGCAAAGAAAACAACCTATTCCCTCTGTTCTTACCTTCACTCTGTATTCCGCACTTCCCCAAGATGTGTTCTTTTCACTCCCTGCTTTCTTCTGCTCCTCCCACAGGTAGGCAGCTGCTAACACATTTCAAGAACAGAGATGTTTGTGATGGAGTGGGGGAAGCTTAGCAGCAGAAAGGTGGTGCATTTTAATTCTTGAATTTGTTCTTGCTGTGCAGGAATTTCATCCCTGGCACAACTCCACCTATACAGCAATATGTTAATTTTTCCTTGACTGACTCTAATTTGGCAGAGGCTATGAACAGTTTAAAAAACAACAACAAAGAGATGGATCCCTTGTTGCTCTGCTTCTGACATTTCCATGACATTGTAGTGAGTGATACAGCATGGGGGGTGAGATGGGAGAGGCATAAAACTTTTGAAACCATTTGTCTTCTGTTACTGGAGATCATTTTTGAGAATTTTTTTGGTACTTCTCTCTGTTGCGTTTATTAGGTTCTTTCTGAAGCTCTCAATGAAAGCTTGCTTTCAGATCTTACGTTTTTAGGAATGGAAGTCTTTCACTATGATCTTTTGAATGTTTGTTAATGTTAGTGGTACTTTAATTTATAGAAAAATAAAAGTGAGACTCCGACTTTCCCCAGTTATCCATTCTTTTTGGTACTGTACAATTTTTTCATTATGAAAAAGAACCTAAACCAGTTCCTTCATGTATTATGCTTTCTCAAGGTTTATTAGATACTGTACTCCACATAGTCCTTGGATAAAACCTTTGAGTTCATTTCCTTTTGTCTTTCTCCAAGGATAGATTGTCATTTATGACTTCTGTATCTTTTGCTGTTTATTGATAAATTCTTTTTGTGGTTTGTTTTCACAATCAGATGTGCTACTCTAAAACAAAATTGCATAAATATTTCTGCTTGTCAGCTTGTGAATTCACCTGAAGTGAAACTCAGCAACAGGAGACGTTTGTCTCAATATTCCTTCGTTTCCTTTCTCTATTTTTGAGTTTTAATATGGTGCAGTAATTTTCCTTATATTGCAATAACTTAAGCTCCACTTTAACAAGAATTAACAAGGAGGGAGTGGGTTTATGTATTGAACTTCACCTGGCAAAAGTTCTGGGTTGCCTCTGGGAAGAACAGGTATTGATAAAGCTATGTTTCTAATAAACAATGCCACGAAGTGAGAACCTGCTTTAGTTCACTGGGGATACCTTTTGATACTGTTCTGATTTGCCCTGTAATCTGTCTCTGATAACATTGTGGTTTTAGACAGCCCTGCAGGATGTGACTCTATGGATCCTTGCACCCCTGTGAGCTTTGGTCTGCAGCTGGGCATTTCTTACCTGAGTTGAACTTTCCCCATTCAGTTCCTGAGCATTACTAGGCTGCTAGTTTTTTTTGTTTCTAAAAGCTGTAAGTCAATTTGCTATTCCTGTTTTTAATATAGACCTTGATACTAGTTTACTTAAATTGCCTTGGTAGTAGTTTCCTTAAATTGCTGACCAGTCTGTCAGGGACTCCATATTCACCCTTAAGCTTGTAAGGACAATACAAATTGTTATCACATCGCTGGTACCTTTTCCATCTTGAATGATCATATCCTTTTCCAGCCTGTACTCCCAATCTTACTTCTGCAGAGCTTCTGAAATGTATTCTAAAAAACCTCAATAGAATACAAGTAAAAGAAATGGTATTATGTAATATTATAAAGGAATAATATTATATAGCATATAATAGTAAAATAATAATGTTATATAAAAACTTACAATATATGACTTTCATATAAAGAAAATTAAGAATCTCCGGGATCTGATTTTTCTTTAGATTTTATGTCAAAGGTACTCATGAATTATTTGCTTACGGTTACACAAAACCTCAGGAGTTGATCCTAAGGTTCAATTTCTCTCTGAACTGCATGCTAGAGGTGCTTCTTGGTTATTGCAGGCTCCCAGAAGAAATTCAGTCTCCTAATTCCTGCAAAACCACTCTCTGATATGGATTTAGGGACAATACTCTCTGTAATTCTTTGAACACATGTAGCTGGATATCTCTGAGTGTACCCCAGTCCTTCAGCTTCAGAGGTTACTTCTCCCATAGGTTGCAGTCCTATGATGTTTTGAGATGTGCCTCTGCCTTGGACCTCGCTGTCTTTAAAGAAAAGGACTGTTGCACCTCGGTTGGGTTCTTCCAGTAAAAGACAGGGCGCTAGAGGACTTTAAGACCTGGCTAAGAATGACACAAAGGTAGTAAAGACCTTGAGCCTTGGAAGATGGAAGTAGAGAACTGCAGGTTTTGCTGGATTTGGTCTCACAGGTGACCTCCACCTGGTTGGATAGGGATGTCTTCTAGATATGTACCAATGTTATATGCCATCTGGCTTTGGGGGTATTTGCACAAATGAGGGCATGGCCTCATTTGAACTGATGATGTTCATCACCGTTGTCAGTTCCTCTCTCAGCTTTTCTTACAAGCTCCATGGTTGCTTATTTCTTGCTCATTTTCTCTCCTCCAGAGCTTATTCACCTTCTGCTTATTCAGAGGATTGTTTTGACAATGCTCCTGTGAAATTATGGATTTCCTCATTGTTTGTAGATTGAAATGTTCCTGTGGTAGATGAGGTGTGCTCTTCTGTACGTGACTCATCTACTAACATCTCACTGAAGAGGGAATCTTTCCCTGTCTGGTGATCCAGTGTGTATCAGGAAAAAATATCTGCCTCCATGGAGCCTTTTATTTCCTCTCAAACTGTTGAATGGATGAGCGTTCTTGATACAGACAGAAAAGTAGTTTAGTACTGGTACTTCTCATTGGCTAGTCGTTAAGATGAGACGTATAGGTGATGAGTTTCTTTCTCCTGGCCATGAGTTTAAGATGACTTATCCCAAAAGCCCATCTTTGAAGAATTATATAAGACATTAAGCAGCACTTCAGAACTTGGATGTTAAATAAATAATCCTTTATAATATAATATTTGTGTCACAACCATTGCTACTTTGTTCAAATTGTGAAAATGTTCTCAATAATTATTAATGGTGCAGGCTAGTGAATGTACAAACGTTACAAATCATCTTTTTCTCCCTTTGTTTGCTGGGTTAACATTTTGGTCTAACACATTTGTTTTAAATTTCATATCTGACTTGTGATGTAAACCAAAGGCATCAGTTTTAAACCCTGGCTCTCCACATTATCTTCTCTTTTTCTTTTATTATGTTTTTTTTCTTTTAAATTAGGTGATATTCCTAGTGATAGTAATATGATTTTATCATTATGCCGTGATATAATTTTCATAGAATTAAGGCTTACATAGTGATATTCTTCAAAGAGGGCATTGAGCCAAAGCCTATCTAAATCAACAGTAAGACAGTATCTGACTTAAACAGACTTTGAATCAGGACTGAATACAGTGAAATTATTTTTCAGAAGTCAGGAACTCCTTTTATTCTCGTATGGTTCTTCATTTCATGATGATGTTTGTTTCTGACAAACACATTACTGATTTTAGAGGTCTCTCCCACTCTTCCCTTTCAGTGGCCTGGTTTTGGTTTGCAGATACTGTGCCACAGCTGCATTCCTTATAACTCTGGTTTCAGCTGTGCTGACCCCTCCCATCCAGGTCAGATGGGCTTCACCTAGCAGCAGTTGATATTCATATCAACTCTGAATGTCCTGATCTGTCAACATTTTTCTTCTTCTTTCAGCATTTTCACAGAGGATCTTTCACTATCTAATAGAGATAACCAAGACACCAATTTATTTCCTTTAGGGAACTGAAACCAGTCTTCCTGAGCTGTCAGATTGCCAATTTTCTGTGTGAATGACTTTTTAAAGTCACTGAGATGCAGAAAGTAGGCGCTTTCTGACCAATTTTTATATTTATAAGGCAAGGTTAAAAGCCTGATAGATTCAGATTCAGCAGGTACCATCTTAGACGATGTGTCTAAAAGAGGTGGTTATAGTATAATGAAGATTAGTTTTACCAAAAAAGTAAAGAATAGAATAGAAAGCCTAAAGTCATTACTTACAATTCTGACAACACCCTCCCCCAATCATTAAGTAAAAATCTCGCAATGTTTTTTCCATGCAGAACACAAAAATGTGTTTTTTCATGCCCAAGAACAGTTTATGAGAAAGGGAAATAATGCAATAGTAAAACTTAAAAAAAAAGCTGTACCTGTTTCAGTTGACTCTGCCCTTACTGTCAGTGTTCAAAAGCAGCAATGTTCATTACAATTTTGTTTCACTTAATATATAATTTGCATATCATTTGCACAAAACAGATACAACTCCCAATACCCACACTTGAAGCTAAGGTTGGTATTTGTACCACTCAACATAAGCCTGCAGGTTTCCTCAACCCTCATATTTAGCAGTAATAGTCCATTTCATATCAGTGGTGTAACTTTAAATTGGGCCCTACATTGTTACTGGTCATCACAGACTACTGCAGCCTCTGTTAGAACCATGTACATAGCCTTTGATCCTGCATTAAATAAAAAAAAAGCAAAGGGTTTTGCTTGATAAAAAATAGTAAGCTGTGAAGAAATATATGGAATTACTTATTTTGCGGTGACATCCATAATTTACTAAATACCTCACTTTGCTTTTTGTAGTAGTCTCTTATATAATCTTTTAGACACATTAGTCTGACAGTGTTTCAAAGAGAAATAATCAGAATTGCTAGCTACAAGGGAAGTATCACATTTTGTAATGCATTTTCAAGGCAGGCTTTTAGTTTTCAAGCAATTAATTTCCAAAGTTTTCATTTATGAGTATCATTATCTTTGGGAGGAATACTTTGCCTTTTGTATTCCTTGAAGCCAGCACAGATAATTCTCATCCTTCCACATTAACACTTGTGTTAATTTCAGCTAAAATATTAGAAGTGCTCTGGGTAGCAACAAAACCTCACTTACAATTTTTAAAGACTGATAATGCCATTTCAGAAGGTAACACTTGGAAGTAGGCAGTTAGAAGGAAGGAAGTCTGCACTACCATGACTCTTTTCAAGGCAAAGATTTTCCCTTTAAGTTATTGTTGTCTGAATATCTCATTTACTGATGATGTTCATCACCGTCTGCTTCCTTTGTTCTGGTACAAACCGGCACTGGAAATGGAAGTCTTTGCCAGATTTGTAGAGTGCTCTCCGTGACTGCCAGTTCATGAATGTAAAGACCAGACAGACCATTATGAGTGGCTAGTCTGACCTCTTGTATATAAATGCGGCAACCCAATTTTTCTTGAACCATGCCACTAATTCCAGTTTAGAGCGACATCCAGTCTTGATTCAAAGACTTTGTCTTTGGACAAGATGGAAAATCCAGCATGTCCCTGGGGAAGTACCTCCTAAAATAGATTACTGTTACTAAAAGAAGTCAGTATTTTACTTCTACATTTCATAAGATTCAATATGATGCCTGTTTTTGACCGCCAGTTGCTGTACCCTGGCATTTGTTAGACTGGTAGATCAGGGAAGTACCAAAATTTTTCTTCCCACGCTAGAATGAAACAACTTTAATGTTTCTGCAGTCAAAAAGATTTTTTTTTTTTTTAACCTGAGTCAGAACAGCATGATTTTGGCCTTGATGTACTCCTGTGGTGTGTTCTTGCTGTACAAGAATGCCATTGGACATGATTTAATAGGTTGTTAAATTTTATCTTCAGCTTTCTTAAACTGGTGGCCAGCCCTTTTAGAGGCACTGAAATAATTAGCACAGAAAACCACTGTTTATTCACAAGTGCTTCAGAAACCGATGAACTCGGATTGTTCTCATAGTTGGTAGGTCTTGGGATCTGAGATCACTTTTGGAAACTCCTTTGCTGTGTCACACGTGGCAGGGGAGGAAGGAAGCATACTCTGTCATTGCCAGAGAAGATGCATATTTTTACATTGTCACTAAAAAAAAATAATCTGACAGTTATGGGCAGTGAAACATGACCTGAGTTTCTTTTCTGTTCTCTGTTATAGGAGAAACTGTGCACCTGGGTGCTACGTAATTATATTTTAATGCCTATTATAGATCTCTAGTGCTGAAAAGGACATGAAGAAGTCACTTGCTTCCTCCCTTCTCCAAAGAGAGGATCAAACACACCTAAACTATTCCTGACAGATATTTGTTCAACCTGTTTTTAAAAATGTTTGGTGATGGGAATTCTCCCACCTCTGAAGACAATTCACTCCAGTGTTTTACCCTCTTGACTGCTAAAAATTATTTCAAAGGAAAATGTGGTATAATACTCTCAAACTCTGTAACTACTGAACAGGGTGGATGAAATATTTTGCTGTGGGTTAAGAAGGAATTTGGTTTATAAAGTCTATTGGGACATATGAAGAATATTGCTTCCTTCTCTTTACTATGTACCATTGTAAAAAATACATTGTTTTTTGGAAATGTGCCTTTTAGCTTCCTGGCATAGTTGTCAAAGTCAGTAAAAACTTGGTAGTGATTTCATAATCTATGTTTGCACTGGATATTTTTCCCTTCCTCATCCCTCAAAATCCAGTAACAGAAAAAAAATGGCAGTGGTTATCATTATTTCCTGTCACTGTCAACATGAGGATGCACAATTTCATTGTCCTTGGTGAGGTGGCTGTATCTTTAATGAGACAGTCTGTCATATCAGCTCAGTGAATGCTTATGAGATTTCCTTCCCTGAGCCATGAAATCTTTCATGGCAGCATAGCATGCTGATTCACATGAATATCTGATGGGTTTGGAGTGTTTCTTGTGTACGTGTTAAAAAAAAACACCAAACCCACAACAACAACAAAAAAACCAAAATACCCCACTTCTAACTGTTATGGTTGGACATAGCTGAACAATGCACTACAAGTTTATTGAGGTCATGGGTCTCATTAATTTTGATTGTGTGATCAATTTTTAGATTCAGAACACAAGTCCTGCCTTGGTTGTGTAGTTGTTGTAGACAACCTCCCTTGCGGAGCCCTTTGCAGCCACATATGGAGCTATGTAAGTACAGAATGTGATTTCTCCCTCCATTGGTTTTACAGGTTGTGACAATATTTTTGGTCTCCCAGCTCCAGCTACCATGAAGTGTCAAATGGCTTAATATCTCCATTGGCACTGATGGATTTGGAGCTTTCACCACATGCACTAAAGTTCTTTGAGCTCTCTCAATTGGAAGAATTGCGGGCCTGCTGAGACCTTTGCTTGGCAAATCTTACCAAAATAAAAAGGGAAATAAGACAGTAGAAATTTGACAGTGTATAAGTGGTAAGATCTGTGCAGAATGGAACACTACAGCATCATTTTGTTCCTGATATTGTCTTGCTAATACTGTGTGAATAAGTTGCAATGTGCATTTTCACCTCCGTGACAGGTCTTGAAAATATTTTGTATTCTCATTCTCTTTGCTTGCTGTATATAGAGTTTTTAACAGTATGCGTTATTTCCAATTTTGCTGGTAGCCTGCTGTACAGGAGGCAGAAAAGGCAAGGTCCTAGGTACCCCAAAATTTTGTGAAGTTTATAGATGGAGCTGGTAAAAATGGCAGCAAAGGGTAAATGTGTGGATTATATCTATTAAAAATATTTGAAAATATGAATAAAATTTACCAAATAATTTCACTCGTGTAATTTATTCAGAGATAAGTAAAAATGCTGCTGGAATAATTTTCCTCTTTTTGACCTTACCTCTGTGGTTGGAGGATTGTGACTTTCCCAGCTAGAGCCAGATGTTCTTTAAGATTCTGAAATAATCTTTACTGTAATCTCTTTCATGTTTATAACACTTGCATGAGAGTAGATGTGGTGAGATCAGAAATAGTTTCACTCCTTTGTACTTCTACAAGCCCCTATGTCCTCTTCTCATAAGTCTTGTTTCCCTCAGAACTTGCACTTTCTGTTGTTTTCTAAGATAGAAGTCTTTTGCCCTTTGTTCTTGAAACTTACATTCCTCACGATTGGACCTTCCCTATTCATTCCTTCAGAAATCCATCAGGTGTGCATTTTTCTCCTTATCTTTGGCATGAAGCACCATGTATACCTGTTTTCCCTAAATCTTTGTGTTTGGATGAGTAAGCTGCCCGTTTTCCAAGTGCCTCTTTCTGTCTCTTTGTTGTAAGGTATTTGGATATATTTTCTGTCTTGCAGTGCGTGGGGTTATGGGGAGCAGATGTTCCACCTTTCCTGAGTATTTGTCAGTGGTCAGTAGAGGAGTACATGTACCCGCAGCCCCACAGCTCAATTCCTTCTGCCATTTAGTAGAGTTAAGAGCAATTCAAGACTCAGTTTTCCCCCAGACATTTAATGATATTATGAAGCAATCATTGTTGTCATGTGAAAGGCACGCAGAGGCCAACTATTCTTTCCTGAGGACAAGTGAAAACTGGATAAATTAAAAAATACACTGCTTGGCATCTCACTAACAAACTAGTTCAGGCAAAGGTGGGATTACTCCAAGTATGTGTAAGACTGAATTTATGTTGCTGACCCATAGAATGAAATGGTTTATGTGCACGTGAGCAAACTCTCACTGTTATGAGTCATATTAGAAGTATGATTCATACCGGTATGTTAGGATTTTGAAGTGTGTCTAGAACCAGCAGAAAGACCTCTTAGAAAATAGCTTACCAAAAAAAAAAAGTGTCTGCTATGCCTTTAATCTCTTTTGGTACTTCTTGGAGAACAATGGCAACATTTGGTATTGCTGACTATTAAATTTTATTGTATGGATTTATGGATTTCAATTTTAGTGTGTAGTTGTGCTTCTATTTAATGGGATGTATACCTATAAACCAAGGAAGCTCTGCTGCTTAATCTGCTCGCAATTCCTAAAGCACCACAAAATTCTCTTATGAGTCCTATATTTTTTCTAAGTGTTCTCTGGCAGATATAGTGCAATGTTTTTACTGATGCTTTGGAAATGCCCTTTTCTTCAGGTGCATGATATCTGATTTGTTGTCTTGCCTCTTATTTCATTCTTGCTTTGCAGTGTGATAAAAGTTCAATAATTGAAGAACCTCCACATTCTTATTTGGAAAATGCTCTTTCCATGGAAATAATTAATGATACTTGCTTTCAGACAAATCATACACATAAAATAAGGGGCAGAAAAGTGCTTCTTGTCTCAGAAAATGTAAAGGTTCAGGGCTTTTTTTTTCCGTTTTGCTGTGCCTGAGATACTTTGAATGAGGTTTCCTGGCTTAATGAATTGGCATTTTCTAGTACAATTTCCAAGCAGCTTTACTCTAAACCTCCTGTGATGACAGATTGCTGCATCAGTACGTTATGACTTGCCTCCCCATTAACTAAGTGCTAACCAGTGGCACTAAACCATAGCTCTGCACAATCAACAGTGGGAGCTAAGTACCACCTCAGTGAGGGCTTGCATGAAAAGCCACCAAAGTCTGCCAGTTGCCTTTGCTGAAGGCAAGAAGCATGCACAGCGAGGTCCAGATGCAGAAGGATGGAGGGAGGGGAGTTATCTGTGGCACTGAATTTCTAGAGGAGCCATTTGCATGGATTTTTCTTGGCAGGCCTGGCTGGAATGTTCTCTAGTTCTGCTTCATATGATCACAGCTGCCAAGAATTGTCTCATTGTGAGTGTGTGATATTCCTTCTGTAGATAGAGACTAGCACAGTGAAAGCTACAGCACTACACAAGTAATTAAAGCTTCTTGGAGTTCAACAAGAAACTGCACTGAGAGAATGCTAAGAATAACAGTTATACACCCACCCTTCCAGAAAGAAAAACCAGAAAATGGCAAAATGAAATTCAACTCAAAGGTATAATCTCCTCTGCCAGTTTGTTATTATGCCATAAGCACAACCCATTTTTTGAGTAATCCAGGCAATGTAAGGGACTCATGTCTTGATTTGGAAACAGAGCAACATCGCTTGCAAGTTTCTTACCTGTGGCTAGTTATGCCCTTGGTGCTGTCTGATACAATTTGATAGGTTAAACTATCTGCTTTATATGAATTTGTTAAGAAGATGAGCAAGCAAATACACATCTAAGGAAGTCATTATTACATCTATCCTGCAATTTTATCCAGCTAATTAAAGACAGAAAACCACAGTATTTAAGTTAAGGTCACAATAGAATTAAATCAATAATCTCTAATGCTCAAATCTTAATATAATAGAGTCATTCCAAATTGTAAGGTTGGTAGTGGTTTTCTCTTGGGAAAATTTAGGCAGAGGACTGATTCCTTTCTGTCTAAGAATATTAATGTAGTCAGTGCTGTACACCTGCATTGACCTCAGTGGTATTTATTCAAGGACCTGAACGTTTCCTCTGCTCTTCTATGGCAAGCAGTGCAGTCTCCTTGTTTGTCTTCAGGCAGATCCAGAAGTGCTTGTAATGATTCCATATTTCCATTTCCACCTTAACTTATGTTCCTCTCAGTCATTATTGTGCTTGATTTTATTCTTCTCTCCCTTTCTGCAATTACACAAGCCTTTCAATAGAGGTATTAGTGACTTATACATAATAGCAATATTAACACAATAATACAACATTTTGTGCCTGAAGTACCAATTGAATTCTTCCATTATTGGTTGGTTTTTACTTTTGAGAAGCTAAAATCATAGTTTCCATAAATACATTGATGCCCATTCATTTTAAAAATAAGGTAAAATAGAATGATCAAATTCTTTTTGCTTTGTTTTGTAGTCTCTCACTCACAAATTTTCTTGCTGTCTAGAGTGAGGACCTTGAAGCATGGTTGATAACCAAAACATGTAATTAACCTTCATCAGACTGGCTGTCCCGATAACTCAAGTTTATACTTCCTCTATCTCTGCACAGGCTGTACAAGGAAGGAGAGATGCACCAACTTTGGACATGGTCAGTGGCATAAGGAAGTGAAAAGCAATATTTTATGTCGTGGCCCTTGATTTTATAGGGACTGTTTTCCATTGGTTCTGCCTCAGGGATCACCTCTTCATCTTCAGTGGCAATTAGATGAATATAAGACTTCAGAATAGTTGCAGGACAACCTCTTTTCATTATGGGAAATGATTAGTGATAATGGAAAGTTCTCCCACTGAATTACCTTGATTTCATCAGGGCATCCTTGGTGGACATGGAGAGGTGACCTACAAGTATGAATGCATGGGAAGGTGAGTAGGGAATCTTTGCTGAAAAAACAGAACTCTACTTTCTGCAAGAGGCAAAGGACCTAGGATCTTGAATCAACAAAAATATCATTCTGTAAAAGAATTAAACAGTCTAAACAGTATGCATTCAAAAAGTAACGTAAATGCCTCATGGCTCTCCAATGTCTTCAGCATTTATTAAAAAATCTTCTGCTTCCTATGAGTGACAGCGAACTGGGGAACTAATTTGCACTATAATTTACTCTGTGGCTTTGATCCCAAAACCTGTGATATATTTTATTAGAATAATTTCTATTCATAATGAAATTATTAGTGTCCTCCAATGTCTGTCTCAAATTTGGACCTATTTTCTTCACGTATCTTATGTAATTTGAAACATATCAGTTAATTGGAGTTGTCATTTAGCTGCCAGCTTTACTGGAATCAATTTCTAAATCAATGTAGGACACATTGTAATTGAGAATGAGGTTCCAGGTATCCTAGTGGTCACTTCATGGTGCTCCCAATAAATACGACAATTTAGAGAATATAAAATTAGTCTCTCATCTGCTAAATGCATCCTGCTGTGAAATTGCAGCCAGTTAGAAAAGGAAAGATGCCCTTAGCATAGAAAAATAGTTTGAGAGAATATGAAAGTTATAATGGAAAATGTAATAGATGCCAGAAATAATTACACAGGTGACTTCCACAGAGTATGACTGCCATTCCTTGTATTTCTTGAGAAAACCCAGAGCCTGTTATTAATTAAGCTGCAAAAATAGGAATCTGTTGTAGTTCTTTAACCATCAAATAGTCTGCTTTTCTTTTATATACATTATATTCTTTCAAAGGGTATTTGTTCCTGAAATCTTTTTCTGTGGAAACAAAGGATCATTTAATATGCAACTTTTGAGGTTGTGCTACACTCTGTCTTAACCTCTTGAGGTACTGCTTTGAAACACCTTAGCAGATGAAAAGTTAACATGCAAACGTGTTTTTAAAGATGTATACGGAGCAAATAATTAGTGCAGGAGAAATGGCGCTGCTTTGAATATTGACTGTGAAAAGCAAACCATCTATGTGTATGAAACAAATAAGAAAGGTGAAGAACTCACAAAGACATCAGGGTGTTGCTGCCTATAGGTGATTCACTAGGCTTCGTCTTTTGCAAGTTCCCTTCTGTCAGAGTGCCTGTGAAATGACAGCATTCTGCTGGATGTGTTTGCTACCCTCAAGATAGTGGGGTCAGGTTGTAACCATGAATTATATGTCATGGTGGCTTCTGAGCTATTTGGTTTGCTAAACAGTTTCAGACATTGCTTCTCTCTTATTTTACTCTTTTGCTCCCAGTGGTCATTATTTGATAGAGCCCCACTGTTATCATTAAAAGGGGGGAAAAATATCTCTTCCCATTAGAAAAACCTGAGAAACAGAGAGTAGACAGGTCTTGCATGTCTTCAGTTGTCTCGCTATAGAGCGGTCTGTGTACCGCCAGTGTTGAGAGCCCCCTGTGACAAACCAAGTCTCTCCATGCTCTTGCAGTGGGGTGAGTTACTTTTTTTAATGCTGCTAAGTTCTGAGTGCGACCTGCTTTTGACTGGGGATGTGGGCAATGTCCTTTCTTACACGATTTGGAGTCTAATGGGGTTCTAGTTATGCATTAGGCTCTGATCTCTTCAGCACAACCGACCAAGCTGAGGCCTTGCAGTCTATACGATAAATGCCCAGTGCAACGATGAGTGAGATGGGTGACACAAAAGGTCCTCCAGGATGCTATTTCACAGCAGCTTAATTTCTTGGCATTAGTCTGAATAGTCTGAAGGCTGCCATTACTGACACCAACAAGAGCCAAGATGGTGGGTGGTTATCACAGCTCTACAGAGATTCCTCCATCCAGCCTTCTTCTTGTTAGTTGTCCCTTGCTTCTGCCAATCACACTCATGGAAGGGGTTAAACAGACTCTACTGAAGTCACTGGAGAGGAATATGGAAACACACCTAGAGATAATGCAGGTATCCAAAGCAGAATACATGTCTGGTAGCGCCATGACACTGCTTCTGGTACTTGTCCAGGCTTGTTTAGAGCTGGTTTGGATGCAAGGTGTAAATGTAAGCTCTGAACTACCACAGAGGATTAGTTTACATTGGAGAGATATTCCAGGTACCAGATAACTTAATTTCAGAGTAAATTTCAGCTCTGAAGGAGACTGTAACTTATGATGCATTTAACAGTGAATGGAAAGAATAAACAAATTGCATTATGGAATGCTAAAACAAAGATCTGTTTTTTGAAACATCTTTCGCTACTACAATGAATAAAGTCAGAGCTAAGAGTCAAAAGACATGCAATTTTTTTTCTCCTAAGGGGATTGAAAACATAGGGGTGGCTAACAATCTTGCAAAGCTAGATACAACATTTAATTGACTGAGCTATGATGTGGAAATAAACTGAGAATGAAATAAACACAGCAATAGGAAGAAAAGACAGTATGTGTAATTCTAGAAATATAAGACAAGGAAGAAAAATAAGGCAACGGGCAATGGTAGCAGGTAAATGATAAAGAAGTATCAATAAAATGTTTCAGAATAATATTGCAGTAATTACTTGTCTAAGGGATTTGGTTAATGTTTTGAATAGGAATCTGTCAAAACTAACCTTAATTTTTACTGAGTTAGAAAGTTCGTTTGCCTGAATATAATCCCACTGCCAACACTGTTAAAACTTATCTCTGCAATAATTCTGCAACAGAAATCATGTGCTAGCCATAATAGAGCAGTATGATAAAAATCATGATGAATGGCAAACTTGAGTCAACTGTGCCCCTCTGTTAATGAATAACATCCTTTTTTATTAAATAATTGAGCCAAAACATTAAAGATGGGGCAATCAAGCATGTCAGAAGCCTTGAAGAAGAACTGTATTTTATGAGTTCCGTACCAATTAAATTAGTTTATTCTGCTGTATGTCACTATTGATTTGCATTTTCTTTCTGACAGAAATCTGGAATCACCTTTCCCTATAAGCCCTGTCTAATGCTTTTTACTATTTGAAATATGAAACATGAATTGATGGATTCCCTTCTTTAGATTTCCTCCTCTGCTGCTGAATACATTAGATTTCCAGCTCTCTTCATTATACAATTAGGCACCTGGTGTGGAGACAGGGCAGGTTGTGAGCTGCAAGTTGGAAGTAGGTGTGTAAGACAGAGAGCTTTGGGGCACACCTTCCTGTCTCCTTTGGATTACTTAGATGCCGCTAAGCTGGGGTGGGCTCCCACGGCTTCCCTCTGAGGTTCCCAGAGTCCCCCACCCAGCTCAGGGCAGGGGTTCGAGATTCAGCTCCCAGTGGTCGGATCATGCCAAAGTTAAAATTGGAAGTGGAAGGTCTTATTTCTTGTTAGTCTTCCCACAGTCCTCCCTCAGAGTGACTTATCCCAGGTCAGAGCCAGAAGACCAATCCTGCAAATCCTTACCCGTTTGACTAAGCCTGCTTACGTGAGTAATGGCAGAAGTGCTTTGCAGGGTTGGGTTGTTCAATTTGGAAACCAATTATCAGATCACGGCTTATGTTCTTCAGCAGTGAGGATGGTCATTAATCGGGATGCAAGGTTTTCAGTTCAATGGGAAGAGCCTGTCATGGACAGATTACTCTATGTGAGCAAACATCCTCCACAGCCTTCAGACCAGCTTACAGCTATGGAATTGCGCTAGTAATTACATGTGTTAAAGATCAATAAAATACAGTTACAGCCACCTCAAAGAGATATATAGTAGACAGGTAAACAGAAAATGGGATATATCTAATGTCCATGTAAAGTTAAAAGTACTTTACACCAACAAACACTTCCAAATTCAATGACTTGGTGGGTTGTTTATTATTATCTATGTAATTTTTACTCCTGTGGATGTACACAGTTTTTCTTTGAGTTATTTCAATGATTTGTGTTTCAGCAGTGGTAAGCAACTTAAAAGAGATATGTCTTGATGAATATTGATCAGATAAATATTTTAAAAAGTACAGATTAGCAGAGAAGGCAAGCACAAGTAATTCATCTATTATGACAAACCAAAAAGCATTTAAAAATATCTTTGATCTCCAGTAAAAAAAAGTCCCAAACTAAGGTATTGATTTTTTGACAGTTCTTTCAAGTTGGACTCTGTGCAGTTTTACTGCAGAGACAGGGATACTGTGACGTTGCTCCAAATCACTGAGAAACTTTCTTTTTAATGTCAGGATGATAGACTACTTAAGATAATTAATCAGATTATTAGTTGGAATTTGTCAGCCTGGTTGATATTTTCAAACTTAAACAAATCAGCATTTTTTTTCCTGGGAAAAAATGCTGGTTTGCTGAAAATTCCTCAGATCATCATGGTTGACAAGGCATTTTGTTTGTGTAAAAGCTGCATCACAGTCATTGTGTAATGTTTATGTTTGTCACCCCAACAAAAGAAGTCAAATTGCAGCATTACTGATTGCAAGAGATGGGAAGGGCTTAGGGGTGCTGGGTAGGAACACAGAGACAAAGACATTCCCATGACACCCTTGGGGGAGCACTAGGATTTCTGTGGGGACTGCTTCTGCCTAGCACAATAACTACCATTTGCTGCTCACCTCTGTGTAAACCATCTTACTCCCAGGTGCTTAAAGAGATGACATGTTAGGATTTTGGAATTGAGGCAATCTTTCAGACAGACTTTGAACTATACAGGGGTAGTAATGTGCTCCACAGCCACACTTGCTTTCCAAATGAAGAATGAGGAAAAAATTTAAGTCTGTAATCTTGAGAGAAACATGGAGTTATTTGAATATATAGCCTAAAATTCATAGGAAGAAAAGGAGGTTAGCACCCCCTACCCATCTGCCCAAAGACATGCAGCCCAGGTCCAGCTGGGGCATCTTTTTCAAGTGGTGGGCAAGTTGCTGTGAGCAATTCCAGGAAAAATACCAGGAAACTTTGGTGACATCATTGTGCCACACTTGAAAGACGAAGAAGCCTAGTATGGAGCCAGAGAGACAGAGAAAGGCAGCTGACACTGTTCAGTATTGTTCAAGAAAATCACAGATTGGTCTAAATAACACTGTAATCATAGTTTAAGTCACCTGCAAAATAGCAATAGCATTTTGTTATCTATGGTTTAAAAATGAACTTAATTGATACTTAAAGAAGATTCAAAAAGTATAGAGATAAAGGCCATAAAATAGCAACTGAAAATTGTTAAAGATTATTGAAGTAAGAGAGGAACAAAGGAAATGGGGTTTGTATGGTTTATTGCAATTTGTCTTGTGAGATTTGAATTCATCATGGGTTTCACTAGAGCTGAAGTCAGCACATTGTCTAGTCCATATCGTTCGCAGGCTACACAAAACTTTGTGTAATAGATTACTCATTTTTCTTAGACATAGTCTAATCGTTTCTTTCTCCTACATATATCTTGAAATATTCCTTTAGTAAATGACATTTTTGTTAAAAGATAAACAAGAACAAGGAACCTGATGGATATTTCACTTGTATTCTGGAGAGAATAATATTAATTTTACTAGTGACAACATAACAATTTGCTCCTACAAAAACACTTTTCATCTATGCGTCCCATGCTCTTCAAAGTGGGATTATTATTCTAATCCCTGGATTAAGGCTGGTGAATCTGAATCACTGTGTAGAGATGGCTTTATCCAAGGCTGTGCGGCAAGTAAGTGACAGATCTGGGAATAAAGGTTCTGAAATGAATTCTGTTAATTGGGTTAATAACAACTGTTGCAGCAACAGCAGGAAGACATCTTGGAAGTCAAGGACGAGAGATGAAATCTCTTGCTAAGTAACCCAGCAACCTTTTAGCTACCAGTCTTTCCAAATTATACAGTTTTCTTCTAATGATCATATATTTGGAGCGGGTTTGTCTGCCGCAGCTGAGGTGCCTGGAAGTTACAATATGTGCAAGTAAGAGCAGTGGCCAGAGGTTGCACCCGAGACAGCTGAGAGAGGTTTGTCATCAGCAATGAGGGGGCTGAAGTCTTGGCATGCTGATTGTCCTGTGGAGATACCTCATTCTCTCCATTGACTGCACAGTAAGAGTGACAGATTTTGCCATAGTTATCTAGCCTTTTGAAAACCAAAAGTCAGGAGAGATCATCGTTTCAGGCAAATAGTATTTCTGAGGCACTTTTCAAATTCAAAGCTTTTTAGCACTTATGTTTTATTGTCAAACTGTTTCAGTTTATGAACTGCAAGATATTAGTGGAAATTCTGATCTCTTCAAAATTTTGAATGGATGAGGACTGAGATGTATGTTGGAAAGTAAAGAAAGCTAATGTAAATCAAGACAGCTAGAGGTGACGTGGCAGACTACAATGGATGTGAATTCTATGAGTAATATGCAGATAAAAACCTTTTCATCGATTAAAAAGATGACGAATTATGTTTAGTGCTGCAACCATTCATTAAAAGTTTCTTGACTTTGCAGCATTCATATTTAGGAGTTAGATGCCTTGAGAGCTCCAGAAGAAAGTCTGCTTCAGATGTTTCCGAAAGCAGCTGCACATGCAAGGAATGCTCTGGTGGCTGCCATGCTTTATAAACCTGTGTATGCCCCTTTTGTGAATAACACCCAATTCCAAGTTAGTTTATTGACTTTCAGGTCACTGTCAAAATTCAGGTGTGCAGGGAGGTGATGGAGGTGACAGGAATGCTTCATGGAGTTAGGTTTAAGGCAAGAAGAGACAACTAAGTAGCGTAACTGGACTCCGCATAAGACAGGTCATGGGATTTCGTGTAGTTGATTGTGTGTTAAGCCCTAGCTGTAACTAGAGAGTGTCTTCCAGCAACAAGCTTTAATTTGGCAAGAAATGGAAAATATACCAATATCCTCAGTAGCTTGTTCTCTGAGTTATTTAACCCTTATTACTAATAAAGTACTCAGTAAACTCTAATACAGGACTCCAGCTCTAAAACAGATCTTAAGTAATTGAATTTTTTCTTAAAGAGACTTAAAAATCACGCTTTTATCTAGCACTGCTAATTATTTTTACTACAGCTAATTCCTAAAAGAACTGAGTAAGAACAATTGGGGGGAGATTTTTCTTTTGTGTATTTAAATGTGCTTATTTCTTTCTTTGCCAGCCTTTAGTTTATCTTGGATTTTTTATTTCTTCCCTATAGTGAATTCTCTGTGTTGTTCATGTGGATGTTTTGAACCAGAAAGGGGAAAACATTTTTTTAAATTAGGAAATTGTTATTACAGAACTACAAAAAATTGGCAGAGAGATTCAGAGAAGATATTCCATCTGCCACTAGTTTTAATTAAATCAAAAACCCAGAACAGAAACAAACATGCACAAAACCAGAATTCAGTCACAATATCCTATTAACTGACTTGTATATTCAGAGAAGCTATTTTCATCAGAAAATTAAAATGACCCCAAAATATTTTTGTTCCCTATTCTCTAGTATGCGTTATATTATTGTATGAAACAGATTTTGAAGTAAACGAATAACCCTTTTCTGAACCACAGTATTCTTGTTTGTTTATGTTTTGAATGTTTGTGTATTATATTATGTAGCCCTTGAGCTATTCAAGTTAGTTTTAAAATCCTGGTTAGCCTTTTTGCCATTGATTTTTGAGAAGTTTCTGTTTCCCTAGAACATAATTTTTGAATGGTTGTTTAACTGATGAAGTGATACATATTGGCATTATGTTCAGTGGCATCAAATAGTTATTAACAAAGAAAGTTCTGTGTGAGTTAAGAGTGTGACAAGCAGGTTATTAAAAGCTCTCTCTAGATTGACCAGTAGTTCAGTATCTTAAGACTGTGCTAAAATGTCTACTGATGTCAGCATCAATTGGAGTGGGCAATAAATTAATGGGCATTGTAAGTTGTGATGAGAGGAAAACAAAATGTGTATTGTTATCTGGCATCACGTGGATAGGAAATGAAAGCTGATGGGTGTCAAAACAGTTCTTACACTTGGAAAGCTTTTAGGAAATTTATTAACTATGCACATGTTACAGTCATTTCAGGATCTACCATTTTTTAATGCCTTCTGTATACAATTTGTCACCATCATTGTCAGCATGCTTTCTTTTCTTCCCTTTTTCTTTTCTACCTCTATGTATGCATACCCAGAAACACATATATTATTTTTATTTCCCATAAATAATAGTTATCTAGGCAAAAAAATCTATGATTGCTCTTCATGTATGGGAAATACAGTGAAAAGTGTGTTCAGTTTTCAGGATGTAAGTATTTTTTTCCTGTTCATAACTTGACAGCTAGATTCTGTGATACCTCTGCAAAACCTTAGTAAAGGTTTAGTCACCTTTTTAAGAAAACAATCTATATGTGCATTCATGTTGTGTAGATGCATACACTGAGAACTCTGAATTTTTCGCTTTTTTGTCAATCATAGAATGTGCTATGCTGGAGATGCAAGCAATAGAGTACTCGTTTCCCCAGGAGATCACATCCTGTATCTGCGATGATGGAGGGACCCCTCAATGTTTCAGTCGCCTCCTTATATACCCACCTTAACCTATAGGGATATGTAACAGGATTTGTTGTAAACACTTCTGTTCCCCTGCTTAGATTCACTTGCATTCAACACCTTACAGCATCAGGCTTAAAGAATGTATGAAGCATTACTGCCAGACACCAGTACCAGAGTGTTCAACCTCCAAAACCAAAATGGTGTAACACCTTTCCCATTTGCTGGGATGCTGTTGGTTTGAGTCTGGTGCTGTCTTCAGACTGACTGGCTACAGCAGATAATATGAAGCAGTGCCACCTGCTATGTCAGCGTGCCCTGCCTTAGATGTAAACAAGATGTGCCACTGCTTCTGGACTAGGTCTGTTTTCATGTCCTTTCTTGGGAGACATCCTTGTACTATGGCTAAGAAATGCATGTGCAATTTCCCCATGGTTCTCCTTTTCCTGAGAATATTACATAAGGTAAAACTGTGTATGTTAATACGGGTTCTAGCGGCCTGCATGTGGGCCATACTGCTGGTACCACAACCTGCTTAGTCCACAATTAAGGACACCCAGACCTTACCTTTACTTCCAGACCTGTGACCACAGCCTTGGGGAATTTGAATCATCTCAGGCCTTGTGCCTCACTGGTCAGTGGCTGGATGACTGCCATCCATTGAGGGTGCATGTTTGTTCCTGTTGTGGTGTGTTCTGGTCAATATTAAGGGGTGCACCAGGCTGTTGAGAACTGTGCTGTTAGGTCTTCCTTTCCTATTATGTTGGCCCACCTGCCAAAAAGGAAGGGTTATCCACTAGGTTATTAAGATTTGCTTGACTGTCATGCGCTAGCTGAAGACTTTTTTCTTCTCACCTCTCATAGCAATCGCACCTTTTTGAAGAATTTGCTGGGGTTTTGCCATGCACCAAGACTCCCAGTGGGACTCGGACCTATTATTTTTTGTGCTTGTGTAAAATCAGTTTTTGAGTCCATGACAATCTACCGTCTGTTGCATATATCAATGAAGGTGTCAATCCTAAGGTGAATTCTGCTGTCCTAAGAATATCTGTAGAGAGGTCAACAGCAGATCAATACCATGAAAAACCTAGCAATCTTAATACACCTTTAAAAGTATAATTTTAAGAAAAAGGTGGTTTGAATAATTTTCTGCAGTGTATTTACACTAACATATGTCTAGTGCAGCTGGAAAAAATAGAGAATATTTCTGAGTTGTACTATCAAGATAAAAGTGTGAATTTTGGTTTTTTTGTATTTAACTTTTTCCCTCCTGCTTTCAGTTTATCAAACTATTCAGTAATATTTGAAAAGCTGAAGAACACTATACCTGAATAAAGTGTAGACCACCAGCAATATGAATGTACCTGATACACGAGGAAAGAGAAGAGATGCAACTTTTCATAAGGTTAACAAAATGAAAAGATGACCTTAAAGCAATTTAGAACTTCATAAGATACCAGTGAAGTTTCTAAGTTCTGGCAAGTTGATTACTGTCAGTGAGTGAGAAAAGCCTCTGGAGGGTAGGAAAAAAGAATTACAAGATTTTGCAGTCACAAAATTAAAAGCCACTTCCCTGAAAGATGCTGAGATTTAATTTAGAATTTGAACCTTTGAGATATGTACTAATGACCCCTGCTCCCCATACATTGAGTAATGAACAGAATTGTAAATTAAATGCCAAATGATTATGGATGAAATCATAGTGAACAGAAGGCTCATGTCAATTATGACCTGGGACTTATGTACAACTCTGAGACTCAGCTTAGATCCTCATCTGCTGTCACGGATGTGCCTCTGCTGTTCCGGGGCCATTGTGGTGAGTCGTATGAGCCAACTGGCCGCTTGATTTTATTTTCTCTGAGGCAAATGAATAGATTGTAGGCTAACATAAGCAAGAATATTTATATACATAATGATCTAATGACACCAAGGCACAAGAAAAGGCTGAGAAATAGCACTATATTTCCTTAAGATTGCTGCTAAGGGATTTAATGATAAAAATGAGAAAACTACTCACAAATCTCAAGTTAGTTTCAAAAGGCATGAAAATTCAAAACCCATATCCTTTAGAAAAAGACTTTTAGTATAGGTCTTGTTATTAATTGAGCTGATGCTCAACAAAGGTGTTTTAATATTAAAAAAACCCTATTCATGTTATCTGAATCACTGGCCCATATGGAATTTAAATTAGTTAATTTCACAGATTTTAATAAAGAAAAATTGACTCCGCATTTGTGAGTCTTTCAGGAATACGTAGCTTATTCATAATAATATAGAGATCTGCGCTAGTGTATCTCAACCATGATAACAGCAATGAAGGATGTCATTCACTTAATAATGAAAAAGCTTTTCATTTTTGATTAGCTGAGAAGGTGCAAAAGGTCCAAAATTGTTCTTCCAGAAGGAAGAACAATTAGCTCCAGAAAAGTTTGTACACCTCTTCAGGGATAACAGTATATGTTAAAGATAAAGCAAATCCCGCTGGATCATACTGACTAAAGCTTTCACCCAATTTGAGTGCCTCACCGGTGAATAGAGTGGCTGATTTGTTATTTGATCCTTTCCAAATGGTCCTATACTTCTGAGGAATTCTTTGGCAGATACGAGGTCATGTATAAAGTCATGGTTACAGTTTTTCTCCTGGAATAGGTCCTGTTTGCAATTATTTGTATGTATTTATGGAAATCCATAAAGGATATGAGGGGACCCTGTGAAGTATAATGTTCACAGGACACTGAAAGAATTGCCATTGGATGACACAGTACTGACTTCAGTGATAGACTTCAACTCTTACGAAGACGTTGGGCCTTTAAACATAACCCAGAGAGTTTAGCAGGTCTCGTCCCACATACAGGGCATGGTTAACATCCTTGTCCCTTGTTTTGCAGTCTGTCCTTCCTGACCAAGCTGTATATCTTTTTACATTAATAAAAAGTAATTACAGTTCAGCCATATGAATCTCTTGTACAGCAACTAAATCCTGGTTTTGGCCACATGTAAGGAGTATTAAGTCCTGTTTATTTCCTGTATTTCTTGCATTCATATATAGGCTTGTACAGAATGACTATATAGATTCATGTGTACCTTTTTCCTTCTGTCTCTTTTGACTCTATTCCTAGTATCTCTGAATTTCCTGGTTTTAGGCTATGGTTCTTGACAGTGTTCATGTGTACCCGAATTTCACCATTTGTAGGATAGGGCTAGTGATGCTGACCTCTGTGTGAAAAGCTTTGTATTTTCCTGTTGAAAAATGCCATGCAAGAGCAAGGCATTATTGTTTACAAATTTAGCTCCTGGCAGCATTGAGTGGTACCACCAGAATGCTAAAAGACCTGTAAATCTGTTGTCCATTCCAATACATTTTCAGGGGCTAAAACAAGCAAAGAAAATCAGCAGACTGTGAAGACAGGAAAACTAGAGGCATAGCATGGCAGGCGGGGGTGGCAAATACAATTCTCTTTCTTACTTAAAACAAGAGGGCATCTTGTGTCTGAGCAAGTTGATGTAAAGTAGGCCTGGGGGAATCAAGTACTGAAACGGCAGGCAGAGACAGCAATAAGACACTCTTTGGAGCAACAACAAAACAGATGGTTCAATGGCCCCCTGTCCACTCCAGAGAATACACAATTACTTACCGGACAAAGTCCATCTGGTCCTATAATAATCTGAGAATTCATCATGACTAAAGCTGCAGTGGGCTTTTTGCCAACTGTTTAAATTAACTTGATCAGTCCCCTCTATAAGCCTATCTAAAAAAAAATCCAATCCTTTCCACCCTTTAACCTGCTATAACAGGTTCACCTCTTGCCTTGTGATCAGAAAAACAGAAGAAACCAGTGCCACCTGTTAACTTTGGGAAGGATGACCTGTACCTATTGGAAACTGCTGCAAATGAAGTGAGCAGTCATAAAATTTTAGAAGCCACCCTGTTAACTTGTTTGAAATTCTGGCACTGTGACTGATTGTCTGAGGTCAGACAGATAAAGGTGATAGCGTGTAAAGGTGTATAAAAGAATCTCTCATCATGATTTTCTAGACACTAAACCAAGGACTTGTACTGCACTCAAATGGAGCAGGTGATTGTGCTATAAACAGGAGCTTGTAGAGGGAGAAGGAGAAAGAGATGTAGTCATACTGGGATAGACTGCAGATTTGGGGAAGTGTGGAATGGCAGTGGTATTTTTTGATATTTGGGGTCCGTTAAGTCACTACTTTGTACCTTCTGTAGTCACTCACATCTGAACAAGATAGACACAAAGGTCTCTCAGCTCAGGGTGGGAGCTAACTTGCTGCACAAGTGTGAAGGCTATGTGAGGCATGTGTTTGTGTTAAATTAGGCCCTGGGTGTTGAGATGGTGAGACTGAGGTAGAGTGCAGAGCAAGAGCAAAAGGTGTTTGAATTCAAGCTGCAATCTCCTGCAAGTATCCTTGGAAAATATCCTAAGCACTTATTTCTTAAGGTCTTTCATGCTCATTGGGTCACTTTGGGGGAGTCTCTGGGTCAAGTAATATATACAGTTAATACCTTACTAAATTGTATCCTTTGTGCACATTATTGCCATTTTCAGGATTGATCTGATTTTATATTTTGTAAGGGCTCAGCTGGTTTCAGTATGCAGTTGGCTTACAGAAACTCATTCAACCTTTTTAGCCATTTACTTTAACTATCAAAGATGCATGATTGCTACCTGCAGGTGACAAGGGGAAAGGAGAGGAGTGGAATGGAGTGATATATGTGATTATAAAACTCGGCTGTCTGTATATGAAACCAACACTGTCCTAAGGATAAAACAAGAGCCTTCTTCCTCAGTCAGGCATCCAGTCCTGTGAAATTAATACTTCCTCTAAATAACTTTCTAATTCAACCTCTATAACATTTCCATACCTGTGCTGCAGCTACGTTTCCAGTAACCAGCTGCCAAAGAAAAATGTATAGGCATTGCAATATGTTTTCAGAGTCTGGAATAGCTTTCAGGCTGTCACTGGCTCAATTTCAGGCTTTTTGACAGGCTATAATCTGTCCTTCTTGAAACAATTGACAATTTTGCAGGCAGGAGCTGTGGAAATAGCCTGAAAAACGGACAGCTATTATTTTCAAAATATTATTAAAAATGAGAAAAGTAAAACTAAAAAGTGCAGGTGTTCTTATTTTGAGCACAATTCTTCAGAGTAGTGAATATTATTTTTGTAATTCTACCTGGTGGTACAATTCTAAATAAAGACTGTAAATTCTGACTAGTGTACCATTTCCTAAGAGAGGAACATACGCCATATACAACATATATGGGAATATAAACTGAGTTGGTATGCTAGATGACACAAAAAAAGGAAATATATTTAAGCATCTAAACCTCACATTAACTTAGTCACAGTGAACTTGTAATATCTAGCTCCTTTAGTAATAATGAAGGATACTACTGCGTGGGAATTCAATGCTGCTACCAGAAAGTCCTCATTCTGGTACTTTTGCATTTTTAATCATTGTGACCTGGAGAGTGACCTGAAAACTTCTCACTGATTCTACATTTTTTTTTCTTTTAAAATATGTAGCATATCAATTTTCTTTTAAAAAGGTATAATTTTATTTTGTAGTTAAAATGAAAAAGAAATGCAAAGTTAAAATCCCCATAAGAAGTTCAGCTTGTTTATGAACATCTTTTCTTGTTAAATGCAAACCTTAATACATTAACATGTACATTTACTTATTTTAAATCCTGTTAAATTCTTTGTAGCTTTCAGTGCAGCAAAAAAAAAAAAAAAAGTCTTCCAAATTGGCCTTTAGGTTTGTGTGCAGACAAACGTGAGTGGGCTGAATGGTTAGATCAGTCCAAGGACAGGTCTTGGATGTAGTATGGAGTAGGTCTGGGTGACTGAGAACACATGCTGCTATACTGAGGGGTCTTAAAGGAATGTGTAACTGTTTAGGACCATGTACACTGTAGCAAAACCCTGCTATCTCTTTGTTGTAACTGGAAAGCTGTTGCCAGAGCAGAACAGGTGCTGTTCCACCACAGAGAAGAGTTGGAAACTCCACAGAGGAGTAGAAAAATTTGGAATGTTTTTGAGATGTTGATTTAGCATTTTCTTCTAAAATATTGAGTAGAAATACCACAGTAATTTTTCTGATTTGTCTGTTTTCCATTTTCTACTCTAGAAAGTTAAGCAACGAAACTATATTTTGGTGAGGGAAAAAAAAAAAAGATACATTTTTCTCTTTCTTATGTTATAATTTTCTAGTAGTAATATTTTTTGTAGCAATGCAGTATTTTAGGTATGTCACACAACAGCAAGTTGCACACATCTGAGCAAGTCTGAGTGTTAACTTTGCTGGCTTGGGTGCTTGTAGTTGAGCTGTGGCGTTTTGGCCGGCTTGCCGGGTTCTGGTGTGGTTCTTGCAGGTCTCTGTGTGTGTGCGTGTATCAGCGTGTGCGTCACTGGTGTGCTTTGCTGCTGAGACCATCATGTGTCTGCAGCATCTCCCTGTCCCAGCCTCTGCTTACACAAAAGTCATTATGTGTCGCTGAAGCACAGATATGCCCTCAGCTTTCTTCTGCTTCAGCACTTCAAATTACACGTTCTTAACATGTCTTAAGGGAGATGATAATTCCCTCTGCAGAGATTGTGTATGGGCATATACACCATCCTACGCCTCCAAGCAAATGAAGGCAGTGGGACCAACACGTGATTTAAGGATGCTGTACAGAGAGATGAATTTTATCCCATTAAGGCCCTGGTATACCTGAGAGATCCAATGATGCATAAGCTTTTTATGGGCTGCTAGCATACAATTGAATTTTATCTGAATTGACTACTGTGCAAACATCCCCAAATCCAAACCTAATGACTGTGGAAGGTATTAACCTCTATCAGTACTGTACATGACTCCTTTGCATCCTGTGTGTTTACAGTTTGTAGTGAGTGCTTCATTAAGATTTCTGTCTATGCTTGCCATTGCTGCAACACAGCAGAGATAGATTAGGATAATATAAAATGTTTATAAATCACATTTAGGAATTAAAACAGTGGGCACAAAATGACTACCTTCAGGTTGGAGAAAATAAGATTTCAGAGCAATTATGGGAGGTTTAATATATCTGGTCTTTTGTGGCTTTATGGCTTCAATTCAAACCCAGGTATTTCTGTATGTAGCTATGATGTGAAAGCAATTGCCATCCACTATTGAGCAACTGGAATAATAGTTTATCTTTTTTTTTCCTTTTAATTCTTTCCTCTGAGGTCACATTACTTGTTTGGCTTACCTTTGCTCCACAACATGCAAAATTAGATATATTTGATATATTTCTTTTTTTTTTTTTTTAATTTGGTGAATTTGAGGAAGGTTTTAAGATGTTTTTTATTTGGTATATACGTTATTCTGTGTCCTTAGACAGTGTGTTATTCTTGGCAGACTTTTAAAGAACCGACATAAGCGCCTTTAGCAAGTTCCTATTTTCACTGGTTCAAGCTTACAGTCACCAAAGTCTTTTGTAGCACGTTACTTAAAGCTCCATAAATTTTTAAAACTATCATTCTTATTTGAACATGGGGAGGAGGCAACACAAAAATGATAATACACTGTCATTAAAATTTCATTTAAGCTCTATGTCATTGTTATTTGGCTAATTTCCCGATGCATAATAACATGCATCAGATAAGATGCAAGAACTGATCTGCTGGAAGTGTGCAGTTTTGGCTGCTGTTGGTTGAATGGGTGAGAGAATCTCTACATTACACTGAAGTCACTGTTCCACCTTGTTACCGAAGTAAGGACTTAATGTATTTAGATAAGGCCATTTTCCTAGACCATGGTCAACCTAGCTAGAAGATAAAAAGACACTGTTTGAATGACCTCCCTCTGTTTTGGAATAATAGAAAGTATTACCTGCATAAACCCCCTGCTTTGTTCATAGCCTTTGGCCATCATGTCTACAAAGGCACTGCTGTCGCAGTTATTGAAAGGCTTTAAGCACCTGCCTCCTGCAAATTTCGGATTGCTCTGAATGGCTAGGATTGCTCAGATGACTAGGATATCACATTTCTGAAGTGCTCAAGCTACACAGGATTTTGACAAGTCTCCATTTTCCCTTAATTTCTATGGGAGCTTGCTGCTACTGTGGATTTAAGTGGCTCAAGTGCCATGTCTGGGAAAACAAGCAAACAAACAAACAAACCCAGACAAGCTTTTGGATACTCAAGGCCTTTTTTCTTCAAGTCTGAGTCAAAATGTGGATCTGTGTGCGACAAGCACACCAAGACATGCAGACATGCATGTCAACAGCTGATATATTGTCTAGCTGTATAAACCAGGAGTAAATCCTGCTGCAGAGACAGAGCAGGAGGAGTGCACATCATTTTTGTGTAGCTGTTGTGTGCATAACAATGCAAAACCAGTCTTCTGTTATGAGACAAGTGATTTTAATGTATCTTCTAAAACCTAAATAATGGGCTCTGTATGGATAGTGTTCCCAAGACATGCAGCTTTTGAAGATTTATTCCCTTTCCTTGACTTCGACAGTTTCATAGCAACTGAGAAAGGTGCTTCTATTTATGAAGCATGCCAGGGTTTAATTGCAAATACAAGTCATATTTAGTGTACAGACTTGAGTTAGAAATGTTCTTTTATAGTGTCACAGAAATGCTAAAAATAATGGGTCTTCTGTATTCACTCAGTTTTGAGATGGGAAATGGGATTAGTCTTGGCCATAACTGCTGTCATATACTGAAGATGCTTCTGACTACATGTAGTCTGAGCACATTTTCAGTTCTGGTGAGAATAATGTTATCAATTGCTAGGTCTGCATATTAAGACAGACAGACGTTATTCAAGGTAAAGTTCAAGAACTTCGTTTAGATGTTCATGCTGATGCTAATGTATCTAGCATTAATAGCTATGAAATGAATACAATAAAGAAGGGGGTGATATAAGCCCAGGACCTACTAACATAATAAATATACTAATGAAGATAAACATTCCATGAAAGCCAATCAGTCAGTCTGAAGACACCTCATGGCTGGTAAGTGTCTGGCTTTTGCATCATTAATTATTTAGCTGAGAAGGAATCAAATAATCCAGGAGACCAAGAATATGGTTATTTTTGTCACTACTTTTCTGTCCATTAAGTTAACTCCGTTGTAGGGAAAAAACAGAGCTCTAATAGGATTTAAAGGCAACATAAATGCATATCAGAATTTTCAGCGGCTCTTGGAGAGGAACAAACCCAATATTTTTGGTGTTCCTGTGAGTGACATAAATGAAACCAGGCACTAAGCACAAGTGTTACATGCAAAAATGTGCTCTAAGACACTGAGAAATGGATAAGCAGATTGTTTGCGTCTGGGCTGTGTCTTGGGAAGGCCTTAATCAAATCACCTCAGATTTGCATTGCAGACTCGCTCTCTGTCTCTGGTAGCATCAGAATTTTCTGGCCTGTTTAACTCTACACATGCAGTTCATGGCAGCAAAAAAGCAGTGTGAGCGGTGTGGCAGACAGCTGCTCCGGCATGCAGTCTGTCACTGGCACTCTGCAGTACAATGCAGAACAGGGTTGTCATCAGCTGCTAAAAGTCCTTCACCCCACCCTCTTGATCTCTTTCTGCCTCTGCGTGGTCCGATCACACAGCAGATCAGAGTAGTTCATTCTTCCTGACGTTTGTCACCGTACCAACACAGGGGCCACTTGTGTTAGTGGTTGCTACGAAATGGAGAGCTATCCCTCAAGAGCTTGTCTGAGGTTGCTCATTTCACAGAGGTTATAGAAGGTAATACACACTTGATAAGCACTTGATATGAGATGATGAGACATGAAGAAAAACCTTGCATCACCTAAACATAACCTACCCAATGAGTTCTGTCTTGCTTTCGTAATAGAGACTATTGGAGGCACATCCCATACCTGCTGCGCGTTGCCGCAATTCGATTTGATACTGTTCCTGTCCCTCGCGGACCTCAGTCATCACAAAGAGTTGTTGCAAATATCAGTTCCAATTTGCTTTCATCCAGAATGATGTTTATTCAATTAAATGATTGTGCCTACATCTTTCTTAATTTTAATATGTTTTTTGAAGATTAAATACAAATGACCAGGGGTTCAAGAGACACAGAAGATTAGAGTGTAGCTGTTCCCTGATGCTCCAGTAGCATGTTTGTGCAGCAGCTCTGTGATATATAACAACTTGCTCTATGGCTCCCAGGGTGGGGAGGCATTGCCAGGGAGCCACTTTCCTGTCAGATGCTGCCACAGCACTTGGAGGTTTCTACAAGAGAAGGACGTGGCAGTGTTCGATGAGGGAGTGTGAAGTGTTGCACTGAACCTACTGTGAGGTGGCCCAAAGTGGCAAACCAGGTTCATGGCAACAAACCACAGCCGTTAGCATGGTATTTACACTGAGGCCACAGAGTCTGAGAGCGCTCACTTGTACTGGACACTGTGCTGTGACTACGGGGTATAGCAATTTCTAGAAGTGTCTACTATTTCTTGGCCTTCATTTCTCCTTGCTATTTTGCACTCCATAGAAAGAGCAGGATTTTAACTTGATGTAAAACCATGTAGATGATATGAGGTGGGTAACAGCCTCGATGACCTGATTGTGGCATTACACAGTGAAACATCAAGAGCTTGTCAAGGAGGGCACAAGTTTCCTGTCTAAGTGACTTAGTTTTCAAACAAAAAGTATACTATTCTGGATGGTAACTTTATGTAGCTACTGCATTAAGTGCAGCACTTGTGTTTTTAGCCATCTGAGCATTTTACATAGCCCAGTAAGTCTCCAGAGGTCAGTTGTCCTGAGTGTATCTGGTGGACTTTGAACAATGAATAATTGAATATGATTTTTTTAATGTTTAGCTCTAATTAGCTCTGTTAATGTTTAGTCTCATAAGATGTGTCTAAGAAAGCATAGACTATAATTTCTTCCTAATACAAAAAAACCCAAATTAATCCATTACTGTCTATGCTATTATGAACATTTGCAAGAGGCAAAATCAGTCCTAACAAGAGTATTTTTTGAAAGCTCTTAGTCTCTTAGCATCCCTCAAAAGCTGCTAAGAACATCATTACTGGGACACTCTGTTATGGCCTTTTAATCTCCTTTTTTACTAACTGACTTGGTTAATCATAGAATCATAGAATCATTAAGGTTGGAAAAGACCTTGAAGATCATCGAGGCCAACCGTCAACCCAACACCACCATGCCCACTACACCGTGTCCCTAAGCGCCTCATCTACACGTCTTTTAAATACTTCCAGGGATGGTGACTCCACCACTTCCCTGGGCAGCCTGTTCCAAGGCCTGACCACTCTTTCAGTAAAGAAATTTCTCCTAATGTCCAACCTAAACCTCCCTTGGTGCAACTTGAGGCCATTTCCTCTCGTCCTATCGCTAGTTACTTGGGAGAAGAGACCAACACCCACCTCGCTACAACCTCCTTTCAGGTAGCTGTAGAGCGCGATGAGGTCCCCCCTCAACCTCCTCTTCTCCAGTTTCCTCAGCCGCTCCTCATAAGACTTGTGCTCCAGGCCCTTCACCAGCTTCGTTGCCCTTCTCTGGACACGCTCCAGCACCTCCATGTCCTTCTTGTAGTGAGGGGCCCAGAACTGAACACAGGATTCGAGGTGCGGCCTCACCAGTGCCGAGTACAGGGGCATGATCACCTCCCTGCTCCTGCTGGCCACACTATTTCTGATACAGGCCAGGATGCCATTGGCCGCCTTGGCCACCTGGGCACACTGCCGGCTCATGTTCAGAAGCAGTATACTCAGTGGGATGGGTCAAGGCTTTATTTCAGTAGTATATGGTATTTGCATGGGAATCTTTACTCTTTTAGTGCTTTTAAGTGCCTCAGAGGAATGTTTCTAGAGAGTTCCTAAAAAGCAATATTCTTCCCTCCCTCCCCTTTCCTTCTCTCTCTTTTTTTTTTCCCTCTCTCCCCTGTGTATGTGTGTGCATGTGTACGTTTTAGGTGAACAGCTAACCTGTCCATGTGTTTGGAAAGCTTTCAAAAAATACTCTTGTTAGGACTGATTTTGCCTCTTGGTTTAAGGAGCAATAGCAAAATCAGAAAGCTCATCCTGACAGTGAATGATGCAGTAGGACATGGGATGCAGAAAACTGGATTTGAAACACATCAATACCTGTCAAAACATATGTTAGTAAATTCTCAAGCTATAAACAAAGGCTTTTTTTTTCCTGCAGTACAGACCAAATTTAGAGCCTGTAAGGAACATAATTTTAAAAAACGCTGGTGGTTTTTTTTTTGTGTGGTTGTTATTAAATGAATGCATGGAAAGTAATTTGAAGTCTTCAAGTAGAAACATCTATTCAAAGAGAATAGATATCCATCAAAAATAAAAGGAACCTATAAATTCTGAGACAAGTGTTTTGATCATGTCTTACTGAAGATGGGTGCAGAATGTCTAACTATCATTTTTCCAGGATTTGTACAATCACATATTCACAGAAGAAAGCCTCTTGAATCTTTCTCAACATTTTCTCAGCCTGGAAACTCTTGAGAACCAGGTTTGACTACCTGGGAAGAGCAGGCATACAGAGCTAGCTATAGAAACATTCATTCTCATCCTCTGCTGTACACACAGTTGCTGTGGCTCAGGTGTGTATTATTTTGTTTGTTGTCTACCCCACAGCCTTACTGCTATTTCTGCTGACAGAGATCGTTTTGTTGTTTCTAGAATTCAGTCTGGGAGTCTTTTTCTAGAACCACATGAGTGTAGTTTCTTGGCTGGTTATCTAGATATTTCAAACTCTAAATTTATCACAGTCTCTACCCTTAAGTCTCAACTGATTATTTTTCTTTCAATGGTTGCTCTTTCACCCCCCCTTCCACACTTTTCCCCATGCCTCTCAAGCATGCTTACTCTGGTCCCGATGCTCACAGGGAAGAAAAAAGCAAGAACAGTGCTCTCTCTGGGCATGGCCCAGAACTCCTTTAAGTTAAAAACCATAACATGTTCAAGCTTAAAATCCCTGATGCATGTTCTCCCTATTTTCTTTATCTTTATTACGTATCCTCAGATAGCCCCTAGACACTCAGAACTGACTGTCTGGGTGTTCAGAAGAGGATAACGAATCAGAAGCCTCCCTAAATAATTCTATAAACTTTTGACCAATAATCTAAAGCAAAGTCTGTACTAACAATGTCACCAACCCTGTGTTCCTACTATGCTTGACAGTGTATCTCGTTAAACATCAGAAAACCCCTGAAATATTTCAATGATGTTGTTTATTGCAACATATAATTGCATATTAAACTGTTTTATATTCCAGTTGATAAAGCAGTTATTCACCTACGACTGTAAAAGCCTATGTTATTCACCTATGACTGTACAAGTAAATTGGTAAATTTACAGAAAAACCTGTAAACATCAATACGGTGCTAAATTCTAATAAAAGAGGAAGGAGGCTGGAAGCTGATAAGAAAGGTGGTGACTCAGAGAAGCAAGATACTTCAGGCAAGAGTAAGCAGAGAGCAATGAGTCGTGAAGAAAGAACCTAAACATTTTCAGAAATTTTAATGCAGATATTAAAGCTGTGGATGAGAGCTTTAAATAACACAGCTGGAACATAAGTAGTACTAAGAACACCATACATCTGGCATCAGTTAGGGGGATTAATCTTCATATAACTAGATGTATTAACCCCTATATTTATGTAAGGATAAAATCTTATGTTTGAAAGTCTCCAATGTGTTATGCATAAAGACTCTGTTTTTCCTTCTGTTGGTTTTACCACAGCTGTGAGAAAAAAAAAAAAAAGACATTGTAAAATTAAACAAGAAGGGTGAGTAGGTGTTCAGGGGTGAAACAGGGTGAGTTAATTCTTCCTCATACTGCTGAGCTGTCAAGTAATGGGTTGATTCTGGTAGTGGTAGAGGGAAGGAGTATGGTGTCGGGGTTAGTGCTTGTGTAGGTGGCTGAGGTACTGTAGTGGTTAGATCCAAAAACAGTACAGGAAAAAGTTCTGGCATTTCCTTCCCTCACCCAGCTCTCACTCTGACCTTCATCAGCTGGTGCTTCATGCTCAAGTCTCTTGAGAGCAGATGCCACCAATCATTCCAAATTATAGGATATTTTGTGATATAAAGGCTTGCTGTGTATAACAGACATTTTAACTGCTGCTATTGGCAAAAGCCATCTTTAGCACCATCTCAAAGAAATATTCCTTTCTTTGCTGCAGGCAGAGATCTCTGAAGGAAGGGTATTCTCTGGGCAACAAGTTGTACATAAGTACTTGGCTAACTGGGGTGCAGATGTGCTGGGCTGCTCTCCACCATGGTGAAGGGGAAAACGTGGAGCACGTGGACAGGAGAAGGAAGCCAGCATCCTTCAGCCCTCAGCCCTTACAGAAAAACATGTCTGATCTGGTTTCTGATGGCTTCAGGGAAATCTGTTGTCACAATCTGCTTCTACTTGAATGGAAACTGTCTAAGTTTAATTGTTTTCTTTTGTCCCTGAGCTAAGACACTACCCTGGCAGCAAAACACTGGGAGTCACATCCAGTTTAGCATTTATGGTACAGCAAGCCCACTACATCAACAAGAGTTAAGCTGTTCACAAAGGCCGTATTTAAAGTATTTTCCTTCTGATTTAGTCTCCTTAAGAATCACAGATGTACTTGCAGTGCTTTCTTTAATCAAGTCAAGCAAAAAAGAAGTTATAAAGGCAAATGATATAATAATATTTTCATTTGTAAGGAACCCGCCTATATAAATATCATGAGGAATTTGGTACTGTTCTTGTAGTCCCCATTACTGTTACAGTGTCAGATGAAATGTTTTTAAACCATCACTGAATTTTTCGCAAACTGAAGAATCTTTGATTTATAAGCTCTGAATGTAAAGAGAGTCACAGAGATTTTCATATCAGTGAAAAAAATATAATAACCTGGGTCCCCTGGGGAAGTGTTTTATTTGCTCAGTGGGAAATTTTGTATGGAAAGTCTAGATTTCTTGCTTGAAACAATGTGCTGTCAAAGTACTGAGATTCAGCTGTTACCTTTATACGTGCTGTGAATATTACAGTAGTGTACACTTATGCTTCCTGTGGGGCAAAGTGTCCTTTAAATAGAAGTATTCAAAATGCATTGTGAGTGTCGTGTGTTTAAAAAGCTTGGTAGAGACGTATCTAGGTATTAAATTTGTGCGTGTTGGACATTATTAAAGAATCTGAAGGAGTAAAAACTGAGATATTAAAGAGGATATTAACTATTTTTACTTTTGATTAGATATGCAATATTTTAGTCATATTTTTATGCCAGAAAGAAATATAGTTCTGAGTAGGAGATGACTGGTTCCTAACTGCAAAAAAGAAGACATAATAGGTAACGTGTAGTACTAGCAATTGGTGTATTTTGATGTGAATGAACAGAATAAATAAGTGTTTATGCAAATAATGAGCCAGAAATTTTAACCCAAAGAATTATCTGTTTTCCTAAACTAGTGCTTTAGATCGGTTTTATTTGTTGCATTTCACAGAACATCATCTATCAATTATTCAAGAGAGCAAAAATGCATGACGGCATCATCCACATATCTTACGTGAAAGTATTTTTAGCATGTATGTTAGCCTGTGTACATAAAGAAAGCACCTTACCAGTGAAATCCACACTTTCCCTGCTCAGCAGATTTTCATTTAACCTGTTCTGAATGGAAAAATAGGGGTTTGAACAATTAATTTCTTTTTATGAAAAATATCATCATTTGGGAAATTTGGGTTTAAAAATCTCCAGATGACACAAATTCTCAAAATTCCCAAACAGACGACTGTATAGTTTTTAACCAGGGAGAGAAATATTACAGTTTAAATACACAGCACTGCAAACCTAGGGGAGTCAAAACTCATTTGTTTCATATACCTTTGAAACTCGCAGCACAGATTTCCTACTGGATCTCACATTGCACTTTGCTAAAGCAAGTACTATGATGGATGACCAAGAAATGAATATTTCATCACGACAGCTTTGATTTTTAAAATTATTTCAAAATGCTTGAGTTTTATGTTGAGGCTATTTATTTTTTAATCATGCGTTTGTCTGAATTTAATAGCATTTCTAAATCAAATAATTGCAAATAAACTGAAATACTAGACAATTGATTTGATAAATGGTAGACAAATGATTTGAAAATTTCTCGTTTTGTTGTCTTCCTGTTGCCACTTCTTCCACTTCCCCCACTTCTCCCACATTCCCCTTTTCACAAACATTTTAGTTTTTAATAAATCTCCATTTTTTCAGTTAAAAAATAATTTATTAAACAAGAATCCTTGTAACAGTACACTGTAGCCATCAGTTATGTTATTACACATTTATTAACATTTTTACTGGTATTTGCACACAGTCCACTACCTGATTTAGAATGGTAGTGAACTGTGTGCACAGTGTGTTGACATTAGCTTCAGAAAATGTTTACTTTTTAATTCTAAAGAATGTGATTTTTTTCAGACCCTGACTGCTATTAAGTACATTTTGCAAGACTTCAAATTCTTTCGTAGTTATGTGATAATAAGTTTCGGTTCTGCATCTGAAATTCTTCCATTCATAGAACTTCTCTGAGTTTAATGGGATTTTTTCTGCAGGAAGGATTCAAATCATTAAGGACATATATAGAAAAAATAATTCTGTTGCTGATGCTGAACTGAAGGCTATTGTCAAAATTACTCATGTTAATAGGCAAAACACAGACCCAGCAAAGCAAAAGGTTGAAAATATTAACTTCGTTTTTGGATAGAAAAAAAACTTAATAAATGCAAGTAGACTGCATAAACAAGATCACAGTCTTTATTTCACTTCAAGATTCTCAGTTACTGCATCATCTTCTGCTTATATTTCTAACTGTCAGTTTGCCTGAATTACCATTGTAGTCTCTGAAAGCTCTACTGGCAGATCCTCACGCAGGGCAGACACACCTATGCCTTTCCACATATATTTCCATTTAGGCACAATTATCCTGAGTTACTTCTTTCCTACACACTCTATTGAGATGAATTTAAATGGCAGTGGCGCAAGCACGTGGCGAGTCAGACCCTGCCATTTGGGAACCCAGATTTTAGCTGGACTCCAGAACAGAAGATAGAGCCTGACTACCCTGTTTTAATTCCACATGCTTCTAATTTTTCCTCCTTATAACTCAGGGAGAAACGCTTTCTCTGGGAAAAACCCACAAGCTCTTTGGCACTCAAGTCCTCCTTCAGCTACTAAATATACAGGTAGTTCATCCTTTGCAAGTAACAATATAGAAGAGTGCCTGAGTCTCTTGCTTTTGCTCAGAAATATGTAATTCTAAAAGCAGTTCTGGGCCTATATTCATATTGCCTAACTAACTTTATTTGCATATTCACTTAATTGAAGTGATTAGGGACCCACTCGTGGGGTCTCTTTGTGATCACTGGAGAGAGACAGACATTGCTGGGTGTTTCTAGAAGTGTTGTTTGTGGTCTGCTGTGGTACTGTGGAGTGGGAATAATCCAGCCAACAGGTAGCCATCGACTGAACCTCACCACCTCATGTGGCACCAGGCCATCCATCCCAGAGCACAGGAACATCACCCCACAAAAGGTGTGCCCTCCCTTGCCTACCTTGCCCTGAGGTACCCAAGTACCTCAGGGTGCTTGGGCTCTACAATTCTTACTTCTGTTGATTGCTGGGCAAGCTTAGTTTTAAACTGTTTACAATTCACTTTGGAAATAAAAAGAGAGTAGTGCTAAATATATAAATTGTCTCAATGAAACAACAATAAAACTGATTTCTTTCTATTTCTTCCCCAAGGAACCAGGGAGGTGCAAACCTGGGCATTCAACATTAAAAGCTTGGTGGAAGTTCAGACAAGGTTAAAGGGAGCGTGGGAGGAATTTTAGCTAACATCATAACTGCTGATCCATAGAACACTTTTAGGGTTGGAGCGAGATTTGTTTTCTTCTGTTGTTTTCTTTTCCCTATTGATTGCTTGTTCAAGCTATTGAAATACTGATTTAACCGATTTAATCCTGCTATACTTGCAACATCTACATGGTGCCAAAATATAGAGGGTGTGGAACATCTGTAGGTATGGATAATTCCATTTACTGTGGATTTTCATGAATATCCTTTGAGATAAAGAAGCAGCCCTTAATTTCTAGGCAGGGATAGTGAAGGAGGAATGCTGAGACTCACAGGAAGAAATGCAGGATCCTGAAACGCCATAGTTTAGGTTTGAGACTGAAGTCACCACAGCATGTTTACTCCTGCAAATTAGTTCTGCTGACTTCAGAGGAGCCTGCACATGAATAATATTTACATGTCAAGCCCTCCATATGGTTGACTGTGCTGTTATCAGACAATCTGAAGTCTTACTTCAGCTGTCACTTAGCTGTCACAAAATTTGCCAAGTCTATACTAAGGTCTGGATCTTGGCCGGCCATGTGTGTGGGTGCCTAGAGCCATGCTGTTTAGCATCCAGCGAGTGGCAGGTAGCCTGGCTTCTCCTCTAACTGCTCAGCATTGCATGACACAAGCTCCCGCGCAGCGCAACATGCGGTTCTCATTGCTCCTTCCAGACCTTCTCTGCGAATGCAGCTCAGTAGCAGGACTGAGAGGGGAGATATAAAATCACCTCTATTAAAGACATTCTGGTTACTTGTTCTGGTTACTCATAGAGTGGGAGAGAGGAAAAAAAAAAAAAAGGAAAAAATCAAAGAATGAGTAGACGCTTGTCTTCAATGAGCATTTCATGTAGGATAATATTTTTGACACAGATTACATTTTGTTCTCCTATTGCAGCTCATGTCTTGGAGCAATGGAAGCACAGGAACCTGAGAAAGTTCAGGTGTTGTCCCCCTACTCTTGAATAGTCTAGGCAGAAACACAGATGCTGTTTGCTATGTTTTTGAGGATGAGGTATTATTACTTGGCTGTCAGTAGTTATAGTAACACTGCTTTCCCATGGCTGTTGAATGCTTGGTGCTAAAAGTTTCTTTAGTTCTGGCAATCTCTTTTTCTGTTTGTTTATTTTCTTGTCAAAATTTGTTCTCCTGAGACTTTAAAACTAATTTGACAAGTTAGCCTATAATTTAACATGTCAAAAACTGGAGGTGCTTCCACAATTTTGATACAGAATTTGTGTTGGTGCCTCATAGTTTTATTTATTCTGCCAAATTGTTTTAATACCCTAAATTTAGGACAGGCTTCTCAGCTGGTGTTGATGGGCAAAGTTTCAGTAGGGCTCTTAAGGCATGTCTACACAGATGGGCGCAGACAACTGTGAGCTTCTCTGTCCACTCTGCAAGCCAGCCAAAAGCCAAGCCAGTTCTGCTCTGGAAGTTGTAGAGCTGCATTAGTGAGATACTGTGCCCAAGCATTTATCTGCTGCCTCTTTGGCAGAGTTTCCAGGTCTGAGCTGGCTCTTGTCTGTCCCTCCTGGAAGGTGAACAGGAATGTTCATGCCTGGCTCTGTTTTTCGTCTGAGAAGGCATATCCCTGGCGGCTGCTCAGACCTTAGCTCCTGCTACATTTTAGTTCCAGTTCCTTCAATGGGTTTCGCTTACTGTTTTGTTCCCCCAGATCTTTTTTCCCTTCTTTCAGTTGTTGTGCTGACAGACCGGATTGAGGGTGTCCCCCAGCACACTCCTGAAAGCAGTTTACATCACCTGTGAGCCCGTTGCTATCACCGGCATCCCTGCTGGGGTGGGATGTAGTTGTGCCTGCATGAAGGGATCAAATCCTGGCTCAGTCGCAGGGTGTGCGACTGATTCGTCTCTGTCGGTCTGAGTGGAGGCTCAAGGGCTGCCCTTCTCTGTGATACAAAGCAAAACCGAAACTGTGAGTGGTGTTGGGTTTTGCTGTAAGCCCCCTGCTGTGGTTGTCACCTTTAGGACACAGCACTCCTCCCATGGAGGGGTGGTGGGGCAGTCCCAGCTTCATCTTTGAGCATCTCCTTGGGTGGATTTGTTTGCTTTAAAATTCACCTCATTTCATAAACCTTTCTAGTGGCTGGCTTGAAAACACAGGTGCAGGAAGACATGCTAACTGCCATATTTGAAGTGAACTCCTTTGAATGCCAAACACATTGTAAACAGCTAGTGCTGTCATGCACGAGGCTTCTTTTCCTCCCCAAAAGTCTCAGCAGGAGATAGGTGCTACCTGTGTCCTCTGTAAAGCAGGAGGCCCAGAGTTTACACAGTGTCTCCTGTGGGAGATGTTGTGAGATGGTCACCAGTTCACGTGCCTGCAAGGCCGACTGGTGAGAATATGTAGGTAAGCTGGATGGGACGTGGTGCTAGGAGGTAGTGCCATTTCTGACTTCTTGAACTCTAGGTCTTTGGCGCAGAGGGACAGTGAGGGGTGGTGGGTGCAGATCCTACTTTCCTTTTTGGATGGTCTGAACACACTGTTTAAAAGAACTGACAAAGTAGGTGATCACTGTGGGAAAGATTTCAAATACACAAATTGGAGAGAGGAGCAAGTTCTTTATTTTGTCCCGGGTGAACGCAGGCATCTGTGATAGGGACAGACAGTGCAGCCAGAGGAAGAAAAGTGCACACTGAAGGAAAAAAAAAATTAAAAAAATAGATTATTTACATGGTTAAGTTAAATAGAAATGGCTGTATCTGGAGATAAGGTGGTAGATAAGTCAAAGTCAAAAGCAGCTGTTTAATAACTAATATATAAAGCAAGTCTTAAAGCAGCACCAATAAAGAAAGCGTGTGCAGTGAAACCACATGAAAGTGGTAAAGAAAGGAAGATTTAGCAAATTTCCAGATTTTATAATTTTATTACATTTCCATGCTAGGCAGTGCTTTCAGAGTCTCTTGGGCCAGCACCCTTAGCTGCAGGGAAAACAGCGGTTTTTGGAATCACAGATTCCTGGGGAGAAGGTGACCAGTCTTCTCAGATTACTGACAACACTGTCTGGAAAAGGAAAAGAAAAAAAATCCTTACTAGTATTTTTCCACACAAAGTATGTATTTTTAATTGAGAGAGCTTTACCATGTGGGTGCTCTGTGTTTAAAAGAGGTCTGTGACTTCAGCATAAAGGGATCCCCCCACAAAGCTGCATTGAGAGTCGGCTCTCAATGCACCTCCCCGGCTGTGCAAGCCTGCTCCCTCTGCACCGCAGGTCCTTTCTCCTCTAAAAACTGAGGAAATTGATTCTAGTTTTTGTTTCTAAAAATTGATTCTCATCCCTAGAAGGGATAGGATTTCTGAGATCCATGTTTAGTGTTTTTGTGGTTTCTACCAATAAATTAAACTGGACTTTTTTCTGGCCTTTGCTTACCAATGAACACTCAACCTGCTGAAATTGGAATTAGACAAAAAAAGAAAAAGAATTAAATTCAGTCTCAATCTCTGCAATAATTAGGTAATGTTAATAAGATTGCAAAGCAAAAAAGTAATAAAAAATTTTCTTCTTTGGACCCAATTCCTTCTTCCATTTGAAAAAAATCCAGCTGAATCATCCCTCTTAACTTCGCTGGGGGCACGATCAGGTTGGAAATGCAATTTGGAAACACACAAGAGTCAAAAAGGGTGAATGTCAGTGCAACTCTATTGAGTGCAGCAGCATTGTGCCAGTTTTGTGCTAGATGAAGATCCAATTTACTTTATATCTGAATGTGATTAAAAATGATGACATTGCATTTATGGTCATTTTATACTTACTGTTGCAGAGACAAAAGAGAAACAACAAAATCTCACGTAATGTGCATGTGACAGAAGCATCTCTATTCACAGTCTTTTCCCATTTTCCACTTCTTTGCGTGCCTGCCATCTGCTTATGTGCTTTCTCAAATTTAGATGATAAGGTCCTTAGATGATAAGGATATCAATCTAATTGTTAATATCTTCCTTCTGAAGTATGGTTGGTAGTTATAATAATGATAGCTAATTAGAAGAAATAGAACATTGACAAAAGCTTTCTTCCCAATGATCTGGTATTTCTAGTTTGATTGGGTAGGTGGGTGCAAAGCTTAGATTGAGGTACTTTCTGCTTCAAGTATAACCTGTGGTACACGGTACTTTTGGGACTCTCACAGAGGGCACGTTGACACGCTCACATGACTATAAGTCTCAGTTGAAGGATTTAGTGCTGCACGGCAGAAAATGCTGCTGAGGGAAAAAAAGGAAACAGCATTCATTGCTGATACACAGAATTTGGTGCTGCTGCTGCTGGTTTTGCTATTACTGTTCCAGATGTTCAAAATGAAGCTTTTGACTGTCAGCTCTGGGGAAATATTCAAAGGAGCAAAGAGCAGCTAGCTCTGTAACTCCCACCGAGAGTCAGTGTGTGTGAGAATGTAGATAGCATTATGTATGGCAATAAAAAAGTCCAAACTACTTTTTGGGCTCCTGATTTTTGAATTGTGGCAGTGGTGTGTAAAAGTCAGAATGACACAAATGAAGTTCTGCTTAAAGGATGAGGATCACTCATAGGTACTTTTCTTCAGCTGGCTTCAGGAGGAATTGCACGTGCCATGTATAAAGACAGGCTGTGGACTGTCTGATTAGGAGGAGAGTGCAGGATGGGGGATCCTATAGGATGTTTAGTCTTGGCTAAGAGGAAGTGGTACATTAAATTACCTTCTTGTATTTCAGCATCATGTTCCTGAGGACAGAACTGATGCAAATCTACAGTTTGTTGGGAATTGGTGTTGGAAATTAAAGCCAGGCAGATAGGCACTCTAGAAACGTTTGCTTTCCTCTGTTAACATCGGTTTCTGTTTGCCTCTATATGAGCTGAAAAAATTGTTTTTTGTTTGCATTGTTTATATCTTAATAAAAAGGAATCAAGGGCTGTCGTTAAGGTTGATTTACACAGAGAAAGAGGGCCTCAAGATGAGCATCAGATCTAGTGAAGTGTGTCCCATGGTCACATAACCATCTATCCATCACCTTTCTTCAACGAACTGTCTTTCTGCTTCTTTGGCATGTTAGATTTAAACCACCAGGTGATACAGGCACTGGGCATTTTGACTGTGGTTTTCTCCCTCCTGTGTGATGGTTTTGATATTGGCTTCTCATGAGCATTGCAACAGCAAATCAGCACAAGAGGCAAAACACTCAGCTCTGCTTTTACTCCCAGGGGGTCCACTTACAGAACTGCAGTGCCAGAGAAGCCAAAGTGATATCATAGCCTACAAAGAAAGAAATCCCATTTTGTCAGTTGGCACAATGTTTCACGAGAATGCTGTTTTTGCCATGCAGATTCTTAATCACCTATCTGAACTTATCTGTATCCCCCAGTCGTTGATCCCAACACTTCTGTGAAAGCCTTTTGCATCTGTCCTCTGCTAGTCTCCTTCAACAATTGTCTGTGGGCTTTTTGTTTTGTGCCAGCCAGTTTGCTGCAATTTTTCAGGCTGACAGGCTTTGTGCATGTTCAGAAAGATTTGCTTTCAAATATGAAGTAGCCAAGTCTTTACTTACTGAACTTGCGCATGAAAAAATGGTTCACTTACCCATACAAATTTGCAAGCAAGCATTTGCTTTCAAAACGATGTCCTTTTGTGCCTTTTTCTCATATGCTCATTAAGCACTCCAAAGTGCCTAGGAATAGAACAAGGGATTTAAGATGCTTTAAGAAAAGAGAATGTTCTTGTTCTGTTGTTATTCATTTGTACTTGTTAGTGTGTAGAGATCTCATTCAGCCCCGCTTGGAATCGCTACCATCCAAACATGTCATAATAGACAACCCTTGTCCCAGAGATTTGCCAGGCTAAAGAAATCATGGGCAATGGTCCAGAGAAAGGGACAGCAGAGAAATGGAATTACTTGGCTGAAGGCACCCAGGATTTACTGCGATCTGGAGAAGAGGGAAATGTGTGCCTCTGCCTGTGCCATGGCTCTGTATAATGCTATAAGCCTGTCCCGTTGTTTTAGTGCAAGAACTGCATCCCCTTGCCCTCATTAAGTGGTCACTCGTGGGGACATTAGTTGCAGAAATTAATTTGTGTTCTATATGTACTTCTTATTACTATTTTAATGTTGAATTTCCTCTTAGGACTGATATTTTAAAAGCTAGTTGTAAACTCCTAGGCTGCCTGGTTCATCTTGAGGAACTGAGTTCTTTGCAAGCTTTTTGCATTAGTAGATTTTTGTGATTGGATCAAACTAGGGCATGTATTCCACTGCCCTAGGACTAGACTCTGGTTATAAAGCCACACGCTTTGTCAGACAGAACTGCACCAGTGTGCAGGAAATGCTTTTCAATGTTGTGAAGCACGATTCTCCTCTGTCTGCCAGGCTGCAGAAGGTTGCTATCTCCACTGCAACCCACCAACACCTGGAAATTTGTTGCAGAATGAGTAATGAGAAAGAAAAAAATAATTTCCCGCTTATTCCTTCTTATTGCTGGAGCACTTTTTCCTCTGGATCTCTGTTTACAGAGAGTGTGGGAATCACGATGGTAACCTTTGGATGGCTATACAAAATATTTGCATTTGAGGGGTGTGTGTTTGAATACGTGTTAGAAATGGCAGTAGGAAGGAAATTCCCTATCCCTTCTCAAGCGTTACTGAAAATCCAAGCAGGACAAGATATTTCTACGCTCACTTTAATGAAATTCATGTGTTAAGGTGTATCCCTAAAAAGGTAGGACTAAAACCACTAGGCTCTTGTTAGTGGAGAACTGGTACTTATTTTGTGTGGAAATCAAACACTTGAAAACAATGAAAGCCTGGAACCTCAGAAGCACAAAGTCATCAAATTCTCTTTGCTGTCAAAGGAAAGCTGGTTGGTGAGTACTTTTAAGTACCAATCTGTTAAGGATGCTGAGTTACCTGTTTATGTTATTCCTCAGTCTACAAATCAAGTGTAATAGGCAACACAACCATTGGAGATACCATTGCCTATGACTTTGCAAGCACACGACCGCTGAAGAAACACAGATACCCCTCCCCCCCCAAAACACAGGCTCTCAGTGTGCTTAGACAGTGGAGTGGAGGAAGATGGGTGAATTACAGAGCTCTCTGGGAGCCATAGATAACAGAAACGCTGGTGCTACGTCAGGACTTCCTAGTGCTCAGCAGCTCTGCTCTGCTCATATTCGGAGTAGTGCTCCTCTGTAACGTGCACTGAGTATATTAGACTTGTTAGGACCTCTGACAAAACAAAGCAGGACAAAAAATTTTTGTTTGCATATATGTACATATATGATTGTATTTGTGCACAAATCCAGTGGCAAACTGTTGCATGTCCCATCCTCTTTGAAGTTACAATGTAATGAAACGTAAATGTGAGGACATGATTGCACTCATTTATGTATCTTGCCTGCAATAGTTATGATTGGGATGACATATACATTTAGCAAATAAAACTTGCTCAAGTATCCTTATTCCTGGAGAACCATGGGAATTGCCACATTATTACTCTGGTGTAATACTACCCTGATCAGTATCAATACTTCAAAGTGAAATAGCATAAAAGCTAACTGTACTTAAGTAACTGATTTTTGATTGCCTGACAAATGTAAAAAAATAGGATTTTTTTTTGAGGTTTCTCTCCAAAATCAGATCAAATTCAAGAAAAATTAGTGGTTTTTATCACTTTCAAAGAAAGAGGCATTTTGAAAATATGAGAATAAAATACTTTAATATTTTTTAAAAATGCATTTTTTTTCCAACTGGAAATTTCACCCAGTTGCACTTGAATTTGTGAGTATCTATTCACATCAATTGATCAGGTGAGATCAGGTAAGGTACGTGCTTTATGAATAAGTTATTTGGATGAATAATTTCACTAAACCTTGAAGAAAACAAATTAAACCCCAATAATTTCACCCCTAGCCTTCTGCTTCTGGCTAGTGCTTCTGATCTGAGCCATGACAATGGCTGTCACTTGTCTGTAGGACAAAAATGTCTATATTTTTTCTAAGTAAAGCTGGAGATAGTAATTTTATTATGCATGTTGGATGCTTTATATAGCTCTCTTAGACTTGCTGACATAATGATGTGTTGTAGCAATACTTTTCCTAGATTAGTATTGTAGCATGTAAAAAATTATGTCCTTTTAGTAGATTTTCTTGTTTCCGTGAGCAATGCTTTAGAGATTTAAAAAATGTTATTGGATTTACCTATAAAGATAACGAGTTTTGTTCCTGTGGCACCAACTGTGAGAGTATATTCATTATTTATACACAGACAGTAGAGCTAAAAATGACAACTGTGAAGTGTTGACAAAAGCAAAAAATTGCACTCCGTATATTTGTACTTTCCCAGACAAATGAGAGCATATTAATAAGTTTCGACTTAATCTCAGTATAATGTGTATATATATAAGTCTCTGAGCCTTGCACAGCAGCTGTTGTATCAATCATTACGACAAATTCCTTTGCCTTGATAAATTCATTTATACCGTATTTCGATGATATTACAGGATCATTCTACACAGGAGAGTAGCTACTTTAGGTCAAAAAAGATTAGTGGCTCTCTGGTTTCTTGAGTAAAGGCCAACTGCATTTTATTTTTGAAGGCAAAAGACAACTATTCTCTCTCATGTTCCCTTGCATTTGTCTAAAAGTGTTACCCAGAACCAGGAGAGCTTTGACTTTCCTGCTGGCCGGTACCGTCAGACCCAGGGCACGTGTTGTCACGTCTCACTGTGTCAGGTGAGCTGCTCCGCGTCTTTTGTTTTGGAGCATCTAATCACGACGAACACTGTTTGAAGTCAAAACTGAGCAGATGTGGCTCCAAACTTTCTCTGTTGGTCCACGGGCAGGGCACAGCTAAAAGAGCAGCACAACTGGAGTGCAGCAGGGCTGATCGAGGGACCAGCTGCTGAGGTAGAATTAAACTTAGGGTCAGGAATTAAGCTTGGCAGAAGATTAATAATTTGCCTTGGAAACAGCAGAGAGGGTAAAAACAGCATCAGAGATTTTGCTTGGCAATTTTGGCATCTGGGAGGAGGAATCTGAAAAAAACATCCTATGTTGGGCCTTATGCATCGAGGAATGGAATATTAACTGTCCGACACAGCCCCTGAGGTGGGTATCACGGTCCCCGTGGATGGCTGGTTTCCTCGGGATCTGGTGGTGCTGATTGATCGAGCTGTCACAGCCCCTTATGTGTCAGAGCCAGGGGAGGCCTGCGAGGAAAAATTTTAATGGTGCTTGTCGTCAAAGAAAAATGTTGTGCTTCTTGCTTCAGTGGCCCTGTTGACACCATCAACATGGCGCCTGCACTCATCCTGTCTAGGATCATGGCAAGCTTCCTCTTGTCGGCCTGATCTTTGCTGGCGCTTCACGTAGCTCCTGTTCACTCGATGCATCTCTTCTGCACAATTGAAGGCAACGGAGGAACTCCAGCTGCTTAGAAAGATGAAGTCTAACAGCTCTAGACTACTCCAGCTAGGTACAAAAAATCATGAATATGTAAGATTCAAATAAATGTAATCTCGCTTGCAGGATGAGATGACTAAGGAATGAAGTATTTACTTTACGTGGGGGGGGTTGCTGTTGTTGGTTTGTTTTTGTTAATGTACTTTTTCATAATTTATAATTTGTCTGCATCCATGGAGCAGCTCAATGCTGGTTCCTGTCCGTAGGCTGGATGTCGGCTGGCAGAAGGGCTGGCGGGACACAAGTTTGTGCTGAAGAAGAGCAGTGCCCGTCCCCGAGGGGAGAGGAGAGAGCAGGCCAGGCAGAGCCCAGCTGGTGAAGGAGTTCACAGGAGCTGCAGCAGTGGCAGCTCTCGCACAGGTCAGCAGGGAGGAGGAGGTGGTGAGGACTGTAAAGGCAGTGTGGATGTTTTTGTCATGGGTTCTGCTTCCTTCTCATGACCTTGGAAACTTGCGGGGCGAGGAGGGATTGTATGTGTGGTAGAAACATTGTAACAGGCACGTCAGGAAAGATAGGCAAAGTTTTTATCCAAAACCCCTCTACTGCCCCAGCAAAAAAACCTGGGTGTGATTTGCATGGTCTCAGAAAACAAAAGAAATGTGGATGAGCAAAGTTGGGTTTTTTCCCCATTATTTCGTGATGCCATTTGTAAATGCCTGAAATCAAAGGAGATGTTCTGTTCCCAGCTGACACGAGCCTGGGCACCGCAGAGGTGCCGAGTGCAGCGGAGGGACCTGTGGGTAGTGGGGAGTATCAGTCCCTTGGACCCCAGGATCAGGGCCGAGGCCCCTTGGCACAGAGGACGCTGCTGGGTTCGGCTGCCCATTGCTCTGAAATGGCTGGGGAAGCCCCGACGCGTCTGCCCGGCACTTTTGATGGCAGCCTGAGGCATTTTAGGTTTAAGTGTTGCTCCATTTCGAATCTAGTGTAATGAATGCAATGATCTTAAACACCCTGGGGGACAGGAGCCCAAAGGATAAAAGGGCAAGGGGTTGTCTTAGAGGGCTCTTCAGGAACAGGGCAGAGCCTTTCTTTTTGCAGTGAAGGAAGATGTTAGGGAAATATCTACATGAAAGGAAACGGACAGTTTCATATCGTATGGACACAGGCGGAGGAAGCCACATCCAGGCCTACGTTTCACCTTGTGAGGGATGTCACTGGCAGGTTGTGGGTCTGTGTTCAACCTCCCTGGGTTAGAAGAGGAAGAAGTTATAGGTCCTACTGAATATAAGCTAAGTCACGGCAGCAAGAAAGATTAGCAGTAGATAATTAACTAATTGTACCTCTTTGCCCACCATGATAAGGGGATATTTATAGTTACTGTGAAAAAGTAATGCCTTCATAAAAGCAGAAGTGCTGTGGTTGTTGTTAAGATTACTTTGCTTAAGCCCTTCTTGTTCTTCTTCTTGACAGTGACACTTACAGAACATTTGAATGCTCTATTAATTTGTGAGTAACTGTCATTAAATCAGTGAAGTTGCAGAGTTTCCTTTCATATTGCCAAAGCCTCCATGAAAATAAATATTTTTTTGTAATATATAAGCACTGAGAAGTCTTATCTTCCACAATGAAACTGGACAGCTTGCTAATCAGCAAAACTTTTCAGAGGGACAAAGATGGGTTGTTTTGTTCCACAAAATGTTTTGGTCTGTGGGGGACAAGTTTCCCCTCCCAGTATGTTCCTCCATAAAAATTTCCCACACCAAGCTGTTGAGCAAACTCGAAAGTAGGAGGCAAAATAGTGGTAAAACTAGCTTTTAAAAAAGGTTTTAAAAAAAGCCCTATTTTTTTTTTAGTATAGCTTTATTCTGCTATTTAAAAACTTGCTGCTATATTTATCATTCTTCCCTTCAGAGTGAATTCTTTAACATGCTGCAGTGTGATAGGAGGTTTCCTTCAACTTTTTAAAAAAGTTTCAATGTTAAAACAGCACAAGTGTATCAGGAGATCTGTCTTGCTCTCAGTTTTTCAAAACAGCTCCATTTTGAAGTCAGTCACCTGTTGAACAAGGATTGGCACAATATGGCCTAGGGCTACTAAGTTACTTACTTGATAAATGTTATAGGATATGTGTTCTGATTATTGCACTCTTTCTTTTTTTGCTAAGTGCCTTACTACCAGGGATACTATCCGTTAACTACTTCTAGTTAATGGTTTCCCCATGAATGTGTTTCTTCTGCCAGAGCGATATCAGTTGAGAAGGGGGAGGGGAATGTAGTCTGACAGCTGTCCCTCTTGTACAGCAGCTGGTACTTCTTCAGCAATTGCAGAACACCAAAGAGAAGGGACAAGAGTCCATAAAAAGGTAGCTTGTCACATATGGCATTTTAGGCCAGATACTCAAGGGGGCATATTAGTGCCGCTTGACTGACTTTGAAAGAAATCAGCTGGTTTACTGTGTCTAAGGTCTGTGATCTTTTTAGATACCTCCAATCTGGACATAGTTTGTGACATTTTGTTCATTAAGGTTGATAGTAAAGCAACAAGGATTCTTTTAGTCCTCAAGACTTCCAGGAAAGACCTGGAAGACTGAAGCTATTTATATAATATAATTAGTTTTAGCCTCAGTGGAATGGCCCATGTTGAGCATCTACACATTAGTAAACACTACTGTTTGCCAAGCAGTTTTAGCAAACACACTACTGAGTTGTGAATTACAGCTTGAGCAGTACAAAGATGAAGATACTTTAATATTTTGGCCAACTTCAGGAACTGGGTGTAGCTTTAACATCTACTTCCTCCTAATTACGAGCACTTATTAGCAAAAGGTGAACATACAGTGAAGATCAGATATTGAAGAGGTTCCACTGAAGTTATTCGGTAAGTTCTAGACCAGGAAGTCCCTGAGGTGAAAATAGTCGGAACCCAGAAATGTATTCAGGGAAAGTAATATAGTGCAAATTTCCCCTGTTCTTACTCTTTCCAAGGCATCTATTTATCATCACTCTTGGAGAAAGGCAAATTCAGTCTCACCATTCTAATGTTTTTAAAAGATCTACTCCTACTGCAATTGTTAACCTTTCCCCACTCTGGCTCTGCATATCACAACTGAATAGAGACATCTAAGGCAAAGTCGCTCTTACCAAAATCACAGTTTTGTGCAGATACTAGGAGTTAGTTTTCAACCGTAATGAATTAGAGAAGGGGAGCTGAGTCCGATCTCCATAGATGAAACTGATACACATGATATCGCTCACACAGAGCTACATCATAAGCTTGATGTAAAGACAAGATTCTGTAAAGAGGAAAGGAAGAGAAGGATCAAACTTTAAAGTATATTTGATTCTTCTATTCTGATGCAACAGTATAGGAAACAATCACAAAACCAACTGCATATGGTCATCTTTCTGGGGCTTATGGGTATCAGTGGTTCTGACCTCAAAGAATTTAGTCTATGCAGCAAGTCTTACTTTGAGCTAGTTGGAAAAACTGCAAATCACTTATTTTTTATACAACAACATAATTTTTGAGGATGTTTTTGTTATGAGGTGCTCTCAGGTCCAAGAGAGATTTCTGATCACACGTGAACAGGACAGCTTAAAATTACTTTGTGTCTTGAGTCACTACTTGAGATGCAGATAGTCTAAGTTCAAGTCAGTGCTGTTATTGATGTGAAGTAGGGATGTTGCCCATGTCTCTTTCACCTAGTAGGGAGGTCTCTTACTTTTGCTGTAAAAGCTCATACTTTTTTCAAAAGAAAATGCATTTTTGCATTTCATGCTGATCAAGACATACACCCTGCAACTGCTTGACTTCTCTGTCTGCTTCTGCTCTTGCCATTTTCAGTGGAATGCCTTTCTTGCTTTCTGACCAGCTCTGGCTAGCCATGACATTCATTAGAGATTAGTAAAGCTGGAAAGGTACTTATATCAGCTTATGCTGTATGAAAACTAGGTTGGCAGGCTTCATAACTTCTCCCTGACACCTGAATGACTGCTCTGATTTTTTCCACATAGTGACCAACATAGCAAGACAGCAGCTTTGATGTGTGTGTTCATTCCTGTGTTCACCAGTGTAGACTCATGTTTCTATTTCTTCATTTATGTGTTAAGTGTAAATTCATATTTAGTTGTTTCAGCTCCTTTCAACAAGTATATCTTTTTTCTCAGTCACCTTTTCAGTGCCAATAACAATGGGATTTTCATCTTTCATGAAGGGTTTCTGCGTGCTACTGCATTCAAGTAATAAAGAGAATCTGTTCTCTTTGCCCTTGACACTTGTTTTACAAAGGGATACACAAGAAGTAACCAGGGCCAGCTGTTCTTCTAATGTAAACAGGCAGAGCTTTATTGCCACCAGTAGAGTTACGCCCAGTTTTACAATCTCATGGCATGCCATAAATGTTTTTGCCCTCTGAACTAATACATTTGAAAGCATTTTCCTGCATTCTAATCCTTGCAGACTAGAATCCTTGCTGTAGAAAGATAATGTTTCCAAGTGTTACCCTCTAACCTAATCACTTGTTCAGCTTCCCACACTTTTGCTTTTAACCTCCTCTTCATGACTGATTAAGATAGTTTTAGTTTGGAAGATAAGGTTTTTCTACTATGGTGTATATGGGGAAAACACCTTTTTTAAAATCCAGGCAGACTGGGACCTGCAAATGTTTCACTATATAAAAGTATCAGATGAGGAAGGATAATTGCATGAGTGCAAACCTGAGTAATTCTTTAAATGCACTAAAAGTATGAAAGTAGTCTCTTGATTTGACATTAAATTGAGATTAGTTAAAAAATGAAAGCAGCTGCTTTGCCATCATAAACAAAGAATCCAACACTTTCCCTTATCTTCTTGCCAAGCTGCTGCTTAGTCTTATCTTTTAATTAAACCTGAACTTTAAAATACATGTGTCTAGCATGCCAGTTTATTAAATGAAGTATCAATGGATGAAGCACACAGTATTCTCAGCAATTAGCATTCTGTATAGAAGTTCCTGGGTTTTTTTTCCTCCTTACGGCATGGACACATTAAAGTCTCGTTGCAACTCAGAGTTTAAAGTAATTTATTAGAAAGAAACAGAAATTAAAGTCTTGTGCTGAAAATTTTTTTAGTTTCCACTAGCTTTATTTTCTATCACAAAACCACACCCAACCACTTTAATTTTGTGTTAAACAGAGACATTTCTCCCCCAAAATGAAACCCAGAATAGCAATCTCTACTGCTGATCAATCCTTGATAAGGAACTTGTAACATCTTCATCTCATTCGAAGCCACCGAGGCGAAGGGCTCCGGAGCGGAGGATCGCGCCGGGGGACCCTTCCTGAAGCGACGAAACCGCGGTGAAAACCGCGAAGGCAACAGCGCATATCCCAGCCCAGCAAAGAACTTAACAGTGTCCTAAAATAAGAAATGGTGATGGGACCACTGTTATTCCTGAAGTTCAATGTATACGTTGCTATGTTAAGCCCCAAGCACTTATAAATAATAGAGAAATTACCAAGATTTATCCCCAAATAACTGGATGGCCAAAGAAAGAGTTGAGTATATAAAAAAATTTGAATCGGTGTCCAAACACCTATATTATCAATAGAAAAAAGCATATATTCAGAACTCCAGTGACTTAAAATACTTTCACCACCTTGAAAATATTAATAAAGGCCCCCCTTTTCCTCAAATATACATGTTGACTGCTTTTTCATTTCTGTTCAATACAGCATTACATTGCAGTTTTGTGCACATTAATAATACAGTGAGGTTGTAATGCTATAATGCCTTATAACCTAGAGTAAACATAGTATATTGATCTAATACAGAATGACGTGGTAAGCAATGAGGCTAAAACAAGCATCTAAGAAGGAATTCATGATGGAAGCAAACAAGACTGTTTCCAGTAACTCTGTGCAAACATTAGGAAGCCAGTTAATTGGCAAAATGAATTGGAATTAATTATGCATGAATCTTGTGGCAAGTACAGCAGCACTCGACTCATTGAGAAATCATAGTTTGGAACAGAGGATGCCATCCTGACTGCATTATATCCTGAATGTGCTTATGGCCACTTTTTGGAGGATTGCAAGGTACATAGCTAGCTTTATAGAGTACACTGTCATTAGGAGAAATATCTGCTTTGCTTTGCTTGCGTGCACAGCTTTTGCTTTACTTCTTAAACTATCTTTGTCTCAACCCACGAGTTTTCTCACTTTTACTCTTCTGATTCTCTCCCCCATGATGGGGAGTCAGTGAGCGGCTGTGTGGTGCTTAGTTGCCAGCTGGGGTTAAACCATGACACCCTTGTTCTATTATTTCACATCTCCAAGAAGAGTCTGGCTCTGTCTTCTCTATGTCATACCACTAGGCAGCTGAACTATGGAATTTCCACTATTACAAGTAGTATGGACAGGTTTGATAAACATCATCTGGAAAATGCTGAAATTTCCCTCAGTACAGGGGTTGAATGAAATAAGAATGAGTCCATTATCATTCTGTGTTTTTGTGAGTTCCTAAGTTTCTATTATTCTTTGGAATATGCAGAAACATAGCATTTAGCGAATTAAGGTATTTATCTACATAGATTTTGTGTGTAACAGAAAGTTCTGGATCAATGGGTCATGAATGCATTTCAGTCATTTTGACCACGCTCTTCTTATGGTTAAATATTTGGACCCCAAAGCTTTCAGATTTTTTTTTTCTCCAAAAAGTCCCAAGATGCATTTGTGGCAGGGGAAAAGTTTGTGGTCTAGTTTTCTCTGGACTGGGGGTCTTTGTAATGAATCACTTTTACTCTGCAGGGGAAAAAAAAGTGCATAATTTTATTTCCAGGAAACAGATTGAAAAATTCTTGGCTCCAGAGGCAAAAGGTGGCTTATACTGAGGCTATTACAAGGTATAGACAGATTGAGTTCCTTTATTTTTCACCAACTTGAACCAAATGAAGTTCAACTTTAATTTTGGAGTATGAATGTTGCAAACCACAAAGCCCTGGGTGGTATTATATGAAGGGTATTATATGAAAGGAAGAATATTTTAGAAATACCTACATTATTTTTCAAACAGGATTTCTCAGGCTTGAACCATGTGAGAAATCTTGGAAGACGTAGAAGGAAATGTTGCAAATTAAAATTACCAGGACAACGCTTAAAAATCACACAGTTTAAAGAAGGCTTAATAGAAGAAGCTGAATCTTCTGCAATTGTGCATTTAGAAAAGATCTGAGATGAAAATTTAAACTATCAAGTATTTAAGACAGAGGAAAAAAGAAAAGGAAAAGGTGATACATATGTTCTGTAGATGCTTGCATTAAAAATAAAACTTAAAGCAAAAATCCGGGCACACTGAAATGAGAAAGAAAAGTGATAAGGAGAAAGCAAATGAAGATTCCAAATGGTGGAAGAAGTTTTAATCAGCTGTATGTGTTCATTTTCAATATAAAAGTCTTATGAGGGCATAGAAATGAAATCAGAAGAGTTCTGCTGGAAGCAAAAAAATAACTAGCAACAAGAATTAGATGAGAAAGAGCAAAGGGTAAACAAAGTGATGTTTGATGAGAATGTTACAAAAAAAATGATAAACATGCAGATTCATACAATATACATGGAGAATATGAAAATAATGAGAAGAGGTCTGAAATTTCAGGAATTATATTTTTAAAATTCATGGGAGCCGAAAGAGTTGCTTAACACTCTGGGAAAAGTAGATTTGATAGCTATGTAAAAGAAGAGCTGGAAAATTATTGCATAACTACCTTAATGGTGAATTATTTTAGAAAATATTCAAACAGAAAAAAGAGAGAGTTGAAAATATTGTGTACTATTCAACCAATATATATATAAACAGCTGATATGAAAAGTTTGTGAGCATTTGTTTCAAAAAGTGACACCGATCAAAAGTAACTCCATTCTTCAGTAGTGTTTGTGCATATCTTCAACGTTATCAATAGCTTAGACAGAAGAGCATGGACATTGGAGAAAAATGGACGTGGTTAGGCTTGGGTCTTTACTCAGTTCCTACATTAAAGCCAAAGGGAGCTTGCCTGATTCAAAAATGATTTTTTAATTATCCACTAGATAGGTGAATGAGCACTCCATGATTTCGAGCTCTATTGAAAAAATTGTTTTCTGGAATTCTTTCTCTGATGTCAGTGGTTAAAAAAGTCTTTTTTCTTTCAAATAAGTAAATAAATAGGCCATTTCTGTGTTGTTTTTAACATCCCACCATACCTCTGAAATCCTGCCATCTCAATCTTACAGCTCGAGAGTCAGCAGTGTTGTCATTTTTGGTCACAGGAACTTAGTTAAGGAATTATTAACTGGACTACGTCTTGCCAAGTCACTCACTTATTTTATTCTCCAAGGATGTCCATCCTGTCCTTGAAGCATCTTTCCATGTTATGGATAGCTGAATTATGGTAATGGTACTTTGCTGTCACATTGAAGGCAACATGTAAAGCAAACGCTGCTTTTGAATTTTTGTTGACCAGATATCATGATGGGCCTTTTATGACCCAAAAGTACTTTCCCTTCAGGCTAGAGCACAAAGGTTTGATGAAACTTTGAGGAAAGAAGGAAAAGTCTTGTAGATACAATTAGGATATCAGTGTTTACAATATAATTTTCTATCTGCTCTTTTCTACTCAGACTGTCCTGCTTAATTTTTTATAAAGAAATGTGCTCAGTCCTATTTTCAAGATAACATTTTGGAATATATCAATTACCATGATTATGCTGAAATGAATTTGTAGTTCAAGGAAGTGTATTATCTCTCTTTTCCAGGCTTGGATTACCTTTCCTGGGAAAAGAACAAATAACTGCAAATGTAATGTCTGTTAATCATGATAATATATAAATTGAACAGCTTGCCAGGATTACGTTTATTATTTTGCTCTGCAGCCATAGTAGATATCTCCTTTAGCTTTCCTTCACAGATATGTATTTCTTCAGCCAGCTTCAAAATAAAAATTATAACCTATTCCTGTAAACAGTGACACATGTCTGCAGTCCTGACAAGACATTCATGTTCAGTTGTGTGAGAAATGAGGAAATAGAATTTTTTTTTTTTTTACACAATAGTACCACCACATCCCTGGAAGCATTTGGGTCCTCTGCTCAGTAGGATAGGCACACCGCATAAAATATAGACCAATTTTTTTAATGTCACTGACCCTATGGCCACCTTCCTATTGAGCTTCACCAATAATTTTTGGAGATGACTTGCCAAAAATGTACAGTGTTTTAAATTCTTCTCCTTGCAGACTTTGTCTTTCAAAACATGCCTGTAGGAGAAGGTGGTAATAGCAGCAGACAGGTGCTCTCTAACTGTAATGCTCAGCCTGCAGCAAACCTAATTTCTGTTGCACCCTCTGCCTGATGATGTCTTTTTTTTGAGAGGAGGAGGAGGAAATTCACCTTCCCTTTTGCTGAAATCATTCTAATTAAATATTAATTGGGCCAGAGAATATGCCCACAGGCAATCAAAATTAATGGTTAAAGCACCCACGAACAAAAATTTCAGTTTGGGTCATGCTGAATATTTGGAAGTATTCAGTGGAGTCAAAACTGGAGCTGAATTCACTAAGGTAATTTGCTCTTTCTCGTGCTTATTTTTCTGTTTTATCCTCTCTCTATCTCTGTATGGTTATTGACATAGGGCATAAAAACAAGAATGGCTTCAGCATGGGCTGCAGCGGAGCTTGTCCCCTTACAACTTGCTAGCTAGGAAATTCTCATAGTTGTTTTTAGTTCAAAACCAGTGGATTTTTTCCTCTCATTAATTTATTCGCCTCTGGAGTCCATGTACGATCTTTATATCCACAACAAGCCAGTTACACTGGAAGCATGCAAAAAGCATGACTCTGGGAATAATCTATGAACAGCTTGAAAAAAATATGGGCATAGTCCAACACACAATTAATTATTTCCTTGTCAAAAATTAATACAAAGCATTAGACCTGGTACTCAGTATTGTCATCAAAGAAAAGGAGAAGAAAATAAGCATAAATTAAAAAAAAAAAAATTGTTCTGCTTGCAAAAGTGACTTTTCCAACCATCTCCCTTGCCTGGAGGCAACATTGGGAAAAACACAGGTGTTATGTCTTCAATACAGTGGCCATGTGGCAGATATAACTTCTTTACCAAAACAAGATCCCGATCCTAGACCAAGGAAAAAACCCAAGTCTGTAGAAAGCTCTTAGAGATGGGTGAGCCAAGGTAAAGCTGAATGTATGCAAAGCAATCTTGTTGGAGGGCTTTTTTTTTGTTTTTTTAATAGTAGTTTGAGTTTGCTAGGCTTGAAAGCCTGAAGTAATAGATCAGCTTTAAAGTGGATTTACTGGGTCTCACTAATTTTAAATAAGTTCAGGTATGAAAAAGAGTGAAGATTTATTCCTCAAATAACAGGGTAAAAGCACTAGAATCCTGGTGAGATGTGAGAAATCATCTCTTATCATAAAAGGAAAGTAATTTTTAACTCATGTCACCAGTGCATGAACTTTAATTATTTATGAAATTTGTTTGGAGAATACTTTGTTTCTAAACTGTGTTTCTTTATCACCTGTTGTTCTTCACAGTTTCTCAGCTACTTCTGTACTCTCTAAAATCCTGTTAATGTTTCACTTTTGTGGCAGCTTGATTTTTTCCTTTTGCTGTCACTATAACCTACTCTCTAGTTTCTGGCTACCAGGGGCCTGAGACTAAATGGGAGAGGTCTGAGTGCTGGTTTAAGGATTTGCATTTGACTGCGGATGAAAATTGCCTGTGATTATAGTCGAGATTAATGTCAAGGAAAGAAGCGCTGGTCCAATCTTGAGTTAATGTGGTGTGTCCAAGACTGTTAGCAGCAGTGGACCGATATGAATACTCCTGTAGTGGGATGATCCTGTTTTTGTTGGGAAAAAATTAATATAATGATTGATCAGACCTGTAGTGTCATCACTGATCTTTTTCATTTTGCATTCAGAAAAAACCAATCACCCTTTCATAACCACACACATTTTTGTGGAGGTTTACTCTACTGTTTTCCAAGAGGAAAACAAAGAATTGTCCTAGCATTACAGGAACAAAAATAATTAATCTGTCATGCCATGTGTAAGTGGCTTACCCAACAGACTAGCTCTCTCCTGTGCCATTACAATTGTCATCGGTCTGGGGCTGTGTAGAGCATTCATCTAAAAGGAAATTACAGCAATTCTGTGCTGTATCTCTCACCCTGCCTCAAAGTCCATTGAATCTAATGGGAGGCTTTCTGAAGACTTCAGTCGTATTTTGAACTCATTTTTCCACACAATTTTGAGTGTAATGGATATACGTAGGTGCTCATGAATATCCATCCCCTAAAGACATTCTGGCAGAAATTTCCTTCGGGCTCTAATATCGGAGAATCTTGGATGTGATTTTAGGTTCTTTATCCAGCCAAATGCAGAAAATTCATGAGGTCTCAGGGGTTTGTTCCTCCAATTTTCACAAATGTTGGTAGTTCTATCATGGTCTGCATTCTGCAATTTACTGATTATATCAAAGGAACTGAAGTGCTAATCCCAGGTGAGCTGCTGACTGTGTAATGAGAGGCTTCTAAAGTCTTTCAAAGTTACTGAAACAGGTGTTGTGAGGGATAAGAACATCAGACTAAGGCAAGAAAAAATCGTATCACAGAAGCTTTGCTTCCACAGTCATTTGTGCTGAGCAGATTTCCTTGTGCCATTCCTTAGCATGTGGCTTTACATCATTTTGTTGTTTTTAAAATCAGTCTCCTCTCCCACAAAATTCCAGACTAACAAAGCCAGAAAGTGAAACTACACAGACCAAAAAATTACAACAGCAGTGGCAGAGCACTTATCAGTCTCTCTCTTGAAACTCCTAACTGGGGCACTAACCTTTGTGTTTACTTTTATGAGACAGACAAATATCTACTAGGAACTAGATGGAAGTCATCCACACATTTCATATGGGTCACTGAATAATGATCACAGGGTAGCAACTTTCGTTCTGAATCAGCAATGCAGAGGTGAAAAGCACCATATTTCATTACTAATGCCACATGCACTCCAGGTTTCTGCTTTCATTTCTTCATCCTGCTGGTTCTATGAACCCTTAAGAACCTGGTTACTTTTAGGGCTGAGCAGGCTGCTTTTTCTGACCTTCAAAATGGATTTTGAACCTGAAAAATTGTCTGTTCACAGTTGCAAAAGGGATGCATCTGGCAGAGGAATTTATTATGTATGAAAAATACTTTTCAGGGAGCAAAAGAAACAAGTGCATAAGAAGAAAGACGATAAGCTATATTCTTCATTATATGATAAGAAACTACAGAGTAATGAAAGCAGGTAAATAAAGCCACTGTGACAATCAGGAAAGCAATAATAAAGCTTCTTTCCAAACAGATGGTTTGTTTTTATTCCAAGAGATACATAAAATGTTTTATTATTATCTAAATTCACCTTTCTTCTCCATTTTATGACATGAGAGGGAGGAAGAAAGAAAGGAAAAAGGAAACAAACAGCTATTTGAAAACACAGTGATGGAATATGCCATTTCAAAGTGTCAACAAAATGCCCAGGATTGGATACTGTTGTATGATATGCACTCCAGAGTATTTGGTATCTGGCAGGCTTAATTATCAAGTGACAGTCCAGTGGACCAAGAAATCAGGCTCCAGTAACTGAATTCTCATCTAATCCTCATACAGGCTTTTAAAGATTGATGCTGAGACAAAAAAAAGGCATCAAATTGTAACTGTACAACAACTAGAGCTTATTGTTGCCATTTTGTTATTAGGCTGGGTTAGTTTTCAGTTCAGGAAACCCCACCTATCCTTATGTTGCCTTCAAATAATGACAATGTGTGCTTACAGAACTCACTGGCGATGCTATAAAGTGAGGCAATGTGCTTGTTGTAATTCATGGGGTTCTTTCCAAGAGAATGTCTATCCAAATTTTAAGTTTCCCAGTAGGGAAACTGGAATAAAGAGAGCAACTCCTGGGACGTTATTTCTTGAACCTGAAACCATCTCCCTGTTGGCTGAAACCACTCACTGAACTTCCCACATCTTTAACTGTTTCTTTTGAGGCAACCAGAAGATCTTTCATGTTGGTGTTTGAGACCCATGTTTGGAATCATACCTTTCTGTCTGACATTTAAATGGACAGTGAGACTAAATCTGTCTTCATTAAATCTGATTTTTGAATCTGATTTTTGCTGTAACAGTTAGCCAGATGTGCTGCTTCGTCACATTTACTAAATAATCTTATAAAGACAGCAGAATAGAATTGATTTTTCTAACAAGAATCTATTCATGCTGTGAAAGGTACTTTTGATCTTGCTTTATTAAGCTTATGATGTTATTGCCTCTCATGTTGTGAGGTGCTCCAGGTGCTCAGAAGCCTTGAAAGCTGAGCCTTTACTGAGTTTCAAGGCATCCCTAGAATTCACCTAAGTCAAATTTTCTATGTACATCAAGTCATCAAACAAAATTACTCTCTGCTTCCCAGGGGTAACAGAGCCCTGCAGCTCCAAAGCTGAGTCCTCAGCAGGAGGAATTGAGCCCATGGTCATTTGGTTAATGGTGAGGCAAAGGTCACTCTGCATCCAGTAGGCTGGGCTTGCCTCAAAGTTTTGTGCTGACCTCAGTGTGCTGCCAGCGTTCAGTGCAGGCTTTTCCGTGCTAGTCAATGCACATTTCGAGCCAGCTGCCCTCTGCACAGAGCTCAGTGTGCACACAGCAGTCCCTGGAGCACCACAACATGTTAACCTACTGCAAAAACTACTGCTCTAACAAGCTCTCGGAGCCATTGGAGCTGCACTGTCCTTGTTATTGACTCTTAATCTTCATCCAAAGTCTGTTATTTTTTTTTAAAAAGGTTTCCTAGGGGCTTTGTGCTATAAGATAACCAGAAACAAAAAGCCCTTTTCTAAGGTCTCTCCTCAGAAGAGTGAATATATCCCTTCATATTTTATTAAATAAGTATATATCATATTTGACTAGAGCAAATGAATGAATATTATAGAATCTAATAACTGAGCCAATGACCCAAATATAAAGTTCTTTTGACCCATGGAGAAAAGAAGTTCCAATATAGCAATAGCAATAAACACAAAACAGCAGTAACACCACCTCCACCAATAAAAACAGAAAATAAACTGGTAATAACTTTTTCCTAAAACATATTAAAGATCATAAATATATTTTTAACATTTTGTGCTCAATTTAATACTTAGTCTTACACAAAAACATAAATTTTGATTGCTGAAATACACACCTTAACAATATACTTTACCAAGGGCATATGTTTGTTTTTCCCCTCTTCGACATTTTTATTTGAAGGGTGGGTTTCTACTATTAGTCTGTAAATACAGGCGAGCAATTTGTCTACCTCATACACCTGAGTAATCCGTCAGTGTGGGACTAGCAAAGGATTTTCTGGTTTGCAGAATCACCTTGAGGTATTATCAATCAACCATGATCAATCAATCATCAGGCAAAACTTTCAAATTTTTAGGCAACCTCACTTTGTTCCTGTCTTCCACCAGTGCTCACAGCAAAGCACTGTCAACAAGGGCCTTTTTGCAGAATAAACTGAAAGCTGAAAACTTTGTTTCTTCAAATCTTTCTAATCAGGACAGTACAGTATATTTATTAATAGCTGTTGACTTTCAAAGACAAAAAGTATAAAGCATCTTTTTTTTGTCAATCTCTTATTATCATTAAAGCTTCAATAACTTCTGAAAACCAACCTAGCTTACAAGTGTTCTCTTAAATTTTAAGAGAGAAGATTGTTTAATTTGGAAAACCACTCAGTAAATCCAGACTGGCTCCCCCAGTGTGTCTTGGCTGTATTTCTCCTGCTTTTTTAGATTTTACAGCAGAGTGACTAAAATTCTGCTCTTCCCAGGACTCTCATTAATTTTATGTACAACCAGGATCCATTCTCCAATTCCTTGCGTTTTGCAGAGATGACTTATGGACCAGCCCATGCCCTGTGCTTTACAGCATGTGGTCATGACCACCCATAAGCATAGACGTTTGTCTCCTTCCCCCCTCCAGGAGTGTGATACAAGCTTGAGTCTGGCCATGACAGTGGCTGTCACACTGTCCTGGTTTCAGCTGGGATAGAGTTAATTTTCTTCCTAGTAGCTGGTGTAGTGCTGTGTTTTAGATTTAGGATGAGAATGGTGTTGATAACACACTGATGTTTTAGTTGTTGCTAAGTAGTGTTCATAGTAGTCAAGGACTTTTCAGCTTCCCATGCTCTGCCAGGTGCACAAGAAGCTGGGAGGGAGCATAAAGCAGGACAGCTGACCCAACTGACCAAAGGGATATTCCATACCATATGACATCATGCTCAGCGTATAAAGCTGGGGGAAGAAGAAGGAAGTGGGGGGACATTCAGAGTGATGGTGTTTGTCTTCCCAAGTACCGTTAGGCGTGATGGAGCCCTGCTTTCCTGGAGATGGCTGAACACCTGCCTGCCGATGGGGAGTAGTGAATGAATTCCTTGTTTTGCTTTGCTTGCGTGCGCGGCTTTTGCTTTACCTCTTGAACTATCTTTGTCTCAACACATGAGTTTTCTCACTTTTACTCTTCTGATTCTCTCCTCCATCCCAGCGGTGGGGAGTGAGTGAGAGGCTGTGTGGGGCTTAGTTGCCAGCTGGGGTTAAACCGTGACACACACGTAGGAGGGAGTAAATGCTTCCAGCTCAAAATAGTGGTGTTTTCAGATGTAAAGTAAATGACACGTATGGACAAGGCAATAATTAGCCTTTCCTGGAATCTCACTGCCTCTGTTGGCTACTCTGATATTTTTCCACAGACCTTCATTGTCCTTGGATTTTAGACCTTTCTCTTTTTATTGTGTACATAACTTGAAAATTGTATAGTCCTTTGTCAGGTCACATCCGCTGGTTTCCTTGAAACTGGAACAAAATGTTCACGAGGCACCAAAAGGTGCTTCTTACAGGTTTCTTACCAGACATTGCAGGGTGTGCTGGATGTCTGCAAGAGAGGAATAGATGGAAGGCAATGTGCCACCCCTCCTCCTATTTCCTTTGCTGTGGACTGTGCTGCTGCCGTGGAGAGAAAGGGGGGACCAAAGTCTGCCTGGAAGACTGCCCTGTGCCAGGGAACCTCTCTGGGTCCCTCAGGGAAATGCAGGCTCCAGACACAGAGACAGCAGTGTGCTGGGTCTGTGCTGGTGCCTGGGGTAGCACCGCCAGATACAGGCATGGGGAGGATGAAGTGAGGCAAACTGACTATAGCTTAATGGTTAGCGTGTTTTTCTGGGAGGAAGGTGACCCAAGGTTCTCATTCCTGTCTTTATTTTCAACCCAGTAATGGTCTCATGTCAAATGCACGCGCATCTCAGGGAATGGGGTCTGAAACCCCAGCTCCATCCCCTGTAATTGCTGTCCCCCTCACTCCATGATTTCTGCACTCCTTGAATGCACAATGACCTGTCAACAACAAGAAGGGCTGAGAACAACCATCCTCTTCCCTCTTCCCTTTTTCCGCTTCATCCTTCCTCTTACACCTGCTGAGATGCTGGTTAGAGTCCTTTTTAGAGGCAGGGTAAAGGAGAAGAGATGGGGATATGGTCAGCCCCCTCAGAGATGTCTCTCATCTCCCTGCCAGGAGTTATGATAGGTTTGTATGTTGTAATGCAGAAGTGCATCTATGTGTGCATGAGGAGAAGATGGAGGGAAAAGATGTGCTGCTGCTGTCATCCTCCCCCCCCTTTTTTTGTTTTTAAGGAAAGCCTGCTGTCCTCCATTTAATGCCTGTACATACAAGAGCTTTGAGCAGGCTGGATACCAAGTGCATTATTTTGGGGGATTGTCCCTCACATCTTTGATTTGTAAGCCATCATTTATTTTAAGGGTTTTCCTTTATTTCATTCACATGAATAAGTGGAAAGCTCAATCAAGACCTTTGCAAAGCAACACAAAGCAATATTACTGCTAATTAAACTTGCTTCAGAATTCAAGCTGGAGAAGCTTAACCACAAAGGCTAACTGCAAAGATGAGGAAAGAAAAGTTAACCTACTGCACTACACATCACACATGAAGTAGAAGTTGTGGCTGTGCCTGCAAGCTTATGTCTACGCTTATTAAAATGTGTTGTTATACCACATTTCTAGTGTTTGCACTTTTAACACAGGTGAGGAAATGGCATTCGAGGAAGCTTTTGGAAAGTCTCTGATTTAAACAGCAATCATGGAATCACAGAATAGTTTGGGTTGGAAGGGACTTTTAAAGATCGTCTAGTCCACCGCCCCTGCCATGGGCAGGGACATCTCGCACTAGATCACGTTGCTCAAAGCCCAAACCAACCTGACCTTGAACACTTCAAATAATGGGGCATCCACAACTTGTCTAGGCAACTTGTTCCAGTGTCTCACCACCCTTGTTGTAAAAAATTTCTTCGTTACGTCCAGTCTAAACCTACATTCTTTAAGTTTAAAAATGCTTCCAGTATATAGACACTACTTTGTTTTATTGCAAAGGCTGAGTGAGTACTGTGTTCATGGTATGGTTTAAAGTATGGTAGGAAGCCAGCTCCTTCTGGTTGGACTGAGAAGTTTGTTCTGAAATGACTTAACACACTCTCTGGAAATTTCATCCAGGCTCAGCAATCTATAAATAGTGGGGCATGTTGGTGGTGAGGAAGCTTTGGTATACTGTGAGCTCTGAACTGCTGAGCAAATTATATGAGGGAAGCTTAGAGGTGTGTGATGGACCTAGAACGAATAAGACAGGTTTCCAGTCAGGTTATGACAAGGGCTGGGTGAGGGTTTCAGAGAAGTAATGAGGTGGAAAGATATCTAAAAACAAGGACATGAGAGGTGAAGATTTCATCTGCCTTCCTCAGAAAAATCCCTACACCAGTGCATGCAGACAAAGAAACCAGCTAAAAGTTGGATCCTGTGGACAGTCTTGTGTGTGCTCATCTTCCCAGGAGAGACTTCTAAGTAATGAAGCTGGAAATATTTTTACAGAAATGTTTCATTTTTCGTCACCTTCCTGTGTAAGATTGAGTGCTGTGTATGCAAATAAGTGTGTTATACTTGTGCAGTGCCTTCTAAAGCAAAGGACCCTACATTTATTTGCAAACTGCATATAGAGTGACTTTTAACTACCACTTAAAAAAACACAAACCATATCTAAAATGTATTTTCAGTGAAGCTTTTCTTTATCTAAAAGAAATGCAGCCAGGATTGCTATATATAGTCAATGATCTGTGTATTTAATGATGATAATACCCCATGAATTTATAGTTGGCTACACATTGACTGCATTATGTGTGATAACTAGAATTTATTGGCCAGTAGCAGGGCCTGTGAAACAGAGTTATCATGGTCTCAAGTTGAATCTAACTAGTAATGTTTTTTTAGTGTCTCAGATTACATCCCTGCAGGGACTATGAGCATAAGAGTGACTGTGATGGTTACATTCTATCAACAAGTTAGGTACATGCCCTCAAGAGAAGAAAAAGCTTTGCACTTTCTGTCATGAGAGGAGAAATGATTTTACATGGACCAGTAAAGATAGCAGCAGTTGCCATAGGGTTTACAGTAATTTATGCAGAAGTTTCCCAATTGCTTATGTTGGACTGTCAGGTGGAAGACAATGTGTAAAATTAATTCTAGCTCAGCTTCTAAGAACAAAACTCTTGAAACTTTTTAGTCAATAACAAATGCACAAATACAGAAAATGACAAGGTGACTGTCGCAGGAGCAGCAACAGTGCAGTAAAGGTACTCACTGAAATAGATAACTTGATTTTATCGCTGTAGTCAGTGAAATAGATCACTTGATTTTATCATCAAATTGAACAGTATTTTGTTCCAAAATTCACCATTAAGTAAAATAATACATCCTACTAGTTCAGAAGCTTCATACATTGTCAAAACTATATTGGCTAGTGTAGTGGGGAAAAAAGTTACAGCTTTGGTTTTCCCATGATTGGTGACATTTATACATTGCATGAGAACTGCCTGGTGGCAATTTTTAAGTTCTTCAAAGATGATAAAGATAGGGATGATGGAAAGTCACTTTCAGTGTCTGAAGACTACTTATATTTCTTCCACAGTCTGCTTTGTGGTACAGACTTAAAATTAGAATAGTCTGATTTTGTATGACCTGAAATTTATTACATAATGCATTCATTGAAGAGTCAGTTACAATAAAAAATTGATGAAAAATCCATTAAAGTTAATTCTTATCTATCTAAAAAGATACCATGGCAAAGCAGAAAAGGTGGAAATAGGTTTCTCAGTGGTATACATCAGCTTCAGTGACTTGACCTCATGATTTTGCCTTAACTGAAGAAGATTACCTTTACTTGATTCAGCCACTTTCTTTGAAAAATGTTGACTTTTCAGGAAATTGCAAGCATTTTCAATGATCAACAAGCTGGATATGGTGCTATTTCGTAAGAATTATTGTTTACTAAAAGACTCAATACAGCATCTGCACTTGCTTCAGAAGTACTAGTAGTCTAATGGTCTATCTTCAAATCTTAGTTCTTACAGTCCTTTTAAAACTCACAGAGTTTATTAAGTCCTTTCCTACCTTGTAATGAGCAGTGGGAAAAATTTCTTTCTTGTCTAAACACAGTACAATTCACCGAGCCTTCCAAGTATTGATTTTGTTGAAGATAAGCTTCAAATTAAAGTTTTTCATTTGTACACATTAAGAGTTTTGAAACAGATTTCAAAAGAAAGATTGCTTCCTTCATCCTATTATGTTCCTGCAGTCTACTTTCAGAGGATTCTCACCTCCCTTTTGGTGAATAAGTGTTGACAGTGTCAAAATCTTTACAAAAGTGAGCCCTGAATGAGCTTCAAGCTTTTTTTTTTCCCCAGGACCTAACTGACATTTGCAGAGCCTATGGCATAGTGAAGACAGAATGACTCCTGGAGCTCTCCCTGAGGTGAAATAGCTTTGCAACTCAAAATAATACTTTGTAGGCTCAATTGAGGTGACAGTCCTTGAGATACCAGTAAACTGCTTGCTCAGAAGATTTGTCTTGCCTCCAAAGTTTATTCTGACCCCAAGTGCCTGGAAGAGGTCACTAAGGGCTTTTCCATCTTTGCAGTGCACAGTGAAAAGCAGCTTTCCTCTACACAGATATTTCTGTGTGTCTCCCAGGCTCACGATGTAAAGGAACTGGTCCACAGCTTCTCACAGCACCGCATTGCACCACAAAGGTAAAAAATTCATAATGATAAGTTTTAGCTTTGCTGGTTTTCTACTAGTTAGTGTATAGATGGCAATTGTTCCTTATGCCTTTCTTACTGAAGATTCACATTAGATTTACTGCAGCCAAAGTTTCAGATGTAGCTGACTCTTGTGAAAGGGGTTTTCTATTTAAAAAAACATTCCTTTTCAGTCCATAAAGTACCAGAATTTCCCCCCTGCCAATTTTTTCAAAATCGCCATGTTTCTCTTCTATGTTTTTGTTTTGGGTAGTGTTTTGGAAAAGGATTGCAAAAATTCCAGGCAAGAAAAGCTTGGACCCCTTTGGACCCCCCTCCACCAAACAGAACAAATCCTAATATTTCCTGAACAGCTCTGCTTTGTACGTCTCTGATGTACACGCTTTGCATTCCCAGGCAGATGTGTTGCACGTTTATTTAAATATGGATTTATTCTCTTTGAAACTAGGCAAGAAATGCTATCTAAGATATTACCATACACCTCCTGTCTTCCCTGTTTCTGTCTTATCCTACTATAGCAGCTAATGCAGATCTTTTGTGAGGTTTTTGGAGGGTCTCAGGAAGGCTTTTCTTTCTGTTTCTATCCCTGATTACCATTAATTGGAATAAAATCCTGGCCCCAGTGCTGCTAAGTAACATTAGGCCAGGGACCATTTTTTGGCTGTCAGGCCAAATGACACAAACTACGTCCAAACTCCAAGGCACTTGACCTTGTGCCTCTGCTGGGCCCCATGCGGCTGTAAGGCAAAATTGTTATTTTGTTTGTGCTTCCTTTCAGTTTAAAGTGTTTGAAATAGCATGGGGATTATGTAGCAGCCTTTCAGTGGTTTTTATAGCAGTAACCTGAAATTATGCTGCATGCCTTTGGGTGTTGCATGAAGGTAGCTGGGGAGTTTGAAGATACAAAGCCAAGAAGAGCAGCATTGGGATAGTGCTGAGCTGGGATTTCACCCTGGTTAACACAAGGTGTATTCTAAGGGAGATTGCAGCTGGCCAAGAGTCTTGGAGATATTTTCAAAAAACCTCTACCAGTTTTGCAGAAGCAAAAAAGACTAGTCATCATGCATTGAGCACAGACCAGCAAATACACTGAAATGCAATGGTTTCAATTCCTAATCAATGCAAGCCTCAAAGGGATGCCAAACAACAATGAGGAAGAAATTGTAGGAATTGGAAGATATGTCCTGGATGTATCTGTAGTTTTTTCTGCAGCCTAATTAGAACACTCTGCCCTTACAAACTTCCAAGGGTTTAGAGACCAGTTTGTCTATTCAACAAGCATCATTAATAGGTACCGTTGACCCTTATTCATTTATTCCTTCTGCCTTAGGCAAGGTATAGCTTTTCTTAATAAGCTGATGTCTTTAATCTTCACCTGTAGACTATTTCCAGCCTGAGCTCTGAGGCCACAATTCAGATGATCCTTCATGGGTATTGGTCAAATTTGATTTTAGTAGGAGAGATATAAACCTTAATCAGAGATAGGAAGGAATCTAAAACATTTGGATTGCCTCTCCACAACAAGTTGGAATTCCATTTTTTTGCCTTCATGAAGTTGAAACTTAATGTCACTGTATTTTTCCAGCCTCCTGAAAGTAAATTCTAACCTCCCTCACACCCCTATGCAGCTCAGTTAATTTCAGTGGAGTTGCAGGAATTTTTACAGAGTTAATTTTGCTTGCTTTCCTCTCTTTGGCTGTTTAGCACTACAGAAAAATCTCATCCATAGCCTTCAACTATAGGCTGATCTGAAACAAAAAAATGGAGAACACAACAAAAGAGAATGTCAGCCTGGAATGACACTAATTATATTCTTTTCATTGGACTTTACTTGCAGTCCTTTTAAACAACAACAAAAGTTTCTGTATTCAAGATACTGAGCCTGATCCCTGTCTCTTACAGTACACTAATGAAAATGAAGAGGAATTCTATTGATTCCAGTGCAGTTAAATCAATGTAAAAGAAATTTAAATTGGGTCCATTGTAGGCAAGATGTAAGGCTACAACCTGGCAGGCATTTATGTAGTCCAACAGCATTCTATGTAGTACAGAATAAATAAATGCAAAAAGATCCCTATCCCAACCTATGCTGAGGTAATTGCTCAGAAATTAACATTCGAGAAATTCCTCATAGCGTGAAATCATTCAGAAACTACACTGGGGTGAGGAAAAGATTATATGTATTGTTAATTCAGCGTACTTTATATCACATGTGGAAATTCAAGAATATTTGTTATATTAGTCCAGATAAATGTGGTTTAAAATGAGCAATGAAATGCATAAAAAGAAATATAGTTGAGATGAAACAGAGGCTATGACTTTTATCTTTTCCCCTTGCAATCACTCACTTTTCCAGTTCAGTGAATTCTTATCATCCCTTGCTAGCAGGTGGAAATTAGATTAACATCTGGAAGGAGGACAATCTTGAAGGTGTTTCCTTCTGTCTGATACTGCTAATGAGACTCCGGGACTTGGCCAGAGTGCTAGGGACTGCACGTATGTGGTAGAAGATGCTCTCCATCATTTTCACTGTAGGTTTTCTATCGTCTTCTGAGCTCCAGCTCAGAAGTATGCTCTTTGTGGGAATAGGTATTATATATGCCACAAAATGGCCTCCTAAGACATCTGGCATGAGTTTGTAAATAAAGGATCAGTTTGTGCAAGAACTGCCTTTTTTTCATGAGCATTTTGGGGACGAGAAATAAAAAATGTGCCATTGAATACAGAATGGTGAGAAATTTCCTCCACTTTGACAAAAGAAAGGTAGGTTTTGCGGCATTGGAATATGTTTGAAATTCTTTTGTTTTTAACAATTCTTTCACATCAGTAAAAATCTGACCCCTTTCCCCAAATGATCTGAAGCCTGATAGAGGGGTTTGGTGCCAACAAGTGCTCAACTTTTCCAAATATATATGATGATATATCAAGAAATACTATATTTGCCCACTAAAATGATCTCTTAAAAAAACCCAAACAAACAAACAACAACCCCCCCCATTTTATTTCCTCAATTTGCAGTGAATGTTATAATTTTTTTTATTAAACATGAATTTTCATTTGGAAAGTGAATTCAGGTTTTAAAACACTCAGAAACATTTTAAATGGCTGAAATTGGAAAGAAAGATCCTCTTGAAATGAAAGATTCAATTTTTATCACATAAATAATATGTATTTACTTGCCAGCTCACCTGCAGTTTCAAAAATCTCCATTTTTGGCTCAGTTCATTTTTTTTTTAGTTCCCCAATAAACAGAAAAATCCGTAATTTCCTCAAGCATTATTTTTAACATACTTTCCTGTGTCTCTCTGTAGCCCTTCTTCTGTGTTCAGAGGCTAGGAATTTAAGCTGTTTTCTGTAGGCTGTTTTCAGATCCGTGTATAATGTAGTCTGTTGCTGAGCTCCTGCAGCATTCAGTCACTGACACATGCAGAAGAGCTTTTTGTGAGACGCTTCTTTTTCTACTTTTCTGTGTCTCTGCTATGTTCACCTTTTCCATTAACCCACCCTGATGGTCCCATTAAACTCAAAACCAAAGCTACCTTTGGTTTCAAAAGGATCAGGGTCTGGCTAATGATTAATACGATCTGATTAGCCTAATGCTCTGGAGCAATATGGTGCTAAATGCACAGGCTGCAAATAAACTGCTTTTCAGTAGGATGACATTGTACACTGTCAATTCCAGATCATCAATCAAAAGTCATTAAGAAGGGAGTGAGTTTGTCAGCTTTTCTTCTTTTGTTACTGCACCATTTGCTGTCGGTAGTGGCCTGTCTACCAGCTGAATAAAAGCTGAAAAATGAGATCCAATGGAAAGTCAAATGCAGATTTTCAGCCACACCAGTTGTATTAATATCAGTGGGGGACTGCACAGTTGAATACCCATTATACCAGGCTGTAATGTAAGCCTCAGGAACTATTTCTGTGTTCCTTTTGCTACAGCCATAATAATTAAAAAAGGAAACCCACCAGCTACTTTTGGATCAGGCTATAGGATTTCATGCAAGAACTGAAGCAACAGAGACCTGCTACATCAACAGGAGGCTGAGAATGAAGGGGCAAAGGTTTTACACCCAACTCAGCCATGGCTTCTTGTGAGATCTTAGACAACACTTGCAAATCTCTGTGGACCCCAGATTTTGTATCTAAACACATACTTCTATCTGCAATATGTTTTGAGATATGTGAGACTACCCAATGTAAGCCATCTGGATAGCACAGGATGTCCCACTGTTGTTAATTATCAAAATATAATGTGAAAATTGGTGGCAGACAGTATTCAGAAACAGAGGCATGAAGAAAATAATGGGACAAGAAGAAGAAATAGAGAAAATAGTTGGGGTTAAAAAAATTCAGTGTGTGTAGGGGACAGCGTAAGTCTTGCAGACTTTCATTAACTCAATTCAACTATCTTCAAAGAAACTTTCATTCAGATTTGAAAGCACTTTTTCTGATTCAAGGTCTTCATACGCACTAATTTTTTAGTAAAACGTATCTTAGATTGTTTAATAAGTGCAATTTCTCTTTGTTCCGAGTGAGTTTATGTTTCAAGAGATCCTCAACTCCTGAGGAAATGAATGAAGTTACCTCCATTTGTAAGTACTAAGGATCCAAAGAGCCTGGTCTAGTTGCTTTTTTTTCTATAAATGTTCTTCCAACATCACCACCACTACTTACAACAATGCTTAATGACACCATCATAGCAGCAAAATAAATACCTGTTATTTATTCCTGAATTCAAAAATTTTCCTTAATATGACAAATACTTCCTGCTGTGAAAAAATATTTTTTTGCTTTGTACTTTTACAAGTGAGTATAATTTGTGAAAATATTATTAAAATATTAGAAGGTAATTTTTTGAAACTTTATCAAAATCTTGACTTCTTAACTCAAGCCTTTGTCTATTTCAGTAAAATAAGAGCATTACTGTTTTTTATATTAAACCTTAAGGGTTTAAGATGATCTAATCCATGCCATCTAGAGAAAGTCAATCAATAGTTTTGCTTTTGGAACTGAGAATCATGAATCCATATTTTTGCCCTGGATGGAAGATTAATGAAGTTAAACGGACAAAGCCTGAAAACGAAATAAACCACCAGTCCTGTAGGCTATAAAGAAGCTTGGTAGAGTCACTGAAATCAGAAAGAAAACTCCGTTTATAGTTCACAAAGTGTGTTAAGAAATTGCTTAAAATGACATTAATGTGGTAGTGGTATCATTATCTATCATATAACCCCTCCAAGAGATTTCTGCTTCTGTGGATTTTTTTCACTGAAATCTAAACCCAGGGAAACATGTAATGATTAATATAATTTTCTTGCTGCTGGCAACATTATTACTGTACTACCCTCCAAATAGTAGCAGATTATTGCATAGTGGGATAGCTTCTAGCCAGCTGTTTAACTTGACTTAGCAGAAGAGTTTGCTCACCTAGGGCCAGTCTCCCAGCTTGTATCTAGTGAGGCATGGGTGTGATGCTGGTTTAGTAGAAGTTACTCTGAATCCGGTGTTCAAGTTTGGAGACAGGATAGAGGTAGGTGGTCTGGTGCCTCTCCAGGCTCAAAATCCTGATAAATGGGCTCAGAGAGATTAGGAAGGGAAAAGAATCAAAAATACATCAGGTGCAGATGCTTTTACAGAGCAAACTTCAAAATCTTGTACTTGGGAACAGTCTGAAATGTACTCCAAATCTCACTAAAAAAGAAAAAAAAAAAGGAATCTGGAGGACTTTAAATAGCTCTCAGCAGTCATTTCAAAGAAATAAAAAGCCTGGGTTGTCATGAGTAAGGACAATAGTTTTTGTTATCCCTATTGTTAGTGTTGGTATTATTTTCGTCACTAAGAATATTATATTGGTTTATACATTAGATTAAGCAGAATTTAGCCAACAATAACACCTCCCTAGTTTTAAAACTAAAAATTGTATGAATATCATATGACCTTTGTAGCACCTTAAGCAAATGACTCTTTGAACTTCTTTGAAATTTGTCTTCTGAAAGAGGTTTTCCTGTGTTTCTGTCTAATTTATTTAATATCTCTTTAGAGTACCTTCAGTTCTTCTCCTACCCTTTAAAGTTATATCCAGCAGATTCGTCTGTGCTGATGACATACTTCCCTGGAATCTTTTAATCTCGAACCAGGTAAGATACATTGATTTCTCTTGTAAAATAAATAATATGGTAATTCAGGGTGGTAGATATTTTGGCCCTGTCAGTATGAGTAGCAGGTTCTTAGCTCTATTCCTGATTAAAGCATTTATTTATAATGGGATAATATATTCCTTCAGGAGCAGGAAACTGTTTTGAAAACATCTCAAATATTTAGCTTTGATAGAAAGTCATATAATGAAAAATCAGGGCAATACTATATCAACAGAAACTATTACATAGCAAGCATTTGCTCTTCAATAAAATAAACATTCACTTTGTTTAACTAGTTGTAAAACATCTTAACTGCTTTCAAGTATACATAGTACGGGCTTTTATTAATAAATTGAAATTTAGTAGATCACACAGGTTCTGACCTTGTGGTTTTCCAAACAACGTGGGTACGTCAAATTCCTGAATGAAGTATACATTCACAGAAGTAGCATGTGAGCTTGTAACAATGGTATGCATGAGGAAATGTTCGCTCATCTGTATTTCATGCCCAAAAGTAATAGTGGCCTTTCAGATTCATACCATCTCTTAAACTACTACACAATCTGCTCATTGCAGAATTAGATATAGTAACAGAAATTTCAGTCAAACCATCTTGTTTTGCAGAACTTTTGGGGTGGCTTATTAAAAATAACCAACAATATCAAGTAAGTCCACCTTTATCTCAGTTCACTGAAGAAACCCTGTTGTTTTCGTATTTTCTTGTCAAAAGGATTTCTTTATGCAGTTGGTTTAGATGCCATTCCTTTTTTTATCTGTCCTCTTAATTTTTAAAGTGGTCCATCTAATAGGCATGACTGTAGGGGACGTGATGCTTCCAGCTGAATTACTTTCTTCAGGGAAGAAATGATGGATGAATTCCACGTCCACTCTGTCTATAGTAATAGATCTTCCTGCAAAGTCATCTTGTCTCACATTTTGTTTTTCACCACAAAATTTACTCCCTTCAAATATGAATAACCCGTCCTAGTTTTATGCAATTCTTCTCTTTCCCTGCCCTCTCCTTGAAAACATACTTGTCTATATTTGGTTTAAGAGCAACTATGGTTATAGTTTTAAGGGTCTTCAGTGTCAATAAATAATTTTCTAATTAGACATCTGGAAGAACCCCATAAAAATAGAGTAAAATAGTTTTATTTTGGGGAAAATTGGGGAAAAATCCTTAAACTTATTACTATGTGTTAGAATTCAACAAGAAAATTTCATCCAACCAGCTAACTTATTATAATGCATTTCATGCAAATTTTTTGTCACAAAATAGGATAGATGAACCCTTAGGGAGAACGAGATGCAATCCTCAAAAAATGTATTGTGATACAGAAAAAAACTGGGAAGGAAAACAAATTTTGTTACTATCACTGCCTGTTTTATTCATTGCCCACCTCTGTCAAGGTATGTGACCAAAGAAAGTGGAAAAGAGTTACAGAAACCTTCTCTTTACAGACTACTGAGGGAAGTGAGATAGGTCTCTGCAGTACTAGAAGCCTAGTAAAGGACTGTGCAAAAATGAACTGCAAAACTGAGGGACCTTTTCTAAGACACCTGTTTTGCATTTTTGCAAACGATGGCTTTGTAAGTAGCCAGTCTGCAATTAAAGTATGTGTTGATAGAAGAAATTTCCCTTCTTTGTTAGCCCCAAATTACCCAACTGGCCTCATCACGGGCTAATGAAATCAACTTACTATCTATGTGTTGATAGAAAGACTTTGGTATTTACATAATTAAAAAAAAAAGTTATATTGCTTCAGCCGTAGGTAAAGGTGTTGAAGGCATAACATTTACAATGCCCTTTTGTAATTATACATTATCTGTAAAGGTCAATGGAAATTATCATATCATCACTGTCGTCTTTGCCATTAGCAGTATTATAATTTTTGTCATCATCCAGTTGTTTCTAGACAAACTATCTGAGTTGAAATCCCATCACAACAGGCAGTGTGCAGGCTTACTATAACATGAAATCTTTGCTTCCACAACTTATATGATGTTGCATTACGATATCATGGCTTAAAGGATGCTGTAAAAACAAGACAAAAACCATTTGAAAGGAATTTCTCCCACAAAAATCAACTTCCCTTGTCATTCAGGCCTCTGCCAAGATCCTCAGGTCAGCACAGACACATAATTTAAAGAAATATAAACTTACTCTCAAGAGAACTTCTCAGGCCATTGAAGTTAGGCACGCCCAAACACCTCTGTAACAAGATGTTGAAGATGGGTAAAATAAAGAAAAGGGAGGGATTCGTGCAACAAGCTAGTTCTTGTAAAGAACAATTATTTGCACATTTCATATTTATAATATGTAGATTAACCATCCGTCATTTATTTGGCATCAGAGTTTGCATGTAATTTATTTTCTGTGGAAGAGTGATGCTATAGTTCTACTAAACTTAATTGCAACACACACAAACATTGACAGGCAGGGATTTATCAAGTGTATAAAATATCTTCAGGGTATCCTGAGGGAATTGCTTACTTTGGCATAGAAATCAGACAAAATCTTTCCAGTCTAATTTCCTCTTTTTCTGTGATCCACCCTTGTGGTCATGTGAAGACTGTGAATTTCATAGAATTTTCTGAATTTCTCCTGATGCAAATATTTTCTTTTATTTTTAGTTAGAACAGAGTGGAATAACCTTAATTCACTGAGGTACTGATATACACTCATCTCCCTGCTAGGTTTCTTTGATGGGAAGACACTAGTGGGAAGACTCCAGGAAAAACAGCAGTAGCAGAAAAAGGAGCACTTAAACTCTGATGGAAATGATGAGGAGGGAAGGTTTTCTATTGGCTGGAAAAATGTTTTGCTCATCACTTGTAGTGAAAACATTATTTCCGGGAGTGGCTAAAAGACAGAGAGAGAGAGTGACAACCACTGAGCAGTCACAGCATCTTCTGAGGAGACTGGTGGTATGGGGGAGTGGGATTCAGTTCCTGAATGTGCTGGACTGAAAGCAGACAAGTCCTTGAGCACTTGGCTGGCAGCTCAACTCCGCAAGTGTCCTTTACTAGCCTAAATACTCTTCTGTAAAGGACAACCTTTTCATTGTGTATTTTACCTGAAGGTGTGCCAATTTTCCTGCAGTGTCATGTTTGCCTATTCTTATTATATTAATAATGCATAATTCCATGACAGCAAACGTTATACAGTGAAGGAGGGGAATTTGCTGGTCTTTCAAATTACAGTGTCTATATAACTATGATAAAAAGCGCTTCAGCCAAAGGAATAGTGCTGCAAAATTGGACCAACAGAGGAAATTAGGACAGGAGAGTAGAACAGAAAAAGGGGATTTTTGGATAAATATGTTTAATAAAGTAAGTTTAATTGTGTTTTTCAATAAAAATGACAGATGTCAAACCTAGCCAGGAGGGACTGTAGAAAGATAAAGGAATATGAGCTGAGTTCTTCGAGCTCAAAGCCTGTGTGCATTCAGCAGTGCAGAAACTCTCCTTATGCATTAAAGGAAGAAGATGAACTCATCATGCCTGAATTACCCCTGGAAGCAGATGTGTGAACCATGCCCAACAATATCTAACTGCCAGCAAAGGTATATTTACATCACTGTTGAAAGCTCTTAGGACCCTTGTTGATAGCAAGTATCCCAAAACAGAGGAAAACTGGTACAATCTCCAAGCATCTCATTTTAGGGAGCCATGCAAGCTCCTTGGACACCTCTATGCAATTGGGCAGAACAGATCTGGCGTCTCCGCTACCCAGTCCCTGTGTATACTTGGTGTAACAGTTAAAAGCGAGATGGCTGATAGGACTTCAAATCTGAGAGCAATATTAACCTGGAATTTCCCACTAGTGCAGGATCATGGCTGTCTGAGACACAGTCTTACAGGAGACCAAAATCAGTGAGCCCGGTGGAGTCAGAAGCTGCCTGTAGCATAGTTTAAAGTTACTCCCTAACTAATGTTTGGCTTATCTTTTCTATTAGAAAATGCCGTGTTCGTGCATATGCAGCATAGGAGCTGCTACTGAGAGCAACAGATCTCAGATCAGAACAAGACTTGAAACAATTGGATACACAGCCCTCTTCCTGGATCCGTTTGCCACAGTTTGCTTTTTTGTCACTGTACTTGCTTTCAGTTCCTAAGTGCCAAGTACCTATGATTTTCCTACTCTAACAGGAGTAAGTAGTGTCTTCAGCTTACTAAATGTCTCTGAGGAATTCAGTGGGATGTTTTCCTTTTCACTGTAGTCTGCATTTTGCAGATGTGCAGTAATGTTAAGGCCTTGAGGAAATGCACATCAATGGACACAGGATAAAGCAATGTTCACTATGTACCATCAGTCATGTACTCTGTGTGAACTAGTACCTCTCAGAATGCTGCTGTTTCTTATATTCTTATGTAAATGTTGGGGCAATTTAAATCTGAACGTTAATTTTCTAGCTAGCCTGTAAATCTCTAATGCATCAGATAAACACTTCATGTGTTTTAGTTACTTTAAATATGGATCTGTATTCAAGGAACAGAAATCATAGTAACTGACTGATTGAAGTGTAAGTAACACAGCTTGAATTTTGAATCCAGTATTGCATATATATAGAATATTGACATTGAACTCTTCATATTCAGTCCACAGATTTTGGGGGAAAAAACCCAAAGAAAAACCTCCTCAACTAAATGTGAGTATAAAATTAAAGGAAAATATAAACCTGCCTCACGTGAAACAAGAGGTGGGATTTGCCAAGTAAGTTATCTGTTGTGACTTACTCAGCTTTAATATATATATAGTTTAGTTTACCAGATATGATAAGGACACAAGAGCAATATTTATGCAGACAGCGACTACAATGTGAAATGATGAAGCCCACCACATCCACCACTGGTGTAAATGTCACTTAAATATCTTCCATTATTCTGCTCTTTCATATGAACAAGCAAGTGAAAAAAGATGTTTGTGTAACTTTTCGTAAGAAAGCTAATGGGGAAGCTGACATTTCTCTTTCTGAAAAAAGGATGGGTTCCATTGGTAATGGTCCTATGAGCTTTATGCCAAGATTAATCATATTGCTGTGACACACACATCGGAGTTTGGGAATTTTAGGTTATGTGATTAAAGGATAATCATGGAGAACACAAAGACTCCCTGAGGATCAGAGAGCTATGATAGACGGAGGAATGCTAGTAGCCTAATCAAGGAAAATGGGACACCTCCAAATACAGCATTGGCTTTAGTTCTGCATGTACAGTATTTCCTCTTGGGGCAAGAAAGGAGTGAACTAGGGACTTTCAAACTAGGTTTCAGTAAGCAGCATATTCATCCTCTAGCTCAAAGCATTACAGATCAAATGTTAAAAAGGAAAAGCCTTGCAAACAGTCGTCCTACTTTCTGGGTTAATCAGACATTACCTATCGGTTGTGTGGAACCCTGGGAAGCACCAGCGCAAGTTTGTCAGATTTCCAATTTTTGGCTTTGTATACGTGCTTTGAGCAGAGATGTTTCCTTCATCCTTTGCCTTCTTGGTTAGTACCAGCGTAAGCTGGTATAAACAAATTTTCTCTGGAGAGTGAGGCTTTCTCTAGCCTTGTTTGGTATTCCTGTGGTTTTGCATCAGGGAAGCAGGAACACACATGCACATAATGTTTATAGTATTGATCCAAAAGGCTTTCTGGATATTCTGGGTGTCCACAGTGCTTGCCATATCTCCCTGCATAATAAGCTTTGAAGTTCACATGTTTCCAAGAACTCACATCTGTCACATTGCACACTGAGCCTTTTTTCCTCACCTCCTGCATGACCAAAGTAAAGACTTTCAATCACTTGCTACACATTTGGGGCTGGCAACCAAACTTCAGCATCACAAGTGTGATATCTGTACACACCAGATGGCAAAATCTTTGAACATTCAGTTTTATTTCCTGACCATTTGGGAGTATTAAGAACTCTCATGGGGAAAGAAATTGTTACGCACTAAAAGCAACATATAAAATAAGGGCAAATGCGTAAATGATTTCTTAATTAAATCAAAACAAACATTTTCCTACTACGTGCCACGGGGAAAGCACTTTGCAATTTAGATGATCTTTTAAAACTTACTGTGACATGTTTAATTCAAAGCAATACTGTATGTTTTATTTTTCAGAATGCTTACTTTTATAAAAGGAGTGCACAGAAAAAGAGGTGCCTTGCTCATATTTGGAGGGAAAATGAAGCCACACAGGCTTGCTCTCATAACACATAAACCAGCGCATTTTGTATTAGTAGGAATGGGTTGTTTTCACACATATACATGAGAGTACTATCTGAGGAAGGAAAGTGGGGAACCAAGTGGTGAACAAGTGGGGATAGGTCAAGCAAAGGTAGAAGGTGAACCAGTACATCAGACTTTCAGACTCAAACAACAGGGAGATAATGTTGTTACTACACCACCTAGCACCAAAGAAAGTCTCATGCATAGAAGTGGTCTTTTTCTGCCTGCCATTATCTGATATTTTTTACTTTGGAGAGAGAGTATATATGCTTTTCAGTGCTTGATAAAACGATGAAAAGCAGTAACTATCACTGAGCACAGATTCTGCTTTGAATCCAGATTCATGTTGCATTTACCTGCACAAAGAATACTTAAACACTGAATTGAGGCAGCTGAGAGCATTTTTAACATAAATAATTTAAAAGATAACGGATAAGGATGAGGGAGGCTTTGGGTCTTCACAAGACCAGGGAAGGTTTGCAACCTTGGAGATTTATCTGAAACCCAAAGATTTGGTGTGAAGTCCTGGCTTTCACAGAATTCAGTGGAGTTTTTTCTGTTTACTTTGGTAGGGCTTAGATTTTCATTTTCCTGGGGACTTAATGCATAAACTTCAACATGTGAAACAAGCAGGTATTTACTGCTTTGAAAAAGTAAAATAAAATGGAAGTGGTTAAAGACCTGAACACGACTGGCATACATTGCAAAAATGATTCATGTGACATGTTTATCGATGTGTTGAGGAGGGAAGGATTTTGTATTTTTGATCTTATCTTGGTTATTGTCATGTAAAGAGAAAGGGTGAATAAAAAGCTATCCACCCCCACATCCCAACACTATTATTTTGTGCTCTGTTCCTTTGAAATGGCTATGATACAGTTCCTATGATCCTTCAAATAATTGAAATGGTGTCTTTCCGTAATGTCTTTGAATGGCACAGGTTTTTGTGAGCCTCTGACAAACATATATGAATTGAAGATAATTAGACAAATCTGTGACTTTTGGAACACTGCAGACATTACTCCCTTAGTGTAGCTCTGAATACAGGAGAAAAAAATTAAAGAGATCTCAAAATATGTTTATGTTAAATATGCAGTGATGTACTTGGACTGTCAAAAAGATTTCTGTTTTCAAGATGAATTTACTTAGCAGGGCCTGTAAGATGATGTCAGGAGACCCGAAAGGGCTATTTCCACTTGTTCTGCTTTGCCATCTCTCTCTTTTCACTGCAATCCCCAGAAGGGTGGTTTGATTTTGGTGACCAACCTGCCTTCGAGTCAGCCAGAACCGGCAGACTGCCTTTCAGTGAAAATTCAGATTGCTCCGCTCTGTGCTTGGCAGGGCTGAGCACCTCTGGGATGCGGTGAAGGCATTTGTATTTGTTTTATTATACTGGAGGGCACTGAAATAACTCTTCTGAGCCAATGCTCTGTCTTTTCCAAGAATATCAGTGCCCAGAAAGGCTTACAAGCCAAGTAAAGGGAGGAAGGAAGCGTCCTCAAATCCATGTATTTCACAGTGGTACTCAAACTCACATGTGTCTTATGACCCTTGTCCCCATGAAGATCATAGTCAAGAAGAAAATTAACAGTTTTGGGGCAGAATTAGCTTGCCACACAACAACAGGAGCTGTTTTATTACCAGTTTTAAAGCAACTCTGTAAATTAGTGTGGCATGATGAATGCCCAGGTCCTGAACGTTTATCCACGTGACTTTCAGCAATACTTTTCTCCCACTGTGGTTTGTGGTCCTACAGGATAGCAGGAGCACTAGTACCCACTATTGTCCCACCAGTTCTTGGTCTGAAAATCTACTGAAAATGTGAGGTAGCTGTTGGAAGAAGATGATAGGCTACTGATCATAGTACCTGCAAGAGATGCAGTTAATGGTTTAGCAAGGGATTTTCTGAGTTTGGCATTGCAGCAGCTCCTCATAACTAAAAGTGCAGCAATGGTAGCACTAGTGGTATCCCTCCCCAACAGAAAAAAGATGTCCTGTAGCAGACTAAGCAAGGCAGGGACAGCTGTCACCATTACTTTTCCCATTCTGCCCCCTCTGGATGGCCACTTGGGAGCTAAAGGATAAAGGTATGCTCCTCCTGAGGTGCCTAATTCTCAGGGATATTGACATAGAGGCCTGTCAATAAAAGTAGAATTCCAAATGGCAGTGAAAATCTACTTCATCTGCAACCCTTGCATCAGGTCAGATCATGACTGTGTCTCTGTACAAAAATCAGTATCACAGTCTGACATTCATCTTCATGTGGATGTCTGTCTACATCAGTTGCCATCAGCTCTCATTGTTGAAAGAAATAGGTACTTTTAGGCTAAGATTCATCTGACTTATTTTAGACATCTTCTTCAGGATGAAATTGAATCCAAAAGTGCTTGTTCCACTCCAGTGATTATAAGAGGAGTTGGGGTGACTAACTCAGAAACCAGTATCCCTGTCTCACTAGATGTGTTCCACCCAATGCTGGTGTTACGCTGAGCGACAGCAGGGATCAATGAGACTTTAGTGAGAGGGTGGGTGGATTAGAAGTTTTCCTCATGACTTGTTAGGATTGATTAAAAATGGCCAGGAGAAATAATTGGATTCCCATCTCTCTCCCCTCCGGACCTCCAAACCCCAGTTATTCTCATGCAGAAACCTCTTGGTTTTGGCTTCCTGTTACCCTCAGACTCAGTGGAGGGTATACTTGATTGAAATAACAAAAGCAGAAGAGAAAATGAGTATGTCACAAACAAGGAGTGATGCTAAATAAATGAAGGATAGAATTTCTCAGCATCTTTTGAGACACTTCCTATATCTTCTTCCCCTAGAATAGGCCCCCAGAGGAGTTTTGTTTTCATGGAGTCGTTGCTGGTATCAGACTGATGTGCTGGGCTTTCCTCTGCATTTCTCTGTGTGACAGTTCTGAGAGAATTGCAATGATCCCTTTTGCCTTTGCAATCTGTGAATAGTCATTTGACCGTGGAGGGAAGAGGTGTCAGTCCTGTCATTCCTCAAATGACCATATGCAACATCAAGTTTAGCCCCAGAGATAGGCATATCAAGAACTAAGTCATTTTGATCATAGCATCATAGAATCACAGAATGGTTGAGGTTGGAAGGGACCTCTGGAGGTGATCTAGTCCAACTCGCCTGCTCAAGCAGGGTCACCTACAGCCACTTGCCCAGGACCGTGTCCAGATGGCTTTTGAACATCTCCAAGGATGGAGACCCTACAAGCTCACTGGGCAACCTGTGCCAGTGCTCAGTCACCTTCACAATGAAAAAATGTTTCCCGATGTTCAGATGGAGCCTTCTGTGTTTCAGTTTGTGCCCACTGCCTCTGGTCCTGTCACTGGGCACCACTTGAAATAGCTTATCTCCATCTTCTTTACACCGTCCCTTCAGATATTTGTATACATTGATGACATCCCCCCTGAACATTCTCTTCTCCAGGCTGAACAGTTCCAGCTCTCTCACCCTTTCCTCATAGGAGAGATGCTCCAGTCCCTTAATCATTTTAGTGGCCTTTCACTGGACTCTCTGGTATGTCCATGTCTCCCTTGTACTGCAGAACCCAGAACGCCTTGATGTCCTCAAGTTTTACAATAATTTATTCTGGCACAGTCTGGGCTTCTGGATAAACTACTCAAATTATCTTAATTTGGTAACAAGTTTTGGTCATTTGCACTTAAGCCAGAGCTGCTATTATTTAATATTTCTATTATTATTATTATTGTTGTTGTTGTTATTTACTTAATATTATTATCATGAGGGCATACAGTGGGACCCACTCAGTGCAAAACAGCTATTTAACTAATAGATATCCCAAAGTGTTGTCATCAGCATTGCTCAAAGGATCTTCAGTGAGGAAACTATATGTGACTGGTGTATTCAGTGTTTTACAAGTGTTGTCATAAGAACATTAGAGATGTGTAAGTGCTAATAGCAGTATGCATAAGATTGAAATGCTGTATAAGCAGAGTAATACTACCCAACTTATCATGTCCCATAGAACTAGATTTAGGTGCTTTGCTGTTAAACAAGTCCTCAGAACATTAGTCTAGTTTGTAGCAAGTGTCATTTGGTTAAACTTAATGTGAAACACATGGAGAGATTTTAAGGCTGGAAGGTGCGTGTGGGTTAAAAGCCTGACCATTTGGCTTTTTACGATTGCTTTATATCTGACCAATAAAAAAGGAGCTGCTGCTACCGCTGGCTGTGGCATTCTGACGATGCCCTTTTTGTCTGGGAGATGACTAGGGAGGGAGGAAAATAAAACAAACTTGCAGTGTTTGCTGCATCTGTGACCTCTGTCACTTCACTCATGGACTTCTGCTGACACTTCTAACAACATTTGTGCTTGAGAGAAGTGATCCGTCTTTGGACATTCAGATTTTTTTTCAGCAAACAAAACCATTTGGCTTCCTTATTTTTTCAGATAGACTGGGCTTTTTCTTTTTTTATATATAGGAAAGTATATATATTTTCTGATATACCTGTGGAGCTGAAACTGCTTTATGTCATCTCCAACTTGTTAGCTCTCCTAATATATATACACCTTTAATGTAAAGAATGGTGCAATAGCAGCTTTTTATATATTGTAACTATTGTACAAGAGTATTGTTATGTACAAGAGTATTTCATAACTCTTGTAGGAGTTTTAAGATCCATTAATCCAACAGTTTCTATGTGGTATTATTACAGTACTCTTAACATGCCATGTGGGCACTTCACCAAGAAATCTATTTTCTTAAGGTTTTTAACAGCTTGTTCTTTATAAACAACTTTGGACACTGCTTGCTAATTAGCTAGCAACATTCAGAGGGTCATCAACAATGAGATTATTTGTGGCTGGTGCACTTCTGTTATTTATTTATGTAAGGTTGTCACATCAATGGAAATAAATTTGTATTCTTCTGTGACTCAGATACTGCTTTTTGCCATTTGTAAAAAATATACGAGAAAATGGTTTGCAGTCTTCCTGTATAAGCTGTTAGATATCCTGAACTCCAGCATCTGTCTGTTCTAAAGGCAAGTGACATAAAAAGATCTTTTCTGTGCCTTCTTTTTCCATACTTTTAATGATAATCATATTACCTCCTTAGAAGCAGGAATAAAGCATCCTGAATGGTTGGATCTGCTTCTATCAGGTATTAGTGAATGATCTATTGAAAGCATTTGGGACTGCTATTTTAAAAATCTCTTTCAAAATTTCAGAAGATAAACCCTGTCTCTTAGATCTTCCTAAAAATTGTTTATAAGAAAGCCATGTCTCCGCTTGTCCTTTATCAGCTGACTCAGGGAATGACAAACTTGATGTTTCAGTAGACAGATATCTTGACCTATGAATTCGTAATTAGATTTCATGGTTATTGCTCTCTCCTGCACAGACTTGGCACAGTCAGCTTAGGCAAGAGAGGCAAAAAAGAGGCAGAAGAGGAAATGTAAAATCTTTTTTAAACTTACAAACATTTGTGCCTGAGTAACTTTACCTATGTCAGCAGCAATGCAGTTGCTTAGACTGTTACAGTACGCCTTGTAATCATTTACTTTTAAACAAATATCTGTAACATCTAACCATAAGTAAAGGTCAACATTGGACTCAGGATACAGTCAAAACAAATGCATAATAGTAATTTCCCTTCAGGGTCATTCAGATTTGACTTGTCATTTATATCTCAATGCTTTTGAACGTATTTAAAAGGAATTTGAACTGTGGACCAGGGTTTGCTTTATCTGATAGACCTCATACAGGATATGTCACTTGGAACTGGGGACATTTTCATGGAAAGCTGTGTCCTTTTCAGTGATACAATAGAGATTTTCAGACTTCTTAGCAAATCATTAAGTTAATGCAGTTTTGCCGCATTAGGAAGGATATTTTTATTGCTTTGGACATATCCACATTTTCTCTTTTGAGCAAAGTATTTTTTTAAAAAAAATTTTATAGTATTATTAAGTCTAGCCTGGGAGAAAAGCACCCTTCTTTTTACAGAACAACATAATCCAGTTTTCATCCTTCTTTAACATTTGCTAAGCAGAACTGAAAAAATGTAGGCTTTATTATCTGTTGGCAAAGTGGAGCTTGCTTTAAAAGAGATAACTACTAGTGTACAGGCCTTTCTTAGGGTGGGGAGCATGAAACTGGACCCAGCACTCCAAATGTGTCTCACCAGGCATGAGTAGGGAGGAAAGATCACCTCCCTCAACCTGCTGGCAATGCTCATCCTAATGCAGTCCAGGATGCTTCTGGCCTCCTCTGCTGCAAAGGCACACATTGCTGGCACATGGTCAGCTTGTTGTCCACCAAGACCCTCAGGTCCTTTTCTGCAAAGCTGCTTTCAGGGAGGATTAACCTTATAATGCCAAGTTTGCTTTGGAAACTGTGATTTACACTCTAAGGTTGAGATCTGCGTTGGGGCTTAAATGTATCAATGCTGAGTGTAGGAGAACAAAACCTTTAGTCACTGAGCTGCAGAAGCTGGATCTATGGCAGGGAGGCCTGCAGTGGGCATACAGAAGATTAAATGCCTTGGAATACCACCAGCCTGTTTAGTGAGAGCTCATCCAAATTAGATCTTTGAGCAGGAAGGTGCCTACTCCATTGACAGTGAAATACTGAGGACCAGCATGTGTCCTAAATCCCATTCTCCATCTACTCAAATTCCTTCCCCAGAGCCTGCTAAAGGAGGCAGGTGGCTACAACAATTTCCTGAAAAACTTGAGCAATGGTCACTTTCTCCTTTTTTCCTTTAGCACCATGGTTAGGGCCCTTATTCAGTGTTTTGAAGTGTCAGTTTCAGATCTTCCATTTGTTTGAGGGGGATCACTTCTCAGGAGAGTGCTCTGAAGTCAAGTTATAAGATGAAGTTCTTGCACTTCATGAGAGAGAAGAGAGAGCAAATGATTCTTCAGCTTTGTGAATCATCTGGAAGGTAGAGGCCTGAACCTCACTTATGCAACCTTTCCCACCCTTCTCATTCCCTCGTCTTTAATTGTTTTATACCAAGTGTGAAAACTTCAGGAGAAAAAGTGGAGAAAAAGTAGAGAAAACCCCGTCACCTTTTGAAAATTATGGTGCTTTACCCAACTAATGGATGTACGTCACAGATACTCTGCAAATTTCATCCATAAATCTCTTCGAAGAGACTATTTTTTACCACACCTTTCTACAGTACATAGAAATTTCAGTCCGGATTACTTTAATTAGGAGTCCAAACTCTGCAGATTGCTGCAGCAATGCAAGTAGTGACTACTGCTTATGAAACATCTCGATTATTTTTACTTGAGTTGTGATGGTGCATTTCTGCCCACTGAATGGCAAAGTGGACCACTTGTGTTGTGGTCAGAAGAAGAGAAAAAGCTTAGGGAAATAGTCTCCTTTTTAAAAAAGTAATCATGGTTAAGTGAAAAGAGCAAGACGTCAGAAAGACTGTCTGTAAAAGACCAGAAATATGAGTAATAATAATAATAGATAAGTTAGGTGTACCATAGTTCAGAGATAGACAGTTAAAAATTGTCCTTAAAAGCACACGGTTAAAACCCAAACAATTGCACGGCATATTAACCTCAACAGTGCTTTGACTTTAGGCTGGTATAAAATATTAATTCTTGATGAGTTTGCTGCTAAAGTATTTTTCTGTATAACTGCATCCTTTTATCATAGCTGTTAGGGGTAAAATTCCAGGTTAATTCACATCTTGCCTGCTCTAAGCTATCCATCACTTCCTAAATGCTTTTAATCATCCTGGAATGAAGATGTATTTTCTGGGATCCAGCATCAAGGTGACTTCCTGAGGTCAGGGCAAAGCCTGTGCTGTGCAGAATGGAAGGGATGTGTACCACTTCACAGGTCTTTACTGACTCTTAGTGCCTCAGGCGGCATTACAACATCTTGGAAGACAGCATTTCTTGAAGAACTTCTGAGGTGATACAGGTATTGTGTTTACCATGACTAAGGTTTAATATGCCTACAATAGTCGTTTCATTCTTATTTCATTTTCCCTTATGTTTTGTTTTTGTCTGGGTCTTTTTTCCTATTGTGTTTCAGATGGATTCTTTCTTTTTTGCTGATCACAAGCAGCAATTAAAACTCTCACTGGCCTCCATTTTTCTTCAGTGAATTCATTGTCCTTCAGTTTTATATGTGCAGATCCACTGTCTTCAAAATATAGCTGCAGTGACATCTAGGTAACCCTATCAGCAATGTAAATACGGTAATTAGAGTCAATCGAGGGACTAAAAGGTCATGTGAAATCTGCATGTGAAGAATACTGTGGCCCTATTTAAAGAAAAAAAAATTAAGTGGTGTGTCTTTACACAGGTCATTCACTGAAAACATAGTAACTGCCTTCCTGAAGACTCTGGGCACATGCCTTTTGAGGTTCAGTCACAGATTTCCCTGGTCCCCACCTGTGGACATATTGTGAGTTAGCTTGAGATTGCTTCTTGTTTGTTTATGCTATTTATTTATGAGATCTCTATCAACTAAGCCCACATAGATTTCTGTAAGAGCAAGTCACAGTTTAAACCTCTGTGGTTTGCCTGTGCCCTGTAGAAACTCTTCTCACATATGTTCTGCCCATATATGCAAGGGCTCCTAAATCTTTAACTCCAAACCAACTCCTTAATGCTAGATAGAATTTCAGCAAGTATGAACTGGAGTAGTCCCACTGATTTTTACCAACGTGTATCAGTTTACAGTGGTTGAGGACTATGGTCACAATGGATATGAAGAAAAAGAAGTCGAAAGTAAGTGCTTATACAAAGCAGATCTCTGGGAGAAGCCCTCCAGGGCAGAGTTGCTTTGCACCATCACCCTAAATGTCCTTGAATGTGGCCTGACCAGCCTGGAGAGAACAACCAACTTTACTCCAGAGCTCCCCTCTCTGTTGGTGACGGTCTAGGCAAGGAGGAGTGCTTGCAGAGAAGGTCAGGGCTGTTGTTTCTTGGTTTTATTGTTGGCCTGTTGTGTCTGTTGCAACCTTGTATAAATTAAGGAGGTCCTTATGCTACTCTAACATGACATGAGAAGAAAATTCCTGCAAGGAGCTGTTGCACCAGGATGAGAGTTGGGCAAGCAAATCCCTTGGGCCACCCTTGCAGTCTGGCCACTGACTCTGTTGAGCTTCACCACTTCTAAGTTCATTAAAACACCCAGTGGTCCCATCTAGGGGTGGTTCCTCAGAAAAGGTAAGAGAAATCTCATTCTGTGAAGTATTTATATTATTTATTTGTATACAATAATATGTAACATATATATATAATGAATGTATTTATGTAATGTATGTATATAATATAGGTCATCAGTAAGACTTGAGAGGAAGTATGACTAAAATTATTCACTCTGAAAACATAATATCTTTGAAAACATTATCAGGGCAAATGTGATCCCCAGTCACCAAAGCTGCAAGCCAAATATTAAATTGTTGATCATGTCTATTCTCATTCTTATGAAGGCTGCACCACGCTAACAATACACTGTTTAAAATGAGGATTAGAGCTCGAGGTCAGTTCACTAAAAGGACATCTATTTGTTAAGTAAGTCCTTAAGTGAAAACATTTTGGAAATTAGCTTTCATATGCAGAGATTAATTGGGAGACTGAAATGCTTGGGTGTGCATGAGTCCCGAGGCATTAGAATCTGCTGTCCTGGAAATACAAGTACATTCCTATTTTACTGTTCTTAGCTGCATGGATGGTTGCACAGCCTCAGCCATCGCTGTCCTTTGTTGTACAGACAGCTAACAAAAGGCTGGGATGGTTTCCATTGAGACAAAGACACTAAAGGAACTGAAGCTGTGCTGAAGATCTGGTCCTTAGTTAGTAAGGGTGGTACACAGATGGTAATTCTTGCCTTTGCCGTCTTAAGGTTTGTTTTTTCCACGATTAATTATTGAATTGTGCATCTCCAGGTTTTTTTGAGTTTTCATATTTGAGGAACTCTGAAGAAACTTGAATTGTAGTAAGTCCCACAGCAGGCCCTGTTGAATTATTTCAAGTGCAAATCCAGAAGTGAGTCTTGGTTATTTCTGAAAATTTTAGCCACTAGTTATTTGACCTCTTGGATAATTTGAAGCCTCAGGGGTGAAGGAAATATGTGGACTGCAATGTGATTGTAGACCTACCGAGACTTTAACCTGGCTCATTGTATTCTACTCAGACTCTACTTCTTTTTCAGACAGAAAGTGCTTTGAAAAAGATGCTTTTTCTCAGCACTGAAACTCCCCGAGGCACAGCTAAAGTGCACAAGAGAAACTTCTTGAGCATTCCTGCTCTACTCACTGGCTAGGATCTTGTGCTTTATTTACAACTTCCCTTATTACATCAAGTCCAAAATGCAGCTCATCTATGATTCTTCCTTCTCTAGGCAAGAGCTGATAACATAAATATAACTCCTCATACGTATCAGTACTATTTAGTCCGAGCACTGCTTTGCTGTGAAATTCCGTATTGATTTTGGGGTTTTTCCCTGTGCTTCTTAAGGCATGAATGGATTATGATTCACTGTCTCTGGTATCTAGTCTCTGCAGTTTCTCAGTTTTTCATGAGCGTGTAAATTATCAGCTGTGAAGTACATGCTCATTGCAGGGAGATGCACACTGAAGTGGGTGGGAGGATTTTTAACTGATTTTTCCACTGGTGTGTGGAACTCCTGAGTTCCTTTTTGAACTACCTGATCTTTCATGACTCCTTAATCAAACCATGAAGAATATCTGCATCTCTTTTTGCTTTTATCCATTTTTAAACACATGCAATTTTAAACTGCTGCTGTAGCTTGTGAATAGGCTACTTGGATACTGATTCATTAGAAGGCAAGGGAGCTGGCTATGGGATCCCATAATTATGGGGGAAAAAAAAGGCCAGGGGAAAAAAAGCCCAGTTTTCTTCTGTGGGAAATCCTAAGATTTTTTTTTTAAAATTTGAGCAACAATATTTATAAATACACCTAGTATCAGGCTTCTCTACAGATGATTCCAGCCAGCTGTCTTGTTGGGTGCTTTTCCTATATTACCAGCTGCAAAGTGGGAAAAGAGAATTTCTTCTGAAGCTCTGCAGGAATCCCTATGGAAATGAAAAATGCATACAGAAGCGTTATATGAAAATCAATAAAAAAGTATGAATCACATGTTAATTTTGTTCCTTGAAGAAATGCAAAGGGTAGCAATAAACTAAAACACAGTCACTATGTCAAGCTAAAAAATATATTTCTAGGATCAGTGCCTTTTAAAATTGTTCTTAAAACATTTATACTGCCTGGTGACATTGATTTGAAAGCTGCTAGAATAAGAATAGGAAAGTTTAATCCCCCTCCACCTCACCTTACCTTCTTATTAGACACACAGAGGTTACAGTAATAATTCAGATTTTTTATTATAAAAGAAATATAGAAGAAATATTTAAAAATCTTTTGAAGATGAAAGGAAGCTTGATGAAAAGAAAAACAAAACGAAGATAGAAGGAAGATAGATAGGAGTAGGATAAGTTTACTCATGTAGGCTTTAGCCTCAAAACAAGAGGAAACAACAACAAAAAAGAATTAAAAGACAGACATGCAGGAACAAGTCAGGAGAAATTAAAATTTCTGTAAAAACAGTTATAGATACATTAGAAGAAATGACAACAGGCCCATGAGATAGAAAAGGTGAATAAGTATGTGAGAACTCTCAAGTGGGAAAAATTCAGAGCAGTTATTTCTCCTCAGTTTTCAATATATAAGAGAAGAGATCATCAGCAAACCTTAGACAGAAATCAGAAAAATTAAGGTCAACAGTTAGAGAAGCCAAGACCAAAAGACAGCTAAAGAGCTTATAAAAGAACATTTGTCACCTTAAATATACATTGAACTGCAAATTTGAATGTACTGGAGTTGGGGGGTGGATAAGAAATACAGCAGCTTTGAAAAAATCAGGAATATAATAATACCCTACCATAAAATAGAGAAAATAAATTTGTTGCTTCTCTTTAAGAAAGTAGACATAAAAAATTACTAATCAATGGCTCATGAATCTACCCTGAATGTGACATTCTACCATCTAGTAAAAGAATCAATGCTCCAGAGCTGAGACCAGTGTAAATTAGCACAGCTGCATTGACCTAATTCAAGCCACTTTGATTTACGCTAGATAAGAATCAGTCTTGCAGAGCAGATATTTGGTAGAAAATGTATAATATCTACAACTGAGTGAATGCATGAAAAAATTGAAAATATGTACCCATCTAAGTGCTTTGTCACTTGCCATGTTTGTGTGAGTGTCAAAGTGTTAGCCAGTAGGCTTACATCAGGAGCTCTTTTTCATTAATTTCAAAACAGATGTCTGGTAGAAGACCTACTGCTTTGATCCAGTGTTTTTGTAAGGGCTTGACTGGGAGCAAGAGAAAAATCTATTTCCTTTCAGTTTTTCTTAACGGTAAAATTATTTCCCCCTTCCTCTGAACTAAAGTACATGTCATGGACAAAGACAAGATACAAGGCTACCCCAGTATGGTATTTCCTGCACTGCTGCAGTACATGTAGCAGTGACCTTTGCTGTAATAATTGAAACATATCTGATCCTGGAGTCTAAAATATTCTCCTTGTTCACTGGAGGGGAGACAATTTAGAAAACCTTCAGGTCTGAGCCAAGGCTCATGGTGAATGAGGGATATTAGTTAGGAAAATCTAAATGAGCTGAGAGACTGCTTTTGCCCCTATCACTGGATGAGATGTGAGGAGAAGAGGTAAGACATTAAATAAGTATGATCATGTTGGACGCATATCGAAGACGCTCTACAGAAACAGTGGTGAATGAGTAACAAAACTTCATTGCAAAGACGCTCATACCTGAGATAGGTTAACTTGGATGCCTGGCAAGTGGGTTACCTACAGAAGAAGAAGTGGTAGATGATGTTCATGTCATTACAAGTTGCTTTCATTCTTGACAACCGGTGGCTTTGAGTTCAGGATATAGAGGTCTCCTGTAATGATATTTATTTTGCTTCAGGCATACCAGATGCATTTGTTGGCTGTATAACAGCATCTTATTTCCATTAATTTATCTTCAAACTCCATGCTGTCACCTTAATGGAGAATGGGAAACTTATCTTGAAGATCCTATTTATTTAGATTCTTATAAGAAAAAAATGTACAGATCTGACTTGCATTGTATTAACACTGATGTGTAGTAGAGGAAGGGTCAAAGTTCAATTATTCCATTGTCAGTATTCAAGTGGGTAATCTCAAACGTTTAGTTTTGTTTACAATGTACTCAGATGTTTCTTTTTGAAATAAAAGGAAATTTTCACTTTTTTTCAAGCATGAACTCTCCTCAGATGAAATTTCAGTTAATTGAAGGTGTAATTTCTTTAGATGAACATCATTACAATGCTTAGAAAGTAGTTTTGAGGGGTTTGTTTAAATCGGCTTTTGAAAGACAACCTGCAGCATTTTTTATGCTACATTTTGAAAAAGTTCAAGACAGTAGGTTTAATTTGGATGAAGAAATTTAAAAGGATTCTAAAATTTTATACAGCTTATTAAAACACTGAAGTCCTGAATAAAAGAAGGAAATTTAGGAGGGTTACCAACAGTTTGAATGCTATACAAATATGTTATAATTAAATATATCCATCATATAGTCTTGATACACTTTTTTGTCAATGGGAAAGTTTTTTACCCACCCCATACTTGGGATCTAAGATGCTGCTAATGGTATTGTGTCATCTGCAGATGTAATTAAAAATTTCCATAAGAAAATTTTTTAAAAAAAGGGGCTATTTCCACAGAACTCCATCCACCACATGCTCATAGGGTGCTCAGTGTTTTACTGATAGGTCAAAAGAAAATGAGGTACATATACATGTGTCTTAGGTTGGTACTTCTCAAGTGGCTGTTAGGGAAATCAGTGGAGTTGTGAAAGCAAAGAAACTGTGCGTTCCTGGTAGACTACAAAAATACAGAGTCATAGTCATACTAGTAAAGCCTGTTCTTAGAGCTTTATATCATGGAACAGCCACACATCTGTTTACGTATCACTGTGCCTGTTGGTTTAGATCTTTTTCTATGTGCAGCGGTGGTCTACAGTAAACAGAAAGCAGCCTGTGGAAGGAGCAGTGACTACTGCTTGATCCGACTCCAGCTTCTGCAAGAACATCCGTCCCAGGGACGCAGCAGGAGCAACAATGTGTTGTCTCCATGACTGCTAATCCAGCTGCTGGCTGAAACAGGCCTCTGCGGTCAGCGCACGTGGGGCTCGTACACAGAGGGATTTCTCTGGGGTATTCAACCAAGGCCAGTCTGGAGTCCAGGTAAGCTCAGCTCCTCCGTGGGAGCATGGGGGCATTTTCCAACTTATGTGCAGACGGATGATGTGAGCTACCGGCTGATAGTGCAAATCTTATTTTGAGTAAATGCCTGAGTGACTTGGAGGGACCTGGGGGCTGTTGATATCACAATGTTGGGATATCACTGCCAGCTCTTTCTCCATCTCTCTCTCTTGCTGAGTTTGGCCACCCCCTGTCCTCCCTTCCCCACACATGGCGTTTAAGCACTACCAGCCAAAATCTATCATACTTTGTGTTGGCATACAATGTGCCAGCAGCCTGATTCAAACAATCAGCCAAGCATACTGTCTGAAGCATACTGATGTCAGAATTTGTTTGGTAATCACATCAAAATGCATCTGTTCATACCATTTCCCATACTTTCATGGAGGTTGGAAAAAAAGCAGTCTTGGAATTTTGTTATCTCTATTTTTGTTATGAGCTCAAAATCTCATGCAGAAATGCAGAAAGCTGTTTATTTAAAAAAACAAACCACAAATTAAGGGAAAAATAACCTCACCAATGTTCCTATGTCCTTAACATAATCAAAATAGCTCTTGGTGCTCCTATGCTAAAAGAGATAAATATACATCACCAAGAGCAAAGCAGCAAATGTATACCTTGTCTATGCTTGGCACAAGTGGCTGGTATTCTTACATCTGGAAACTTCCCTGTAAGAGATGCAAAACATGTCAAAGAGGGATTTTGATTTTTCTAGTATAAATCATAATAATTCCACAAATGTAAGGTATATTAATGAAAGGTTTATTTTCCAGTATTAATGTATCTACATTTCTGATATAGAAATGTAAATAAATTATGCTTTTTGTCAACTTTACTGGCAGAAGTTCTAAATATTCACCTGAGCTTAGGCACCAGCACTATTTTTATCAGCTTTTAGCTCAGAGACTGATAGAGAAGCTGTACAAAATACAGCTGTAAAAAACCCCAAAGGTCTAAATAACGCAATATTTGGTAATACTTGTGGGAAGATGACAATGAAAAGTGAATAAGCTCCAGAATAAATCTGTACTGTAGCAACATCAGTCGGACTTTCTGATCAAAATAGTGCAGCACAGACTTCTCTGAAGCTAAGAATTACCCTTATAGTTACAAACTTTAGACACAGCTGCTCTTGGCAGATGTTATGCTGAGTGGAGCTGAAGAAGAAAGAGTAGCCTTTTATAGATACTTTCCTGTGTTATTATATATATCTTTATTATATATTAGTTTATTGTAGGACAGTGTCTTTTAGTTAAGGGGTATATGAGCTACTTTCAGTGGGTTCTTGAGATGTGATTGAGAAAATCAGATTCCTAAATACAAGGAACAGTCCTCATGAAGTCAGTCTCCACGGAAAATGTTTAGAGAGTCACAAATTAAAAAATTTAAAATCCCTTCTCTCCAGGAAAATCCTTTTGCTTCTATACCCTAGGTTATGTCTTTCCTTGCCATGATAAAGCCTCAGGAAGGAAACAAGGTACAAACCTATCTATGAGGGTCCTTCTAAGGAGCTTTTTAAAGAAATATTCCCTCTAGCGGAAATCTGGTGAGATGGGGAAGAGATGTGTGTCTGAAGTTGTTGTGGTTTAACCCAGCAGGCAGCCAAACACCACACAGCTACTCGATCACTCCCCGCCCCCAGTGGGATGGGGGAGAGAATTGAGAAAAAAAAAGTTAAATTTGTGGATTGAGATAAAGACAGTTTAATAGAACAGAAAAGGAAGGGAAAATCACAATAATAATAATGATGATAGAATGTACAAAATAAGTGATGCACAATCCAGTTGCTCACTACCCACCGACCGATGCCCCGCCAGTCCCCGAGCAGCGATCGCTGCTCCCTAGCCAACTCCCCCCAGTTTATATACTGAGCATGACGTCCTATGGTATGGAATGCCCCTTTGGCCAGTTTGGGCTAGCTGTCCTGGCTATGTTTCCTCCCAGCTTCTTGTGCACCTGGCAGAGCATGGGAAGCTGAAATGTCCTTGACTGTAAAAATTACTTAGCAACAACTAAAATATCAGTGTGTTATCAACATTATTCTCATCCTAAATCCAAAACACAGCACTATACCAGCTACTAGGAAGAAAATTAACTCTATCCCAGCTGAAACCAGGATAGAAGTCCTCATGGATAGCTGCACAGACTGAAGAATTTGACCTCTTCTTTGTTCTCTGACTGATGCCCCACCTTCCCATTGTCTCTCCTTTGATTCTTTTTCCCTGCTACCTTTCTGTCAGCCTGGATGGGTCTGGAAGCTCCATTAGAGGCTGTGCTCATTTCCTTGTGAATAATGTGCTGGGATGCTCCACAGGTCACGAGGGCTCCTGCTGCAGAGACTGGCTACTTCCCATACTCACCTAACTTGACACTGGTGGGACTTTTTTCTGGCTTAAATAATTTGCTTGTTATGCTGCTTTGGGGTAATACCACCCAATTTGCTCTCATTTTGTTCAGCACAGAGGTGATCAGAGAGAATAAACATCTAAAACATTTTGTTTGCTAGCTTTCAGAAGTGTAATTTGTTGCTCTGCCAGCTACGGAAAATGGAAACTATAATACAAAAGAGGTTACTATTTGTCTCAAATAAGCATTTAACTTAGCTTTAATGAGCTAGTTACTGTATATTAATTAAATCTAAATAGCTCATTGAGAGGCTCTTTCTGAGATTTTTCCTTGCCATCTGGTTAGCTTGTTTTAAACTGACAAAAGCAATAAGTACTTAATTACGTTCCTATTAATATATTTTAATTTCTGAATCTTCTGAGCTTTTTAATGGACATTTCTCAAGGTATAGTGAAAGAATAGAGATTTTATCATCTAAGAGTAATTATTTGCGTTAACAGCTTTGCTACTGAGTGCTGCTGTAACCTGTCTTTGGAACTATGTCATGCAGACGAGAACAAAATGTCAGCATTTTGCATGTGTCATGGCAGTCTTAGAATGAAAAATGGAGACCTAGCAAGTATCTCCCGAAGCAGATTTCACATTTCTTTCTCCTGGTGCCTCTGCTCAGTAAAACTAAGTCTGCCTTGCAAGGTTACAGCCTGTGAATTTCCCTGTCTCCCCAAGCTCTACAATAGTGGCATATTAGAATAGGATCATTCTGGAAGCAGCGTAGACTAACTGGCCATTTCAACCATTGCCAAGTCCTACTGTTCCTGCTACAGTTCACCTATTTCCTGCCACTGCTGTCACCTCTCTCTAGACATGGGACATCTATGTCTCCCAGGATGCAGAAAAAACCAGGGCCCCACAAGAGAAGGAAACCTTTTTTCTTTTAAAATTAGGTGATATAAGGTGCAGCTTGTAAGCAAATAACTGGAATTATCACACTATTTAGAGAAATGTTCTCAGCTGTATGTTTAGTGCTCTATGAAGTCTGGTGAAAAAGGAAATCTTTTTCTATATTTGTTGAAAAGGAAAAGTCTTCTTGAAGGCATGCTGCTGCTTTTATCACAGCAGTGATCTCATTGCTGTTAGATATGGGTAACTGTCATTTCTACAAAATCGTCTTTTCAGCTTGCATTTAAACACTATTAACCTCATCAGCTCTCACTCAGTGACATGCTGAGCGACTGAAAGAAAATGAATGCCAGCTGTACCTGGTAAATAGGACAAATGCAGTTACCTGTCTTTCAGAGCCACCTTGGTCTGCAGCCACAGATATTAGAGTCAAGTGTCCACCAGCTTTACAGGGAATGCCACAAATGACAGAAGATAGGTGTTGTCCCTAGAGGACATTTTATTCCCTGCTCAAGCCATGAGGGTGCCATAGGCAGTGCTCAGAGTTGATGTGCTATCTGCTGCTTACTGTGGCCAAGTGGGAGCTGAGTACAGTTTCTGTGACAACTGCCACTTTTCATTAGTGAAGAGATAATGGTAACACGGCACCTAAAGGAATTTGCTTTTTATATTGTTCAGAAAGTAATGTAGGAAGAAAAGGTGAGAGAATTTCCTAAAGACTGCAGGACTTTGGCCAAAGAGAAGGGTTTTCCAATTGCAAGGAACACTGGGGTGTTGTGTTAGGTTTGGTGCACAGTGGATCTAATTTGTTTGTTATTTACCTGTGCCGCTCATAAGACTTACTGGGATTTGAAGAGTTGTAGTTTCAATGCCATTTATTAAGAGTCAAAACCTCACAAAAGTCAACAGGCAGCTCCGTAATATGTTTAGATATTTTATCAGCCAGGAAGCAACTTCAGATCGTTGCAGAGAATAGTGAAAGCAGAGAATTCAGGCAGAGAATAGTGAAAGCCCTCAAAACCCACCATCATTTAACAACTGGATAATGATATAATTACAGATTCAATGGCAGAATGCTTAACAGCCAGCATGGTCGTCTTGTAAAGTCTCCACACAGGGGGCTCTGCCGAAGAGAATGTGCCTTCTCAAATCCATTTGAATACCCTTCTTTGCTTTCATTTTGTTACGTTCAGAAATAGATCCATTTTGGTACAAATGGAAGACTTTAGCACCAGTTTCTTAATGCACAATTTGAATAATCGTGAGTTAATACCAGATTCATAAGCTACAGCTTGAATATAATTTTAAGGAAGTAACAGTGATGAAAACAGTGTTTTAACTGCAAAGGTGCCAGCACACGTAATGCAGGAATAAAATTTGTAATGAAAAATACATAATGTAAACCACCGAACTAATTTCTATTTTTCATCTTCTTTGCTCCATTCTTTCTCATTTTTCCCTTTGAGCATTGTTTATTTTCTGCTTATCTTTCAGCCTCATGATCCCTATTTTCAGAATGCTAAAGGCAGCAGAACTATCACAGTTAGAGCAAAGTAGCAAACCATCTATCAAATAATCTTATCCTATCCAGGCATCATAAAATTCATTCTTCTGCCTGACCTCCCACTCTTCTTTCTTTTAAGAGGGGAAGAAAAAGCACCAGAGCTCTCACTTCAATTGCACCAGTTCCCTCTGCTCTGCCCATTAGTTTCAGGAGGTTGTTCTAAATTTCCACCAATGAATCACACTTGCCGGCTTTTCTTTAACTTCGGTTATGCAGCTGTCACTTATACTGTAATTGCAAAGACTTCAAACTGAAGAGGAGACAGAGAAGCAACTGCAAAGGTGCTTCTTAACAGGGCAAGAAGAAAGTGTGGTTTTACTTCAAATTACACTAACCAAGTGAGTATGCAAATGCTAAGTCAAGTTAAGGAGAGAGCATGGACACTAAGGAAACCTCTCTAACTCCTATGAATTGGTCACAAAACCAGCTGGATGACCTATTTGAGGACTCAATCTGTGGATGAATTTTAGGGTTGATTAGATGGGCAGAGACAAGAAAGGAGGTTAGGAAGTATTCCCATGGGAACTTGCTGAGGGGCCAAGCCTCTGAGGACTGGTACAAAACAAAGTGGTCCTTATGTTGTTTCTATTTAAGATCACACTAGCTTTTGTCCTGATTCATCAGTTTCCAAGGGGTAAGATTGCTTATTGTGCCTTATTCTTGGACCTGTGTTTTGCTCAGCTCAGTATGACTGCAGCTGGGAATTTGGACCAATATTTTTAGGTCACAGCAGCCCAGAAAAAAGTTCTTTTTTAAATTATTATTATTATTATTATTACAGATTTTTTTTTTTTAATTTCAGATGCTGCTAGTTCCTATTAAACTGCAGCTCAGAAGCCTGTATTTCCCTGCAGCCACTATTGCCCATAGAGAGCATGTAGAGCTCAGAGCAGCAACTACCAAAACAACTCTTTGTTTCCTGTGCATCGCCCTAAGGGAAGGCAACCTCCTATCTTCCTAGGAAATGATTGTCCCTGCAGCACAAAGGAGCTGTGCTAGAGATGGGAAGTGTAATTTATAGCCTGCTGAGCCATCTTCACTCAATCTTGCCCTAGATATGGAATTGTATGTGCAAGTTCACAACTTTTTGAAATGGAAAGTTAGGTAAGATAAGTGACTAGTTCTTAGAAGAGCTCAGCAGATATGTGCCATATATGCTTACATGGAATGAAACGTGCCAGAGCTAGAAAGAGTATAAATGGGAGAATGAGCATGAGCAAGCAAAACAATTCTCGCAATCGAGCCCCTTGGTTACTTTACAAACACTTTGGTGGCAGCCCTGTAAACCAAGAAATTCTGGGTGGTCAGCAGCGAGACCTTAAAGTAGGGAATTTAAGTGACTGTAGGGTCACTTAAACACTTATGATTAGATAGGTCACCCAAGCTCTTGACTTAAGAAAGCCCTGTTGTGCAGGATGGCCTGCAAGGGAGTCTTCTTGTGGTAGTAATAATGTAAGAAACACCAAGACCCACAGACAGTTAAATCAGAATGGACTGAAGAAATTTACATGTTTATCAAAGACTGTCATATCCAAATGTGGTAAAATCTTTCATGGGAGAAGCCTAAACCTGTAAGGAAAGGGGTCTTGTGTGAGCAGATAGCTTTTTGTAGGCTGTGGTTTCCCCTCCCTCCCCCATAGATTGTGGATGGCTGTAGCCTTGAAGCTCTGGGCTGCTAGTTGATCTAGACTCCTCAGTTTTCTCTTGGCCATAGTCAACACATAGCCACTGTGGTCACCTCAGTAGGCTCAGAAAATGTACCAGGCACCTCCGCTATGCTTCAGCACAGCCAGTTTCATTATTCAGATAAGCCTGTGGTGGAGATGCACCGAAATACCTCAAGGAGCAAGAACCATGAGACTTTAAGGCTCAATGCTCAAAAGACAGCTATAGAGGGCTGGACTAAGAAGGCAGAAGCTGACATGGGTGTAAAAGAATCTTGAAGAATTCCACATGGAAAAAAAGTAGAGATAAGATATCCTACCACACATTGTCCATTTTTAATGGGGGAATCTTTAGCTCAGGTCTGAGGTATTCTGAAAGGGAGCAGTAAGATAATTATGTTAGGTGACTTTTAGCAGTCATTATCAATAATTCCTTTATATAACACTATTGTGAAACTCACAGTGCAATATTGAACTAGTCCTGCCATCAGGATTAATAAAAAAAAACCACTTACAACGGACCTTCCAGGCTGAAGTGCCTTAATTGTAGTCCATTTAAAAATCTATTTAAACATCCTAATAGAGTCCTTAGTTCTAATTTAAAGACCTTCTTTGCTGGTCTGGGTACTTCTTACTGCCACATGCCAAAGGCATTTTTCACTTGCCTAGGTGATAATGTGCCTATCTTGACATAAATGTTCACTCACACAGTGAATCACTTGGCACTTGGATATTTTTTCTAGATTACTGTCAAGTCAGCTAGCTTGAAGGGGCAACAGGTTATTTTCAACAGCTGGCATGCTCTGGTAATAAATAAATTGTCCTGTTTTATTTCCATATTTTCATTTTGTCGTCCTTTTACTGACTTACACATGATGGATTTTATTTAAAGCCTCTGAAGGTATTAATACCAAGTAAAAAAAATGTGCTGCTATAAAGATAGAAGAGCTATATTACAATACCTTGAAATGTGCTTTATTCTATCGAGCATATATATGAATGAGAATTGAATATAGCAAAGCGGGGAAAGAGAGAGAGAGGCATCTCTCTTTCTGTCTGTACCTGTATATAAAGCCACAGACACATCTATTTGCTCTACATATGAAAATGCCATTATAACAAAAGTAAGGCTTTGATCTACCGTATATTTCTCTGGATTAGAAGAAAAACATGACTACTTTTTTTGCAATGGGAATGTTTGAAAAATGAGAGGGAAAAGCCTTGGAAGAGCATATCTGAGTGGTGGATAAACATGAAGAAAAAACAGTGGGTAGAAGCAAAATGATCATCCCTAGATGTTAGACATGGTATTTGTGATGTGTGGTTTTGTCCAGGACACTGGCAATTTGTCATGGGTAGCCATTTCTAAATCATTAACCTCAGGACCTGAGTTCTGCTCACCTAATCCACAGAAATAATTCTACTCCAAAACAAGATCTCTTGCAGTCTGACTTGGCCCTTGAAAGGCTGGACATATTATTTTCTGCACTTGAAAGTAAAACTGTAAACATTGCTGTCACAAAGCTGTTGCTGTTTGCTTCTTAACACCAGCAATTGCATATGGATTGTTTGCAGTTAAAAGGTGCCCAAAATTTGCAAATACAATTACAAATTCTGGCTTAGAGAAGCAGCCAGTGCATGCCAGGGACTTGCAATGACAGTATTTGATTATAAAGATGCAGTCAGCAAGCAAGCGCAGGACTGAGGTGTCGGAGTGGGGTGGCGGAGGTGACCTGGGCAGGCAGTGAGTGGGGAAAGAGGAGCATGGCGCTGCTGTTGGGCAGCTGATTTTAAAAAGCTGTGCAGAGCAAAGGTGCACAATGCCATCACTCTTGGGGATGCCCTCCGCAGCCCCTGTGAAGGGGGCTCTCTCTGAGCCTGTAGACAGGGATATTTTGTTTGTGCTCCACCTCCCTATTAAACCTAATACACAGCAATAAGATGTGGCCTGGATACTGCCCTTTTTTCTCCCTCTTTCCAGAGGATGCTGGCTGGTTTCCTGCAGCTGCCAACGGTTGCTGAGCTGACTGGCTCAGCTCCATCTCCTCCTAGTGCACGGGACAGCCTTGAAACCCGCCCACAAAGAGGATTTTTCAGATGAGGTGTGATCATCTCTTTAAAAGACTGAAAGCAGATAGCTGGAGGTACGAGCTGGAGGTTGCTGGATCGGGAAGGATGGTATTAGAAAGCAGCCCCAAATCAGCAGCCATGCTCTCTGCTGCGAATATGTGGAGCAGAGGAGCCATTTTCAGCTCCCTGCTCTGGAAGCCATCTGAATGCCGGTTCAGCATCTGGCATAATTTAAAGAATCCTGGGGCCCAGAAAGTACAGCATCCAGGGCTCAGTGCACATACTGCATACGCACTAGCCAGCTAGTCGTTGCCAGAGTACTACTGCAGCTATGCCCCCAGCACATACCTTACCCCAGCACTAGAGAGATGTGCTGTGCAAAAGCCAGGTAGTCTTGCTTTAGCTTGCTCATATGCTCTATTGGACTTCCCAGTAGGGATGCACCGCACGAGCAGCTCAAAGTGGTTGAGAAGGTTGTGCTCCAAGGTTCTGGCTTTCTGCACCACAGGAAAGCTGGGGAAGAGTGAGCAGAAACCTGAAATGCACCATATCCAAAGGAGAAGCTGCCAAACGTCCACTTGCGCTTCTAGTGAGGAAAAAGAAAAGGAAACTTTTAGAAGGGGAAGACATTTGGTATTCAAAGTCCAACAGCCTGCTAAACAAGTATCTCTGCACTTTTCATTTAGCTTAATGACAACTAGGAAAGGCTGGCAAGCTTCTTTCTTCAACTTACTGAAGCATTACGCTAGTATGTGGGAGTATTGGCTCTGGCAGGCATTGTGTGCAGTTTCATTTGTGAGTGAAAGAGGCTGTCTGCATTTCGAGGAATCACAGTGAAAACTATACTCAATTTGTGGCAGAATAATAAGGTGATCTATTGTACTGCTTTTGGAAGTGGAAAATGAGCTCTGCTCTAGGTGTATAATTTTCCATCACGGAAGCAACAGAAGCATCAGTAACATACAGACGCTCACACGTGCTGTGCCCCAGGCGCAAGATGTTTGCTTGCTCATGTGTGAGCACACATGTATACCTGTATGGGAGGGGGACAATTCAGCTCTGGCATCATGGCCTTTAGCTGTGCAGGTCTCCAGCCTCTGGAGCAGAGGTTCCCGTGAGACATCAAAGGTCATGGTGAAGAGTTTATTTTGAAAACTTGAGGAATATTCCTCCAGCCAAATTTCAGTTTTGGGGACCTCAGAAAAATACATTTTTTTTCATGGAAGTAAAACAAAAAAAAAAGGTGTCTGAGTAATCACATTATAAACACCTGGAAGTTCTAATGCCTGTAATACAGTCCTCCAAGCCTGTGCTCTACATATTTCCCTCCAGAGACTAGGAAGTGTCATTGATCAGGCTGTGCTGCTTATGAAGCAGTCAGTCAACGCTGGGCAGAAAAATGCAGAAATGTTTTTGCTATAACAAATTATGGGAAGGAATGGGAGAAGATATTCCTTTAAACAATACGAAGTGACACAAATTTTCCGTAACAAAGGGAGGAAAATATATTTCAGAGTTGCAGAAAAAAAGTGTGTAGTTGGTGTCCTGGTTTTGGCTGGGATAGAGTTAATTTTCTTCCTAGTAGCTGGTATAGTGCTGTGTTTTGGATTTAGGATGAGAATAATGTTGATAACACACTGATGTTTTAGTTGTTGCTAAGTAGTGTTACGTCAAGGACTTTTCAGCTTCCCATGCTCTGCCAGGTGCGCAAGAAGCTGTGAGGGGGCACAGCCTAGCCCAACCGACCAAAAGGATATTCCATACCATATGACGTCATGCTCAGTATGTAAAGCTGGGGGAAGAAGAAGGAAGGGGGGGACATTTGGAGTGATGGCGTTTGTCTTCCCAAGTAACCGTTAGGAGTGATGGAGCCCTGCTTTCCTGGCAATGGCTGAACACCTGCCTGCCGGTGGGGAGTAGTGAATGAATTCCTTGTTTTGCTTTGCTTGCGTGCGTGGCTTTTGCTTTACCTATTAAACTGTCTTTATCTCAACCCATGAGTTTTCTCACCTTTACCCTTCCGATTCTCTCCCCCATCCCACCGGAGCTGGAGTGAGCGAGCGGCTGGCTGGGGTTAAATCACGACAGTTGGCAACATTTGAATGTTTTTGTCTTTAAATACATCCATCCACCAAGTCTAACTAACGATTCTGTTTGTTCTGTAGAAAGAGCTGCAGGACTGAGTTCAGAACCAGTTGTGTTATTTCTGTGCCTACACAGTGATTATGCATTTTTGGACAAAGAGATGCTCAGTCTAGAAAATGGCAAAAGAGGGAGATGGGGAAGCAAATGAACAAAGAGCCAATGTAAAAACTGTGTGAAAGTGATGTTTATGTCTTCCCTGTGACAAAAGGTAATGGCTCTGCCTGACGTAATGGGGTAGAAGCTGTCTTCTTAAATTTAAAGTATCAGAACAGAGAAAGGAAAAAAAAAATCGCAGTATCAATAGCTAGCATATTTCTCTTCCTAGATTTCTGCAGATACTTAGCAGTATCTTAAAGATTGCATAAAGCTAATCCCGAGACAAAAGGAAATAATTCTGGGCAGCAAGAGAAAATAATACTGTTAAATATTTGATGAAACAGGTGTATAAATTACTGAGAACCAGAACTCTCCAAGCCAATATTCAGAAGGCCAAACGAATTAAATTTTCTGATTTGCACCCAAGTAGATTTTCATCATAATCTTCCACAGTCACTGCTGATTCAGAAGGGTCAAACTCTTTTAAGTCAGTAGTGCTTTCTCAATGCAAATAAAGCAAATCCTGCTGGGCTGTGTAAGGAGAAGCATGACTAGCAGACCACGAGAAGTTACTGTTTGCCTTTCTCTGGCACTGTTGAGACTGTACTGGAAGACTGTCCAATTCTGGGCTTCCAGTTAAAAAGGGACATTGAGAAATGAGACAGGGTCCAGACAGGGTGTCCAGAGAGGGATCAGGATGTCAGGGACCTCACACTCATGACCTGTGAGGAGACAGTAGGGAGCTGGGCTAGCTTAGCATGAAGAAGAGGAAGCTAAGAAGCTATCTGATAGTAGCTTGCACCTGCCTGAATGACAAAGATGACAAAGCCAAACTTTTCTCAGTGGTAGCCGATAATACAAAAACAAGCAGATTTTGCGGATTTGATGCTTCAATGACTGGGCTATAAGAAAATTTTTTTCGCTAGTAGGGGTGGTGGAGGATTTCAAAAGTCAGCTAGATCAAGCCTTGGCTGACCTGATTTAGTGTTGGTAATAGCACTGAGTCTTCTGCAGGTTATATCTGTAATGAATAAGAAGTGAAAAAATCTCTCTGACATGGGTTCTGCTGTGCACTGGGAATGCCTGAGGCTGTACTGCCGTTTGTGTCATATACCCTCATGGAGAGGGGAAAGGAGCCACACAGAGTTTCCATTATAGGTTCATTATAATATGTAAGCCCATTAATGCCATCAGGGACATGGATTTCTGATTTAAGCTCTCAAATCCAACAAGTAGTGAAAAATCCTGCCAGAGAACATATGTTGGCTTTACTTTGCCAACCTTCTTGCTTAGTTCATATATATAGTACATTTACCAAAATACCATTGATGGGCATCTTTTTTTTTAAGAGCCAAATTTTAATACAAAGCAGTTCCCCTGAATTTCAGCAAAAGTAAGGGTAGCATCCAGTGAGAAATCCTAAGTAAACTAATCCTGTTTCTGAGGTGCTGATGGCAGAAGATATCCTGCTTGACTCTCACTGACAATAAAAAACTTCAAAAAGATTTTTAAATAATTTATTTGATGCAGTTCTATGCTATCATGCTACATGGTGAGAATTGTTTGTAATTGCTTGCAAGCTGACTGAGCTGCTGAATTTGCAATGAGCACCCATTTATAATTTACAATAGTGAAAAAGAAAAAAGACTAACTTTGCATTAGTTTTCCCTATTTCTATTACATAGATTCACCGAGACCTAATTAAAACTCTATTTGATTAGAAAGCAAGAAACTGAACAGGAGTTTGCAAGATTTTGGCGGATATAGTCCAATATTTCTTAAACAGCTACATTATGGATTTCAATGGGACATTAATTATGTAGGAAAATTAACTTCCAGAAGTAATTAACATAATCACTTTTTGAAAAATTTAACCAGAAGTGTAATCATTAAATTTTTTCATACAACCTACTCAGGGATTGATGAAGATCAGGAAATTGAATGACTTGAGGGGTCCCCTCCCAGTTCTGCCTTACTGAGAGCTGACGTTGAAATCAGTGAAGGATACGAAGGAACACCTTCTGCCTGGTTATTGTAAGTGTTTTGTCTCCTTTCCTCTGCTGACTTAGAGACTCTTGGCAGTCACAGTCCTATTAAATAGCAGGAGGCTGAAATTGGCCTACAATTAAACTACATAATAGGCTGTCTTAATGTGGTTGGAGATGGTTATGTGAATCCCAGCTCTATTTACATAAATTTTAACTTGGCTACTTTTTTAAGACAAAAAGACAAAACTAGTCTTCAGAGTTTTAAAAAACAAGGCACACACAGCATCTTGCCCTCATCCTGTACCTTTGCATTTTCTGATATGAATGGAGGTCTTCTGTGGCAGGAATTGCAGTAGTGGCAAACTGTTGGATCTCTCTCCTCTGCTTTGCTCCTATCACCGTGGGACTAGAGGACTGGAGGAAATAGGTGTGGTGTCAGTCTTGCAGCAGCTCCTGTGTCATCTCACGTTCCTTTACTATAAAAAGGAACTAGTCAAAGCAAAGGAGGGTCACAGACTAGCAGTTTTTAATTTAATAAGTCCCCAGCTCTGGTGGTAGATTTTTAGGGGCTCTCACGGATGTGGGGTTGCTCTATGTAATAATTTTATTTATAAACCCTGTCACGCATAGTCACTGTATATCTGTGTTATCTTTCTTGTTTAAATGCACTTACTGAGTTGAATATGGGGAAAAAAAACCACAAGCAGAACAGCAAGGCAATAGCTTCAGGTGAGTCACCTCCCAATAACCATGTTGGGAGAGGTGGAAAGATACCGGATTTGCTAAAAATAAAGAGGCCGCTCAGGAGCTCTGGCTGGTTACAGTGGTTTTCTGGATAAGGTTGGAAGCCTGAAAGTGCAAAGCCTCTGACTGGATGTAGGTAGCTCTGGGATGAGGACAACCAGAGCTAGGTGTGGAGCTGTGAGCAACCTGCTAGTGGGGGGATCAAATGGAGATGAGTTGGAGAGGAACGCCTGAGGCAGCGGGCTTCAATCCTATTTGAGAGGAGAGCAAACCACGGGAAAGGCAGGTTTCTGTGGAGGTGTAGTTCTAGTCACCTCCCAAAAATTGGGAGGAAGGGTCAGATGGCTTTCTGGCCATATCTGGAGCCAAAAGTGTATTATGGGAGATAGGGATTATATTATAGGAACAACACTAAATAACTCACAAACTTGAACATCCACCTTCCATGTGACTCTCTAGATCTAAAACATTGTTATCAAGGTAGAAAATCCTAAACACACAGGTTTCCTATTTTGTGTATTTTGTTAGCAAGAATCAAGTGAGCAAATAACATAAATTAAATGTACAAAACAAGAGAAAATTAAGTGGGTTAATATCATAACACAAAAAGAACCTAATTAGCAAACTGCTTAAGATGACCTGATTAAACTAACCCTTTTTAATATGTTCCATACCATACACTGGAAAAGCAGAGGTCATGTTTACTTATCAGCTCATCAGACCCAGCATTAACTTAACTTGCTCACAATGATGGTATCAGAATGTTTGTATTCTGGCAGGTACTCTGTGTGTGTGTATGTATATATATATGTGTGTACTGTCTAATCCCTTGTGAAAGTGGAGTCAATATTAAGATTACAGTGTTGCTTGTATGTAATGCAGAGTGCTCATCCTCTAAGTTGTCAAAGAAAAGTCAGTGTTTCATGACTGAGCACAACATAAGGATACATAAAATATTCTGATGCAGCTCAAGGTGATACAGGTTCCCATATCTAACTAGCAAAGAAGATGATACATACAAATATCAATTTCACAACTGCAGCACTGTCTGTGGTCTGTAAGATTTGTCCACTTCTGAGTTTTCAGACAGTGAAATTATGGTAAGGAGGGTCACCCAAGGAGCCCTAATGAATGCCTAGTGTTGTCCTAGAATTTAGGGTCACTGAGTTTTTCAAATAACATCGTGGCATACTGAATGTGAGAGGCTGTTGGCTGCTTCGCTTAAGGGCGTATAGTGTCTTGCCCAGTGCAGAGTCTTTAGTCATGTAAGTCATTACAAGGAGTTGGCAAAACCATTCACTTGAAACTGGTTTGGGAGTACAAGATGGGCCTTTGATTAAGCACATTTTTTTCAATGATGTATAGAGAAAACATAGGAACTATGAGGGTCAAAACTAGAACACCCAGATATTGTTAGCCAGTGGAAATATTTGGATTCTCTAATGCCACTGAACTGTTTTTTTTTTTGGTAGGTTTCTTGCTCTTCTGCTCTTCAGTGGGCATGGTCCAGAGCTGTATTTCATCTTCTGTCTGCTCAGTGACCAAGGGAGTGCCAAGATGTACGGTCTCTCTTCACTAAAATGGAAGGTGTAATGCCTCTGGCAGAGGTATGCAATCTAAGTGACAGTACAGAATGAATATGAGATATATCTAGCTGCAGCTCCCATCACTCAGCATGGCAACAGGTCTCATCTGAAATATTTTGAGGGGGGAAAAAAGATATTTTAAAAGAAGATATTTTTCATGGAGCATTTCAGTTATCTGAAACCCAATTTTCTGTTGATAACTACCTGACATTAGTTGGGGTAAAGCTTCCTTGAGGGAAAAGTCTAGAAAGACACTACTCTAAGGTACCTACAGTACAGTCACAGGTGTGAGGTAAAGTAACCTGTGGTGGCTGGAATACCGTAGGAGCCCATTGCTATGTTATGCTGCAGTCACCTCTGTGATTGTGGTGTATACATATGCTAAAACTATTATTACGCAAAAATCTACATAACCCTACATGGTTTTTAGAGATTTATTTTGATCTATACAATTTCCATTAGATGGCCATTCAGTGTTTTAGGGGTCTATTATGCAAATTACTATTCATAATATAAATTACCAGATAATATAATGGGTTTCTTACTCTGTTTCAATGAATGGATTTCATTTTTCATGTTTCAATCAATGGTCCAGGAGCAGGGCAGGAAATTCAAAGCCATTGAAAGAATAGGTCAAACGGACACTGTTACAACCAGATGCAGTAACTTTCCTCCAGGTTCTTCTCCAGTGCAATTGTTCTAGCTCTGTATATTTCTTCACATGTCAGGGAATATGTCTCTTAAATCTAGCTAGGTGAAGCTAGCAATGTTTGTCTCTATTTTAGTTTGCATTTGGTAGGAAGCTGATTGCTCTCTGCTATTGGATCTTGGTACATAAGGACATCTTTCTTTCTATTTTAATTATTTTTTTCTTCTACACCCATTCTGATAATTATTGTGCCATTATGTATTATTAGCTACAGTTATTCTCCATCCTCCTTTTTGGATGGTCTTTGGCCTTTGGCAATACGAGCTGCATAGTTTTTCCCAAGTTATTATTACTTAACGCAGTATTCAGAGAAGGACTGGGCAGACAGTAATTAAATAATCACAAAGAAGATTTTCAGGGATGAAAGTCAATATAAAAATTCCTCAGGCTGTATTGAATAGATAATAGACACAGAAGTCTATTCATTTTAATTGTTTTGGATTTACCCATAGGGAGGAGGAAGATGTAGCCTTTACAATGCATTAAGCAAAGAACAGAGTTGTGTGTTACTGGCTGTTAATTCAGTCCCTCATGGAAAATTCCTGCCAGAACATGAATTTGTTGAGTATGTAGAGTATTGCTGCGTATTCCTAAAATGTGCAGTAGATCTCTGGGGTCACTACTTAATTTTTTTACCTGTCAACTTTCATATATTACGTAAATCTAAATGGAATGACAAAGAAATATAGAAGAAAGACAGAGCCACCAGGTTTTTTCATTAAAAAATAATAGTGGACTCATAAAACCAAAAGCACTGTCTTTATGGTGATCAGCAAGTGCTTGTCATACAATTAGTTTTTTAGAGTTGTCCTTTTATCAAGTCCTGTTAAACATTTCTCTTAAATCATGGCTCCATACATCTGCATAAACAATAGTGTTCACCTTTGCCTTGTGGTTGGAGATTGTAGAATGCAAGATTGTGCCAGAGGATTGCTTCCAGTCAAGACATTAAACAGAACTGACACCTTTCCTGCAGTGTTTGTGGTATTAGCTATACTTAGAAAGGGAAGAAGTGCAAATGTAGCAGTAAATTTATCTGCTGCAGTTGGTACATTTCCAGTTTCTCATGGGGCTCACTGTACATCTGGGAAATGTCACTAATTTTTGAAATTTGATGTAATTTTGTCATTGCCCTGTAGTTCTGAGACCATACTGTTAAAATAACAATAGTAATTATGTAACGAAAGCCTATTTATTTACCCTCAGGACCTCTGATCATGTCTTGCAAAATCTGAGTTTTTTGTAGGGACTCTATTTCTGGAGACAATTTTATCAAGGCAGGTACTTTGAATGATCACAACGGCTATTCCCCTCTGAAGGCGGGTTATTACCTTTGCCTTTGTCTTTTGCTTATAGCCCAACCTTGCTGACTTATGAAGACTCTTCCTTTTCTCCCCTTGAGCTCCTCATCTCATCCATGGATGAGGTACTTACGCTGCTGCTTTCTCCACCCCCTCTTGCCATGTCGGCTTGCCTGTCCCAAATATCCTACCTTTATGCCCTTTGTTACCCTCTTCTTCAGGCCTAGCTCCAATTCCTTTAAAGTTCTTGCCACTCCCCATCCTTCATCTTTTCAACCCATTGCAGACCTTCTTGGCTCTGAGCTTCCTCACTACCCACAAGCTCTAGGTCATCTCCAGCTTTCTCAGTCATGTTAGACCCCCAGTTGCTGCTTCTGTGCCTATGGTTTGGGTGGTGGAGCAGTTGCCTGGAAGGGCTGAGAGGTGCAGGCTCAGGGGTGGAAGAGGAATCTGGGTGCCTGGAATGAGCTCCTTGGGCAGCAAGGAGTTGTAGGATCTGTAGGTTTTGATGTGTAAAGGATTGCCTTAGGTACTGTTGCTGTTGTCTCCCATCTGACTTCCCGCAGATCTGTTGTCTGCTATTGTCCAAGACGCTGTCCCTTTCCACCTAGTCAATGGAAGTGACTAAAGCTACCTCCCACCTCCCTCTTGTTAATGACTCAAGGCCCCATCCTATCTCCTGCAGAGGTTTCAAAGGCCTGTGCGCAGGTTGTACTTATTAAAAGGCCACTCAGGATATTGAAAGAGAAAGAATGTCGTGTCCAGGAATGGTAGCCACAATTCCACAGAATTAAGAAACACAGAACCTTCATCTTGCAAGCATCAACAGTCCCATCAACCTCTGTAAAACAAGCAACAAGGGATAACTTACTTGAGCTGACCGAATGCCACCGGGGGTGAACGCACCTCCCTCATCCTGCACACTTCAGTCCAGCCCCTCCTCGCTCTACTCTGGAACAGAGAACAGAGAAAGAGAGATCAAAGGTCTGTCTCTTTGAGTGGGCAGGATTTGCTGCAGCAATGCAGCATGTGTGGATCACAGATCACATTTTCTGTAATCCTTTCCTTTACAAACATACTCAGACTATATATATATTTCTCCAAATGTATTTCAGACTGCTCAGTGCCAAACGTCAGAATTTAGAGCCTTTGAACAAGGTTTTGCACCCACAATCTTGAAACAACGCTTTTGTAGATGCATTGAAGAAAAAAAAAATTGTTAAGGTATAAATGAATAAATAGTCATTTGGAAACTAAAAAAATGGTTCTGATCTGAAGCACTCTGCCTATTTTAGAACTTAGGCATCAAAATGTGGCTGTATTACTGGGGCCATTATTAAAAATCACATTTCTTGGCCCTTGTCTCCACTTCTCCACCTTCCGCTCTGCCACCTGAGCGAGCCCATGTGCACACAGTCATGTTTAGCAGCATCTCTATTCTAAAAGGGTGCTTTCCATGTGCAGGGTATTACGAAAGGCAACTATGTGCTTGCCTTTCATTTAAAACAAATTGGAGGAAGCTGCCTGATTTCCATTTGTGCCATTAAAAACCTTCCCCTACTGCTTTTTTGAGGATACGTTCCCCTTCATGCCTCCTTCCCTCACTTACAGTAGTGATGAATGCTGGAAACATCCCATTTTTCCTTACTCAAGAGCAGGAGAGGAGCCATACTGTGCGTATGCCTTGCCGTTCTACAGGAGCTTTGGTGGAGCTCAGCCCCCCGTTCTTGTTCAGGGTCGTGGAATAAGAGCACTAAATGCTACCGGGAAAAGGACAAGAGCGGTTCTTAAGGGAGTCAGTCTGGCTTTGGGGAATTTGTTCTGGGAATCTTTGCAAATGAACACCAGAGATGATAAAAATATTATCGTTGTTACCATAGTTTTATTGTTATTAGTTCTTCCTGTTGCTGTGACACTTCATAGCCTCAGTCATGAATGAGGACTTCACTGTGTAAGAAAAGGATGGTCTCTTCCCCTGTAATTGACAATCTAAGTTTGTATTTGGCTGCCTCCTTTGATCTATATTAAAACCTTTGTTTTAAAGTTTGAACAAAAGCCTTGAGCACTCTTTTCTGAAAAGCATTTTTCAAATAAAAAAAAATAAGATAGGACTTTTCCATGTACCATACTTTACTGAAGATTCAACTTTAGATTAAGTTAAAGCCATGAAGATATCTTCCTGGAGAACATCAGCTGTGGTTTGACAATATGTTGTCTCTGGCAGCAATATCAGCTTTAAGGTTTTCCAGACTTATTATGTTCCTATGTCCTGCTCCTCCACCCCTCCTCTGCCTCCTGGCTCTTTGTACAGTGTATACTAACACAGCTGTTTAGTAGGGATGGTCTACATCCTTGGAGGGCTTTTTAAGTTAGATCACATGCCTGATCTGATTTAGAGCACAGGCCCCAACTGCATTTTGGTTATGTGAAGGATTTGGGAATTGCTGTGGTAAAAAGTGGGAGTAAGTGGCAGGAATCATAGTATCATAAAAAAAATTAGGTTGGGAGGGTTCTCTGAAGGACCAGCCTCTGGCTCAAGACAGGGCTACCATCAAAGATACAGCAGGTTGCTCCTGGCTTTATCCAATCAGTTTTTAAACATCTTCAAGTATACAAAATCTGTAACCTCAGCCCTACAATTCTTATGCCAATAGCTCTGCAGAGGACAATACAGAGGTGGCATGCCTCAGAGGTTATATTTTGATAGCTGAACAGGTCTTCTGTTCCACTTTAGCTTCGGAAATATTAGTTTATGTCTCAGAGGAATAATAGCAGCTCTGTAAGGTAGTTGCACTTTGGCTAACGAGCCTTGTCTCATAATGTGGCTGATTATCTCAGGAGACATGCGCTGATGGGTCTTCATTACTTCCAGTCTGAAACCAGCCCAGGTTACAGTTCTATATGTATAGTGAGGTAGTGCACTGTATAGATTTCCCTGATTGCTCTTGAACAATGTGCAGATGATATAAAAGAGGGGATTTGGGAATATGAGCCAGACTTCTCTGTTCATATGTCAGTGTTTAGATCTAACTCTGAATCTGATATCCAAAATAAAGAGTTGTGAAATCAACTAAAGCTACGGCAGTGCTTGTATCAGTCCATTTGCTTGTGCATTAATTCTTTTTTTAATCACATGGAAACAGCTGGGTACATGATGCATGACAAAGCAAGTGAAGGGTTTCTGTTTGTGCAACAGGGCTGCTAAATATTTGCATTTTGTTCAAGCTACTGGAAGCACGTAAGTATGCCAGGCAAACCAGACCTGACTGCAAAACAATGATTCATTCAGTCAATTTGTCACTTAGCTGAAGTCTGCATTCAATTTAAAAAAAGAAAAGAAGAAGCAACGAACTCAGTCCATTAGCTTCTACCCATTCAGTGTTAAAGTTATCCTGCTTCAGGTAAAGAAAAAGAAAAAAAAGAATGGAACAGTATTTACAGGATCTTTAAATAGTAAGTTAAATATAGGCACAAACTGCTGAAGAACTTTTTGCAGGCTTCTTTTCCGAAATACATAAACACACTCCTAGCGAAGTTGATGTACAATCTTGCTTTTATCTATTGCTTACAAAGTGAGCTGGAGAGTGACAGCTCTGCTCTCTGGTGCAAACTGGGAATGGAGCAATGTTGATTCATACTAGATTTACAGAGGCATTTGGGATGCTGAAAGGTGGATCTGGGTTGACTTCAGCAGGAGCTGACTATCCTGACTTCTGTGTCTTGTTAGGCACTAATGTACCTGTGTGTGCCTGATCCTCGCTCCTCAGAAACAGACCCTCTGGGGGTCTGTGTTTTTTTTCGGGAAATCTGCTTGTCCCCAGGGTCTCTGATGGGGAGCTGTCATGCCACCCAGGGACCGGACCAGCTGATGGAAGACCAGAAGAGGCTAACGACAGCACAGCAGCTCGCACCTGAACTAGAAGTTACTGTCATGAACGTTTCTGCGTCCGTCACTCTGCCCGACTTGCTGACGGCAACTTTGCTTGTAATAGTCTCCTAAAATGTTATTGTTGGTCAAAATTCTCTCCTTTTCAGGATATAAGTATTTCTTTCCTTCAATTCACTGACAGAGCAAATAAGATCTAAAAGCAATTCACATTTTAGTGCAGATCCCTTTCGAATTAGAATTTCACCTGTATCTTTTGAATTCATCTTTATGCAGACTTTCCAGGATTAGACAGTGCACAGCATGGCACTCTGGTCACACCATAGTGCAAGTCCTTTGGGGCACTGGCGTTAGCATTGCAGGGGCTTGCCTCCACAGGTAGAGGGTGGCTGCTTGTAAGGTGAGCAAGACCCAGTCCACTTCACCTCTCCTGTGGCGTCGCTTGCTTTGGTGAAGTGACAATCCAGGACCCTTCAGTCTTGGAGAAGACATGCTGAGTTCAGGTACTTGGAAGAAGTCAAATACTGAGTTGGACTACAGACACACCAGCTGCAAAAACTTGTCTCAATTTTAATAGCACTACATATTAGTGCTGACTGCTTAACACCCACACCCTTTTTCCCCCCTTGTATTGTTGCTACTCCTAAACATTGTATTGTATACTAGATTTTAAGGTAAGAATAATAGTCTGGAAACAGATATTTTAGGCAGTTTGGGGCTAATCTAACAGCTCAAATAAAACTGCCCCATCTTATTCACATAGGGGACATGAAAAAGGACACGAAACAAAATACAGGGGGAAAAAAAAGAAATTTTTAAAAGTTAATAAAAAACCAGACTATTTATCTGAAATCAAGACAAATACATCCAGAATGGCTCCTAAAAACAGCAAGATGGATTGCAAATAAATATAAACCAACCAAAGTAGGGAGATAGAGGTAGAAAAATTAAAGGAACAGATCAATTCAGAGCCAGAGATACCAGACAATAGTAACAAGTGGAAAAGATGGTGGCAGAGATGTCATAAACGGCTTTGAGAAAAATAGTTTCTCCATTTAGTAGATTATCTATGCAATTTCCTAAAGGTGAAAGGACTATAGTAGTATTTTTCAGGATCTAAATTCCACAGAGTAGATTTGAAATTCTGGCAACATTAAACTGCAATTATCTGTGGAATGAAGAGCAAGGACATTTATCAAAGCAACTTTGTGGTTTTGGTTCATACAATGACAAGTAATTTGTGAATTATGGTGGAGTACATAACATTAAACTTATATATTTGTCTTGGGAGGAAAACAAAGTGTGCAAGCCCAGATTCAGTGCATCTGGTAAAACCATGCACACGCTAAGATGGGATGGGTGCCCCTGCATGATGTCCATCAGGTATCCTAGCTGTGTATAGGCAAGGTAGTACAAGAATTCATTGTTTCTTCGTATTTTTGCTCTCAGCTGTCAAGGATGGCGCTGACTTAGCTTACAAGGCGTGTCTATAACTGTTTATAAAGTTCAAAGAAATTGTTTTACCTGTAAACTCTTGTTCGGCTTTCCTGAAATCGGTTTGCCCAGCTGCATGCACAGTTTACCTCCTTCGTTACTGCTATTGCAGTTTTGCCTTTCACCCTGATTTTTTCCCCTTTCTGTATGGTATGCTATGACATGCAACTTAAGCAGGCAGTCAACGTCTGTAAGCTAAGCTGAAATAAATCCTCTTCCATCTCATACTACTGATTTTGAAATGTTTTAAGCACCAAATAAAGTCAAGACTATTCTCTTCCACTTTTATTTGGACAGTTGACAATAATTAATAAGTTCATGTTGAAAAGAAGCTATTAAAGATACTAGACTGAAGAAGAAAGAATGAAAACACAATATGAAATCACCCTGACATAATAGCAGTAGCTAGGTGCTTATTCAGACACCACATTAACCAATGGATCACATGGCTTAGAGGAAGAACGGACCTTTGTGAAATATTAATTGCAATAGAAGAACTTCAGTCCTCTTCTTCTTCCCAGAATACAATTATTGTTTTAGGTAAAGTTAGACAAATCTTCAGCAGCTGCAAACTGTTCCCTGGATTTATTTCTTTTTATTGTCTGAATTCTTGTTGTCACAGAAGAGGCAAAAGAAAGCTATTTTAGAAATCATTTAATTTTTCCTCATTTAAAACCTACTTAGCATCCATGATCATAGGAGGAAAGAGTATTCCATAGGTGTGTAATCCAGATACAGTTTTCAGTCTGAAAATGGTGTTTACTTACTCTTTGTATACTGATGTTTCAAGTCTAAATCTAAATCTAATCTAGAGCTGTTTTTTTTCTATATAAAAAAACCAAACCTTTTTGGAAGTTTTGCAAGGGCTATATGGAATTGAGTATAAACAACATTTTTTAGGACTTTCATTGTGAGGAATTATGAAGCTGAACTGAAAATGAGATTATTAGTCATGATTTTCCTGTTAGCAATGCTCTAAGTATTCACTTAGAAAAGAAAAATCAGAATAAAATACTAGAAAAACACCTTATGACATAAGTAACTATATGTCATAAATATAGGGACTGGCCAAGGCCTATTTGCCATCCAGAACAGGAACCTTACTTATCAGATTTTTCAGCCATTCCTTACAAATCATGGATGTCTGCAGAAGGTTAGGATCACTTCACAGTAGTTCACTAACCAATATGAAGATTAAATTCATCAGGAGTAGTATTCATACAGAATAGCTTGATCAGTGCTTTTCTGCTTGCAGTTATCAAGTAAATCAAAGTCCCTCCAATTCCTTTTCACAGTCGTGGAGAAGGAGGATATTTAAACGCCTGCATCTTGTTGAGTCACTAATGAAAACTGGTTTGGTTTTCCCATTGCCTTTAGGGAAGACTATTAATGACTTTCTGAAGAGCAGTGTTTAGTCCTTCTCTCTCTCCGCCCCTCCCCCCCTCCCCCACCCCTTCCTCTTTTTGGTTAATCCTTAAAACAACATTCTTTCCTGCCAGTGCCTCTACATTTCTTGATCATCTGCACAATACTAGTTACAGACTTCTCTAGCAAAACCATCTAGACTGTTTGGTACTTTTACAGGGCTATGAAGATCTTATAACCTTATGCTGCCACAATGCCTATTCAAGAAATAAGATCTGTTCTGAAATTTAAACCACCTTGGCACATATTAATAAAATTCTTTCCTGATTTCCAAATGAATTTGCTCCCTTTGCATCTTAAAAAAATATGCAATAAACATTTGCTCAACCATAAAAAGGTGGAATGAATGCAGTTAAGCCATTTAAATATCAATCATTTAGACAAACAAAACACACAAGTGCCCAAGTGTTCAGCCAGTCAATTTCATAAACACACTGGAAAGAATAAACCAAGAGTATTTTAATGGAAAAGCAAGCTAATTTGCAGTCTGCTACAACACACCGCTAAGCTTCTTGGGTATACTCTGATTAGACATGGATTGCAGCAAAATAGCTACCAAGAAGCCACAAACTCTGATGGTATTAGCAAGAAGTCTAACTTTCCCACAGCCCCATATAGGAGGAACAATGGTCGTGAAGGGGGAGTGGTGTTAATACTGAAGCTTAATGGGGCAAGACTTGCTGTTCATCAGAGAAGCTGGGTTTTGGATCCGCTCCAAGCCCATAAAAATCTGCCCAGGAAAATATGAAACTTGATATAGAAGATGTCTCCTTATTTAAAAAATGTAGTGCAACCACTGCAAAGTTGTTTGGGTATTTTAATATCAAGTAATAACAATAAAGAAACCAGAAAATGTATTTCTTCAGAACCCCCTTGATGCCATCTGCAGCTAATGTACCAAATGCCATTTCTGAATGCTTTGCAGCCACAAGGTGACAAAGTAGCTATCAATGAGATAAGGATTGTTCTGCTTAGAACTGCTCTTGCAGTTACAATAGGGAAGTGATAAATTACAGACTTCAATGATCTTTCTGGACGAAAGGTTTGAGGCAGTTATAGCTGAGATTAGCACTTTGGATAGGAGAGTGACAGGAGATGAAAGAAGACCAGAAGCCTGCAAGAAAGATCACAAGTTGTAAAACAAAAGACTCTAAAATATTCTGCTCATACAAATGCAAATGATCATGGAATAATGAACTGAGCACCTGCAAGACAAAATTAAAGCAGGAAAAAAAATTTGTAAACTGGAAGCTGTGTGGTGTGGTTGATACGCTGGAAGGAAGGGATGCCATCCAGAGGGCCCTTGACAGGCTTGAGAGATGGGCCTATGTGAACCTCATGAAGTTCAACAAGGCCAAGTGCAAGGTCCTGCACATGGGTCGGGGCAATCCCAAGCACAAATACAGGCTGGGCAGAGAATGGATTGAGAGCCACCCTGAGGAGAAGGACTTGGGGGTCTTAGTTGGTGGGAAGCTCCACATGACCTGGCATGTGTGCTTGCAGCCCAGAAAGCCAACCGTGTCCTGGGCTGCATCAAAAGAAGCGTGACCAGCAGGTCAAGGGAGGTGATTCTCGCCCTCTACTCCGCTCTCGTGAGACCCCACCTGGAATGCTGCGTTCAGCTCTTGGGCCCCCAACATAAGAAGGACGTGGACCTGGTGGATTGAATCCATAGGAGGGCCATGAAGATGATCAGAGGGCGGGAGCACCTCTCCTATGAAGACAGGCTGAGAGAGTTGGGGTTGTTCAGCCTGGAGAAGAGAAGGCTCTGGGGAGACCTTATAGCAACCTTCCAGTACCTGAAGGGGGCCTACAAGAAAGCTGGAGAGGGACCTTTTACAAGGGCATGCAGTGATAGGACAAGGGGTAATGGCTTTAAACTGAAAGAGTGTAGATTTAGATATGACATAAGGAAGAAATTCTTCACTATGTGGGTGGTGAGGCACTGGAAGAGGTTGCCCAGAGAAGTTGTGGATGCCCCATCTCTGGAAGTATTCAAGGCCAGGTTGGATGGGGCTTTGAGCAACCTGGTTTAGTGGAATATGTCCCTGCCCATGGCAGGGTGGTTGGAACTAGATGATCTTTAAGGTCCCTTCCAATGCAAACCATTCTGTGATTCTGTGATTCTATGATAAATTAGCTAGTTAAAAATGACCTGAGTTTTTGCTGTGGTCTGTGAATGAAACCTTTTGTCTTCAAACACCATGAAAAATGAAAAGCAAAAAGGAAGCTCAGGAATGGAGATGCATTTTTTTCCTCCAAGGATCTTGAATATATTCTGAGCAAAACCCACATAGTGTAAGATTTGGGAATATGTCAAATATGCCTAATTTCCAGAAAGGCTCCAGAGGCAGGAATCGGCTAAAATGAATGTTAAGGAACGCGCTTCTGAAATAGCTGAGGAGCGTTTGGAAAGATAGATGCAAGGTCTTGGTAGTGGACAGTTCTGTCTGATAGAATCTATTTGTTCATGACAGCAGCCTTGATGTCTGCATCGACATCTTGGGGAGAATCCAACTGCCTTTTCCTTGCAATTTTTTTCTCTCGGGATGAAGTTGACTTAGACCATAAGCCAGCGTGTTGATTTTGAAGCTGTGGGAGGTTTCCATATGTTCAGGATTGGTCTGTCAGTGACTTTAAGACAAATATTGTTGGTGCTTGGTAACAGACCACAAGTCCTTAGTGCTATTGGTAATATGCTCAAATGAGCATTAATACAACGTTCCTTTTAATGAGGTGCGGTCTATCATCAAATAAGAATGTTAACTTGGAGATTTACCTGGAATCTGTGGCTAGCACACTTTTGAAGTGTTTTCTAATAAAAGGATCAATTTTTTCACCCAGTAATGCATCAAGATTTCATGAGGAAAATCAGATTTTATAGATGTGCTCTGGATGGAAAAGTGGAAGCTTCAGAGCCATAATCTGCCTGTGCTTCCAAGGGAGACCCTTTCTGCTTTAAAGATGTCAATGGTCAAGAAAGAACTTATAGAAAGAGAGAAACTTGGGGACCAGCTGCTTTTCCAGCAGGCTCTATACTTTTCCCACATTAGATATTCTTGAAGGAAGAAATACTGCCCAAGCCACTCCAAGCACCTGAGCCAAAGCCCACTACAGGGAATTGGAAGATTATCAGATTACAAATTACTTACAGTGCATTGTCATCCCAACTGTTTATTTGCATATTCACCAAAGTCACGACCATTGCTAGTACCAACACAGCTTGCTAAGAGTTAGCTATTTGAGAATAGAAAGTTATTCATTGCTGTGGAGGTTTTGGAGATATGTGAGTTTGTGAGAAGGCTCTCTGTATTTTTTTCAAATTCACAGGAATGCAGGAAAAAGCTACCGTTGAAAAATACAACTTACTTCTCCTGGTTCCATAGAAGACCTTGAAAATATGAGCATTCTATATTCAAAATGTAACGGCAAAGGAAAAAACCCTCCCCCAATAGTATTTTTTCTAATCTCATCACTTGGTGGGTGGGAGAGGTAGAAATAGGCCATGATTTTTAGATATTTGGATTTGACAGTATTGTTAAAGGCAAGATGCACAGTACATCTGTTAAGCAGAGAAATATCATCTTTCTATTGGGGAAAATCTCAGGCCTTGAAACCAGATAATTTACGACAGTCTCAAGGTGAGTCTATAGCAGCAGTCTGGAGAAATGTCAGGGGTTTTGAATTGTAGCCCCATGCCTTAACCACAAAACTGTCCTTAAAGTGTGTGGTCCCAGGGCATCTAATCCCCCAGAATCACTGCTGTTTCATTTGCTAAACTGGGCATATGAAGATATCAAAAACTTTATTAACGTTAACAAAATGCTTTCAAAGGAAGGCTGTGACTTTCCAGTTTAATTATAGTTGCAAATCTCTCTCTCTTCTCCAGACTATTAGATTTAATTCGGTCAATGTGTGTTCAAACACAGCTGGTTGCTCAATATTCTGTATGCAGCTCTTGGAGACCCCATTCGTAATTGTTGCTCTGCTTACTTAGGTACATCATAGCTACACAGAGATATTTGCCTTGAAGAAGATAAACTGGTTAATGGTAAAACAGTAAATAATCAGAACTGACGGACAGGCTGGGCCTGAGTTGAATAATCAAGCAATTCTTTGAGTCAAGACTTGGCAAAAGAAGGCTTTTGATCATTTCTACTAATATCGTGGACTTCTGCTTGATTTACAAATGGCTGTAAATTCCAGATATTGCAAGAATAAGGAATAATCACTGGCACTTGCTCAAGGGCCATCTTAAAAAATATTGATTAAATTACTGATTCCTTGTTGACCTGCCAACAATATTTTTTCAAGCTAGTTCTGCCCAGACAAAAAAAAAGGTAGTTTGCCTCATGTTGAGAAGACCATAGGCCTCAAACATTAAGCTATAGGCTAGGCTTCAGTCCATTCATCAGAGTTCCCAGCTGCTGCATTTGATAGTGTTGCTTATAGAATAGGAACAACCTGTTCTGACAGTTTCCTAAGTGATGATTTCAATGATAGAGTAATTCATAAGTTTATCTTCTCAAAATTTTCTTTTCATTCAAGCTTTGCCCACGTGTCATCTTGTGAATGTCTTTTTTTTTCCATCTGAAATATTGTCGTCTCCTTCCACATCCAACCCTTCTTTGAACAATTGTTGTTTGTAGATCATGCCTTTGGACTCTAAATCCAACTTCTTGGGAAGTCTTAGCAAGGTCTAGAGGACCTGGGTGCAAATGAGGAAAAGAACTTAGAGTCCAGAAAGCTTTGCATCATTTAGTGGTGTTTTGGGACTTTAGCATTCCTGATGGAAATCCAATCTATTTCCTGGATATTCATGCCGGGATTAGTATTGAACTTAGAATTGGTGAGAGTTGTTCTGTGCACAAGAGTGTGTAAGGTTATTAAATCAGCACCCTTGATTAGAAAGAAATAAGTGCTCTAACATGAAAATTATTTTGTTTACAGGCAGTGAAAAAATGTAAGATTTTCTTTAGCTCTGCAGAGATTGTTGTTGAGCATATATCAGGTTTGCCTCCATGCTCATTTACACTGAGACTTTGCAATAGCAAATATTTAATTTATAGCAAAGCATAATAGAAGTGGCAGAAGACGCTTTGGAAAGAAAAGTAACTCTGTGTGTGTGTATCATCTCCTCAGTTAGCTACAGCCCTTACAGAACAGCCACTGCAAATGTGCTGCTTTGCTGCAGTGAGGATGCTCTGGATTTCTTGCTATCTCTTCTGCCCAAGATGATTTAAAGTTTATTGACTCATTTTTATAATTTCATGCTGGGGATTGACTATATATCAGTGCTTGGGAATGTGTTTGGTAACTGTGAAAATATTCTTCCCACATACCTTCCTTGCTTGAATACGTACCATTAGAGACTGTAAAACAGAAGGCAGTGCTAGAAATAGAAAGACAGGTTTATGGAAAGGGGACAGCACAAGGCTGCCTTCTATCTGTCTTCTGTTCCTACTATAAAACTAGCTGCCTTTTCCAAGGGTGACAAGTAATTCACAGTCCTTACAATAGACTCATTTCTACTGACTCAAGAGTTTTCTTATAAAAGATGTTTTTAAAAGAAATCATTACTGTCTCCTTGGATAACATGATCTGTTCCTAATCAGTATTTTATGCTGCCAATAGGTGGATGTTCACATATTCTTCTATATCCAGAAAGAAATTTCCCAGTTAATGAATCACAGAACAAGTCGTTCTGCAAGCTAATTAGCCAGATAATAATTACATTAATTTAAGTGAAACAGAAAGAGCATAGTAGTTTCAGTCAAACTGCAATTCGCTTTCACAAACCAATCCCTGCACTCAGGAAAGAGCCAATATTTGCATTTGAACTCACTGGATAAAGGATTGCTTTATAATTACACTGTTTAACATATGCAGATTAGACTACAGAAGATTCTGTATTGAAACTCAATGGGAAGAAACAAAAATTCAAAGTCTGAATTTACAGTTTGACCTTATTCAGTCTATGATTACTCTTAAGTTTCTCTGTATCGCAAAAATATAACTCAATCACTTTAAAGCTTCAAATAATCTGAAGCATGACTCCGATAGAAGGGCTAGCCAACAAATTATGCACTTGTCTCAAAAAGATGTGGAGCTCTCTTAGCCTCTTAACACTACTGAGAAAATGTCATTAGCTGACAGCGTTCCCCTTTGAAAGTCATAGGTAAAGCTCTTATTTTATTTTTCTGCTCCCCTCAGCTCTTACGTGACAGACTGATCATGAAGCATCTGAAGTTGATACATTCTGACCCTGGTAAGATGGAGACCAAGCTAATACCACTCAGTGAATCTAGGAAGCTACAGCCAAATTGACGAGAACCGTGACAAGAGCATTGTGTTACCACTGTGAATAACCGAACAACTGTGTTTCCTCCATGACTACAACAAAAGAGCGCTTAACCTAAAACTTGCCCTGGGATGAATTGGCAACATCCCCAAAAAGTGAATGCCTGTGGGTCAGATTCCCAGTCTGCATTGCTCCACATCAGCGCTAGGTCTATTCATTGCAATCTTATCTTCCCAAAGAAACAGCAGCAAAATCCTTAACCGCCGTACACCGTGTTTTGCATTTAAAGCTTAAAAATTCCTACAGAGTCAAATGTGATCTGGAAGGGCTCATCTACAATGTGCCTGGTTTGATACCTGGTGACTTGCTAATTATGGAGGAACTAAATGCCCACTCAGACTCCTGTTTATTTACTTTAAATGCAATACATTCAACATTATCTGGTATCTCCCGTGCCTCCTCACAAACACATTAGTTGAAGCCATTTAATTTTTTTCACCATCTGTTAATACTGCAAGATTTTTGGCCTGGTGTCCTGGTTTCGGCTGGGATAGGGTTAAATTTCTTCCTAGTGCTGTGTTTTGGATTTAGTATGAGAAGAATGTTGATAACACACTGATGTTTTCAGTTGTTGCTAAGTGCCCTTCTAGTCCAAGGACAGCTCCCGTGCCTACTGACTGAGCTAGGTACACAAGATGGGAGGGAACATAATCAGGACAGCCAGCCCAGCTGGCCAATGGGGTATTCCATACCATGTGACGTCATGCTCAGTATATGAAGGGTGGGCGTGATCCAGGAAGGGCCGATCGCTACTTGGTTATCGGTCAGCGCGGGTGGTGAGCAATTGCATTGTACATCACTCATTTTGTATATTCTATCATTATTTATTATCATTATTCTCCCTTTTCTGTTCTATTAAACTGTCTTTATCTCAACCGACGAGTTTTTCTCACTCTTACCCTTCCGATTCTCTCCCCGTCCCACTGGGGGGGCGGGGGGAGTGAGTGAGCGGCTGCGTGGTATTTGGCTGCCTGCCAGGTTAAACCACGACAGTCCTTTTTGGCGCCCAACGTGGGGCTCGAAGGGTTGAGATAACGATAGATCTGACCAAAGTGTGTTAAGGCAAAATTGTTATAAGCATCCATTATATTGATTGGTCACAATGTTGATGTATTGGCTGTCAAAGTTGTGGGGCTGGCTCTCAATGTTGGGTCATGTAATACCTTGCTTGCAGTATATGTTCCCGTTTGTGCTGTTTACCATTATTCGGAACTGGGCCAAGATTATCATTTTGTTGCTGTTTTATGAGGTGATAAAATCATTGGTCGTAAGTCTAATCTGGTATCTGTACTCGGCACTGCCATCATTTCTGTACCTCGGGAACCACCTCTTAGAGATTATTGGTAATTGCACTTGTTTCTCCTCGGAGAATGAATTTAAGGGGGAGACGGGTTGGGACACTCTCTCCCACTTGTTCATCTTCCCTTCCATATCGTCAGAAACTCCTTTTTCTTCTATCCTCTTCACAAAGATGTCCACAATATTCCCTGAGAATTTTGAATATCCTTGGGATGCTCAAACAAGCATGTTCATATTGGTACTATGTCTCCTGAATGTGGTTCAGGCCTTGTTTAGGGTTAAACAACTATTCAGGAATACTGTCCAGAGATCAACCCTCAGGAACAAGAAAAGAGGGAGGGCAAGCAGCGGTGCCTCATTGGGGCAGGCGGAGCGGCGAGTCTCGGGGGCGGCTACAGACACGGTGGCTACTCAAAACCCCACGACAGGCACTGCGGCTACTCCAACCCCCATGACAACCCCTGTGGCTACTCAAACCCCGGCAACAGTCACCGTAGCTTCTCCAACCCCTGCGACAAGCACTGCAGCCACTCAAGCTCCGGCAACAGGCACTACAGTTACTCCAACCCCCATGACAAGCACTGCAGCTACCCAAACCCCAGCAACAGGCACTACAGCTGAACCAGAGGACCAACCCTTGCTGGTATCTGTTGCCCCTGTACAGAAGAGGAAATCTTGGAAGCGGAGATCAGGTCGTTTAGAAAGGGATGATGAAAGAGCAGGGCCATCACAAGGAGAGGAGGAGGAAGAGGAAGAACTCATAAACGAGACGGAAACCACCCGATCCCTATCCCTGAGTGAGCTGCGAGATATGCGGAAAGATTTCAGCCGTCGTCCAGGCGAGCATATTGTTACCTGGCTGCTCCGATGCTGGGATAATGGGGCCAGTAGCCTAGAATTGGAGGGGAAGGAAGCCAAACAGCTGGGATCCCTTGCTAGGGAAGGAGGCATTGACAAAGCAATTGGAAAAGGGACACAGGTCCTCAGCCTCTGGAGGCGACTGCTGTCAGGCGTAAAGGAAAGGTATCCCTTCAAGGAAGATGTTATATATCGCCCAAGCAAATGGACCACTATGGAGAGAGGTATCCAGTACCTGAGAGAACTAGGCGTGCTGGAGGTGGTTTATAGTGACCTGAACGACAACCAAACGCCCAAAGATCCAGATGACGTCCAGTGCACGCGACCCATGTGGCGGAAGTTGGTACGGAGCGCACCTGCATCGTACGCCAGTTCGTTGGCAGTACTGTGCTGGAAAGAGGAAGAAGCACCAACGGTGGATGAGGTGGTTAGCAGACTTCGGGATTTTGAAGAAACTATCTCCTCCTCCCTTGTCTCGGCTGTAGAGAAGCTGTCCCGAGAGGTCCAGCAACTCAAAGACAATAGGTCCTATTCTCCACCTGTACAGACCAGTATCTCAGCCATTAGGAGTCAGCGTTTTTCTCCTCAAGAGAGAGGATATAGAAAGTACACACCACGGGGCACCCTGTGGTTTTACCTGCGTGACCACGGAGAGGACATGAGGCAGTGGGATGGAAAACCTACCTTGACCTTAGAGGCACGTGTACGTGAGTTGCAAGGAAAAACAATCACACAAGGGGGTTCTCTCAGGAAAAATGCTGCTCCAGTTTTCAGGAAAACCCTGTCTCACGACGGTCCAGTTTCCAGTGAACAGTTCCCCAGACAGAGTAGAAGGGCTGCTCTTACTTTGGACTGTAATGAAGGAATTCTTGACTCACGTTTGCAAGAAGTGAGAAGCGGATACTATGACCAGAACTAGAGGGGCCCTGCCTCCGGCCAGGTGGAGGAAAGGGACAACCGGGTTTACTGGACTGTGTGGATTCGATGGCCTGGCACATCAGAGCCACAGGAGTATAAGGCTCTCGTAGACACCGGTGCACAGTGCACCCTAATGCCATCAAGCTATAAAGGGGCAGAACCCATCTGTATTTCTGGAGTGACAGGGGGATCCCAAGAGTTAACTGTATTGGAGGCCGAAGTGAGCCTGACCGGGAACGAGTGGCAGAAGCACCCCATTGTGACTGGCCCAGAGGCTCCGTGCATCCTTGGCATAGACTACCTCAAGAGAGGGTATTTTAAGGACCCAAAAGGGTATCGGTGGGCTTTTGGTATAGCTGCCCTGGAGACAGAGGAAATTAAACAGCTGTCCACCTTGCCCGGTCTCTCAGAGGACCCTTCTGTTGTGGGGTTGTTGAGGGTTGAAGAACAACAAGTACCAATCGCTACCACAACAGTGCATCGGCGACAATACCGCACCAACCGAGATTCCCTGATCCCTATCCATGAGCTGATTCGTCGACTGGAGAGCCAAGGAGTGATCAGCAAGACTCGCTCACCCTTCAACAGTCCCATATGGCCAGTGCGAAAGTCTAATGGAGAGTGGAGACTAACAGTAGACTACCGTGGCCTGAACGAAGTCACGCCGCCACTGAGTGCTGCCGTGCCGGACATGCTAGAACTTCAATACGAACTGGAGTCAAAGGCAGCCAAGTGGTACGCCACCATTGACATTGCTAATGCCTTCTTCTCCATCCCTTTGGCTGCAGAGTGCAGGCCACAGTTTGCTTTCACTTGGAGGGGCGTCCAGTACACCTGGAACCGACTGCCCCAGGGGTGGAAACACAGCCCTACCATTTGCCATGGACTGATCCACACCGCACTGGAACAGGGTGAGGCTCCAGAACACCTGCAATACATTGATGACATCATCGTGTGGGGCAACACAGCAGAAGAAGTTTTTGAGAAAGGGGAGAGAATAATTCAAATCCTTCTGAAAGCTGGTTTTGCCATAAAACAAAGTAAGGTCAAGGGACCTGCACAGGAGATCCAGTTTTTAGGAATAAAATGGCAAGATGGACGTCGTCAGATCCCAATGGATGTGATCAACAAAATAACAGCCATGTCCCCACCAACTAACAAAAGGGAAACACAAGCTTTCTTAGGCGTTGTGGGCTTTTGGAGAATGCATATTCCAAATTACAGTCAGATCGTAAGCCCTCTCTATCAAGTGACCAGGAAGAAGAACGACTTCAAATGGGGCCCTGAGCAACAACAAGCCTTTGAACAAATTAAACAGGAGATAGTTCATGCAGTAGCCCTTGGGCCAGTCCGGGCAGGACAAGATGTGAAGAATGTGCTCTACACCGCAGCCGGGGAGAATGGTCCTACCTGGAGCCTCTGGCAGAAAGCACCAGGGGAGACTCGAGGTCGACCCTTAGGGTTCTGGAGTCGGGGATACAGAGGATCCGAGGCCCGCTACACTCCAACTGAGAAGGAGATATTGGCAGCATATGAAGGGATTCGAGCTGCTTCGGAAGTGGTTGGTACTGAAGCACAGCTCCTCCTGGCACCCCGACTGCCGGTGCTGGGCTGGATGTTCAAAGGGAGGGTCCCCTCTACACACCATGCGACCGATGCTACGTGGAGTAAGTGGGTCGCACTGATCACACAACGGGCCCGAATAGGAAACCCCAGTCGCCCAGGAATCTTGGAGGTGATCACGAACTGGCCAGAAGGCAAAGATTTTGGAATATCCCCAGAGGAGGAGGTGATACGTGCTGAAGAAGCCCCACTGTATAATAAACTACCAGAAAACGAGAAGCAATATGCCCTGTTCACTGATGGGTCCTGTCGCCTTGTGGGAAAGCATCGGAGGTGGAAAGCTGCTGTATGGAGTCCTATACGCCAAGTTGCAGAAACTGCTGAAGGAGAAGGTGAATCGAGCCAGTTTGCAGAGGTAAAAGCCATCCAGCTGGCCTTGGACATTGCTGAACGAGAAAAATGGCCAGTACTTTATCTCTATACTGACTCATGGATGGTGGCAAATGCCCTGTGGGGGTGGTTGCAGCAGTGGAAGCAGAACAACTGGCAGCGCAGAGGTAAACCCATCTGGGCTGCCGCATTGTGGCAAGATATTGCTGCCCGAGTAGAGAACCTGGTTGTAAAAGTACGTCACGTAGATGCTCACGTACCCAAGAGTCGGGCCAGTGAAGAACATCAAAACAACCAGCAGGTGGACCGGGCTGCTAAGATTGAAGTGGCTCAGGTGGATCTGGACTGGCAACATAAGGGTGAATTATTTATAGCTCGGTGGGCCCATGATGCCTCAGGCCATCAAGGAAGAGATGCAACATATAGATGGGCTCGTGATCGAGGGGTGGACTTAACCATGGACGCTATTGCACAGGTTATCCATGAATGTGAAACGTGCGCTGCAATCAAACAGGCCAAGAGAGTAAAGCCTCTTTGGTATGGGGGACGATGGTTGAAATACAAATATGGGGAGGCCTGGCAGATTGATTATATCACACTCCCACAAACCCGCCACGGCAAACGCTATGTGCTCACCATGGTGGAAGCAACCACCGGCTGGCTAGAAACATACCCTGTGCCTCATGCCACTGCCCGGAACACCATCCTGGGTCTTGAAAAGCAAGTCCTATGGCGACATGGCACCCCAGAAAGAATTGAGTCAGACAACGGGACTCATTTCCGAAATACCCTCATAGACACCTGGGCCAAAGAGCACGGCATTGAGTGGGTCTATCACATCCCCTACCACGCACCAGCCTCCGGGAAAATCGAACGATACAACGGGCTGCTAAAGACAACACTGAGGGCAATGGGTGGTGGGACATTCAAGCATTGGGACACACATTTAGCAAAAGCCACCTGGTTAGTCAACACTAGGGGGTCTGTTAATCGAGCTGGCCCTGCCCAATCAAGACTTTTACGTACTGTAGATGGAGATAAAGTCCCTGTCGTGCACATAAGAAATATGCTGGGGAAGACAGTCTGGGTTACTCCTGCCTCTGGCAAGGGAAAACCCATCCATGGGATTGCTTTTGCTCAAGGACCTGGGTGCACTTGGTGGGTGATGCGAAAGGATGGGCAAGTCCGGTGTGTACCTCAAGGGGATTTGATTTTGGGTGAAAATAGCCAGTGAACTGAATTTTATGATGTCAATTGTTATATGATATTGTATATCATTATTTCTATGGTTGCTATCAATGGTATAGCAGTGAAAATCACCCAGATTAATGAAGAATGAACGAACTCCGATGAAACCGAGCAAAGTGCAACGATGATAGAACTGGACGAGCGCAGCAGTACCGAAATGAGAACTGGCTTCAGGATGCAACAGCCCAACACCACACACCATCCTTCTGGCCCTGAAAGACTGTTATGACAGATGGACCCCAAAGTTGTGGACTAAAAGAACTCAATGGACATTTATATATATTTATGTGTATATATGTATGTATATGTATTATATGTATATATGTATGTATATGTATTATATATGTATATATATAAAAAAGATAGTGGTGATTAATTGAAAGGTATCGAAAAATGTGAGACCTAAGCATAACGTAAATGGTATGGAATAAGGGGTGGATACTGTCCTGGTTTCGGCTGGGATAGGGTTAAATTTCTTCCTAGTGCTGTGTTTTGGATTTAGTATGAGAAGAATGTTGATAACACACTGATGTTTTCAGTTGTTGCTAAGTGCCCTTCTAGTCCAAGGACAGCTCCCATGCCTACTGACTGAGCTAGGTACACAAGATGGGAGGGAACATAATCAGGACAGCCAGCCCAGCTGGCCAATGGGGTATTCCATACCATGTGACGTCATGCTCAGTATATGAAGGGTGGGCGTGATCCAGGAAGGGCCGATCGCTACTTGGTTATCGGTCAGCGCGGGTGGTGAGCAATTGCATTGTACATCACTCATTTTGTATATTCTATCATTATTTATTATCATTATTCTCCCTTTTCTGTTCTATTAAACTGTCTTTATCTCAACCGACGAGTTTTTCTCACTCTTACCCTTCCGATTCTCTCCCCGTCCCACTGGGGGGGCGGGGGGAGTGAGTGAGCGGCTGCGTGGTATTTGGCTGCCTGCCAGGTTAAACCACGACACCTGGGAACCATCTTTTTGGCATCACAGGCAAGATGGCAGTGACACCTGCCACTGTGGTTGCCCAACATCTCCCTTCAGCTGACAACACAAGCATATAAAGGCCTCTTTTCAGTTGCGTAAACATTTGTTAAGCTCACACCCTTCAATGCATTGTGCCTGCCTCAAGCTGGAATTTACTTGAAAAACATCAGGGGAAATTTTCCAGCTGTGTGCAACAACAAAGCTAGGAAAACTGTACTGTTTTGCTCATGTTAAAAAAATTACGGTGTCTTTTTCTTTGAGATGCTCTAGTTCACCTAATCTTTGGAGAAGAACTTAAAAGAGTAGTGATGCAAATGGCTTTGCTGTGTAAGAGAAGATGGACTTAAACTGGGCCACTTTCTAAGTCTTTCAAATCCGCAGTTTGCACATGTGACATAGAGACCTGCTAGAACCTCGCAGTCAAACCTCTTTGTGCTTTGGGTATCCTTTTGGGATATCCTTTTGGGTATACTTTTGTCACGTGTTTTCCCTGCTGCAGCTGGCTGAACTGGGGTCAGGACCTACAACGGTCTTTTCTGAGTTGTCAGAGGCCCTTCTTCCAGGAGCAGAGGTCTGGAAGTGTCCTCTTGTGTGGCTGATTCTTGCTCCAGTTATCTCAGATAACCCCGTCATATAACTTCATTAACAAGCCATTGAACTCCATCTAAGAAACAGGTTTTTTTTGCTCTTTGATGCTCCTACTTGGAGAAAGCAACTCTCATGGGTAGAAATCTTCTACTTTCCAACCTTACTTAGATTCATAGCTGGTTTATTCCCTTTTTTTTTGTTATACCTAAAGTATACCTGCGTGTAAATCTCTCTTTTTCCACTTTCTTTTCCGTGTGATAGACTCTCTGTGTACTTTTTATCTGAATAGCCCCTTTCTGCATCATTCCCAGCCTGAATCCATCTTTCTTGCACATAGATATAACTGAGGAGGGCTTCAGAGGGTCTGCTTGTGTCGAATACTACTCAACATTTTCCTTAGGACTTGAATGGAACAGGAACAAGGAGTACATATATTAAATGAAAATTTGGCATTAGGAAAAAAATAAGCTCCATAATGCATTTTCCAGGGAGACTGTAGGAGATCATTTTAAAAAAAATTAAAAATAGCTGTCTGTTAGGAATAATTTAGACAGGGCAGATATGAATAGATTTGGGGTATGTGGGATAGACAAGGGCTTCAGAGGGCCATTACTGGCCAGTTTATAGTAATACGTCTTTTTATTTGTTCATAAAAGAATATCCTTCCACTTAGTATTAGCTGACTTTATCTGATCCCTTTTATTCACTTATTGCCATTATTCTAATTAATTTCTTAATGTCCTTAGCTTATTGAATGATATTCAGAGCCTTCTTTAATGTTTCCCAATTTTGTATCACTAGCAAACAGTATTGGCACACTCCCTGTTTTTTGACTGATATGACTAATGTAAATGTTAAATAAGATCAAACCAAGACAAACCATCAAGAAACTCAGCTATATTAAAACACGTCTAGACTGTGAGCATAGTCTGTTATTTCTCTTAGTATGTTCCTTCTCAACATTACCCTAGTTCTTGAACAAGGCTACATTTTCTCCTGCTTAACTGATAATTTCCCATGTGATGCTGTACCAAATACTTTGCTGTAATCCAAACAGACTGACAAGCTTCCTTCCCATCGTCGAGAAAAGCAGTTATTTTATCAAGTGAAAGTGTCAGGTTAGTCTGACGCGATCTTTTTGGTAAATATGCATTATATTTTACCTCATTTTGGTTTTCTGCCATTTTTTAAGTTACTGTTCTCTCAAAATTTGTATTATAGCCTTTCTGCACCACCGAGGTAAGCATAACAAACCTCTAATTCTGTATCATTTAACTTTCCCCTTCTCAAATGTAGGTTTTTTATGTGATAGCTGCCATCACTGATGCCAGCTTTTTGGATATACAATTCCAAATTAGGTGAGCTATGATTTCATTTGTCAGCCTTTTCAGAACTCTCTTAGGGATGAACCGCCCCCATCTGAATGCTTTAACCTCTGAGTTTTCCTTCCATCTTGGATGCAGAGATCTCTATTTTTATTTTGTCATTCCTGCTAGGCAGTCTTTCTTTATTATATTGATTTTGCTCCACAGCTGCCAAGCTTTTTGTTTCCTTTTCCCCTCCCTCCTTTACTCTGTATGGCTGACAAGTCTTTTATTTATATTACTTAACCTAATTTGTAATGTCTATGTCAGTCTAAATTTTGCTTATCCTTTTATATTACCTCCTATCTAGAACAGTGCTTTCTTTGCTGATTGGTCTTTTTTTGCTTCATGCATTGTCAGCCTCTCATTTATACTTAGTATCTGTTTTGCTCATCTGTTATTATCTTTTTCTAATGTTCTCATTAATTACTGCAATGAAATCTGAAAAAAATAGTACTGTCTGATGAAGAGGCATTTGTAATAAAAGGTATTGCACTGGGTACTATAGATTTCTCAAACTGTCTCTGAAAGGTGCACTGACAAAGCTGAAGCGTTGCATTTCTACAGGTCATTGCAAAAGAGAAAAATCTTTTACAGTTTCTCAACTTCTGCAGTTTTAACCATGAAGACAAGTCTCTTCAGTTCATTAGAAAAGTGAATATTTTATTTTTCAAAACAATCTAAAAGGGCATCAAATTTGTTCAAAGGAAAGAGGAAAGAAACAGAAATATTCTGACTTAATTTTTCATCTTCTCCCCTACAGTCAGAAAATCTCACTTAAAATCCATCTTAATTTTCCTTTCCCTCTACAACCAAGCACTGTGGCTGTGAGAGGACACATGACTCTCATACTTATTGTGCATAGCTGGCAACCAGCAAGGCTCAAAATGTTTGTCAGTATTTTAAGGTTTATACTGCTTTATCAGAAATGCTCTGTATCATAATATGGCCGTGGTTTCTGACCTGACTGGCGAGCCAGAAGTTTGAGTAGCTGCTTCAGAAGATCAGTACAGTAGTGAAGAGTCCAATACTGAATACTTAGTTAAAAATGTTAATTGAAATGTGCGTGCAAGAACTGAATCTGTGGGTTGTAGGGATGAACCATTAAGGCACAAAATGCTTTGAAAATGTGGAATGGTATAAGACTGTTAGAAATAAAAGCTGAAAACAAGTGTATTTCCCAGCAGGTAATACACTGTATAAGCTCTATGTCTTTATAAGCTTCTGAATCCCAATGAGAGAGTCTCTGAAAAGGGTTAACAATAGCATTATTTCAAAGTGATTGTTTTCAAAGTATAGCAACTCATAAATAAAATCAAATTACCATTATACATTAAACTGAGATCATGTTTATATTTATAGATAGTAACATGATTTCAGTAGTTTTGCCAACACTTTTATTCTGTTTTCATTGTGCTGCTTAATTGCTACATAATTAAGGCCCTTAAAGATATTTTAGAAAGACAGAGACATTCACTAAATACTTTTCTACTTAGATCTAAAATTTATAAATTGCATTTAAAATATTTCTTTTAAATGTTCTCTTTTTTTTTGTTTGTTTGAAAAATACAGCAACACTGTGCCTCAATTCAGGGAAGGATTTCACATACATCTTCAGCTTGACTTCACTGTGTTGTAAATACATACTAGAACGTCAGTTCATGCAAAATACTTTGCTGATAGATGGCTGATAGAAGGTTGATACAATGAATTAATCATCAAAGGGAAGGTTTTATGATTTTGTGCCAGTGTTCACCATTACAATACCTGCTGACCTTCTATATCCATCTGATGGCAGGCCTGAGGGCTGAGAGTCACATCATTTCTGGAATAAAGCTCTTCACATGATGGAAATTAGAGTTTTATTCTAAAAATGTTAGTCACTTGGTTTTATTGTTGTTGATGTTTATTTATCTTCATTGGCCAGATGGTTAGAGTTTTTTTTTTAGGAAGAGTGTTATTGCTATGAGTGTCATTGTTTTGAGGAGAGGACATAAAACATGCATCCTCACTGCCTAACTGTGCAACTCTTTCCGAGTCACTGGCGCTTTCTTATGCCTCGGTCAGTTCAGGCACAAAAGTGGATCCAATCAAATGCCATTAAAATCAGTGAGTGTATTAAAGTTAAGCCTTCATGGATAAATGTATAAAATAAAAAGGATTATGTGAGCGTTGCATTATTTAATGTGGATTCATTTCTGGGGCATGACTTTCAGAAGACACTTGAGGCTTCAGTGCTCTTGGGATAGATTTCACGTACTGTATAAAACCATATGTTTCCTCTTCTCATTCCTCAGGAAAACATAGGGTGAAAAGTCATAATGGAATGTCACAACAACCATTCATTTCTTATTTATCAGTGCATATGTTCCTGTATTGAATTACACATACTTTTATTTCATTTCACAGCTTCATTTCTGAGATTCAGGCTAATCATGATGGCTCTCTGTGACTATTGACTCCTGCAAAATTCTTTGAGCTTTTCTATCCCAGGAGGCTAACAGAAGTGACATTAATTTGCATTCAGGAATAATATTACCTGTAATTTTCTAAAATGCTGTTTTAACATGACCAAGTTTCTGGGTGGCTAACTATGAAATTACTGCTTCTTTATAACTGCTTAATTTCAGTCCATAATGGAAAACCATTATACAGTACCCAAAGGCTGATACGGTAAGTGGCTTTCAGAGCTTTTAATTTCATAAGTATTTTTGTTGAATTAGTTATAGAATATATAAAGAATCATAAAAAGTTTTGCTCTAGTTTGCTAGGAGCCATACCTCTGTGTCAGACAAACCTGAAGGTTGTGCCTTCATACCGATTGGCACTGGATAAGTCTTTAACTGGCCCAGACTGTCAACAGAATATACAAATTATGCCAGCAAATTAGATTGTCGGTAACTTATCTCAAGGATTATTTGGCCTTTGCCTCTCACTACCTGCAAACTGAAATGGAAACAAATATCAGTGTGGGAAATACTCTTATTTTAAAACACAGAATGAAATGTTTTAGGCCAGTGGCCGTGCACAGTGAGGAAATGTACTTCAGGATGGGAGAGAAAGAGGCATTTTGAGCACTTAAGGGACAATGGTTTCCATTTGTTTTGTTTTTCTTTTATGTAGTTGTCTGGTTTTACGCCTACCAAGATCCTGAGCACCCTAGAGCTACAGCTCCCACTTCTTCAAATGTTCTGTATGCCTTTATACTGAAGCCTGGGAGAAGGTGATATCCTTGCTTTACTCAAAGCTAAGCTGTATTTCCATTCCCAAAGCATCCTTTCAAGATGTGAGTGACTTGTAGGACTGAGCTGACTCTAAAAACAGTGACAGACTGAATCCAAAATTAGGAATAAAAAGGTAACAAATTGTTCATAAAAAACACATTCCTATAAGAAGAATATTCCCTGTCTGACTTGTCAGAAAAGGGTGGAATTTTCTTGCAAGATGATGTGGCTGTGTTAAAACATCAGTGGCAAAACACTGGCGACAGTACGTACTGTCAGTACATCCTAATATCTTCAGGAACACAAAGTTAGATTCATGGCATTTTAAAATCTATTTCAATACATTAGGCTGAACAGTGTTAGCAGAAATAATTGTGTATTACATTTCTAAAAATTATATTAATACAAAACTTGTTACTATGTGATGAGCCAGATCTTGGTTCCTCGCAAGTCAATAGGTAATTCTTATCCATTGCTTGGAGGAATGCACCAGGTAACATCATTAATGTCCATTAGCGTCATACTAATTTTGAACAGGGCTCTACTCTAACTAGAAAATCGGTGTTATAAATCCTTCCACCATTTTTTCACATTAACTTACTAAAAAACATCACTCAAAATGAAGTCAGTTCATTAGAAGTCAGTTTTGTAGCTCAATCAACAGTAATTTCTTAAGTGAGTGTCTCAACATTGATTTATTAATATTGCTAATTTCCCCTCACAAAGAAAGGTTTCCATAGTCTCAGTAGATCCAAAGAGTACATATGTTCTGCCTCCTAAGAACATGCCTCAGCCCATGCTTGAGATCAAACCCACTTCACATCCAAACTGTTTGAATCTAAGCCATCTAGGAAAGAGTAAGTATTTAGTGAGTAATGGGATAAGAGAGATGACAAAGGTTTGACCCCACTAGCAAGAATTGAAGCATATCTCAGCCTGCAAGAGTCAAGTCTCGCACTGTACCTCCAGCACTGCTTAGGTGTGATATGAAATGCCATCACGCAGGAAGGGCTCTTCTTATACCAATGTGGGACCTGTAGGCTGAAAACATCGGCTATGGACATTTTCTGGATGGAAGCACAGTCATATGGCATGCAGATTAAGTCTTCTGTCACACTTTAGTCCTCTCACAACACTGAGGGCATTTAAATACAGGAAATTTTTCCCACGTTAGTCTCGATTTTGTTAACATCAGTTATTTAGCAGTCAGCTGAGCCCAGAAGTTCTTTAGGTCTTCAGGAAGTGCAAAAGACCTTGATAATCACAGAAGAATACACTTTTTAAAGGAAAACTTTGTTTTGTCATAGAATTCTGGCTCTGAATTGCAGCAGTATTGTGTTATAGGCCATAAAAAATGAAAAATCTCCATGCTTCTAAAGTTAAACTAAAACTCTGTTGCAGTGATTATAAGCTTAATAGGGCTTTTTTACCTTGCTCCCTCATCTCATCCAGGTTAAAACTGGTAGGTTTACCAGAAGTGTTTGAATATAGATTCAGTATTTTTCTATATGATGTATTCTGCTTCAAACAGGAATTAATTCAGGAAGTCCTACTGTATAGAAGCCAGACCTCAAAATCACTGGGGCCTCTTCTGGCCTTGTAATGAATGAATGTGTGACTTTATGCCAGGAATAAGCTATTAATTGGGCCTACCTCTCTGAACGTCCTTTGTCTCTGTACCTGATTAAAGCAGTGGCAAATTCTCTTTCCTCTGAAGACCAGGAAAAAGCAGTCAGTACAGTAGAGTACTAAGCAATATGGATGTGTATTATTGCGCTTTCCTCTTGGCAGGCTATATCAAAGTCATTGAAAGTATGGAAATGTATCCCCAAATATTCCTCCTAATAAATTATGAAAATTCTTTCCTTGGAAAGTGCTGCTTTAAGCAGGAAAATTTTCTACACCATTGGAAGGTCAGTGCTAGGAAACCAACATCAATTTTCTTGATGAATTGATAGTTCAGAAGCAATTTGGTGTGAGTCTTCAGTTCTGACAATACATGTGACTTTGGCTAGATGCCTGGATATATACAGTGAGTAAACACAAGTAGTGCAGATGATCTTGATCTCCTACATTCAGTGTGCTAGGACAAATAATATTGGCACTTAAATATGTCTGCCAAAGCTATCTGTAATAAAAGACAAAAAAAAAAAAAAAAAAAGCAGTCTCTACATTGAAGAATCATGGATTATTCTGAGCTGCAGTAAATCTACTGGTATTAAAGTCTCCTGGAATGGGATACCAAAAATTAAAATAAATAACTCTACAGTTTGTTAGTCCTTCTTGCTATGAAGGGCTTACCATCCATATAGAAGGATTGGATATGGTCTTAGGATACACACTGAATTTGTACTTGCCTCAATATCAAATGAACATGAAAAAGCATTGGACATATATAAAGAGAGATGGGACATCAAATGTGAAGTCAGTTCTTTGTAACCATTCTTTTTTCACCTTATTATCTAAGTAGTCTTGAGGTGACTGTCAGTTAAAAAACCTGCTGAAAAAATAATGAAGATATACAGTAGCTGGTGCAGAGGGAGACATGAAAACAAATATTAGAAAGTGTGCAAAAAGCTTCCTTTAAAAGCTTTTCAATCTCCTGAGGTTTTAAAAAGAGAATCAATTCAAATGCCACCTCACTCTAGTGTAAACAGAGCAGAAAATAGTGAGAAATAGTTAAACCTAATGCATTTTTGTATTGTATATCATATTAGTGTCTTTTAAAAGGCTGAAGGCAAATTTCAGAGATTTTTGGAGCAGTGCCTGTGGTTTTCTGAATTTAGGATTTTTTTAGTTTTTTTACTAGTTAGGTGTTTTTTTTTTTTAAAGAAAAGAAAGGATAAGGCCTCTTTTCACTTTTGTTCTAAATTTTCTCCCTAAATGCTGCACAAAACGTTGGTTTAAGTTCTATCTCTGGTCTCATCAGGGCAATGCAATTCTCACTAAACATAGACTCTTGTTTTTTCACCTTAGTGGAGCTGACCCTTTTTGGAATAACAGCAGTTTTATGTTAGTATAATTTTCTAGCTTTGAAGGAAATCATTACTTCCTTGCTCTGGACAGATTATCAGTCTTTAATTTATAGTCCACAATACCACTTTTACCCTATGTAACTTCAATGACTTCCCCTCACATAACAGCATATACCTCTATGGCTTTCCATATGCATTTGGAATTAAGTAAGACCCCATGGAAATCAGTCAGGTTATACCAGAAGAAGGTGGGTATAATGCAATAGAGAGTTCAGCTCTGCCTTTTACAGTAGAAATGCGGCTGTAGGAAGTAGTTTCGCACATTTGTTTAAAAAGAGAAGGCTGCTTTAGGAGTCTTTGACCAAAATATGCATGATAAATACTCAAATGATGATTTTGAGTTGTCTATTGGGCCAGCAAGATTTGCCTAAGGTTACATCAATTTCTATTTGCATAGTCTATCCTGCAAAGCCTCAAGCTTAACTTTATGAAGTTGAAAATCTTTGAAAATCCTTGAAAAAAGTCCTTGAAAAATCTTTAACTTATATCTGGGAGTATTTAATACACAGTTTGCTCTTCTATTACAAAAACTTATTGTAAAACAGAATTTCTCAACCTTGTACCATCACCACTTGACTTCAGTCCATTGAGATTTCTCAGATTTTCACAGTATATGTCTCGGTTGGATGTGAGTGGATGCCCTGTTCTCCTGTATCCCCTTGCTGGTGCGGCATGCATGCTTAAGGAGAAAGAAAATGAATGAGTGACAGAGCTTGCTCCTCTGGTCTGTAGAGAAACCTGCTCTATCTCATGTATGTACTGATTTTTAGCTTCACTGAGGGCCTCAAATAAATGAAAATGGTGAGAAAAAGCACTTAATAATTCCTTTTTATGTTCTCATTGTTTAATCTTGATTAACTTTCTTGTGCAATGATACTAGTCTGGGTTTTTTACTGTACAGATATTTTCGATTGCAAGTGAAAATGGTCATGGGATGTCCTTGTCCCACCTGAAGCCAGTGGCAGAACTCCTGATTGGGCTCACTAGAGCAAGCATCTGGTCCAGGGCTGTTCCTTCTGAAGTTTCTCTTCCGTATCTGCTATACCTCCTTCTGGGTGTGAGAAACACCAGTGCTTGTAAGCCTTACGATAATTTACCCTTCATCTTCCCACCTGAATGAATCCATGCAGTTTTCTTTAATTCCTGATATAACCTCAATAGGCAAACTCATTGATCTTTCCCTCTAAAGGGATCTTACTAGCTTAGAGTTCATAAAATTTATGAGAAACACAGGCTGTTTCAAATTATGTCCTTATTGACATTAACAGTAATTTTGCAGTGATACAGCCCAGTCTCTCAATTTCATTCAATACATCTGGAGTGAATCATTACTCTATGTGAGTTTTTATTACCCTTAATAGCAATATTTTCCTCTCATATTTCTTTGCGGGTTTTGGATTTCTCGGTGTCTGCTTCTGCCTAGGATTGCTACTTCACACACTCCAATTCATACATCCCTAAAGAAATGCAGCATCCACTTCATTCTGTTGCAAAGGCTATATGATTACTAGATCTCTATTTTCTATTGATTTATCTACTTTTGATATCTGATTGGACCTTTCTCCTTGCATATTTATTTTTCTTAAAAATGTCTTGCAGGGGGCTTTTTCTATACCTTATATTTGAACTTCCAATATAGCACATTATGTTCACTGACTTTCTTTTACCCACAATAGTATTCCTGCTTGCAAAGAAATATGCCGAGACAGGTGCAATTTACCATACATATAGGAAGGATGAGAAGATATTTCTGTATCAGAAATAGTGTGGCCAGCAGGAGCAGGGAGGTGATCGTGCCCCTGTACTCGGCACTGGTGAGGCCGCACCTCAAATCCTGTGTTCAGTTTTGGGCCCCTCACTACAAGAAGGACATGGAGGCGCTGGAGCGTGTCCAGAGAAGGGCAACGAAGCTGGTGAAGGGCCTGGCGCACAAGTCTTATGAGAAGCGGCTGAGGGAACTGGGACTGTTTAGTCTGGAGAAGAGGAGGCTGAGGGGAGACCTCATCGCGCTCTACAACTACCTGAAAGGAGGTTGTAGCGAGGTGGGTGTTGGTCTTTTCTGCCAAGTAACTTGCGATAGGACAAGAGGAAATGGCCTCAAGTTGCGCCAAGGGAGGTTTAGATTGGATATTAGGAGAAATTTCTTTACTGAAAGAGTGGTCAGGCCTTGGAACAGGCTGCCCAGGGAAGTGGTTGAGTCACCATCCCTGGAAGTATTTAAAAGACGTGTAGATGAGGCGCTTAGGGACACGGTGTAGTGGGCATGGTGGTGTTGGGTTGACAGTTGGACTCGATGATCTTAGAGGTCTTTTCCAACCTTAATGATTCTCTGATTCTATGATTCTAAGATGCATTGCTCCTCCCTTGACACCTATTTTTGCATATGTATATTTGCATCTACTTTTAAAAACAGGTTATTTTTTTCAAACACACATTTTGTTAACCTTCACAAGATAAAAATAAAGAACAGTTAAAAATAAATTACAGTTGTAACTTATCTGTTCAATGCTCTAATTCAATGTTGATCAAATCTTCCTACAGTACTGATAGCAGCTTGTTAATGCTGATCTCATTATAGGTAAGGTTGAAATATTTAATGGCAGGTATAATTTCTTTAAAAAACACTGTACTTAGTAACTAATGTAATTATACCAGGAAGCATAACAGAAGAGATTAGTGCAATAAGTGACCTAGCTTTAATAATGTCAGCAAAAATTATAATTGCAAAATTATCCACTATGTTATAAATGTTCACTAACATAATACTCAAGTCATTCATCATTTGCAGCACTTCATGAAGTAAGCAATTATTTTTTCCAGTGTACAAATATCAGTTCCATTAATTTGAATAATCCCCTCCTCACTGTGCACTCCTGAGAATTGTATATTTAGACATAGTACAAAATGCCTTCAGCCATCGCTGAAAAACATGTATTATAACAGACAGTGTTCAGCTGCCAGCTTTCTAAATCTTGGTACTGAGCATACCTAGAAAGATTTAGAGGTCAAGTTTGAGATAAGAACTCAGAACTGCATAAAAATGCCTGCAACCTACTCTAATAAAGGTATTGACAATATGTCCCAGATTTCTTTCTTCCCAGATAGATTGTGTGCATATATGTCCATCCGTCCATCCATCTACCCATCCACCCATCTATGTCAATCTATCTCACAGTATTTTAATATTGTGACCTTCAAGACTTAAGTCAACCCAAAAATTAAAAAAAAAACTGAATGAAAATGGAAAGCTTGATAAAAATCTATGTGTGGGTTTTTTTTCAGTCCTGTAAGAACTTTATTATTCAGCAGGATGAGGAATAGATCTGGTTCTTTTGTTCCCTGAACTGCATTAAGCTATTGTCAGAATGAATAAGAAAACCACATTTTCCCTATGAAGACAAATTAGTCAACTGCGATAGTAGTTTTCCTTCAAGTTCCCTGGCATTTTCTGCCATGTAAATGTCTACATATGGGGGAACCTACTGGACTGATCCGCAACAATGCATGGTGCTTCTCCAGATCAAATAATGGCTAAGGTGTTTATTATAATAGATAGAATTATTTCCCAGGTATTTTGTATTCCTTGCCTTTTTCCTGTTTGGTGTCTATCTTCACATTGCTTATTACCGTACATTTTGTTGCAAACTCTTGTGAATAGAGAATTCTTTAACACATGTGAACTGAGCCTGGTATATTGTGGACCTTTCCTCTAGGTACTCCAGAAAGACAAGCAACAACGCCTATATTGTGAACAGTGAGATGAAAATGGGCTTAACAAACCAAAACAAACTAGATCTGAGAACTAGAAAAGTTTCAAAGCTATATTACCCAAGTAATATGCTAATAAAAACTACATATGGGGTGATAAGAAAATAACTATGTGCAAATATCTTCCTTCACTGAAAACCCTCCACTCCAACTTACTAGATACTAAGGGTGCAATTCCTCTTGCCCCGTTCAGGCTGTGTAAAATGTATCTAGTCTAAGAAAGCCACTTAAACTCCCCGTACAGTTGAGAAAGAGAAGAACCTTTAGAGAGTAACTCATGTTATGTACCTTAGACATCCAAGGTTGAAATGAATTGCTTTTGAAAACACATCTTGCTTTCCAGTAACTATAATGGAAACGTCAATTGCTCCTTATCGAGTCTATATGCTCATTGTACTGATGTTGGGCTTAGACTAGATGTCTAGCTTTCAGACAGCTAGTATGTCTGATGAAGAACATCTTTATTATCTTTAGTACAGAAATGCAGTATCCCATCAGGTATAATCATGTTTTTAGAAGTAGCATCTGCCATGAAGCAGACCAGAAATTTTGAATCTTATGAGGAAAGTCTCTCCTCCTCTTTCTACATAGCTCTTTACAGAAAATCCAGCCATGTGTTTCAAAAGTTTTCAACACTGGTATGAAATTTGCAACAATTTATGTGAAAGCAGGGTTAGACCAGCACTGAACTTTGCTGAAAACATCATTCATGATGATCATATTGCTCATCAGCTGGCTTTTTTCAAGACTCTGCAGAGATGGCTTTTCCGCTACACCTGCTTACTTCTGGCTTCCAACTGGATTTTGTAGGGATGGGGAAATAAAATATGTTGTCATACCAAACATAGACTTCTTAGGCTTTCTCCAGCAATATTACCTGTTGGGAGCAAAAAGAAAAATACTCTGCACTAAATTGCCAGGGAAAGAAGTTTTGGAAGCATTACCAAGAACAGTGACATTTCCTTTGTCAACTACTATTACCAAAGGTATTGTATTTGCTAAATATTTCTAGGGTGTAATTTCCATGTTGTTGCTGCATTTTCTTGTAACCTGGGCCTATTTTCATTGTTCTGTGGTCATGACTTCCAGTTTGTATTTAATCTCCATGACTTCTTATTTTTTACAGTCTCTTGTGCAGTTTTTTGATGTCAATGCTAAGAAACTCAGTGATTTAGATATTTTAGCTAAGCTCTAAATTCTTTTTCTACTTTTATGACTATTCCTTCTGTACTGCCCAGTCACTAAAGAAAAACCACACATCCCATAGTATCTAGAGTAGCTAGTTTTCTATATTATAAATGGAAATACTGTATAGCTTAATTCAAATGACAATATGTAAGATCATATGTTGAGTTGCAGTGAAATTATTGTATAAAATTATATGCTGCTGTTAAATTACATAAAATGCATAACTGAAATGTATTACATGCTGATGAGGTGATTTACAAAAAGAATTTGTGTAAATTTTGAAATTTCTGTATTTTATATTTTTAATGAATAGAGTGCAGAAAACTGATGTCACTACAGTTTTCTGTTTGACTTGTACAGATCTAGGGCAAATTAATTCCCAGTGTAGTGCCATTAATTTGATGGGAGTTACATCAGAGATATGAACTCATTCAGTTATTGCTAGCACCATCTGGAAATTTATAATGCCACAGCAATGTTTCACTTGCTGAAGACACATTCGTCCTTTTTGTTTAGGATGGGAAGACAGGGATTAAAAATTGAAGATCACTTTAGCTTGCTCTATATCATCCTAAATTCCCTTGTAGGCTTTGTTATGTTTGGATAGCAAGATGTGAATTTAAATAATATTTAAATAAGCATAATAGTGCAATCAAGAAAAGACAAAATAGGCCTCCTGAGGCAAAACAATTTAATGAATATCAACATAATATTTTTACAGTAAGAGTGGATCTAGAGAAGTGAGGTTTCCCTCGGCGTACGCAGATAGCTGTCTCTGTCTGCCCTTCCTGACACAACTTTGTATCTCTGAGTTAATGTTGGCATGTAGAATCCTCACTCCTAGGACTAGAAGAGACCTGTATCACGAAGTCCAGCTCTATTCTGTCATGGTTTACCACACTGCATAATTCTGCCAGAAATGTCAGAAACTTCATTTTATCTTCCATTTGTTTATGAGTTTATGTTCTTTGTTCTCATTATTTTTATTGGCATTGAGTCCAGAGATTTATTTTCCTGTGATTAGAAACCTTTGTCTAGTTTTGAAACTATGCTTTATCCGTGTGGAAACATCAAATGGTAGCTTAAGCCATCTCCTTTCTCCCCTGCCTCTTCCAGAGCACAGACAGGAGTTATGCTTTAAATGAGTTCCGATTTCTTGGCTTCTGCTCAGAAGCGCGCCTGGTTTACCCAGGCCCAGCCATGTCAAAACCTTAGGTAGCTCAAGACCAAGGCTGCAGAAACAGTGGAAATATGGACAAAGTTATAACTACACAACATATAAAGATATTTATATGCTATGTATAGGTGTTTGTATCTGTGTAACAGATATGCAAGGTGACAACACTCCAGAGCTGGCAAAAAATGGTTTTCTATGAACAAGACTAATTTAGACATAATTGATTAATTACCACAACCCAGCTTTAATGTGGTATCTTTGAGTCAGCTTATTAAGAAGCTTTGTGCAGGTATGGAGGAATAAAAGCCTATGTGTCGTCCCATCTGGAAAACTGATTCTTTTACGCCTTAAGTATCTGCTTATTTCTCTTTTCCACGCAGAGAGCGTGCCTGGGCTTGGCAGCATGCCCAGCATGGCCCTCCTGCGGTGATGCCCTGCAGACAGCACGGCCCCCCGAGGCTGTCGCGCCGGAGGGAAGCTGGCACATTTGCTGGCAGCCCAGGGGGTGACGGAGCACAAAGCTGTCGGTCACCTTCCTCATCTTCAGTCTCGATGAGTTGTATGGAACGGGGCGAGAATTTTTGTCAAATGTAATGGTTTTGGTTAAATATAAATATTGAGGTATGTTAGCAGGTGTTTACCGTCAGTTCACTGGTAACATAATTTCATGATTTTGCCTGAAAGTGCTTACCCTCAGAGGTTCATTTGTTTACCTATTAGGCCCTTGTTATCTGTGTCTGGTTTGTATTTACAAAGCCCACAGTATTCATCGAAACTGTTCACCTTTGAAATTAATGGAAATGTTGCTGTGTAGTTCACTGGAAAATACCTCCTAGGAAAATTTGTATTCAGAATGTTTTTGTAATTATAGTAATTTTTATTCCACCAGGATGCAGTTAAAAAATAAAATAAAATTTTTTTTTCCAACGAATTTTTAATTTAAATAAGTTGATTGTGTAGCTATTTGATGCTAGGATATGAACATTACCCACTATTTATAATAAATTATTGTAATGAACTTAGGTAGTCCCATAGGTGTGTGTGTTTATATAAAGAAGAGAATTTGTGCAGCATAAACCAAATAATTTATCTTTTTGCAGTCAGCTTGGTAGACATGTTGCCTGTGGAATGCTAATAACCACCAATTTTTATGTAACAAAAAGTGGAATACACACTATTTAGAAATACTCAGAAGAAGAATTTCTTTTCAAGGACAGTAAAAGCATAAAAATGTCTAAAGGGCCACTAATAGCAAAAAGCCCCAAACAAAACACCATCCTTAAACTGACTACCTTACAAGAGATTATGAAAAATATCAACCAATCCAGTAAATCAGGAAAAGTGCATTTAGATGTAAAGACGTAATAATAAAGCTAAAGAACGAAGGGGAAAAAATTGAAGAGCAAATCTGAATTTTAAAACAGATTCTGGTAAGTGCATCTTCCCAAATTGTCAGTGCTATAATATTTATTTTTTATTTGTATGTAAAGACATGATGAATGAAGGCTTTCTGTTCACTGCAGGGACCCCTGACACAACATGACTGACATTTTATCATGTGGTATAAACAAATAGCAGACAGAAAGGTGAGTGATGAGTCAAATCCCTTTCTATCACCCGAAATTCACTGCTGCTATGACTTAATTTCTTTACTCCATTTCTGAAGCCTGTGATCCAGAGAGTTTCACTGCTGTGTTTGCCGGTGGAGGACCTATGCACTGGGGTCTTAGCTCTAGGTACTCCTCATATTAAAGCAAGCAATCCACTGTAGGGAATCAGTTTCTGAGGTGTACTTTAACATGAGCTCTGCTCCCCAGAGTATACCTACAAAACTCATATTTTGTTGTTGGCATAGAATAAATTACTCTTTCCTATAAGCTGAGGTTGGGGAAGGAGCAAGTTCTGTCCCAGCTGCATACCAGAATTACTAGTCCTGGTTGTCCTATGCCACCCCTCCTCCGAAAGACACGATCTACCTCATGGGCTTTGACGAGACAAAAGTCAGCAGTCTCTGCTGACTGTTTATTTGGTAGCATATGGTTATAGTTCGTTTTTACCACTATTTAACCAATGTTTTCTGACGTAACATTTTTCCAGGTTGAATACCACGGCATATGTGACACTGGTTAGTGACAAATTTCAATGCCTATGACTGCAGCACAGAAGCAAGTTTTTCGGAAGTGTATGCTGTCACATCCCCTAGCGCCAAGAGCACCATACATATTTCTTTCTTTCTCTGTTGTCCAGCAGTTCAATTGCGGACAGTCAGAAGGACGTTTTAGCACAGGAGGCAGAGCTGAGTCACATGAAAGTTTAGCTATAGCAGAATCTTGGCTGCATTTAGCCAAAGCATGAAAATCTGCAAATGGAACCTCCAAAGACATGAGGTACTGAAGTAGTTTACATTGCTAACATCCATCACAGACTACAGGCGTTGTGCCATCTCTGTTCCCCACAGACAAATAAAGCTCGGGCAGCTTTCTGAATTCACTTTCAAGAAGATGCAAAGCTCAACATTAAAGTAGTGAATTGGTGCTTCAATCTTGCCATCTGCACCAAAAAGTTTATCTAATGTCCAGCCTCAGGACACTCTACATAACCCAAGAGAAAGGGTCTTTGTTGAAGAGGATTTTTCTGTGCAGAAATAAGCCTGGGTCAGGGAGAAGAAAATAGTCTAGGTAGCACAGAGTAGCAATCGTGTCTGCTTCCTCCTCTCGTATGGAGATTTCTAGAGGTTTTACTTGCTACAAACATATCAGCCATCCACAAGGTCCCATCTGCATCACTACAGCTTCTTGGTGGCTTGTCTGATTGCTAATACAGTGGAATGATTGTGCTGCCCTTTTAAACACCTTCTTTACCTGCTGGGGTGGAAACTGGGATGGAGAACATAGGCCATAAACAAGAAATGTATAGGTGCATAGGTACTGCTCTGAGAGCATTAGAAATGACACATGCAATTCAAGAGCAAAAGTTGTCCCTGTGCGCTGTGTTGTTTGCAGCTGACATAGGGAAGAAAGAGACAACACGTTGGTTACTTTGTTATATGAACTTAAAGTTTCGTGTGGCTTTATAAATTTGTCAGCTAGTAAATATACTATCAAACCTATGTAGCATTGCCTTGATAAGTTGCCATCAGTTTGGACAGATGAAAAAAGACCCAAACTCAATAAACAAGCACTGATAGAATTTATTTGTGCTGAAGGATTTATTTTGTTGATACTGTCAGTGTTAGTCTCTCATCTGCAGTCTGAAAAGTTTCTGCGGTGAATTACAGACACTCAAAATCCCTTTTCAACTGATGTTTTGAGTGTTGTAGGTGCAGAAGGAGAGAGAGAAAGTGAGGTCTGCAGACAAAAAGGATGTGCAGCAAAATGCATTGTCTTGTATTGTCAGATCATTTTCACTATGCACCTTCTCCCATAGAAATAATAATACTAATAACAATAATAATACTAATAACAATAACAACAACAACAACAACAACAACCACCACCACCAACCCAGTGCTTTGTCTTATCACGGTTTGAACTGTCTTTTACTCAATTAGGATAGAATTAGATGCACTTTTTTGAGCATGCCAATCTTTATTCTCTGGGGATGGATTTCCACATGAAGAAAGGACTCTGAAGAATCCTCTCCCAGCTTTCACTAGAACTTTGTGGTGTGGCTCCAGAACATCCAGCCTCTGAGCAGCCACAGCCATATATATCCTCAGCCTTATCAACACAGATATTCTGCTCAGGACTGAATTCACACAGACTTTTTTTTTCTAGCTTAACCTATTTCCAAAATAGGCACAGTTGAGAAGTCTGAGGATGAAGCTCCCAAGGTCGTGGAAGGATGTTACTCGCTTCACCGTGATACGTAACAAACAAACCGTTTCTGTACTTCAATGCTTGATGCTGGGACTTTTGGAAGAGCTGTAGTGAGGTGGATGTTTCTAGTCCAGCCGACATGTTCCTCGGAAGTACTGCCTCTGAACAGCTCTGCAGATGTAGGGCTACCTTCATGCTTGCTGGTGCCACAGGGTGGTGATGAAATTATATTCATAATAGTCCTCTGGAAATTTAGAGGGAATGGGAAAGAGTAGGTCCTTCTAAATGTTTTATCATTTTTACACTATACCATATACGGACTTTGGTTTATTGCTCTCTGTGATTTCTCTGCACTGTTCACGTGAGACAGATTTGCCATGAGTAAGCTGCACATATGAGCCAGCGGCAGGGAGCTGCAGTGCTCTGAGCCCTCCTCTCTCCCCAGCAGCAGGGCAGGGTCATCCTGAGCTCTCTCGGTGGTACACAGCACCCGCCGCCGATGCTCATGGTGAGCTGTCACTTTAAAAGCACTTATCTGCAATGATAAAATCATACACCGCCGCTGCTCTTATTGCAGTGCTAAACATCTATTAACACTGACAGTCGAGTAATGAGGTGACTGCAACAATTAATTTCCACATTTCCATTGATCTAGACTCTGGAAAATTGTTACACTGATTCTTTATGAACAACCGAATACCAGGAGAGGGGGAAGAAAGGAAGTCCCGTGTTTCAGCACTTTCACCTTTCTGCTAGATATTGCCGAAAGGCCACTGTCTTTAGATTGCTTTCCTGTTTTCAAGTGCCAGAAATTTGATATAGTGTTATTTCATGGTTTGCTGAACATGGGGAGAATTGCAACCAGCAGTGCATTTTTGCAAAATCAGTGTAACCCTCTCTTGATTTCATATTGTTTCTGAATCCAGTGAAATAGCTTCATTCTTTTTCTCTTTCATGATGACAAATCATTAGCATTGTTACCAGGAGACCAAAATATCGTTGGAATAGGCATTGAATATTAAGATGAAAGTATCTATTGATTGATTACATGTTGCTTTTTTTCCAATAAAATAATAGCATTAAATAATATTGCAACATTTAAAAAAAATCCAAACTCACTAAAAATGAGCGATTGCTCTAAAGACAGAAGATGAAAACCAGGTTTTCCCCAAAGGCAGGCTGCTGTCAGTTCCTGCATTTCTGTTTATAGATCTACACTTGAAATCACTGTTCTGTCTAAGGGTATGGTAGACTGCCCCAGTTCAGGAAAGAGCTTTAGGCGGAGGAATAGACTGTGCGTTGGTAACAGTAACTAACAACAGTAACCATTAAACAGACACAACCAAAGGGTAATATGGTCTCAATTTGTGGAAGGCAATTGGATCTGCATCTTACATACATGGGCGTATCTCCACTGAAAATAATGGAGCTATATCAGTTTGAGATTTGCATCTGCTTTCAATAGACCAGTGAGAACTTGCAGCGGGCTTGGGTGTCATCTTGCCTCCTTTCAGCAGCTGGCAGAAAGGCAGGAGAGGGCTCAGGAACTGGGAAGTGCCCGGGGAGTTACAGGGTTTACCTGCTCAGTGCGACCGCACGCAGAAGAGGCTCCAAAAGGAGCAGTGGCCGCGCAAGCGCTGACACCTGAGGGGAAAGAGCCACAGCCTCCCAGCACCCAGTTAGCGTGGCTCTATTGGGATAGAGTGGCTATACTGTGTCTGGATACAAATAAATGATTAAAGTTCAGTTCTGAGTGTCCCAGAGACCCTTGATCCCTGTGATACCCGTTGTCTAACATAGACAAAGCCTTGATGAACACTAAACCAACTCTAAAATAAAAAATAACTACAAGGCTGCATTTGCAACTCTGAAATTAAATGACTCCAGTAAGTACTCACATTGAAAGCCATACTAGGGAAGAAGGCTTTCTGGAAAGTAATTAGTTATCTAATTGTCTCTACCGATCATTGTAGCCATGGTAGTGCTGCTTAAAGCCTTGACACTGATCACGCTGCACTGTGCCAGGTGCTACATTAATGTGTAAGAGACAGTCTCTGCCTGTAAGATCTTTGCATCAGCTGTGCATGAAGCACAAATGCAGACGGGCACCCACATTGGATACAAAGAGGGGCAGCTGAGACTGATGTCTGGGGGACTGATCCTCCATTTCACCTCCAGAGCCAAGGTCTGGATCAACCTCGCTGTGTTACTGTCCCTGAAGTAACGCTACTCTCTTCCCACGTGTGCCTGTTCTCAGGCATGCATGATCTGCCCGTATGCAAAGTTGTAATCCAGTAAACAAGTAAAGGGAGGAAAGGGGAAGTCAGTTTGGCTGCAACTTGCCTCATATAACAGTTTACGGTGGCTCCAGAGCCATCTTCAGCCAGCAGGACTGTAGCTCTCAGAGGTAATTTGCAAAGACTGAGTAACCAGTCTCTGGAGACAGCTGGAACTAGGGAGGAGCCTTTCTGTTAAGTGTGATCTCAATCATGTTTTCTAACAGCATGCTTGGAGAGAAATGTGGCAATCATTTAAATCACTTGCTGAAGACCACTACTCCACTGACAGTAGTGTAGCCATAAGCATGAACTCACATCAGTGAAGTCAAAAAGGCAACTCAGCAGATTTTCAGGAGTGACAAGTAGCAATCTCACTAGATTTATTGGAAATCCTAAAAAATAAGTAAAAGTAATGAAGTAGGTGGCAAGAAAAACTGAAGCGTAGGAAAATTTTGGCTCTCTGACATATAAGACAAATCAACATCTTCCAGCTCGTTAGCTACCACAGCTGGCAGCCTTCTAATAATTTATGTGTAAATTTTTCATTGAAATATTTATTCTGCAAAAATTTTCAGAAAAACATGACCTACCAGACATAGCATGTATTGCACGTGTTACTGCAAATCAATCTCAAGGGCAACGTGAATGCCTGGTCCCTGGCGTGGGAGCGTAGTCACTGACTTCGGCGAGGTCGCTCCACCTTTTGCAGTTTGCTCTCTGTCTGGTCAACAATTTGCTCTGGAGAACGTCTTTCAATGCCGTATTTGTTTATGTCATGGCTCTACAAAATCTACATTTCAGACTATCGTTGAATTTCACACTCAGATTGAGGTATTGTAGCCTGACACACGTTTTAGCCTCGTTGCTGCCAAACCCTCCAAACTGATCCAGCCAATAAATAGCAAAAGTAACATTCAGCCTAATCAGCTCCTTGATTTGTTCTGGTATAGATCCGTCAAAAGCCCATGATAGAACTGCACAAGGAAAAGTGTAAACAGGCATTGGCAAGGATGTTAAAAGCTCAACAAAATACAGATTTATTACATATTTATTATGATTTTTTTTTTAAAAAGTTCTGTTATGTACATTCTATTTTCTTTTGAAAAAGGAAAATGCTTTTTCATTTTTTTCTGTAATCTTCTTCCAAGAAGTCTGTCTTGAAGTTCATCTCAAATTTAAGTTTCGTAGTGACTTGAATTTCTCTAATTCCTAAAGTGAGCCTCCTGTCTGATCTCAGCCTTCTACTTCCTCTCAATACTCCTGATAGAAAAGACCTTTGTAAAAGCCATTTACAAATGAGCAGATGCACAAAATAATGCCAGCCCTCAATTCTTCAAGAAAGCAATTTATTTTTTTCTTGTAAGGGCAGAAAAGTGAGTTGTTTTGTTTTATTAAAAATGCAAAAGCTAACAGCCCTGTAAATGGCTGGGAAGAAAATCCCTGTGTTCAGATTATCAACAAGGCTTTAACTCAGCAGCTGTGCACTAATGAAGACCCTGGCTCAACAACTGGCCTGATGCATCTGGGGAAAAGTCCACAGGACAGATAGAAATCCGCATATACAACTGAATGTGTCTGGTCTCAGCTAATTACCTCTAGTTAATGGAAGGAGAGAGGTGTTTCCCTCCAATATCTACAGTAAGAGGAGAAAAAATAATCCCTGGAGATGTTTCCATTGTCTGTAAGGGGTCCTATACAGAGAGTTGAGCCTAGACCATTGGCTGTTAGCAGGCTAAAGCTAGATGTAGGATTCCACTGTGTCAGTAAATAGTGAGCAAAAGTAAGTAATAATTAGACAACATCCAGAGAGTTACAGGCAGCCAATTACAAACAGCACCATCTGGCCACCCCTGCAATCATCCTCTAGCTTCTGTTTTAATGGTGCACACTCATTGCACCTTGTGATTTTCAGAGTGGCTGCAAGTCACTGATGGAAATAGTGGGATCATCTGTTGGAATCATCACTCACTGCTTGGAAAAATGCATGTCTATATATTTTGCGTGAACTAATTAGTTGGCAATAAGATTTATTCATTGTGGTAATTATCCACAATTTTCAATTATCCTTGAAAACTGCATCTTTAATAAACACTTGTGTGCTGGTTTTGGCTGGGATAGAGCTAATTTTCTTCTTAGTAGCTAGTATGGGGCTACGTTTTGGATTTGTGCTGAAAACAGTGCTGATAATACAGGGATGTTTTAGTTACCGCTGAGCAGTGCTTAGACAGAGTCAAGGCCTTTCCTGCTTCTCACCCCACCCCACCAGCGAGTGGGCTGGGGGTGCAGAAGAAGTTGGGAGGGGACACAGCTGGGACAGCTGACCCCAACTGACCAAAGGGCTATTCCATACCATACGATGTCATCCTTAGCATATAAGGCTGGGGGAAGAAGAAGGAAGGAGGGGATGTTCGGAGTGATGGTGTTTGTCTTCCCAAGTAACCATTAGGCGTGATGGAGCCCTGCTTTTCTGGAGATGGCTGAACACCTGCCTGCCGATGGGAAGCAGTGAATGAATTCCTTGTTTTGCTTTGCTTGCGTGCGCAGTTTTTGCTTTACTTATTAAACTGTCTTTATCTCAACCCATGAGTTTTCTCACTTTTACTCTTCTGATTCTCTCCCCCATCCCACCGGAGCAGGAGTGAGCGAGCGGCTGTGTGGGGCTTAGTTGCCGGCTGGGGTTAAACCACGACAACTTGGAATATTTCAGTGGAAAATTTATCTTTGGCTTTAAGAGTTGAGGGAAAATAATCTGGCCCTTTTCCTTGTCTATTCTGCTTTGTGCAAACGATCTGAGAGCAGAGCCTGCAAGGCTAGCCGGGCAAATCTAAGCTCTGTGTTACTCCGACTGCACCACTCCTGTCCCTTCCCCAACTACTTAAACAATAGTCCTTTCTCTCTCTTTTGGTACTGCCATCCAACACCCAGGTACCATTTGGGTTCTTTGCATTTGATTTGGCTGTTTCCTACCACTTCTTTGTCCTAGTATGCCAGTGTGCGCCCAGGGGCAACCCTATGTGCAATGAGGCAGAGCTCATCGCTGTCTCCAAGTGCAGGCTTGAGAACTCGGTAATGATTGGAAAAACTCTGGCAACAGTAAAGAAGTTGGTAACATCTTTGCTTCAGTCTTCTGTCAGCTTTAATTCTAATATTCACCTTAAAACCCTAAAAAATTACCTGTTCAAAAGGATGAATAAATGACTTGATTGCTTAGTCAGAAAGAAGAATCAGCTAAGATTTAACAGTATCAACCCGAAGAAATCTAATTCTGGCTTTCAGTAAAGTAGTGTAAAAAGGTTATTTTCACATCCATGGGAATTGTTACATGACTGAAAAAAATTTCCCCGTAGAAATGGAAATATCCCCCTTCTATACCTTCTGCTGACTTATGCCTGTGAACTACAGCTCCGGCAGTCAGTGCAGTGAATAAAGAGAAGGAAAAAAAAAGGGGTGAGTAAGAAAGTGCATGTGGTGAACCCTCCAAAGCACAAAGCCACAGCTTGTGACACCAGAGGGCAATGTTCTCTTGCAATATCGGTTGCAGGACAAAACCACAAGCCTGAAAAATCTGCATTACAGGCAAAAGCTCTTTTGAAAAAAGACCACAGTTCTGAAAAAACAAAGTTTACAAGGTAGTGTGCTAAGCTATACTATCAGCTTTGAAATTTTGCATGACGTACAGGTACTGGTTAAACAGAATGCTTTTTTAATCAATTTTAAGTTTTAGAGTGAATCATATGTGCAATGTCAGCAGACATACAATGCCAAGGAAAGCTGAAAATCTCAAGCACGTATGTGCTCAGGGTAAACATGGTATAAACCCCCCTATATTCAATTTTTTTTTGGGTGCACAAAATAACCATAAGTCTTACCTCAACATAACTGGGAAACAATTGCTCGTGTAATGGCTCAGTAAAAATTAAGGTCTTAATAAGTTAATAAGGATATAGAATCATAGAATCATAGAATCATACAGGTTGGAAAAGACCTCTAAGATCATCGTGTCCAACCATCAACCCAACACACCATGCCCACTACACCATGTCCCTAAGGGCCCCATCTACACGTCTTTTAAATACCTCCAGGGATGGTGACTCCACCATTTCCCTGGGCAGCCTGTTCCAAGGCCTGACCACTCTTTCAGTAAAGAAGTTTCTCCTAATGTTCAATCTAAACCTCCCTTGGTGCAACTTAGGGCCATTTCCTCTTGTCCTATCACTAGTTACTTGGCAGAAGAGATCAACACCCACCTCGCTACAACCTCCTTTCAGGTAGTTGTAGAGTGCGATGAGGTCTCCCCTCAGCCTCCTCTTCTCCAGGCTAAACAGTCCCAGTTCCCTCAGCCGCTCCTCATAAGGCTTGTGCTCCAGGCCCTTCACCAGCTTCGTTGCCCTCCTCTGGACACGCTCCAGCGCCTCCATGTCCTTCTTGTAGTGAGGGGCCCAAAACTGAACACAGTATTCGAAGTGTGGCCTCACCAGTGCCGAGTCCAGGGGCACGATCACCTCCCTACTCCTGCTGGCCACACTATTCCTGATACAGGCCAGGATGCCGTTGGCCTTCTTGGCCACCTGGGCACACTGCCGGCTCATGTTCAGCCGGCTGTCAATCAGCACCCCCAGGTCCTTTTCCTCTGGGCAGCTTTCCAGCCACTCTTCCCCAAGCCTGTAGCGTTGCCTGGGGTTGTTGTGGCCGAAGTGCAGGACCTGGCACTTGGCCTTGTTGAACCTCATACAGTTGGCCTCGGCCCATTGATCCAGCCTGTCCAGGTCCCTCTGCAGAGCCTTCCTACCCTCGAGCAGATCAACACTCCCGCCCAGCTTGGTGTCATCTGCAAACTTACTGAGGGAGCACTCGATCTCCTCGTCCAGATCATTGATAAAGATATTGAACAAGACCGGCACCAGTACTGAGCCCTGGGGAACACCGCTCGTGACCGGCCGCCAACTGGATTTAACTCCGTTGACCACAACTCTCTGGGCTCGGCTGTCCAGCCAGTTTTTTACCCAGCGAAGAGTGTACCTGCCTAGGCCGTGAGCCGCCAGCTTCTCTAGGAGAATGCTGTGGGAGACAGTGTCAAAGGCCTTACTGAAGTCCAAGTAGACCACATCCACTGCCTTTCCCTCATCCACGAGGCGGGTCACCTGGTCATAGAAGGAGATCAGGTTGGTCAAGCAGGACCTGCCTTCCATGAACCCGTGCTGGCTGGGCCTGATCCCCTGGTTGTCCCGGACATGGCTCGTGAGCACCCTCAAAACCAACCGCTCCATGATCTTCCCCGGCACCGAGGTCAGGCTGACCGGTCTGTAGTTCCCCAGATCCTCCCTCCGGCCCTTCTTGTAGATGGGAGTCACATTGGCGAGCCTCCAGTCGTCCGGGACCTCCCCAGTTAACCAGGACTGCTGGTAAATGATGGAGAGCGGCTCGGCAAGCTCCTCCGCCAGCTCCCTCAGTACCCTTGGGTGGATCCCATCCGGCCCCATAGACTTGTGAAAGTCCAGGTGGCATAGCAGGTCATTAACTTCATCCTCTTGAATTATGGGGGGTTTATCCTGCTCATCGTTCTTGTCTTCCAGCTCAGGGGGCTGAGTACCCTGAGGATAACCACTCTGACTACTAAAGACTGAGGCAAAGAAGGCGTTGAGTACCTCAGCCTTTTCCTCGTCCTTGGTGGCAACGTTCCCCCCCGCATCCAATAGAGGATGGAGATTCTCCTTGGCTCTCCTTTTGTCATTAACATACTTATAAAAGCATTTTTTGTTGTCTCTCACGACAGTGGCCAGGTTGAGTTCTAGCCGGGCTTTTGCCTTTCTAATTTCCTCTCTGCACGACCTAACACGATCCCTGTACTCTTCCTGAGTTGCCTGACCCTTCTTCCACAAGTGATAAACTCTCCTTTTTTTCCTGAGTCCCAGCCAGAGCTCCCCGTTCAGCCAGGCCGGTTGCCTTCCCCGCCCGTTCTTCTTGCGGCACATGGGGACAGCCCGCTCCTGCGCCTTTAAGACTTCCTTCTTGAAGAACGTCCAGCCTTCCTGGACCCCTTTGCCCTTCAGGACTGTCTCCCAAGGGACCCTCTCGACCAGTGTCCTGAGCAGGCCAAAGTCCGCCCTCCGGAAGTCCATGGTAGCGGTTTTGCTGGCCCCCCTCTTTACTTCACCAAGTATCGAAAATTCTACCATTTCATGGTCGCTAAGCCCAAACCGGCCTCCGACCACCACATCTCCCACCAGTCCTTCTCTGTTCGCGAACAGCAGGTCAAGCGAGGCATTTCCCCTGGTGGGCTCACTTACCAGCGGTGTCAGGAAGTTATCCTCCACACACTCCAGGAACCTCCTCGACTGTTTCCTCTCTGCCGTGTGGTATTTCCAGCAGACATCCGGAAAGTTGAAGTCCCCCACGAGAACAAGGGCTAGCGACTGGGAGACTTCTGCCAGCCTCTGGTAGAATATTTCATCTGCCTCCTCGTCCTGGCTAGGTGGTCTATAACAGACTCCCAGCAGGATATCTGCCTTGTTGGCCTTCCCCCTCATCCTTACCCACAAGCATTCGACCTCGTCATCACTATCATTGAGCTCTAGACAGTCGAAGCATTCCCTAACATACAGGGCTACTCCACCGCCTCTCCTTCCTCGCCTGTCCCTTCTGAAGAGCTTATAGCCATCCATTGCAGCACTCCAATCGTGAGACTCATCCCACCATGTTTCCGTGATGGCGACTAAGTCATAGCTACCCCGCTGCACAATGGCTTCCAGCTCCGCCTGTTTGCCGCCCATGCTGCGTGCATTGGTGTAGATGCACTTGAGCTGGGCTGCCGATTTCTCCCCCGACAATGGCGTGCGGTCCCTAGGCTCTTCTCTAGAGAGCCTGGTTTTATCCCCGTCCCCCTTCGAACCTAGTTTAAAGCCCTCTCGATGAGCCCCGCCAACTCACACGCGAGAATCCTTTTCCCCCTGTGAGACAGCTGAACTCCGTCCGTCGCCAGCAGGCCCGGTGCCGTGTAAACCTCCCCGTGGTCAAAGAAGCCAAAATTCTGCCGATGGCACCAGCCCCTGAGCCACGTGTTGATCCGATGAGTTTTCCTGTTCCTTTCGGTGTTCCGCCCTGCCACTGAAGGGATCGAGGAAAACACTACCTGTGCTCCCGATCCTCCCACCAGTCGCCCCAGCGCCCTGAAGTCCCTTTTGATCCCTTCGGGACTTCTCCCTGCAACCTCCTCACTGCCAGCCTATATAACCAGTAGCGGGCAGTGATCGGAGGCCTGTACCAGACCAGGGAGCTTCCTAGTAATGTCCTTCACCCGGGCCCCAGGGAGGCAGCAGGCTTCCCTGTGGGATGGGTCCAGCCGACAAATTGGGCCCTCGGTCCCCCTCAGAAGGGAATCACCAATGACAATTACCCTCCTTTTTTTCTTAGCGGAGGCAGTCGTAATTTGTGGGGCTGGCTGCCTCGCCTCGGGCAACCCCCTGGATGGGCCTTCATCTTCGTCCTCGTTCGTCTGGCCCTCAAGTTCCAGAGCCCCGTATCTGTTGTGTAGGGGCAGCTGGGAAGGTTGAGGTGAGGAAGGCCATCCGGGGGTTTGCCTGGCACCCCGAGGAGGGACCTGTGTCCATTCCCCTCCGTCACCTGGGTCTCCTCCTTCTGCCTGGTGGCAAGAGGGCAGGGGTTCTTCCGCTTCTTGCGGAGCCTCCGTGTGCTACCCTTGCCTCAAGGATGGCAGGGTGCGGCTCCACCAATCTATCTCCCTCTCGCACTCCCTGATGCTCCTTAGCCTCTCCACTTCCTCTTTCAGCTCTGCCACCAGGCTGAGCAGATCATCCACCTGGTCGCAGCGCACACAGGCATCGTCTCTGTGTGACATTGGAATAACAGTTAAAAAGTCAGTAATGTCCCACTTTGCTTTAATAGAAGTATTGAAAATAGGCATGCCCCCTTCTCCTCCTGTGCCATTTCCACAGTGGACTTATTAGCTTCAAAATTAAGTGAGCTAAAGTGATACAACCTCTCCCTTTCTTCCAAATAAAATAAGAAGGCCCTGTGCGTTGCCTGGTCAGGGCCGTGCCAGAGCCTGTTGGAGCCCCTGGGCAGGTGCGTGTGCTCAGGCAGAGCTCAGGCCCTGGGTGATGGGCAGCGCTTCTGGGCAGCCCCACTGTGGTGCAGCACCCCTGCCTGCAGCGGCATGGCCATAAATGTCTATCTACCCTTCGTTATGCAGGATGGGAAGGGTGATTTGTCTTTAATTACGTCTGTTAAATGAACAAACATCTTGCACAGAAATTAAAGGTAAATAGAAAAGATTTTATGAATGGCCTCAGGGGCAGGTATGAGGGCAAAATCCTCAAAAGGATTTAAGTGTTGCAGTGTCAAGTGCTAACTTGCTGGTTTCTGCAGTCCTTATCTGATGAGTCAGAAGTAGACACCTAAAAATGGGGTCTGCAAAGTGATTAATGGTCAGATTTTCCTGAAGGGGCTGGAAAAGGGGGGTGGAAATTAACCAACATCATTTGGTACGAAGACTGATGGACCTGGCTTCTTCCTGAAAGATCTTAAAACTTTCTTCCCCCTCTGGGGATGGCCCTAGTCTTTTGGGCAGAGGTAGGGTGTACATTGATAGGGCAGCAGAAGGACAAGAGAAAGCCCAGAGGAGGAAAGCAAAGGTGATTGAAGATGTGCAATGGCTTGTGCACAGGGAATACCTCCATGGGTATGGCTGCTCAACTGCAAAAAACAAAGCTGAGGGGCAATGCTATGGAGAAGGTGAGGAGGCATGATGGTTCAGTGTTTCTCCTGTTGAAAGAACTGAGGAACATCGAGAGGAATCAGCTGATAATGGGCGTAAAACAAACAATGTCTTCATAAACACTGTGGATTGTGGAAGCTTACATTGATTTGTGGAAAGTGATGCAGTACAGAAAATCCAGTAAGGACTATTTAACAAACAGATACCACCTTTGTTTCAAGGATTCATCAACCACGAACCTGTGGAACTGGGAAAGACTAGTGGCAAAGCAGCACTGTAGGCTTTCCTTTTTTCTGTACTCTTCCCTAGGGATCTGCTATGTGTCACTGGTGGAGACAGCCCTGCAGGAGAGGGACTGCTGATTTGAGCAGCTATATCTTATGATTTTAATTCTACTTGCTGTTGTTTTTCCAGTTTGTACTGGATAATGCCGTTTCCCATTTTCTTTGGGCAGAGAAAGGGAGAATGTGCATAAAGGTTAGAGGTTAAGTTATCTGGCTCTTCTTCTGCCACCTCCTGCCTTCCACAGCTGCATCAAATCCACATTATCACTTTGTCTTAATTATCACATTATCTTCTAGGGGATTTCAAATATCTTGTTGTGGCTTATGAGCTTTACTGACCTCACTGGTGTGCAAGGATTATGTAAGAAACTTTGAAAGAGACACTAATTAAAACTGCAGATAAAAGGAAAGGGGGATAAAATGGAATAAGTCTTGGTCAGAGGCACATTGTGTCAGGCTATCCTGATGCCTGTCTTATCAAAGATTGTTAAGAATCTTCATTCATGTGTCTAGAAAAAAAAAAAGGATGTTTCTGTAGACAAAAGCAGTAGATCAAATCTATCTTACCTTGAGCAAAGCATCTGATGCAGTGTCACATGGGAAATTATTAGCTAAAATGGTGAAGATGGAGATTATTACAGGAACTGAGATGTGGTAAGGAGCTCTCTAAATGAGAGACGACAATGAGTCATGCTGGGAGGCAAATGATCAAGCTGAAAGAGACAATTTCCTCAAGGACTGGTCTCAGGACAGATCTCACTTAATATTTCAAATGAAGACCTTGGCATAAAAGACAGGAGAGTGATAATGAAATTGACTCACACATATAGGAAGCATCTGTAGTGTACAGCAGTACTGGAGTCTTGTGCATTGACATGGGGTGATCTTGAGGACCAGAAGGGTAGAAATGGTTACAGTAGGGGACGGGCCAAGGACACACATCTTGGGGCTAATGGCACGAGTATATGTTAGGATCTCAGTGGTGGGAAAGGACATTGGGGAGAACATCTTTTACTAGAAGACATCAGAAGAGGTTGGCTTAGTTAGCAAAGTAAAATGATGTCTCTGATGGGGGTGGAGAGGGTGGTTGTCTCTTATACACGTGTCCCAGAAGAGACTGCTGGGATCTGAGAAGAACTAGTCTAATTAAATGATGTGTTTGTGACAAAGCTATTCGGGATGAACCAGCCATAAATCAGTTGCAGCTGCAAATTAGAAAGATTTCTTACCATCTGAAGACTGAGAGTGTGGAGCCATACTCTAGGAGGAATAGTAAGGCCAAAAAAAAAAAGTCTAATTTTAAGATGATACTTGATAAGCTTGTATTATTGATTATATGAAAATGCCTGCTCATAATGACTGAAACTGGACTCAGTTGCTCAAAAGTCCTCTTCCAGTCCTACAATCCTTTCAATCATTTAGTTATAGACAGTCTTGCATTTACTCAAGACGTACTGAACTCATTCATTCAGATAGATCAGATTCAACAGAGACAATTGCCATCCCAAATGCCTGTTAGAACAATAACTAAGATAGATACACTCCCAGGTAGAAATAGAATCAGGTCTTATACCACCCTTGGAAAAATAAATAAATAGAGGTAGACAGAACCTTCATTCTTTTCTCCTTCCAAATTCTTCTGCCAGCATCTCAGTAATGCGTTTCTTCTTTCAAACCACACTGAGATAAAAGGTGCAGCAAGCTGGCATAGTGTCACAGATTGTAAGGCCAGAACAGATTGCTTGGGTCAGCTGGTCTGACCCTCGGCATTTTTCAAGGCTATGTGGTACATTGCTTTCGCTACTTTATCTTATAATGTCTCACCTGATACCAATGACCTACAGGGCTTTTCTTGTCCCTTGGAAGAAGAATTGGATGATTTCGGTACAGCAAAGAATTCATTAAAATCATTCCAGTTCCTTTCCATGTTTATGAGCTGTCCTTAAGTTGATTTATGTTCCTAAAATATTTCATTCAAAGCCATTCAGTGCTGCTGGCATATCTGAGACTAAGAACTTTTCATATGATAGTTATTATTCCTGCTAATCTGTAGTTTGTTAATCAGAATTTTTATCTTGATATATAGTAGGTATTATAAGGTTGGTATCCTAAGGTTTTTGATGTTGCTGCTGTTCCCTGACTGGATGGGTCATAAGCCATCCAAGCACTTTCAAAAAAACAACTGATCACTTCCCAATCAAACACTTCTGTATTTGGGTAGGGTGTTGTAGCGCATTTCCTTTCTGCAAGTATCTTTGACTACAGAAGTGCTCTGCAGACCAGCATTCACTGAAAATGATGGCTGGTGCTGTGATGCAGGTAACACTGCAACGGGCCCTGGGTTTTATTCTGAACATCAGTTGCAGGCATTGCCCTGCTCATCTTTGCAATTTTATAGTACTGCTAGTAAGCGTACTTAGCCAAAACTTTTAATCATCAGCTTTGGTCATTCTTAATCTTGTCAGCTCAAGAGTGTATGAATATTACCTTTTTTCCTATAAATCTGTTCCCTTGAACAGATAGTGATCACAGTTGCTGCTTGCCTGGGTAATTGCTACTATGTTGTATCTGGCGATCTTAGTCTGTGACCTTCATTATACTGACTTCCACAGGAGTTAGCCACATGTCCTGTTTTCAGTTGGAATAGAGTTAATTTTCTTCCTAGCGGCTGGTATAGTGCTGTGTTTTGGATTTAGGATGAGAATAATGTTGATAACACACTGATGTTTTAGTTGTTGCTAAGTAGTTCTTACAAAGTCAAGGACTTTTCAGCTTCCCATGCTCTGCCAGGTGCACAAGAAGCTGGGAGGGAGCATAGCTGGACTGTTAGCCCAACTGGCCAAGGGGGTATTCCATACCATATGACATCATGCTCAGTATATAAACTGGGGGAGTGGTCAGGGGAGGAGCGATTGCTGCTTAGGGACTGTCTGGGCATCGGTTGGTGGGTGGTGAGCAATTGCATTGTACATCACTTACTTTGTATATTCTTTTATCATTATTACTATTACTATTACTATTAATTACTATTTTACTTTATTTCAATTATTAAACTGTTCTTATCTCAACCCATGAATTTTTCTCACTTTTACTCTTCTGGTTCCCTCCCCCATACCACTGGAGAGGGGGGAGTGAGTGAGCGGCTGTGTGACGTTTAATTGCTGGCTGGGGTTAAACCACAACACCACAATATACAGTAATGAGAGAAAGAAACCAGTCTCTGGCTTTCCCATATCTGTGGAAAGTGCATATGTGTGTTTTATGTAGATTAACATGCACACCTATAAATAAAAGTTAATCTGATTCTTCATTGTTCTCAAACCATGGGTGTGATTAACACATTCAAAATGAGAATCTTGTTTGTTTAGTTTTACACGTGTATTGTGGAACAAGGAACAATGGAAGAAAATTACATCAAGCGCTGCTTTGCTGCAATTCCCAACTCCTCAGGAAAAAAAACCTGCAAGGATATAGGCATAGCTGCTTGTTCTGCAGAGATTCAGAACAATACTGCTTACCATCTGTTGAAATATAGTAACAAGACTACATGGCACACTTCCATGGGGTTTTCATTTATTCCTAACACTGTAGCAGAACCAGAATCCTTTGAGGAATGGGAAGAATAAAATAGCAGTGGATTTTCTGTATGAGAAGAACAAGATTTTCTATATGAGCAAATGTGAGAAGGAAAGCAAAGAGGAAAATGAGCTGATAAAACTGGTGGAAATTTCCAAGTATGGATGATTCTTCTCTTCTGCATGTCAAATTTTTAGATGACTAGTATGCTTAAAACCTCCTTGGGATAATCTCATAGTGAAGATAAGAACTGAATTCAAAGATGAAGAGCTGAGTGAAAACTCCCCATCATATATATTCTCTTGGACTCTCTATTTGCGAGTCTTTGATGTACTCCTGTGTCTAATGCAAGCGAGGTGGCTTCAGTGGCCACCTAAGAACCCTCTTAGCTAGTCACATCTGTGAACTATGTAAGTGCTATCTGCCTGCTCCCATAGCGGCTTATTACTTGCTACCTGCTTCAGGTGCTCCTTGAGTTCACAGATGACTACATCTCCATCTGCAAAGTTTTCCAAGGAATCTGCTTCTGACAATGCCCAGAACTGCAAACCACCAAGGGCTGAGCAGCCAGTCCCCAAAAGTCAAGTGCGATGCTTAGGGCACATAAACTCCAGTTTTGGAAGTTTTTCCCTACGTTTAGGCGGTGGTGTCACTGAGGCCTCTATGTATCCGAGAGCAGCCAAGCGACTGTGCACTGTCACAGTGCAAGGCGGTGGCTCCAGTGCCCATTGCCAGGAGAAAGTAGCAATGATACCACCAGACTTACATGCCAGCTACACGCCTATTTTGACACAACCAATAAAATAGCGGTTTGGTGGTGGGGGAAGGTGGCTTTTGTCCAAACATTTATTAACCTGCAGTACCACAGCTCTGTCTCCTTCCATGCTGCCCTGGAGTTTTGGGCCGTGCGACATGTGCGTGTTGTGCTGCTTCTAGCTCTGCCCTGGGTGCTTAGACCCTACAGTAGATACTTCTGGCTGTACAACTGCAGGGTTAGAGTTTGATTGCAGGTGTACAGCCAGACGGTTGTAGGCCAAGGTAGCATGAAAGGAAGAATTAATTTGAACATCTCCTCTGGCCATGTGTAGATTTATCCCCATTGCAAAGATATCGAAACTTTCCAGAAGCTGATTTTTCTCCCTTGCTCCTTCTGTTTTGTCTTTCCTAACATTCACTTTGTTGCTACATCCCTCAGTGGTTCTTATTGCCTCCTTCTTCCCATTATCCCTGGTGCAATACAGTTACGTGCTTGAGAGGGTGAGAGAGGATGCTGCCTGTGCCAGAATCAAATATTCTCTTAGAGGTTTAAAATCCTGTAGCCATGACTATATTGGCTGCTGCTGCAGTTACCCATAGTACAGACCACACCAGGAGCAAAGAAATAAGGTATCTGGGTGTTTAAGGATGTTTAAACTTACCGGAGCATATTTTCACTGGGAGCAGAAGGAGAAGTGTTATTCTACATCTCCCCAGAAAATACAGTTTTATTTGCAGACTGCATAATAACTGTTAATCATGTATTTCCTCCAACCCTTACCTGTGGGAATATACCCAAAACATAATCTCATACCTCCCAACAAACAGCAACTGAAGCTTTCTTTGTTCTGTCATGATCTTCAGAGGCTGCAAAGTGGCAAGCCTTTCAGACAGTCCTCCTGTAAAGCCTCTGTTCTTCTTGCCTTTATTTCAATGTCTACAACTATAGGTTTGGATTTATGAGGATTTATGGTTTATTCTGTGCTGCTTCTCGGTATTTTAAGTTCTCGTAACTCAGACACAAAGCACTGGGAAGAGAATTACAGAAACAATGTGCAATGTGAAAAGGGGGACCTTTTTTCTTGTGAGGCTTCACATCTTGGAAGATGTGGATAACGGGTTTTTGTTCCCTGCCAGGGGGGGTACTGACTCCTTGACACGATTCACGGAGGCAATAAGCAGAGTCATGAGGCTGAGAGCACCGGGTAGCGGGGAAGTCATTAGCAAAGCATATAAACTGCTGGCAGTGGGTCTCGCCTCCCCCTCCTGCATGTCATTCCATCGCGCTTGCTATCAGATCTAACAATGTGCTCTACAGGCCCTTCTTTTCAGTGAGGGTGATGTTTGTTTTCTATGCCGGTCTGTGGCTGCCTTTTTTCTCCTTGTTCCTTGCCTTAAGACCTCTTCGGAATAAACAGCGACATGCCAGTCATCTTGTCTTATCACAGTCATACTTATAATAAAAATAGATGGCACTGAGGATCAAAAATGATGGAGTAGAAAAGAAAATGGGATCATTAGCTTTAGGTTGAGACCTGGGCAGGATGCTGCACCTAGAGGCTGAGGCATTGAGGTGTGCAGCGAAAGTGTTAGCCATGATATCTGGCATTTCATCTTGAATATTTAGTCTATAAATGTTTGGTCCAGTATATTTATCAACTTGCATAAGATCAAATACTGTTTGGTAATTAATTTGACAAAGAGCAAAAATCCATCAACAACTTCTGTGTGTGAATATATACGCTTTGCTCGCTCTGTTTCTCAGACTAAAGTCACTTTGACAAGATATATGCAGTCCTTGATCTTAAATATAAAGACTTAAGTATAAAGATCTGAAGCTGGAAATGACCATGAGTAAACAACATAAAATTTAGATACTACATAAAATTATTCATTTATTTCTATCATTTTATTTTTGTCACCTTAAAGTATTGAAATGCTGACTAATTTGTTGATGGTACTGGGAGGGTTTCTTGTCAGTGCAAACAGGAATTATAGCCTTAGACATTTTGTGCCTTTGGAAATCCTCTATTTCTCTACTTTGGAGCTCAGTAATTGTCTATATATGCCTTTGCACAGTAATTGTGCTGTTCTGAGCCTGTTATGTCCAGATTAGATTAAACAGAGAAAATTAGTTCTTATCATAATGCTTCATTAAAATTTTAGAAGTAGGATAATATCAAATGAGAATTTGACTTTATTATCTACAGAAATATGACAGCAGTTACATTTATGCTATTTATCATATCCAATTAGACTGTGCTTGTGAAAACAGAAGAGTTAGCCTTCAGTCTTCAGTCTGGCTTTTCACAAATATATGTAATATTTTCCCATACAAACTGCCAGCTCACAGCCTGTGCATCACTGAGGTCACATTTAACAGCAGTTGAAGAGCTCATATGATTCATAGGTACTACAGGCAGTGACAAATTTCACTCTTGAAGAATTAAAGTCTTGCATTTTTGTGTTGTTTTTGAAGCTGCTCCTGCTGACTAGAAAGTCAGTGGAAGATTAGCCGTTCATTTCACAGCCAGGAGTGTCAGACCCTTAAAGAACACTTTGGTTTGCTCTTAAATCTACCCCTTAAGTATGAATTTCCACACTTACCAAAACCAGTCTGGAAAGCTCCTGGAAGGAGAGTGCTCTGTTATAATGGTAGCTATCACTTCTGAAAGTGAGAGGGAAGAGGCTCAAGGGATCACTCTTGGGCAGCATCTCCACAGTCTTTGCACAGCAACAATTCTGTTAAGCAATTAAACACCCATTCTTTCGTCTGAGATGTGCTTTCATGTGTTCTTAAATTTCATAAACTGCCAAATTAGGTATTCAATAGTAAGTGGTAAATTGCAGCTCTTATTTTAACAACCAACAATTAGTCCAGCAAATGATGGGGTTTGATCTGTCGAAGCAGTTTTGGACATTAACAGACAAATAATGAGATAAAACAATGATCAGAATGAGTCTAAGCTCAGAAATTTGCCTATTGTACTGTTAGCGAAAAATCTTTAGGTGGTGATAATGCTGCAGCATGATAGTCCTGGACTGGTCTCCAGGCAGCCAGGTCTGCCCCATGCTCATCATTCGCAGTAGATTGACCACGAAAATGTGGGATTGTTTTTCCATGGCTGTGTGGGCTTTGGCTAAGTCTGTTATGCAGCCAGGAGCTCATTTGATGTTCCAGTCTGGAGCTAGGTTTTCTTTTGGGCCTCATTTTTCTTCTTCCCCAGCCTACAGGTTTTAGCATGTATGCAGCTATTTGGGTCCCTTTCATGAGCTGCTCATCACTGGCTGGTTGTCATCATCCCCACAGCACTTGTGGCCCAATTTATTTCAGTCTTGCAGAGATCAGCTAGTACTTCCCCTCAGTATACATCCTACCCTGAGACGGCATATATTCTTAAAACCTGACAAGAAATGATATTTAAACAACAACAAAAAAACAAACCCAAAACAACCTTGGAAGAGCAGACATCTCCCTGGCTGGCGTGTTATGACAATAGCTCCTTTAGATCAGCGTGTTTCATATAAACAACATTTTGTTCCACACACTGACAGTCTGTGATAAGTTCTGTTACTACCGTACAGGAGAAACACATCTGGTTATGCTGATGTGAAAAAGACCCTGTCAATGATAAATATATATCTTTTTAAACCTAATCTGTTACAAGTTTCTTACCTGCAGGGCAAAATATCTAAGATGTAAACATTTTTCTTGCAAGAAGCCTTCTAACAGAATGATGTGTCAGAAATTTACCTACTTCCTTTCAAACACATAAGCATTTAAGGAAATTAGCTATTTATTTATTTTTGGTGACACCCTCCTTTTCTGTGAATGTTAACACTGGGATATACAGTTCTGTGCATTGGTTGGTGTAAGAGAAAAATAGCTGTCCTTGCCTACTGCTATTTTGCCCCTTTTTTGGAGAATGATCTGCCATTTGTAGAACAGACATACCTATTTTAGCATCCTTGATAGAAGGTGGGCAGGAAGGAAAGAACATCCAAATGGTGTGCATGTGGCATCACTGGAAAAATACCTTTTTAATAAAAGGACTTTGTATTGTCATTTAAAACTGTAACCCTCAACTTGGATTTACATCTTCATGACAGCAAGGGATACATTAAATGTGTTACCACTAAAATACAGAGCACTAGTGAGGCTATCAAATATACTGAAACTCAGTTTGGAGTCATGGCACTTTAATACAAGCAAGACATTTTTACCCTTTGTGGGGGATAGAGCTTGGAAAATTTTTTACATATTTTGAAAAATTAGGTCTATATGAGAAACTCCCCTTAATTCTAGTGATATGACATAAAATCTAATGGCTCTAAATCTCCTCTGGTTTCAAAAATGTAAATGCCTTTTTAGGCTCAGTTAACAGGACAAACTAATTCCTCTGCTCTCTCAGTCTTCAGCTCAACCTGCTGATAAACTCTCACTGAATCGAATATTGTATCAGTTACCACATGACAGTTAACACAAGGAATATTTTTCCCAATCCTGCAATACTCATAAACTTTACCTTTTTTTTAAGATGCTATTCAGACTTCCAAAAACCAGCCGTGACATTCTAAAGGTGACATATAAATGATTGGCTTACTCATCTCACATGTTTTCACCATGTTTGTGTTACTGTTTTTTTTTTGCTTTGTCTGTAGCTGATTTTGGCTTCCTCGTTCTTGTCACCTCATTTCAGGTGCGTCTGGGCCCTGGTGTGAGTTGCAGGGCTCCACTTCGTCCTGCCTGCACCTCCCAGGGCAGAGCAGCCCGTCGTGCGTCAAGCGTCGGGGATGCTCTGAGTGCGGGGTAAGGCAGACCCCGTCCAGCCGGAGCGTGCGTCCTCGCTGGAGCAGAACCGGAGCTGAGCTGCCTGCTTTGGCGATGTACATACTGGTAGCATCCAGATGGTAGATTTTGCCAGATCAGCCCCTCTGGTTTCTGGTACAAGCAATTATCAGAGATTGCTCTCTTTTTCAACACAGATTAAAGGATTAGGAGTCAAAGTTTCTCCATTCTCAGTGTAAAAAAAAAGAAAATATAATTTCATTTCCCATCAATCAATCTTCTAGCTAAAGAATGACACCTGTCTTCTTCTAAATCTGACTGAAGCGTACATTTAGCTGCAATCTGATAGAAAAGCAACACACTTTTTTGTGGTTTTTTTTGTTTGTTTTTTTTTGTTCTGTTTTATTTTGTTTGTTTTTAAATTTTTAAAAACAGCATAATTATTTTAATATTCTTATTTAGTATCAACTTCATAATGGATCTGAAAACTTGCAAAGTTCAAGCTTCAGCTCCATTGCAATTGAAAATGTTGGTATAAACAGTAGTATAAAAGCCCAAAACAGGGCCTTTTGTGCTTATCATTTTATGACTGTATAAAAAGAAGTTTACACTCAAAATACTATCATGAATATGGGATTAAACAAAAAGAAAGAAATCCGGTTTTGCAATGGAAAATCATATAAAAATCCAGGATTAACTGTGGACAGTGTTTTTAGTGTATCATAGTGCAAATCATGTGGTTACTTAGTTATGAACAGAGTCCTACTACCTTCAGTGGGACTCCTGGGAAGAGTGAATGCTTATACTACCAATTCGGGGTTTGTAGCATTTCATACAATGAAGCTCTAATAAAGACATTTGTACAGCACATCGTTGGGATTAAAAAATACTGTATATCATAGAATCGTAGAATAGAATCATAGAATCGTTTAGGTTGGAAAAGACCTTTAAGATCATCCCATCCAACCGTTAACCTAGCACATATCATAATGATCCAAAATCTGTCTTGCACAGACAATCTTTAGGAGTTTTGTTGGCAGAGATAAATACATTTAAATATTATTAATAGCTTGTAAACAATCATTTGTATCTATAAATATAATTAATCTTAATGGAAGAAAAGGATTTTTATTAGTCTTTTTTATGTGAATAGCCCTACTATTTTGACATCCACTTATTCCACCGGTTTCTTCCTCATTATTTTTCCTCATTCTTCGTTCATTATAAAACCTTTTCCTCGGCCCCAGATACCCCTTCTTAATACAGGTTTTGTTTGTTTGTTTGCTTGTTTTAGATATAACTCTGTACATTCTCACTAGCTTGAGTCCTAGCCAAAGGTTAATATCTCTTCTCCTATGCTCTTATGCTCTTTCACTCATCTCCTCCTTACATACCACCACATTCAACTATGCACCATCAGTTCCTGTCCTTTTTACAGCCACCATCTCCAAGTTATCAGCTGTTTCTAGCACTCTAGACTAGTTACAAAATCAAGTCCTTACTGATATCACTACAGTGTTTATGTCAGTATTTAAATGCTATATAAATATCCTGTTTATTGCACATAATTTACCCCTAAGCAGGTGTACGCATCCTTTTAAACTGCAACAGGCTGTGCAAATGTGCTTTTCAGAAGAATGATGGCCAGAATGAGAATATTCATGACTCATTGATAAAATACTCATAAGTATTTCTTGTTCTCATACTGATACCAGAAATAGGAGAGGCACTGAAATGCTTTGGATGAGGCATTCGGCAGCAGGAGGATAAACAGCCCCTGGCAATGCCAGTGCTGCAAGGAGCTGCAGGGAGAGCCACCATTTGGCCAAGTCAAAACAGACACAGAGCGTACGCACTAGTGATTTGTTGCAATGATGTGCTGGCTGTTTGAAAACAGTCTTCGAGCTAAACTGGAGCTCAAGTCATGCAGATGTACAACCCTTCGTAAGAGGTGACCAAAGTCTCGGAGGACTGTATTTTTCCTGTGCGACTCAGGAACACAATGTTGTATCTCTTTTAGTTGACTCACTCTACCACAATGCCCTTTTTCCTATTTGGCACCTTCTTAAAAGCACACTGCCAGAATAGTGCTTCAGAATTAACGTATTTTTTCACTTGGTTCATAACTAACAACGGTTTTCACGCTTCTGTTGCATTTCATAGAATCATAGAATCATAGAATCATACAGGTTGGAAAAGACCTCTAAGATCATCATGTCCAACCGTCAACCCAACACACCATGCCCACTACACCATGTCCCTAAGGGCCTCATCTACACGTCTTTTAAATACTTCCAGGGATGGTGACTCCGCCACTTCCCTGGGCAGCCTGTTCCAAGGCCTGACCACTCTTTCAGTAAAGAAATTTCTCCTAATGTTCAATCTAAACCTCCCCTGGTGCAACTTGAGGCCATTTCCTCTTGTCCTATCGCAAGTTACTTGGCAGAAAAGACCAACACCCACCTCGCTACAACCTCCTTCCAGGTAGTTGTAGAGCGCGATGAGGTCTCCCCTCAGCCTCCTCTTCTCCAGACTAAACAACCCCAGTTCCCTCAGCCGCTCCTCATAAGACTTGTGCTCCAGGCCCTTCACCAGCTTCGTTGCCCTCCTCTGGACACGCTCCAGCACCTCCATGTCCTTCTTGTAGTGAGGGGCCCAAAACTGAACACAGTATTCGAGGTGCGGCCTCACCAGTGCCAATCACTAGATAAGATGCCTGAAACAACTCTTGATCAAATGATGAGTGAGCTGCCTGTTTGAATCCTTTACAAGCTGTTATCCACAGCATTAGAAACAAATCTTTTTTTTTTTTTAAGTTCCAGTAGACAAACACAAAAATATTAAATTGGGGTTGGATGAAAATGAAAATAAGTGTCATTTGGGGTCTATTCTACTTCAAACAAACAATTTTTATGCATGTTTGTGTTATTTAACATTTTAAATATTGGAATTTTCAAAGCAACAACAGCAGAAGTCCATACATTTGAATATTTCCATGTTGTCTCTTTGGTATGGGGCCACTCACTAAATTTGAGCAGAACTTGTAAGTCATTTCAGTCCCTTGGGAAAGTTCATTTTTCATGGAAAATATATTCTGCACTGAAGAACTGCATCAACTCTTATTTAACCTTAGTATGAGCAAGAAAGGTAGAAAAATCAAAGTTTCCAAGCTGTGTGATTGTGGGTGTGGCATTCCTGCCAGTGCTTTGGAAGAACAGGAGCGTGTGAACTGCAGAACACTGCTTTGCTCAGGCCGGCAGTGAAGATACTCAGCAACAGCCCTCAGGATTAAGCCGCATATAAACTATGACAAACTAGCAACTCTGGTGAACCTGTGTCTGTCTGCAGCGCAGCCTTGAATCATTTCTGTGAGTGGAATCAATATATTGTGAGAGAAGTGAGATAAGAAAACAGATGAGAAGGAATTTGTGCAAGTAAACGTTTTTCCTGTCTCTCCCCAGACATCATCAGGCTGAAGAATATGCTTTTTCTCATCTCGATTTGCTGTCATTTTGTTTGATTAAACAAAGGAAGTTGCTTATTTCATACTCTGTAAAGTTTAGCTGATTCTGTTTGCTCCCAGCTCCACCTACACAGAGAAAATATTCCTGAACTATAAAGCTTTTGTGTGTGGCTAACAAGACTGATGAATCTGGAGGTGCAAATAACTGGAAGGTAATATAGACCGAGGTGCTTAAGTGAAAAAGGCAAACCTTCTCAAGAAAGAATGGAGAGTGATGCAGATAATCCACACCCTCTTTTGCCCTTGTATTCTCTGGAGTGTCTTCTCCTTCTGACCCAAGTAGCAGAAACCAGAAATTTTGATGCTGTCACTACTTGTCCCTGAGCACCTGTGAAATCTCTACAGTGTTGCCTCTGTAGTAAGATGCTCTCTGCCTGTGCTCCTGGAGGACAGGCAGCATGAAACCCAGGCTCCAACTACCTCAGTGCTGAACTTCATTTAAGGTGGTTAATTACCTATCTATGAGTAAGCTTAGGGCACAGAAAGCCAGCATCACTCTACCCAGGACATACACAAACTGGTGGAGCACCACAAGCTCACAGCAGCATGCCCTGTGCCCATTTTGCTATTGGTTTCCAGAAGGGACTTGTCTTTACAGGGCAACACTGGGTTGGCTTTGGAGAGTGAGCTTTCCACATTCCAAGAGTAGGCAGGTAGCTTGCAGAGAAACAAACCACAAGAAGCACAATCCTTTGCCACACATTCTTCTTCCTCCTTAGTTAGCATGCAGGACAGTTCTTTTCTCCTGTCCAAAATGAAAGTTAAATGCTATATAGATACATATCAAGTGGTGAATCTGTACTAAATAGGTGTACAAGAGCTCAGAACAACCTGTGTTACGGTGCTGCAGGCTAGTGGGAGGCAATACCAACCTGGTCTCCTGAGTCAGAGCCCCAGGACTGCCCTGTCTGGATGCAAAAGGTTGAGATAAGGCCCAGGTATCTGTTAGTGTCACCAGCACTTCTTCCCTTTTTTGAAAGGACAGCCTAGAGGCAGCTTCACCCAACGGAGATGCAAGGTTGAGTGTTCCAGTCACCAGCCACCATCAGTGGGTGGGATTGGCCCAGCCTGGGGAAGAGCAGCTGTCTGGGAAACGCAACGCCCTCCCAGCTTTTACATCGCTGAGAGTCTGGCATTGCTACGGACATATCTCCTCTTTCTCGGTCCTGCAGCAAGTCAGACTGTTCTCCAGATCTTTCGCTGGGAGAACTTCTCTCTCCATATGGCTCCAAGATGGAAATAACAGACTAGAGGATAGGGAGACTGTGGTTGCTCTAGTGACGCTGCTTACATTTGCAATGTGAAGTGAACGGGTTATCAGGAGAACGTGGCCCAGTGTCTGACTGACACTGCTGATTTACCATATCAAGTAGCAGTGGATGAAAACACCTCACCTCTGTGTGAGTTTCCAGCGCCTGGGCTGGGGAAAGCACCTAGGCTAGCTGCAGGAAAAAATAACTCTGTACATGTAATATCTCTCTTTCAGTTGTACCTTCGAGTAACGAGCCCCACGGAACAAAATAATGTTATCATCTGGTATTGCTATTGTCTGGTACTTTAATATTAATTCACAAGATGATTTTTTTTTTTTAATTTGAATAGGGTGTTATTTCTGTTTGTAACGTACATACAGTGCTTCTGTTCCAAACATTTTGTTCTGAAATACCAGAAAACAGCCTGCAGTATCCTCATCAGAAGAGAGACAATTAACAAATAAGAAAGGAAGTGAACAGCCTACAAGTTTTGAATCTAACAGAACACCAAACTAATTATGTGCAGGAGTGACAGGGCAGAGGTGGAGCACAGGAATGACAACTGAACCATGAGCATATATGAAAGCATGCCTGTGGGACTGCAGTTGCTCATTCCATAACAAGTGAGTGGATGCACTGAACTTAGGATCCTGAGAAAGATGAGAAACACTTTTTGACATGTTAGATGGGTGTCTCAGGCTTTAGGGTGAAAAGTTACATTTGTAAGATTAAAAATTACAGCCCTCTTAGGGGCACTGAAGTGAATTATGATGACTTTTTTAAAGGTCTCTGTCACAACTCCATTGATCTTTGTCGCTTTAATCACTGACTTTAATAAACTGGCCCATAAGGAGAGTTTTCTTTTGTCCTCAAATACACCTTCTTTTCAGCTCTAATTATTAATTGCAATAAGCAGCAATAAATAAAATCGAAATGAGTTTAAAAATAAAAGAGTTAATAGTTTTCTCTGACTTGTGGAATCAAGCTCATGATTGCAGAAAAAAATGCTGACAGTCTCTGATTCTTCATGGAAAGGGTCTGTGACTTCCAAATTTTTGCAATGTTATTGCAATGACTATTTGTTAGAAAATTTGTATTGTCTATCCTCATCATTAAAATTTTTCTGCTGCTTATCCAGCAAGCAGAAATTAGCTTATCTCTGTTGTTTGTGATGTAAAGGAGCATTTGAGAGTTTACTCTCACTGAGAGTAAATACGTTTACAGAAAATTATGCATAAAGATGGCTAACACCACAGAAATGCTATGCTGGAAATTCAGAGCCCATTCTTTGCCAACTGATCACTATAGCCAGACTTAGACTTAATCCAGAAGTCTTCTGCTGCATCTGACTCTGGAGCTTGTATCCACATGAAGCTACAAGAGATGGAGAGTGAGTATGTGAGCAGACCTGGTTGTCAATAAGCCACAGCCTGAGAAGCATTTGTATGGCTATCTCTGCCAGTATCAGCAGCTAATAAATACACTTACAGGAACAAGGACCTCTGAAGAAGTCATGAACAGAAAAAGTAGATAATCTCTACTAGGGCTCATTGACTTCCATGAATTCTGGATCAGGCACAACAGCAGTATGCAGATAAAACAGGGTAAGGTCCAGGCTACTGTGAGCACCTCTGCACACCTGGGTCCTGGGATTAGTTATCTATGTGCAGAGTTACTGCCTGACACGTGGAGATTTGAACTGGTATGTCAAATGTTGGACCAGTTATGGGATCACTTTCAAACTGGGGGCCTACGGCTCATGTGTCTTGAATCAGTCTTAATTAACCTCTGAATTTGCAAGTTAAATTATCCATGTTTCCCTAGCTGCAGGCATTATCAAACCAGTCATCGGAATATCCAGGCTGCTTATGTGAAGGGTGTGTTATTGGGAAAGGCTCACATGGCAGAGGCTGAATACTTTCAAGATCCATTTTGAAGAAAATACTTAGCACCTCGTTGGTGTATTGCTAGTTATTTTGCCTTCTGTGATGAAAGTGACCTCTGTAAAGGACTGAGTAATACAATTTTAATGTTTTGGTTCTATATTTAGAGGTACAATAGGTTAACACAGATAGTTCTTGTAAGTGCTTTAATTAAACTCTAATTCTTAAAAGATGATTTGCAGTGCATTAGATACAATGGACTGTTTCCACTGCAGAAAAATCTTCATGGTGGAAAGAAGAATAGTGAAAATGTCCTTCCATATTCTCCTTTTGAGTGCAGTTGCATCTGGCTGCTGCATGTACACCACTGAGTACAGCCTAGAATTTCAACACGATGCAAGTCTCCAAGGGAAAATGAGACCCCATTCTGTTAAGCACAGGCATTGTGTGTGCTTTTTTGCAGAATGAACTGCCCCTGCTAGAGAAACTTTTTCTTAGAAATAATATTCCTTTTCCTCTTATTTCACTTTTTAAAAACTTATTTTCTGTGAAAACTGGAAACGTTATTGGTTTTTGAAAACACTGAAACTTTTAATCAAAAGAAAGACAAAGAAGAAAAAGAAAAATAGCATCAAAGCTGAAATATTTTAATGGATGTTTTATACCTTATGCCTTTTTGGTTTAAAAGGAATGCTCTCTCCCCTGAGATAGTCTTTCAGAAAAAAAATATGAACAGAACCATCACTTACCTTAAAAATACAGGATGGTAACAACAATCCTAGGCTTTACTCTATAACAGTAATTTAACAAAACTGACACTCTCCTGCTGATTCACTGCTGATATGGTCTGGCTACTAGGCAATCTTCTTAAGTTCAAAGCAGAGGAAAAGTTTGTGGCTTTGAGGACTGCATCATGGTGTGACGGGTCCTCTGTGTTGATACTGGTATTCTGCTGAAGGAGTACTGCTACTGAAAGCCTTTAATCAGCCGGCTAGAGGAATGTAACTATTCAAGACAACCCTGTGTCACTGGAATAATGAAACTATTGACCAAGAGGACAAGACTCACCTCTGACTCCTTGGAATTCCTCCCCACAAAACAATAGGCTAATCTTCATAAAGCATAGGATAAAAAAAAGAGATAAATATAGAGACTGGTATTTCAATAAGTGCCTTGGGCCCACTTGGATACTACCATGCATGTACAAACATGCACAGAATAAAAAACGGTTAAGCTTTAATTTGTTTCCAAATTAACTTCCCTTCACTAAACTGGTTCCTTTATTAGGCATGAAAAGCTTTTCTTTAGAACCAGAGTTTCATCTTGGAGAATGTTATCAGAGTTTTTGGACTTGAAATGATCCCCATGGAAAAGGTGGGAGAACACTATAAAAGATGTAATTATTTTCCATTTATTTATTTTCTTTTGAAGATACAAACTTCTTCTGAAACAATTCCAACACTCCTGAAATGGAAATTTCATAGGTCAGTGATAGGGAATTTGCAGCTAATGACTTTGGGGCAAGGAGTGGGGGTGAAAATTTTCTTGTATTTGATTTGTTAAAAAATCAGTTTGTGAAGGAAAAGTTGACTGGAGTAATTTTGGCCTCTTGCAGTTTGTAGTTTTATGGCCCATTTCCTGATAGAAAAGCCTTTCTTGCCCATTCAGTCAACTTCTTGGATAACTGCAGTTTTGATAATCAGGCCTGGGTATGGAAATGGTTGAAAACTGTTGTTTCAAAAATCATCTCCTTAACGGTTCCCTGTTCAGCATTTTGTTCTATTGAATTCCTTCCTGTGTTTTCTTTGACTGTGTTACTGTGTCTGACTTCAATTTATCTCTGCTTACATACAAATGTAGCAAATGATGTTTGTGCATCTTGGTAAATAAATAAAAGCTAGTCCATCACAGTGCTCACTAAATAAAATACGCATGAAGATGTGTTCAGAAAGTGGCACCATGGAAGAGCTGGGACCTGAACACCGAAATTTGAAAGGAAGCCAAACGAGCTGCTGAAAACTGATTAGAATTGAGGACTGTTGAGAAAACGTGCAGCGGAGGAATGGGAGGTATTCAAAACAGAGATAGTCGGCACGATATCCTCTGTGTTCATTACAGTCGAATCTAGGTGTCAAAAATGACAAAAGAAACTAATGTGGGTTAGCAAAGTTATGAAAAGCACTATCAAATTTTTGCACTCAAACACTCAGGGTAAAATGAACCTGGAGAAAAAAAAGAGAAGTGCTGACTCGGCTGCAGTAAATGCCATCCCTGAATGAAACATGAAACAATGCAGGAAGGGCTAACAGCCCTCCTCCACCTATTTCCTCCTCCATGCCTCCCCAAAAGGAAAGAAAATAAAATCTGAACAACTTAGATAGGACTTTTAAAAGTTCTTGTCATTTTTTAAAAGCTCCACAAATGAGTGTTACCAGTTCCTCCATGGAAGAGTAGTGAGAGGAGAGAGAATGGCAGGACAATGCCGATGAGCTTTGATATTGCACTTTGTGAAATGGAGTCAGTTGGCTTGGCATGGTCCCATGGACAGGAAATATAAGGCTACAAATCAAAATGATAGGCTCCACTGCATCTTATGTGTGGTTTCAGAGTCTGTTTCCTATTTGATAAAATTCATATACAGGGACTGCTTTCTCCAAAGGAGAAAATTGATACAATTCTGAGAAAGGTACCTAAGTCTTACAACACGACTCTTATTTGACTCCTTTTGGTGCAGACCGGAATCAAGAGCATTCAGTATCACATACTGAGCATGTGGATTTTTAAAAAAACCCGCCCCTTTCATCCTTCTCAGAAAGATGTTCTGCCCTTTCTTTAATTCAATAATCATTTTCTGTGACGAGTCTGTTAGGAGCATGGCTACTTCCCCTACTGGGAGGGACACCAACTCATTAGATAATATATCAGCAATCCACACACAGGCATAAGTCAGGCCTTTAATCATAGCAGTGTTCACTGTCATCTTATGGGTCATGTCCAGAAGTTCAATGAAAGAAGAGTTGAGTGGTTTGTAATTTCACATGCATTTCTACTGATGCATATGAACAAAATGTTCTGTTGTCATAAACCAATGCCAAAGAAGCTCTTTTAGTCTTCAGGAGGGCTGACTAAAACATTAGTGTTCAAACACGATGTATATTTTTTTTCCTCTTAAGATTTGTTTCCACAAATAATTTCCAGCATTCACTCTTCTGAATTTTGTTTTGTTCAGAAGAAAGGAATGATTGAGCTTCTCATTTGCCATAAAGACATGCAACCCTGCCTACGGAAAATGTCTTTTCTTAATCCAATGGTAACTAATGTAGGAGTTAACAGCACCTCAACCTATTCCTACAGGGGCAACCAAGACATACCGCAACAGCAGTAGTCCTCATACACACTCCACCACTCTACTGGCTGCTTTATCTCCTGCAGGCAGCTATCTCCTCCATCAGCCAGATGAAGCAACCCATGCAAGTATGTCTTTGCCTGTTCTTGGACATGGACCAATGGGGTCTTTATGGGTCCTATTGTTGTGACTAAAGCGAGCATCTCCAGAATAGGGATTTACAGCCAGTCTTACCACTTAATACTCAATGGAGATCTAGTTTATACAGTCAGAAATGTCTCTAATGCAATCCATCCTATCCTAAAGTCAATGCCTGCGTTTTCTGGATGAATCATGTTCTGAACTCCATTACTCTAAGGGGATCAGCCTCATTGCAGACACCTACACTGCCATTAGAAAAGACTAGTTCCACAGTAGGATTTCATTGTATCACAAAACTGGTCTATACAACCGTTTGTATTACTCTCAAAATCTTGTCATGGTCAGAAAGGGAACACACCTAACATGTAGACAGAAGAATTTATGTTAGTCCCACTAAAGTCTTGACTTTAGTCTTGGCTAATCAAATATAACAAACAGCTATTATTAGTCCAGGCACAATAATAATAACACTCATAGTCCAAATGAACACAGAAAGGAAAAAACCAAACCCTCATTAACAACACAGTTAAAATGTTCATTTAAAAAACCAAAACCTGTAAAGGCCAAATTTCCTTCTACCTATGTGGTTGTTTCACTGGCGTTATGGTCACTCATGCAGACGTTCTCCGAGTCATCAGGTCACAGCTTCAGTGTCCCTCTAGAAGAATGGGGTGAGGATATTGAGAGTCATTGGTGCCCTGGGTGCTTTTGCCAGAAGGGGTTTGATACTGGTTGCAGTGATCCTTTCTTCCTTGGTCCTGCAGTCTCCTTGGGGTTATTTTTCTCTTGTTTCCTAACACAACACATGTATGCTCTTTCTTTTCATTGATTGCCAGTTATCCATTTTTTTTGGTTGTCTTTGTTGTCCCTGATTTGCAGGGCCACACTCCTGTAGCTGTCCGCTGTGATTTGTGTTCGCTGTAGGGGACCTCTGATATCTGCCTGTGTTGGTACCCTTCCACAGCACATTTTATTCTAGAATTTATGCCACAGAACATAGCTACTGGCTATTGCTATTAACAGTAAGTGTTAAGCACACCATTGCACAAAATTAAATGAAAGCTAAAACCAATTTAGAGAACAGTTATCTAGCTGCTAGACAATTGCTATCACAGCTTAAACAAGCTAAACCCAGCTCAAGCCAACACAGCCTCAGTCCTGGAGTCTGTTCTCTCTTACTACTAATGGCAATTTGCATTTTCTGTGCTACAACAGGGAGCCGAGGGCTGCAGCTGGAGTGGGGATGGAAAAAAGCTGCTGGAACCAAGTATGGACTGCAAAGAGAACTGAGATGTGGGAAAACATTTTGGCTGTGGAATGGCTTGGGGGCCTTGTGTAACTGTTACGCATCGTACAACTGGGGTTGGAGTTAGGACGCCATGCATTTGTAGTATGTGTGCTTGACTCGTTGACATCATCACATGGAGCATGTCCACTGCTGAGAGTGTCTTGCTTTTGTGCAGGTTCATTTTCTGGTGCAGTGCCTTAATTTCATCACAGAGAAATATACCAAAAACTTCAGTGGGGTCAGCCTCTTTTGAAATATTCTTGGCAAGGATATTGAACGCTGGCCTTAAACCTTTTCTCTTTAGTCAGTGGAAGCTGCTGTTTCAGTTGATTGTAACCTTTGCTTTACTGTGTTTAACTCCTGCTGGAATCCCATAGAAACTGTGTTACATCCATAGCAAATTTATACGTTAACTTCTCTTGGTTAAATTTTGTTTGTTTATGTTCTTGCTCTCTTGCATTGTGTCCTCAAAATATAAAATTATCATCACAATCCATCTCATTTGTTGAAACAATAATTTCATCAGCACTCTCTTTATTTTCCTCAAATAGATATTATTTAGATTTCTTCCTGCTCCAGCCAATTGCTTCTGTCAATCTGAAACCCACTGCCTGCATCTTTAATTCTCCTTGCAATAGCTATCAGGGCTGGCTTAAGGAATTTTCAACAGAATTTTTTTTTGCCAAAAGGGAAAAATGAAGCTTGTTGCGAATTTGCACCTTGTCTTTTTGCCAAACTGTTCAGAAAAAATTATCCCTCAAATAATTCAATTTCCAAATGAGTCAAGACATTTTATTATAATATTTTTAGGTGAATGTTTCTTTCTTTTTTTTTTTTCTGTTCAGAACAACCCAAGGCTTTGAAGTTTCTTTCTGTGTATACATTATTGTCATTGGGTGTGTAAAAGTAATAATTTAAGACAACAGCTCTCAAGCAGCTCTTAGAAGCAGTCTTTCTAGTATATTTTTAAGGACCACAACAATCATCACATGATTCCCTCCTGTTTTATATTTCAAAAAGAAGTGACACTCTCATCTTGGGGAAGAAAGATGGAACTGCAGCTCTTCTTAGATATGAGGGTCATCAGTGAGACTGAGGTTGCATGAGCCATCAGCAACGCAGCACTTAAAAGGAAGAAGAGAACAGAATAAAACTGGTATTCTAACTTTTTCCTGGCTCAGTAGGTTTGGGAAAAAAGGATGCAGATATTTATAGAAGAAGAAAAAAAATGTCACCAAGAATTCTTGGCTCACTAAAGAGGATTAAAATACATTAAAGTCTTCTCTTGAGCCACAGATTTGTCTAAGCTATGATAAACAGTGGGGAGGATGAGGCATATGACAGTTCCTCCATAAAAATATGGCTTGTGGAAATACTTAACATTTTTGGAATCCCAATAGAAATAGGTGCACTCACCTGAATATCTTCCAGTGTACTCTGCTGTGTCAAAAACAATTATATTGGCCTTTGAAGTCATGCTTATAGGTATTTTAAATTTGGGCTTTCTCTAAGTTTCTGTGTGAATTGTTAATCATAAGCCACCTATTATTTGTGAGCAGATATTTTGTTCTCACACAGACAGCATGAGTGACAGCTTTTTCTCCTACTATTTTATATGAATAATGAATTGTTTCAATGCACACATAGAAAGGACATTAGTTAGACTTAGTTATAATTTACAGACTGTGCTTAATCTATTTTTCACTAAGTAGAAAATGAGCTGTAGTCTTTTCTACTTCTAACTTCTTTTCAGTATTATTCAACATATAGTATTTCCTCTGAAAATTATCTTAGACCACCTTGTCAGTGTTTTTTTTTTTTGTTTTCAGTCTGATTTAAATGAATTGCTTCTTTAAATGCAGAGATTTATGCTTTATTTTTAAGAAGAAATGTATGCTCTTGGTATCTCAGTTAAGCATTATATGATATCTTTCTTGAGTACGTTGCCAAGTCAAGGAAAAGCTTGTGCCTTGAATTCAAGTGAAGGAAAATGCATTAAAACTAAGGTAGAGACCCATTTTGAAGTCTGAGATGTTAAAATACAAAGAAGCCTTGGCTATTGCAGAAGCTACTTACACTGAAATTATTTCCATTTTTTTTCTGTATTCCTACCATTCTGAATTACTTTGTGCATTATTTATGAACTTCTTAGTCATAGGTGTTGAGTTAAGGTTACCTTTACTCTGTTTAGTTCGGTGAGTAATTAACTTTGTCTCATACTTTGTGGCTACTGTTGCAATTCCAGAAGCGGGGGGGGGGGGGAGGGAAACAATGTTCATGGTTGATTTTTTTTCTTCTTCTCTGCAGACAGATGCATTTTTCATCTGAAGCTGTAACACTCTCATTGTCCACTGCTTTGTCTTGCATAGCTACTAATAATTACACCTGTGCACCATGGGAGCTTAAGCTTTTTGCATCACAGCAAGAGAGTGAGTTCCTCATCCCTGCATGTGCAAAAGATGAACCCCTCCCCCAAGAAACCCCCAGGAAAATCAGGCTTCAGTTTTAGTTGTTTGTCACTATTTCTCTATTGTCTTCAGTACCAATTGCCAGAACTACCAGAGTCCCTTACTATTCTGTAATGATGCAGCTGATACACAAAAGAGTCTCAACTCCTCTCGTTCTAAACAAAGATGATGGAGAAACTGCATAAAATGTGCTCTACCAAGTCATTTCATTGAATCATCTAAAACTGATACCCTTTTGCTAGAAATTGAGTAGGACTAGCTGCTTCTGAAGAAGATGCAAGAAATGCTAGATAATGATGAACTAACTTGCCATAATGAGCAATTAGTAGCTGGCTTGTGAACCTAAGCAAGAAGGTTGGTATTCAATCTATTTTTTTTTTCCAACCCCCTTTTTTTCATATTGCTTTTCCCGCTCCCTTGTTTCTCTACAGCAGCACTGACTGTGCTCATTATCTTCATAACTGTCTATTGTTCTGACCCTAGAGAAATTCTTGGCCTTACTATGTCAAAGAAATGTATTTATAGGCTAGTTATGCAGTATATTAAAGTGGCAGGTCTTTTTCTCCGTTTGTCCCATGTTGAATAAGTAAGTGATAAAGGTAGGTGCAAAGTAGAATCACAGCAAAACTGTACAATATCAGGAACATCAAGAACTTCAGGAACAGAGAAGCTAGAGGACATTTCTTCATCTTACCCTATGATTTCCACTTTTTGATATTAAAAGTGATATAATTACTGTCATAAACATCAGCTTTTATGCCTCAGTACTCCTACAGGGAAGCGGTTCTCACTTTTCTGCTTATGACTAGAAACTGTCTCCACATTTCCAATGTAAATTTATTTATGGGCAGTGTTTATCCCTTTGACAAGTCTTGTCTTTTTTTTTTAATTCTAGTTTGCTCTTTGGATAAGAACAAGGATGGCCTTGAATCCTCACTCAGCCTTTGGTTTACTAAACAAGTCCAGCTTTCTTAGCCTCTTCTCAAAAGATCATCCCACCAACTTTATCGTTGCTTACCTGGTGTGAAACTGGTTTGTGCTAGGAACTGGAGATTTGTGCAAAATTCTGGTTATGGTTTTACCAATATCTAGTAAAATATTTTAATCACTTCCACATATCTACTAGAAATACTTTGTCTAAGTCAAGTCTTTGGGGGACTGCACTTGCTTTTTCTGCAGGGGTGCATTACTTTGCTGTTTTAGTACCTTTGATGTGTCTATAACTCACTTGGCCCCCTGGAAATTCTCACTTTATGTCCCTGTTTCCCATTTTCCAATATTTAGCTTTCTTTGCTGATAATTTTTTTTTTTTTTTTTTAGTCCAGGTTTAATCTTTCTGTTCCTATTGACATCCTTTTGATGTGTACAAGTCTGGAACTGTTCTCTACATTTTTGCTTGTTCAAGATTCAAGTTTTGGATAGCTTTTTAAAAAAGTATCTATTCTTATAAAATTCCAGATACCCTCTCTATTCAACTCCCAAAGTTTCTTATCCAGTTAACTTTACATTTTTCTTCTTTTATCAAAGTTTCCTATTTTGAACTAAACAATCTCAATTACAGATTTACCTTTATTATTTCATTTTGTTTGGACCAAATTAATTTCAGATCACTCTGCTTGAGTTAATTTTCTATAGTCAGTTTTTCTACAGTGTCCTCGTTACTTGCCAAAGCTAACTTTTCTTTTTTTTCAGCTAGTAGTTGATAGAAAAAATACCTCATGCTATTATGTCCAGGTACATTTGCACCCAAATTAGTATCATTTCTGTTTCTATACCTGGAAAGTTAGATCCTTCCAGAAAAGAAAAAACAGTTGATATTTTATTTCTCAAATACTATTGCAGAGACTTTCATCCACATACCAGTCCAATCTTGTGAAGCCTGTACTAGACTCCTTAACTTTCCTTTAGCAGATCAGAAATATTCCACTGACGATTAGCTGTGGCTCTGTATCTTCCTCAGTCTGGCATCGTCATTCTGGTTCTCTTCCAGCTGAAATCTGGCAATAACTTTTCTCATTGGCAAGGGCTGGATTCTTCCCCTCTCCCACTGGGATCCATTTAATCCTCAAGTCTAGATTCAAGTCCTCAAGTTTCAGTCTCAAGGACTCACTGAGCGTGATCCCATCCACAGCAATGAGCTTCAAAAGCACAATCAGACCAAGTTCAAATATAGAAGCCTTGGATGTTGCATTGCCTATAGATCATCAGTTGTTCAGCACTTTCTATTTAATGTTAAGGTTTCTTTTTATCACTCCCAAATCGAGACCAGTGCCAAATAGGACTGGAATAGAAATACTAAGTGTTGTTTTCATTACAGCTGGGATCAATTATTATGGCTCATTATTTTCAGATATTCAAGCTTGTGTTATTATAAAATGCTAACTCATGCGAATGCTCCCGCTGCAGTGATTCCTACAGAATATTGACTATCTGATATTCTATTCCATTATTTTTCATCATTATTTTGACTTAGAGTTCTTTAACTAATTTATATGTTCCCTAAACATCTTTTATGACTGACTTTTACCTTACGCTCCTGCAGCTAGCTCTTGCTCGCTGTTCAGACACATCAAAATCAATAGAAGTTCTGCATGGGTAGTTCATGCCACAGGGACTTTGCAAATCCTCACTTTTTGCAGTCAAACTTCTCAGAAGGAGGAGTTCATATCAGTAGTAGGAGCTAGGGCTGGCCCCATAGCTGCAAAACAATCTTCTAATTAATTTGTACTACATTTATCACTGTAGTACATGAACACCTTGCATGCTCCCTCTGTAGATTTTTAAAGACCTATTTTACTGTGAATTGAGTTGGAGAAAATACACTTGGCTTAGCTGTTAATTGCTGACAGACAAGACAAAAAAGTAGATGAGGCAGACGTAATGGGGGCACAATGTAATGTTATCTGGCTAACGATTTTAGGGACTGTCCCTAATAAATGTGTGCTCTACAAGCCCATCTCATGGAAGTACTGTTGTGAAGAATGTTTCCCTTTTCCTGCCAAAGGAGAGCTAGGGATGTGATCAAAGAGGACCCGAATCATTTATTAACATGGTGTCACAAGCCAAATGTTTCCATTTTTCCAGCAAAATAAAAAGAGCTGTCATTACAAGGGTGAGAACTGCTGGTTAAAGCAAAAATTAGGGGACAAGAGCTCTTCCTGTTGCCAATACAGCAGGCAGTTATGACTTCAGACTTACCATTTACAGACTGATTTGCAGAGGTCCCACTAACTTTAGCTGGAGCAGGTGTGCTCAACACCTTTGAAAATTAGCTTCCTAATCATTTTGTGCCTTGATTTCCCTATTGTAAAATGAGGAAGAAAATAACAAGATCTAACTCACTGCTTGTAAAGTGCACTGAAATATCCATTTAAGAATGAAAGGCACAGCAACTACTTTGGCAAAGCTGCCCTTGCTGAGCTGGGCTATGCATAACAGACATAATATTTCAGGGAATGATATAATGCCATATCCCTCCCCTCATTGATCTTGCCCTTGAATCTTTCCAGTCTCTAGCTTCTGCAAGCCTCTGAACTGAAAGGTCCTTGATGTACTCCACTGCGAATAGCAGGATCTCATGAAGCAGGCTTTAAAACAACAAATCTGTTGCTGCTCATTTTGTAAGACTGTTAAACATTTCAGGCTATAAATTTTTTTGATATTTCACAAGCCTGCCTTTTAGAGCTTTCAGGTTCCTGATTTGCAGGGAGCAGCTAGTACTACTATCCCAAAGGACTTGTGTAATATTAAGCTGATAAAATTGCTTTAGGTTTAGTCATATATAAGGGGATAGATCATTCATACACATTCATCTCTATGTGCTGACTGGAAGAAATATGGACCCACCATTTCTGAAACAGTATTTGTTAGCAGATTATTCATTAACATACAATTAACTTATTTCACTTAGGATCTGTATTCAATTTTACCCTGTAAATAAGAGATAAAATATAGCTGTGTATGGGATTTTCACAGTAACTTTTTGTGGGGATTCTTTGCTGTAAACCACTCTATTTTGCAGGGTTGTATTTACATTGTTATATGATGGTGCTGCACAAAGTATTTAACTGTTTCAAGCTTTGCAGCAGAAGCATGTTTTATATAACATGGCATCTTCGAACTAGCCACCTTTCTCTGTGCTTTGCTGATGACATCTTCCCTGATAGGAGAAGGGAAGGGAAACCATCATGCTGCCATCAAATCTTAAAGACCCGGTGCAGTCACAGCTGGATATCTGCTGTCTGTCTGCAGGATTTTTCCTAGCAGCCCAACCAAGCCCCTGCCATTTTGCCACAAGTGGGCAGTAATTAACTGCTAATTCGAATCACAAGACACTCAGCTCTCTCAATCCTGGCTGAGCTTCATAACCCTTAGCCTCCCCTTTCTTTGGCCCTACCTGACTACCTGTTCTAGGAAGGAACCTGGGAGGTAGTGCCAATTTACTCCATCATTCCTACAGAAAGTGTTTCAGTAGTCTGCACAGGAGTTTGGGAAGGTGCGTGTTTCTATTTGAGGCTTGGTGCAGATAGACACCCAAAGCAACACCTCCCTTTCAGAGCCACGGCAATCCCTTGTTCAAGCCTTGTGTTCTTCTCGCAACCAATATCTTTAAACAAGAAACTTGAGAAATGAGTTGACATAACTGGGTCTAAATGACTAATTATATTTAGAAAATTCCAGTATTTGAATATTGAAATTACTGCCTTTCTTACAAAGAAAAAAACCGCAACAAAACCAAGTTAAGCAAACCAGTTTGTCTTTGGTATGATTGGCAAGGCTTCCAGAGCCAATGCTGCATGGTATTAGTAGACCTTGTTTATCGCTCTTGCTACCTTAAACAATGGAATATCTGCTTCTGGTAAGCGGGATGAAATATGTAAATAGTATCTTTTTAAGGCCAGATTCTCACCCTTTCCTTTGTGGGAACATTGTCACTATGATCTTTTGGAAAACTGAGAATTATTTTACTCACTTCAGGCTCTTTTTAGATTAGGAGGTAACTTATGACTATATCACATGACAGGTAATACTTTATAACAAAAAGCCATATGTAAACATTACATGCTTCCCTTGACACATGCCAGCCAGGTCAATTAAACGTTAAGAGAAGTTTGTCTCATTTTAAGTTAGTGCATCTTGAAACGTGCTGACAGCAGGCATTGAAATTTGGCTTTAGGCAATAGCTTCCAGACTCCAGGCAGGAGGACTGAAGAACTGGAACACGTGAGATCTGAACCTGGAAGACGACTGAGCTGTGAGCGGCTGCAGAACTGTTTCTAGGAAGCTGGAATATGTATAGTCCCACTACGGGAAAAGTGACAGCTTTTATGACACTGGGAAACTTCAGTTCAGAGATGATTTTTATCCAGAAGGAAGGTGTAGGCCAGCAACAAGTTCCTCTCTCCTGGGCAAGAAGTGTCCATCTAGTCTTCATGGGAACAATGACTTTTTTCCTCATCCTGCTATGGACATTTCTCTGTTGCTGTTTTGCTTATAAAGGTGTCGGTTCTCAAAACAGCCACCTGAAGCAGCCTGTGGACATCCTGCACACACAGAGACAGGACGCTTGAGGTGGGTCATTTCTTACCTCCTGAGGATGCCTGGGTCCCCTCTCTGCCCAGGCGGGGCTGGGTACAGCTGGCCCCCATGGTCTACAGGAGGGTGCTCCCTCAGCTGGCTGGTTTGCAGAGGTGCCAAAGCCCTGCTCTTCTTGGCAATGTCCAGTGTTAGCAAAAAATTCTCAGCACATCCAGAAATCAAGACAATGTTATTCTGTAGTCCCTCCCTACCGCAGCCTCACGTCTCATTTGCTTTTCTGACCACCACTGCTCACTGAGCAGCTGTCTTCAGTGATCTGTCCATGATGATGAAACCAGAGTGCTACTTTAATTTTGCTTGCAAATAGGCAGCAACAGATGGCGCAAAGCAGGTAAGAGAATTATCTGCCATTAAAGGAAAAAGGGCACAAGACTAGCAAATTTGCCTTTTTTTTTTTTTTAATTTGAAAGAAAGACAGTTCAGGGAATTTTAATATGAAGCAAAACAAGCAGTAAATAAATAGACAACCAGATAACAAAAGGTTAGGATTAAGGAAACACTGGAAGTAAACGAAGAGGTTTAGATGAAAATTATTTTCTTTCAAAGAAGAGCAAAGATTGCATAGAAGAGAAGAAGAAAGAAAAAGAAAACAGTTAAATGTATGTGGGCAGTCCATGTGCAATTTCAGGTGGCTACTCAGGAAAATGAACAAGTCAAGTAATTGAAAGGAGAAATGGAATTGCAAAGGATCACAGGATTTCAAATTAAGTGAACAAATTGTATGGGGGAGGTGTGTAGACAATACAATACAATAGCTTGAATTGGCAGACAGCTTATAGCAGTGGTTCTGAGTGAATGGCCCTTCATCTCCTGTGGCAAATTGAAGATAATTCCAGTATTTCATAGTCATTTCACTTTTATTATCACCAAAAGTTTAGGCCTGTATTCTATTACCTTGAACGTCTTTATGGTGCCAAGATGAGCTGGACAAGAAATGAATTTGATGATTAATTTGCTGACTGTGAAGAACAGAGTAAAAGGAGAAGGCAAGGTTTTTAGGATTATTAGAAATTTAAGAAAATGAAAGAACGAAAAACATTCAAATAATTCATTTGGAATTGGACAGAAAATATTTCATTTTGGTTTGGATAATTTTTGATCTTTCTAAACTCCTTTTCAAAAGCTGTATGTCAATACAGAGAGTAAAAATACTATTTCAAAAGAGCTCACTATTTTACATTTGAAAATGTCAAAAAGTTATGGCAATTTTGAAGCAAAACATTTCTACCAATGCACAGTTTTTTTCTTGTTTCAGAAGATCTTGCCTCTTTGAGTTGTCCCAACCAACAGTTTCTCCTGATTTGGATCACAGCCCCGTTCAAAACTTGTTTGGTTATTTGTACATTCACTGAAAACATGTCACCCAACTTCATTGTCAAAAGCCCAAGCTGTAACTAGCCCCTGAAGCTTAAATTTTCGTGACAATGTCTAGAATTGACTGAGTCTGTCAATACGCAGATCTGCGGCACACCAATATTGAAAAAAGTATGATCAAACTGAAGTAGAGATAATTGAATAAATCGAAATAAGCTACCAGCCTACTATGTTGATTGTATTAGTTTCATATTCAGTTCTCCAAATTCTCCTTACCGCCCAAATAAATTTGCTGCTTAAATTTGTGTTTGCCACACTCGGTGCAACATAAAAAAGCATTTTTGTTTCAGAATTCTGTGTCTTGTGAGGCATGGGGTATTGTGGGACAACAGCTGTTAGCCGCTACCCTGCATCCTAGGTTTGAAGCAACATCCTCATTCTCTGTCTGGCCCTTCTTCCTCCACTTCCTTATGCAAGGGCTTTCCTTGGAAGTGTTGCTTGCTACTCATTGACAATATACAATTTTTACTATGCAAATGGACAACAGCTCCTGTGATTTGTCAGATGACTATCGCAGATATTCAGGAACACGAGGAGAAAGTGGTATAGGCTGTAATGAGATCATGTAAAATTCTATGCAGCATATCAAACAGAACAATTTTAAAATTCATGTATATTACTGGCAGCCAAATGCAACTCTTTCTAGGGACGTGATATGTGCTCCTGGCTTTTGCTTTTCTCCTGAAAACTGTCAGTCACAATCTGCATCAGCCTGGGTTTATGCTTAGCTTTATCAGGCAGACCAGTCAACCCTGAATGGCATTAATGTCATCTTGGGGTAATGAAAATGTAGATAACGATCCCAGAGACTGGTTGGGAAAAAGCTACAGATGCAAGTAACTGAAGGCTCTATTGACCACATAATTCACATTTCTCAGAGAGGAAGGTATGATCTATAAATTGTTTTAGGCTTTCTTATTGATGAAACAGCAAGAATTTTGTTGCTGATGGGCACAGGAAGCAGTAATAAATAGCCATGTGTGCATACATGGGAAAGAAAAATGGTTTGCATTTTATCAGCAAAGAAAAGGTTTCAAAACGTAGCCCTGGATGTTTTGCAAGTTACAGCAGTGTGAATGGAGAAAAATGTGTCTTCTGTATAACAATGATAACATGAATGATAATACAGAAGATCGTTCACCCATTCTGTATTAGCTACCTGCAGGATACTGCACCTGTGGAGGCCATTTCCTGATGACAGATCGCAACAGCATGAAAGAATTTTTGATGAAACAAAACTGATCAATCTGCCTGAATGTTCATGGTGACTGGACACCTTTTGGACCTTGAGGTATTAGAGGAGTATGCTACTTCTAGTGGTAGATCTCTTGTTCCTGCTACATGACAACACAGCTAATATGTCACTTTATGAGTGGGGCATCTTAGCAGTGTTCTGGTGTGCTAGCCAGACTGCTTGGGCTGGAGGGGTGCCTCACAACAAAATTGTTTCAAACCTTTGGGTGAAAAGACAATAAGAAAACAGGAAATAATCCCTTCCTTTTGGACCAGGTTTAAACCAGTGTAAAACGAACGGTAAACATTTAAGCAAACTTCAGAGTGAAATACAATTTTGAGAAAAATGGTGTAGAATTTTAGTCTTCTCCCTCCCTCATCCCAATCAAAATGATGTGACCAGGATGACCAATATAGTCCTTGATTGCCGATAGGGATGACAATGATGAATCGTTGCTCTTTGAACCATGTACTTTCATGAAAATCAACCCAGGAGGAGCTGCTGCTGTGCACTAAAAGGTCAGTATGTGTATAAAGTGTCCATTGAGAAGGGCTTGGTAAGGATTCAATCTCCATTGTCAGTCTTCCTTAATCTGATCACTGGGATATTTATGTATTTATATACAGTATGCTATGTATATTTACATGTATAGTAGATTTATAGTTTCAGAGCTGGGGGTGACCTATGATGCTTTCTCCAGTAGGCAGTGGCTCAAGAAATAAGACTATGCCAGAGAGCTGATGGGCTCAGGGAAGCAGAGAATTTCTTGAGGGAATTTTTTGTGAGAAAAGACTCTGCTGTGTTTGGGGACAAGAGTTGCCATGATAAGCCTGTGGTTGTTAAAAAATGTGCTCACTGACACGGAGATTACACAAAAGTTGTTGAAAAAGTGGCTTACAATCCTCAGCCAAAGCCAGATCAATAATTCACAAGTTTGAAATTGTTGGGAAAGCTGCCAGGTACATCACACGGTGTGTGCAAGTGAGCCAGAGGGGACGGAGATGAGCATATAGGGTGGATTGTGATTGCTGGAGACTGTCTTCACAGGAAAACAAGCCTGTCCCAGATTGTCTGGCCAGTCTGGGACATGAGGTGGAATCGATTTCAGCACACCTCTTCATCAATGAGGGTCAGGCAGATGGTGACACCCAGACAAGGGAGCACAGGGTTCACAAGAGATTGGGTGCTTTTGGGAGTTAATGACTTTCTTGGAAGGTACTCAGGGTAGACACCGTTACTGTGGGGGCAGCCAAGGGGAAGGGCTGTGGTAGCTGGGCTAACCCAGGCTCAGAGTAAGAACCACAGTGGCTGTTCAGGAGTCCCCACCCAGTTCTCCATCCTTTCTGTGTGCTGTCTGGTCTGTGGATTAGCACCCGGAAAGTGTGGCATCAAAGCCCTGCTTTGATGTTCTCTGGTGGGAGAGCGGTTGAGCACAGAAGGGTATTTGTGCTTTCTCTTTATTCACTGGGACAGGATGGTTGGTACTGATCTTGATTGAACCAGTCAGGAGTGGTCATCGTCGCCTTCTCTTTACTCTCACTTTCTGTGTAGACCCTCAGGAGCATCTCCTCTGCTCCTGTTTCCAGGATGTACAGGTACAATGACTGTACCGGTTTCCCATGACATGGTATGTGTAAGATCTCAGAATATGCCCACTGAAGACGCTCTGTTTGGCCAAGCACCTGAGGTGACTGATCCTTTCCCAGAAAGCGAGCTAGGTTTTATAGCTGAGAGACCTACTTGGATAGCTCTTGCCTGAAACCCTGAGTGACTTTTTTATCACTGTAATATGGCTCTGATTTCCATGAGACTTCTTTTCTGGTCCTGGACAGGTACTATATGCTCCATATCTCCTAGATTGCTGTCTCTTGCTTATGGTTATGTGATCGCTCTGAATTTGTTAACTTGAAGTATGACCAAAAAGAGGTCAGTTCTGCCCTCCATATGCAGCATAATAGATACTGTATTTAGCTGCCTGGGTAACTGTCTGTTATTTTGCCTATATGGGGCGCCTATTTAATAACTTCATTCCATGTTTCAAGACTCCATCCTTATTTGTGTATTGTACAAGGCAGAGTCAGAAAGAGTGGGAAGCCTGGTGCAGCTTTATCCAGCTCCCCATTAACAGATGTACTCATATAGCAGCAGACTAGGTGACTGGCTGCTTATCATCTTAGACCTTGCTGTCGTGCATGACCTAATGGGATGATTGATGATTTCATTTTATTTACTGAGATGAAAATTATCAGACTCAACTTTAAACAGAGCTGGGTGGAGAACATCTGAAGTTGGCCAAACCAATTTTGACAGGATTCCAAAGAAAAGAAAAGCTCCTTTGAATCTTTCAGACAAATAGTATTCTTCACATCTGCTATACTAGTTATTCAGCATCAAATTCTGGTGCCAAAGGTGAAGTCTGAAGGAACAGGCAGGGGCTACTGTAGGCAGAGTGTGGGAGATGGGACTCCACCACAATCCCTAAGTTGGGAGGTGATTCACTGATGCAGCATTTTACTGCTCTAGATTTACCACCAAACGAGGGCACATTTAAACATATCTTATTCATTCAATTATTTACTCTTTTATTAATTATGTAAAAAACCAATTTGTAAAGTTCTGGGTAAGGCAGAGAAACACAAGAGAGAGAAAAAACTAAAATCTGTCCTGCGATTACATGGTTTACCCAGGTTTAGGAATACAACCCTGTAATAATTAAACATAATGGTCTGGAGGCAGTATCCAGTTCAGAATGGCTCTAAATCTCTGCAAATAAGAAGGTCGAAAGTATTTCCAGGAAAGGATCTCTGTGTCTTACAACCTTCCCATAAATATCTACCAATAGACATGGTGAGAAGTGGGATATCAGCCCAAGGCTGACAGTTCTTCAGATACATGAACAGCTTAGAGGGGCTCCATAAGACCTGACTTAATTTATAGTAGTAAATTCAAAATTCCCCTCTCTCCAAGCAAACATACGCTGAATGACTTAACATTAATGTACCATACCAACCAGTATGCCTGCTAGATAATGACACAGGCAGTGCCTCTCACATATTCTTTCAAATAAAAATGCAATGCATATCAGAAAGGTATTTGAGAATCTGCTCTGCATATTTACTGGCAAGATAATCTTTCTATTCCATCCAACAGTTTCACAGCTCTGGAGCGTATACTCTTCTTTCCCCTGTCCTCCTTCCTCCCCCCAATAAAGCTGACTTTATAAGGAACCATTTTTCAATATTGTAATACTTTCTTAAAGGAGTCTTAAAAAATTGACTGCCTGGCTTCTCATTTCGCATTTCAACCTGACACATGTGCAGTTTTTACTTTATATCCTTTGTAGGATTTTGCCTATATTTTTGAGGAAAAAAAAGAGACATTTATAATTCAGGACAAATAAAATTTTCAGTGAGGACAAAAAGACAGTTACTACCATCAGAAGCTTGTAACTTTCAGTTATAGCATCAAGAAGAAGCCAACAAGAAGCCACCTGCCTCTGCCTAGGATGTATGTTGTGCTGGGTACTATGCGTTGAGTGATAATTCTCTGAGTCAGTTCAAGATGGCTGTTGCTGCAAGCACAGGCATTCAAGAAGCTGGGTAGCTGGCGACGTTTAAACAGCTTAAAACAGCTGTTTTAAGCCTGCTGTTTAGTGGCTTCAGATTATCACAACTACAGCTATGACAGTCACACGTTGTTCTCTTTCCTCATGAAAGGAGATGACCACACTGCCAATTATGTCATGCTATATTGTCCAATTAACTCTAAGCAAGCTATTGCAGGTACCGGAGATCATCTGACTGCAAAAGCATGGAGATCCATTCTGGTTATTTCTCCTGCTTCCTAGCAGCTTTCTTAGCAAAGAAAATTAGCTCACACGGCGCTCTGTTCTTCAGCTGAGAAGGCTGGTTTGGAGTTAGTGTGAGTATCAGTCTCCACAGTGCGCTGCAGAAGAGCTGGTGAGCAAAGCCCCACCGGCCTGCCAAAAGAGCACCTCCCTGCAGCGAGGCGGCCAGCCATGTACTGAGATGTGTTAGCAGGAGTGCACCGAGCGGAGCGAGGGAGGTGAGACCACATCTGGGGTGCTGCATCTGATTTTGGGCCCCCCAATACAAGGGAGACATGGGCAAACTGGACGGAGCTCAGCAGAGGGCCACCAAGATGGTGAGATCTGGAGTGCTTGCCCTGGAGAAGCGACTGGGGAATATGGGCTCAATTACCCTGGAGAAGGGAAGGCTTTGGTGGGGTGCCAACAGCAGCCTCCCAGTCTCTAGCAGGAGGGTATGAAGGGGCCAGGGTATGAACAGCCTGATGGGGCCAGGCTGTTCACAGTGGTGCATGGCGGGAGGACAGAGGATAATGAGTGTAAGTTGAAGCAGGAGAAGTTCAGACAGATGTAAGGAAAGGCTTTTTCATCCTGAGGACAGCCAAGAATTGGACCAGGTTGCCAAGGGAGGTTGTGCCATCTCCATCCTTGGAGGGCTTCACGACCTGAATGAGTACCCAGCTCTGACCCCAGAGCTGACCCTGCTTTGAGGAAGGTGCTGGACTAGAGACCTTCTGAGGTCCTTCCCAGTCTGCATGGTCCTATGATGCGCTGGCTTTAAGACAAATGATGGACTCGTGAATGGAGTCCAGTTCCGGATCCCCTAATGAGGATTAGCTGCACTGGGCTTGACGAGCAGGATGAGAGGTCTACAGATTTGTCAGCACCTCAAATAAATCTGTGGTTAATGAATGATAGATAGGTCTAACTGGGCCCAACTAACTACAAGTTCAGACTTCATTTTAACTTTATTAAAAGTTAAAATTATTAAAATTAGGTATTTTAAACCATTGTGATCTCCCTTTCCTTATTGCTTTGTCTAAAATTAAAATAATTTAGCTTTTAGATGGGGAGTAGTGTCTGCCAGAAGACTGAATTGTAATTCAGGAGACTCATTTTTTTGCTGAGGTCTTCTGTGTCCTGTTCATGAAAATGGATACAAATGAACAGGATTATATAATTACTCAACTGAAAAACGTCCTCTGGTTCTTTCTGTACATAAGCTAATGCCGGCCAGTGGAGAGAAGAAAGTTACTACCTTACTATTGGGCGTTCATATGGAAACCAGTGTAAGAACAGCAATTTAAAACTTTTATTTTAGGAGGTCTATGTGATTTCAGCAGTGAAATGTTTCAAGCATCTGATGCCTTTTTTTCTGTCAAGATCAGAATAGAAATAACATAGACGTTTCCAAGCAAAATACAAAATAAAAAAGCCAAAAACCCGCCAAACCCATATCTGCCTTTACACACTATATATATCTTGTGTACCTTTATATTTTGTAACTATTTTTGTAACTATTTTGTAACTATGACTAACTACAACTACGACTATGGCTATAGCTATGCCTATTTCTATTACTACTGCTATTGCTGTTGTTACTGCTGTTACTATTGCCTATTACTGTTACTTCCCTGGCTGTAATTTGTACATTTGGATGATTTTCAAAATGGACGTGATTTCTGAGTTGGTAAATAAAGACTTTAGAAGACCACAACAGCTCCTTCAGATGCTTGGTAAGCTAAATGCTGACTTTATTATAGACCCATTATCTTCTATCTTTGAAAAATCCTGTGCATGCCAATCAGTTGTCATCTGAAAGTGAGTAATATGCCTATATTTTTTTAACAATAAACCATTTTTTTAGCAAAATATGGAAATACAGAGATGCAGCAATTGGTGGCAGTGTTAGAGTAGGCACTTTCTGTGGGCAGATGTTCCCTATGCAAAGTGGGGTGTCTGCTGAAGTTGTTACCTCCCTTTTCCTCCTCCCCCCGCTCTCTTGCTGCTTGCTACCTCTGTTCTGCTGGAGGGACTGCTCTGGGAGCACAGGGTGTGATCAAAGCCTGGTCAGCTCCCAGAAAAATTTGCAGCGTTAGTTTCAAAAGTCCAAGAAGGAGGTTAGCACCAGCCCATCTGAATTTTATCTGTCGGGGATTAAGATGTGCTCAGCTTCCTGCTCACAGAGCTGTGGACCTGGCAATCTCCCACTAACGGGTGGCAATGAGCAATGCGGGAACAGTGATATTTTCAGATGGCACTGCAAAATGTATGGGAGACATTGGTCCAGGAAGGCAAGTGCCTAGCAGCTTTTGAATTCTGCAGCAGGCATATGTTGATATAATAACATGCAAAGCAGAACACAGTGAACCTGTTGTTTAGGCCGATCAGTTATTCATTTCATTCTGTTTTATTCTGAGCCATCAGTTTGTGGGGGAAATTTGGTTAGTGGACTAGACTGTCTTTTCTCTATAATATTCAACACCATTACTATTTTCTTTTTGTGCTGAATGTTTATGAAACTACAGTACAATGGCTGCTGTGTAGATGCTGATGAAGACAATATGTATTTATTATGAAAATACTTGGAGCTGGAACAACTCCATCCTGGCCCACACAATGAATGAAGTCATGGGCTTCTGACTAATGTATAACATCAATGTTGCCCATTCATCACTTTAAGTATAGACAGTCACACTTAATTGGCTTTGGCACTAAGAGGAAACTCTCCAGTATAAACCAAAATCAGCCTACATCAACAAGAAGGCTCTGATAATAAAGCCGAGGGTGGGACCCGTCTTTTCACACGGTACACCAGATATACTAATTTCCTCATCTTTCCACAGTGCAGACCATCATCTTACAGCTGCTTGCCAGTTTATTTTCTACCCCTTTGTCACATTTCCCATACACAAGTTTTCTGATTTGGAGACATGTTGAAATTAAATTTTTTCATTCTTTTATGACTTATTTGCAGCTTGAGATTTCTTTTTCTGTGACCAGGTTAGATAAGTATTTGAACCTTCTCTGTAATCCTTTGATATCTCTTTGATGATGACTAACAACTAAGCAGACTGTATATCTGACTCCCAAATGCTCTCTGAATGCTCTTTAGAGAGAAAATCATTGTGCTTAAACATCAGAAATGAAAGAGATACCAATACTTGCAAATGTAATCCACATAAACGGCTGTAGATTAGATATGTGTATCTAGGTGTTTCCTCCTTATATTCTGTCCCAGCATATGGACTCTGCTAAAGCAAGCAAACACTTCAGTGACATAACACATGGTATGCTACAGAGCAGTGCAGGTGCAAACTGCTACACAGATGAGTGGCAGTGTAAAACCCCCAAACAGATAGAGAGCTAGACTGACTTGACAGAATCACATATTAACTGAGACTAACAAGAGTCCCTCGGCCACTCTTGTGATCCGTAGCATTTCTGTAGTTTTGAAGGTTGCTGGCTCAACATAAATTACAACACAGCAGTGTTGCATTAACTGTTATTCCCTCCATACAGCTTCTGTCTCAGCCCAAGATCTTAGGCACAAAAGGTCTTCAGAGGTGGACAAGGTTCTTTTCATTTTGTGTCAACTGTAGATCTCTTAGGAATTGCTGTATATGCAGATTCAGCGATTGTCTTCCTTTCTTCTTCACTGGAGAGCGAGATACTATCAGAGAAGCCCTGACTTGTGTAAGAAGTATATCTATTTCCAACTTGGCTTTTACAGCTGTATCGTTATCCATCAGACTAAAATAGGAGGTCATAGTGTCAGTGCTAGGGTTGACTGTGAGATGCTCTGCCATACAGGTTTCTTCGTTACGTGGCCTGTGTAGTTCTGAGAATAACCCCTGCCTGTGAACCGTGCTGCTGCTTTTTTAAATATTTGACCCACCGTGCCTTTTCTATCCTTAATATATTTATTTTTACCGTGTGATACAGTGACAACCTTTGTGTCCTTGTCTGCATGCAGTCAACGGTCTTGTAGTCTATTCCTGACTACATTTTATAACAACACACTTGAGAGAGGACCCTGGGCACTGTGAACTGAGTAGTGTTTGAGTATATTTAACACTGGACATATCAACCTTCCATGATTTAGTATAAAAACTTGGCAGGAATAAAGGCAGTAAGAATGCAGATAATTGGATTTAAAAGTGGCTTTGACTTTACAGCCATATAATAGGCTTGTTAAAATCTACTGTTGATAAGCTCATATCCCTTTTGTTGGGAGCTAAAGACATCCTGTTTTCCTGAAACATTAAGGGAATGAAGGGCTAAAATCTCTGAAAGTTCAGTGATTATATGATTCATGTTTATTATTTTCTCTGGAAGGGAGTATCTGATATTCACTCAGTGGAAATGAAAAAAAAAAAAAGGAAAAAAGCAGAATACCATTTTCATGTCACAGTAACATAATGAATGAGACAAACCATTCACTCGACAAGGGATGGGCACTCTTGAAGTAGGCAATCCATAAATCTCTTTCATTGTGTTTGTCAGCAGTCATTTTTAAGGGCTTCTTTCTCAATTCACAGGTTGTGGTTATTAGTAACCTCATAGCTGTGCTGCAGATGTCATTGAGGCTTGTTCCTTGCAGCCATGTCATCAATCATGGTTTTCACATGGTTTTCACATACTGGAGCAGAATAATCCATAGTATTATTTTTCCCCTAGTGAGTATGACTTCAATAACTTAAATGGAAAATGTAAGATATAATCATCACGCACATGCACAAACCACATTGACTTGGCTGCTTAAACTGATGCAAGGCAGTGACATTTTTGGTAATACTGTACAGTTCTCTGAGACTTACCTTGTATGCATGGAAAAGAAAGGCAACCACAGCTCTGAGTTATGTACAGGAATTGCTGCTGATGCAGCTGATGTTGGAATTGCTGTAAACTTATTCCAGATACCACTTTTCACATGGCAGGCTGCAGTGTCACTCCCCCAAGTGTCGCCACAATGTTAAAACATCTCACATGATCAGAGTTGTCCAAAAATATATGAAGAAACCTATGATGAGGGTTTGTGACCTCAAAGTTTTGTTTCATGGCAAGGATGCTTGCAGGACCTTATGAATGTGGGATGCTTGCTAGAGGATGAAAAAAGTTGTTGAAAAAGTGTATGTTTAATGAGAGCACAAAAGGTATTTCATATATTTCAGCAAGAAAATATCTGTAATCTCAATACAGAAAAAGTCCTATCTAGTATGCAGTTCTCAGCTGTAAGGTAGAAGGCGAGGAGTCTAAAGTTTTCTCTAAAATATGGTGTAAATGTGGTAAAATATTATATGTCTTCTTACATAATCAGCTCTAACCATGTGTATGCACATTTTCTAATAACGATGTTTCCAATCCAGGAGGCTTTATAAGTACATTTCAAACTTGGCTAACAATCAGCTTCTTCCCTGGAACGAGTTGCACCTTAGTAGTGAATCTCATAAATTTAATCGATAGGCACATACATCAGAGTGGTGATTTATATCTTGGCTGTTGATCAATGACACCGTACATTTGCTGCCTGTTTATGGAGTAGATGGAGTGTTTTGGATCTGTGCAATTGCATACTGAGCTCACCGCTTTACCCTCCCTGCCAACTATTCTTTTTCAGCCTGAACATATTTCTTCTGTACGTCGATTATGGATTTAGCAGCAAAACACAGCTCCGACGAGCTCTTCCTGAAATTGATGCTGCAGCTCTTCACATCTACCTAAACCCTCCCCACAGACCCTGTCAAAAACCAAAAGCACAATCTACCCTGATGTGTAAGCTTGGGGCATGAGCTTCTGATTGGATCTTGACTCATTTCATCCACTTAGCTTAGCTTTTGGTTCTCTCTAGCTTAAATCTGGAGTGGGTCAGCTGACATCACAGGTAGGAAAACAGCCATACAGGAGACTGTATTGATATTTGTCTTCTGTTCTTCCAAGCATTGTGGAGGAAATGGACTCAAACCACTTGGCTTGGAGAATGTAAGCCTAAACGCAAGCACAAACTCAGACGCAGAAATGGGGTGCAAGTCCATGTGCTGTTGGTCACCATTTTTGAGGAAGCAGGTACTGTCAGATCACCTTCTCTCATCTCCTTCGGCTGTTTCTCCAAGTTAGAAAATATCTCCTGCTACTGCTAAGCTATTTGAAAGAACTGACCTAACAATGTGGTGGAAAGCTATTCAAAGTATACTGTAGGAGTACAATCAGGACTCTCTGTACTGGCTAAGTAACATGTTGCAGGCAACAACATGCTAAGCTCTGTTCCTGTCTCACTGGACCATAATTGTGGCAGCTTCCTGTGGCTGCCTGTAGGAGAGCATTGGCTTAGAACAAGCTCTGGACGTTCAGGCTGTCCTTTGATAATTTTCTGGCTCCTCAAAGTTATTTATCCTTTCTAATGCAGCCAAAATAGTCAAGCTCATTTTCTGCATCTGACCCTTTTCTTTGGCAGGTCTGATTTCCTCCTATTATTCTGTGTGCCGGGAAAGCATGCATCACATTCCATGCGTGCCTTCCTGTACAGAGGTGCCATCCATTACTGCATCTGTTCTTTCGTGTCCCTGCTGGAACTCACCTATTTTCAACACAGCAAATGTGTTGAAAACATCAGCTCCCAAATGGGACCATGAACATGGGACAAAAAGTTCAAACTGAAATGTAGGCTGTTGGACAAAAGGTTGGATGCCCGGATCAAAGTGGTTGTGTTTTCAGCGGTGCTAAGGACTTAGAGCTCTCACTAAAATCCAAACCAGGAGCTTTTAAGATGACCATATTTTAATGCTTTTGGAATTTGACAGGTTGAGTGTGCTTAAATATGTGACATTGCCTGATGTTTAAGTGTAGCAAAATCCCACAAGTTTCTGAACAATATTACCAAATGTGAGAAGCATAAATCTTTCATTTCATTGCCTTATTCAGCCACTTAAGGCCCATGAAGATACTTACTCTGTCACTACTTTTTTTGCCACAGGGAAATTCTCATTCATCATCTTAGAATCATCCTTTAAAATGCTCACAGATTTTATTCGAATGATGTCTTCCTTCACTTGTGGAAACATTATAAAGGCCCATAAGTGATGCAGCAACACAATGGGGAGTAACATTAGTTTCAAGTTCAACGTGAATTGGCTTATGCTAAAACAAACCAATGTCCCCAGAGATGGCTGGATTTACTCCCTCTGCTCAGTACATTAGGCCCATCAGATGATTCACATATACTTTGTACAATGTTACAGTGATGGCATTAGAAAAATGTGAAATATCAAATGTTGCATATTAAAGCACCTGTCAAAACATAAGAGCTAGATGGGATAATTTAAAGATTCTTAGATTATTTGCTAAAACTTCACTTTTCAGACTTTCAGTTCTTGAAAAACACGGCAATTTTTTTTTGCCACTGAGTAGAACTTTCTTGTGTATATAATCCCTTTGGTTTCACTGAGAAATGAAATAGCCCGGTGCTAAGTGACAGAAGTAAAGCTGGCAGAACCTGCCCATATGCTTCCCAGATATTCTGCACCAGAGCAGCTTTGTGGTGCCATGTCACTACAGAGCAGTACTTCCACTTCAAGCTGAAAACCTGACTTGGTATACTCCAGCAAATGCCGTGCACAGAACCCCTTGAGTAGCTCACTCAAGTTACCAGTATCTTCTGTGGTTTTTTTTAGTTGAGTAAATGTAGAATTTTCCCTGCTCCTGCTGATGCTCGAAAACATCTTCTTCCTTTTTCCAAGACTGTTCTGTGGAACATGACACTGTAGAAAGGAAATCATTTTAGTTGGCTAAAGAGAGAGAAAATTGGCGAAGCAAGTAATTGACGGCCTCTGAAGGTTTAAGGAAAAGAGATTCGTGGTGCAGGGAAAGGTTTTTTTAGATAGCAATAGACAGTAATAGTTCAGATACAGGAAGTCCCTGTGTTTTGGAGAAGGGAGAGCTGAAGTGTTGCAGGGCACTTGAGGTTGGTGTATCTTTCGTGGTAATTTAGACTAAAAAGATTTAGAGCACAGACCTTTCAAAAAACCGGGGGAATTCTCCCCTGCCAACCTGTAGTGTCTATTTCATTTATTGTAGCACCTTGCCTTGCAATACTTCTGAAAGCATATTTGATACAGGCCTATTCATGAAAGCACAAGTTTTGAAGAGTAGTCACTGACCCTGGATACCCACTGTTGAATGTGCAGCCTGAGTTTGATTTTCACACATGCTGATGTGAAAGAACTGGCTAGAAAGTTTTTAAGACTGGACCTACAGAACTATAAAAGCATTGAAAGCAAGTGGTCAAATGTTTAGATTTAGGACCTTGTAGGTATTTATATTAACAGAAAAGAAGCAAGTGAACATAGTATATACAAATGTGTAAATCTGGATGCCATATCGTAACATGTTGAAGATTATTATCTTCTTTAGGGTACATACTGATGACTTACATAAGAAACATGTTTTTCAAAAGAAAAATGAAGTCCTCAAAGACCTGTAAGAAATCATAACCTCTGATCTGAATGTTTGGTTTCTTTTCCCTTTAGTTTAAATATCTTTCTCTCATATAAATTCCAAATCAATACTCAAAACACAAGAGATTCATTAGTCTTATCTCCTGCTTGGCATATACTAAAACTACCATGATTATCACTTGTAAAAAAAATCTTGTTAATGAAAGTACCTCTTCAGGTAATTTCTTCACAGCCTATGATCTAAGATTAACAGCTACAGCTCAGCAGACCATTGTTAAGTATTGCTTTGTCAATTCTGAAGAATGATACAGATTTAATTAATTATACCTCGTTAATGAATTGGAGTAGAACATGATGTTGGTGAGAGGTTAATTTTCTCTTACAGAAAACAAATGTTTTGGGTTTTTTTCCTAATAGTATTTGCTAATAGTATCGAGATATTGGTATTTAAAGTACAATACATGAAATGTTCAGATGAAGCTGATTGAATTTACATTTTATTATGCAGCATTATACTTAATGGTACATTCAGTCTCTAGGAAGGCATGACCTGTGGTTAAAAAGAAGAGAGTACAAAATAAAGAACTCGCTCTCCAACACTGACTGACTTGGCCTTTTTCATCTTGTTGCTTCCCCATTCTCTGCTCACCTGCCTTCTTGGATCTGAACTGTCTGACAGAATGGTGTACGGTTTGTGCTGTATTATTTGACAAATATATTGTGTAATAAACACATACCCTATTTTAAGTCATTTGCATAAAGGGTAAAGCTAATAATTGAGGTGTCCTGATAAATTTTTCATGTCTATATGGATTACAGTTAATTTTCTTTTTTTAATGGAATTTTAGATGAACTTAAAGTATTGGGAATCCTTGGTGTATCTATGTTTACAAAATGCATATTATTTAGTATTTAAACTGAAATGTCAAAGCTAACCACAGTGATTTGACTAACTGAGTTTTGGCTGTCTGACACAATGTACCTTAACAATGAAAGGTTTTCTGACAAAAGATACTTAAGGTCATTTGGAAATTCAGGAACTTCTAAGACGTCTGAAATTAGATACAGATGATTAAGATAGCGAGTACCGCTAGCTGATTGTCATCCAAATTCTGTTTTAAAAATCCTAGCAATAATAATATTAGTGGATTCTGTCCCTTGTAAATGCAGTGTTAAAAAGACTGCCTTACAGGTTTTTGCTGTTTAGTGTTTTGTAGAGCCTCTGCGTAGAGAAACTTCTATTAATTAATCCCACACTGAGTAAAACATTCAAGCTACACAATGAGACAATGACTTAAGATAGCTTTTCTTCTTTATTACCTTTTTTCTTTTTTATGTATTGAATAAAGAATTGAAATGTTATTGATGCTTTTTTTTGGTTGGGGGAGAGTTTGCTAGGCCATAAACTATCAAGCCACCATCTAATGGCAATCAGAATTCTTAATAGTGAAAAAGGAGTTATGATTTTGCCATTGTAAGGTGATGAATGGGTACCTTGAGCAAAAAAAAAAAGTGAGAAACCTATTCCTGTGTGAATTATCGATGTTGAATTACTATAATGCAGTTTTGGGTTCGTTGTGTTTTTTTTTTTTTTTAGTTTTTAATGTATCATGAACCTTTTCATGAATATCTTTCCAACTGATTATCTAGTATCTAATATTTTTTTAAAACTAATTATCTAATATCTAATTTCTTTCCTTAAAGAGAAACTGCTCATGATGCCATCACAAAGGACACAATCACAAAGCACCCAATGCTGCATGAAGAGTAGATATTTGAAATTGTTAGAAGGAAGAAGTGTAAGTCACAGGTCCTTCAACTGAGACAGATGTGGTATGTAGGTGTCTTTGCGGATAGGTACCTGTGGGCATCTGGAAAAGAGAGAAATGCACACAGAGAAATATATGGATATATTTCTAAGTATAGAAAATGTTCCCTGACAGTAACACTGTTTTCTATACAAAGGTTTTGCCTGTTCATCGTATTACCTCTGCATAAAATGGGGTTGATGAGGCTTATTTTACTATTGATGCACTTGCGTTTAAAAAAATATCCTTAGATGAAAGGACTACAGTCTGTAAATATAAAACCTGTCATTGCTAACAACAAGCCTAGAGAAGTAAATTTATGTGCCTGGATCTTTGGTTTGAATTGTACACCTGACATTACAAACAATTTCTGAACCTATTTTTTATGGTTCACAATGTTGCCTATTAGTTCTCTTTCATCATTTAATTTGCTGTGTTGCAGTAGCCACAAAGCCCATCCTTTTCACTTATTTCTTCATCACTTTATTTATATAAAAATATTTCTAGTCATTGTTTTTGAAGAGACTTATGGGGACTGCATTTTGAAAATAAGAAGTATGTATATTTCTCCATCTTGATGTAATACAGATGACGAATATTAACGAAACAGGCAACTTTCAAGGTACCAAGTACATCTAGATCTTTGTAGTCTGCTTTAACTCTATCATCTCATAAAATAAGGAAGAACTACTGATCAAGAAGCATAGACTGATGCAATAGGCAAAGCAAGCTTGCATTGCTTTGTTGAATGCCCTATCAAGTGCTTTGTGCTAGCTTGTCAGATCTAATCAAAACACTTTGACGCTGTGCCTTCTGGGTGAGTGATTTGATTTTAGGTAAATTGGACATTCATATTTATGCTTTAAACTAGATGTTGCATATGATGCTTGTGTTTTGGTCACTGCTCCAGTAAACAAGAAGTTTTTTTTTTATTATTTTACAAGTAAGACATAGAGTTGCAAGATTGTACTTGACTTGCAAAACAACAAAATAAATCTTACAAAAAATGTCAGCATTCCATAAATTATGCACTTCACATCAAGCTGCGTCGACATCTTAAATGAATTATAGCTTAAAGATAAGGTGTTGAAAGGGAAAATTATAGATGTACAGTGACTTTCTTTAAAACTATCACTTATCCCCATTCCATCACTGTAGCTGTCATTTTCTCTTTTGGGTTTTATTTTTTTGTACATTTTTGGGCTAAAGTGTCTGAATTATGACAGAAACTGCCGCATTATGAATAATTCTTGATAAATGCAGGAGAAGATGAAATCTCTACAAACTCGATGAATATTTAAGGTCACACATATAATATTAGTTCTGACAGACTGTTAAAAACTGAGGGCTCTTCTTGAACTGAAGAAAGTTTCATTGAAAACCTGGGGTTTTCTTTAAGTATGTATTGCATGTCACGTGTACATATTACAAAATTCTTGTTTCTGACAAGCACACACTATCAGATTGACACTCACTTTTCCTTCCTCTGGGTCTAGTCCAATACACAGCCCTTCTGTTCTTTTCACCTTCTCACACTAGCATAAGGTACTGAACTTAATACACTTTTGAACTTCACCACTGGGTTATCACTTCAGTTGTTTTGAGTTTGTAAGAAGAAAGTTCACAGCTGAAATGTGTGAGAAGAAATTTCAATAAAGAGGGAATCTCAGAAAATTCAGAGTTTACTTTTGCTTTGGATCAGCATGCAAAACTTCACTTACCCAACTCATCTGTACTGTACACAAAAGCGAGCCATTTGCTCCATTAATAAATGCCACGTCTCTTAACCGTTGTCATTTCCTGATTTCATTCAGGGTGGTATCAGGAAATGTAGATATATATGAAAATACTTATAACTACAAGAGACTAATAATTATCTTCAAAGCAACTAGGAAAGCCAGGAAATTCAGACTTAAGCTTCCAAAATTGACCTAAGTTTTTATGCTTATTTCCACACAGTATCAACCTCCTTACAGTACAAGATCCGAGTCATGAATCAAGCGATCACAAAGGTTTGAGCCATTTCAGCCAATGTCAGGATGGATGTTGGACACAGTTCTTTTTCACTCTGAATTGCATGAAACATTGGCCAGTTTTCTTTCCAAAAGCAGAAAATGGGAAAAGGGATGTAGAGGTGGTTGATACTTTCTGTGTGACTGGGTGGTTTCAGTAGACTATATGTTCTGCGTTTGGGCCAGTAACCCTTACTTTACAACTCTTGCTGAGAAATAGGTGTATCATACCACATTAGCAAATAGTGTTTCTAGAGTGAGGCACAGCCAAAATCATACAATGCTGTAGACTGTGTTAATAGCTCATTTGCTTTTTAATTTTGCTCCCTTGATATTGGAGAAAACTGCAGGATTCTGGACTGTAAGGTGGTGTCTTACAATAGTAGTTATGTGGGGAAGCCTGGATTGTACATGGGGTCTGACAATGGATAAAGAATTTAAGCCCTTGACAAACTTAGTTATAACTATCTTGAAATTAAAAAAATCTTTGGTTTATCAAATATCCTACAAGCCTATGAGATGCTCTATTTCTTTCGCGAATATACATTTACAACATTATCTGCATCTGAATTTTAATTTATTAGAATGCAAAAACTTGTGAATACTGGATTTTTACCTGCTAATTCTTGTTAAAAGGGTAGAGCTGTCATACAGTAAAGCACAAGAAATCTTAAACTTAAATTAGATTTTTAGCAGCTCATTTGACAAATTTTGCTTGCTTCACTGACTTTCATTGCATCCTGCATTGTCTTAAGGGCACCTTTAAGTTCTGCAGGCCATGATTCACTGTCCCAAGAGGTCTGAGAAACTTTCTATTGACTTAAATAAAGAGTGTATCAGAGCCAAGAAATCCACCAGGTTTTTGATTGAATTTATGAACTTGATGAAGTTCTCAAAGATGCAGATATTCTTGGAGAAATGACTCAAAATTAACCACTGAATCTTTGTGAAATTAAGCTCGGGGATAATTAACTAATGTGACAGCACGAGGAAAGATGCTTAAGAAACATTTTAAATGAGTCATCATCACTTAATAGTTCCTGCATATATTTTACAAACTCCAAGCCCTATCCTTAAAAGCATCCTGCAAGAGAGGTCTGTTTTTTATGTTTTTGACTGACTTAGATGTAGCTTCAAAATGATCTAGTTATAGGTAAGTTTTAGTGGCAATGCTCATTCACTGCTTCTTTTACCCATACAGTATCCTCCTATCTAAGGGCATGAAACATAAGACATATCTTTGTTCCATGTCTGAGGAGCACCTAAATAATCATTACTTTTTAGAAATACAAAACATATCTAAAGTTATATGAAAGACAAGTTGTGCTGCATAACCAGCTGAAGTTCTTTTATGGTTATGACGGGAGTTTTTGAGGATCAGTTTCTGAAATACGGAGCATGAAGGAAGGATACCCTCAATCTTTCATGTGAGTCTAGTGAATGTATGCAGGATATCACAATATATGAAGAAAAAGCATATTTTAGTACTGTGTGAATTCAGATACATAGGGAGGGAATTCCTTTTAATCCATTGACATTCTAGAGGTCAGAACATGGTTCTTAATTTCTGCGGAAAACTTTGGCATTTTAGTGAACTATGTTAGTCAAAACCCTGAAATATATTGGCCAGGAAATATTTCTTAGTGTTTCCTATTACTGTATTATTCAGGTCCCCTTGTTCCCAGTCAGACTACATCTTCCCTCATGCATCATCATTCCTCAGTGAAGCCAAAATGTGATTTCCTTCTCTGCATATAAAGTTTGTGTTCTTCAAAACTCTTCTTCATTACTCCTTTTTGTTGACAGAACATACTAGCAACTGCCTAAGAGAATATAACTTTTGTTTTATGATCGACAAATAATCACGTGGTTGGGGTGCATACCTCCTCGTTTTTCATTTTCTGCTGCTGGACTCTTCTTTGGAAGACAGGCTACTTACCTGTAGCCTGACCAGTATTTATTTTTGTCCGTTGGCCCAATTCCATTCCTCATTACTCTGCTTAGCCCAAACTTACCTTTCCAATACCCAAGAGATATATCTCATTTATTCCAGTTGTTTCTTTTATGCTTACCCATATTTTTACAGCCCTTCAGAAAACAGCCTTTCAATTTACCTATCCCATAAAAATATATAACAAGAAGTCGTATCCAAAGCTTTGTGTAATTGCATAAAAATAGAACATATGCATCTGAGAGACAGCTGGTTGACAGGAAAAAATTCATTGCCTTGGCACACAGAAGAAAAGATTACGAGGGATATGATTTTACTAATTTGTAGCTTTATTAGTCCAGTCCACCTGGGAACTGTTCTCAGGGTAACTCAAGAAGTGCAATTCAGCTTTTCCTTCTGTTAGAATCATCTTCATATTAGAACTTAATTCCTGTATTTGAAAGGCTGAACCAGACCTTGAATCAACCAAGCCCTTTCTCCAGCTTCTTAAGGAGATTCCTTCCTCATAGCTCTCCTTTAGTGTCGGTGTATAAAGTAAAAAAAAGTAAGTAGAAAAGTGCGAGGTAATGCCACCTTACGTAGCCTTGGGCACCTGCCACATGGAAGTCTCTCATTCTATCCCAGGAAAGATTCCTAGACAATTTACAAATCTTTCCTTGAGGCTGGGCATATAGATAAATTGCACAGCAGGAGAGATCTACTCTATCATCTCTGAAAAATCTGCCTGTAGAATATGGTTCTTCTCACGCACCATGACCTGCCACCTCGGCTAGAGGACTTATTGCTCAATCCATACTTGATATACTCATGGAGACTGACAACTTGCTCACTGCACGTTTCTAAGACCCATTTTTTAATGGAAGGATACCTTGGTGAGTCACATACTAACCCCCAAATGGCAAAGGAAATGCAGATTGGTCTCTTGTCTGCAGTGGCAAGTTAGGAGACAACTGCTTCACCAAATTCCAAAGAATTTCTTCAGCAAGGGACGACAGTGATCTTCCACAGAGATAACAAATGACCCTTGTCTATCTAATACCCTCCAAAATAAAATCCTGAAAAACTGATAGGCAAGTGGAGAAAACTGACGAGTCCAAAAATGATTTACTACAATTACTATTGATGTAAGTGTTTGAAGAACTGGACAAATCATTTTGCAGATCCTCTCAAGCTCAAAACTGAATGAGGTCCCTCTATCACGCAACAGATGCCCTGAATGTCAAAGATGCCTATCATCTGTCATCCAAAAGCAGGCAGGAATCACAGCCCCAAAGAAACAGAAGAATCTCTTTTGGTTTTCTTTGCTCATGAAGGCTGCCAACCTGTAATTGGGACTGGTTTTAGCGGTACAATACAAATGTTCAAAGACAGAAATTGTAGGACAAATGCCCTGAGATCTCGTAGCCCTGAGTGATTTGCAGAAGGCAATGTTAGTAAGATGTATCCCAACCAGACTGTCACTCCAAGCTCTTGCTTTGCAACTCTATAACCCAAACAAACACTGAAATTAAAATGAAAGAGGAGGAACTACAATTTTTTTTTTTTTTTTCTCTGTGGAAAATGGTCAACTGCACATACTCTCTGTCTTCCTATTCAGACCCATATGCTTGGGTTAACCCTTACTAGGCATCCCTTAATCAACCTAATAAATGGAAGGCTTCACTTCAATTATAACAAAAATTACAGATATTTTTGCACACTTCTTCAGGAAAGAAAAAAGGGATCTTGTCAAGTATCCCAATGGTGCTCTTGTGTGAGGAGTAACTTTGGGTAGAACTGTGTCCAAGAAAGATCTTACAGGGGACTAGATAGGAGCTACATGTGTGAAAGCCTGGTTCTTTGGCCTGAGCATAAAGAAAAATTATGAGAATGGCAACACCATGGCACTTGGCGAAGCACCCCTTTTCAAGACTGCGTACCTGCAGTAGCCTGTAATGTGTATTACCTTTCACAGGGGAGCTAGCTCAACACTGTGAAGCAGACTAAGAAATGCTCTGGAGATCGTGCGGTGAATTCTATTTTACCACCTCTTACCCCAAAATCAAGGTGTTAGCTGGGATCCAGTCACATATTGCCACCTCCCACCAGACTCCTGAGTGGTGCAGAGAGAGATGATAACTGCAGCGTTTCTTAAGGACTCTATTTCTTCATTTTGGTAGCTTTTGTTGGGGAACTTGAGATAGATTTTGCCACAGCATATATTTTAGATTAGATAAGGAAAATTGTTCAACATTTTCCACATTGCCTTATGTCTCCATTTTCCCTGCTGTCAGTGGAAGTGGTGGTGTGGCTTTCCACCCCCTCCCTCTCCACTGGAGAGATTGCTACAAGCTGAGTAGAGGGCACATTGCACTCTGCCCCCACCCCTTGCACCCCCCAGCTCCTGTATCTCTATGGACTCAAAACAAGGTAGATGCTGTAAAAAATCTTATAGCACTTCAGTCCTTGCTGTGTCTGACTTTTACCTTACACTGTCAAAATGCTGAGTTCTCACAATTATTCTCTTCTAAGCAATTACAGTGTAATTATCAGTTCATGTGAAGAGTGGCAGACATTGTGTAAGGTACAGCTGCTATGATGATAACGAGCAAGGCTGCAGAGAAGTCAATTACATAAGACCGGCAGAGCTCAGAGACTCAATTCATTAGTGTTCTTCTAACCTCCAGATCACCATTTCAGGTCCATCCCTAGGGGCTGTGATATGTATGAGAGACATTAAGATAATGTCTCAGGCCCTCTGATATTCTTGACAGCAGGAGGAGGTAGATCTTTTCACTCCTTTCTCTTGGTTCCACTCCTTCTCCTTCTGGCACCCTTTCTGTGGCAGTGTTGCACCCCAGACTGTGAGCTTTGGAATAGCATATACAATTTCTCCTATGTTGGTTAAGAAATGCTGAATAAGGAACTGCTCACATACATGACAAAGAAGAGCAAAATAAAAGTGCTCCCAACATGGACACTGTTCACTCAATGAAGAATTATAAAAATAAAAATATTATATAATTTTATATTCAAATGATCAATAAAGAAGAATATTGATTGAGGAAACAAGAAATCTCGAGTGAGTAAAAATGAACATCACGGTCCAACCTTTCTCCAAGTATGATTATATTGAAATTAACTGATTTTAACAGACACAAATTTGATTGTATGGCTCAAACAGAGAAATACAAAGCATTTAACAGCACATAATGATCTGACAGCACTTTCTTCAAAGCTAACAAAAATAGTAAATAATTTGCAATAGCAACTTTGCATTAGCTCATTATTTACCACAGTATTTTGCCAAGAATTTGGCAGGGATGGAGAGTAGAATGAGATGGCAGGACCCTATGAATGCCAAAGGGAAATTACTGTAGCCTAAATGAAAAAACTGATTTATGTTTATGGCAGACTTGAAGGCAGAAGGACTCCCAGGGGTAAGAAGAGGACAGTAATGATGGGACTCAGGTGCAAATGGCAATCATGGTTGTGCTGTTGTGGAGATGGCATGGAAAGTTCATCTTGAAGGATTAATGCACTTGTCAGCTGCCTGAAAGGCCAGAAGAGGCATGGTTGTGTAAGGAAGCTGATCGGAAGCTGATCCAGATACTTAAAGAGAAGAGGGCCCTGGCTCCTGCTGGCACTCAGATGGTCAGCTTTGCTGCTAGGGGATCAGTAGTTGACCTGAACTGAAAAGTCCTTGTCTGAGCCTGTGCTTTGGAAGTGTAGATAAGATGTTTTCAACAAAGTCCACTTCTGTTCTTTTCATTGCATGATCATTCTGGTTTTAGCAAAGCTAAGAATTTGTTAAGAGTAGCACTGGCTGAGTAAGCTCCTCTAGTCCAAAGGGAATTTTTGAATTTTCTCTGAGGAAAGTACTGAAATCCTGACAGTTTTTTGAATCTGCCCTCTTCTTGCTCCCCTTCTGCCTTCACTCTCAAAAGGTATCAATTTTTGTATGGGAACTACTTGCAATACACACGCAGCTAATTATAGGAGATGGGGATCCATGGAAGTACTGATTGCAATAGGTGCAGGCATTTAGCACTGTGCATTGTCATGCAGAGATAGCTGAACTAGCTCTTTTCAAACCACTTGTGTACCAGAAACTGTCTTCTTGATGCTGACTTGAGCTAAAAGCACAGGCACTTTACACCTAGCTGTGACGTTACCACTCCTCAGATGGTAAGGAGCACCTGGTTGAGGGAGTGCTTCTAATCCATCTCAGTGCAAAGTAAAACAGGGTCACTAATACTTGTCAAAAGTAATGAACAGAGCTCTTCCAGAAATGAATGCATGACTGCATACAAGAAGGCCAAGTGCAAGGTCCTGCACCTGGGTCGGGGCATTCCCCAATATCAATACAAACTGGGTGATGATTTGATTGAGAGCAGTCCTGCAGAGAAGGACTTCAGGATACTGGTGGATGTAAAATTGAACGTGAGGTGAATATGTGTGCTTGCAGCCCAGAAAGCCAAGCATATCCTGGGCTGCATCAAAAGAAGCGTGGCCAGCAGGTTGAGGGAGGTGATTCTCCCCCCCTACTCTGTTCTGGTGAGACCCCACCTGGAGTACTGTGTCCAACTCTGGGGTCCCCAGTACAGGAAAGATATGGACCTGTTAGAGTGTGTCCAGAGGAGGGCCATGAAAATTATGAAAGGGCTGGAACACGTCTCCTGTTAAGAAAGGTTGAAAGAGTTGGGGTTGTTCAATCTGGAGAAGAGAAGGCCCCAGGGAGACCTTATTGCGGCCTTTCAATATATGAGGAGAGCATGGAGAGACACTTTTTACCAGGGCCTGTAGTGATAGGACAAAAGACAATGGTTTTAAACTGAAAGAGTGTAGATTTAGATTGGATATACAGAAGAATTTTTTTACCATGAGGGTGGTAGTGAGGCACTGGAACAGGTTGCCCAGAGAAGTTGTGAATGCCCCATCCCTGGAAGTGTTAAAAATCAAGTTGGGGCTTTGAGCAACCTGATCTAGTGAAAGATCTCCCTGTCCATGGCAGGGGGGGTTGGACTAGATGATCTCTGAAGGTTCTTTCCAACCCAAACCATTTTATGATTCTATGATTCTATGACTCCCCTTATATTTACTGCTCTTCAGCTGAATTATTCGAACTCAAGAACTGCTCTAATGTACCTACTTTTAGTTGTTGAACTGGCTTGAAGAAACTTTCCTAGGTATTTCCATATAGTATTCTGCATGGACACATCCAAGATTTAGCTCATAAGGGTCTGAGCATATGAAAAAACACCAATATGATACTAATATCAACCCTGTTTAGTCAGCTAGTGTACTGATTTTGGTAAGGTCTGACATGGGTCCTATATGAATATTTATAATAGGACTATAATTCTTAAATGGCAAAAAAAAGCTTTTATTGTATAAATATAATATAAATAAACTATAACCTCCTCTGATAGATATAGTTAAAAAAAAAGAAAACGAAAGGGTGTTTCCTTACATATGAAATTCCATAATACATGTGCTGTAGTGCTACATTATTGATTTATGATGGAATCAAAGCATCCAGTATGACATAATAGATTAGGAACTCTTTGACAGACAGAAAGCTGAGGTTAATGCAGGGAATAGTATTATGACCCTTAGTATTTAAGCTTTGTGATTATTTTAAAGGAGTGGTTACATTTGACATTGATCGAATTTATCAGTTACATCAAAATAAGAGTATCAGCAAATAGACAGAAGAAAGTTAAACTGCAAGGAGACTTAAAGAGGTCAGAATAGTACAATGCAAGAACATGACATACATTTGTGTAAAATACTGAGGAGGAAAAAAGTACCATCAAAAATTAGAAGATGGATACCCTGAAACCAGCAGGGAACACGTGGAGATGATAAAAAAAAAACCCCACACCCTAAATACAAGACAGATGTTCTGGATCCTATGTAGAACATGGGAGGAAATAGTGTAGCTTTCACAGCACTGGTGAGGCAGTACGTGGTATAAATCATGAGCTCTTGATTCCATTACATAGGAAACATCGGAGAAACTGAGAAAAGATAAAAATGTCAAGCAAAATGCTTTGAGAGACAGTAAGTCAGACTTCTGATGTAACATATTTGAAAAAAATCAAGTGATGTGAGTACTTACTTACCAATGGCTTTAGGACAGAGGCATGGATCAGATGCAGATCTTGATTCGGTAAAACATTACAGCACAGACTTAATTTTCAACACATGCTTAAGCAGATCTCTTTTCTTCAGGCATTGACTTATTCTGCAAAACACTGGGGAAATATGGAATTTAAGCATACAGGACAATTTTCACACTGAAAGACCTTGCTAAATTACAACTTATTAAGAGGCAGAAAAAGAGTAACATGAAGGAAATCCTCATGCAATAAGAGGTACGTGGAATAATTGACACATGGGAAATGCTAATTACGATATCTGTTTTACTTCGTTTTGGTGTAAATTATGACTCGAAATGAAAGGTCATTTTAGGCTTTAAAATGTTTTGTGTTGCTTCTTGGACTTGCAGGGATCTAAATCCCTAGGTGAGAACTGAACAAATGGGAAAACTGCTTTACCACTGATACTTCCACTTGTATTTGATTCATCCAAAATTCTTGAGAAATAGAGAATTTTGCTTCTGGTTCTATTAGAAAACTGGCTGCCTTTCACCTTCTTTTTTCACCTTTATTTTCTTTCACCTTCTGATTTTTTTTAATGCAGTGGATATATCCAGGATGACTGAGGAGTTGGGAAAATTTGGCTTCTGCAGTACAGTTATGAGGAGTTGCTCACTGTGTAGTCTGCCAGTCTCATACTGGGGAGCAAAGATGTTTCAACTTTTGCAAACACAGTCCTTGAGGGCTATCTAGCAGGAAGGAAAATGCAGCTTGTGAAATCAAAATAATGTAATATTTTCCACCCATACCCAGAACTAACAGCAATAAAATATTTGCTACAAGGAGAAATATAAACAAATCTTTTCTCAATGTTGGAACTTATGAAAACATTCATGTGTGGAGGTGAAATTAAGAACAAATAATTAATGACCTCAGCTAAACACAGAAGCTGAGATTGGCAGGTCTTGACTGCATAGCACAGCACAGAGGGACCAGCTTTAAATCACCTCCTTTACCTTGCTTTTCCTCCTGGCTGTGTGAAATGCTGTTTGATAAGTTTCTGAAGGCTTCTCTAACCTGTGCTGATTGTGAGCTTCCCAAAGGGGTCTTCTGACACAGCCCATTATTCCAGGCTACATCCCTTATTTGTTGCCTCAGCACTCTTACCCTGCCTATATTCATCTATACTTCACTGCGATCCTTTCCAAAGGATTTCTTTCTAGGGCCTTGAATCTGGTGATAGCTACTTTATCATTGAGGAAAATCTGACATTGGCTTTCTCCAAATACTCAAAATTATGAGCTAAAGACATTGGATAGACTCTCTTTGAGTTCAGAGGTCATGGGAGAGGTATCCCCAGGCGAGCTACAAAACCGGCTTTTCCAACTTATAATCACAAAAGTGAAGTGTACCGATTTGATCCTTGAGAGACCTTACCATTTACTAAGATCCTGGAAGTCTAATGGGAAAAGTTGCAAATGTCAGCCTCGTGAATAGTCTTTTTACTTTTATAGTTGAAAAGGGGAAAATCACCTCAAACACCAAGTGCAGTTTGAGAGGCGTAAAAGAAATTTGAATTAAATTTCAATGATTATGTGAAGATTGTTTTGGGGAGCCTGAAACCAGCTGAATTTTACTTCATGTTACATTTCAAAGTGTGCTGGTTTTGGCTGGGATAGAGCTAATTTTCTTCATAGTAGCTGGTATGGGGCTGTGTTTTGGATTTGTGCTGAAAACAGTGTTGATAACACAGGGATGTTTTCGTTACTCCTGAGCAGCGCTTACACAGAGCCAAGGCCCTTTCTGCTTCTCACCCCACCCCACCAGCGAGTGGGCTGGGGGTGCACAAGAAGCTGGGAGGGGACACAGCTGGGACAGCTGACCCCAACTGACCAAAGGGATATTCCGTACCATATGACGTCATGCTCAGCATATAAAGCTGGGGGAAGAAGAAGGAAGGGGGATACGTTCGGAGTGATGGTGTTTGTCTTCCCAAGTAACGGTTACGCGTGATGGAGCCCTGCTTTCCTGGAGATGGCTGAACACCTGCCTGCCGATGGGAAGCAGTGAATGAATTCCTTGTTTTGTTTTGCTTGCGTGCGCGGTTTTCACTTTACCTATTAAACTGTCTTTATCTCAAGCCACGAGTTTTCTCACTTTTACGCTTTTGATTCTCCCCCCCATCCCAGCTGGGGGAGAGAGCGAGCGGCTGTGTGGTGCTTAGTTGCCAGCCAGGGTTAAACCACGACACAAAGCAAGTTGTTTTGTCCACTTTTTTTCAGCAAACTTTCAGTAGTTTCACAACTGGCCAGTTTCACAATTGGCTATCACAACAGTTGGAGATCAAGAGTAGGAGGACTGAAAGTCTTTGAGTCTTAAATATAGTTTCTTCTTGGGTGACTTAGGCACTTAAACACAGATTTGTATATGCTGCAAGACTTCAGATCCAGCCCTGCAAAAAGACTTCCATGCCTAACTTTTACTGAAATTCACAGGAGTTAGACAGATGCCTGACTAACTTGGGTGATAAGTGTTCTTACTGAGTTGCAATGCAGTTCAAGCTCTCAAATAATTTAATCCAATATTCACACCATCTCCTACAAGTTTACCTGCAATGGAGCCACTGCTGTATGATGGCATGGTACTGTATACAGGGATGATAAAAAACTGAGACCTTCTGCCACTCAGGGCTGATAGCTGCTGCCTCTCTCTGAAGTCAACAAGATGCCCTGGTAGCTAGACGTGAACAGATAATGTTCTGAATAGAGCACCTAGGTGCTTTGGAGATCTTTTACTATATATCAACAGGCAGATCTCAAAATTAAATAAATTATCAGCTTTAGCAAACTGGTTTGAGTGCATGCATTCTGGCAGGCTGGTGAACCTTGTTTGCCTCCTCTATTTTTAAGGACTTCCTACTGCCTATTCCCTTTTTGCCAGGAGTTCAAACAGTAAGTAGGAACACCTTGTTCTGGGTGCTGCTTTCCAAAATATTTGTTGGAGAGCACAGAACAAAAATATTTTACCACAGGTGAAAACAAATATCCCTGAATAGCAATTACAAACAATTACTTAGCTTTTTGAAACATTTTAGTTGTGTGTTTGTTTGTTTCCTCTCTTTTTTTAGACACTCAGTAATAATTTGTTAAACGCAATCAAATTATTTTAGAAAACATAATAAACATTAAGTATGCGTCAAAGCCATCTGGAAGTGCTGTGCGCTGCAAACAGAAACAGTGGGATTTGTCTATGCATATTCAGCATTGGAGGTTGTTCTCTTTCTAAGTTTTATATTAACAACCCAAACACACAACCGAGGTCAGGAAGGTGCTTAATCAAAAGAGACGGACCAGCAATAGACTTTTAGAGACAGGGCATTTTGGAAATCCCATGAAACATCACTATCATCTTTGGCACTTAAATCCCAGTGAATACCTGGCCCCATTTTCAGATCTATCTCTCTCAGTTGTTTTGGGGAATCTAACAGAGGTGCCCAGGTCAGGGCTGATGACAGAGGAGTCATGAGCTGGTCACATGCCTATCTCAGGCCAGTGCCAATTACACTGTCAGACAATCTAAAGTACAGCAAGAATTTTCTTGGTGTTTTATATATAAAGAATACAGTTGCCACACAGGGTTCCTAAGACCAAATGAAAGCAGGAGATCAACACAGAAAAAGGAAATTCCTGGGGAGGAACATGGCTCAGGCTCTTAAAAGAGGCAAGTGCTGGTTGGACCAAGCACTGTTGGTCCTGATTGCTAATTTTTGGTGCTGGAAAAAAACATGCATATTATCCCATTCTGAAAATTATTTTATTTTCATGCATATACCATACATGTGTGGGTTATACAAGTTTGCTCAGAAGGGCTTTGGCCCTGACACAGAACAGGAGGAGGAAGAAGGTAGAGCAGAGTTTTGCTGCTTCAACAAATCTTTCTTTCCTCTTCATTTCCCAGCAGAGTCTTTCCCCACTGAAGGATGGAGAGTATCAAAGTATTTGTTTTTAAATGTTACGTAACAGATGGGCTTCTGTGCTTGAAAATGGTTGTATTGATGATGCAATAAGCCTCCCTCAAAACTCTAGGACTCAATGCCTGAGGTGTTTTACCTTCACATGTGAAGAAGCCATTCCTGCTGCAAAGAACTTGTAGTTGAAGAAAAAATAAATTTAAAAGACTGAATTTTGACAAAAAAGGGTCCCTGTAATTAGATACAGAAAAGGATATAATAAAAAAAAAAAAAAGTTTGCATAGTTTCACATGTAGTTTGTTAAAGCAAAACCCATTATTTTTAGGGGAGGCTTCACCTCGAGTAACTCTCTGTGAGATCTGAGGTATTTCAGAGTTGTAATGGATGCCGAGGAAGGAGGCAGTCCTGTCCAGTACCTAACACAAGTGCAGCAAGCTGTGTCTGGAAATGTCTGTCCATCTGTCTGTCTGTCTGCTATGGCAGGAATTTTAATCTTAGTCTTACAGTGTCACCTCACCTTGGGTTTTCTTTCATGCTTATTGTGACCTGCTACTGCTTGAGTAATGTAGACTGCAAGACTTCTGTTGACACATCCTGAGGGTTGGAAAGTTCCACTCTTCTCCTGTAAGAGTATGACTTCACAGCTGTTAAAATACGTTTCCCACATTTTTGTTTCATAGTTTCTACAAATTAAAATAACTCCACCAATATTTGCTTGTTATATGAGTAATTGCTGGTTTCCTTGTGTTTGCCTGTCTGTTAACCCCTGGATAATTCAATTGCTGTGTCCAAACACTTCTCGGAGATGTTCCAAACACTGTGGCATATTTTCTATTAGCGAAACATGTTGCAGCAAGAAAAATCAACTACAGTCGACTACAGTTCAGCCCACAGACCCTCACAGGTACTAATAGTTTATTGACATGTCATAATATTGAAATGTAAGAAAAAAAATCCTTTGACTTCTTAAGTGGTGAATATTACAATAAACTCGATATGAAAGCATCACTTACAGGACTCTAATAAAATATGAGCAGGGTTATTCCATGACAGATCATCTGCATATATGTAGCAAAAATGCTGCATATCTGACAAGCATTCATGAGTGTAACCTTTTCATCGGGCTTAACTGTATTTTACCACCACCGAAAGCCGGGATGCAGGAAGAAAGTATCAGCAGTCAGAGCTTTTTCTGCAATTTGTCATGCACGTCAACACAGTGAAAGACATGCTTGAGCTGGCAGTGACAGCGCAGTTGAACAGATAGCACAAGACATGCCCTTCGCTTTGCTGACATGCACTCAGCATACGTCGGAGCGTCACTCAGTAGAAGCAATTTCTGTCCTTGAGCGTTCCCAGGGAAGGGACGTGTTTCTCGCCCTGCACCTGTGCTGCTGTCCAGGCTCCAGCTCCTGATTAAACAATGGGAGCAACAGTCGCAGCTCCGGTCGTTGCCTGTGCTGGAACTATGGTGTGAGATGAAAAACATTTTCAATTCTTATGAGTAATGAGCATTACAAATTAGACTCAGATCAATTATTAAATGAAGATGATTATGAAATATTAAAAGGAAGCTATTAAACATAATGTATTTGTCACAGATTAAAAATCAGCATTCATGTAATATCCTTCTCCGCCTGATAATGTATTTGGGTATTTAACATATTTAAAAGGAGTGCAAAAAGTAAAGATAAGTGGGAGAGGGGTGCATCTATTAAAACAAGAACTGGACTTGCTAATGACTTCTGCAAAAGGGAGTTTTCTTCTGTCTTGGATATAGTTTCTCTCTGGTCTATGGTGAGGACATGCAGGACGCATCACCTCAGGCCTGGGTGCTGCTGTCATTATTACTGTCTTTGAAGACACTGCTTTATTGTACACATTCAAGAAGAAGAAAAATTTTGATTTAACATCTAGCCCTGTCACTTTTGTGAAGTTCTGGTGAATACAGAGTGGTTTTTTACTAACAAAATGAAGTTGCTGGTTGGCTGTGGTTTGTCATGACAGAAGGTACAAGCAGTAGAGTCACTTGTTCCCTGAGCTCCTTCTAAAGCCCTGCTGTGCCGAGATATTTTGCATTGCATCTGATGAGTCAGTGGTGCAGCTTTCTCTCCGCGCTTGATGTGCTGAGATCGTGATGCTGCTACAAAACCTCATTAAATTCACCTCAGAGTTAGAGGTGGTTGAAAAAAAGAGGAATCATTGATAGAGCAGTTCTTACAACAGAAAATACTGGTTCCATGGAAATGAGACATTCTGGGGAGATTTGTTGGTCCTTGTGACTTTTACAGTGGGAATCAGGCAGGTAAAGCTGGCCAAAGGACAGGATGCCTGGTTCTCCTTGGGCCACCCGTGCCTCCTGACTCCCCAGGTGCTGAGGCAACCTCTGCCTTACCCGATGTTGGCACCCCACTTTCCTCCTGGGCTGGAGGTGTCCTGTCCTCAAAGCTGGGGTGCAGTTTTCCCAGCATGCCAGCACAGAGGAACACACACTGGCTTCTGCGTCCTGCTGGCTGAGCCCAGGAGGTGTCACCAGGGAGAAGGGGCAGGTGGAGAAGAGGTAATGGGGGATGAGGTCCTAAGGCACTGCAGTCTGTCCAGGAGGAAGGAGTGGGAGGTCAGTGGCTCACTCGTGTGCTGTGACAGGGGCAGAAAGGGACCAGAAATCCTGGCTGCAGAGAAAGGCCACTGGACCTTTGCACCACGCAGTGGGGTGCCCGGGCGGGCAAGAAGCCCATTGGATGGACAGAAGGGAAGATTATATTTAGCTTCAAGAAAAACAAAACGTTCCAGCAACCTGTCCTCTAAGGTTACTTCTGTATTTCCAAAACAAAACCTGTTGGGAAGTCAGTACATTTCAGGATTTTGCCTTTTTGTCCATACCCAGGAGGAAAGCTTAAAAATCACAAGGCTTTTTTTTTTTTTTCATCAGAATGGACTTTTCCTATTTACCTTTGCTCTAGTATTAACAGCTTATGTTTGGTTTTTGTTTTTATTTTGGAGACCTCATTACACAACCTTGTCGGTCAAGAAGCCTTCACATCTCTGTATGTTAACACATACAGGTATTTTGATGTTTCAGGAGGCAAGGCTGCATTCTGCAGAGTTACCCTGTGAGAAAGGAAACTTTTGAGGCACTTGTGTTTGTTTTTGTGGTCTATTTTTGTCTGTTCTGGAAGGAATGTCACCCTCAACCTTGAGTTCCAAGATATTATTGGTTGAAACCAGATACTTAAGAACATAATTATATAATATTAAATATTAACTATTATTCAGTTTATATATTTATACACTGTAAGGTCACAGATTGTTGGGTAATAGTAAATGATTAAACTTGCTTTGGAAAAAAAAAAGTCTTTCCTGGAGGTTGGAAAATCTCCTTTGAAGCCTTTTCTATCTCTTGAGTAAATATGTGCAGTTATAATTAGACAGTTTTGTTAAACGTGTGTTATGTAACCAAAAACCTGGAACAGCTCCAATGCCATTTTTCTCTATTGTGTAAATATGTAATTAGGCAAGATTTTTTCCAGTGCTGCTGCTGATTACATTTTCCTCGGTCATGCAAGAATGGGATTGTTTTGCTCTCAGACATACCGCAATCCAAGCTCTACAACAAGCCCTGACGTGCCATATTACCTTTCCACTCCCAGTTACTAATTCTTTCCCCTCTATTAATTTCTTTGGTTGTCTCCTTCTTTTAAATGGGGCAAACCCCATGCGAAATCTGACAAAATATCAGTCTAAGAGAAGATTAGGTACTAGTAACAGCACTGAGCATAGGGATGATAGTTAATGTTTTTCCATCATGTGGGGCTAGTCAGAGGAGTATAGCTCAAAAGACCAGATGATTCAGTTTCTGAGCGTGCCACAGGTACACAACCATGTGGTACCACTTCGTGTATTCCATCTGCTGAGAGGATGCAGGATTCAATCTGTGCCGTGGCTGTGCTTCAGGAGTGCTTGAGGAAAAAAAACAGAAATCTTGTAGCTCCTGCCTCTTGCAGCCCTTATTTACAGAGTGAAAGTTCGGTCCTGAACTCTAATAGCCCTGATGACTAGTGAGGGGAGCTAGTCATGAATGCTGAGCTGGAGAGGCTATAGGAGGAAAACTCACCCTGACTACCTACATCTGGTCCACTTGGCTGGAGATTACTTTGTACCTTCAGACAGTGTATACTTCCAAGGGAACTTCTTTTTCTTGCCAAGACCACAAAAATACAGTCACTTTTGTGTAAGCTTTGTGACACTGCTGATAGCATGTCCTGGAGTAGGAAAAACTGGCAAAGATGACTGACGGGAGCATGTCAGCACAGGACAGATACCAGTTCAGTTTAGCTCTGGCATAAATTTTTTGTGATTTTGCCAAGAGCTTTCTAATAGTGGATTTTCATGTTTAGAAAAATTTTTGAAGACGAGTGAATAATTTTGAGGATTCACAGGGCTTGGGCAGCATTTTTATTATTTCTGGCTTTGATTGTATTTCCCCAAGAAGATGTGATTGTTAATTATCACTTTGAAAGACCTTTAACATTCAGGACGCAGCTAGAGCTTTTTAAAAACATAATTAACATTTTAGTGAACTTCTGAAATAATTCAGGCATATATGAGCCATTAAGGACTCAGTAGAAATGAATCTATCACTACTCACCAGTGAAACAGAGCAGTGTCATGCTCTTACAGTGTATTTCAAAGGGCCGTTCTTAAACTGGTTGTCATTCCCATTTCTGTTGTCCCGTAAATAAACTATAACACTACTTTTTATGGTGAATGCTTCTATATAATATTAAAATCAGCTCACTTCCTGAAGATCAAAAAGTGAGAAAGCATTATATATATGTCTTGGAAAAGTAGAGCTGTTGCTTCAGAGAACTGCAGAAAATCAAAGCTTATCTCAACAATAAAATAGGTCTTTAAAAACAAAATTTTTAAACTTTCAGAGATTTGTGGTACTTCAGATATAAAGCACCATTTTTTCTTTAAAAGAAAAGCATCCACCTCTAACATATTACAATTTTTTGAGCATATGAAAATAATGGAGGTTAGTGTGAAAAAGGTTTATGTAAATAGGGAAGACTTAAAAAAGTCAATGATAAAGTTCACTAAAAGACTTTATGAAGTGATCCCATGGTGAGAAATGTACCTTCAATGCCCTAAAAATGGCTCAGCAATGAAAGGACATGTACCCAGTGCATTTTTTTTAAACTGTGGAAAGCTAACATCAGGGTGTGGCAAGGTGTTCTACAGGATTGATCGTTTAATTATTAATTGTATTAATAGGAAATCACTATAAATCTATTACATTAAGTATTACAAGAGTAATAGTAGTGAGGTTGAAGAGAAAAATACTGAAAGTTTCGTAGGACACATTTATTTCGACTAATCAGTGCTACTAAGTACTGAAACTCACCAGGTCTTAAAAAAGAAAAGAACAGAAGTTTCCAACTTTGATTCGCTATTGACATGTGCCCACTGTCATGTACAACAGAGACAGCAATCTGAGTTACCCATGCATTTCATTGCCTTCCAATTTAACTGTACGAGTCATGGTTGTCACTGCAAGAAGTCCAATGGTATCCTTGCTCATGGCACAGAGATAATCCAACAGCAGGCAGAAAGTTAAGTGGAGGACACAAAATGTAGAGGAGGTATGCCATTACACAAGCCTGTATGGCTCTAAGGCAATCTGATTTCTGTCTTTTTCTCCTTACCATGTAATAAACAAACGAGCTGTCCCAGAGCAGCTTTTTGTAATCCCCAGTTTTTGGATTTCAAGCACAATCTATACTTCTTTATTTGGAGAGATGGGTTTTCAGAAAGCCATGATTAGATAAGGCTGTTTTTTTTATTCTCCAACTCCATATTCTGGCTCAGCTCCTTGGGTGAGCCTGTAGGTACACATGTACAGCAGGAGGGGGAAGCGAAGCCAGGGCAGAAACATCACAAGCTTTGGGACTTCCCAGCTGTGCCGATCTGCACTGTAGTGGCTGGATGTCTTAGCATTTGTTAAATGTTAAAATAATAAAATTACACAGGAAAAAGAGAAGGGGAAAGGCAAAGTGATTCACTCGTCTTTCTGAGGTGCATGTTTTTGGAGCCCAGGGAAGCAGCACATTCACACACCTGTTCCAGGCCTTTTGGACTGAAACCCCAGGAGGATCCTTGAACCCCAGGAGGATCCTTGATCATCCCATCTGCTCTCTTCTGCTTTCTTCATAATCAATATATTCCTACTGTCAGAGAAAGTGTGAAACTGTTTGACTAAAAAAGCTGCCCTGCGTTAACTGTCTTGAGAGCTTTAGGCAATTTCGTTACTTGAACTGAGCAATTCACCTTAAAATAACAGTGTGACGTTTCCCCAGAGACATGAAAACCAAAGCCTGATCTGTCATAACTAATAAAAGCAGAACTTTGTCAGTCAAACAGTCAGCAAAGACCTCAGGGGGAAGGGAATTAATGGGATTTATTAACGTGTTGCTGTTGCCTGAACATGTGCGCTATACAGCTGTTGAATTAAAATGTGCCACAGCATTCTTGCAGAGTGATGCTTTTTGTTGTATTCTCTTATCTACTGTTAAAATCTTAAAAAAAAAAAATCATTAATTGCACTGAAAATAAGTCTGCTCATTAAGAAATGCTGAAAAAATGCACATCAAGTGAGCATTCTCCTAACCTTTATTCATATTTGGGATAACAACATATTTCTGATTCAAGATAGTATAGATAACTGACAGCTGATTAAATTATTGTGTTTTTTTCCCCCATTCTTATTTGTTCATAGTACTGAAAGGTCACTTCATATCATAGTTATTTTTGCTAACACAAATAAATGCTCTTTTATCTAAAACAATAAATAGAGCTTAGCATAGATATAGTCTACATACAGGTACTTCTGTGTCTTAATAATTCTGTTCTCAAATGCTTCAAAGTGCAGCAAACTCCACCAGAACTGCATGAATATATGACCAAAACTGATGTCAAAAGTTGTCTTCTAACCCTATGGTGTGACTTTATTCATCTAAATTATTCAGGGCATACCTATGAATAAGAAATTCTTTTTTCACAAGGTGATATAAGTTCATAAATGTATCTAATTATTAACCATGAGAAATGTAATGCGCAGTATTCTATGTCATGGATAAATTATGAGATCCCAGAGAATACATTTTCATGTTGCATGTCATTCAGATTTCCTCTTTTCTTTCAAAGTGTCAGAAGACTTCTGTGACAAAGCTGTAGTTCAGAATTTTTCCAGGTATAAAGAAAATAAGAACTGTACACACATGTGAGACACTTCAGTCTCATGAGAAGAAATTCTTGCAGGATTTCCTGGACAGGATCAAGAACTACCGGAAATATTCAGCGATAGTAGTAGAAATCTCATGAGAACAGACTGCCTGGCACTCTGTTTTAAATAAACTTTGAACTGAAACTAAACTTTGGGGTGAATATCTGAACAGGTTTATTATCTCTATATATACTTCACACTTAATCAGAAAGATCTATAAATAGCTTCATTAGATGATACTACAATATAAAAAATTATGTCCTGATCCTAAGAAATGTGCATCCTACAGCTGGTCCTTGATCAGGCTAATAGTTCTATTGGATTTAATTTTAAGGACAGCCAGTCAGTCAGTGCTATGAATCAGCAAAACACAGAAAATAAGCTCTATCCCTTTTTAGTAAGTCACCTCTATCCATAAGATCTTGACACCCCTTGCCATTAAAAGGGCTTTGCAAACATTAAATAGGAGACTGATCCTGTACGCAGGTACATATCCCTTATGCCTGCAAACTTGCTGGAGAATTGTAGTGACTGCTCATGCAGGTAAAGCTGAATACTTTTGAAATGCCCACAAAGAAAAGGCTACAAATGGCCTTTTACTTACTTCTTTTTAGAAGAAAATTAAGATATTCACAGCTTCTAATCAGCTTACAGTTACAGAAACTCACAGACTATAAAATAAAATAGTTTCTCGCTGTGTTCTCTCTTGCAGCATGTATCATAGAAGGTACATTTCTCCATCAGGAAGAGCTTCGGGCTCCTGTAGGTGTTTACAGGAGGGAGGTGTCAGTGCTTTGCCCTCCCTGCCATGTCTCTGAGACCCTGCTACAGCTGGTGGCAGCACCTGCTCCTGATTCAGGGACCTGGGGTGGGCTCCACCTCGCTGCTGGATGCACTGGCAACACATCTGGCAAGCAGGTGCTGTAATTTTTAAAGAGGGTAGCAGATGATGGTGTGCTCTTCTGTCCAAACAGGAGGCATTATAACATGAAGGGTATCTGAACCAGGCAGGTACTCCACCTCTCCCAACCCTGAAATAGCCCTAGCTTTATCCACAACATACAGCTCTCATTGTGCTGTTTGTGATTTCCAAAAAGTCAGTGCAATAATTTAAGTTGCTGCCATTTACTTGTTAGGATTAAACATGGTGTCCAGAGGAGGCTTTGCTGGGCAGGGTGGCTACCCGGGGTGCCCAGCCCCACGGCCAGGGCTGGCTGTCCATACGGATACAGGCTCCAGCCTCAAGCCTGATGTTTCAAATTGCCCTGCAGGTTGGCACAACCTACTTAGTAAATTGCGTCTGGCACCATTCTATTCCACCAGGATGCTGAAATCAAGTAACTAGAAGGAAATTCAAGACTAAGGAGACGAAATTCCCAGAAGCTGGCACACAGCAGTGGAACTCACAGGAGGTAAAAATTAGTCCTGTCTTCTGCCATTACCAACACTTAGTACAAGCCACATTTTTTCAAACTGATCTTTCCTTCAATGCTGTCGTGGTTTAACACACACCACATCATCCCCTCACATGGCCAGTCACCCACACAGACCTTAACAGGGACAAATCTGTCACCCCAAGCAAAACTCTATAAACTAACTGAAATGCTACTCGAATAAACTGGGAAAAGAGATTGAGAGGCACTGATCTTGTCATTTCTGTTGTGAAGTGGTGGGGTGCTGCTCACATTTACATGTAAATAGCTAGCTCCATTGTACAGATTTTGGGGTTTTATTGACCTCCAAGAAAATGCTGTTGATCAGAGTTGTGGAAAATATGTGAATTATAATCCCATGAAAATACTCTGGAAAAGGATAAAAACTGGAAAGCTGTTTCCAAAAACCCAAGTTCCAGAATAATGAGTTAAAATTGCATCTGTAATTAAATGTAGACAACGTGGTCTCAGAAGAAAACCCAAAAAGTTTATATTCCTTATAAAGATCATCTGAAGTTGATGAGGGAACTGAAGTATCAGCCCATGGTCTGTAACAAAGGCAAATATAAACACAGTGTATTTTTAACTGGAACAGCATATTCAGGGTGGAAGCAGAGTAGATCTTTACTGGAACAGGAAAGAAATACAACGTAAATAAAACGGATGTGTTTTTGCCACAAGTGGGAAGATATGTATCAAGGGTCTTGTAATGCATGTATTACCATGATATCAACTAATCATTAAGTAAATTACCTGATCAGTTTAAAGCCACACTTGTATTTAATTCTAATATTTATTTCAATTTATTTATACTAATCAGTTTATGCAAAACACATATTAGGAAATATATGAAAAGAAGAAAAGGCTTCTACGGAGAGATTTTTTAAGACACTGCAGGGAGTTTGTGACTCCATTTCACTATACGGTGAGTTTCCTACAGGTTTTTCCTCTCTTTTTTTAAATAGATTTTTGTGCTGAAACACAGCATAACCTAGATTTGAACAGGAGCAGATGTTTGGGCTGTAGCATTCTCGTGCCTGTTTTGCTGTCCTTTTTATCACTCTGGGGTGAGATACTGGATGTTTTATTTCAGAAACTTATCCTCAGCACAAGACAGCTTGTATTTCCTATCTTATTTGTCTCTTCCATTTAAGACCACAGTAGTACATTCAGATTAATTTGTAATTTTCAATGGTAATTTAATTTAAAAATTTATGCAAGCATCAACTGAATATTTGCATGAGATAATAAAATTACTTCCATAATCCTTCAGGACTCCATTATGGTCTACTTGCCAGTTAGGCTTTTACTGGGGGAAATCCCCTGATGCTCCTACAGAGGATAGGGTGTTAAATTTTCAGGGCTATTCTGTTAAGCCAGAAACCTTGATATCGGGAGGAATGACATGCAAAACATTTGCTAACTCTATTTTTCACATTGATTTTGATATTAATTTTATAATTAATATCTGAGAGATTGGCTAAGAATGGATGGAAATTGAGATGGAGACAAAAGTTCAGGCACGACATCACTCACCTGCAGCGCCATGGGCCGTAGGGCTGGGGAGATGCAGGGGAGTGAGGAGGCAGCGAGAGAGGAGCTGGTGAGAGCAGAGGGTCCTGTGGGCTCAAGGTGTCAGTAAAACTGCTAAGACAAGTGGATGTTATTCACTATTAGTAAGAATTAGTCAAAAACAAGGGGTGTTTTAGACTAAGTCTGTAAAGGGGATAGGTTTGTGTGTGTGTTTTACTATACTGAGACCTTTTGTACTTCGAAGGGGAAAGTGTGGGACAATGGAATAGCCGTGTAAGGACTTTATGAGCTCCTCCTATTACAATGTCACTGTAAAATTTCTTGTATCTTTATGGGACTTATGACATTTATATTGTACTATAATTCTGCATGCACTTTCAGGTATTTCATTCACTTTAGTGAATTTTATTCACAGGACCTAGCAAGAAAATCCACATACTTCCAGCTATTTTAAATATAATACGGGTAGACAGATTATAAACATCTTTTCCATGCCATGTTCCTTATACCTTGCATGTAAGCTGCTTGCGATTTTCTCCCATAATGCATGGTCCTAGGAAGGAGTTGCTGCTTCAAGGGGCAAAAAGTCAGAGTTCCCCAAAGTCCTGACAGCCAGGAGATGGGTGGTCCTGTGATCTCCTGCCTCCCGAGCCACCTTTCAGAGGCGTGCTCGATGGAGAGAGAGGTCTTCATACCTGCTGAAGGTCCAGGCTTTCTCACAGCCTGACAGGCTGAGCTTCTGATGCCATTAGTCATTCTCCCTATCTTGACCTTCTCTCCCTCCTTAAAGCAAAAGCTTAAACAGTAATAGCCCTTGAAAAGATTCACCCTCACAGTGCCTATGTGTTCACCTACACTTAAGCTTAAATGCAATGTAAAGCAAAAATGTCACCAGTTAAAACCTGTTATCTGAAAGGTAAAAAAAAATGTTTTACAGTAATGTTTGTTCTGTAGAAAGAATTCACAAATCTTTTTTTGCTACCACCTCTTAAACAAACTTCTTGGTGCCTCTTAAAACTCTTTGGACTACTGCTATGAGCAGTATTGCTTAATACATCATACATTAAGGAGAAAAACCTCATGTGAAAACACAGCCCCATTTAGATTATGCTTTCAGGCATCAGAAAAATTATTTTAAAAGCTTTTTGAGGCCCTTCTGAGAATTGACTTGATTCCCACATCATTTTGCTCAGAAGTGCAATCAAAATCTCTTAAGAACAAGGCACGGTCTAATTGGCATACTTAAAAATTCTTAATTGTGACTAGGAGACGGCAGTGTATTTTAAGAATAAGGTTTCAAAGAAAGAACCATTAATGGTTTCTTCAAAAACCGTTATGGTGGTTAGTTACCTCTTTGAAAACTATAAGAGTTCAACTTCAAACTTGAGTTTTTGGAGATTAAATTGTTCTGTTGCCCCAGAAGATATAAATTACTAATGTTTAACTCAGCAGATGTAAAAATCTTGCTGTTTTGTGTGTTCTTGAATGTTTCAGTGAGCCCGTGCATAGCAGGTTTCAGGAAAAGATTTAGGTTCTTGTTTTCCGTGAATAATAGTATTGAGAATAGGACTGAAAACCTCAGATACTACTCAGATACTACTTTCATAGTATCTCCATATGCAGTCAGAAACACACACTTACTGCTGTAAGAGTAGCGGTGCACAGACAGTTTCATGGTGCTATTTTGGGCATTTGTTTATCTGTAAATTCAGATTTTCTTATTGACATGGGATTCCTCCACCTCAGATACCTTCAGTTGTGTGAAGGTCAGGCATCTTATCTAGGACAGCCAAGAAGACCAGCCATCTGTCTCACCCTGGAGTGGTTGTCAGAGCACTTCACAATGGTGAGTCATCCCTGCCCTCCTGCTGCCACTGTCCCTCCATGACCCAAGAGGAGCCGGGAAAACTTGCTGGGACTGAGTGCCTGGCTATCAGCAGTGAAAGTTAAATGAGATACACTTAACCCCATGAATCCAGCTTTATGGCTTCACATGTATCTGCTATAAACACCTACACAAATGTTGTCTTTTTTTTTTTTTTTTTCCTAATTCGGTTCATTGTAAAGGTGTTGGTTTTAAGTGCTACATTTATTTTTTGATTCAGGCTGAAAGATAATGCCTCAGACTGTTGGAAAAGGATTTCTCTCTGCTGTCATCTAACATAAACCAGAATTTCTTGTGTGAAATAAGACCTTCTTCTGGTCATGATCCGTGTTGTAAGATCTGGATTGGTTTCATCCAATTCCCCCAACCTACTGGTCATGACTGTACCTGTCCTGCTAAATCATGAGGTGCTGTCAGAGTTAAAGATCTAATGGAAGTTGCACCAAAGTATTCACAAAGAAAATTTAAAATTGCAGGTGTATTATTCTAGAGTAAACACTTTCAGTTTGCAAGTCCCCTAAAACATTCCTTGTACATCCCTGTACAGGGAGTTTAAGCCTACTGTCAATAGGTACGTTTGTTTACTTTTATTATCTTTCACAGACCCCTTAGGAGTAGCCTAGAGACTTGCCCAAGGGCCCACAGATGGATGACTGAAAAAACCTCTCTTGAGTAAAAGAGACATTCTGTGACCTCAGTTTCACAGTTACGCTGGATTTTGTTTTTGATACAAATAATTTTCAACAGCATGAGTGAAGGGAGACTTACTTGTGTAGAACATAGGCACAACCAAGACAGATGTATGTGGCAGATCTTAAGAGAAAATGGGCTTGGTTAACACAGGAATGAAGCTATTAAATACATTATCATAGATGAACAAGGGAAGGAGGAGATTTTGTCAATTATAAACTTCTAAACAAGTAACAGCTCACTGGAATAACTGAGAAGTTTGAGATGTTTGTTGGACGAAGACAAAAAATGACAAATATTATAGGCAGAATGAAAGAGACACAGTAAAGCTTGTAAGATAAATTAAATTTATTATGTCGAATAAACATCATAAATCATAATGTTTGAAAGGACATTAAGAGTTTCCCACCCAGGCAGTTTAATTTTTCCTTTTGCATGTTTTTCTAACTTTCCTAAAGACCTTGAATAGTCATTTCAGTGCTGTGCACTATTAGAAAGTTTTTCCACCTATCCAGTTTAATTCTTCTGTATAATATATATCTTTTTTAATAACAAAACATTTTTTCTTTTCTTTTTATTCCCATACTTAAATCTAATCACACCCTTTTTCTAACCACAGCTGACTTCTGACCCCTCCATGCCCCTCCAGTACTGAAAAATGTTCAAGATCCTTCTCTGTCTCTTATAAAAATTGCATTTCACAAATTCACAGAAGCTTTCTAACTCTAATTCTAAGCAGAATTTTGCTTTCATCAGTTCTCTTTCAATGAAAGCAAGATTTTGTTCAAAGACCAGTAGCCTCAAAGAAGGGAGAGGGAGGAATTTACAAGTTTTCAATTTATGAAGAAAATTTATATAGACGAACATGAAATGGATTTAGGCATCTTTTTACAATTCTAATAAGAAAAGTCATGAAGCTTATGAAACTTTGGAGGACATGTAATAAAAAATAATCCTTTAGGGATATGACCTTCTCTCACAGTTTGCATGTAACTTTGATAGGAGTCAAGCACAAACTGGGATAAGGAAATAGATGTATCAGATTAGAGGCTTTAAAAAGTCCTTTTCCTGGATCATAAACCTCTTCCTAGCATTTTCAGTTATTTCACTGTGTTAAATATAGTAGTTCTTACTTGAGGACTACATGAGATTTTTGCAGGCAATTATTTCTCTTCCTTGTCATTAACACAGAAGATATTTGCCGTACTAAACAAGAGGCATATGCTGTACCATAGGTGTCCTGTATAGTTACAGCAAGAAAGCTTTACTTATTGAGTTGCTCTGGTAAACAGGTCCAGGGTTATCAGTAATTGAGAAAATAAGCAGGAGAAAAAAGAGAGGTGTCACAAAGAATTGCAAGAAGGTACCTTCAGTCTGTATAGGATGAAATTTAACATACACATACATACATAGCACTCTGAGGGTTTGTGAAGTTTGTCCTCTATGAATTTTTCCTACCTTTTAGAAGAAAGAAAGAAAGAAAAGAATGGAAAATCACCAGCAACAGAATAAGATATGCCAGCCATAAAGAACATACCCCAGCGTGACTTACTGGAGAAGTGAGGAGAGAAGTGAGGGAGAAACTTTCAGGAATTGCTGGCAAATTGTTCTTCCTTAGCATGGAAAAGAAGGCTGAGGAGTATGGCCTTGAGTGAGGGTTCTGTCTTAAATCTACATTAATTCCTCCACTTTATCTTCATAGGCTAGCAATGATGCATTCAGTAATTGTCCCTTAGGGTGGTAAACTATGAGGCACAATGACAGGGAGAGCAGGGTCCCAGGGACAGGCATCTGGGTTTTGGATTCTAGCTTTCAAGAGATGCTAGATAAATGTTTTTCACCCCTGAAATGGTGTCTTAGGACCCCAGGACAGTAGCAGCTTTTTCAAACTCCAATGATTTAAAGTAGTAAGGATCTAGTGGTTAGTGTCTCTTAGAGCAGTGTGGATTCTGGCAATATCACATCATAATACTTTGAGGTGATTGTTCTGTTTTGAGTTTGTTTGGTTTGTCTTTTTTTTTCCTCCTAAATATGTCCAGAATAAAATGCAACTTGCTTCATAGTAGTAGAGCACTTCAAAGACTCCAGTAAGGGCGCCAGCAGCCTAATCTGCTGAAGACACAGCTGGCCTTCAGGACAAAGTTAGCACCCTAATGTGCACTACTGAGTGTGACCTTCTCAGCACCGTGTGGCTCCAGGAGGTGCCTCAGGATGAGCCCATGAATTTAGCAGAGTGAGAAGAAAGGAGGATCTCCTCATTGTCTTCATGCCGAACCTCAGCTTGTGCTGCCAATCCTTGGCAAGCATTGACAAGAGGACAAGAACTGGAGCAGACTGAGGAAGGACAACTATTTATTCACAACAACATTCTCCAAATTTGTTTTAGTTGTGCACCGAAAGGAAAATAAGACCTTTAGAAAAAATGTTATGTAAATTGGAGTTGTGCTGCAACATCTGTTCTGAAAGTGAGATGTTCCAGTTCTCCGTTTTTCTCTTTCTGCTTCTTTGATTAGAAAGATCAGCCTGCTTCTCAGATACCTTATTTCTATAAACGTAATAGAAATTTATGTTTTGATTAAAAATACTAGGTTTCAAAACCAAAGCATTTTTCATTTACACAAGAATATTGAACTCGAAGAACAACATGTTCAAAAGTCTACTCCTCTGTAAGTGCAGGCAGCAATGGGTAGAATTTTAAACCAGAAGGATGCACAGAGCATCCCTACGACCTCTTGCAGAAACACCATAGACCACAAGAGTTGTCCTAACTTTGCAGTAAATGCACAAGCTATGAGGCAGAGTCAAAACTCCCCCCATAGTGGACTAGAGGCAGAGAGCAGGAGAGCATGAGGACATTGCTAGAAACCAAGATCTCTGAGGCAGCTGGGATTTTTTTTCCCCCAAACTTGTATGTCCCCCCAGGAGTCGGGGTGTTCTCTCGTAATGGAGGGAAGCAAAAATTCTTTAACATTTCCTACCTGTCCGAACAGGAAGAACATTTCCTTCTTGGTCCCAAATGCGGTGTTCAGTTTAACTTGTGTGCATGAACAGCCACCACATGTTGGTCAAGCACGGTGGAGAATCAATGCCCTGTGCCTTATACGGAGCTGTTTTTAGCAGTGAGTAGCTTCCAATACTTTATGGAAAGGTTTAAAAGGAAAATGAAAAGCTACTTTTTGAATCATGGTGCTAGAGAAGGGGGGGAAGAGAATGGGATGGGAAGGTGGAATGTGTTTCTGTCCTCTGAAAACAGCCAATGAGCATGGCTTAATAGAGCAAATGTGGTGACATAGAAAAATTCAGGCAAGGAATGTGATGACCAGGTCTGGAAATGCCACAGCAAATTAGTAGAAGATTTGAATGGTTTTAAAATGTGATGCTGTATCCATGTGCATGTCTGTTTGCTGCTGCTGTGTCTGGATCATCCTATTAGCTGAAGAGGTACCTTCCTATTAGCTGAAGAGGGCCTGCTGTGCCCTGTGACAATAATTTGGTTTCTTTTTCTCTGCTACGCTGCTTATATTCAGCAGCCTTGGGCAGAGTACATCTGAAGTATGGCCAATGTGATCAGATCTTTTACAGACTTTATTTGCCTCGCAAGCTGGGAGGAGAAAAAAGGTCAGAAGGAATGAGCACGTTTAGACTTTGGAAGCAGAGAACATATTCAACCTTCTCCTGTTCAATATTTAAAAACCACAGCCACAAAATTTTGTTTTCCAGTGTGTTACTGTAACAATAATCTTCCAGCATCTCAAGCTGAATAAAACAAGTGATGCCAAGGGACTGTCATCTATCCTTTTTATCCTGTAGAGCATTTCCTCTATTTCAGTCCTATGCCTGCTCCCAGAGTGTAATAAGACAGACCAGAAGCTTGAAGGGACTGACAGACAGTTCATTTTAATCACTGTAAATTTACTTTGCAGATGCTATCAGCTAGATCGGTCTGTAACTTTGCCCATACAGGTATTTTCACCTCTCCTTCCTTTTCTGGAGGACAGGAAAATAGGTGCTTCTAATGAATGGTGCTTCTTGCTGAGGAGGCTGATGTTTCAAAGCACTGCCCCCCCTCAAAGTATCAGGTAGGCAGGAAATCTCTTCATCTACGGTTGCTAAAAGCAACACTATCTGCAGCATGGTGGATTGTGCTCCCTCTGACAGGCGACGCAGGGCATGGACGCAGGGGTCTGTGACAGCCCTGATGCTTTGAAATGGAGAGACAGCAACCACATTACCTTGGCTTGTTGGCTTTTTTGAAACTCTGGGCCCTGCCTGGCAAAAATATGTTTCTCTTTTAACATCAATTATATTTGTAAAGTTCTTTCAAGTTTTCTAATTTCTCAAATATCATTGTTTATATATCATAAAAAAAAAAGAAGTTGGATTTCAGGTTCTTGATATTAACGTGAAAAACAAATTACTGGTTTATGAGAAAATAGTAGTTATATTTTTCAAGTGGTTGAGCAGAGTTGGTAGCACTTCAGTGCAATTTTGTGAAACAACACAGTAACTGAAGGCAATACTTTATTATGAGAGTTGTTACATGATGTTTTATTTCTCCTTCACAAAACCTTAGGGTTTTTTTCCTTACTGCCTGACTGTGCAAAAATAAAGCATTTCTGCAAAACACTTACCTAGTAGGAATCTCTGAAGAAGAAAGGACATTCCAATGTTTGCTCTAACTGTTCAATGTGATCTGGAAATGCTTGTATGTCATCCTGGAAACACAGCAAATCAAAGAATGTGAAAAACAGGTGTGTGGAAAAGGTTTGGAAACTTCCGTGACTTGTCTTGAAGAATCAGCCTTATTTTGCCTTACATTTTTGGAACTGCTGGTACTTCATGTTGCTCGGAGAAATGAGAAGATCACCAGTGGTCAGGCCTCTGGGACCAAGAGAAACGCTGGATATGACATGGGAGGACATAGATATACTTCTCATTGCAGGTGTTTACCTCATCTTTCTGGACCCCACTTGCTGTCCACTACCCCATCTGTTGTTTCAGATTGTGACACACAGAGCTCTGGGAGGAATTTAATAGAAACCTGGCCAGTGAATAAAATTTGTTTCTATGAAAGATTAAGAAAAAGTTTGTTAGTTTTGGAAGCATCTTTCCATTGAAAAATGTAATTTTTGCAGCAGCAAAATATAGATATTTTGATTTTCAGTTTTCAATTTTTAAAGGAAATATAAAACATTTAGTTGAATGCTTCATTTTCTTAAAAACAGCAATATTGATGGAAAACTGTTACCCAGCTTAGTGGAGGGACCAAATCTCAATTGAGGGCATTGGGGTGCTGCTGTGCACAATGGCAGTGTTCCACTTTCCACCATATTTGGAAAATGTGTTTTTGTTTTCTTTTTAGACAAGAATAAAACTTCTGAACATTTGCATGAGCTTTGAAATAACAAGAGGATTTTTGCTTTGAAAGTTGCATAAACAAGAACATTAAAGCTCAGGTATGACTGCAAAAAAGAATTTTTGTGTGGGAGAGTCCTCAGGAGCTGACTGCCTTAGACAGTCCATTGCTATGGATAGTATGTGACAGAAATCATGCCTAGTGGTGGTAGCATTTCATCAGATTTAAGAGACTGAAGCATGTTTTCTAGTCTGTGGATGTCATGATATTCGATGGTTTATGTGGAATATAAATTCAATCTCCAGAGATGCAGCAACTTGAAAATATATTCAAATAAATTATGAATTTAAATATATTTAAATAAGTCATTGTGTTGAATATGCAGCAGAAGTGCTGGTTTTCATGTCGAGGTATAAGTACCAATGTCATGAACATTAATTATTAGAAGGGAAAATTGTGAAAGTGAGAATTTCTAAAGCACTTGGCATTGACCCAGGTCCAGAGGCATTGAAGTTATTGGAAGATTCTTCCATTGTATTCACTAGTAAGGCCAATATTGAGTGCTTTTAAATACCTCCTGTAGTTTGGTCTGTTAGAGGCAACATTTATGCATCATCAGTACAAACACACAGTGCACTTTCAGTAAAAACCTTAATCTGAAGAAAGAGCACTTCTGATTTTCCCATTTTATTCTTTTGGTAAAGGCTGGAAAATTACAATAATTTAAACAATTAGCAACTGAGCTTGTTCAAAATTAAATAAAAACAAAAGCCTTTTTTGGATATGAAAATGTTCTATTAAGCTTTTTCTGCTTATTTCTTCATTTTTTCACATAATCCTATCAAGACTTTGGTCAGGGTGCTTAACAGAAATACCAAAATATGTTGATTAATATAATATTATAGCATCCCATAGCTCTTACATGTCATAAAATTTCTAGTATTTCATATGGAAAAGATAGTCCCTGACTAAAATATTTTTAGGAAAGACATTTTAATTTAGAGTAGGGCTCAGAGTGGAACCAAAAAAAATCTTGAATTGGCCTCAGTGTCCTTGATTAAAAAAAACCAAAAAAGTAATATTTATAATTAATTAGACTCAAGAGTTGTGAAAAATACCTACGAGTTTTAGGTTGCTCTTTTTTAGATTTTCCTTTGCATACATATTAGTACAGATTGTTAAAGTTTTATAAGTGAATGTGATAAGCCATGTAGACTGAGCTGATGTATTTAATTAAAGTAAAAAGGGGAAAAAAGATGTAATTAGAAATGTGTGTCTTTTCCTTGGATACCTCTTAGTACCAGAACTGGACATTAGGAACTGGATATTTAGACTGTACATTAGGAAGCATTTCTTTACTGAGAGGTTGCTCAAACACAGGAACCGGCTTCCTAGAGAAGTGGTTGATGCCCCAACCCCGTCAGTGTTTAAGAGGCATTTGGGCAATGCCCTTAACAACATGCTTTAGCTTTTGGTCAGCCCTGAAGTGGTCAGGCAGTTGGACTAGATGATCACTGTAGATCCCTTCCAACTGAAATAGTCTATTCTGTTCTGTTCTGTTCTGTTCTGTTCTGTTCTATTCTATTCTATTCTATTCTATTCTACCACAAGAGGGGTGTCAATTTTTCTGATGCATTAATCAAACTTCTCAACTGGTCTATTTGGGTGTTGCTATATTGAAGATATTATATCTAACATATAGGGAATTGTATTTTAATGTTAAAAGTTGTTTAACAGAGCTTATCTAAGGGCCTCTTCAACTTTGCTAATAAGTGTATTAGTATCTGAGATTTTTAAATGTTAACTATGACAATTCCAGCTGAGCCCTGAAAATAAACGCTATGAAGTAAAACACAAAATATACAGAGAAAGTTAGCCAGGAGATGAAACAGGAAAAGAAAAATTTCTAAAGTTTTGTGGGATGGCCCATTCATGTACAATGTTCATACTAATAGGTTATTATACTTAGCTGGACAGCTCCCTGTATTTTATTTTTAAGGACAAATAAATAGGTTGCAAGGAATTTTCTAAGGAAAAAAGGATCCACAAAACAAGCAAACAGAAAACTGGAGACAAAGCCTGAGGACACAGTCAGTAATAACATTTCAAATTTTCACAACAGTTTTTGCTAAAAAAAAAAGTATCACAGGGCCAGCAAGTTTCGTCCAAACCATTGTTTGTAGTGTGGATGGGATGACCTTTTCATGCCCCTCCACCTGTTGCCGAGATGATCTGATCTCATTTGGCCTCAAGACCTGGCCTTTTGGGAGGCTGCCCCCAGCGTGGTGCTGGGATCCCACAGGTCCCTGGAAGGGAGGAGAGCCTGCCATAGGAAAGGGCTGTTCCTGCTACGGAGAGGTGGCGCAGGTCCCCTGGTCCCCATGTCCCTGATCTCGTCAGAAGTAAAGTGAGGCCGACCTGCTGTGGGAAGAGTACAGAAGTTAGTGCAGCTGACTGAGCCAGCACATTGCTGCCTGATGCTTAGATGCTGTCAGTGCATTTTCTCTTTTCTGGGATGCAGACTCTGCTGCATCTGATCGTCAGTAATGAGGTTTAGGAATGAAATTGCTCCTGATCTCTGGTGATATGAATGCTACTAACATAGCATTTAAAGATACTACTCATAAGGCAAGGTAATTTTGGAGATGTCTCCTGCAGATACCCAGAACTGCAATGAGGCATTAATCTTTCCATGCTTCCCAGTGCTTCCTACAGGGGGTCCCAATTTTCTGATAAAGTGATAAAAAAAATGCCCCTAGAAAGTATGTCAGGAAGAGCTAAGTCAGAAGCATCAGCTTCTTCTGGAGGCACTTCTAGCCCAAAAGGAAAGGAACTGGCACAGGGGAACAGGATTCCAGCAGGATGCATCATCTCAAGTCATGATGGGAGTCCTGCCTGTGTGTCTTAGGGCAAGCATAGCTCTGCCTCTTTTACACCTGAGCAAGTGCATCTGTAGATACACCAAGGACTTCTGTACCTCAGGTGTTTCTGTACATGTGGTGGAAATGTCCTCTTTCACATGTGTCACTCTGAGTGCCTCCATAACTCAGTTCCCCTCCAGCAGTTTCCCACCTCTCCCACATCAATTAATTTCATTCCATCCATCACTCCCGCTTGCAGATAAAAAAACCCAAATACTATCTCAGTCCTTCAGTAACATTTTTAGAGCAGAAGTGCAAAATAAAAAAATGTGAGGTTTTGTGTTTTTGCAATTTTAGACTGGAAAAAAAAACTTTTCAATCACTCAAAAGCAGGGCATGGACCTCCCTGGTGACAATTAAAGCAAAAGTTTATGCTCATTTCCCAGACAGAATGACTTTGCCAGTTAGCTGCTTCTTTCTTTGCCACACCAGCCCAAACCCACATTTCTTTGACTACCACACCCAGGCAACGTGTCACTCATGCCATTCCTTCAATAGCTTTTCCAAAAATCAGCAGTGTCAAAGGCTATCAACGGTGGCATCCCTGGGTTGACACAAAGAGGAGGTCACATGGGCAGGTCCATATCACACCATGGAGCCCTGTACAAAGGTACATGAGATAGCTATCAGGGAAAATTGCAGTGTCCTTACGTGCACTTCAAAACACAACTCTTGTCATCAGAATAAATAGACATACAAAAAACTTTCACCCCTCTCTCCCTTGCCTCACTCCTTTATGAAATCAGTATTGTTTTACATAATGCCTAGAAATTTTATAATATGTTAACGGATAGGAAGTTTAAACAAATTACAGATTAAATAGCCTAAAATTGTAAGTGTAAACATGGCATAAAATATCTTTAATTTAAAGTATGTCTTTATTAATCTCACCCTATGAATGTCTGCCAGTGAAATACTACCTAAACAGAGAAGCTCAATTCTGTTGCTGCCTATTTGTGGCCAGCCAGGCTGAGGAGAGAAGAAGGTGGGATCAGAGGAAGAGGAGGCCAGGTGGGAAATGTCCAGCTCTGCTGTTGCTTTTACAGGGATGGGTCTGTAGCCAGGCTTCAACAGGGATGACTCAGAAAACGGAACTCTGTCAGGATCTTCTGAGGTAGAAACAGCAGCTTCAGTTCTACTTCTCAAACAAGCTGTAAGTAGCTGGTTTGGACCTGGTCCTAATTTTTTTTTATTTTAGTTTTTGTTCCCTCCCCATATCTCCCCCATCCCTGAAAATTGAAGTGTGGAAAGCTGTGTTAGTTTTCGATCACTTCTAATTGCACAACTCACATGTGGGTAAAATAGCCCTTTCCTTCTATTCTTGAACAGGTTTTTGTACCTGCCCTAAACCCCTTCCTTTGCCATCCACATTAGCTGTTGAAAAGTTTCCTCTTATTATGCGGTGTTTAGCATAATAGCAGTAGATTTTCCTGCCATGTATTACAGTACTGGAAAACGTTTAAATGTTATCCACAAAGCTGAACCTTTTTATAATCACCTCTTCTGTTCTCCTTAGTACCTCAAAATAATTCCTGAATTGCGCCAGCTAATATCCTCCCGTTTAAGTGTTTCTGAAACCACTTCAGTTGTGTGCGCACCGAGGGAAGGTTTCCTCCACACTTTCCTCTTCCATCCCTGTCATTCAATGTTCCAGTCCAATGCTTTTTCCATTTCTGTTTCCAGTAAGCTCATTTTAAAGTTCCAAATGGCTCCTTACATATATATCCTCTATTCATTTCTTTCATTTCCATTTCTTTACTTTTTTTTTTTCATGTCATTATTCATATTAGGATGTGCCACTATCTTTCAAATTGCAAGTTACATCCCATTTTTTTTTCCTCTATGGATCTGAAAGTTGTAAAGGTGCACTTTGATTTCTGGAACCGATTTGCTGTATTTTTTTTTCAAAACAGCATCTTTTTTCTCCTTTTTCTGATAAAAAATCAAGAATTCCCAAACATAAAATTGCTCAGAAGAGCAACAGTCTGTTGACTTAGTCTTCTACAGTGAAGTTTTAAACAAAACATATTCTATGGGTGAAAAATGAGGTATGCATAACCCATCTTTTCTTAAATGTCAGCTTCCTAACCGAGCTTGAAATCAAAATTCATTTTTGAATGAATTCTTTTGCTATTTATGCTGTATCTTGAATGAATATGGATCAGTACCTCTAATAAATTAGTATTCAGGTTTCATTTCCAGACCAATTGGAAAGGACAATTACAGCTTTCCTAGGAGAACAGAGGAAAATAGGTACTATATTACAGTGGATTTGCAAAGTCTGCTTTTCAATGAGATATCCTGAAGGCACAACAAATATTTCAAACTCTAAGGAGCCATGGCATTAACTGCTCAAAGAGTCAATTTTAACAATTAAGATCTTAGCTCAGAAAAAAATGTTAAGCAAATGCAGAAGACTGAGCCAAGAACAGAAGAGGGAGTGCTGGGAGAAGGTTTCAAAATGAGAGGACCTCAAGGGAGGAGGACGGATAGGAGCATGATGGATTGCCCACCAGCGATAATAAATCATATGTACATGTTGCATCCGTGAGAAAAGGCTAATGATTATACTTGTTTCAAAACCCAAAGGCCAAAGGAAATCTTGCCTCAGATTCTGCTTTATTCTTTATTTATTTCTATGCCTAAGTTTAGAAATTACTTCGTATTTCTTCTCTTCCAGTTCCAGAAACTAGCCATATGGTGAAAGCAATGACATAACTTGTTGCTTCCAGAAATGCTGGAGTTCAGAAGATCGAGCCTGAGTTGTTCTCTTCTGAGAGAACTGAAGTGCTGCAAATTGGAAAAAAATGCTGGATACTGCTGTTAATGCAAGATCACAGCTCTTGAAGCCTTACTTGTTTATGTACAAGGATTTCCCTTCTATGAAACAGTAAGATGATCAGGTTTAAAAACAGGTAACATAGGCATTGCAGGAGTTACCTGTTATGAATATATTATCCACTGTATTTAACTTGTTTGTTTGTGAACGGAGCATGAAGCATACAAAGATAGTTGCTATTCATAACTATTCACTAAATAATGACTAAATCACTGAATAAAAATCTTCTATCTGTGAACATTTTACTGCAACTTGTCTGTGTGTATTAGGTGGTTGGTCACTTGAAACACAAGTCCTTGTTCGGCTTCTCCAGCTGACAGAAATGTTTCTGTAGTAGTGCAAGTAATAAAGAGCCAAAGTTCTGCCTCAAAGGGTAGTCAGCACTTTTAAAATTAGCAGTTATTCAGTGTTCATAGTGTTAAGCCCATTAATTCCACATCCTTCAGAAGATAATAATAATAATAGTAATAATAATGAGATGCTCTCGGGTTTTGCCAAAAAGAGGTATAGTCCCAGCACAAGGCGATGGTAAAAGTTAATTCTGATCTTCAGGTCTCTGCTGCTGAGGGGCAGTATTATTTCCAAGCTAAGGTGCTAAAGAAAGGTAGGGGGGAATAATTTCTTCACAAGAACAACGATCTGGGCCCATTCTTCTGGCATGCTTCTCATTAGCAGTCCTATGGGCTTACCACTCCACATGGTTGGCAGAGAGAAGAAACAATGCCAGAGCAATGCTTTCATGCTTACTGCATGTCCCTGCTTATCCCTTTTACCCACAGTCTACACAATATTGCTCCTGAAACTGGGAGTGGTACTGGGAAGGGATGCTCTTCCTGCTTACAAGGGTGGAGGACTGTTAGTTGGTGAAAGAGCTCTGTAGAGTTATACATCACTGAAGGTGTGCAGCAGACTATACATAACACATAGAGAATATGTTTTTATAGTCATAAAATCAATCTTCAAAATATGCAGTTCTACGGAAATATTTATGTAAGGTGTTAATTTTGTGTGCAGTGTATGTTTCTCTTTTTCTTATGTCACTCATCAAAATTTCCCCTGAGATAGAAATGCAATTTTTGACCAGATTGACTTTGTATAAATATATCTGAATACAGAATGAAGTTTTTTGGTTTTTTTTTTTGGGGGGGAGGATTGATCTAAAGTAGTGGTTTTTGCTTTATAGTTGAGAATCACCTCATATTCACAGCCCTGGGAGAAGAAGGTTGCTGTCTCACACGAGGCCAGCAGATGCTGGTCGACCAGACAGTGGTCCAACAGAGGTGCCTGCAGGAGTGCTGCAGGAACCGAGACCTTTGCTGTCTCAGGGTGGGAGATGCAGAGGCAGTACCACTGTGTTGTGTGTTTGGACGCATGGAGCAAATGGCTGGGGATACTCAGGACTGGGAAGGAAGGGTCATCCTTTGAGTAAGGGCAGTCCCTTCTCCCTCACCCCCTGAAATATGAGACAAGAATGAGGAAGTGTGTTCTGCTCGTGTCAACTTCTATTTGATTAAATTGCTGTATTTCTTTAAATTATCTGCCATGTCATATGGATAATAACTAAATAATGCCATATACATTGTCTTATGGAAATGCATCCCCTCAACCACTCCCAAGGAGGGAAGAGGGTCAGCAGTTCCCTGAACTCTTTTTGAGTGGCTGGTCTGTGAGGTCGCAATACCCTGCTGCATGCTACATTACATGTTAGAGCATCAAGCAGATTGCAGTTTATATCTATTTAGAAAATAATGGCCAACAATATCCTGGTACAGTTTTCTCAAGTTGTTATGTACATACATACACTTGGAGGGTCAAAGTGCAGCTGAGATGGAAAAGTGCTCCCATAGAACATTTCTGCTATGCAGGTGTGAGCCCTGCCTAAACATACGATTTAGTAAGTAAAATGTTCTTCCTCCATCAGTAACTACCCAGGTGTTAGTGAAGAAGTTTGAGTAACTGCTCAATATTTTCTATTGGCTGAGCCATCAGGCTGACACAGCCTATGTACTTTAGGGTGCAATTTTATGCCAAAATATCTATATTAAAATATGGTTCTAGAACAAAAGTTGATATGCAGATGAGCAAGCTCACCCAGCACAGTTTTCTCCTCTCCATATTTTCCTTCTTTTCTGTTTTTTTTTACATAGGAAGTCATCAGAGTTATATTTTTCCTGATTAACACATTCCTTCATCAACAATAATTGCAACAATTAAATTAGATTGCCTCCTGTTAATCTTCCACTGCTTCAATCCTATTATGCAAAGAAATAATGTAAACTGTCAGAATTAGAGGATGCAAGTGCCAATCTTAAAACTAGAGAAAAATATTGTTTTAATAAAAAGCCTTTCCATCATATCGAACCTTAAAAAAATACATAGATGGCATTTTCTTAAACCACCAGAAATGTGCTCACAAAATGGGAAATCTTTTCATTAACAGGAAGAAATAAACATCATATCAAAGCTGATGGCATTCTCGCATGCATCATTTGTATAGCTCAACAGACAGCTTAGAATTAAAGGGAGCCTCAGGCAAGGAGTCGAAGAAGCAAATAGGAGCACTTGAAGTCTTAATTTATATCTCAATATAAATTTTATAAGGCTAGATAAAAAGTAGGTAGTGGAAACATTAAGTCCCAGCAGTCTAGCCAGTCTGATTAATATCTCTTTGAACAGAACTTATATTAAGACAGTTCAGGGAATACAGAGCTGGGTTTAAAAAGCAAAGCCTGGCACAGCTGCCAGGCTTGGCACATAATGGAAGTGGAATACTTCCTCTAGAGCTATCTTATGTTAAAATATGATATTAACCTTGCAGTGAGTTTTAAAGATCTCATGATCTGAGTGAACATAGTAGCTTTTGCAGCACTGAAACATTCTACACATCCTCCTGTGATTTTTTGAATACTTTATCAAAGATTAATTAGAGCTGCAGGACATTTAGGAAAATACTGCATTTTTAAATGTTAAAATAAATCATAAACTCTCACTAGTTTTCTAGTTTATAAATAAAACCAGTGACCCCTGGACTGAATAATTGATCTTCAGTACCCCTATAGTCCATGATCAATCAGTTATTTTTTGATATTTGAGATAGTATGGGAAAAAATACTTATTAACAGAATAAGAAGAATTATGTTAGCTTTGCTGTGAAGAGTAAAATATGCATATTTAGAGAAATCTACTCTTCATTTATTATCTAAATTCTATGATGGCTTGGGAAAATTGTCATTGGTGAATCATGGTTCATTGGTTGTTCATTCAGAAAGCAAGTGACTGGAATGTCAAAAAAAAAAAAAAGAAAAAAAAAAAAAAACAGCATATTTCCATGAATCCCTAGCTCATACATTTTCATTCCAAGTATTCTCCATCAGTTTTTCACAGGATGATTTTTTTTTCTCCTGTAGGTTATCATGAAGGTATTCTCAGAATTCATTCAGGCTCCCATTTGTAACTATTATTATTACGATAAGTACCTTCCCTGCAACAGCAAAGTTCTCTTGAATTTTTTTTCAGGTTTATTCAGGCTATTTCAACCTCTGCAATCCTCCTTTCCTTGGTGCAGCAACCTGGCAGTCCTCCAGTTGTGGCCTGCAGGGTTTAGTTGATGTCCTCTGCCAAGATAATTATTTCCATTGCCAAGGGGGTTGAAAGATGTTTAAATGTACAATGTATGTTTTTATGACCTTACTTTTCTGCATATCTAATTGCAGTAGTCGCCCTCAGCACATTGTGCACTTAAGAGCAGGGGTCGAAATGAACTCAGTGCTCCTGAATTTGGAAGAGGTGTACAGTGTCCTCTACTCAGGTGTCCACGTTTTGAAGGAGGAGTCCCCTGGGTCTTGTGTAGGTACAGCTGGCAGACCAGATGTCCAGCTCCGGTGCTGCTGGCTAACCTTGGCCGGCCGAGGGTGCAACTCCCCCCCCCATCCATTTGTGGGTGAGCTGGCTGGGGGCTGCTGAAGTAGAGATTGGGAGGGAGGCTCAGACACATACCTCTGGTCTGCAGTGTGATGCTTTGATCATAGACAACTCTGGCCAGTTGTGTACTAAACTTAGATGACGTAAAATATGACTGACGGCATTTGGAAAGGATAGTCCCTGTGTTGCCAGTGGGGGCAGGAAAGACTTTAACAGCTAAGGATGAAAAGTAGCTTCTCACGGAGTGCTCTCCATTGCAGAATGTATTATATCCACCACAGTGGCATGCCCTCAAAGGTAAGGGAACAGAAAACAGGAAAATGGGAAGGACAACAAGGAGGAACTGGTGGGTTACAAAAAAAAGAGGCAAGAAAAGAGACTCAGAAAAACAAGGCAGATATGGAAGTGCACGTGGGGAAGAAAGGATAGAAAGAAATGGGAGAAGAAAGCTTCACAAAGATGCTGAAGGAAACTAAAGTGAGAATAAGGAAAGTGATTCAGAGAAGAAGAAAGTGGGAAAAATTCAGAGCAAGTTGGAGCAGTCACTGAAAAGAGACATAAGGGAACCGCTTACGCTCCCACAGGAGTGGGTGATGAGGGGAGCTGACCCATTTGCCACAGTCAGCACCCAGCAACCCCATAGATCAGACACATCCTTGGCCCTCAATCCTTCCACCCTAAGCTGACGTCATAAAAAACCAAAGTTGCTCCCTGAAGTGCATGAACAAGTAAATCCCTGCTGAGTTCCTTCCATGTTTGTAAATGCGATCTGCCACAGAGGGAAAGATGGCACCAGTGGGGTGAGACACACCGAGGTCTGAGGAGACCACCACCTCACACGGTGCTGCCTTCAGATGGCTTGTCTTTCTTACTTATTTTTCAATTACGTTGTCACTCCGTCAGTGGCAATATCCATATAGCACATAGGTTTTCAACTGACAAGAAAAGGCTTGTCAGAGGTAGATAAGGCATTTTTGCTGAAGAAATTCTCATTCTGTGTCCTTGTCTCTCAGTCTGTCATATCTATTTCTAACTACTATTCTAAACTACCTACTCTGGGATTTGAGCAAAAAGTGTATTATCACTTAATTCTATGAAATATTTTCTAAAGCAGTTTATGTAAGTGTGGGAATGTGGAGTGTGGAGCCTAATTAAATTACAATTATCTCGTAATGGTAAAAGTTATTATATATTTGCAATCTAATTACAGAGTAGTTTCATGATAATTGAAAAGTTATTAGTGGAACATAGAGTGAAACATTGTAGGAAATCACTATTTTGTCCAACTTGCCCATCATTATTTGTCTAAAAAATACAAGGATGGAATTGCTTGCATCATATTCTCAAAAACATTTTGCTGAAAGGAGTTCATTGTTCGGATTTGAATGAGTGTTTAAGTGCCTTCCTTCTCTCATCCCAAAAACTTTGCATTCAATCATCCCTCTACAAACCATGAAAATACTGGTGGACAGACAGCACTTCAGAATGTCCTCAGGTGCTTTTTGAGATAAGATGGAGATGGAAAGTAGAAGAGCGTCTGTATGCTGGGTGATAAGGGTGAAAACAGTGTCACAGTGATTTATAGTATATCTGAGATATATGTGGAAAATTTTTTCTTTGTTGCTTTAAAAGAAATGGAGCTCTGCACTTGAGACTAAGCTTGGGACTGTTAATTGGGGATTGTCAGAATGAGTTGCAAGTGCGGTGAGACCTCCATAAGATTACACAGCTGAAGCAGAACAAAACTTTTCCAATACATGGATAATTGCATACAATTTACCTACGGGGCTTTGCATTATGTTTCAAAATATTTTTGAATAGCAGTGATCTTCACGGTCACAGTATTCATGAGAGAACTGTTATCTACTGGAGAGACAATTCAGGTAAACTTTAGATGGCAGCTTTGTTATTTTTGCGCTTGCTACATCTTTAGAAACTATAACGCACTGTTTAAGCTCAGCCTGTTTTAGAGGGAGGGCTAAGGCCTGGCTCCCGACGGCCTTACTTTGTGTTGGGAAAGAGAGAGCTGCTCCTGAAGCTATTTAGGTCTACGTGGTAAACTGTAAAATGGGGAGATCCGTTTGAACCATTGTTTTGCACTGTTAATTCAAGGTGAAGATGTGGCGGAGCCACATTTTGTCAATAAAAGGGGAAAAGGTCCTGTCTGAGGCCAGGATTGGGCCCATTTGCTACTGGTGGATGTTGGAAAGCAGAATGCAAAGCATCACCAATGCCTATCAGCAGACCGAGCCAAACCTCTGCTAGGAATGAAGGCTGCACATCCAAACGCAGCACTTGGGCCGCACTTGCTCTTTCTCTTCCTCCTCCCTACTTGCTAAAGAGATGCCAACATGTTTAAAAAAAAAAAGACGCTGGTGGTGAATGGACTGCAGCCTGTTTTTCTCTCCCAATCCCGGTTGACAAACCGAGCCCAGCACATATACCAACTGCTTTGCACAGCCTTCTGTCACAAGCGTTGTCACCCACAAGAGGACTAGTGATGCCATTGCTTCTGCTGGCACCACTAGGATTTGTGCTGATCTTGGGCAACATGCAGAAAGGGCTTCCATGGCCCTTCACCCCTCTCTCTGATTCTGAATTAAAACTGCAAGGTGCTTTTTGAACCACAGCAACTTCTATGTTACTACTACGCATGAAAATAGAGGCATCTAACCCGCACACTACAAAATATTGCTTAGGGTATAAATATATGTACTTAAAAAAACCAAAAAGATGAATGCTTTCTTTTCTTCTTGTTGAAGTTTTAGCCGTGGAAAGGGAGAGACTGAAAAGAAGCACTGACAAATCACTTATTTCAAAACTGGAAAGAAAATTTTAAAGCGCTCAGAAAATTTCTGCATAGAGCTATTTTAAAACTAACAACAGAGTGATGACATCTTGGAATGAATGCCTACAGAGTTAGAAAGCATAGGGTAAATTAGTTTCAGATGGATGACAGATATATTTAAAAAAAAGCTTAAGCGAGTTAGAAATCTAAATCTTCCTTTCAGACATGACTAAAGGCACTTAGAGAGACAGCTTTTTTCAAAATGTGGCTTGAGCTCCTGAGTTAGAGGCATTCTTTGAAAACTGTTTAAATGTAAGACAGTTTTCTTTGTAAAGTAGAAAATGTGAGAAATTTTAGATGGGGAAGTTTGTAAGGCACTTTACTGAGTATTGTTGAGATGAGACTTCAAGAAAATAGATTTCTTAGAAACCTCAAGACTTGGCTAAAGGATCTCAGGCTACTTACTGACATTTTTGTTGCTCATTTCCCCAGATGAGCAGCAGTAGAGGTAACAGGAGCAGATGAAAATAGGAGGGTCATTAACAAAAACAAATTATGTTTAGATGTCACCAGTAAACAATAAGGAAAGAAATAAATTTGCCCAGAAATTCAAGCAAGATATACACGTGTATAACACTTTATCTTACAGTGTTTTCAAAGAAAAGGATATTAATAGATGGGACATGTATCACTGCTGCCAAAAACTGTGTGGGCATCTTGCAACAGTCAGGAACATTTCCAGGGAGACTCTTCCTGTGGGAAGTGCTGTGTGCCCTCTGCTTTCTCATCAGTCCTTGTGCATCATGTGCTCTGGTCTCTACCGTGGAGAATAAGCTGGTTTTAGTTTATTTAGTTCATTTAGTTATTAAAGAATGAATTATTCTCCAGACTCAAGAGATATTGATGTATTTTCATGTGGTACAGCCTAAGAACCTTTGTTCACAAATTGCAAACTCTGTTACCACTCAGTTTGCCAATACTTTATGTCCCAAATCTCTAGATTTTATGGCAACTTTGTGAAACAAATTTTGGATAAGGATTGCTCTGATCCCAGCATTGCAGGCACACAGTCTGAACAATGTTAGAAATTATTTATTAGAAGTGTACAAAACTTGATGTCCCTCACAAAGGCCAAGTAAAATGAACTTTTCTTTATGAACCCATATTCTCTATATATGGCAGTACTTTTGCATTGCATGTAGTTACAGTTAACACGCCATGGTAGCATCTGTGTTGAAACATGAATCTTTGGCATTAATATGAGAATTTTTGTTTAAGGAGTAGAACATCATAACACAAGAAGCAATCACATTTCCAATGTTATGAGGCTGATAATTCCAGTAAATTATGTCTTGTGTGCTTGATTCAACACTCCAGGTGGGTTTTTTCAATTTTTTTTTTGAACACTTACATACTTTCTCTGAGCATCAGGGTCCTGATCTAGCTGCTATGATAGCATGAGAAAGTATCATCGTATAACAATATATTTAAAGAGACGCTATCAGAAGCTTTACAAGTAGTTTCTAAGTTTGGGTCTCTGTTCAATATTGATTACCTTTTTCTCAGTATTTTGGCAGAACTTCAATGAACAGGTTATTTTCAGGAAGCCACGTTATGGCCAGGAAAACTGCAAGACCATTTAAGGTAAACAAAGCTGAATAATCTGGTTAGATTGTATACACTATATAGCAAAATAAGCTTCATCGATTCTAAGGCAGACATTTTCAATAAAACCAGCCACCTTCAGACATATTTAATCACCTTAGTAAAGAGGATTTGATTTTCTATGGCAACTGAACATCTGTCACATCCAGTGACTTCCCAGATACTTTCAATTTTTTGTTTCAAAGTGGATGTCCACAGCATCCTTTGAGTGAATATTTGATGTTCCATCTGGCCCAGGTGTGTGCTCCTGCTACCACCTTTGTACCGCTCAGATTTTTTAGAGGAAAATTTGTAAACAATGTTGTTTACTTTTGAGTGCTTAAACCCCATCAACCTCACTGACTTAAGACACCTACTTACATTTAGGCTGAAGCACACATGCTGTCCTGGATACGACTGCTTTCTCAGTCAAAGTGTATGCTAGTAACAGCAACATTTTACATTTTCTTCTAGAAAGATCCATCTGATTTTTTTTCCCGTCTGAGCCTGGGAATTGCAGAATACCCTGGCTTTCTGTGATATTTTGCATAATGAGATGAAATGAGTAACCTTAGTGGATTATGTGGTTGGAATTAGATGATCCTCTCGTTCAGACACAGCCTGGCTGTTACTACCTGCTCCTAAAGTGGGTTTCCATAAGGCAGAGTAGCTCCAAGTTAATGTGACCTGCAGGTCTACTTCCTGCCATGCACCCCCAGGGACACTTCCATAGGGTGCCTGTTCCTGGGGAGGCTGGGAGCGGTGGTGTCTGAGAGCCCCCGGGAGGCTGCTGGGGCTACGTCTGCACTCGTGGGCAAAGCTGAGTTATCACTAATCCCTGCCTCCTTACCACATCTGAAATGGACACACTCTCTCTTGGTTTAGATGCACGCGTAATTGTCTGTCTCAGATGCTGTCAGAGAGGGATGATCCGTCTGGAGATTTTAGATTAATAAATCAACTTTGATTTGATGAGCTAATTTGAATTTTGGTAATGATTTCTTCATCAACAAAACATGAAAAAACACATAAATATCAACATGAATTAACAATGCAAAAAGAGCAGAGAGAGCTTCTGAGCAGTAAAACCTTAGAAAATGCAGATGTGATACAGAAATGAAACTTGTTGCACAACTTTCCTGTCAGTGCTTATTACAGACTTTAATCATTTTTTTTCCTAAAAAAATCTATTTTCATGTGCAGTTGATTAGATGAGGGGAAAAACTACATTTACCTAATTTTCAAGTCAGACAATTGATTTTAGAAAGCCAAAAGGTGCAAAAAGTTAGAAATTATGTTGTCTAACTTTAGTGTTACAGGGTGATGTCCAACATTTTCATTTGTCGGGTGTAGACACCAAACCTTCTTGAACTGTTAGAAGAATTCAGATGCAGAACCGAGTGAATCACTCTTGACTCTTAAAGCAAATAAACATGTTTCAAAATCACTATTTTTTTTTTCTGAATTTTATGAGACTTCTGTATTACCATTTTTATTAATAATTGTTCTATAGGAAACACAAATTCTAAATAAAACCTTGCAATTTATTAACACTGAATCGTTGGTCTATTTACAGACACATTGCTTCCATGTAGCATGAATTGTTTAAAAACAGATACATAATTATTCTTATATCATATCAAGAATTCATACTGAATCCAAATCAGGAATGACCGATGTAAAATAAACATTCTGCTTAAAAGTCAGTGTTCTTCTAAAACTTGTCTATTCTTATTGGATTCAGTGCTCAAGTCTCATTTGTACAAAATGGAGAAGAGGCAGTTTTGCTTCTTTTAAATTTTGCTGCAAATTGTTAATGCATCTTTCCATGTCAGAATCTAAAAAAGTGCTCTACCAGAAGGGTACATTAATTTGATATTACATGGACAAATTCTGCCCTTGGATACACATTTCCACGTTTGTATGTAAGACAAGAATTTGATTCACAATTTACAATTAAGCAAAGCAAAGATACGAAGTAATGCTTCTAGCTTGATATAAAAAGAAATTAAGCAATTTTATTTTGGGCCCAATCAAGCATGCTTAATCCAAAATGTAATGCTGCCTTTTCAAGACCAGAAAGTGAAAGTCCAGATTTCAGAGACATTTATGTTCTGCTTTTATGACATATCTTAGCACTTCAGTCTGCTGGAAACCCAGGTGTAACTCTCTTCTCTGTTGGGACGGTTTAAACCTGCTTCCATGGATATGAAGTCTTTATGGCTAGATTTGAAGATACCCTATGGTGGGTTGTTCACAGTTTTTCTCGGTGACACTTTTTCACATGTATGGTCATAGTATCTGTGAATTAATAGCTCATTCATGACTATGTTAAGTGCCAGGTTGCAAAGCTGCTAGATCAATGATCTCTTTCTACATGATTTTACATTTTTTACACTTTATGTTTTGTTCTATTTACATTCATTTTACAGTACTTCATAAAAGGCAGAAAGCATTTCCCAGGGGAGGGTTGCATCCAGTGCTTTGAATGAGGCAAGATTCTTGAGGAAAATAGTATATTGTCATGAGTTCAAAGACTGACCTGCAAATATTCAGAAGAGGCTAAATTAAGATTTCAGCCTTACTGATGAACAACAGGGCCAGATAATGGAAGCCGAAGAAAACGCACATGCACACATGCATCCCCACCTTGCCGTGCCCCGACACGCACCCACACATGGACAAGTCCAAAGCCGAAACCAATGAAAATCACATTATGACCACTGCAAGCATGCAGATGTATAGAAGTGCCAAAACCAGGGAAATGAACCTTCAGGTGCATACATCACAATTATTTTATATTTTTTTGACCCATTTATTCAACATATTGGATGTATTTTCTCTGGGGAAAAATCAGACTTACCTGATGAAAGAAGCTTTTGCTGCAGAAATCGAAAGATATATAATGAATGTGACAGGGGATTACAGGACAGATATAGGGTGATCTTAAGGTTAGTATTTCTGCCATGGACTTTTCTGTGTACTAGACAAGACTGTGTCGGTATCTTGGGACTTTTGCCTGCATAGATGAAGAATAAGTTAATGACAATGAATAATAGTCATTGTCTTTTGGGGTCGTTTTTGGGTTGGGTTTTTTTGTGTTGATGCAGTGGTATAGTGATGACTTGTACAAGTGAGAAAATATGCACAGTTATATCACTTTGGAGTATATTGTAAGAAAAGCAAGAGATTTTTGTGGGTGACTCACAAAGTCAGCAAGTGAATGGCTCTGGCAAATTTAATGAGAGAAATCCAATGATGTTGTCTTGTTTCCTCAGAAATAAAGGAATTTCTCTTATTATTAATAAATGTGTCCTTACATTAGGTATTAAAAGTGACCCTGTCAATGATTCTGAAAAGTCTAAAAGTTATATATCACCTCACTACTTTCACAATCATTATCAAAACCAGTATGAGACGTTCTCCCTGCTAGAGACCAATATTCCAAATAGTATCTGCAAAATACAACTATACTGCCAGTGACAAATTTTGCACAGTATGTTCTAGCTAAGTAAGGTATGAATTTTTCTTGGTCATGAGTTCCAATAGTTTCAAATTGTTAGACCAGTTCATCTTTTAATGTTCTGTACTTGTAACATTATAAAATTCCTTGTGTCTGTAACTTTAAGCAAGTTTATAATTTATGATTCCATAGAGCCTTATATGACTGTCCCATCAGCTATTTCTACTGAATAGTAGCTTCTCTCACACAGTCTTTTTCTTCATTTCTCTGCTATTTGCAATTGTGTAAAGAAATATCTGAACATTTCCTTTATAAATGCTTGCTTTAATTTAAATGTGGTGTTCCAGATTAATTACAGCTTCTGATCTACCCAGTTAGCTAGGTGGCTTTCCTGGATTTGGGCTGATCACTTATTTCTGTTCTCCTGCTAATGCTTCTGTATTTAAACTCTCTTGCGCTTATGAAGATCAGGCTCGAGATCTCCATCAGCTTTATATCACATGCTGAAAATGAACAAGCAAACAAACAAATATATATAATGTTCAGTCTTCTACGATGGTTCTCTGTTTTTTGAAGGCTCCTAGGTGCCTTCAAAATGGAATGCTCTCTGTTTTTCTGTGTTTTTTCCCTCCTCATTCAAAAGAAAGTTTCTGTGACAAGGAAGCAGAGGAACAGTACTTTACTTAGGAGAAGGACACAGCCGGTCTCAGAGGTGGTGTTCTTCCTAGCTATGCCATTTAATGGAGCAAGTACAGTTTAATCCTGACCTGGGATAGTGCTCACTGACAAAGGTAGCTTTGCCCAAGCGTATCTTAACAGACTGGAGGATGAGAGGGCAGAGGGGATTTGCTTTTGTAAAAATTATTCCTTCTAGTTTTTACAGTAGTGTAGCACTGTTTTGAGAATCACACTCATAGAATAGCTTGGGTTGGTAGGGACCTCAGGGGGCTATCTCACCCCACCCTAGGCTCACAGCAGAGCTATCTTCAGCCTCAATTCAGGTTGATCAGGGCTTAATTCATTTGAGTTTTGAATATCTCCAAGGATGGAAATCCCACAGCCTCCCTTTTTTTTTCAGCAATCAGTTCATCTAAGAGTTAGACTAGACTATTTTTCTGCAGTGTGAATATGGAAGCTGTTATGTGCCCCTGAAGTCCCAGCTCACATCTTCTATGGGATCCTCTGGATAATTCCCATTGGCTACACTACTAACTGGACTGATTTTTGCTTATTTTCTTTTTCAAAGGACGTTGTGATTTTCTTCAGTTTTGTCTCCAAAGAACAGGCATAGCGAGTTCATGCCACCTAGTATGAGCCACCTGAGGGAGCCATCTAAACAGAGAGCTGCAGTGAGCCCATCTCTCATAGTTAATGGAGAAGAACAGCATCTCTAGCAAGTACCTTTGCTCGCCCAGGCTCTGCCAGGTTTGAAACAAAAGGTTGTCTCAAAGTAAAAAAGATGAAATGTGTTATTTAAATAAGTCAAAACAAAGTGTTCCAATTTAAGGAGCAACTGCTTTTTAACTGACAAAAGCATTTGTTACATTTGCCTGAATTCACAAATTCCATGAACTGCATTTTTCAACAAATGAAAGGTTTAAGGTTTCTGCCCTGCATTAATTTTATATAATTAGAGATGAGCTTTACAGTTCTGAGGAAGTGAATTACCTGTCTGGGTTTTACATTGTGAAGAAGTTTAAAATAGGTTTTAGCTAAATTTTAAGAAAAACAGGTTATTATTTAAACAGATTTTTAAGAACTTTGTTGAATGAGAAAAGGGGTTTACGTATCTGCCAAAAATGCCTTGCTGAGCTAGGGCTTTAATGAAAAAAATAGTTTAGGATGGCTTTATATTGCAATACAAAATTAACCATGTACTTCTGACAACAGGATTTGCTCAGCAATTTTAACAAACCTTTTTTTTCTATTCAACAAAAGGAACTCAACCTTTTTGAGTGAAGACGGAAAAATCTTTTCAGATCAAGAACTAACAGAAAAGAATCACAAAGAATAAACATTTATAGATACAAAAATTTATAGATACAAATTTTTTATGCTAACAGATTAGCATAAATCTGTTACATTGTGATAACACTACCCTCTGTGGTTTTTTTATGCCCTTGCTTTGATACTGTTACTGATTCTATCTTTGCATTCTTTGTCAGCTGAATCTCTGATATTTCCTTTTGAAAACAACCAAGAAAGCGAACTTTAGTGAGGAGCTGTGATTGATTATGATGATACTTAATTGCAGGATCTTTGTGGCTAGTCCTATTGGACAAAATACATTGCTGGGGACAGGCAAAGAGCTGGCATGCTAAACAGGGACAGTTTGCCACATAGGGTCAGGGTATGGGGCTTCAGGGTCCGCACGCTCTGTTCCCACTCGTGCTGCAGCCTGTCATGAGAAACCGCCCCTCAGGCAAAGGGGCACTTTGGCCTCCAAGATGCTGCTTGTGAGTAAAGCAGGGGAGGAGTTGACGGGGATCACCCCAAAGTCTCCAAAAGATTAAAATATTTTCCTTTCTCCTCAGTGACCCATTCTACTCCATCTCAGCTGCATGGGAAGCACAAAACATTTTACTACAATGGGAATTTATATGCAAATGCGTTTTGCATTGCATTCAGAAGCAGATTCAAATCCCTGAAGTGCCTGGGAGCCAGACCTTCAGATCAGGTCCTCAATGGCTTTTGGTAAGTGAAATTCCTTAGCACTGGGCTGATGTTGCTAATGCTGTGATTCTCTACACCCAAGCAGGAACAGGTTAATTTTTGCCATAGTTCTCTAGCTTCCACATCAGAAGTGGCAACCCAAGAATCAACACCATTCAGATGTGATGAACAGACTGTGTTTATTCACTTTATATACAAATAGAGGCATTGTCCCTGTACCTCTCTTTAGTTCTGCAGTGATCCAAAAAAAAGCTTCAATAATGAATATTCATTTGAAAATGTTTTTCATGATTGACTCTAAGTCAATTGCACATAAGGTTGGTTGCTTACAATGTGACAACAGCACTTCTAGGTATTTCTGAAGAGAAGCCTATGTTTTAGGAGCTTTACTGAGAGTTAAATAAGAGTGTTAGAAATTCTAAAACCTGACAAGTCCTCTCTCCAAACAGAGCAAATGACTACAAAATTATGGGTATATCTCCCAACTCATGTAAAATATCCTGTGTCTAAATTATTTGAATAAACATTCTTCAGCCTGACTTTTTGTCTGCATACATATAGATTTTTACCTTCGGAGTGCCCATGTTCATGTCGTGATGCATCTTCAGTTAGCATAATTGTTGTAAAAAACCTTCAAAACATAAAGATTCACAGTGTATTACAACTATTTGGCTGATTCTGCTCACTGTGAACAAGATTCAGGGGTTATAAAAATGAAAAGGTCACTGTATTACTCCGTTGCAGTGAAAAAACAAATACAAAGTTAGGAATTATTTAGGAGAGGAAGAACAAAACAGAAAACATCACCAGGCCATTCTATAATGCTTTCAGGCACCACGTCTTGAAAATTATGTATAATTCTAGTGCAACCCTCTGAAAAGATTGTAGTAGAATTGAAAATAGCACAGAGAAGGATGACGAGGATGATCACAGTTACCAGACAGGCTCTGCATGAAGAATGACTAACTAGACTTCCCTGACTGAAGAGAGATGAAGAGGGGTGGTATGGCAGACGTCTGGGAAATCACATGTGGGGTGAAGAAGGTAAACAGAAAATGAAGTTGTATGGTGCCTGAGGTGCCTTAGAGCTTCAGCATCTGTAATGCTACAGGTCTGCTATTTGCAGCTCTGTAACCTTTCACCCGAGCTGCCTGGAGCCTCGCAGGCAGTCTTCCATTGCATTCCCATGCTTTTATTCTGGTGCTGTTGGTCTCATGTCCCTGCATCTGCAGACCCCGATGCTGTTGTTATGCAGGTTCTCATGGGAAGCGACTGCCACTGGCGTGAGAAACATCCCTACTTACCCCCCTTCACTCTTGTTTTGCTGATTTTAGTTTATGCAAGGGAAAACCAAGCATAGTGCACAACAAAACAGGTTACAGTCATTTAAATACTTGATAAACACTATCCAGAAATACATGTGCATGGAAACTTAAAAGCTAATCGATAGGTATCTCTGATGCCTCGGTAATGTGCTCCAACCAGTGCTAATAGCATAACAAGCAGGAACTCCAATAGGGAGTTTGAGCCGATCCCCATGGAAAATACATAGTATTGGGGAAAAGCATGGTAAGACTAGGGGAAAAGCAATGAGGGCACTAGGGGAAAAGCAATGGGAGACTCAGGAATGTGAAACAGCCTAAGTTATATGGTGAGGAGGCAGATGCTGTAACTGGGGCCAGGTGCTTTCCATCAGGTCCATGGAGTTAGAGGAGCTAGGAAAGACTTCAGTGATAGCAGGATGCAAAGGAGTGGATACAAATGTGTGTGATCCAAATAACTGGGAATGCACACAATGTCTTTAGTGGTAATGCACAGCAGAAAAGTGAGTTACAGTCCTCTTAGTGTCTTGGTAAACCCAGGTCTGAAAGAGAGGGGAGATGTTGCAGTGTTGTGGCTGTGGGATGTCACCGTGTCTCCTATATTTAACATGTCTGGCCATGGTTAAATAGGTGACATCCTTCATTTGCGTCCTTAGCAAAAAGTGTGTGTTAAAACGGCCAATATTTTAATTCCAGATGCTTGAGTATCTTCAGGTTAAATTGTGAATTTTCTGACACATTAACATAATGGCACAGGAACAGAGACACATTTCTTTGTGTTTTTTTTTGCAGGAGGGTTCACTGTGGGGAACTTGTGACACTTATCACAACTCTAGCCTGTCAAAACCAGCCAGATCAATGTGAGCAATATTGGGACAGACCCACCAGTGAATGTTCACTCAATGTATTTTCCTCTTCAGATCACACAGAAGCTTAGCATACAGCTAACACTTTATTGTGTAAGGAAGCAGAAATAAGTTTCCAACCTGTTCTTCTCCTGATAAACTCACAAATTTGCAAAGGAATTTAAAGGTTAACAATTTCATTTAAAAATTAAAGCAGCTGTTACTGTTAAAATGAGTTGGGCATCTGTAATGAGAGGCTGCATTACCTCCCTGGTTGCTTAGAATAAACCTTCAGTGTTTAAGTAATACAGAGATGATACACATCAGACACCCTGAGTACTACAAGGCGTGTCAGAAGGAGCTCAGTAATATGCACGTATTAACACACCATTTCAGGCTTTTTGTGTTTGGCAGTTTCTCTGGAAAAATAGAGGGTAGGATTTTCAGATGGATGTGAGAGGCTAAAGAGCAAAAACTGAAATTACTTTTGCTGAGTTTCTCCCATTTCCTCTGTGCTTGACTGGATCATTACTGGGCAGAATGATCAGCAATTTTATAAAGCAGATCTTATTAATACAGCAGGAGCCATAGATCCCAATGAGGCTGAGGCATGCCACTCCGGTGGGTGCCTTCCTTAAAATTGGCCAGTCTCTGGCAGGGGCAGTGCTCGGCAGCTCTGCTGTGCCTGCAAAATAAAGCCAGTGTGAGAGGCAGGCAGGGGAAAACACTGGAGATCTCACCCTGGCTGTCACTGTGTGGAGAAGAATTAAGAGGTGGCCTAATGAGTACCAGCTGATTCAAGAACAGAAACAGGTGAAGGGAATTGTGAGCATGTGATCGTTGCCGGAAGGAAGATATAAGAGAGGCAATGGAGAGAGACAGAGGAGAGAGGTGTAATGGAGAGAGATGGGAGGGCTGCCCTCTTATGATAAAGGCTGTGCATGTATGCTGCAACATCACTGTATGTGAAATTATGGATTAAATTGTGAGATACCCAGGGCAGTCGCAATGAAACAGTGTCTCCCAAGAATCCTGAGCTCTAATTGTTATGAGGAAACATTGGAAAATGAGATGGGAAACTCTGAAAGTGAATGGGCTGCCTAGAGTCATTCAGATAGCATGATGGTGGAGCGTGGATAGTGAGATGTCCCCTCTGAATTTCAGATGGTCTTTCATGTTGTCTGCTTCATTGTGTATCAGTGTTTCCAGACTAGCCTGTGGCAGTCTCCCTGTGAACAGTGTATGGGGTTTGTTAGATACTGGTGGCTCTGGGTGTTTTCCTATACCAGGCCACAAGCTCCGTTTTGAAGGTCCTACTAGTCTCTTGCAACACTCTTGAACACATTAAGCGAAATGGGACCAAGGTCTTTGGCATGCTAAAACATTCTTAAAGCTATCCAATTATAAAGGATTCTCCTTTTTTTTTTGTTAAGATATATACAAATGTTTATACATATATGTTAATTTAAGGATACACTTTAAAGCTTTTTTTTCCCCAGAACTTGTGAAATGCAGATACCAGAGCAGGTTTAATGATGGGGAGAGCAAGACTATAAATGTGCGGAGACCAAAAGGAGAGAAAATTGAATGGGAGTGCATGCTTCATGCCTTGGAGGCAACAGGAAAAAGGGTTATATGGTACTAATGGAAAAGGCTTTCTTTTACGTTCAGGATACAAGCATTGTTGAAAGGCAAAATGGAATATGAGCCAAGGAGCCAAATGTAACAAGGAACTTTGCTGACATCTCTTACAACAATGTGAAAGGGGAATATGTTAGAAATACATTGTTTAGTAGAAACGATAAACTGCAGCAGAAGGATGCGAGATGAAATTGATGGAAACAAAAGTCATTCCAAAGTCTGCACAGAGAACATGCATAAATGGTCACCGAGCAGGTGATCTGGAAACTATTGAGTCTGGGACTTCTGGAATAACTAACTCAAACAAATGAATCTTATAAAAAAAACAAAGAAGTGGATGACATGGAAAGTGCACCAGGCAGAATGATGCATATTAAGAGATTCTCAGAAAGTTCAAAAGAGGCATAGAGTTACATTTGTTCTGCTGCTGTAGGATGTAGCTAGCTCAGAGGTCAGTCTCCAAGGTCAATTACTGTTTTATTCTCCTTCATTCCAAAGCAAAAACCCCAATACTTATAAAAGCAGCCAATATGAAGACATATATGAGAAACCAAAGGCTGTTTTACCTCGGTAAACTGGGGTTCATTGAAAACATGGTGTCATTTTGATAAAGTGAGGGAGCATCTCAGGGATAAAAGTTTTGATTTGTATTTTGTGCTCCTAGCCTGAAATTCAAGTGAAATGAAGCACAGCACATGCTTATCCACAAAGGCAACACTTAAAGTTCAGTCAGAACAAAAAACTAGCAGGATCCCAGAGCACAGCTGCTCAGAGAGCATCTAAGGAAATGCATTTTCATTCTCCTCATTTCAGTATCCTTTTTTTTTAAACCAGTCTTCATTTTTACATGCTGGGTACTTCCTAATTTTCCCTATTTCAGGCAACAAAAGGGATGAGATGCCTCAAGTAAAAGCAGTTTTCGTGGTTTTTTTTTTTGACTCACCTGCAAGAATAAGATCATTTTGTCAGGAAATTGAGTTCTTATAAGATTTTCTGTAGATGTCAGGAATTTATGTCATAAACAATGACAGTCATTCTCAGAGAACTGGAGACAAAACATCCCCCCACCCCCAAAACAAAAACTATTGTCACTTCAGCTGAATAAGTTGTCCTGTAACAGCTACAAATACTTAATAAAGCTTCCTCTGCTCTTGGGAGCATGGCAGAATTAAAGCAAGCCATGTCTATTTGTCACTTAGGCAGCCTGAAATCATTGCATACTGTAAAACAGCTTGCATCCTCCACCTCTCTCAGACCTTTCAGCAGCTCCTGCTATCTCCTTTGGCCCACCCATCCATAACCCAGACCCACCTGAACTCTAACCTTGTCTCCCTGACCTGATGTCCCATGCATTATTTCAGAATACTTAATGTCCCCTCTGCTGGGTTCCTTTGGCAGTGGTTGCTGCCTTGTGGCATCATTGTACTGGGGACAAATCCTCTGAAGTCTACTTCCAGTAGAAATCAGGTAGAGAGAGCAACGAGCTGGGTGTGGAGGCTTCATTTTTTTGGTAGTGATTACTTATATTCCTCTATTTCTATTGTTCCATTGAGAGACACATCCTGATATTTAACCATAAAGATCAGTTAACAAACAGCTCAAAAGCGCTTCATTTGGCCAAACAGTAAAATGGTGTTTGATGTCAGACTGCTTCTGTCCCATCCAGTAAATGCTTCCAGCACTTCAGAGTCCTTGCCTTGGGCTTTGCCTCCAGGACCTTCACCAAATGGTAGCAGAATCAAATAATTAAGCTAGACTAGCTTAAACATGAACTCATTTCAACTTCCTTGCCAGCCACAAAACCTTCAAAGGTCTGGGCTTCTTTGGGTGTTTGCATTGCAGGAGGCGTCTGTGCATGGAAGGAGCATGGAAAGACCTTCAGATGCTTTCATTTCACTTTTTAGCTGTATGTCAAAAGCTTATTCATATTTTGAATAAGAATGGGAGATAGTAGAGAACCTGCTGGGACTTTGCATTAAATATCAAGCAGCAATTGCCTACACATCAGCGTGCAGACCTATTCCTTGCCTTGCTGAGGAGTGATGTCTGGATCCTGCCACCATTGGAGGTTCTTTCTGCATTCATGGTTACAGTGCTTTTTGGACTCCTAAGCCTCTCATCTATCAGATCTTGCTATGCCTGTCCTAAAGAAGAAAAAATATTGGTCTGTGTATTGGAAGGTATTTAGATACTGTGTGGTTCATTCACTCAACCAGACCAAAAATCAGACTTGATATAGGGGACCTCACTTCACTGAGGTCGATGTAAGTGAATACTCCTTCAGGAAGGCTCCATTTATCCTCCAGTTTTATTATGTTAATTTTCTCTTCATTTTTTCCCCAAATTACTATATGAGACTTCTTCCAAGTATTTGAGAGGGAACGTTCGGTGCTCTGTGGAATTCCCACAGACAGAGACAAATGAACAGGCAGACATGGTGGAAAGGGATGAAAAACTTAAAGAAAGGGTTTTATAAGTACATAAACACATTGTTTACACTCTGAAGTTGCTTATTTCTATTTCTCCTGGTGTTTTAAAGCTGCTTCAGAAATACTGATGAAGTAAGACTTCTAGATAGTTAGGTAAGTATTATTAGCTTTTATTAGTAACATTATTACCTTTTAAAGATCACCAAAGTAAGTTTTTAAGACTTGCCTTAAACTGGTTTATGGTTTTAACTTTTGCACATGGTTATAACTCTCTGGCAACTAATTCATGGTAAACCTAAAAAACCATCACTTTCTGCCATGGAGATTTTACTTCCTTGAGGTTACTGTGCCAAGATACATTTGAGTGAAACCTTTTGGATAATGTAGTGAATAAAAGTAAACACTATAATTACTGGATATTATGGTTCACCAACTATCCAAATTAAATACAGATACTTTGCTACATCCTACTAGAGAGAGAATTGATTTGACAAAGGTATATTAAACCAATGTATCTCTGAATATGACAAGGAGCTGCAAAAAGAAATTCAATATTTTATGACAGCTAAACAATTTTAAGAGCTCCTGAAATGGCGATACTTTTACTTCTAAGCTTCATTACAAAGACTTCAAATCGCCTTGTAATTTTGAATTTGCATCAGCTTTTGGCAGTATAATGGCAGTTAAGACATTATCAGTGGCTCAACTTACGTGTTTGGATCAGAAAATAATGCAGTTTCCTGTGGAATTCTATTGTTCTTCAGCTAACACAAAAACAATGTTAATGCACCCTTGACCAGGAAACTAGAAACTTATATTGATGATAGGTGACAATACATCAGAAGACAGGTTTATAACCCTATGTGAAGCTAAAGCTTGACCAACTTGTGGGATTAGAATTATACAACATTTTTACTGTTGTCTTAGACTATCAGGAAAATGGCTGAGTTTGCCTGGATAGGTGGTTTAAAGAGCATTTTCCTTGCAGTTTGAAGGCAGAAGAAAATACCAACTCACCTAGAGGACTAAAAGGAGAACTCGCGTATGAACCTGTCAAAATCACTGGCAGAGATCCTTTCTTTTACTGAACACATTGGTTTGGGAGGTTGAAGAAGAGTCCACAGTGTGTGCTTGAGGACAGATTGGATATATTGCTGTAAACTATGGAGTCAGTGAATTTATTCACATAATAAAAGATCATTCAAATTAGAATGGATAAAAGAACTGGGCCTGGATTTCTTGATAATTTTATTCTTAAACTACATATTTTTAAATTCTACTTATCTCACTTTTAATTCTGGTCACAGAATGTTGGATTTTATTATATAATCGTAACTTTGAAATAACATGAAGTAAAGCACAGTTTTGAGCCTGAAATACCAGAGTACCAGGGTTGGAATAACTATGGTACAAGTTTGATGAGTCACTGAATCTGACTTTTCCTCTTCATTCCTTTATGTAGGATACACCTTCTATGCTCTCACCATTTAAAATCTCCAGGTCTCTAATGTGATCTAGGCTCACTTGATAGTGAATGGAGAGAAGAAAGACATTTCCAGAAGACAACTGATTCCACCTAGGTCCAAGATCTTACTCGATCTCTCCTGCTAGTGTGAAAACTTGGTCAGAGAGAGCACACAGACAACTGACTTGCCCTGGACCAGCTTAAACAGCTCAGGTTAAGTTATATGAATCCCATCATGAGCTACTAGCTTGTGCCATTCCTCTGGAAGTCCCCAATTACCAGATGAAATGCACTACTCAATTCACATAATTAAGTTTGATAAACCGTTTCTTAGAGAGGATCAGACGGAATAGTTTATGAGTACTAAAATAAGAAATGTAAGTGTTAATCTGGAGCCGCATGTATAAACATATTTCACAAGAGAATAGCATGGAGACCCTCATGAGGAACGTGATTTACTAACTGTTTTTGCTTAAAAGTAATTTACATTATTGCAGATATCACATCTACTATTTTCTCGTTTTGTCAGATGTATTCTATGAATCTGGTAGGTGCTCTATTTTTAGAGCTGATGTAGAACTTTTAAAATCCATTTGTTCTCATCTTACAAAAAGATTAGGATCAGACAACATCTTCTTAACAGCCCCCAAAATCTGTGCTTTCACCCAGATGTTAAGTTGGGTTGTGGAAAGAAATACAGGATGGTGGCTGGAGCCCATTATATGCACTAAAGTGTTAAGCAATAGAATATTGTTAATAAAATGTTAAAGAACCATTTAAGAAAAATTAGCAATCAAGTTGTAAAAATGCAACATTTTTAATTAATCCAAAAACTGAATGAAAATTTTTGTTGGTTTTGCTTCATTTAGACAGCATTATTAACATTTACATTTCAAGAGGTTACTACATCCTCTTCCTTCCCCATCTCCTTGTCAGACTCTGAGATTAAACACGTTAGCATACTCTATCTCTGGAAAGAAAAGGCAGCAGCTCTATTTTACAATAATTTCTTACTCTTGTTGAATTGCTTATTCAAAATACTGCAACTGCTTCCTAAATTTCATGTGTTAGCTGAGCCTTAGTGAGAAATAGGGGCAAATTCAATCAGAATTACAATTGTATAGCAGGTTTCCTTCATAAATTAAAACAAGGTCCCAGGTTTAAATACTTTCAAGTCTAAGGGTCCATCCTATTCCGGCAATAAGCATGTCAAGGCACCGACCTTGCATAATGGTCTCTTTTGGAAACACGGTTTCTTAGATACCTAAGCTCTGGTGATTTTCCAGCTGCAGAGGCACTTTAGTCACCAGACACTTCAGAAAATTGTACCTGTTGCCCTACATCAGGCACAAGAGGTTGTTTCTGTGTTGCAGCAGTATCCGCTATAAGTTAGGGTTGTATATGATCCATGTGATCCTCACCCATGCTGGAGAGTGGACAGCCTGTGCTGTGTGAGAGGGCATTAACAAGGCTGGATGAGATGCTTCTGAGGTTGGTTAGGAAGGCTGGATGCTACTTAAGGTCCGTGAGTGGGACCATGAGACTGATCATGGGGTCATATGGAAAATTCCAGGGAGGCAGTTCACACTCCTGTTGAAGGAAGAGCTGAGGTTGTTGTCAAGCACAGTGACACAGGAGCATTGCTCCACATCGCTCAGGCCCAACTCTACTGAAATGCAGGAAGGTAAGACAATTTCTACCAGCTGAGTCCACTGCAGGTTATCCTGTTACTGCAATGCTTGCTTTGAGGGAGACAACCTATGTTTCCCATGGGTGTTAGGGCAATCTGGCAAATGCAAAAAAACATTTCATGTTTTGAAGATGGACATTTCTAGCCCTGAAGTCAGACAATATCTCCTAACAGCACTGCACTATGAGAAGTGCAGCCTTGTTTTTCATTATTTTGGTGACATACATCAAAAACATTCTCCATACTCTCTCTGCTGATACTGCTAGGGATGAAGAACCATAGAAAACTATTCTTGAAAGTGATGTTTTACATGGAAACATTTCAGGTCATCAGAAACTAGGCATGGGGATTTTCTTGCCTCTGTAGCTAGCCTTATTACGTTATTAATATGATCAGATGCTATGCCTTTATTAGTAAATGGTGATGACCAATAGGAGAAGACTCATAGCATGAAACAGTCCGTGATGAGAACATGATATCCACACTACAGAGATTTGGGGAGTTTTACATTGTGGTAAACATAGTCTGAGCTCCTGGACTGAAGCCCGTTCATGATTGAGGCTGCTGAGGTGTGCTCCCAGAATACATTTTCCTGTTTAGCTCATCCAAATGGACTCCAGGTCTGCTGTCTGAAATTACTCTACAATGGCAATGAAAATGTGGTAAACAGGAGATATTTGGGAGATGCACACCTGTTCTGAACTAAAACACTAATGGAGATGCACCGCGAAGAAACCTACTGATTTGCTACTCAGTGGAAGTCCTGGGCTTATTTTGGAACCAACTAAATTAGAAGAAAGCAATGTGCTTTAGCTTGTATCAACATTTTCTTGGACTGTTACTTCTACATACAAACTTCTAAATCAAAATCATCTTGGGATGTAGCTATTTCTAATCAGTTGTATTATAGGTGAGTAACTTAAGCAATAAGCAGAATTTGGTTTAATTGGTCAAGAAAAATGTCTAAGTTTATGACACACAAGGACCCACTTCTGAAATGGCAAAGGTGTTTGCCAAGTAGAATTGAAACACATTTGAAAAACTGCAGTTTTATGCTGTACCACATACAACATGAACTAAATATTATCCTGACCTCAATTCCATTAAGCCAAATTCATTCTGCTACAAGGCTGCTGACTTCAGCTGACTTATTCTGAGGGTGAATTTAGGCTGATAACTTTGACAAAATACAATGGTATCTAGAGGACTGCCAAAGACATTTCTTTTTATTTCCAGAACTCAGGCTTAAAAATCCACTTACATTTCATTTGTGAATTTCTGGTAGAACAACATGTAACTCTTCAATATTATATTGAAGAAATAACAACATGCCCTGTGACTTACAGAACTGCAACTTAGTATAGGATCTTTATGATATCAAAGCCCACAGCAGAACTAAGGTGATTTACATATGCCCCAGAAATTTGAAGGTAAAAATATAACCAAGTTTTCAAAGTAATCTTTTTTATATGTATACTTTTCCTTTTGGTCCTATTTTCATTTCCGTGGACAGTTGTTTTTATAGCTCCTTGAGCTTCTGCTTCCAAACTACAAAACCACAATTTGCTTCAGATGATAGCTTACAATGTAACTCCTATTCAAACACTCAAATCTACAGTCCTTCCCCAAATAAACCTCTCCTAACACCCGTGGATATATAGAATGTCCACAGAATTCAGCACACCTCCCTCCAAGCTCTTTGAAACACCTTTCCATCATTAAATTTTGGGAGAAAAAAGGGATAAGAAAATAATGATAAAAACTGTTGGGCTTCGATATTTGTGAATATAACAAAAGCCTTTTGACAGCTGATAGGCCAAAATGTCTCCCATAAATGGTCATTTTCTTTGTACATGGGAATGCATCTTCTATAACAATAATATATGTTATTAAAGGTAGATTCTGCTGACAGTAGGTTATATACACTTATAAATGACAATAAACCCTGTTTAAGGACAATGGAGTCAAATTTCCTATGGGAAGATTTGGCACATTCCTGGACAGGAGAAGAATGGTGTGAAAAACAGTACTAACGGCAAGTAGATCTTTCTTCTCACTAGCCAAACTGTGAGTGAATCCCTTTATTTTGCATTGTGCTTTTCTACTATTTCCATCAAATCTGCACAGCCAATACTTTGATCCCTTCAGAAATGTGCTCCTGACAGCTGCAAGCAGATAGCAATAGAACTTATGTTATTGTCATTTGTTCTGGCAGTACATGAAGATATCATCATAAAACAGGATGACAGTTTGTTTACAGAAAAGCAAACTTGTGTTTGCATTTGATAGGCTGTATTAAGAAGGCTGAAAGCTGTTTTAATCTATCTAACATTCCTGGAGATAATGTCCACTTAATACAAGAGCAACCACCATTTTGCTTCTGGAGACAAATAAACACTGGAAAATGTTTCCAGGGATGTTTTCAATATATATCGTCATTAACATTGGTATTGTGCAGATTGAATTGAAGTCAGTCTATTAATGTTAGGTACGCTGATCTGTCATAGCACAAGAAGCAGTAAAGTGCAGAGAAAGAGCTATCATGCTCATCCTCAAGGGGATGTTATAGATTTATGCCAATTATACCAGGTAAGAATCTCTCTCACGATGTATGGGTGTTACGGAGATAAGAAAATGTTGCCCCTGGGCACAAAAGGTAGCATAGCTGTAGAAGTAATTTCCCTTTTCCTCCAGCTGCAAGATGACATTTGTTTCTGAAAGACTTTCAATACAGCAGAAAACCCGAGAATGCATCTTCTCTACTAATTTCAGATCAGACCAGATCAGTGCTTTTTTCTTTAAAAACCAAGCTGCTACCACCATTCCTCTCTTTTCCACACCACTTCTCATCCTTTACAGAATAAAAATAGGCCCACATGTAGTTCCAAACAAGTGGTCCAGGTTTGATTTACCCATTGTTATCAGTTTTACTGCATCTTTAGTGCATGGCTATCAGCTCTTATGGAATGGCTCTTGACTGATACAGTTGACAGACAATCAGGTGTGTGGTTGACCAGCTGAGAAAGGTTTTAAAATGGATGAGCCTGATGCTCATTTACACTGAAAATCTCTTGACCCTACTCTGGCCACAAAAATTGGCCTTTCACACTCACACCACCAAGGTGTTCAGTATGACTCTAAATAGCGTATGTGTATTGTTTATGTTTTCTCTAGGGTGAGCTTTGAGACAGCTGTCAGCCTGAATTCACCTCTACAGCTTTTCCTGGCTCTGATTTGTACATGAAATCTTATTAAGTCACAGCAAATATGTGCTGCAGGTACACTGTTGCATTGCTATTGAGCAGGAAATGGACCATAACTTACAGAAAATGCTGAAGATGTTTGTGTCATAAAATATAAGATTCATCCCTTTTATGACTTTTTATAGGTTGCAAAGTCTTTACATGCTAATTCAAGCATAATTGTTTCGCCCATATGAAAACTTTACAGCAAATTCAGAGAAGTGAATCAGTTCACCAAAGAGGAGGCATCCATGATCTTGACACCACCATTCTCAAAATGATAAAGATGCTTAATACAATTGCATTCACTGCTTTTATTTTTTATTATCAAGGTTACTTTTCTCATTGAAGACCTACAGATTTTCAAATGCCTGATTATAAATATTTCCTCAAACTAAAAAGCTACCCTCCCAGGCTCAATTTGATTTTTTCTCTTTTTTTTTTTTTTTTTTTTTATGAGGGAACAGAGGGCTCTTTGCCAATAATTTTAAAGCAATACCAAAACATAAAAATGAAAAGATATAAACGATATCTAATATTTCTGATGGGCACTCTCAAAACCACAAACCTGCATTAGTCTGCATTTTGCTGCATATTCCAGCTAAATCAATAAAAACTGTCATCTTTACTCAATTTTTTTTTATTATTTTTTTCCAGTGGGCAAAGCTCTGCACTTATTTTATGTGGAACTGTGATAAACAATAAAAATTGGGTAGAAACATTTCATATTTTGACCTGTGTTCAGATAACTTTCTGCCTATGTGCAATAAGAAAAGGGCAGCTTTCCATTTGTTTCAGTGGGTTGTGCTTTGTATCTGTGTGGCTCAGATACTCCTGGGTAATCTAGTACAATGTCATGGAGTTATTATGGGGGACATGAGAAGGGAGGTCACGATGAAATCACCCTGCTATGAGACTTGAATCAAGCCCAGAAGGGAAATGTTCTCCATTAACTAGCATATTTTGCAGTCAACAGTCTTGTGCAATGTAAGCATAAAATGGTTGCCCTTTCCATGTTTCGGTCCTGTTACAAGGATGTAAAAAGCTGCTCTCCTCCAAGGCTCAGAAGACTCACAGTGCAAGCATTTACATAAAAGACTCAGGAGGAAAATACTTGTTTGCCTGGTTATGAATTTCCACACTGGAAAAAAATGACTTGAAATAAAATAGGAAAATACAGTGAATGGGTATTATTTAAGCATATAGTTTTAGTGCATCTCATGCATAGTTAACTTCCATTCTTCTTTAATGTTTCATCCACAGGACACCAGGGTAGTGCTGGAGTAATTCTGCAGCCACACGTCACCTGCTGACAAGCTTATAACACCAATTTCTGGAGTCTGTAAGTCTCCAAAAGTCACACTGATAAGATACAGCTTCCGCTTTCTTTGCAGGCTCTGTTGCACTGTATAGGCTTACACATTAAAGGCTGAAGTCCATACAGACCTATGCTTATGTAGGCCAACTGTTTAAAAGCTTGGGAGGGAGCTATAAGCCCTTTAAGACCTCGGGGGGGAGCTGAGTGCCTGGTGCAGTGATCCGAAGCAGTTTTAACCAGAAGAAAGCGGGGTGTCTGGGATTTGAGGTAGGGAGAGGGAGTGATCTAGGGAATGGCTGCCTGTGCAGCTTTTCAGGCTGTTCAGGTGGCTCAAAATGTCATATTAAACCAAGCTGAGCAAGTCCCTGCTCTGCAGCCTGGCTGGGGAACTGGGCACTACACCCCCTTGTAGGGAGGCTCAGGCCATGGGGCTGGCGCAGAGCGACCGCTCCACACCTCTCCCTTCGGAAAACTGCATTTAAACATCCTGCGACTGAACTGGCCTTTCCTCGGGCGAAAGCTCCTCCTCCCTAGTGCACCTCTGCTGCAGCCGCCAGCCCGAGCTTTGGAGAGGGCTGCGTTCAACAAGTCCCTGGGCCAAAGTCCCCACTCCTCTCCAGGAGGAGACGGACCTGGCGCAGCCAAGGGCACACCAGGAAAACTCTACAGAAAGCAAAGCTAAAACATTTGTAAATAAACAAAGAAAAGGAAATATAGGACATTCATAGCAGATCCTGTGTCAGGTGTCCATCAAGTTTAAAGTGGGTTGGTCCTGCTAAATTCTGCATTGATTTTTACAGGCTCTGGATCTGGCCCATTGACTTCTGACTGGCTGCCATGGCATATAAACCTCCTGAAGTGACAAGAATGTAAAAAAGGAGCAAAAAGCTGTTAGTTTAATTGCTTTTGCTCATACCTTTAAGTACAAATATTTCCTCCAGGGTTACATCTAAATCTTTTAAAATAGTAAACTATTCCACACACTTACTTATTATTCTCTGCATGAAAAGTGATTTTAGTCTACTAGGAATGTGCTGTTTTATAATTCACTATTTCATAATCTTTAACAGGAAGAGAATGGAAAAGAAATTAACTCGTGTCAGTCATGTTGTTTTCTTCTAAGTCTTGTACCTACACTGAGAGAGAAAACAGATTAGTTGTTCCAGTACCTTGCATATTCTTTTTCATTTATTATCTTTCATTTTTCTTCTTTAAAATGTTGTGTCGATGAATGTGAAGGACGAATGCATTAAGCTGGGTGAGGCACAATTCATAAAGGCACTTAACGTAGAGAATTAGATTTTCTGCTGAACCATGTCCATGGCTTGTTGTCCTCAGTCCTCTCCAGAGATTGGCATATTTTTACCATGAGGTCTTGATCTGTACAAGCTGGAACTTTGCTTTAGCATGTGCAGGGTCACTGTGCTAATATCACAAGATTTTCTGGGAGGGGAAGCAAAAATACTCTATAGCAGATTAGATCTAAATGCATGGTTTTGCTTAGAGCTGTGACTGAAGAGCTGATTTTTTAGTGAGAGATGTCTCTCACTTCATTTTCATGGCCTTATCTTCTTTTTTTCATGTTTGTCTCTTAGGATTCTCAGGAGGCTGGCTTATTTGGTATAAAATACCTGGTAGACCCTGATATTGAGTGGACACACAGCAAGAAGAGGTGGGTGCAGCTGATCATCATAAGGGAGGCCAAAGACCAACTGTGTATTACCTTATTTTGGCTTACTAGGATTTGTAACCTTTTGCATAAGCACTATAAAACCCAGCCATGGCTCAAGAGTTAGGGGAGTTACTTAAAAATTCAGGGTCCTGGATTCAAACACATGCTCTGCAGTAGGTTGGTAGCATTATCTTAGGTGTAAGTTACTAACCTATACCTGTAGACCTAAAACTGCTAAAAACACAGAAGGAAATTTTGTTCAGATTCCATTTCACAAATGAAAAGAGAAATAATAGTTTCATGCCTCCTGCATGGGGATGTTGTAAGGCTAATTACATCAGATACACAGTCTGTAATTTCCACGAATGGAAATGGCAATGGGAGCTGTGTAAGATTTGGTCCTTACATCTGAGGAAATATTAACACTTTCAGGATGCATAAGCAAAGGTATAATTAAGTTTGTACCTTAATTAACCAGATAAAAGCTAATGATACCTTTGTGGTAATTAAGAGACTACCATTACCTTCTAAAGTGTGATAAAAGCTACAATCTTTGTCCTTGTCTGGCCGCTCTATTCTCAGCACAGTTCCCTGCTGGCTGCATGACCTAATTTTTTTCGCTCAAATTTCCATGCAAATCTTCTAGTCCATTTTCCTCTATATTTTGGTCTCTTGAGGTCCCCAGTTCTGTAACCCAGAGAAGGAATCCTGCTTTGCTGCAGTAATTCCACTGACAGCAGCTGAAATGCATGTGCATCAAATCCAGCCTTGATCTGTCCCTGTGCAGGCAGCGGCTGAGAACTAAACTGTCACCCCCTACCACTGCGTCGTTTAGGGGATGGTCTATCACATTTCCATTTTCCTCATTTATCCTCACTCTCCTCTCTTAACTTCTGCCTAAACCATAAAAACAGCAAACTGTTAAAGCAGATAGGGATGCTGTAGAGGTGAGAGTGATGGTGTTCTCCGATAATTATCACCTTTGGGAAATGCTGGGTCGTTTTGTTTTCCAAGAGCTCTGAAGTTTAGTGAGATTTGTCTGGAAAATGAACTGGGAAGTGAGAGAGGGTGTGTTTGAAACGAATGTGGTAGGGACATTTATGCAATGCTATCACATAAGAAAAAACTCAGAACTAGGCATGAAAAAGAAGGCAGAACACTACCACAGTCCAACAAATGAAGTTGGTCTGGCACAGCCGTTAATGTTTCTTGCAACAGGAGTGAAAGCTGACACTGTGTGCTGGCTCATGGCACACACAATATTTTCATTGTAAATCTTTGTTTTCATTCCTTCCATTTTTCTGAAACTTTCACTTTTAAAAGAGAATTTGTCCATGGTGGCTGTGTGCTAGAAGGATTTGAAAATGTTGTGGAAAAGCTTTCAAGTGCTTTTGAACTATGCCATCTTTTGGCAAGAGAGTAGCCATTCAAGAAAGCACAAGAAATAGGATAATATTTTAAAAGAAGATAACAAAGGGTAACCTCCAGCTGGAAGGCCACCAGCACCCCTGTGAGGGACGGGAGGGACAGCATCAGCTGAGAGGGAAGGGACAGACCTGGCGGGTTGAATTACCATTCCCTACTGCTTTTCCATAAGATGTCTTGGGAGAGCCATGTCTTTCTCTCAGTATAAAGCTGCTCAAAGACAGCTAATCCAGAGCCTCAGAGGTGATATAGGCATCGGCCTTTTCTAGGTTTCTCCTAGAACTGGCCTGCATTGCGAGAAATTTTCCAACATAAAATCATATGGCTCTTTGAAGGATGTCACCTCCTGAGCCATTTCTTAATGTCCTACAGCAGAAGGAGGGATTCAGCAGCCCGCATACTGGTTCTGAACAAGACAAAGAGACTAAAAGTTAGAGCAAGCAGTTTTAGAGCTATGACAGCCCCTTCTTCCCTTCCCAAGGGAATAGTGTGAATAGTCAAGAAATGAAGCCAATCTAGGCTTTTCTGTATATGCATACATCCTTTTATCTGGTGTGCTTCAAAGTTTACAGAAATCTTCAGCCTTCACTCGACAGTGCTCCTGTGAAACATCAAATGTATTTGCTTAACTTGGAGGAAGCTGGTAGCATAATATTCATCTGGTTTGTATTTAAAGGCTAGTTTAAACCTTCTGGAGGTACTTTCGTCTCACCATTTATTCATATGTGAATAGTGAATTTTAATAATTCATTTTGAGCTTCTTCTGCAAAAGTATTACTTCAGTTCAAATTCTGTCCTGTTAATTACGTTCTCATTCTGCACATCACGAAATTCTGGTTGATGGTAATTCTCTTGATCCATGTGAAAGTAATAAGAGTGCTCTACCAGAAAAGTTTTTAGATGTCAACACGTTGCTGGCCCAGGAGAGTCTGCATGTTGCAGATAATATTTTAACTTATGATAGTTCCTGGTTCGGAGCTAAAGTGCTGGGGGAAAATGCCCTTATTAAAATGCTAACTGCCTCCTCTGAAGTAATGATAACAGCATCAAATTTCAGAACCATTGGGGCAGCTAAAGCTAGAGAATTGATTGACTCTCTTGCAAAGTGGCTCTAATTCAACTAATTAGACGTTGAATGGGTGTTAAAGTTCAGCCTGAGTGATTCCTTGCTTTTTCAGCAACTGTACCTCTCTCATTTAAAGTTTCTGAAAGTTAAAATACACTGTAGTCATAGGTAAAAACATGAAATAGCTTTGTGTTTGAATACCTATTTGTAAAATACCGCACCTGGCTTTTCACAAGGAATATAAAGCCTGATCATGCCTGTTCTACACAGAAATCCCATGAAATAGGTGAATTTACCCAAACGACTTCCCAAAAGTTTCCAAGATACTAGGTAAGAGCTATATTCTGCATGATGGAAATAAGACCTTCAAATTGTGTGGTCCTAAGGATCTGTTAGCAAGCTTAATCACGGCCACAAAAATCTTGGAACGTGTGCCCCAGTGGATGCCCCCAACTCTGCCTCCCTCCCCAAATTCAAGACATGCAGTATTTAAGTCGGGCACCATTAGAGAACTCCACCAAGCCCTCTTTCCTGTAGGGAAGAGGCCCTAACACAAGGCAGTACAACGGTAGCTGTCTCTAGCTTTTTGCAGTGGTTCAGGTCAGGCAGAGCTCAGCCCTCGGGCTGCGGTCCCACGGGGATTTCTTTGGAGGAAATCCTTTCTCAAGAGGTCCCTCCCATGTTGCTTGTCCCCGCGCTGTACTGCCGCTTTGCTAGCAGAGATGTTGGAGGGCTATGGAAAAAAAAAACAGGCTCAGGGTACTGATCCAGCTGGAAATTAACCAATTTTCTCTTGCGAGGTTATTTTTCAACTGGGTCCGTTCCCCAGTTCAGGTAATTGAGTGGTGGCTGCATGAACTGCTGTGCTGGTGCCGTGGAAGGGGTAGTGTGGGGCTCCCTGGGCTCCCGCAGCTGGCAGAGGCAGGCTTGCCATGGACTGCCGCCGCTCCAGGCACCTAATGAGGCAGAACGTCGTCAGCCCTCCTTTTTTAATGGTTACTGAATTACACCTGGTACCAGAAGTAAAATGAACTATGAAAATAGCTTGAGCGAAAAAAACAGAACAACTAAAACACTCAGCAGAGCTTAAACTCCAGAAATGTGGTTTAATCAGAGCATATTCATATTGTATCTATGAGCAGTGGCTGCCAGTGGAGTGGAAAAAACTCGGAGGTGTCCTTACTCCCAACAGTGGCCAGCTCTAAGGACATAATGTTTTCAACTAACTCTGGAAGAACAGGTGAACTGTGAACCTGTAACACCGCAATCTGAGAAACACAGCAATGTCTGCAGAATGCATGTGTACTTAGAATATGTTATTAAGCAAAGTGCAAAATAAATGAAATCCTGGAAGACTTTAATTCTGCTGTCACAAGTAGAGCCGCAATCGCACTGTAATGGGGAGGAACAGCAATGAAACCTCCGAAAAAAGACAAGAGTGCTCCTTACATCTGAGGGGCAAAAAGCCACGGGCACAGGACTAGGAGCCCTGGAGTCTAGCCAGTAACATCTACTGAGCAAAAGGATGCCTCTCTCCAGACGGACACAGAGGGAGGGCAGACAGTGCCCCAAGCCCAGAGGTGTGACAGGGAACCCAAAACATCGCAGAGGGAGACGTGGGGGAGGAAGGCACACGGAGCACGGTGCTGGAGCCTGTGGAAAGCAGTGGGGGGAGCGGTACGTGCCAAGACATTAGGAGCACTTGGGAAGAGACACGTGAGTGAAGATGGAGGGCATTGCTTGGCACGTGTGTGCTCACCAGCAGAGTGTGCACAGTAGGCCTTGAAGGACAGCAGGAAAGCTCTTAGCTCAGAGAAATTCGTCCCCAGAGAAGCAGCTGGCCTGATTATTGGCTTGAAAAGAAGTGGAGCACTAACTATTTTAAGCCGGACAAAGGTGCATTAGCCAAGCAGCTGCTGGGAACAGTGAAAGTCACACTAAGAAAAAACAGAGGCACTTAAAGGTAAAAGGGTAAAGCTAAAAGTGGCAGGGGTTGTCGCCTGTCAATGGGTGTTTGAACCGTAAGTGTGAGTAAAGAGTACTGAAAAGTTTATAATGAGATCAAGCTAAAACTATGTCAGCCCCTGCTCTACTATAGACCATCTGACTGGAAAAGCAGGGGACCAAACCAAGTATGAAGAAGTCTTCTAGGAAAAAGCAAATTCAGCAGTGTCCAAAGTAGAGCTGAGAGTGCACAGAGACCCCAGTCACCCCTGTGGGGTGTATCACAGACAGTTTCCACAAGCTGAGGGTGTGGCCCATATTATCGCCTGTACATTTGGTGAGGATTGGGAGAAAGTGGAATGAAACAAATTAAGGATGACAATTTTGAGAAACAGAGAGTAGGTAGTCCTTGGAGCAGTTATACGTGTAATATTTTATAAAAAGGTGAAGTATCAGAACACCACAGAGAGGGTGTTTTAAGGCATTAACGTAATGCCACACAAAGTGCTCTAGAGCACACGCGGTATTATTTTGGACTTTTACTCTGATGAGCCATAGCAGAGTATTTAATATTTCTATTTTGGCTGACCAGTTGTAAGGAACTTGCTCTTGGCTAACAACCCTCACAGTGTCAGAATGCTTTTTATCTTAATTATATAAAATCCACCACACTGTCTACACAGTCTGTTTGCTTTCTCAAATATTCAGCCACATGTTTAGTTGCTCTTGATTCTTCTTTTAAGCTCAAATTAAGACCAGAAGCCAATTTTTCGATGCACTTCATTCATAAATATAAGTGATGAGCAAAAAAATGACAGAAGCATCAATGCAATATATCCTTTTCAAAACCTGGCTGCTGAACTTTTGTTCTCTGCCTTTTACCTGTTTGGATCATTGGCTCTGGATCATTGATTTGTGAGCCTCCCCTCCATGAATACATTTTAAAATATAAATAAAAAGTGACTGGGTAAAATTTGTACTGCTGAATTATATGAAAAAATAATATTGATTTTAATGGTACTCTGGTAAATACAAGCATGAAGATCTTTCTGTAAGAATATTTATATTGTTGATAATCATACTAAATTCATTTAGTCAGATTGGAAAACTTTCATTCAAATATTTTCAATTTCTAAGCTTAAAAAGAGTTAGTTGTGCTAAGAAGGGCTGAATCCGACAGCCTCCTGGCAGAGGTGAGGCTGCTGCAGCTCCATGCCCCAGGTGCAACCAGTAGCAAGACTGACCACATACTCCCAGGAGGCACAGCACTCGGATGCAGGTGTGTAACACATACATGTGTACACACAGATGAGCACAGGCAGACACACAGAGCACTCACATGAACACAAACAGCACCAATGCCCTCATCTTCCTCCCCTCTTTGGCAGTTCAGGATGATGCTCTGTTAGTGGAATAATATATATATTATATATATACATTGTGGGTATGCATCAGCAGCTGCTCGCTGGCTCTTAAGCTGTATTTCCCCTTGACAGTAATATCACTTTGGTGTCTTATAAGAAATATGAGGAGACATAAACATAAATATTTGGGATAGGATCTGACACTATATTAAAGAGGACTGGACAATAGCAGGGATAAGCATACCGATTATAATGAAATGGAGAAAAAACTAGGCACATGCTAAAGGCTACTTTTTAAAAAATGAGAAATGCTTTCCCTTGGCAAAAGATATCAGTCATTTACTGTAAACTCAAAGCTGACCGTTTTTCCCTCATATATTTGATGTCTTCATTACTATTATTACAGAAAATTCTCAATGTCAGCAGAAATAAATAATTACATGGTAGTTTCAGAAAGGAATAAATTCCACTGTGTTTTAAGCTTTCTGCCTGTGCCACCGTCTGCATGTCTAATTGGGGTCTCTGTCACACACCTATTCCAGTTTCGTGCCATGACAGATTGAGAAATCTGAAGGAAACAGTCAGACCCACAGCTGCAATTTAAAACACCAGTGTGTGCTTGGAAGCACTGGTTCATTGCCATTGTTCAGACATCAGGTCTCAGGCTCCCTGAAAAATGAAGTGGGCTTGAAAATATAATTTTTAAAATAATATCCTTAGGGTTCTCTCAGTTATGAACCGCTAAAACTGAGATAACCAAAGTTTTCTGTACAGCCATGAAGGCTGGATGAGGTCTGTCTCTCTCTTCTTATGTCCTCTTCTCTCCCTGCCTCCTGCATAGCATAACTGGGTTTCTTAGCTTTGCCTGTGGATGGGGAATCTGAGTGGAATAGCAACCACTATTCAAACAAGCCTGAACATGGCTAGTGTGAAATTGTTAGAGCCGATACCATGCAAAACAACGCTTCTGAGCAGCAGCAAAACAAAAGGTAATTGTGCAGTAAACAAGGTTTGTTTTTGTATGAGGCTGTGGGTTGGTACATTTGCCATTTTCCCTGACTGAAGTCCTCTGATCCTGGCTCTGCTGCCGGAAAGGCACATACATCCTTGTGGAGGGTCGTGTCTTCCCCAAAGTCGACACCATGCAAGGGTGGAACAAGAGCCAAGCCGAATAACCCTAGTAGGGAAGCACTAGTTCATACTACATCTCTGACAGGGATGCCCTACAGTGCTGTGCAAACGTACACGGGGCCATCATTCTTGCAGCATCACTTTTAAAATACACAAACTGTAGGAAAAGGTCTCATGTTTCTTGAAATGGGCCTCCTTTGCATTCCTCACTGGTGGCTGCATGGATGCAGACAGATGGCTTTCTCATCTGGAAGCACAAGGCACAACTAACCTTGTCCTCTCAAGTGTGGTATATCAGTGAAATTTTCCTGGTGAAAGCTTAGGACTTTGCTGAATAATTGATTTGCCTGAAATTTAATTTGCCTTTCATCCAGTTGTTTTTAATAGTCACCAGCAAAGGATGTTTGTACATGTTTTGGTTGCCTTCTCTGGAAAGACTTAATCTTGCTTTCCTTGCTGGCTGGCACAAAGTAAACATCTTACAGTGTCATTGCCCCAGGAATGACCACGAGGAAGAAAGCGTGTCTCCAAGAGGAGGTCACATCAAGGATAATCAACCCTTTGGAAGCAAACTGTTGCCTTTGCAGAATCCAAAGCCAACCCTGCTCTCATGCCCCAGGAGAGCTGTGCCACCGTGGCTGCCATACTTTCCTCCGTCCTCATCTCAGACAAATAAACAAAGGTGCAGCATTGGAAAGGGGCATTATTTTACCCTTTTCAGCTGAGTGTTGTGGACCTCACAGTCCTTCACGGGGGTAATGAAAAGGGTACCCCATCTCTCTTTTACACAGCTGCACAAAAGCATATTCTCACACGCTGTGTTAGAACTGAACACTTTTCTCACAGCCTATCCTTTTTTTTGAGATATTTCCCCCTTTTATTTCCACAAAACTCAAGTGAACCCCAAAGATAAGCATGGGTTTTTTTTGTCAAGCATTCCAGTTCCACTCTACTTTGAAAAGGCAAGGTACATTTGTTACTCATAACAGTGCAAAATCTGAGATGCACAGTACCAAAAGACAAGAAAATAGGGCTCTAAATCTGTATGCTAACTATGGGCATAAAAAAACCCAGAATGGACCAGAAATTACCGATTTAGCCATAAAATGAAACTGTATATCTAAAATTATTTATACATTTTAATTATTTCAGAACAAAATTGTGGGGACAAGTTTTATAGCTATTGGGCTCTATTGGAAAATTGGATAATGCATAAAAGAACAAGATAATGAATGCTGTTGCATACAGGAATGAGCAAAGCTATAATACTCAGGTAGCAATAGGGAAGATTATATTTATATTATAGATGAACATACTGTTCAGCAGTGTTACAAGCTGGCTGTAATGTCATCACAGAAAGGAACTTCACTACCAAACACCTTTCCATAAAAAACTCTTCATGATTATTTACTTAGACATAAAGGGACAACTTTATTTCTGGTGCAACTCTTGGAATTCTGTCTCATACCTAATCTCTAAACTTTCTGGTGACATAATGCAAGCATTTTGTCACATATCCTATCATGATGGAATATGTATTAGTAAATAAACATCTCTGATGGCCCTACACACAAACACCTACAAGCTTTGTTTAGTTGGAGATTCTTTTATCAAGACTGAAAACAACATTTCCTTGATTTGAACTGTCAGATCATCTTGGAAAAGAAAAAATGAGATACTTGTATCTTAAAGATGCAGTCTATAAACGCAAACAAATTACATGAAGACACTGATGAAACTGCAAAATCCGTAGTGTTCATGAACTGGTGATATTCTTGTGCCGATGTTAATGAGATATAAACACTTCGCAGAGTTCTGTTATTATTTGAATTTATGTGTTGACGTGGTTGCAAAATCACTTAAGATTTGTTTATCGCTCTTGATATATGTATTTATATTCATTACAGATTTCTTTGCATTGCAGCTGATTGCATAGAGAAAAAAATAAGAATGTAAAAGTATAGCAGGATGGCTAAGTAGGTGTTAACACAAAGGTGCTGAAAACACAGAGGATTGCTCTTTGTGTTTCAGGCATCAGTATGAATTCTGTGAATTTCTTTTTTTTTAGTTATGTGCAATGTTTTTTGTGTTTTGGCAGAAGAAAATATTCCTGATGCTGAGAACCAAGACTGATGCTGAGAAATCCAGGTTTTAAAGAAGGAAAAGCTGAAAACTGGTCTGTCAGATGGAGAAATGACTTCATGTATCAAAACCCAGCTGAGTAGCAGAGTTACTAATTAGCAGAAAGTTTAGCAAAATTAAATACTTTGCAATTGACTGCTTGGTACCAGCTTTCATGTGACAAGGCTGGCTTTTCAGCTCAAGGGAAACAGGAGGGAGAGGATATCAAAGAGGATGAGAACAAAGTATGAAAGAAAAAAAATCAGGTAATTAGCATAACCAAATGGGAACATACCAAATTACTTTCTGTCTGCTGAGATGTTGCCCCACAGTATTTTCAGTTTTTCTTGTAAACATTAAACAAGAACAACTGATTGTCTAGTTTTAATTTTTACATCACACTACATTAACCCAAGCAAAGTAGAAAAATGCTGTAATTAGGGTATGCGACTTTTCAGTCCATAAATATCCAGAAGGCAATGTGTAGTAGCAACTCCCAGGAGATTTTGGTTTTGGTCATGAATCTGATCCTATTCTAAACTTGTTATTAGAAGACAGTAATGCAGCTGTGAGTGGGACCAGTGATGCATAACTGCTTTGGTTTGATAGGCAAAGCCAGTGAAACATATGGTGCAACTGCAAACTTGTGTAAAAATTAAGCAGAGCAATGTTGTAAGGAATGAACACTGCTGGGACAGCAAAGCAGAAGGAGACAAAAAGAGAAGGCTTGAAGTAACACATTAGAGCAAATTCATCCGTATAGTAATTTTTTCTACAAATTTATATGGGACTCAATAACTTCTTTCCTTGGCTTTGACCTTGGAATCTCCATGGATGTTCAAAACAACTTCTAATGGTACATGATGGGGTTGACAGAAGAGCATTAGATCTGGTAGGCTTTATGCTAGAAGCCAGATTTTCATCTACATGAAGGCCATTTCACATCACAACAGATATAAAAAGGGAGGAGAAGACTTTTAAGAAAGTGATTACCTTTCTAAATCTTCACATTGATAGTCTCAATAACAATGCCCTGGAAGCTGATTATTATTGAGGGATTTCAGAGTGGAAATCATGAATATGGCATGGTAATTGGTCTTTGGGCTAACAGAATGGGTGGCACGAGAATAAATACAACACAACACAATACATATTTTTTGGATTTCCTCTCTGCAAATTTGCAGACAAGTAGTCCTCTAGGTACTTATTTTAGTCTTACAACATTGTTGTCACCTCAGAACACTGGGAAGTTTTGGATCATTCAGGCAATTAAAGTGCTGTATATTCTTTCCTTAAGCAAATTATATTTGTGGAAAGGACAGAATATAACTAATTGAATTTTAAAAGAATAATTGGCTTAAAAGACTTAATGATTTGAATGGCTTTGGAATTTATCCAAACAGAGCAAATAATTTTTATTTCGCTCATGTTAAGTAACAGTGCCATGCTATGATTAAAACCTATATCACAGCTCTGTTCAGAGATAAGTCATTTCTACATTTTTGGTGAGAAAATGAAAATGTTGGGTTCTGTGTTGGGTCAAGAAAAATGTCAGTGGGAATGCAGGGGAAAAAGGCTCTGTCCTTCTAAACTCTGAGATACTGAGGCAGAGTTTGCACCTTAGGACACCATAAAGTACAAATTCAAACCAGTATCCCTGAAATCTCCCTGCCGATTTTTTTAAAAAGTACATTGTTTCTAGCACCGTATTGGATTTCGGCTTGGCAAACTTTGAATAGACATTGTCTAAACACTTTTATCTGTTACTCGGTTTAAATAGCAACCTAAAATCACAACAGAAGAGGTTCTAGAAAGATGTTGTCTCTTTTTTCCCTATTTTGCTTTGTGAAAAATTATTAAAGCTAGTTGACATAGAATGATAGTCACATAAATGTGCTCATATTTTTATGTCACTTTTTTTATTAATGAAGAGAGTAACAGAACTTAACTGTTTTGAGCACCTGCCTAACTCTCATAACCAGTTTCCCTTTCATAAGTAATTTTGTAATGGCTGCGTTGTTTCAAAAGAATCAATTAAATTAATCATGTTTCTTAAACATGATGTGGTCCTTGTTCAGAGAGGATGATATTCATGTTTGTGACAAACTTTCATAGAGGATATGGGGAGAAAGTGCAATAGGCTCCAGCAGAAACTCCACAGAACGTCTACCAAAAGCCCAGCACTGGGCAGCTTTCTTGGTAAGAATTGGCTTTCTCCCTGCAATTTGGGAACTCCCTGTATTATCAATGCCTACATTTCACAGGGTGTTTGCACATGCTGCTCCTTCTCTCACCCCTCGTCACACACCTGTGTGGCTAAGTGGTACCCAGGGAAGAGCAGCATCACAGTCGCTGCCGAAGGAGACTTGCTTCAGGGCAGAGATAGCCAAGGTCCCTGCGCCAGAGTACAGCCCTGGGAGAGGAAAGACTTACAGTACAGAGGGGTCAGAAGGGATGGATGCTTTCAAGAAATTAAGATGCAGACCAGAAGCAGAAATGAGTTTCCTGCCTCCTCCAGATGTGAAAGCTCCTTGCAACACGGGGTTGTGGGGCAGGCAGCACTGGGACTGGAGGAACACTGCGAGTTAACTGGACAGCAGCAGCGATGCAAGGAGGACCAAGGAAGAAAAATAAAAACTGCCAAGCCCAAAACTTGGACAAAATAAAATTTCTTCAAGCAGTGTTTTGAGGCATACTGAGTCCCATGAAGGGAGAAATTAATCTAACAAACTGGTATCCTTAAATTCAGATTCTCCCATGGCTGCTTGTTGTCAGAGCAGCTGGTGCCTGCATGTCAAAGGGGGTGTTTTCTCAGCAGGAGCTGCTTAAATGTAAAAGAACTAAGCTTTCTCTGCAGTTTTAAACTTGTTAGTCAGTTATCAAGGATCTGGAATATCTGGGAGCTCAATCAATGAAGTAAAATAGATCATTTCCCGCTGTTCAGGAAAGATATTAGCCAGTACCTCTGAGCCAGATCCTAAATAGGTAGCAGAGCTGTTGTGAGGATTCTTGCCCTGCTGGCATTTACTGATTTATAGGGCAGTGGGTACTGTCCATCCTTCCTTTCCCCAAAAGCTCGCCCCTGGTTGGCCAAGTCTCAGATCCACTGGGTGGGACTCATACCTTTGACTCCTGCACCACGCTCCCCTGCTGCAACGCCAGGCTTTTGTACATTCACAACATCGTGGCACAGCCCCTCTCCAGTCCCAGGGAACTACGTATGGACACTGTCCATCTGGCCAGGGACCAGCTTCACCTAAGGCACACAGGTGCTAGGCCATAGAGAAAGATGGGCCGTGGCAGTGCACTGCACTGGGAATAGCTGTAATGCTCAGCTGCGCATCCGAGAGCGAGCTGTGAGGACACCTGAACAGAGAACAAAGACTGTCACTTCATAGCAAATAACATTTGACAGCTGCCTTTTTTCTGACATCATTTTTCTTTCTCAATATTTTCAAAACAATCTGTATTTACAGTGAAGACAGGGAGCATTTCAGTATCTTCTGGCATAGGACTTCCCATAGTTTCCTATTTCTTATCGCCTGAACAACCTGTTTGTCTGGGAGCTTTTAGGAGGTTTAGAAATCCTTCCCATGCACTTCACATTTGTGGAAAGGCCACACTGTGGGATTACCATATTGTGAACTACACTGCTTTCCATCCCAGGAGATGCTTTGCCTGGAAGATGGGCTGCAGCCCGAGGTGGAGCCTGCCAGTGCCTGTGTTAGCAGATGTGTGCACGCTCCTCATGCCTACCGCTATTCCTGCACCAACTCTTCATGCAAGTGGGCTATACCAACGTTGTTTCATCTTTGGCAGAAAACTGTCCCAAGCAGTATTGGCACAGATGCAAACAAATGGATTTCGGGGCTATTTTGTGAGCAGACCAGAAATGTTCCCCAGAGCGGCTGGCTCAGCTGGTGAGTGATTTTGGCATTGAGGGGCTCTCTGAAGCCCAGGGAACGTGAAGTTTTTCCTCAGGTACTACAACTGGGGCATGCTCAGGATGCCCAGTGGGGAACTTGTAGGACCAGACAATATGTACCATCAAGGAATTTGAAATGAACAACATTGTCAGAGATGCTGTTGCAGGGTAGTATAAAAATGGTCACTGTGAACCTTGCCTTGTGCTCTCTGTCATTGTATCTCAAGAACAATACAACTGAAACACAACCAAAAAGTTCAAGTCTTGTTACAGCAGCCACTCAAAGTTTCTGAGTATATTTTAACTACCACCTAAACCAAAGTCCTGAAGCAAACTGCAGGCTACTCTGCTCCTGGCCTTCTACACAGCATCTTGTGTTAGTTGATAATTGCCTCCCTAACACTTTTTAAATTAGTCCCAGCTGGCCTGGACTGTTGTCAAAGCTCCTGTTATCAGGAAGTAACTGTTGGTTTTGCAGATCCAGACATTTCCTGGATCAAAAGGAAGAAATGGAAACTGCTATTGCTCCTTTCAGGCAGATTAAGCCCATAGGAGATTGAGATATGGAAGGGGAGGAATAATTTTTCTGTACTCTGGGGAAGAAGTCTTTGTAACAACCGTACATTGGATAAATAACTGTTGATTTTCTCCAATTTCTGATAATTGTATGAATACAGTTTTTAAACACATTTAATTTTAAAGCAAAACCTTTGTTCTTGGGAGATTGGAAAGAAAGTGGAGAGAATAAAGAAAAACATAACATAAATAAAAACATTGTATTTAGCAATACACTTGAAGAAATAACAAGGGAGATAATTTTACCACTATCTTTCTTGATCACATCATGTCTCTGTTCCTGATTTCTGCAGTGCTTAGTTTCACTTTTAATACCCTGTCCAAAGTCTCCCTTCCTTACCTCTCACTCCACTTGCTGGACTGACCTTTGTCAGTTTGTGACACCAACAACTTCCACCATTTCTGAAATTTTCCAGCAAATGTGAGCACCTTTCTCTCATGCTGCCCAGCACCTGTGTGGATCTGCCTCTCTATCTCACCAGTCCTTCCGCTGCCACAACACACCAGTATGTGCTGGTGTGGCAAAGCCACTGTGGCTTATGCTGACAACTTTTATCTCATTGTTTATCTTCTTCCCTTTGAAGAAGACTTTCCCTTCTTCTTCACATAAAGAGGGCTGAAGTTCATATCCATAGGAATAAACTGCTGGAAGAGACCATTAACAGAAAAGAAAAGGTCATTGATTCTTCCAGTACAGGTAAAGGTGTCAAGGAAAAATTGCAGGTGCAGGAGAGGGATAGCCTGAAGAACTGAAGGGACAGTAGTGCCATAGCCTGAAAAATGGGGAGTGCAGACAGCAAACATGACACTTTTGATTCACTGCCAAGTAATTAAACATAGGTATGGCCTGTCTTTAAAAAGTTTTCTATCTTTAATACATTTAAAGTGAAATAACACATCTAAATGACTAAGCTTTGGTTCATCTTTACTATAACATCTCAAGGCTTCTGGTGTGATCTTGGAAAAGTTCACCTGTAGCTCAGTTTCAAATCTTAATGGTGTTTATTTGCGATAAATAGAGGATACCAGAGTACTCCTGTGTTTTAATAATGAGAACCATGAGAGTAGCCTGGACGGATCTTGACTGGACAAGGCCCTCTCATCCACACATGGCCCAAAGACCCTGTGCAAGCTGGTCTAACAAGTTGGAGCTAACTTGGAAGTTGGCCCAGGTGACCTCTTTGGGTCTCTCCCAACCCAAATTATTCTGTAATCCCGTGGCATGTAGAAGAAATCTAGACCAGAAGGTCATGAAATAGAGATACTTAGAGCACCCCAACTTCTGCTACTGATATTTTGGGCTTCACACATAGTAATGCTTCAGTTCCACTGAAGTCAATGGCAGTATTTTTAAAGTAACACCAGGCATGTAGACAGTAACGAAAACACGTCTATTCCTTCTAATTAGACAGAATTCAGGGGGATTAATTGCAGCAAATGCTCAAATATCTTTTTTGTAGTAGTGATTCACTACAAGTAAAAGATACAGAGATGGAGAAACGCAGCAGTGCTCAGACGTTATTATATTTTCATGTTTCTATTAAAAAATTGTTTGCATGCGTTTAATCAAGAAGAATCCAGTGAATTTACAAGCTCATGCAGAGACTTGCTGCACAAAATTAAAATCTTCTTTAATAAGTAAGGCTTCTGGGGACTGCAAGAGAGAGATACCTGCAAATTTATATGTACATAAATTTAAAATGTTCCTAATATCTCTATCTATCTATCTATCTATGCAAACACATATATTTGCACACAGAGAGAGAAAGCAGATATATAGGGAGAATGAAAATACATAAAAAATCCAATGTGTGCCAGTAATTACTCCCCAATACTTCCAGTACTTGCCTTTTAAGTAATTCTGTCAAGCACTTGCTAACATCTAGTTATCGTGAATACATCAGACTAGAAGATATTCAGTATAATCATAATTGAAAGAATCTACTGAATACTACAATCTGGGCAGGAGTGTTTATAATTTAGGTTGGAAATTTCCAAGAAGCCTTTAAGTGATTTCTGAACACAAATAAATGGACCAAATTATTGGTCCATTTTAAATGGTCTTTTAAAAATTCCACCTGAGTTCTTTCACGATTTATTGATTCTAAGCATGCTGATTTTAGGTTTATCAATTTAACTGAAAATGTTATATTTACAAGAAGGATATAATCATGTGTGAACTTTCCAGATGATTTTAGACTGATGTAGCTCTTCTAATCAGTCTGTTTTCTGCTGAGGAGATAGTGTAATTAGTTTGTCCCTCTCAACTGCTTTCACAACATCCCACAGGATATATGGGCTAATTTCTTCTGTGTTGCTATAGAAAAACTATTATCTTACAATATCTCCAGCTGAGATATTATGCCACAAATCCTTTTCAGAAGCTGAATTTCACAAGCATTCCCAGAGAGCTGCAGATAAAGAGAGCCATATTTGTAGGCATTAGCAAGAAGGAAATGAAACAGCAGATACACACTACAGTAGGAACTCATGTAAAATTAGTCATCAGTACATGTCCCCCTGGAAAAAGACTGATTGAATGTGGGTTTCCAGAAAATGAGTGTAGAAAAAGAATTAACAGGTATAATAGAATATGCTTTTCATGCACAGAGCACAAAATTCATGGATAAATCGCTTAACAGCAATTTATGCTTTATTTCGTCAATTTAAGAGGAGGAGAGATAGGGGACAGACAAACAAAATGCCACCTATTTTAAGATTTAAAAGCAGAGCAAAAAAACCCACATGTAAAAGTTCCTTTTCTGAAGTTTGTGATAGCTTTGTGGAAGAGTTTCTTTGGAAAAACCCATGGAGTCACGGAATTCTTATCTTCATAGAAATATTATTGCAGATAAGCAACACAGTTTGGGCAGGCAGCCTAAGTTAGCCACCCTGGAGAACAGAAAATTACACGCCGGAAGGCTAGAGTGGGTATGGGTTTCAGACAATGGAGAACTGTCTGAAAAAAGGATTGTCTAAAATCTGAGAACTATTTTCATAATGATACAAACATTGAAACTAGGGTAACGCTGAAAAGAATTACCTCATTCAAATGCAGAATATAAAATACACTCTACTGGTATTTCTGACCCCTTTTATTTATGCCTTGCACATGTTCCTGGAAGGAAATTTTTTTCTTGTGAACTTTCCTGTGAAGGGATAGCAATGTACACACTCTGGAAAAAAAATATTTTTTGCATGCAGATTCCCTCTGAGAATGTTCACACAACTATCTTCAAAGCTCTTTGTGGTCCTGGGCCCATCCACACAGAGATGAAAACAATACTGTATGACTATGGCGATAGATAACACAACATGAAGAACGGAGAAGTTACAAAGGAGAAACACTGCGAGCAATAAGTGGAGTGAAGGGTTTGCAAGTGTCTCATAGTTTGAAACAGGTTTCCAAAGAGTCTTCATTCAAACATTCCAAATAACAAACACATTTCTAAAAATCAGGCTATAAGATGAGTGTCATGGGTATACATTTAGCAATGCTGCAAATCCTTTTTTTTGCCCTAATGATGGGGAATCATAGGTGGGTCCCTCCCCTTTGATGTGGTTACTCTGCACCAGTCTGAGGCCATATGCACACTGCAAAGTCCCCCAGCTGACCGTCCCCCAGCTGAAAAAACAATAGCACACACCCTTTTCAAACCATCAAAATAAAAATGGCCTAAAATCAAGGTGGGTGAGCAGGGGACACATATGAGCACCACAGATCTATGACAATGTGCTTCATAGATAACCCTCAGGAGTAGCCACTGCACATGTAAGAGCTGCTGACAGGCTCCCAGGGGCTGAAATTGTCCTGCAAAGGTGGGGAAGAGCGTGGGTGAGCACAGCCTGTGCAAGGGGATGCGTTTGTTTGTGGCCCAAGCCCAGGGCTCCAGCCCCCTGCCACCACAGCCCTGGCAGACAGCAGCACGGGGAAGCTCCTTAGCTTCCTGCTTGCAGCCACGGGTCAAGGCTTTCCCTCGGAAAAGTATTTAAACAAAGTGTGTCCTGGCAGATATCCCAGAAGTGTGCCCAATACCTGTAAAGCAGCAGGAAGTATTTAAAAGACGTGTAGATGAGGCACTTAGGGACATGATTTAGTGGGCATGGTGGTGTTGAGTTAATGGCTGGACTCAATGATCTTAGAGGTCTTTTCCAACCTTAATGATTCTATGATTTTATGATCCTATACATTCCTGAGCAGGGGACTCTGTGTATGTGTGTGTTTGTATTTATGTATATGTGTGTATATATTTATATACACACACAAATACTTTATACATTTTGTAGTTAACTCACTTCCTAATAGGGAGAAAATACACTGAAATAAAAAGAGTTTCTCCACTTTTTCTAAGCATAACCTTCCCTTTCCCTCATGGGCTGTAAAATCTCAGAGACTAAACTTAGCTCCGGCATACCGCCCATCCAGACATCAGGCCTGCATAATTTTGGGTAAGCACCTACCACACCTGGGAAAAAGTTCAAAATGTGTCCTTGCAGGCTGTCCTTCATAATTTTTTTTTTTGTTTGTTTAGTGTAATATATTATGATGCTGCAGCTGTGCAAAGCTGCCCTGGGATCCAGAACATCAGGACAATCCCAGGAGAGATGACTTAGGGGGCAGGAAGTGGAAATGTGATCAAAGGTTCAGTCATTTTATCATACAGCTGCTCAATTCAGTGCATGGATATCACCACCAGTTATGTGCTGTCTTGAATTTTAATGGTGTCCTTCAATCTCCTGGACAAACAGGAAATACTGAAAGCAACAGGCAGAAGAGAAAATTTTTCATAAAGAAATGGTGGTTCTTCTCCACTGTGGTGGGAGCTCATTTGTTTCCCACCTTGGTGTTTGGGCGGCTTTTGTCCAGAGACAACGCAAATTAAAGGGCAGGAGATGGGCTTGCTGCTAGTGACATCCAGGGGGGATCTCAGTCACTTCAGCAGACCTGTTGTGCTCTACCTGCTGATGTCAACAGGATCTCTGCAGTCTGGGTGAGGAGAATGTGGCCTCATGTTTATCATAACCCGATAAAGGCAAGAAGATGAGAGGTGAAAACTGAAATGTTTAGCTACATTTCTGTGGCTTTTGGTCTTCTCAAACGGGCTCAATATAAAATATTGCCCCAGCAAGAAAAATCTACAATATCTAAGTAAATATTTATTAAATGACCAAAATGCTGTGAATTTAAGTTCTAAACTGTATTTCAGTTTAGCTTTCTCCTGGGTGAACTGACAGCAAGACAAGTCTTTCTAAAATGGTATTTGTTGTGTACTAAGATTTCTAGCCTGAGAGCTAAATACTTTTTTTTTTTCAATGCAGAGCTACTGCAAAATGACTAAAACCAAGAAGAAATTTAAAGGCATTCACTCTCTGTTTGATATACCTCAATATGATCCAGAATAATGTGACAAGCTTTATTGCATTTCCTACATTGCTATCAAGACACAGATCTGGATTGTGTGATCCTCTGCTGAACACCTCTGTTGCGCTGAGAGGTTCAGAGATATTCCTTTCCCACTGTACACCCTATTGAGGATTGTCTTGGAGAAATACTCTGAGTAAATACACACACAGAAATCAAGAAGAGTTGGGGGATTAGCACCGAGTAGGTTTAGCAACTGACTGGAAGCTCTTGGGGAGCATGGCTACACCGTTCAGAGGTCTGTGGAGGAACTTCTAATCTACACCAAGGAATTCGGGACGCATTTATGCAGCCAAAACACAGTGCTTTTGGAAATTATATCTGACATGCAGAAGGTCCAGAGTTCTGCTTACTTAGGGTTAAACCAATAGCGCACCCTACATCCAAATGAAGGTGTACATGAGTGTGTATGTGTGCGAGTAAAGGGGCTCAGCAACATCAGTGAAGCTTTGCTGAAATCAAAGGAGATGTTGATTTGCTCCAGGTAAAAACCTTTTCTATGTTCTCTACTTTGAAGACAAAATTTACAGAAATGTTTTCCAAAGATTGTATTGTCTTGCTGTATTGTCAATAGTTTGACTGAGATGGATACTGGCAATATTACAAAACATATTTAAACATTTAGTCTATATATGTGCAAAGCCAGTCTTCACTGTCTAGCTCACTGCTGCCCACCTAAAGAGGGTCCAGATTTATGGATGGATTTATGGATGGAGATGTCATCTTATGCACGGAGATGACAGATTGCAAGTGCCATCATCAAGAACAGATTTTGTGCCTAAGTTTATATCGTAAGAAAATCAAGTCTAAAAATGCTTGATCACTAATTCAGCTGAAAATGTGCCAGTGCAGAAGGGAGGGATTTTTCCTCCTTTTATGTGGAAATCCTCAAGTGAAAGAATGCAAAGGATGTAATAGCCAAGGAACAAAGAAAAGGATAAGAAAAAACATTTTAATAGTAGAATAAACTCTTATCTGAACCTGCTGACATAATTACAGGTCATCTCCACAATTCATAAAGAGTGGCAAAAATTCAAGTTTGGGAGTCTTGAAGCTTCACAGAAATGCCAAATTTTCACACACTGAAATCAGCCAGCAGACAATTTCAAATATTTCCCAGCTGAAAAAGCTTTTTAGAAAACTCTGCTTATTTTGTTTGTTAACAGAGATAATCAAACAGAATTTCAGGCCTTGTTGTTGTGCCAGGCTACAGTTCACGAGCATAAAGAATTAAGCCATTCTTGCTGGAGAAGAAGTAAACTAATGAGCTCTTAATAAATAGTTTAACAAGCAGCGTCAAAAAATTGTACGCTCACAGTAAACGACACGACAGTGACTTATGCTGGATTCCTCTTTGAAAATCAAGTTCTAGCAAGTTCTAGGGATTGCAAAGGAATGGACATAAAATAATACACAGTGGGCAGCCAGAGAGTGAGGCAGGGGCTCAGCTATACTCCATCTCCTTTGAAATATTAAAATAGGCCTTCTGCAGGGTGTATATACGATGTACGGGGCTAGCTGTGCAGGTGCCTGTGCCTGTCCTGGCCTGATGGTGTGTGTTGGTGTTGCAGAGCTGAGGAAGCCATGAGGGTGCTGCTGCTGCAACTGGATGTGTCCCAGGGTCACAACGATTTTGGTGCTGTTGATGTCTGGCCCCTGCTGTGCTCCCAGGCACTGACTGCATGTTGGAAGCTTCATCGACTCGAGGCAGGTTTGGGCAGAGAAAAGGGGGTGGTGGAGGCACATAAACGTGACTGCAAAAGCTGCTGCTCTTTCTCCACATCCAGTGAAGTTTTCCTTCTTTGCTGTCACCTGTACCTTAAAAGAGCTCTGTGTTTCTCCTTCATGTGATAATTAACAGAAACACTCAGATTGGATCTAGCACTCTTCGTGGTGGTGCTCCCATGGGGAATGCTGCAAGAGGCAGTCAGTTTTGTTTAACATCTTTATAAATAATACGGAACATTCACAGACAGCTCAGGCTGGTGTCACAGTTTTCATTACCATTCAGTGTTTGGTCCCTTGGCCAGTTCATAATCAATTTGCTAGCACTTGTGGTCAACACACACAATACTTTCCTGCACACTGTTGACAGAAAACAGGAATTTAAGAGAGGAAAGATGGTGATGCTTAATTCAAAGCAGGAAACCAAAGAAGATATTATAAACAGCAACAAAACTGTCACCATCAGCTTAGCAGGGCAGCATGTATTTGGTCTAAAGTACTTCACAGAGTGTGACAAGGATTTATTTCAAATGCATTATCAAGGGCAAAGCAGGCACCAGTCTAGGTAGATATTGCTTTTGGAAATGTGTCGGCAACACACAAGCAACAAATTTTCTGACAAAGTACAAAGCATATCCTGTGCATGCATAGGAGGTCCCAGTTTCGTTTTTCATTTGTGTCCAAAACAATTTAAATAAATCTTCCATAGAATATTTCATGAGATAGCATAGCAAATGTTTTGCCAAAATTGATCTAAACTCTGTGCAGGTATCTTTCTCCTCCACATTGCATTTCTATCCAGAAAAGCAATGAAATTAGTTTATTATGCTTTCTTTTTAAAAAAGCAGTTATTTTTATGCTGATTTACACCCACTCAAATTATATCCTCTTTATTGAGGCTGCAGATGTTGCAACTTAACTAAGGACGTAGCTGATGCCATTTGTATTCAGACTTTCATTAGTCAAGTTGCTCATAGGTTTCTTCCTCTTCATACTTTTACACGTTATTTCATTACTGATTGCAATCAAATTAACCAGATGGCAACTGCCAAGTTCACATTTGTTACTTACTGCGGATCACAAAACCCAAATACGCTCACTGTAATATTTGTTGAGTTATTAATTTCTGCAGTAAAGCTTATGCTAAAGGCAGGATTATTGCTTATTATTAAACTGTTTACTGAATAGAAAAAAAAAACCCAGTCCTTTGAAGATGCCCAAAGGCTCAGGTTTTCACTAAATTTTATAATGAAGCCTCACTGTTCTGTTCAGCACTAATAAGGTATGTCATTGTTGAGGATGAAGGTGTGCTGAGTGAACTTTTGTGAGGGGCATGTTGGACCCCATGCAAGTCAATGGATGGCCTACCTTTTGGGAAGTAGCTCTGGGATAGGAAAGAAGTTCTTGGCTATTTCAAAAAACAAGAATGTAATTCTCAGTGTAGTTGACATTGATTTAAATGGGATTAGAGTTCCACTCCAGGTCATGCTTGAGCTGGAAAAATGGCAAAAGGATTGTATTTTTTAAATTGTTTTTGCTCCTTTCCATTCTTGTTGAAAACACTGTGTTTTCTTGCAATTCTCTGTAATCATCAAAAAGCAAAGGCGTTACAAAAATTTTCAAAGGTCATATTTTTATTCACATTTCAGAAAGCATGTTTATTTTAAGGGTTTGTCTGTATTCTTTAGATTTTCATGAAACGTGAGATAACTTTTTCCCTTTCCTTTTCTTTTTGGCAAAGGCAAAATGGGAAAAGGAAAAAAAGAAAAAGAGAAAAACTAAACTGAAGCTAAAATGTTGACAAATATTTTTGATAGAATGTATTAAAATTGCAAAAATATTGAAGTACACAACAAAAAAATTTCCAGTGAATAATAATGATCATGAAATCTACTATTTCCAGCCAGAGAGTTGTGTCAAATTAGAAGAGAAGATTCCTTCTTCTCATGAAAATTTCAAAATTTTAAACGTATTTCCATCTCTTGTCAGGCTGAAAAATAAAGAAAAATACCCAGAAAAATCTCATGTAAACAACACTGACATGTAATTTTACACATGGCAAGTTTTCTGCCTATAACATACAAGGTCATGAGATATTTGAAAGGCTACATACATAGATGGATGCACACATTTTAATTTTGCTGAAGGATAATCATGCTTTTTTTGGCAAAACTAAAATTTTCCTTGGGAAAATTTCATGTTTGCGAGAAATCCATTTTTCCATTGGAAAATCATTCTTATGGAAAGTTCTTAAATGACACTGATTGCTTGTTTTCTGACAATAAGTTTGATTTAAAGTATTATTATTACAAAGTTTCCTGCTATGCTTATTAGCTGTAACAACTTCATATAGAGTTTGACATTTGTTTAATTTTTATTCTTCTTAGCTTCAATTAAAGGAAAAGCTGAAGAAGCCAACTGAAATAATAAAAAAAAATCACTTTGAGAGTCACAGTTTGATTTTTCCTTCTGACATTACACAAATTAGCTTATTCTTATGTAGCACAAAAGATCTTGAATCTCGTAAGCTCACTGCAGCTCAACCATGTTGTATATATTCACTTTCCACCAGTAATTTACGTCTGTCTTTCTCATAGCAATTTTAATTTTTGCTTTGAAGAACAACATACCGATGGACTTTTAGGCAGTCTTTATATCCAGAAAATCTCTATGTCCAGCAGATCTGGATCTGTACTGTGGTCCTCAGCCCAGACTCCTGATGCCTAAGTGGGTGCTGAAGAAGGGCTGGGAGCTTCATCTGCGGCAGCACTTGGCTGCCCTAATATCAGCAACATTTATTTGACTGAGATAAAATCAGCAAATAAATGAGAGGGCATTTTCATGCTGAGGGTAAGCTCCCTGGCTATTATAAGCAAGTGTAGATCTGGTGAATCAAAACGGCAATCTGCAGAGCTGGAATGAGATTTTTGAGCACACTGAAGGTCCTCATTTCTGATAGCCACTTCCCTTCCCAGTTTCTCCCAGCTGCTTGTGCTGTTGATGTGCAATTCTTCTCCCCAAGGGCAGCAGCTGTCCATAGCTCTTTCCAATTCAGCGACCTCACGGCACCCGCCATGCTGCCAGCCTGCAGGGAAGAACAGCTGCGGAGCCATGAGACGTTGGACTCACAGGCAGAGATTTTTGTCTCCCAAATACTGCAGAGATGCCATATGCAAAATTTTGTATAATCAGGATTTGCACATATAAACAAGATTTGGATAAAAATAAATATTTAGCAGGGATTTAGCTAACTGGGTAATCTGCTAGAAACTAAAGCTACACAATAATAAAAACTGAATGGTGCAGATATATTGCCAATAACTATACATGCAAAAGTTAGACCATCATGTTTTTTCCAGTCATTGATATTCAAATATTCTGAATTGGATTTTCACAAAGCATCCTGTGTCTGAAACAAATGTCTGGTTCATGTAAAGCTTAATGAAGGCCAGAGCAAAACAAACAGGAAATAAACTCCCTGTTTTCTTGTCACAGCCTACAAAATCACCCTCTATTTCCATTGTCTATTAGTGAATATATAGACCTTAAAGATTTCACTGTCTCGCAACATGCTATAGTATGCAAAGAGCTAACCATAAGAGCCTTTCTGAAACTATGTTTACAAAGAATTTATTTATTGAAAGATAATCCTTTAGATTTATTTGTTATTGGAATATATGTAAGCTAAAACCAAAATCTTTCAGATAAAAATATTTTCATTTGCACAGCAAGTGGTAATTTGTATTAAACACAAACAAGCAACATTAGTTAGAGATTTTATAACATTATTTGAAAGTACGCATATTTTCTATGCTTCCAGAATAAAATTAAAAATACTATAGCAGGCCCTTTGGGATGGTAATGTATTTTATTAATACATTTTATTGAGGCCATCTTTTGTATGTGAATTCATCCATGAAAATTTTCATTAAGATATTTAATTCTCTTTCTATTAGATATTAATGTTTTCCCATGGTTGCATCTTTACGGAAATACTATATCAGGCAAACAGTAACTGAACAAAACAACCAAATTTGGTTTTTTAACTACTCATTTTGGAGAAATGCAGTTGAAAGTTTTTGTCAAAAAGAATATCATTATCTCAGTGGGTAAGTTTTACAATATGGCCTTACTCTCTGAAATGCAGATTCAGTGAGACTACTTACTTTCATAAATGTAATTATGTATCTTACAGGACTGAAGCCCAATCCAGTTCAAATTGCAGAGTAAATCAGTTAATATTTCTGTCATGTGAGCCATTGTATTATCATTTGTAAAAAAATAATACACTATTGTTTCTTGAAGTTTAGATAATATGTATTCAAAAATATCTGTATTTTTGGAAACTTTACTATATGTATGTGATAAAATGTGTAATGCAGTAAAATTTATTCAAAAAGCATCAAAGCTTAATAGGTTCAGAAAAAATGGTGTATGATTTTTTTTTCATCCTAATAAAAAAAATGGAAATTAGAGGTAACAGTTTTATAGAAAACAACTACCTGAAATGCTCTAAATAACATTAATCTGAATAATTCTCCCTGTGCTCAACAGACCATTCTAAATATATCCATGTTTCTCCTGTTGCAAACTAGCAATGGATTTTAAATATGTTTTTAAATATGGCTTTTCTCAGAAGATGAAAATACACATAAAATTTTTACATTTTCTTCAGTTTGATGCATAGCAATAATGAGAATAATTGAGAATTTCAGATTCTTTGAAGGCAAAGCTCATATTCTCTTCTTAGCTTGCAGACAAGCTTCCCCTTTCAGTATATTTTTCTTTTATTCTAAAAGCTTAATTTCAAGAATGTAATCTAAGGCATTTATAGAGACAAAGGATCTGGATGATGTTTTTGCAAATTCTATGGCATATTTCAAGTAGGATAATGAACTAGGTAATCTTCATAATTAATATTATACTACTCATATTTATTAGTGTAATACCTAAGGATAGAGCCTGTCTTAGGCGTTGCCCTTAACGACTTATGGTCTGCTTAGACAGGATAGGTACAGAAATGGGACAAGCAGGCAGAACAGCGCAATTGCAGAAAACCTGTTAGCCCAGTATTTTACAGCGGGGACTAACCATGGGAGGGTGAGAAAGACGGAAACAAGTCATTCTGCAAGCAGCAGACCAAATGAGCAAGCTTCCTCTGGCTTTATGACTTTTTACAGGGACACAATAGTCCCTCAGTTCTCCTCCCCTCCTTTTGCTTAGCCTGCAGGACTACCAAAAGCCAGTGGGGGCGGTGGGCCAGGGCGGGCTGGAAGGTGAGTAGGCAGCTGCCTTTTTCCAACCTTTGTAACCAAGGCAACAGGGGTGTCTTCCAGTAGTAGGTGGGTACTGAGGAGAGAGGTGGCCTTGGCATGGGAGGTTTCCCTTCAGAAACAATTCTGGCATCAGGGCATCTGAATTAATAATCACTTCAAGGATAAAAGAAGAATGTGGACAACATTAGGACAAAAGACATGAAGCACTTCTCAAAGAAGCATTTCTGTGAAGGGATAGTTTTGAGACTGTGCCTATGCAGTTGTGCTATGGTTACCCTCCTAAATGCATTGCTAAATATCCTTCCTAAGAGAGCAGGGCTGTGTGAGCCCTTCTTTCTCTCACAGAGGATGATTATTTTCTCCTCTTCTTTAGAATATTTTTTTTTAACTCCCCAAGGGAACCTTTCTCCATTAGATCTCCAGCTGTTGAGCAGGACAGATGGATTCATGCATGAATGCATGCATGCTGATAAGCAGTAGGAAGAAAGACTTTTCACACCAAGAAAAACATTTTCAGAAGTATCCAAGTGACTGTGGTCACTTTTGCAAAGCTCTTCATAGCAGAAACCCCACCAATGGTCTTTTTATTCCAAAATAATTTAAAAGGATTTTATTTTCAATACAAATTTGCTTGTTCTACATACCAGAAAAAATTTAGGTTCCTCTCCTAGTGTGGATTCACACTCCCTCTCCATCTGACAACCTGGTAATGGTTTCTGGTTCCTGCCCGGCAATTGCTTCTGCAGTGTAGCTGTAATGTTCATGCCACCCAAAGGAGAGAGGATGCCTTCCCCAGGTGGGTTGTACGGTGGGGCTGAAGAGGGACAGTGAATGGCAGCTTTTATCTAGGAGTCATTAATGGACAAAATACCTTGTATACTTTCACTCTATATAGTTTTGCACTATGGAGGGCATAGTTTAATAAGAACATAGTTTGTCCTCATAAAAATAAAAAAATATACTGTTGACCATGGGCAGCCACCATTTTTTTATTAGCAGTGTTCAAATACTTATCTGCTAAAATCTGTTAGTACTCCAACTTTAAATGCCTATAAATACAACCTACTCTAGATTTAGTCATAATGGAGCTCAGTTTAGAAATTAAGATCTGCAGATAGATTTCCTGGTGTTAGATCCTTCTGGCCATGTAGGATACCACTGACTTTGAAACCAGTTTATGTTTTCTATTCCAGGCTTAGGAACTTAAGGCAATTAAAGCTGTGTATTCTCTTTTCTACCCTTAAAGAAATAAGCTCAGTCTGGCATATCAGCAACACTTTTTCCCCCCAGATATTAGGCTTTATAAAGAATAATTCATCCTGAAACTTGGAAGATTCATTAGTGCCCAAACTGGCAAACTGTAAGCACGTACATGAGAAGACAGTGCAAGTGACACAGAAAGTTTCTTAATAAGAATCTTCTTGGCACAAATATGATTTAAAAGTTGAAGCAAACAGAAATTATACAGAATCCTTTCTCATGATACTGATCACACGAATCAACTGTGATCGTATGCATTAGCCCTCTAGACATTTAGGGGAATATACAGTTTCATTGGATTCTTTTTTAATAATCGCCACTGACACTGCTCTAAACATACAAAAAGACACAGAGAATACACCCAAAATGGAACTCTACAATCACAAACCAAAGGACTTCCCTCTTGAGCGTTAACTCTGAAATCATTATCATGCACACTAAAAATGGTCAGATGTCAGGTATTCTTCATCCCATCACTAAAAAAATCCCTAATTTTTATAGCATATCATAACATTCTGCCTCCACAATACAGCACTAACTTAGTCTTTGAAAAGACTAGTAAGAAATATGTAGAATGCTGTCTCAGGCATATACTTTCTCTTATGTTGCTTCCTGCTGGCCACAGGCCTTTCTGCTGGAGGCAGAAGCTGGGGGTGACAGCCACGACCCACTTGGGATCTACATCCACATTTAGGCTCTCTAAACTCTGCTTCCCCTGTTGTGTAGTCCTAAATTACTTACCTGCTTGATCTTCCACCCAATAAACCCCAGAAATCTGTGCAGTCGTTGCACAACCACGCACAACCTAGTCATGCTGGCGTGAAGGTACTGAGCTGATGCTCCAAACTTCCAGAAAAGTCCAAATGAGAAATTTCTACAGCTACCTCGTCATTAGGGCCACATCCAGTAAATGTTTTCCAAACAGTCAATGAATGGGCCTCACACAAGACATACAGAATGCACTGGTCCCCATGCTAAAGCCATTTATTTCAGTAGATAAGAGAGTTACATTACATAACTTTACCATAGCAGGGGCTGATGGCAGCCAGCACAATTTTTGACAGATATCGTGCAACAAATTCCTAGGAAAGTTTTCTCCTTGAATTTTAAAATGTTGTACTGCATGGCAAAAGATCTATGTGCACATGGGCATTCCAAATTAATTTTAAGCACGTCAAAATTTGTAAAGAGATATAGTATCTCCTATTAGACAATTGATACAATTTGAAGAAAAAAAAAAAACAAGTTTCCCCACACTGATGTTGACTCGTAGAAGAGTTTATGTGCCTGATACTTTGTGTGTGTTTTCCACTTATATAAGTTGTTCTTATAATAAAAATGTGAATTGTTTCAACATCAAAACCTTCCAATGATCTCAATTGGAACTACAGCTTTAGTACTAACCTACATTAAACTTAGTAAAAAACATCCCATTCTTCAGAAAAGATGCAAAGGAGTGTTGCTTTCACAAGCTTTGTTTTAACAATGTGGAGCGTAGCCATAACTGGGAAAGAGACACAGAAGCTGCTTTATTAGTGAAATGATTTTTGTCTTTATTTATTAGTGAAATGATTTTTGTCTTTATTTATCTATCCATAATAAACTTGAAATCTTTATCTCTACCTGAAAGCTGAAGTATCTACCTCAAAATCAAGGCCCTGTGACAAGCTGTTTAGCATCATACATTGCACTGCCTCTGGGATTTTGCAGTGCTTCTGAGTCAAATTTTTCGACAAGGAACAGAAAAACCCTCAGGGTATGTCCACCAGGGACACTTTGTGCTCTTCTGCGCTAACAGAAGTGGTTGTTGGCTCTAGGGCTCCGGTAAGGATTAAAGTACAGTGTGTTTACTCCATGGTCCAGTCAGATAGCAAAGTCTGTGCATTTGATAGTGTTACCTTTATTTATGCTGAATAATACCTCTCAAAGTAAAAAGATTATATAGTTGTGTTGTTAAACTGAGACTAGAGTAACTACTTAATGGATGGATTTCCACAGAAGCCATGGAGAGTTAAGTGCCCAACTCTTCTATTTTAGGTTGTTTCAAGATCATAGATAATATGAATGTGGCAGATTTGGATTTCTTAATGCTAGGAAATCTTTGAAGGTATGTAACATGTTATGGTTCCTTAGCACTTCACTCTTTCTTCTGCTCACCTATCTTTATATGCAGCTGAGGTTGTATAATGTGAAAATGTGGAAGGCTGGTCATTATAGCAAGGGTTGGCTGCTGCAGTCCTGCTGTGATCCTGCTGATAACAGGGACTGGTGCCTCTGCTGACTTTTGTCAAAGTCATTGCAGCAATGATGATGGCTACAATGGCTTGTGCTACCTGAGCATCTACCTAGGGAAACTGTTACCATGGTTTCTGGAAGTTACACAGTTTTGTGTTTTTTTTTTTTTTTTCTTTACAACACATTTGTGATACAGAAAAAGCTGTAAGTTCTTTGGGCCAAAGACTGGGTTTGGGGTCTATGGTTGAACATAATATCTGGTGAGATGGATTTAGCCTGTGTACAAACTATCTTATCAGTTCAAATTATAATTTTAGACAGGGTGAAACAACAGTCTGAATAACTGGAGGCCAGACCTACAGCGAACAACATTTTTTCCTCAAAGGCTCAAGTTCTTGCACTGAGTGCACCCAGACTGAATTTACCATTTCTTAGTCTTGTCGTTAGAATTAATTGAGAACCAGAAATGTGAGCTGGCTAAAGGGGTCGATTCTCTCTCTTCAAAATAGTTCGTATAGAAAGAACTCTCACAGAATTGTTTACTACTTCAGCATCTTGGTGCCAGAGGGATTAAGATGCTCTCTTTCAACACGGGTGGAAAAAAATCCTTTTGGCGAGATGAAACCAGAATAAAAACCAAGTCGTTCCAATGTTGCTCACCACAGCTAATCCTGACCATGTACCTGCACATATGCCATTAGCTGTTCACCACCCAGAGCAGAGGGATTCCCAGCCCACCTGCTATGCAGGTGCTGCAATGGAGCTGCTCTCCAGGCAAGCACTCGCATAAGCAGCCCCAGGAGTGCAGTGCCATGTCTGAGTTCCAGGTACAACAAAGTGAAACAGCTATAATTATTTCTGACACTTCTAGTACTCACTGCTGTCACATATAGTGCTTATGAAGTCTAACCGTGTAGTTTTTCTAGATCAACCCTTGCCTTGTCCTCTGTCGCTTGGGAAATGCAGTAAGAGGTGTTAGCAATAGAAATGTTTACTGTCCAAAAGGCTAAACAGTTTTTTTCTTTCCTTATTTTTTGGAGGATTGCAGTGTTAAAGTTTGTCACCTGCTGTTGTAATAAATGTTTTACATTCACCCAAGGGGGGCAGATTTAACTGACCAAACTATAAAGCCTTTGTCTATATCTGAAAATGTGGTCTAGACTCCTTATGATGAGCGAAGAGAAAGAAGCATTTTATGTGTGATTGATATTATCTAATTCAGGTATCTGCCTGAAGTTGAGATGGTTCATGTCTCAAAATTGCCTACTTTTTCTGCCAAAAATCTAGAAAGTCTAGACAAGCAGCTCTGGTGTTGACCTCTGTATTTAGAAGTTTGAAGTTAGGTCAAATGAGTCCCTCCTTTGGGTTCTAAAAACTGTATACACAAAACTGCAATGCATTGAATAATATAAGCAGAAAGGAGAAAGCAGTTAATAGTACCTATATCTGTCAGCTCTGCAGTATGTTTGTTTCCTTTCTCTTCTGCAGATGTACACATAATTGGAGTTTGCAAGCAGAAGCAGGGTAGTGCTCTCCCAATTCCTCCCCAAGCAAATATCTCTTATGAACTGAATGGATCTTTTGTCTGAACTGGGACCATGGAACTGTGCTCAGTATTTATATTTTGCCATAGGTTTTTGTCCTTTGCCTGTAGTCAATGACAAACTCAAAGTGATTTGCACCAGTTATTATAAAGTAGTGCCATTCCAGTAAAAATAAAACAGACCCCAGAAACTCTACATTCTGTTTTTCTTTCACATATGAATGCTAAACTAAAATGGTATTTGTTTTTAATTTGTCATATGATTTGTTGCATCTCCTTGGGCATATGAGTCAAAATATGTCGTATATTACATGTTACTATGTTTTTTTCCTATCCCAGAAATCTAATGAAAGTGAAATATAGCCTGATGATGCTAGCATAGAATGAGACTTTAAAATAAAATATAATAATTTTTCAAGCATCATCAAACAGCAATTTTGATCACGGTTGCCAAGAACTGTGCATATGCAGCTTTAACCAAGGAAAGAATGGATCTTTCTTTCCACCTACGCATATGACTGACAATAGCAAGTGGACATAAACAGGCAAATTTTGCTCAGAATTACTTGGCTAACTGGTATCATTTAGTCACTCTATAAAACAGATGCTTTCCTTTCCAATTTATGTTTAATGAATATTGATAGCAATTTCATAGGAGTATTAAATGGCAAGTATTGTAACTGGTCTGAAAGAAGTAATGATGTAGCACAGTAATGGTATAAAGATTAGCGGGTAATAATGGACAAACAACTAAAGCAAAAGCTCAGCCCTGCTGAAGTTCATCAGAACTTTGCCACTGACTTAACCAGAGGAGTGGGGAGTTGTGTCACATTTTTACCTCAGACTTTAAGAGAGTAACTTTTATAAAAAGATTCCAAGGGTTGTTCTACTTAAGTTATAATTAATTGGACATTCAAAAGAATTTGAAACATTTTATCTTAAAATTATATTTAAAATAAGACATTAGCTATGGACTTCATACTTGCAGTAGTTTTGGCCCCAGAACTGGTTAGAGATGGAACATGAAGCTGGTTTCACTGTCCAGAAAAATGAGATCCCCATATTGCTATGCTGAAAAGCCCATCGGGACCATCACCATGCATTTTTTTCATTGCTCTTTGACTTCTAAAAGAAAAACAAGCTGTTTGTGCCTGTATATTGTGAACACCGAGGCATGCATTTATTTACGTCTGTCCATACTTACCAGCATGCCTTTCTAGAGGCTCTAGCAGAACAGGGAGGATTGTGTTTCCATGCCGCAGTCTGCATTTCACCACTTCTGGCTGTGCCGGTGCTGGTGAGAGCAGCTGAGTGGGTGGAGAAGGGAGGCAAGCTGGGGTGACTTACGCTCCAGTAGTGCTTCTGTTCTTTCTATTCATACAGCAGATCACCCAGCAGGTGCTGCAGAAGTCACTATCCTCATTTAGTCTCGGGGAACTGAGTGGGTGAGAATATCTCATGATGACGTATTACATAGGAGTGAAGGACCCTTGTCTTCCCTCCATAGTGCTGTGCGGTTATCAGCACAGAGGTCAGTAGTGCAATCACTCTTCTAGTGCATGCTGAAAACAAATCACCATGAACTGATTTGATTCAGTTCAGAATTTATATAAAAAATAAATTCGTAAATAAATGAAGGGTCTAGAGAACAAGTCTTATGAGGAGTGGCTGAGGGAATGGGGGTTGTTTAGTCTGGAGAAAAGGAGGCTGAGGGGAGACCTTATCACTCTCTACAACTACCTGAAAGGAGGTTGTAGCAAGGTGGGTGTTGGTCTCTTCTGCCAAGTAACAAGCGATAGGACAAGAGGAAACAGCCTCAAGTTGCACCAAGGGAGGTTTAGGTTGGATATTAGGAAAAATTTCTTCACCAAAAGGGCTGTCAAGCATTGGAACAGGCTGCCCAGGGAAGTGGTTGAGTCATCATTCCTGGAGGTATTCAGAAGACACATAGATGTGGCGCTTAGGGACATGGTTTAATGGTGGACTTGGTAGTGTTAAGTTTATGGTTGGACTCGATGATCTTAAAGGTCTTTCCCAACCTAAATGATTCTATGATTCTAAATGTAAATGGTATACATAGCTGAACACGTAGATCCAATTACATTACATGGGGATCCAACAAATCAAGACAAGTAGTGGTTTCATACCTAAACTAACTTTTGAATTCTTTGATACAAACTAATAAAAAATTAACCAGTTATGCATGTGTGGGAGAAGTGAAAATATGCATGCTGCTCTGCACTTTCTATTGGGAAGTGGGTCTGAAAGAATGGATTCACATGGTTTCTTCTAACTCTTTGCATAATATAAGCAAGCTGCTATTCCAAAAAGTAGGACCAATATTGCATAGCTCACTTCATCAATCTCTTCATAGTAGTCTATTTAAAAAAAAAAAAAAAACAACACCACACTTTTTTTCATTTACCCTTTTGTGGTGGATGAAAGATTTCAGGTTTTGCTTCTTATTTTTTGAAATTTACATAGTCTTGAAAGCGAGTGTTTCTGTCTTCTGAAACCCTCTAAATTAATATTTGCCACTTCTAATCATCAGGTTACATAGCCATCTTACAATTAATTGGAGAGTGGTTCATACTGTGCGGGTAACACCTGTCATGGTAAGAAGAGGATTTAGGCATCTCTGGAAATCAAAATACTCTGATACTTTCCTCATTAAACCATGGAAAGATCTGCACAACTGAGACTTCCATAAACCAGCAGGTAGTTAGTTAATCCATTAAGCAAGCATAAGGGAAAAAAAAAAAAAAGAATAACTCCATCAGTTCTAACACACTGATTTCCATAGCAACAGAACAGATATCTTGTGTACACAGTATATATCCCAGCAAAGAAAGTGGACCAGAGAGGGAAAGCAGCTCTAAACCAAAAGAGAAGTCTGAAGAGTGGTACAGCGTTAGTTTTGTATATCAAGACAGACACATAAACCTTTCCCTGTCATGACGAATTGTGTATTCTCGTGACTTAGACAATTGGTTAGTTTATGACGGTGGATAGGTACATGTTTACATATGGTAAGTGCTCACATAAATGTAATTGAGTCTCACAAAGTCTCACCACAGGGATGGGGTCTCATGCAGTCAGCTGACAAAGTGAAATTTTTTAAAGGCTTCATTTTGGCAGTTGACTGGGGACAGAAAGAAATTACCTCAGGGGCTAAAAATGACCCATACCTATACTGGCATATACGTAAAAGTTCTGTGTATTGTTGCTTTAAAGTACAAATAAAGCTGTAATCCTGATTCACTAGGTTAGGGCTGTCACAGTTTACATGGCAGCTGAAATACTACTTAGTTAAGAAAAAATTCAGTCTTTGCTCTTATCTGAAGGTAGAAATCTGAATGGGAAAAAAGTGATGCACGTGCTGCCTCCATTACACATCCGTCCCCGAAAAGTGAATGTGGTAAAGACAATTATTTCTTAGAGGTTTACTTATTTCTTTCACTTGGTCTTTCTGAACTGGTCAGATTTACTACCTGATAACAAGTGACCTTAGCACCCAGTTCTTTTTGTCATAAATTGAGAATTATAGTAAAGTTCTCGTGTGATGTCACTTCTCTTAAATCAGTGGAGCTCCACTGTATATTGTTTTGTCCTCATAATTAAAAAATGAGGTATAATTAATAGAAACCCCATAACCAAAGTCCAACTTTTATGTAAATAACTCTGTAGATAAGACTGGGTGAATACAGTGTTGGTGGTGTCTCCAGGTAGCAAGATTCCAGGGTTTTCCATGAATAATACTAATGCGAGTTTTTTAAGGGCAAAATGACATCGCAAGTTTAATATTCATGCCAAAGACGAGACGAATAACTATCCTCTTATTGATTACTTACATGACCACAGAATTACTTATCATTAGGGTTCTGAAACTGAAGCTGGACATAAATTCAAATGACTGGGGAAATTCTGTTTCAGGACAGGAAAAAAGGTTACAAGTTAAAAAGAAACAAAAAAAGGGTCATTATTTGTTCTCTAGGGATTGATTAAGTGTGTCAAAGGCAGTCAGCCAGCAATCTCTCAGTCTCTTCACTTCAATGGGAGGTAATGAAATTTAATTAGTGAGAAGAGACAGCTTTCACACTAAGGAGAGGAGTGGAGAGAAATCAGGAACATCAATGTGCACAGAGAATAATGCTACAGTACATAACAATCCCTATTAAAACTGAATTAATAGACGAAGATGTTTGGCCTTTGCTCTTTGTTGCAGGATTTTCTCATTTTAAATGAAAACCTGAAAAATGAGCTAAAGCTATATTTTTGTTATTAATGGTACGAGGCTTAGTTCTGCTAGGGCTGAAAGCACAAGTAAAATTCTGCTCCTTCACAGTTGTATGAATCCTTCCAAGTACAGATTAATGTGTTCACAGATTTTTTTTCCCCATTAGAAACAGTAGTTGTTTGGGTTTTTTTTTTCCCTTTTTTTTTTTTTTCTGTCTTGGCTTGCCTATTTTATGGACATACGTGCCCTGAAGTTCAAATAAATTGGGGTTTAGATTAACCCAGTTTTTATGTGTTTGGATCTCATCGAGAACCCCCAGGCAAGGTTTGGTAAAATGTGCATTGCTAATGCGTCTACAAATGTTCACAGGGCTGGACTGCAGCAAAAGCACTATAAGCTCATTCCTAGGGTCTCAAATTCCTTGCGATATTTGCTTCACTCAGGAGTGAAATTCTCATTAAAAAGAAAAGAGTTCCTGGAATTGCTGTTTGCATGCAAGAGCTTGGAAATGTGACCGAAACATTCCTGAAGGGGTAATGCATGCCAGCTCTCCAGCGTGTCTGAAACATGTCCCTGAGTGACATCCAAAGTTGCCCCAGAGGAGGGGGTTCCTTCCAGCCCAGCTTGGCCAAGGACGCTCGGCCAGCTCAGCCAGGAAGGACAGGCCAGAGGTCATAAAGATGTGGGTAGGTATCATCTACTGATTGAACACCAGTCAGCTTGGACCCCATCTCAGTGCTCTCTCCAAGGTACCAGCCCCACTGCTAAGCCCTGAGGGCAAGGTGAACGAATGAAGTCTGTGGTTCATTAATAGCACGTGCCTTCTGAAAAAAACGTATTTTGAAGTATTGTCTGTGCACTGATATCCTTTTCTTTCTCCATTGTTCTTCAGATAATCTACCAAGATCGATGATAGTTCTCTATTTTCTGGAAATACAGACATTTTATAGATTTGTGTGTGTGGTATCTTAGAAGCAATACCAATTTGTTCCGTATGTCACAGTGTGTTAAGTAACCATTAGGGTTTTTCTAAATGCATAGAGTAGAATTAACCATCTTTTATTTCCTTCCTCTGCTCCGGGGGGAAGGAGCCTCCAGGGATTTAATTGTCCAATTCTCCTTGAAATTTCTGGCTGAGCCATTTTCCCCAGGATGAGGCACTGCAGGTCTTTGTGGCACTGCTGTTTGAGAAACAGCAATCCCCACTTCCCAATACCCTGGGCAATGCAGAGGCAGCTGCAGTGTCAGGAATCCCACAGCTGAAGGACTCCCGATCTCCTTGGGCTCCTCAGGCAGAACCAGGAGCCTGACTCAGCAAGGCCATAGTTCTAACTGTGAGTTTGTTTTGTTCTTAGATTTTACTGCAGAACAGTAATTCCAGTCCTGGAACAGAGCTATTTCAGAAAACCAGACTTTTTTTACTTTTTTTTTTTTGTTTAATAGAGACTTGATGACAGATATTATTTAAAAAAAAACAAAAACAACCCCCCGATGATTATTAATTTCAAATGGTGACTATTTTACCTTTAAGAGATTTAGAACTGTAACTTCCATGTCATGTGTGTATTTCTGGGGTACTGAGAGGAAAAACAAAATAGAAGACCAAAATGCTGAATCTCATGCTTACAGTTAAGTATGTACTTAAGGCCCATCAGACTCTTTTATTCCTTTTCCTCTTTTACACTAGATAACATTTTATAACTTGCAGTTGATACTTGTGTTTTTAAATAGGGTTTTGAACTATTCTAGAGAAATCCATTATGGGAACATTACCATATAAAACTTAAGGGAAAAAACTTAATTCAGGAAAATGACAGAGAGCTTAAAGTCAACTTACTATATTCAAAAGAGCAAACCATCTTTCTGATCACGTGTAAGCTAAAGAAATCTGGGGTACAGGGAAACACTATTTTACTTCTATGAACAAATTTAAATGAAACAGGAACAAGTGTTTCTGATGATGAGGCTGTGAGTATCCGCCTATGTCCACACAAAGTCAAAAAGCTTCTAGCTATCCATTGGAAAAAATTTCTGGCCATGAACAAAATACAGGCAGACAAACTCCAGTTTGTCGCTAGTAAAAAGCAGGCTTCATTTTGCATGTATTTGAGGATCAAACCTCAAAACTCTGTCAACCATTTCAGATGACTACAAAGAAGGTCCTATTACAGTTTTTGGCTGTTCTTTACTCCTGTGGATCCTAAGTCTTTCAAAAACACCAGCTTTAGTTTTGTTGTTAGTGCACAATGACACACAGAAAATATCATTCTCCTGTGTCTAGGGAGTGCTTAGATGTGTGAGCTTCTCTCAGTATGTATCTAAAATTTCTTACTTTTTGTTAAATTGACTCATGTTGGCCTAATGAGCATCCTATTGAAATCCCACATCTGATTACTTACATGCAGCAGAATTATTCAAAGCAACCCAGCCATTGATCATCACTGCTAATTTCTCCTGAGAAACCATATAAAAAAAGGCAAGTGAAAGGGAATAAAGAATAAAAGGGTAGAAGATTCAAGCGCATCAAAAATTCAGAGTAAAGACTAAGGGCTATCAGAGCCACAAGGAATATGTGAGATAAGCTAAACAGATGAAAAGTATAATTTGGTTTCCACTGGATTTTCACACCTACCCAAAGTACTACATTATATACTTCTGCCTGGGACTTAATGAACCTCCAAGTGGGAGCAAGGCTTGCTCAGAAGCCGTAAGTCTAAGAGAGTCAAGCACAGTGTTAGAGAAAGGTATCTTATACTCTCCTTGACTTAAAAGATAAACTTCAAACTGCAATACCAACAAAACTAATTTCAGAAATATGTGACAGTTTACATGGTAGACAGGAATCAAGGGGGAAAATGTAAGTTAATTGTTCCTCAAAGAAAGAAGCTTCAACTTAAAAAAAATTTAATGTTATACAGCTTGTTCTTGAAATAAACTTGATATTTCACAGTTCCCTGAAGATACTCCAGAATGCTTCAATTCTGATATCTCCAGAATATATGAATTGAGTTGCAAACCATGATTATAAATGTAAGAGAAAAAACATCATCTGGCATGGTTTCATTAACCTGAAAGATAGTTGTAGAGGGAAAGAGGTAGGAAATAAGCCTTTTTATCTAAAATAAATAATGACACTTGCTTTTCAGTATTGTACTTCACCCCATAGTCTAAAGGCTCAGATATGCCACGCATGAATGAAATTAGCCCATTTTTACTTCAGCCTTTTTTCAGATGCTTTCTACAAAAATAGAATATTATGAGAACTGTAGAAATCTCTTAAATAGAATTATATTAATATGTACCTAGAAATATTATAAACCTTCCTTCAGATTCCACAGTGAGAGAAGACGTATTGGAACGAATCTAAATCACTGATTTGAAAAAGAAGTTTATGTGAATGTTTGTATGAGCCATGGTTTACAATATGACCCATGATTTAAAATATCACCAACAATATTATTAGGAGAACTCATACACAATAATACAGCCAATTTGGATCTAGATCCATAAAAGATTCATACTAACTTAGCCGGGATAGTGGAAACCTATCAGAAAATTTTCATTGTTAATGAAGAAAAACTTCCGATTTTTTTGTGTGTGTGTGAGGCAGAGATTTTATGCCATTATAAGAAAAGTTTGAATAAAATGTAATCTACCCTCAGATGCTGCCTCTCTAATGTACTTTTTAAACTTTAAGTATACGAATAGTCATGTTGAAATGTTGCCTACGCGTTTTCACAGTGTTCACGCTAGTGTTTCTAATTTTGTTTCTATACATTTTAATCTAAAGCTGCAGTATCAGAAACTTCTCATTTACATATTTTCCCATCCACCTACAGTGTTTTCAGCAAAACTGCAGAGCAGCATACTCAATAACAGAGAGTCTCTGTGCACTTTAATACTCCAGGTTATATATATCCTCAGCTGATGTATATGAGCAGAGCTCCACTGATTTCAATTGCATTGCGCTCATACTGAGTGATAAGTCTCTTCAAGAAACTACACTGTGGCAATAAGTCCAGGGCAGCTGACACTCTGCAGGAGGGAGTACAAAATATGTTCTAGAAGAAATCAAATGAGAATGTGGTGGGTTTTTTGTTTGTTTTCTTTCAGGACTGAGTCTACTTGGGATTTTACAGATTTTTTCCTGTAGAGTTGAGGTGTTGGTTGGATGTTCACTTAGCTGCTGAGCCTTGTAGCACTGGTAAAACAAGGTGAAATTGAGTTTAATCTTCTTCCTGAATTGTGGTGAAGCTGATATTCATTTAAGGAAGTATCTTTGGTGAAAGATATTGTCTTTCAGTGGAAGGTGAAAGAAGGTGAAAGCGGAAGGCAAGCAGAGGATGCAGAACACATCCAATTCACAAATGTCTTGAAATTCTAGGCATCTTAATAGACCTGGCTTTATGTGAAAACACAGGTCTGTGTTAGAAGTTCAGCAATGAGGCCAATTTGTTCAGGAAACTAGTAACAAGATGCTGCAGGGTAAGGTGTGGATGTGGAGGGTTTGAGAGAACTACACATTATAGAAGAGCTCTGGACAATGAGGTACATCCCAGTTTCTGAATTATTCTGCAGGTGCAAAAAGCTGTAGAAAAAGCAAAAAACAGTGAGATAGCATTTTATTTTGTCAAGATTGACTGCTAAGAGTTGACATACTCAGTAATGCCATAGATTCAGAGACCTTCAAGGCCAGAAATGACTTTTATGTGTCCTAGTCTCACTCTGCAAATGAGCCAGGTCATTGAAGTTCACTTCAATGGATATTCACTTGGATATACCAGCATTAAATCCAGCAGCTAAATCGAATTTTCTTAGGAGCTTACCTCCTCGATTGCCTTCTGCAGTGCGATAGTTATCAGTGAGATTATGTTAATGAAAAGAAGACAGTGATTAGTACAGTGAACCTATTGGCTGTTTCCACACTGCCAAAGGAGCAACTCCATTTGGGGTGACTAGAAACCTCATGGGAGAACAGTGAGGATTTTACAGTGAAAGAAGAGGATCTATTTGCCCTACTGGATTCTTGTATGTCAGCTGGCACAGGCTGGAGCAATGGGATTTGAGGTGAATATTGAACAGAAAAGAGTGAGAACTAGTAACTTCAGAACAATTATGCAGGCCTGATGGTGTTTCCTTTGCAAAGGATATCTACATATATGTATGCTTGCAAGAAGCAGATCTGAAAATATAGGAACAAAAAAGATTTATGTTAATTTTGTAGCATTGAGGGAACTGAGTTTTCTCCATAGACTCTCTGCTTTAAGAGCCTGTAGTGCCTGGAGTGTTCACAGAATGAATAGCTTGATAGATTCCCCCTGCACTGTCAGGAATGAGATAATCATTATTACACTGTAAATATTAACAAGGTAAGCTTCTAGCAGTGGCAGCTTAGGAAAATGGCCATCAGGCCTTAAATTGAAAGATTCCTGCTTTGCTTTTATCTGTAATTTTCTCTCTGCTCATCTCGCATGTGGATCAGTTTAGTATGCAATGTTACGCTGAGTATCCTACAAAAGGCCAGAAATACTTAGCATTTCACAGTGGATCGTCAGTTTTTCACAGATACCTGGAATGAGGAGATCTGAGACAAAGAAAGTCAGTAAAACTGTACAAAAGTTTTTTTTATAGGCTGGGGATTATTATGTTCTACATAAACATAATAATTAGAATAATAAATTCAGCATACTAGTCATTATTTATGAGTAGAAAAAGACAATGTATTCAAATTAAAGTAGTAATTTATTCTTAGGCAACCAAGAAAGTCAGCAATTATCAAGTTATTAAGACTTAGATGATGTATTGAAGAATGGCAAATGGGTCAGAACCAGCTGAAACAACTAATGAAGGAAAGGTGAAAAAGTTTCCTATCATTGTCTTATTATGTAACAACTAGAAAGACTTGTCTGATCAAAAAAAAAAAAAAAAAGCCAAACTCTTTAATGTGTTCTGTGTACACTGTGTTGATTAATGCTTTTACTTGTTTCACTTCTACTTTTCCCTACTTTCAGTCTGTGTTGATCTGAAATGTCAGTCTTGTTCTATCCTTGTACCTACTTGTCTTTGTGCATTTTCAGCTTTTGGTCAAATGAATGATTCGTTTGCTGTCCATCTTTTTGTTTCTTTCCTTTTCATTTCACTGTCCATGATTACTTCTCGATTTAAAATGCAGTAGCATGCAATTTACATAACAAAAGGCTTAATCTAAATAAAAATACATTTCAGCGTATCAATCAGCTATTGTTCACTGTGTCTTTGTATTGCTTTTAGAGAGACAACAGAAGAAAAGAGTATTGATAGTATAAAAAACCAGCTCACCAATCTTGATTTTGCCTGTGTCTGTTGAATAGAATTAAATAAATATGTTAAGACTAGAGAACAGGAAAATCTATCTAGCTGATCTAGGTAGAATATAATGTCTTCGAATACTAAGCTACATTATTTAGGTAGGTAGAGCATTTGCTGACGTTCAGAAGTAGCGGTGGTTTTTAGGCACTAGTTCCAGTAATTTTTATTTTTCATCCATATATTTCTTTTGTATTTATATTTGGGATGTTTGGTTTTCAGATATATTGGAATTTTCCTATAGGTCACACACAGTCATTTCCCATCTGCATCTGTAACTTAGGGAAGTAAGAAGTTCAATATCAGAAATTAGATCAGTATTGGAAATGTGTGTGGTTACTTCCCAGTAAAATTCTTTAGCAGTCCATTTCCCCAAATCCTGGAGGACTGAAATGGAGAACTAAATATTCAGTTATTTGAGAAATATGAATTTACTGAGGATCTGAAATATTAAATTAATGAAGAAATATGATATTACTGTGAACCCTATTAATAACATCAATTTTTGGAGCTAATAACTCTTCTAAAGCATGGCATGTGTGATGACCATTGTTTACTGTGGTGTGAAAAACTTACTATCTTGTTATGCCTCTATCTATTTGGTACATCTACCTGTTATTTCCTATACGGCAAATTATTTTGGACAGAGAGCTTTACTTTATTGTGTATTTTTACATGATGAATCTTTGTAGCCTGAAACCCCAATCTTTAAACTCTACAGTAACACAAACAGTAAAAGTAATGCCATAGGAACTATTATGCTTCTAGATATAGGAAATAGGACAACGTATCCCCTTGATTAGGAAATAACAGAGGAATCTCAAAACACACTTTATGGATAACAACTGCTTTTTTAATCCTCATTATAGTAATTTCTGCCATTTTTTTTTTCTTAATTATGGGTATTTCTACACTGCTTGTGTAGAGCATCACTGAAGTTCATAAAGACAGGAACAGATGTCGTTGTGTTTCATGTGGAGCTCTTAAAGATTAGCAAGCATACTCCCACTGAGTAATTGAAGCTTACATATGTAATCACCTGGACAATGGACATATGGTTCACTTTTTGACATAGGTAGCATATGCCAAAGAGAATTTGATAGCTGAGCAGTCACAGAATCTTTAGACTAGACTGTATACCCTTAACTGACGTTAGGACATGATCTCTTAAAACAAAATCTTTAAAAATAATTTGCAGCGCCACCTGAGTTATCGAAAGAATAAAGCCGTGAATATAAATAGATAAAGAGAACAAATATCAGAGCTATGAAAACCACACAGGCAGGAATAAGCCCATGAAAATCAATACAAGCTGCAATTTATATTTAAGATTTTAATATTTTGAGTAAGTCCTTGAAAGTTATCATTATATACGCAAGCTAGGAAAAGATTTCAGAGCAGAAAATCTCAGAAATATTCAGTAACAGTTTATCAAAGAGAGGAACTTTCGGTTATGTTCAGGCAGCACTGATAAAATACTCTTTTTTCTCAATTCATGCAAAAGATCAATTAAACTAATGCTTGCAAAGTGCTTTGGAGGTGAAAGCAGCTGCTACATGGTGCTATCATGCTAATGACGCAGCCAGTGAATTCTCTCTCACAGCACTTCTTCAGGACAGGAAAAAATAGGCGAGAAAAAAGAAGGCAACTCCTTCGTCTGAGCGCCGGGAAGTAAGGCAGGGGATCCACAACCAGGTCTGCTATTAGGGGCTCTCGTGCCGCCTGTGACAAGTCTCACAGGGCTCTGACTTTGCCAGCCCCTTGGGACCCCACACACATTCATGGACAGCCGTAAAGGACTACAGCTGCAGAGGCATGGCCATAAATGCTACCCAGGAGCATGCCACACCTGCAGCCCTGAAGTAAATTTCACGGTATGTTAAGCCCAGCTCAAAGTCCAGGTTTGGGACCTAGTCACGTTCAAAGTGTTAAACCCTTGAAACTGCCCCTTGTAACGTGGTGGGGATGAAGGCATGCCAGCCCACCTCCTGAAGTTGCAGGGGGGAGGCGAGCCACATCCAAAGACCAAATGCCAAAGGTGCTGCTTACCTCCCTTTTGCTACCTGCTGCACGTCCGTGGTCACCGGCCCCTGCCTTCCAGCGGCGGGGGAAGGCTCACTGCCTCAAAGCACAGGGGAGAAGCCTGGGTCTCATGAGCAATACAAAAATAACATTAGAGCATTTTCCATTGCACAACACTATGTGATATAAGCATGCTTTCTATTTGGGAATTTTTCTTTTTGATGCTTTAATGCCACCTGCAAGAGATTAAATATCTCCCCCTTTTTTTTAATAATGACGAGGCAGTTTCTTACAAGTAAATAAAGTTTGCTAAAATTATGTATTGTGAAAGGAAGTCTTTTCTTGTATCTGAGGGATACGCTTTTAATACATCTGCCTTCTGCTCCTAGACTATCCCAATGATGTTCTTCACCCCAGTTTTGACTAAAAATACTAATCTAAAAAATACTAGCCTATCATGCACACATGTTGAATAATGTACGAATTCTTAGACGGCGCCTAGCTCCCCTTCTCCCCTAATCCCCAAATATAATGAGAAACACTGGAAGGGGAATTGATGTGCCATGGTTGGCATATTACCTATAATGCAGGAAAACAATTCCTGTTAGCTTACTTTTTCTAACAGACTACAGATACCTAAAACTCACGTGTAACCAAAAGCATGTCAACAAGGTTTTGTGCCTTTTATTTCTATAGAGAAGAAAGGTCTTCTATAAAGCAGGAGGAGGAACAGATCCTGGAGCGTGTGGATCCACATGCACTGTGCCCCATAGCTCCATGAAAAAAATGACTAAGAATGTTTGGAATAATTCAAATTTATGATAGTATTTTTTCTTTCCATTAAAAGCATTGAAAAACCAGTGCGAAGCTAATAGTGTCCCTGTCATGCAGATATTTAATAGGTCACTTACAGTAGTAAACTCAGCTAGGGTATGAATTTAATGACTGGGGAGAGTGAGGTTTCTGTTCCTGCCTTTATTACTGTCAGCAGCTACAGTATCATCATCACTTTCAGAGACAAGTATAATCTTACCTGAATTAGTAATCTTCAGAAGAAATGGGAAAAAATGATATGAGCTTCACTGGTACCTCTCAGGGGATCCATTCGGTCTGCTGAGAAGCTGTCACCTGACTCATAAAACTGAACCATCTGTAAACTGAAATTACTGTGTACAGAGTTATGAGCAATGCCATCTATTCTTCATGTCGCAAATTCGATATAATTAGAACAAGATTTTCATCATCTAGAGAACATTGCTCTGACTAACTGACTGACTCTACTATAATGCTGTGTTTAATCAGTCTGTCTAAAATCACCATCACATCTTAAGTCATTTTTCTTGAACTACTTGTGATAGGGCTGTGTATGCAAATGATTATAATTTCAACAAATAAAAATAACCAAGTCTTCCCATTATGTGGAAAGATTGACTCACTTGACATTCTGATTCTAATGGATACTTGAAAAACAGATTTAATATTATATTATTATTTCTGGGATAACAGCAGAAAGTGAAGACAATTTTAAAACATAATATTTTAAGGCTATTACCTGCTCCTTAGAGAACTAATTTCATGATAACTAAAGTTAAAAGAGTTGATACATTTTCCTGTGTGTTAGGATAGTGCAATAAATTGGAACATGTAGGAGTTAATCCTTCCAAACAAAACAGAGAGAAACATCTATTAAAGAAGATATTGTTTGGGTTTTTTTTGCTGCAATTTGTTTTTGGAAATATTTTTAGTAACAAAATAAGATTTTTTTTTTTCTGAATACTTCTGTAGTAATGTATTCCAGGCATTGTATATGAATTATATTCCTCATTTTATATGTAGGAATTGGTTAACTAACACACAATATAAGCACAACAGTTTTACCTATTTAAACAGCTCTTTTATAAAATAAACTTCCTGCCTAGAGGGGACTTTATTAATAAAATAGGATAACTGGGAAGTACTGATTTTATTTAATGGAAACGCACAGTTTCCATTAAATTCCGGAATGCACACAGTTTTTTGATATTTATTCAAATTATGCCAAAGCATATGGTGGCTAAATCTTCCCAGATGTACTTTATTATCGGTTCCTAATATAAGATTCTCTATTAGGAAGACATGTGGGAATGTATTGATTCATTCTGCACAGGACAGAAGGGAATTTATGAATTAAATGAACATGTACTTCAGTTTGGATCAGTTTATTGTGAAGAAGCCGCTGCTTCTAGTCAGGGGTTCAAACGTATGACATAGTAAGAGAATGCTATGATCCAAGGCACAAGACATCCAAAATCAGTGTTCTTCAGTATAGAGTTTGATTTTTGGTCTTTTGAAAAGAACAGTAAGTTCGTTGATTGATAATAAAATTGTAGCACATGTGCTCAGGATGTGAAGACCCTTGTAGGGCTCAAACCTACCTCTCCAGGTCTTCTGAGCCCCCCAGCTATGGCACTGCAAGGTGGGAGAATGCTCTCCTTCCATGTTGTGTCTGGGACAAGAAAGAAAAACTTCACCAAACCAAAGGGAGGGCAAGGAAGATGAAGAGCAGCTGTAGAGGACACAGAAGCAGGTGGAAATCTTGGATTCTACCCACTGTGTCTAGGAAAATTTGTATTTTAGCCATCATTTTTAGCATAAATGCATAAATATTATGTACTAAAACATAATTTTTAATTGAACAATTGATACAACATTTAATTGTGATTATCCAAAGGGCCTCGGTACTGCTTTGATTTAATCCCCTTCTAGAGCATCTCTAAGCCAGGAAAAACTCTCCACTGGTACCCTGGGAATAGAGGTGTACTGGGTGTTTGCAACTCTGTCAGCGTTATTTCTATATAATAGTTCTTTTTGACTAGTTTCAATTCCCTTGACTGAGACACTATAGGAAAAGGAAAACAAAATTCAGTACTCAGAGAGAAAATTAGCAAAGGTTGCTTTTATTTTTGAAGTAGGCCCTATAATACCTGTTAGTTTGCCCTAGCACAAGGTGTATCAGGCATCTGTTCAAAAAGGGGACACTGTGACCTAAGGTGAGAAAAAACGGATTTCATGGAAGTGCTGAGTTTGCTGTCAGTCTGCAGCAGTCCACCTCTTGAGAGCATCAGTACTGTTGATGCAGTTGTATTCCCTCCATCCACACACACACACGCACACACAAATCCTTGCCCCACCCTGCCCCTGTTCATTCTTTCTTTGGATTCCCTACTCATTATTTGGACCTTAGCAAAGCTACTGACAGCATTCTTCTTTCTCTCATCATCGGGATGGATCAGGGCATGCTTTCTTTCTCCAAAAGCTCTTTGCTGGTTAGCCACGTGATTCTGCTGTTGAAAGAGCTGACGAGGTGGCTCCAGGAGGAGCCCTCCAAGGGAGCGACCTGGACTGCAAGGAGAAGAGGGAGGACCCCAGGTGGGGACGGTGCCAGAGCGCACTATGGGTGCTGGTTTAGATCAAGACTTCAGGAGGAGATAGAAACTTTTCTTTCTAATAAAAAAATGGTGTTTGGGAGCCTTTGAAAGAACTGGAGCTCTCAGTAGAGAAGAAGGAGTCACAGGCACACAGTGACTGGCAGGGCAAATCTATGAACCATGAAATGTGGGGACAAAGAAGTCTGACACTCATATATCTTTAAATTGATAAACTGAGTCTTTCGAAGGACACTCATTTGGGCTATGTATTTCCCACAGAATGTAAATTTCCTAAAAATTTTCTGTGTGGGAATCTGGTAAACCTGCAACACCCTAGGCCACAGAAAATAGGCTTTTTACTACCCTAAATTTCGATATCCTGGCTCACCAATCCTCTCTGGATTTGTAAGTGTGTTTGTACATCTAACATTGCTAGTCTTGACTGCCTAAGCATACGTAGAAGGTATATAGCAAATGACAAAGGTTACACCAGAGAAAAAAATATATCAATGACTGTGCCTTCAAATAACATAAATAAGTAAACAACTCTACCAGAAACTGTACAATAAAATCTTACTGTTTTGTTTATTTTTTTTTCCCCTGCAAAAAATGATTCACAGTGTGTTTTCATGTGTAACACAGTACTGGTAAGGACTGCGGCTGCACCATGACAAGGTGCAATAGATATTGAGATTAACCCATTCACACTGCATTCCCTTCTGCACTAAGTGGCAGTAGCTTTATCTGATCAGTTGATTCTTGTTACAAGTAAAGCGAATTTACTCAGCAAGCCCAATATAAAATGCCAGAGTCGTGCTTGTTCAATCATAATTGCAGAGCAGCAAAAGTGCACATTAATTGTTCTTTCGATGCCCATTTTCAATCTAATTGCCATGAACCTTTCTGCCGGGGTTATCTTTCCACGTCTCTAATGATATTAGTTGCCCTATACAGGGTCCCTTCAACCCAATTGTGACTTTATTACTAAGGCAACCAGTTGTGTACTGCAAGCAGCAGCTATTTTTATTCATCTTTTCACAGTCAAACTGACAAAGCAGTGCTTTTAAATAACATTTTTCTTTCATCTTTAAAAATGAAGTCCCTAGGGAGCAGTACCAACTTACACTAGTTGAAGATTTGGATCAAAGAGCCTGAACACCTGACAGAGAGCACGGTGAAAAGAAGCAACAACCTGGGCAACTCAGCAATGACTGATCCACGTGATGAAGGAATCCCCAAAGTCTGAAAATACTGCTGAGGTCCAGCAGTATTTTGGTCTTTAATTAGCACCATGCAGTCAGAGTCCCCCTTCTGTTCATGGCTGAGGGGAAGGGAAGTGGAACTAGATCTCTTTGTAGCCTTCTGGGGAAGTAGTGGCTTGAGCATCTTCCCTCTCGGTCACTTACTGCTCCTCTAAGGCACGCAGAGTAGGATTTTTCAGCCTGCCAGTCGAATCCACTGTAAAATGATAAATTGTGTTCTCTGTGTTCAAGTGGAGAATTCACTGTACTTTAGTATTATCCTTTTCTTAGAGATTCTGGGGTTGGTATTCTCACCAGAGCCCTAGGAGAACTGAATGGACTTTGTCATGTTGTTGTGACTGGATGTGATACTGCTTACATCAAAGAACTGATATGTGTAAAAGAGCTGCATTAATGATGTATGGGCTGCCTTTGTTAAGATCGCTTCTAATTTTTGAGCATGTGCCTTTGCAACCCCAAATTTTTGTCCCCTTCATTTGTATTTATGCATGATGTGCCCCACTCAGACCAACCATATATTACTCCATTGTTGCTTTTCTAATAAATAAAACCATCTGTCTACGTTCAGGAGGAGTGTGCTCCTCTGAGCATGCCCTCCCCAGGGCTGTTAGTCTCAGCAGACACTGTCTGCATGCTCCATGGCTTGTCTGGACTATGGGGAGCTAAATCCCCGCAGCCCAAGGCAGGCACACTCAGCTCCTGCTGAGATTTGGGCAGGAAGGTGCTGCTGCTCCTACTGCTCTGCCAAAGCTGGAAGCTTTTTCATCTGCAGGGGCCCCCAGCAAGCATCTGTCCAGGAGAGGTGATTGCTGCTGAGACCACATCCCTGGTTCACCTTCCCTCCCTCTCTGCCTCCCCACCTCGAACGCTGTGTGTATCAGGGTGCATACACCCACTCATGCATGCATGAACGCACATATGAGACCCATATACTGGTTGTAGGCTCAATATGCTTCTTCTTGAGCATGTAATCCTTAAACCCAGCAAAAGCCCTGAAACACTGCCCTGCCTCCCTCCCAGGTACTGCTGTGGCAGGTACCACTGGCTTGTTACACTGTCCTCAGAGAGGCACCCCATGGGGATGTACCTGCCTGGTCCTGCCTAACCCCTTTGCCTGCAAAGCTGTCTCCGGCCCCACACCTGCCATCTTGGGGCATTTTCCCAGTTTAACCTCACTGTGGCGGTCCCCAGGCAGACTCAGACTCAGCCACCATGGCTCCCCACTCCATTTAGGATTTCCCCCATCTGCTGTCCTGCTGGCTATACTGATGGACCCCAAGATACCCCTAACTCTGTAGTCATTTTACTGATGGAATTCGCACAAGAGCTACAATCTCTTAGCTTGAGCACAATGAGAAGTTTTAATTCAAAAGCAAGACTTGAGGTTTGTCCATTGTGGATCCACCCCACAAACTTTAGAAGGACAAGCGTGCCTGACACGCCTTCTCCAAAATACAGCAATGCTTTAACTTCAGCAAAGTAGTTACAAGCAGGGTCTGTTTTCACATGTGCATGGTGTTTTGTTTGCTTGTTTGCTTGTTTTTCCAGTGTGGAGAAAATATAAGTCAACAAAAGAGTTACAAGGGTTTGGTCTGGGGTTTTTATTGTTGTTTTGAGGTTTTTGTTTGTTTTGGGTTTGGTGGGTTTTGTTTTTTTTTTTCTTTCAGTATGGACAGAATGATGTATTTTTTCCTTAAATGTATTCTTGGAAACAGACACATTATTTTGGCTGAAACATTTAAAAAAGAAAACAAAAACAAAACACAGCCTGAGGCAGATACCAGGCACGGAGAGTTCAGCCTAAATCTGTAATTTTCATGAAGTTATGAGCACAGAAAACAGAGTCATAGGACGGAAAGAGTCGAGCAGCTCCTGTAATAGGTGCCATTGCCTGTGTCTGCAATGTTCAAAATAGGGAGCCCAGGATTGAAGGCAGTGCCGCAATGCGCGCCTCAACAAAGGTGATGTAGACATGCCAAAAAAGGAACATCAAGGAAATGGCAGAAAGGGTCTGTTCTTACTTGCAGCTAAAGGACTCAGTTAAATCAGTCTATTTTTTCCCCACAGTTGTCAGACACTGGCTGGACTTTTGAAGATGGAGCAAAAGAGGGAGGTTGAGGGTGTAACAGGATGTAATGCTGGCACGGCTGCTGGAGCAGCCTTGCTCTGATCTGGGCTCTCACAAGCAAAAGGCCACTGAAATTCAACCTTCATTTCTCATCTGTAAAAGCAAACAAGCATAAACACCTTGCTTCTTTCTGTTCCTGAACTAACAGAGACCAAAGAGAGCGCAACAGCCAGTGCTGGGTACAAAGAAAGGAGTGGAGGTGAGAGCAGCAGCAGGAGGTGTCAAAAAGGGAGGCTTCGCCCCATGCTCCCCACCCCAGCTGGGCTTTGTAGGGTGAGCAGCACATCAGGGCCCTGGGGCGGCTTCTGCAGCTGCAAATGCTGTCTTAGGCACGGAGCATTAGCAAGAGATTTAAAATATTTTAAGCTTTGGTTCTGAAAATTAGCTTTGAATCTTATCCCTGTCAAATTAAGCTTTACATGTTGAGAAAGAAATCTTTTTAAGCTTTAGTATTTTAGCTTGTCAAATTACTGAAGAGGATTCAAACTCATTTTTTCTTTTACTTTTAATGTGCAAAAAATGTTGCCTATCTATAAGGACTGTTTTGGTCTGATGTTTTTGAAGGTTTTTGAAAGCAGGTTTTATGTAAAAAAAGATATATTAAAATATTAACAAAAAACCTAATTATTTTCAGAGACACTCTATGTTGTCTTTTCATTATACTGCATTTAACAAATTGGCTGCATGGAATGAAAGTTTGATCTCCCTTTTCTTATGGTAGAAAAACTTCATCCTTTTCAATTTTTTCCGTCTTCATCTTGGACGAAGTAACTTTAAAAGGATCCAGTAAACCTATTCTTTAAATTGAGAGGAAGTAATTACAAGCAATCTCATAAAAATGTGAAGTGAGGGAAATTCCCTGCAATAAGTTACTGTTTTCAAACTGTCAAAATTAAGTATTCAATAAAAAAGAAGAAAAACATATTTTTGCATATTGTTCAGTTCTGAAAATATTACTGGATAATTTTACTGAAGTAAGAAATCTCTAATCACAGGCTCCTCTTGGGAGAATCCTCACAAGAATACTTTTTTTTTTCCCCCCAGTGACTACTAGTGTTACAGTATTAGAGTAGTTTAAAATGACGCTCTCAGTGAAAGTTCAGTTGCAAACATTGCTACAGCGAGACTATGAATGTGCCATGACTAGTGTAACTTTTTAATAACTGGTAACTGCAAAATAGCTATTTTTAAGAGATTTTAAAAGAAGTTTTGCCTCCAAAATAATTCTGGGTATATTCAGGCATTAAAGGTTATCTGAAATGAAGAAGTTGGTGGAAGTCTTAACCAAGGAGGCAAAATTATATGTCCACAATATCTCTGTTTTTATTTGGTGCTATAAAAGCCTAGTACAAAGCTTGTTCAAATTAATGAAAATCTTTCAGTCCTAATAGAATTTTATTCATGCCTTCAGTTTTTGATTTCTGTGAGGAGAGAACATGTAGCTAGCCCTATTCCTATTTATTCTGTTGAATCTATCTCTTTTTATATCATGATAGATTTAATCCTATATTATTAAATACATATTTCGTCCCTTTTACTTTCCTTTTAGGGACATATTACTTATCTTGTTCTTTCGCTTCCTGCAGTCAGTGCTGATCTATAGCAAAGTACAAATTAGTTGTTTTCATTTTGAGCAATCATGACTCCATCTATTTGCCTTTTCACTGGAGTTATATAGCCGTTATTTCCAGGTAGTTTCTTTAACATAACTAGCCTGCAACCTCTCCTTCCTAAGAAGACTTGCAACGAACAGTGGATTTTTGTGTTTACCTGGGACAGTCATGGTGAGTAGTGAAGTGCCCCATCAGCCCATGTCAAAAAGCCCTTCCTAGGAAGTTTTCTGTTATGAATTTGTCTAGGGAAAAACTGAAGTATTCAGCGTGGCAATCTAATTGACTTTCTATTCATCTTTTTCACCCTCCCCAAACCCCCAAACATGAAATTGTATACTTGGAAGATGTGCTGATTTATTGCACTGCCTGTTGCTGGCCCCCACGACCACTACTCCACAGAGTCTGGATCGTGAGTTAAAGAAGCCTTAAGGGTGCTCCTGAGAGAGCCTCCCCCGAGGAACAAGTGTGGCTGCTGGTCCAGAGACCAGCTCCAGCTCAGTGCCTTTTGATTAGAAAGTCAGCTTGAGATTTAATTGGTCAGGTGGACAACATCTGTGCAGATGTTAAAGGCAGGATGTTGAAACTTTAGAATCCTTTTAAACTGCACTTAGTAAGAAACATCAATTAATATATCAAAGACTCACAGGAAGCAGGATCACAAAAGCTGTGGAGAGAAAAAAGATAGCTACTGGCGAATCTTGACTATCCTATCGGCAAGGCGGGACTGCTCGTTGCAGTAAGTTCTCCAATGTTTTCTCAGGGTTGCTCTTACTTCTGCTAGGACACTATTTCTCAGCCTAATCAATCTGCATTATTAAGATAATTTCCACAAAATCTAGTTTTAAATAATACTTTGCTGGATTTCATTTTGCAGCTTGCTATAGTATCTTGAGCAATTCTTATCTTTCCTTTGTTTTTATACCAGTTTTGCATTTGTCAGCTATTACAAACTTATTTAAGCAAGCTCTGCCTATTTTATGCCTTAATTTTCCCTCATAAATCACCTTTATTTATGATAGGGTGAACCTTTATGTTCATATTATTATTTTTCTGGTAGTCATTAAATAACTTATGCACTAACAAAAATAAGAAGAATACAAGAGAGAAAAAAAAATACTTTACCATAGACAATGCCTTCTAAAGTGCTAAAATTTTTGAAATCTCAATGTGTTGCTTTTTGAAAATCAGGGTCCACATTTAAAAGCCAAGATAACTGTTACTGGCTACTTTTGAAAATATAATCTACTATTTTTTAATGAGTAGACTTGTAAATGATATAGCAATGTTGTTGTTGCTTAAGGTGTTAAGGATTGTTACTTACGGCTCATGCTAAGGGAAAAGAGCTGGTCTTGCAAATATCTAATTTCTTATGATTGTATTGGCAGATTCATCCACTTTAACTCTTCCATTTAATCTTTCCCATCTCTACGCCTCTTTTCTCAAGCAAGAGAAATAGCAAATTAATATCTTAATTCATGCCTGTAGCTGTGTTCACTACCCTAATTCTGAGCTTTATTAAAAAAAAAATGTCAGAAGAGCAAGACAAAAAATAGATTTTGTTGACTGAATTACATAGAAGGGTGGCCTTGAGAGCATGAACTTTGCCTGAGCTATAATGGGTGCAGTAGGGTATAAAATTTAAACTTTTCTCTGTGGATGAATGTCAACACTGGTTTGCTCTTTTCACAAATGATCAAGTAAGTACAACGCTGGATATACAGAAAACCTTTAAAAAGTACTGTTTTCCTCTCCCAGAATATCCATCCAGCACATCCACAGTGATGACAGTTTTTCACTTGCCCTTATTTTTATAATGTTTCTGATGCTTAGAGAAGACCTGTCTGACTTCACTCAGTTGCACTTAAGTTGCAAGGAGTTAGGTCACCAAGACATCTCTTTGGGAACCTACTTTTTTGAGCTTTTCCAGCTGACTTATCCTTCAAAAACACAGTGCAGCAAATTAGAACAGATTAGGGAAAAAAAATCACCTGGGAAATTTTCATTTTGAAGGTCCGACTTGTCAAAAACCATGCCAAACTATATTGGTTTTGATGAATCTTCTGATCAAATAAGGTTTCAGGTCTTGCCTCTTTTCTGTTGAGCCTGTCCCCTTCTCCCTTGGGCAGCCAGCCTTTGTCTACAGTTCTGGGACTGCAATGGCCATGGAGCTGTGAGGCAGCCTGGTTGTGCTGCTGTCTTGGGTTTGGGGTCCACGAGGCTGCCAGGACCACCCTGTGGGAACAAGCTGCTGGGAGCTGGGGGAGCAGAGGAGGAGGAAGAAGGAATGAAGGGAGGAAGGAGGTTTCTGAATTTCCAGATGCTCTCCCATGGAGGTGTAAGCTGAAAACTCTGGGCGCTTCAACCATCTCATGAGGGATTCACAGTACTGCAACAGAGGCTGCCTCTAGTGGGATATTAAAGTCAGCTTTGCCAAAGCTGGATTGAATTTATATCATCCAGATACCAATATTTCCAGCCTCTGAAGTCAGCTCCACATGCCTCCCAGAGCTGTGGAACTGGGGAATGAAAGCCAGAAAGGCTTGTATCCTGCTCCCTTGGGAACTCATCTTCTATCTAAATTTGGGACTATTGTTGCCAGAAACAAAGAAAGAGATACAGGCTTATGCAAGTAGCCTTTTTTTTTTTTTTTAAAGTGAACCAAAAGGAATTTTAAGAGTTTCCTGCTTTGACTACTTCTTTCGTAGATGAATTCTTTACTCCCTCTGTGGACTGGAACATGTGATTCAGGACACAGTGCCCAGGGAGTGAAGGCAGAAGGGGCAATGGCCACACAGTGAGACTAGTCATCATGACACTAGGATGACAGAAAGATGCATGCTGGTACATTTGGCGGCTAGATTTGAAATACCTGCCATGATCTTTCTCACTTCCCACAGTCTTTCAAGGACAAGATAACATATTTTGTCGAGGTTGCTCATTTAACGCTTCTTTCTCATGGCCCTCCCACCTTCCTGTAAATATGCTCATGTGAACCAGTTTCTATCCCTAACAAAAGCAGACTACAAAAAAATGTGACATGATGCAGAATTTTATACAGAATTGTACCAGAATGAAATTCTAGTGCACATTCGTGCTTGCCACAGTGTATATTCTCCTTTTCTTCTCCAGCAGGAGCAGAAGCCTCCCTTCTTTTTAGTTCATTTTGGTCTGTGGCCTGGAAACATTTTATGTACATATATGTCAAATATATGACTAAAAATTAAGGATAAATAATTACGTTATTAGCGGTGATATTAAAATTCCATTTAGTGCAAAATTAGAGTTTCATCTGTAGGATGTTTCACAATTCTGAGCACAAATCCTTCAATTTTTTTCTTTAAAAAAAAAAAAAAGGAATATCCAGTGTGTGAAAAAATAGTATTTGGTACCAAAATTTCCCTATCCTGTGGAGGGATTTTTATTAAATAACGGTCATCCTATGAACATTCCAAGCACTGAGGATTTGTTAGTAATAGTATAAGGCTGCTAAAGAGCAATTGTAGTTTTAGAGTCTCTGAAGTGATAGTAGAGTAGGAAAAACAGGCTGAGGAATGTAACTATCAGTAGATTAGGTAACGGAATGCAGGCGCAGGAAGCGTTCGCGTGGACACCTGCTTTTGACCAATCTGTGTATGTTAAGATTCGTGTGCTTGCTGACTGTAAACCAATAGAGGATTCGGAGGTGCGCGTGTTACTGTGGCTAGCTTATAAAAGTAGCACAATATCTTGAAACAAAGGAGAATGACCATACCCACATTGGGACTCCTCATTACTCCGGGAACGCGCTCCTATTCCGACCCATGGTCACTCCAACATTATCCCACAAACATATGAATTTTGCAATAGAGAAAAGTATAGCCATATACTTTAAAAGATTGAAAACTATTTCATGGGCAGTTATCTAGAAAGGTATTAATGGGGGAAAAGAGTTTTGAAACAACTCTTAGACTCTCACTATTTCACAAAGAAAAAATAATTCAGCACTAAGTTTTTAAATGAATATCACAAGTTTGTTTAGTTTGAAGAATTCATCCTGTTCTAATTAGCACTGCAATATAGGGAGGCTTGATCAGTCTCAGTGGAAAGAGGCTGAACTTTCTATTTCAGCTTAAATCAGATGGAGGCCAAAACTTGCAATTTCATATCTTGTGATAAAAGATACAAAGCTTTTTATGCTAAAACTGGAAACAGTCTTACTAAACCATACAGCTGGGTGTCTGGATGTCAACTTGCATCTTCCTGTGACTGAAAGAGAAAACATGAAAGAACATCTTGTTGATCAACCTTTTATTTATTCATTGAAGATAAAGGACTACCTGGAAAGCACAGAACTATGCTTTCTTTGTAGTGCTTTAAATCCTTGGAGACTGTACAAGACACATAGGTAATATCATTTACACATGCTTTGTTTATTGTCAATGATAAAATATCTACAGTTACAGGAAAGAGGTGGCATAAGAGAATAGTGTTAGAAAGATAAATTGCTAATTGAGACTAGCTATTTTGTAACCAACTAAATATGAGCTAAACCTTAGATTTCTTCAAGCAGAAGTTCATAGAGGGAAACTGTGGACCTTTTCAGTAGGTAATCTCATTAATTCCTATTTTCACCCTAAACAAGGCTGTGGCTATTTTACTGAAAGAATATAAAGACAGGAAAGATGAGAACTGTGGTAGAAAGAAGCTATATTGCTATAGTTAAAGTAATTTAAAATCTTTCTTTACATATATTAAGAATCTCAATGTTTTGGTGGAAAACGTAAAATAAATTGAAAAATATAAACTAGCTCCATTTTCATCCCAGACCCACAAAACACACACAGACTGCTAAGATGGCAAACAAAGAAATGTGAAGACACTGATTTTGTAACAAAGGATGTATAATTTGCATTGAAGTGAGAGATAACATAAACTAGATTGAGGCAATTTTTGTTCTGCAGCAAGTAGGAGGATGTGCGAGGTGGGGGAAGACTGAAGTCCCTGGCTGAGCAGAAGAAATTAGTTCTACATAGCCCAGCAGAGCCTGTGAGGGGAGTGGGGGACAGGGTAGCGGAGAGAAGGCAGCAGAGACAGAGAGTCCCATCAAGGAACAGCATCAGGACCCAGGAAACGCCGCAAGCACCCAGACTCTCCTGCGGTAATAGGTAAGGTCTCATCAAACCTTGTTTCACCATCCCATAAAACATTTCACCATCACTGCTCATTTGCAGTCAATGCACAGTTAATTTAATGTATCCTGAAGCTGGGTCAGCAATAAAGTCAGTGGTTAACCAATGTGACGCCCATCTACAAGAAGGGCCGGAAGGAGGATCCGGGGAACTACAGGCCGCTCAGCCTGACCTTGGTGCTGGGGAAGATTATGGAGCTGTTCGTTTTGAGGGCGCTCACAAGCCATGTCCAGGACAACCAAGGGATCAGGCCTAGCCAGCACAGGTTCATGGAAGGCAGGTCCTGCTTGACCAACCTGATCTCCTTCTATGACCAGGTGACCCGCCTAGTGGATGAGGGAAAGGCTGTGGATGTGGTCTACCTGGACTTCAGTAAAGCCTTTGACACTGTCTCCCACAGCATTCTCCTAGAGAAACCGGCGGCTCACGACTTAGGTACACACTTTGCTGGGTAAAAAACTGGCTGGACAGCTGAGCCCAAAGAGTTGTGGTGAACGGAGTTAAATCCAGTTGGCGGCCGGTCACGAGTGTTGTTCCCCAGGGCTCAGTTTTGGGGCTGGTCTTGTTCAATATCTTTATCAACGATCTGGATGAGGGGATCGAGTGCTCCCTCAGTAAGTTTGCAGACGACACCAAGTTGGGCGGGAGTGTTGATCTGCTCGAGGGTAGGAAGGCTCTGCAGAGGGACCTGGACAGGCTGGATCCATGGGCTGAGGCCGATGTATGAGATTCAACAAGGCCAAGTGCCGGGACCTGCACTTCGGCCAGAACAACTCCATGCCAGGGGGGAAGAGTGGCTGGAAAGCTGCCTGGAGGAAAAGGACCTGGGGGTGCTGATTGACAGCCGGTTGAACACGAGCCAGCAGTGTGCCCAGGTGGCCAAGAAGGCCAATGGCATCCTGGCCTGTATCAGAAATAGTGTGGCCAGCAGGAGTAAGGAGGTGATCATGCCCCTGTACTCGGCACTGGTGAGGCCGCACCTCGAATCCTGTGTTCAGTTTTGGGCCCCTCACTACAAGAAGGACATGGAGGTGTTGGAGCGTGTCCAGAGAAGGGCAACGAAGCTGGTGAAGGGCCTGGAGCACAAGTCTTATGAGGAGCGGCTGAGGGAACTGGGACTGTTTAGCCTGGAGAAGAGGAGGCTGAGGGGAGATCTCATCGTGCTCTACAACTACCTGAAAGGAGGTTGTAGCGAGGTGGGTGTGGTGTCTTCTGCCAAGTAACTAGCGATAGGACGAAAGGAAATGGCCTCAGGTTGTGTCAAGGGAGGTTTAGATTGGATATTAGGAAAAAATTCTTTACTGAAGGAGTCAGGCTGGAACAGGCTGCCCAGGGAAGTGGTGGAGTCACCATCCCTGGAAGTATTTAAAAGATGTGTAGATGAGACGCTTAGGGACATGGTTTAGTAGGCATGGTGGTGTTGAGTTGATGGTTCGACTTGATGATCTTAGAGGTCTTTTCCAACCTTAATGATTCTATGATTTTATGATTCTATATCTTTGACGAGTGGCAACAGAATGTGTGACACATTGCTTTGATGTCTCATGGTTGCCAGGATAGCTATCTGCCCGGCTGTAAAGACTCCTCTGTCCAGGTCCTTCAAAAAACCAGTTTGTGGTGGGGCCAGAGTGAGTGCTTGCCCAGCACTCAGGGGGTGTGTAAAGCAGGGAGAACCTGCAGCTTTCAAGACATGAGAGAAATGTATCAGGAAGAAAAGAGTGGCGACATCCAAACACTACAAATGCTCCAAGTATCTATGCAGGCGAAAAAAATTGTGATAAAAAACCCCAGCCAACTTCTTTGTAGAGCATTTCAAACCCCATCAAGCAGGCTGAGGCTGCCACCCCCATGAAGGGTCAGCAAGCTAGAAAATCTTTCAGGCACATGCATTCATCTGTTACTTTGAAAAATGCAAGGGGTATCCAGGAAATTCATCCATCCCTGTGTTAACTATTCAGCTCTGTAGGATTGCTAATCTGCTGAAACAAGTGGGGGCTCTGGCTTTGTTGATCAGATCCAGCCATGGACAACACGGTACAGGTGCAGACAGAGAGTGTTTTCATCAGTATCGTGATGACTTGCCAGAGGAAACTAGCATGAGGCAAATCCCAACAGCTTTAAGCTAAAAACCTGTCATGTTTTCAACAAATCTTACTCTTGAGGGAATGTCTTCCCCCCAAAAATAAAAAGAAATCTCATTAAACTTCAGGATTTTTATTCCAATAGCTGTTATTCAGCTCTTGGGAGAAGAGTCCTGCAAGACAGACGGGACTGAAAGTGTGCTCTGATTGGAAAAGCCCCTGAGAGCACACTGTCAGGCCAATTAGATTGTGTGAGAAATTTCGAAGCTTGAGCGGTGGATGAAGTGTGTGACAAAAAGCCTGAAGTGACTTGTGGTCCCATAGAAAGCCTCTGTGAATGGAAGGAATGATGTTAACTCATCCAGACAGAGAAAAAAATGGATATGAAAAATGACATTTCAAGGGTGGCCCATAATGACGTTGTGTGTTAGGGAAGGAGAGGGAGCAGGTAGATGGGACACACGTAAAGGTTGAATTTCAGCGGGAAAGTGAGTCTGAAATTAACCTCTGTGACCTCTCAGCATCTTCTGTAATTGCCAATGCTGGAGAAAAATGTAATGAATTTGCCAAACTGCAGAAGATAACTTCTCTGCTAGTTGCCTATGCTCCACACCAGTGGGAGCAACAGCTAATCTAAGGCAGGCCCTAAAATAAACTTCTCTGAAATACTACTTGAAGAGTTCCTGTGTCTTCTCTCACTCTTCTTTCTAAGCCACTTACTACTGTGGTGTTTAATTTTTCTCACACAGTTTTGAGACTGTGATACCTTAATTCAAATGCTTTTTCTTTCCCTTCAATGAATTTCAGCTTTTCAGTAGTCAGCTCAATGTCTTTCATATTGGTCAAGCCAGTCCTCTATTTCGGTTACCCATTCATCCATGACATTCATTGCTTTTCTTTTAATTTATTTTAATTTAGTAACAGCTGCTTATAAATCAGAGTATATTAACTCACTCTTGCTTTTTATTGCACTCAGGAAATCTGTTAAATCTTCTTCAATGAAAGTCGTCCCATTCTCCACTTCAGTTAATCTTTCTTCTGGGGAAGACTCCGTTACTGGATGGAACATCACAACTCACCTGTTCTTAATGTCAGGCAAAATATAGTTTTTCAGATGAAAAAATCAAATATTTCAGCTGTAAAACTCTTCACAGGGAAATTCTAACAAATGTTGTATTTTATCACAGTTCAGGTAAGATAAGAGAAAAAAAGAAAAAGAAAAGCGAGAAAGACCCAGGAAGTGGAATTAAAACAACTAATAAGCAAACAATCAACTCTAGAAATTGGATGTCAAATTCTGCCAGTAGAATAACAATGCCAAGATTTGTGATATGAATCTAATTTCTATAAAGGTGTGCTGTTGCTAGAAGCGAGAGTCTACCAACACGATTCCCAGCTCTGATAATGCATTGCAGTGGAAATGCTCTGCAAAATTATTAATGAAACCCAATCATTTTGTTATTCAGATTCCAAAGTTCACTCCTTCTAGGAAAATCATGTGTTCAGTTTCCTTGTTTTCTGGTCTCAGAATCTGTCTGTTTAGCAGAGGTAATCTGACAGGATGGTGTATAACCTGGTTGGTGAAGCACCGTGCTGAGACTCAGGAGACCTAGGTCATATTCTGTAGTCTAATGTTGGTCTTTTGAATGACCTTTGGGAAGTTTCTCACCTTTCCATGTCTTAGCCTGAGCATCTCTTCCATGGGGATGATATTATTCTCTTCTGTAAAACACCTAGGAATCCAGGAAGAAAAAATCGTTCTAAACTGTCTTTGTTTCCCTCTAACTCTTTCTTGCCTGCTTATTGTTTTTAATACCAAGAATACTCCAAGTGAGTAATTCACATAAAGCTCAAGAACCTAATGGTAATATCAGTGATTCTGCAGATTGTCCCTTAAAAATAATTTCAATCTTTTTCAAACTCTTCCTTGGAAGAAAACCACTCCAATCACCTTTGCTCATGAATGAAATTACCCTCTGCACCTCCTGCTTTCCTCCCCCTGCCACAGGTCAGCACCTTGCCTGAGCTACCCTTTCCAGATTGAATTTCTTTCTCCCTCTGTGACTGAGCCACATATTAGATACATCCTGACACTTTCCCACCAATGTGTGAGAAAAACTGAGAGAAGATTTAATTTTCTAATAATTTTTGTTACAAATTAATTTCTAAACCTGCAGATTATGACTTTCACAGGTCAGGTGACTAAATGCATCCCAATTCTTGTTATAATAACACTGAATCCTATGATCTATTTTAGGTTCGTACTCATCTATTAAGTATTCTTTGATCTAATTTAGATTTTTTAACATATTTAAATATATATAGACACCAAGAGTATAAAAGCATATTTCCTATATGGCAATAGCCTGTAGTTAATATCAAAATAAGAGGAAAATCACAGACTCCATAATTAAATTAAGAAAACTGACAGGGTAGAAAATTTTGCTAGAACATTGCTAGAATTACATTGGACGAAGCAGGATATACTTAACAAGATGAGATTTAATGCTTTTTTTCCCGTTACTACAAATGATAAGGAAGCAAGATTCTTAGAAGGTTTAGAGCAAAATGGTCCTGCCAAAATGATGATTTTTTTATCTTCCGTACAGTTACTCTGTGCCTGAAGTCTGATTATCAGCTATTGCCTTTCCTCGTAGTTTCATATTATGTGTGTTATTCAAAGTCATAAGAAGTGATACAATCACTCCTGTGTCAGTGATCTAAGCGTTTCATTCTGGACTCACAATCTCATATAAGAAAAAAAGAAAAAGAAGGTATTTTGGTAGTAAATCTGAGACTTAGGAAAGCAGGAAAAATATTTTCTCATGGTTTTTAAGGAAAAAGGAAGACCTTTTTCCTATCATATGCTTAATCTCAGATATGACAGAACTTCTTTTTCTGTTCTCCAACACTTGGGGACTTCAAACCAGAAAAGCTTTTCCTTTTCCTTCTTTTCCTTTTCCTTTTCCTTTTCCTTTTCCTTTTCGTTTTCCTTTTCCTTTTCCTTTTCCTTTTCCTTTTCCTTTTCCTTTTCCTTTGCCTTTGCCTTTGCCTTTTCCTTTTCCTTTTCCTTTTCCTTTTCCTTTTCCTTTTCCTTTTCCTTTTCCTTTTCCTTTTCCTTTTCCTTTTCCTGCCTTTGCCTTTGCCTTTGCCTTTGCCTTTGCCTTTGCCTTTGCCTTTTTTCCTTTTCCTTTTCCTTTTCCTTTTCCTCTCCCTTTCCCTTTCCCTTTTCTTTTTCTTCTTTTTCTTTTTTTTTCTTTTTTTTTTGTTTTTGTTTTTTTTTGGTTTTGTTTTGGTTTTCTTTTTCTTTTTTTCTTTTCCTTTCCCTTTCCCTTTCCCTTTCCCTTTCCCTTTTCCTTTTCTTTTTCTTCTTTTTCTTTTTTTTTCTTTTTTTTTGTTTTTGTTTTGGTTTTGGTTTGGTTTTCTTTCTCTTTTTTTCTTTTCCTTTTCCTTTTCCTTTTCCTCTTCCTTTTCTTTTTCCTTTTCCTTTTCCTTTCCCTTTCCTTTTCCCTTTTCCCTTTTCCCTTCTCCCTTTTCCTTTTCTTTTTCTTCTTTTTCTTTTTCTTTTTTTCTTTTGTTTTTGTTTTCTTTCATTTTCTTTTTCTTTTTCTTTTTCTTTTTCTTTTTCTTTTTCTTTTTCTTTTTCTTTTTCTTTTTCTTTTTCTTTTTCTTTTTCTTTTTCTTTTTCTTTTTCTTTTTCTTTTTCTTTTTCTTTTTCTTTCTTTTTCTTTTTCTTTTTTCTTTTTCTTTTTCTTTTTCTTTTTCTTTTTCTTTTTCTTTTTCTTTTTCTTTTTCTTTTTTTTCCTTTGCCTTTGCCTTTGCCTTTTCCTTTTCCTTTTCCTTTTCCTTTTCTTTTTCTGTTTTCTTCTTTTACGCAACAGATTCTTTAATACATTTTGCTTGTGCATTTCAGCTGAATTTTCTTGTTCTAAATTGCAAATGCCTGACCAACAGCCTGACAAGTCGTTGGAATTGAAGGATACCAACAGGCTTTAGATTCAGAAAATGCGTACCTCAGTACAGACAAAATCTTTTCATCACAGTGGTTGTCTTGAAGGAGACACAAGTAACGAGCAGTAAATAATCTCTTCATAAAAGTTAGAGCCTTTAATTTAAATGAATTACACAGTTCAATCTATATTTCTCATATACCTTCAGGGACTTCATTAAGACAATTAAATGGGAAAAAGAATTCCCCTTCTCATTTCTTAGCCTCCTATTTTTAGACTAAGCAAATTAGACATAATTTATATCAATATGATTATCTTAACTGGAAGTCATTTTCTTCTGTGCTTCTTCCTGTGGTTTTGTTTCATAGTCTATGTACAAACAGTCATTGTTTTTCCAACATGGAAGGTTATTTTCCAGGCACTATTGATTCTATTATCCACACACACAGATACAGACTGTTACAGCATATTTTTTGACTTATTATTTAGTTGATTGTTTAGTGTTTCTAAGGCAGCAGGGGAACTGCTTGTCTGTATTTTCCCTGTAGCCTATTGTGATGAGGAAGACATTACTATATCATCTCTTGCAGGGCACTTTCATTTTGCCAACTGACTGCGAAGAAAATCTGTTCAAAGGTTCATAATTGCGTTGGTTTAAAAGACATAGATCCACAAAAGCAAAAAAGGATATTTATACTCCAGGAAGTGTGTTGAAAAGAAAAGAAAAAAAACCCCAAAAGTAGAGTAGATAATAAACTCCAGGTAAAAACTGAGATTTCCTCACAGACCATTCACTCAAACCCATGCTTTCTTTTCTTTAATTGTAATTTACCAAAGGCTTTTGGGCTTGAAGTCCGGTATACCCATGGTTATCCTCCCCTGCAAGGAGAATTGCACAAACCTGACTGAGGTCAGCTACTGAGGGGCTGATCCAGGAGATCCCCTTCCCACTTTTCCCTTTAAGATTATTTAAATTACATGTGATTATTACGAATATGATTATCCTAACCAGAAATCATTTATTTCTGCACTCTTTCCAACAGTTACATAATGTGTGCATGACCACTCATTGTTTTTCCAATACGGAAGGCTATTACTGAACACCACGTCTGCTGTTTACACAGAAGCACATGGTTATAATAGGTTCCCCTATCTGTCACTTATGTGATTGTTCACAGTTTTAAGTGATTCTAAGATTTCTAAGTAAACGAAGGAGCTCCTGCTAGAGGTCAGCTACTGATGGGTTGGCACAATGCAGAAGGCCGTCATTGTGTTTTGTTCGTCTGTACTATTCACACTATTCATTGAGGAAGCAGAGAGCCTACATGTAGAGAAAACAGCTCCTAGTTTCTTATGGGTACTGAATTCTTTAAGTATTAAATGTAGGAGAGAGCACCGTAGAAAGGATGCTCCTAAGTCCTTAACATTCATAACAGACTTGCCTAATGCTGGAAGAAATGTCTGTGTTTGGGGCAGAGGAGAGGAATGCCTAGCTCAGAAGTCTGTCTCCGTCTCTGGAAATTGAAGATTTTGTGCATGGAAGAAAAACGGGCTTCTGTGTTATTTTGTAAGATTACAGATTAGATACGGTTAGATGTGACGTTAGATAAAGTACGCCACAGCACCGGGGAACCTCTGAGAATCAGGTAAATTGTCTGGAGAAAAGAATTCAGCTGTAAGAAATATGAGCATCATACCTTTTCTTATTCTGGAATAGCATTCTGAGAATACCACTATCACCTTATCAGGTATCCTTCAAAAGGAGGAAGAGAGCGAGGGCACTAAACAGAAAAACAGAAAATAGGGAGGTTTTTTAATATAGAGAGAGCCAAGATGCCTCTCAAAGTGGGTGTCTTTCAGGCATTTTGTCTTCATGTAATAAAGTGATTTTTGCATTTGTTTCCGAGAAACAACTTCTGTGCACAAGTTTTTTCAATAATATTTTAAAAACCCACAACCCTCAACTCTAAAGCTAGATACTTAAATTTCTATTCAGATACTTGTGTAAATCATCACACCCTTATAGGAGCTTTAACGTTTAATAACTTAGCCTCCTCCAATTTGGCAACTTTGGGACTATCTAACATAAATAAATAAATTACCTTTGGTCTGGGAGTGTTTAATGAGTACTTTATGGAAGATATATGAACCACTGCAAAAAGGAGAGGAACTTGTCAATGTATTGCATTCATAATCAGACAAGTTATGACCTTTTGGCCATTTCCAGTCAAACAAAGTGTACTTTTGAACATTAAACCAGCAGAAACTGCAGTTTAAAAACCATGTGTCTTCTGAATGAGAAGTTTTGTAACTGTGGGGAAGTGGAGGATGAATGAAAGTCTTTGTGACTACTTCTTATAAGCATATAAGGCAAGACAAACTTTTCTATAATGGTTAGTGGTATATTTGGACATGAAATCTTGTTTTCAGAGGCTGTCCTGATAATTTACAAATGCAAAAGTGCATCTTTTGTGCGGAGGTTGAAGCTTTTGTAGATGTGAATATCACGAGCTTTGCCTTTAGGCAAAAACACTTAAATAGATTTAGCATTAAAAAATGATATTGTATTCCTTCCCCATGACCTGAATCTGGTATGAATCATCCTTTTTAACATTTTTATAAATGTAAATTAAATGCCAAACCATAACAGCAGTTATTAGGAACAATTAAAAAGCAGTTAGCAAGTTTATGGCTGAAGTCCATTGGATTGGTACAGCTCTGGGAGAAGAGACCAACACCCACCTCGCCGCCATCACCTCCCTTCAGGTAGTTGTAGAGTTCAACAAGGTGTCCCCTCAGCCTCCTCTTCTCCAGACTAAACAGTCCCAGTTCCCTCAGCCACTCCTCATAAGACTTGTGCTCCAGACTCTTCACCAGCTTCATTGCCCTTCTCTGGACACGCTCCAGCACCTCCATGTCCTTCTTGTAGTGAGGGGCCCAAAACTGAACACAGGATTCGAGGTGTGGCCTCACCAGTGCCAAGTACAGGGGCACGATCACCTCCTTACTCCTGCTGGCCACACTATTTCTGATACAGGCCAGGATGCCATTGGCCTTCTTGGCCACCTGGGCACACTGCTGACTCATATTCAGCTGGCTTTTGACCAGCACCCCCAGGTCCTTTCCCTCTGGGCAACTTTCCAGCCACTCTTCCCCAAGCCTGTAGTGTTATGTGGGGTTGTTGTGGCCCAAGTGCAAAACCCGGCACTTGGCCTTGTTGAATCTCATCCAATTGGCCTCATACATTGATCCAGCCTGTCCAGATCCCTCTGCAGAGCCTTCCTACCCTCGAGCAGATCAACACTCCTGCTCAACTTGGTGTCATCTGCAAACTTACTGAGGGAGCACTCGATCCCCTCATCCAGATCATTGATAAAGATATTGAACAGAACTGACCCCAATACTGAGCCCTGGGGAACAGCACTTGTGACCGGCTGTCAACTGGATTTAACTCCATTCACCACAACTCTCTGGGCTCGGCCAGTTTTTTTACCCAGCGAAGAGTATGCCCATCCAAGCCATGAGCAGACAGTTTCTCCAGGAGAATGCTGCGGGAAATGGTGTCAAAGGCTTTACTAAAGTCTAGGTAGACCACATCCACAGCCTTTCCCTCCTCCACTAAGTGGGTCACCTGGTCATAAAAGGAGATCAGGTTAGTCAAGCAGGACTTGCCTTTCATAAACTCATGCTGACAGGGCCTGATCACCCAGTTGTCTTGTATATGCCACGTGATGGGACTCAAGATGATCTGCTCCATAACCTTCCCTGGCCCCGAGGTCAGACTGACAGTTCCCTGGATCCTCCTTCTGAGCCTTCTTATAGGTGGGCGTCGCATTTGCTAACTTCTGGTCAACTGGGATCTCCCTGGTTAGCCAGGACTGCAGATATATGATTGAAAGTGACTTGGTGAGCACTTCCGCCAGCTCCCTCAGTATCCTTGAGTGGATCCCATCCGGCCCCATAGACCTGTGTGTGTCTAAGTGGTATAGCAGGTTGCTAACCATTTCCCCTTGGATTATGGGGGCTTCATTCTGCTCCCCGACCCTGTCTTCCAGCTCAGGGGGCTGGGTACCCGGAGAACAACTGGTCTTACTGTTAAAGACTGAGGCAAAGAAGGCATTAAGTACCTCAACCTTTTCCTCATGCTTTGTCACTATGTTTCCCCCCACATCCAATAAAGGATGGAGATTCTCCTTAGCCCTCCTTTTGTGGCTAATGTACTTATAGAAACATTTTTTATTGTCTTTTACGGCAGTAGCCAGATTAAGTTCTAGTTAGACTTTGGCCCTTCTAATTTTCTCCCTGCATAACCTCACAACATCCTTGTAGTGCTCCTGAGTTGCCTGCTCCTTCTTCCAAAGGTCATAAACTCTCCTTTTTTTCCTGAGTTCCAGCCAAAGCTCTCTGTTCAGCCAGACCGGCCTTCTTCCCCGCCAGCTCATCTTTCAGTACTTGGGGACGGCTTGCTCCTGCGCCTTTAAGATTTCCTTCTTGAAAAATGTCCAGCCTTCCTGGACTCCTTTGCCCTTCAGGACTGCCTCCCAAGGGACTCTGTCAACCAGTCTCCTTAATAGGTCAAAGTCTGCCCTCTGGAAATCCAAGGTAGCAGTTCTGCTGACCCCGCTCCTTACTCCTCCAAGAATCGCAAACTGTCATTTTTTGATCGGTATGCCCAAGACAGCCTCCGACTGTCACATCACCCACAAGTCCTTCTCTGTTCACAAACAACAAGTCCAGTGGGGCTCCTTCCCTAATTGGCTCACTCACCAGCTGTGTCAGGAAGTTATCTTCCACACACTCCAGGAACCTCCTAGACTATTTCCTCTGTGCTGTACTGTATTTCCAGCAGATATCTGGTAAGTTGAAGTCCCCCATGAGAACATATTGTGAGACTTCTCCCAGCTGCTTATAGAACATTTCATCTGCCTCTTCATCCTGGTTGGGTGGCCTATGACAGAATCCCACCATGACATCTGCCTTGTTGGCCTTCCCCCTGATTCTTACCCCTAAACACTCAACTCTGTTGTTACCATCATTAAGCTCTAGACAATCAAAACAATCCCTAACATACAGGACTACCCCACCACCTCTCCTTCATTGCCTATCCCTTCTGAAGAGTTTACAGCCATCCATTGCAGCACTCCAGTTGTGTGAGTCATCCCACCATGTTTCTGTGATGGCAACTATATCATAGTTTTCCTGCTGCACAATGGCTTCCAGCTCCTCCTGTTTGTTGCCCATGCTGCACGCGTTGGTGTAGATATACTTCAGTTGGGCTATTGATCCTGCCACCTTTCCTGGGGGAGAAACCCTAATTCCTACGTGACCATTCTCAGGCACATCCGTGGTTTCTAACACATCGATAACCCTTGCCTCTTTGCTTCTGCATGGATCTCCATCCCCTACCTGACTGAGACGGCAGACCGAAGTACTTCGCTAGCACACTGTCCCTCAAACATTGGCATGCCGCCCCCCAGGCTTATCTCTAGTGAGCCTGGTTTTATCCCTTTCCTGCTTCAAATCAAGGTGAATGTTCCTTGGAATGTATTAACTAGGTGTGTACAGACATGTAATCTTATCTCCACTGCTTCACTTCATTATGCATTTTATCCAGAGCATTCCTCTTAGTTATTCATCTCACACTGATGGTATTTAAGCTTTTTCTGTTCTGTCTCACTATCTAATTCCCATAAGTATTGACTTGCCACCATGCTACTCTAGCTTTCTACTGTGTGCAACTTTGCTATAATACATGGACTTAAACGCAAAAGTAGTGGAATAATAGAAAATGTCTGTCATGCATGAATTATACTTGCTTTGGGTAACCCATGAATGCCCCAAGCAGTGTGAACTACATGGCTTTACTGTTTAATGTCCAATGTATTCATATCCCAGTATGTAAATCACATCTTATATAAATTGTGGTTTATTTTAGCCCAGGACATAAACAAACATTAAACTTAAGCCTCTATGCTAAATTTTGCTTAGCATAGACTTTTTACTAGTCTTAATTCTTGAGTAACTTCTCAGCTTGGACTTTAAAAAGTAGAATGCCTTTTTATTCTATCCTGGTGACTACCAGTCAGTGCTGCAGCAGCAGAGGGGTTTTCATCAAGTTAGATTTACTGGCTCAATTCTTGATAACAAACCATATTAAGTATGATTGTCTCGTTCTTTAAAGGCCCAGATTCACCATTCTGGTTTCCACGTGACCATGTTTCAAACAAACAAACAAAAACAACACTGGAGCAATGCAGTAGGATAAGCACGCACAGCAGGTTTCTCACTGAGAAGTGTAAAGGAACCCTAATTTCTGCAGCTGGAAATGAAAATATTTTGAGGAGAGAAAATTATAGTTTCAAGTGAGACTCTCCAAAACTCTTGGCAGAGATCTTATTAAAGATAAGGAGAAAATAAAATATTAAGAGATGTAATAGTTGAATACTGAATTTCCTGAAGGCTACAGCTGGGATCTGAATGGGCTAGAAAGCCAATATTTCACTTTCAATATGAAAAAGTTTCACCTGCGGAAAAACCTTGATCTGCCTCTTCAGATAGCAGAGGAATTTAGAATTGCTTACAGAGCTTGCTCCCATCTTTATTGTCTGTAGATTTTTTTCCCAAAGAAGCAGACGTTGTTATTTTCTAATCCGTTTTTCTCAGATGGTGATAAGGACCACATTATGAATGAAATCAGGAAGTATAAAGGAAGTATTTCATATCTAGGGGAAAATGCATGTTTCTCCAGATTTCACTAAGGCAAAACAAGCCTGAACAAAGAAGCTTATGATTCTGAAAGCTGCGTTTGCTTCCTTTAGCATGACTGCTTCAGGGCGGTGGGGAGTTTCTTGGTTTGCTTTTTCTTTTTTTAAATCTCCCTTCAGCTAGAATATGATTAACTGCTGAAGGGAAAGAAAAAAAGTGTTTTTCTTTGATTAACATGGTACTGAGCATATTTACTGTCTCAGTCTGAAAAACAGGAAGCTCAAAAAAGACATTTTCTGTGATTCCAGTGATGGGCTGTTATCTGAAAGCTTTGTTCCTAGAACAGATATTGAAAGAACTGTTTCACCTTCCCTGCTTAGCTTTTCACTTTATTGACATACAATAAACATTTATGTCTAATGAACAGATTTATCAGGATTTGGTAATGAAAATGAGTACAGAGGATTGCATTGTTTAACAGGCCAGAAAAAAATTATCTCTCGGTCCTGTAAAGTGACATTTGCCATCATGCAGTGGCTTCTGCAGAGCTTGCAGTCAGGTTCTGTTCTGTTTTCAGGGTATCAGAGGGGAATAAATCTTGCACAGCCCTCCTGGGACTGGTGAATTTCCATCTTTGTTCTGTCCATCCCCTGGTGGAGGAAGGTCCCATGTGCACTAGGCATGTGACTTGCCTACCTAATAAGCACCAAGTAGCCTACCCCCTACGGTAGTTCTCCTCCTGGGAAGGAAATCACGGATGTGCTAGTTAAGCTGACCCACAGGTCTGTAGGCAGGAAACATCATCACAGGAAGGGGGTAAGAATAAGAAACCTGAAGCAGATAAACTCCTGTGCAAATTTGCCAGGCATTTACCTTTCATCTGCTATGGTAATGATGGCTGTGAATTGGCTATTCTACAGCTTATGTTGTGACAATAAATGTAGTCTGAAGGATGGTGCAGCTGCCTCACCACCATGAGCAGGCTCAGCCAAAGCTTTCCAAGTGGACACTGGAAGAGATGAATAGAAGAGAAGAGAAGAGACGAGATGAGACGAGACGAGACGAGAAGAGAAGAGAATATTTCAGTTGGAAGGGACCTACAACAATCATCTAGTCTAAATGGGGCCAATGGCACCTCACCCTCTCATTTTCAAGTGCTTGCAAACGCCAAGGAAGTCACAGCGTGTGGACTCAGCACACCACCAGAGCAGTAAGATTCGAAGGAAAATCAAGTCCAGTTTCATCCTTTGAACAAATGCATAATTTCTGGTGACAGAAAATTGCTCTTTCAAGTAGTAGGAAAGAACTTTTACAGATCGCTAGTGGTTCTTTGTCTGCTTACCTCTCATTTCTGCAACATGGGGCGTTACTAATTCATATATTCATGTATTATTAAAATTAGAAAAAATGTATTTGTATATGGAAAACATTTCTAAGCAATTTAAATTAAGCTGAATACACAGCTCTCCAAGAACTGGGGCCTAAGATGACACAGTGATGACTTAAAGTTTTGATTCTTTTTTCATTCATCTTTCAGTCTCTGTACTGATGCCTGTTCTCATTTCTAAGCTTCCATGTAGCTGTAAAACTTTCAGCTTCATGCTGCAGTTGTGTAATTTGTTAGACTTGAGGACACGCTTTCAAAGACATTTGCACAAATGATTACAGCTACTGTTAAAAACCCTGGCTCTGAATACCAAGGAATCTTAGTAATCAGATGTGAGCAAGTCATGCCTGTTTTCTTCCTAACTGTTCTTGTTTTCTTGTCTATGGGGAAGAGTGTTATTTTTATGAGAAGTTAAACTTTAGTTAGTAAGTGCATCAGCATAACTCGATTTGCCATGTGGCTGTAATGAAAGCAGTACAAAGGCCAAAAAAAATTTTCATTTTATGCACACATTAAAAGTTAAACTGCAGCCTTTTCCACTTCGCTAAAGGTCCAGCAAGTACAGTACATAACTTTGTGCCTTGAGCTTTTAGATGGAACGAATTTAATATTTATTAGTTGCTTTTCATGCTAGAGTTACCACTCATCACAGTTGAGTGCATTCTTTAGACCAGCTAATCATCTGATTTGATGCTTTATCATGGGAAACAGGTGAATATTTATTTTTAAGCCCTTTTTGACAGTTGAGCAGTCTGAGGAGGGAGAGGAGAATTGGTTGTTTGAGAGTGTTTGGATGAAGGGAGGAGCTGTGTTTAATCAGGGCCAGATTTGTGAAGAGAATGCCAGTGTAAAGATTCCTGTTGGAAATGGTCCATGTGTAATACCATGGTTTGACCCCAGTTAAGTACACAAGGCATGTCTCATCTAGACTGAAATTAGAAAAATGAAGGTAGTTACATTAAAGAAGGATAAAGCTGGTCTGCGAGCACTTGTGGATATGTCTCTGCTCCTTAACTCTTACAACTGCCTGTCAGATTTTGTTTCTTAAGGCTATTCACAAGTATTCACACACTCCTCCTGTAGTTTTATGTCAGCAAAAATCTATGCTTTAAAAACAGAAAATCCCGTTCCTGCACTGATACAGCGTGTTTACAAATTTCATGATGCCCATTAAATGTCTCTTGTTATGAAATCCAGGAAGGAGACATACTTGATTAAAGTATTTTTTTTCCAGGCATTCAATCTTAATCCCATCAAGGCAGGAAAAAAAAAAATCAGAAACAAGGGAAAGATAATTTGTTATTCAGGTGTTCATAATGCATGAGAAATAATTGGCTCTTTCCTGCTTTCTCTTAGCTTTGTGGGATTTTAATTTTGTTTTAGCACATGCTTGTTGTAATAACCTATAGACTGATAGCCTTAGAGAGTGTGTTCTTCTACATTTGTGGACTTATTACAACACTTGGTACTCTAAGTTTTCTTCATACTTCTTGCCATTTACACTTATGATCAAAGTTAAAAGATAACTTATTTGCCAGACTTGAACATTTGGGATTTTTTTCCTTCTGATTCATGTTGGTTTTAGAAATATTTCTGCTTACATATAAACCATTTTTTTCCCCTGATCTATGACACATTATGATTTCTTCAAATAATGTATTCAAATATAGTAAATAGATATTGAAAGAGCTTTTGTTCTTAAAGGTGTGATCACTGACAAATCCAAGTCGGGATATTGTACTTGAAGCCTGGTTTTGATCCTGGTTTTGCTTTGTGTTTATAACTAGAAATGTAAGTTATACAGACGAATTCTGGTTGTATTAATTCATCTCTTACAAAACCTAATTGAGTCATCACTAAGTCTCGTGGTTTAACCCGGCACACAGCCATTTGTTCACTCCCCCCCAGTAGGATGGGGAAGAGAATCGGAAAAAAGGTAAAACTTGTGGGTTGAGATAAAGACAATTTGATAGGACAGAAAAGGAAGGGAAAATAATAATAATGATAAAAAATACACAAAAGAAGTGATGCACAATGCAATTGCTCACCATCCGCCGACTGATGCCCAGCCAGTTCCCGAGCAGCAGCCCTGCCCCCCTGGCCAACTCCCCCCAGTTTTTTGTTCAGCATGATGTCATATGATATGGAATATCCCTTTGGCCAGTTTTGGGTCAGCTGTCCTGGCTGTGTCCCCTCCCAACTTCTTGTGCATCTCCAGCCTCCTCACTGGCAGGGCAGTATGAGAAGCTGAAAAGTCCTTGACTTAGTGTAAGCACTGCTCAGCAACAACTAAAACATCAGTGTGTTATCAACATTATTTTGATTCTAAATCCAAAATACGTACTATACCATCTACTAGGAAGAATATTAACTCTATCCCAGCTGAAACCAGGACAATATCCACCCCTTATTCTATACCATCTACATCATGCCCAGGTCCCACACTTTCCAATACATCCCAGTTAATCACCACCACCTTTCCTGTCTTTTGATATATGTACACAGATATCATTCCCTAAGGCTACGGGCCATCCCTCTAAAATGTCTGTTGAGTTCATTTAGTCCATGACTTTGGGCTCTATGTGTCATAACAGTCTTTCAGGGCAGGAGAGATGGTGTGTAGTGTTGAATTGTTGCATGCTGAAGCCAGTTCTAGTTCCATCACCGCTGCGCTTGTCTGGTTCTATCATCTCTCTTTCATCAAATTCATTCTTCATTAATTTGGGTGATTCTTACTGCAATACCATTGATATGGCATATAGCAACCATAGTAATGATGACATACAGTATTATATAGCAATTAACATCATACAATTCAAGTCATTGGCTATTCTTACCTAAAATCAAATCCCCTTGAGGTACACACCGGACTTCCCCATCCTTCCACATTATCTACCAAGTGCACCCAGATCCTTGAGCAAATGCAATCCCATGGATGGGTTTGCCTTTGACCGAGGCAGGGATAACCCAGACTGTCTTCCCCAACATATTTTTTATGTGCATGATAGGGACTTTATCTCCTTCTACAGTGTGTAAAAGTTTTGACTGAACAGGGCCAGCTCGATTGAAAGATCCCCTGGTGTTGACTAACCAGGTTGCTTTTGCTAAATGTGTATCCCAATGTTTGAACGTCCCAGCACCCATTGCTCTCAGCGTAGTCTTTAGCAGTCCATTGTATCGATCAATTTTCCCAGAAGCTGGTGCATAATAGGGGATGTGATATACCCATTCAGTGCCATGCTCTTGGCCCAGGTATCCTTGAGGGTGTTTCGGAAATGAGTCCTGTTCTCTGACTCAATTCTTTCTGGAGTGCCATGTTGCCATAAGACTTGCTTTTCTAGGCCCAGGATGGTGTTCCAGGTGGTGGCATGGGGCACGGGATATGTTTCCAGCCATCCGGTGGTTGCTTCCACCATTGTAAGCACATGGCACTTGCCTTGGTGGGTTTGTGGGAGTGTGATATAATCAATCTGCCAGGTGTCCCCATATTTATATTTTGACCATCGTCCTCCATACCAGAGAGGTTTTAACCACTTGACTTGCTTGATTGTAGCGCATGTTTCACATTCATGGATAACCTGTGCAATAGTGTCCATGGTTAAGTCCACCCCTCGATCACGAGCCCATCTATATGTTGCGTCTCTTCCTTGATGGCCTGAGGCGTCATGGGCCCACCAAGCTATAAATAATTCACCCTTATGTTGCCAGTCCAGATCTACCTCAGCCACTTCAATCTTAGCAGACTGATCCACCTCCTGGTTGTTTTGATGTTCTTCACTGGCCCGACTCTTGGGTACGTGAGCATCTACGTGATGTACTTTTACAACCAGGTTCTCTACTCGGGCAGCAATATCTGCCACAATGTGGCAGCCCAGATGAGTTTGCCTCTGCGCTGCCAGTTGTTCTGCTTCCATTGCTGCAACCACCCCCAGAGGGCATTTGCCATCATCCATGGGTCAGTATACAGTACTGGCCCTTTTCCTCAGTCAGCAATATCCAAAACCAGCTGGATGGCCTTCAGTTCTGCAAATTGGCTCGATTCACCTTCCCCTTCAGCAGTTTCTGCAACTTGTCATATAGAACTCCATACAGCAGCCTTCCACCTCCGATGCTTTCCAACAATATGACAGGACCCATCAGTGAACAGGGCATATTGCTTCTCATTTTCTGGTAGTTTATTATATAGTGGGGCCTCTTCAGCACGTGTCACCTCCTCCTCTGGGGATATTCCAAAATCTTTGCCTTCTGGCCAGTCCATAATCACTTCCAAGATTCCTGGGTGACTGGGGTTTCCTATTCAGGCCCGTTGTGTGATCAGCGTGACCCACTTACTCCACATAGCATCAGTTGCATGATGTGTAGAGGGGACGCTCCCTTTGAACATCCAGCCCAGCACCGGCAGTCGGGGTGCCAGGAGGAGCTGTGCTTCAGTACGAATCACTTCTGAAGCAGCTTGAATCACTTCATATGCTGCCAATATCTCTTTCTCAGTTGGAGTGCAGCAGGCCTCGGATCCTCTGTATCCCCAACTCCAGAACTCTAAGGGTCGACCTCGAGTCTCCGCTGGTGCTTTCTGCCAGAGGCTCCAGGTAGGGCCATTCTCCCCAGCTGCGGTGTAGAGCACATTCCTTACATCTTGTCCTGCCCAGACTGGCCAGGATGAACTATCTCCCATTTAATTTGTTCAAAGGCTTGTCATTGCTCAGGACCCCCTTTGAAATTGTTCTTCCTCCAGGTCACTTGTTAAAGAAGGCTTACGATCTGACTGTAATTTGGAATATGCATTCTCCAAAAGCCTACGCCGCCTAAGAAAGCTTGTGTTTCCTCTTTGCTAATTGGTGTTGACATGGCTGTTATTTTGTTGATCACATCCATTGGGATCTGACGACGTCCATCTTGCCATTTTATTCCTAAAAACTGGATCTCCTGTGCAGGTCCCTTGACCTTACTTTGTTTTATGGCAAAACCGGCCTTCAGAAGGATTTGGACTATTCTCTCCCCTTTCTCAAAAACCTCTTCTGCTGTGTTGCCCCATACGATGATGTCATCAATGTATTGCAGAGCCTCATCCTGTTCCAGGGCAGTCTGGATCAGTCCATGGCAAATGGTAGGGCTGTGTTTCCGCCCCTGGGACAGTCAATTCCAGGTGTACTGGACGCCCCTCCAAGCGAAAGCAAACTGTGGCCTGCACTCTGCTGCCAAAGGGATTGAGAAGAACGCATTAGCGATATCAATTGTGGCGTACCACTTGGTTGCCTTTGACTCCAGTTCGTATTGAAGTTCCAGCATGTCCAGCATGGCAGCACTCAGCAACAGCGAGACTTCATTCAGGCCACAATAGTCTACTGTTAGTCTCCACTCTCTACTGGACTTTTGCACTGGCCACATGGGACTCTTAAAGGGTGAGCAAGTCTTGCTGTTCGCTCCTTGGCTCTCCAGTCGACAAATCAGTTTATGGATGGGAATCAGGGAGTCTCGGTTGGTGCAATATTGCCCGGTGCACCATTATGGTAGCAATTGGCACCTGTTGTTCTTTGATCCTCAGCAACCCCGCAACAGAAGGGTCCTCCGAGAGACCGGCAAGGTAGACAGCTGTTTAATTTCCTCCATCTCCAAGGCAGCTATACCAAAAGTCCACCGGTACCCTTTTGGGTCCTTGAAATACCCTCTCCTGAGGTAGTCTATGCCAAGGATGCACGGAGCCTCTGGGCCAGTCACAGTGGGGTGCTTTTGCAGCTCATTCCCAGTTAGTCTCACTTCGGCCTCCAATACCAGTTAGCTGTTCAGATCCCCCTGTCATTCCAGAAATACAGATGGGTTCTTCCCCTTTATAGCTTGATGGCATTAGGGTACACTGTGCACCGGTGTCTACGAGAGCCTTATATTCTTGTGGATCTGATGTGCCATGCCACCGAATCCACACAGTCCAGTAAGCCCGGTTGTCCCCTTCCTCCACCTAGCTGGAGGCAGGGCCCCTCTAGTTCTGGTCATAGTATTCGTTTCTCACTTCTTGTAAATATGAATCAGAAGTCCCTTTATTAAGATCAGAAGTAGGATCAGCTCTTCTACTCTGTCTGGGGAATGGCCCACTGGAGACTGGAGCAGCAATTTTCCTGGAAGAAACCCCTTGTGCGATTGTTTTTCCTTGTAACTCATGTACCCGTGCCTCTAGGGTCGAGGTAGGTTTTCCATCCCATTTCCTCATGTCCTCTCCATGGTCACGCAGGTAAAACCACAGGGTGGCCCATGGTGTGTACCCACTATATTCTCTCTCGTGAGCAGAGGAATGCTTACTCTTAATAGCTGAGGTACCGATCCTTACAGGTGGGGAGTAGGACATATCCTCTTTGAGTTGCTGGAACTCCCAGGACAATTTCTCCACAGCCAAGATGCAGGCCCATAGGGAGGAAGAGAGCCTTTCTTCATATTGCCAGAGTTGGCCAGCCAATTCATCCACTGTTTGTCCCTCTCCATCTTTCCAGGTCATTACTGCCAATGAGTTTGCACGTGACACTGGTGCGCTCTGTACATCTTCTGCCACATGGGTGGTTTGCACTTGACTTCATTTGCGTCTTTGGAAAATTGCTCGATGTTCAGATCATCAGAAATCACCTCCAGCATGGCTAATTCCCTCAGCTACTGGATACCTCTCTCCATGGTGGTTCACTTGCCTGGGTGACATAAAACCTCTTCTTTGAAGTGATACCTTTCCTTCACACCTGACAGGAGTCACCTCCAGAGGCTGAGGGTTTGTGCCCCTTTTCCAATTGCTTTGTCAATGCCCCCTTCCCTAGAAAGGGATCCCAGCTGCTTGGCTTCCCTACCTTCTAATTCCAGGCTACTGGCCCAGTTATCCCAGCATCAGAGTCGCCAGGTGACAATGTGCTCGCCTGGATGACAGCTGAAATCTTTTCACATATCTCGCAGCTCAGTCAGGAATAGGGATCGGGTGGTTACTGCTTTGTTTATCAGTTCTGCCTCTTCCTCCTCCTCTTCTTGTGATGGCCCTGCTTCAGAGTAGCCTGCCTTGTCCACTTCCTCCTTCTCCTTCTTGTAGGAGTTTCTTCCCTTACTAAACAAGCTGACTTTCGCATCCAATATTTCTTCTTGTGTATAGGAGCAACTGATACTGGCACAGGTTGGTTCTCTGGTTCAGTTGCAGTGACTGTCACCCAGGTTGGAGTAGCCACAGTGCCTGTTGCCAGTGTTGGAGCAACCGCAGTGCCCGTCGCTGGGGTTGGAGTAGCTGCAGTACATGTCGTTTTGTTGTCAGATCCAGAGAACTTCTCTTCCCCTTGAGGGTACTAAATAGTGTTGAACAGGGCTTGGTAGGCATGTGCCAGGCCCCAGCATGTTGCAGTGATTTGTGTCTCTCTGGAATTGCTAAGGTGACAGCATACTTTTTCCAAATATTTTACTAGTTTTTCAAATTCTGCACTTGTTCAGGGGTGAAGCTCCAAAACATTGGAGGTGCCCACTGTCCTAGGTACTTGCCCGTACTATCCCACACACCCTGCCTCTCGTAACTATCCAGCCTTGGGGCAGATCTCTGGGTGGTATTCTTAAATAGTTGTTTAACCTTAAACAAGACCTGAAACACATAACAATAGGAACATGCTGGTTTGAACATCCCAAGCATATTAATTAGTAGTTGTGTTTGTTTTGTTTATGTACTCTCATTAGCTCAGGAACAATGCCAGTTTTCATTTTAAAGGTTTTGATTCTAACACTATACTTTCCTTAAAAATAAATATGTTATCTGTTCACTTACTTCATATTTTGTACTTGAAATAATACACAGAATACTTTTGATTTCACCAATCTGGACATTTGCTGTTGATGTCAAAAATGAAAATGGATTTAGCAAAAACACTAGGGAAAAAAAGGATAGGTCTGCTTTTTAACTGAAGACCTACCAGAAAACACATCAAAATCAAGAGAAAGAGTCTTGCTGATTTCTCTACCCATTGGATAAGTTGGTTGAGTTTCTAGCACAAGGTAATTGAGAGAATTTTTCAATATGGGATGTTATTTGTGTCTGATACATCATATTTCTGAAAACATTAAGTTCATATGCACCAAACAAGTTAGATATTACTATTTTGAAGAATTTTAAAACATTTTTGTATGTCCTTCAGACTTCTTTTTAATGAAAACTTAATATGGAGGTAGATGTGAAAGACTGCCAGAGTACCTTATTGTTAGATTTTAGGGTATTTACCACAGGAGCTAAGAAACATATTAAGAATAACATGTGCCAATGAACACATTTCAGATAATGGATCCTTGTTATACAACTAAAACTGCACATGCTGTGAATATATTAAGAGTAGGATCTGCACTTGAGTTGAACCCATAATGCAGGCTCACCATCAAAGGCGAGGAGTGAAACACACTACTTCTCCCTTTGGAGCTCCCTTTGGACTGGGTACTTCTCTGGCAGCTCATCCTGCACTACAGCAACCAGATTTAGCTCTCATTGACATCAGCAAAACTCTAGTAACAGATATTAAAAATCGATTAAAAAAACCCACAAAACTCAAATCCCCCTGCAATCCTCACTGCCATATCTAGTCTTAAATAGTCTTCATAATTCAACACCAGATTCTACCTTTTCAACAGTCTTCAAAGGAAAATAAAAAAGATGAAGGATTCCTTTAAATTAATCCTTGGGCTTGCTTCTGCTCCCTGCAGTGACTTCCCTGGGGAGGCTAGCCACATGGGTGGAGAAGTGATTTCACTGGAGGTTGTTCAGAAAGTAAATTAAAACCCTAACTGTGCTTTCAGTCTTTGTACATCTATCTCACGATTACCATCCTCCAGCCCCAAACACAAATCTGGAAACATCGTTGCAGTCCCTAGGCAACCATACAGAATTTAATTTTCATATGATGAATCTGGCAATTTCTCAAGGAAGTGTCCAGTCTCATTGTCAGACAGAAGTGTCGCTAAGGGGTACGGCCAACGTCCCCATGATCTTAGGCTCATTAGAAATTAAGGTATTCTGAGGATAATTTTTCCCATATGAAAAGAAACAATCAAAGTACTATGGTAATGTCTGAATGTTTTGTGGGCAAACTTTTTCCTGATTGTTTTATCCTGTGAAGAAAACCAATGAAAAATATCAATGCTATTTTGTGAGACAACCCAGTGTATTGTGTTAGGATTTCCCCTGACTTTTGAAGAAGAAGAGTGGGGAGTAGGATGGCAAGTCCCTTTAGAAAGCCCACGGAGCTCCAGGGCATAAGGCCAGGCAGCCAGCTTAGCTCTATGAGCAGCAATCTTTAGCAGAAGACAAATAAGATACTTAAAAAGCCAGATCTACTTCTATAGTAAGTGTCTCACAGTGGCTGCTGAGAGCTTTTTTGTGGTGCTTGGTGTGCTGTGAAGCTGTCCTTGGTCTGGCACAGTTTTACCACACTGATCAGTGCTTAGGTCTGCACCTTCACTCACATCTTAACATTTAGGCTCCAGGGGTTTGGTCAATGTCTTCCAGGAGGTCAGAAACATGAATGTCCTTTGTACAGAGCAAAATAATTCAACATACAAATGGAAGCATCTTTCAAAATATAAAGAAAGATACATTTACACATATGCAAGTACCTGGATTGTCCTGATGAAAAATTATCCATCTCTGCAAGTGTTAAGCCACAGCACGAGTCATGTTATCTAGGCTTAATCCTGAATACCTCCAAGCTGGCAAGAGAAATGAGGTTTCTTCCTTCTCCATACCTGTCTGGGTCCTTGGTATCCATCCAGAAGGCAAGAAGTCCAGAGTTTAATCTTCCTTGCCTTTTTCCACCCTCTTTGGTCCTCTGGATGCTGCCTGTTAATGAAAATGGAAAGGCTCTGTTTTCAACAGCCAGTGGAGCTGATCTGTGCCTGGCCCTGTGCAGCCAGACCTTGAGATGGCTCTGGTCCTTACAGATGAAAGTGAGAACGAAGGAGGGTGAGTTCCCTCGTGCTTCCCCTCGTCAGCAATTCTTGCCAGGGCTGTTTCAGCCACAGTTAGCACCCCTGTCAGGTAATAGCTACGCAGCAATTTCTTCTGATCTCATGTACATAACCCCCCTGAGAATAGTAGTGCTGATTCTTCCTCTTTTCAGAGACAGCTATCATTGCCTATTTGCCTATATGATCCCTATATGATTGCTCTGCTTCATTACTCATATTGCAGTTGTATTTCAAAAGAGAAAACCAGTTAATAAATCTTAATTTAATGAATCATTCAAATCGTCCAGCCACTTGGCTGCTGACTCTTTTCTCACGCTAACTATTTTTCATAGTGGTATTTTATATATTAAGATATTTTGGTCTTTGGATCATAAAAGGTTGCTAAGCAATGCATGTATTTACCCCAGAGGAAAGGGATAGACTGCTGCTTTAAAATATTCCCTTAATTTAAAATGTTCTTGTATTTAAGAAAGAATAACAAATAAACAAACAAAAAACCTCTCTTCCCATCAGGTAACACAAATTATATTTGATGGTCTATAATTTATTCTGTCAGCAAAGATTCTTTCTATTTCTTTGCTTATGTGTGAGTTTGATCTAATACCTGTAGGAGAATTATTTCCCCAGACTGGAAAGTATTTGCAGATAAGAAACACAACTCTTACTTTAACTGCTTTATCTTCCTCTCTTCTCCTTCCTTTTCTCTTAAGCATACATTGTGGAAAAGCAAATTTGATATCACATTTTACTATGCAGAACCTGAGCAACAGGATCCAGCTTCTTGAATACTTAAATATCCAGTACCTAGTTATTTTTCAGATTATTAGAAATGCAGTATATCCTCCTGTATTGATGTCTGCATTATGAAAGCCTGAAGCACCTCTGGACATAGCTTCTTTAAGTGGTGGGGTCATTCACTATTTAGAAGAATCGGACCCATTGGTATGCTGGAATGCATTTTTCCGTGTTATTCTGTGGGGTTTTTGTTCATTTTGCTCTTGTTGTCTTTGCTTTGTCTCATCCTCTGAGATTCTGCATCCACTCAGGAACCACAGGGACATTTCCTTTGGGCAATTATTTTCAGAGACCTATAGCTGATGAGCAAGAAAGAATAATCCATACGAAGTTACTAACAAATGCGAAAAAGCATTGATAAGAAACAAGCAGCTCCCTACCTTACTATGCTGGACGTGCTGTGGATTTTGTGAAAGCAGGTTGTCTTTTAAAGAGCACTGGCATTAGATGTTTCCACTTACTCTTCATTTCTGTCAAACTTGAGAACTGCAAGAATGACAGTAAAATAAAACAAAGCACCCATTTGTCATTGTCTCCACTCATAACAGCACATCCCTGCCACCTTTCTAAAGCTGCAGGGGATGATATGGTGCAGGGAGCCCTACAGCTGGGAAAGCAAGCCTGCCGAATTTGTCAATAGTGGCATCACAGGAGCCTCAGCTGGGGTGTCTCTGGTCTTGTGAAGCTTCTTGAGCTATTTGTAGCCATTTTAAAATGTCATTTTGAAGCTTCTTAAAAAAAACAAATTAGCTTTCCTGATCTAAAGGGGGTGTAGGGAGTAAAAGAAGAGTGGTATTTGACATTTTTCCACATAATATTTCGACATGGAAGAAGCCTTATTTTCCAAACAAATTTTTCTTCATTCAGAACATTTTGTCCAGCTTCAGTGATTGTCTGATGTGCTACTATCAGACCTAATAATACAGATGAGTCAGAGGTGCAGAACTTGTATCAAGGCATGGGAATTACCATTTGGGGTCAGCTCTAAAGCTCCAGGTAGCCTAGGACTTAATGGCAGTGTCCCAATAGGGAAGGAACATCCTACCTGTTACAGTGTTGGATCCCAGATATGACACACAGGTTCACAATCGAGATGTAAAATTTAGATTCAGATTTGCCTTTGGATTCCTAATCGGCCCTCCTTTTCCAAATACCTTCTTCTGTACTCATCTGAAGTTCTGCTCCGGGAGATTTAATCATGGTATTTCTTCTAGGGGCTATTTCCTGCTTGGTTCTTAAGCTGGTGTGCAGTTTGGCATGGAGGAGATGATGAGCTTTGCTCTGCAAAGAACAGATACAATTGCAGCCCATGCACTCTGCGATTTCCTTTCCAACTTGTTCGTGGTCAGGAAGAGGTGAGGCCATAAAGGTGTGGGGCAGTTAACGTGCACAATCCCTGCATATCACAGAAGCTTCAGAGGGATTATTCGTCTCAATGTATCTCCAGGCAATGCACCAGCTTTGTTATTGAATGTATCCACAAAACAAATATTAAAGGAAAAAAAAAGGAAAAACAGGCAGCAAAACAATACTTTCCTGATTCATTTTTGTTCAGAGTAAGTTTAGGATCAATTTCTATTCTCTGTTTCACCAGTACAAATCTACTCCCTCACTGATACCTTATCCCAAAAAACGGGAGTTGCTGTGTTTTATTTATGTGACTGAGAGAAGAACTTGGGCCTTTCTGATCAGAAGATATTTTGTATTTCAGTGGAGTTGCTAATTCACTTGGGGACAAGGCAGTGGATTAGCTGAATTAAATTTACAGAGGCAAAGAGAATTTTACGGTGATTATGACCTTGGCCTATAATATATTTTGATCTCTGGTGTTTCCTTGTCTATTTGCAGAACTCTGAAACCATTATAAATATTGTGTTATACTTACCAGACAGAGTGTACAATATTGGCTATTTTCAAACTTGTACTGAAATAAACTGATCTTGTTTTTTCTCTTATGTACTTTAAAGTATTATTTCTTTTTTTATCCACTACAGTACATTGTTTACCTTTCATGCCTGAATGGTTTTCTAAAGTCCTACAGATTTAACTAGATAAATTAGAATTAAAATGATTTTTTTTCCAAGGGTTTTGTAGTTACAATGTTTGGTTTTCTAAGGGAGTAAGGCTTACATGATCATTTTTCTGTATGTGGACTTGAAAGAGAGATAGACAGGAAAAAAAAAAAGCTTTTGAAGCTATTAGCCGGTGTTAAGCAAATGTGACATAGTAGCTAGATCTTAAAACTGCTCATGAGTTTGTGGAAAACTCTACCTGAGGAAAGGCACAAAGTATAAGCCACATATGTGAGGAGCCTCCAATACCACCCTAAACATTGGTGCACTCACAATAGCAACAACCACCAGGAAATCCTAAATAGTCTTTGTAAATTTTGCTGTCCATGGAGCTTTGACTTTTCTCTTTTATGCGAGAACATTTGTCTATTCTTCTTTACAGAATATGTCTGTCTGTAGATGTTTCCAGCATAAAACTCATGCACCAAAAAAAGCCAGATTGTGCCACTTATCCTCACAGCTTAATGCAATCCATCTTTAAAATTAATCATGAGACTTACTGGCAGTACTGTGAGTTAGAAAGCCCTGCTCCACTGAACTCTATGGCAAAACTCCTTTTTGCATTAATCGTGCCATAATTTTGTCCCCAGAGAGAGAAGGGTAGAATTTCAATGAGCATTTGCAGGAAGATTAGCCTGTAATACCCTCCAAGGAAACGGCAGTGATTGCTGTTACAGTGCATGCGTTTTTAAATTAAGCCGCTATGCTGGTTTTGGCTAGGATAGAGTTAATTTTCTTCATAGTAGCTGGTATGGGGCTGTGTTCTGGATTTGTACTGAAAACAGTGTTGATATCACAGGGATGTTTTAGTTACCGCTGAGCAGTGCTTACGCAGAGCCAAGGCCCTTTCTGCTTCTCACCCCACCCCACCAGCGAGTGGGCTGGGGGTGCACAAGAAGTTGGGAGGGGACACAGTCGGGACAGCTGACCCCAACTGACCAAAGGGGTATTCCCATACCATATGACGTCATGCTCAGCATATAAAGCTGGGGGAAGAAGAAGGAAGGGGGGACATTCGGAGTGATGGCGTTTGTCTTCCCAAGCAACTGTTATGCGTGATGGAGCCCTGCTTTCCTGGAGATGGCTGAACACCTGCCTGCTGATGGGAAGTAGTGAATGAATTCCTTGTTTTGCTTTGTTTGCGTCCACAGCTTTTGCTTTACCTATTAAACTGTCTTTATCTCAACCCCTGAGTTTTCTCACTTTTACTCTTCTGATTCTCTCCCCCATCCCACCGTGGGGGGAGTGAGCGAGTGGCTGTGTGGGGCTTCGTTGCCTGTTGGGGTTAAACCATGTGCTTGTACTAAGGAAAAGGTAAGGCAGGAGATCATCCCGCTGTACAGCAAAAAAGCCAGTTCTTCCTCCTAGTTTTAGCAAGAAGTCAGAGTGAATTTGGAGGAACTGCTCTGCAGCATAAATGGGACCAGCCACTGTGTCACACTGATCACTCTCATGTTAATATTGGACTTACTGAACAGGGCATTTGTACTGGGTTGTGCAACACAGAAAAACTTGCCAGCCTTTTTGGGGGGAGCAAAACAGAATAAGTGAAAATGGCAAAGAACAAGTAACAGCACTTTAGTTACAATTGTAAGGTATTTTCAGCCGCTGACAGTACAACCTGTTGTGAGCTGTGTACAACAAAGTGTAGGTATCTTTTGGGTAGCATGGTAACGTGGAGAAGGAATGAAATGTTTTAAGTGTGTGATTTACTTAATTGTTTTTGAATAGGATGGATTACTCATTTAAAATGAAAACCTCTTTTCCGGGAGCAGGGACAAATAGTGACTAGTGAGTTGTACTGTACTTGGCAAGACAAACACACATGTTAACAACATTAAGAGAAAAAGTCATTGATGGCTTTAGCTCCATAAGCAAGTGAATGGGTAAAGGCCAGAACGAGTAATTTGGATATGTCGTAGAAAGAGAGATATTTTAATATTCCCCAGCAACAGAGAATACATATGGCCATGAAGCAATGTTGTGAATAAATTAAGCTGCATGTCTCTCTTAAACTCTCTGGCTGACGTACATGTGTACATAAAACATACAGATATGGTGGTCTTCTTTTTCGAAATCTGTAACTGAAAGGGACCGTTTTTACCATCCAGTCCAGCATCTTGCTATTACATGCAACCAAATTAAATAATTTCTTTCACAAGCTGCTCAAACTTCATCTTAAAATTACATAGTTATTCTCTTGTCCTCCATGCGCATGGAAAAGCTACTCCAAGGCAGCTGAGTCCAGGCTCCAATATTCAGAAAGGGTCTTTACCTAGTTTTCAGCTTAAATGTATTCTCACTAGAGAAGAGCCTAGGGGCGGCACGCCAATGTCAGGGGAGAAATCAGTAGCCCAGCTCAAGTGCATCTACACCAATGCACGCAGCATGGGCGGCAAACAGGAGGAGCTGGAAGCCATTGTGCAGCAGGATAGCTATGACTTAGTCACCATCATGGAAACATGGTGGGATGAGTCTCACGATTGGAGTGCTGCAATGGATGGCTATAAGCTCTTCAGAAGGGACAGGCGAGGAAGGAGAGGCGGTGGGGTAGTCCTGTATGTTAGGGAGTGCTTTGACTGTCTAGAGCTCGATGATAGTGATGATAAGGTCGAGTGCTTGTGGGTAAGGATGAGAGGGAAGGCCAACACGGCAGATATCCTGCTGGGAGTCTGTTATAGACCACCTAACCAGGACGAGGAGGCAGAAGAAATATTCTACCAGAGGCTGGCAGAAGTCTCACAGTCGCTAGCCCTTGTTCTCGTGGGGGACTTCAACTTTCTGGATGTCTGCTGGAAATACAACACGGCAGAAAGGAAACAGTCAAGAAGGTTTCTGGAGTGTGTGGAAGATAACTTCCTGGCACAGCTGGTAAGTGAGCCTACCAGGGGAGGTGCCTCGCTTGACCTGCTGTTCACAAACAGAGAAGGACTGGTGGGAGATGTGGTGGTCAGAGGCCAGCTTGGGCTTAGCGACCATGAAATGACAGAATTCTCAATACTTGGTGAAGTAAGGAGGAGGGCCAGCAAAACCGCTACCATGGATTTCCAGAGGGCAGACTTTGGCCTGCTCAGGATACTGGTCAAGAGAGTCCCCTGAGCTGGAAGACAGGGACAGCGAGCAGGATAAACCCCCCATAATCCAGGAGGAAGAAGTTAATGACCTGCTACGCCGCCTAGATGCTCACAAGTCTATGGGGCCGGATGGGATCCACCCAAGGATACTGAGGGAGCTGGCGGAGGAGCTTGCCAAGCACTCTGCATCATTTACCAGCAGTCCTGGCTAACTGGGGAAGTTCAGGACGACTGGAGGCTTGCCAATGTGATGCACATCTACAAGAAGGGCCAGAAGGAGGATCCGGGGAACTACAGGCCGCTCAGCCTGACCTTGGTGCTGGGGAAGATTATGGAGCAGTTCATTTTGAGGGTGCTCACAAGCCATGTCCGGGACAACCAAGGGATCAGGCCCAGCCAGCACAGGTTCATGGAAGGCAGGTCCTGCTTGACCAACCTGATCTCCTTCTATGACCAGGTGACCTTCCTAGTGGATGAGGGAAAGGCTGTGGATGTGGTCTACCTGGACTTCAGTAAAGCCTTTGACACTGTCTCCCACAGCATTCTCCTAGAGAAACCGGCGGCTCACGGCTTAGACAGGTACACTCTTTGCTGGGTAAAAAACTGGCTGGACGGCCGAGCCCAGAGAGTTGTGGTCAATGGAGTTAAATCCAGTTGGCGGCCGATCACGAGCGGTGTTCCCCAGGGCTCAGTTTTGGGGCCGGTCTTATTCAATATCTTTATCAATGATCTGGATGAGGGGATCGAGTGCTCCCTCAGTAAGTTTGCAGATGACACCAAGCTGGGCGGGAGTGTTGATCTGCTTGAGGGTAGGAAGGCTCTGAGAGGAACCTGGACAGGCTGGATCCATGGGCTGAGGCCAATGTATGAGATTCAACAAGGCCAAGTGCTGGGACCTGCACTTCGGCCACAACAACCCCAGGCAACGCTACAGGCTTGGGGAAGAGTGGCTGGAAAGCTGCCTGGAGGAAAAGGACCTGGGGGTGCTGATTGACAGCCGGCTGAACACGAGCCAGCAGTGTGCCCAGGTGGCCAAGAAGGCCAATGGCATCCTGGCCTGTATCAGAAATAGTGTGGCCAGCAGGAGCAGGGAGATGATCGTGCCCCTGTACTTGGCACTGGTGAGGCCGCACCTCGAATCCTGTGTTCAGTTTTGGGCCCCTCACTACAAGAAGGACATGGAGGTGTTGGAGCGTGTCCAGAGGAGGGCAACGAAGCTGATGAAGGGTCTGGAGCACAAGTCTTATGAGGAGCGGCTGAGGGAACTGGGACTGTTTAGTCTGGAGAAGAGGAGGCTGAGGGGAGACCTCATCGCGCTCTACAACTACCTGAAAGGAGGTTGTAGCGAGGAGAGTGTTGGTCTCTTCTCCCAAGTAACTAGCGGTAGGACGAGAGGAAATGGCCTCAAGTTGCGCCAAGGGAGGTTTAGACTGGACATTAGGAGAAATTTCTTTACTGAAAGAGTGGTCAGGCCTTGGAACAGGCTGCCCAGGGAAGTGATTGGATCACCATCCCTGGAAGTATATAAAAGACGTGTAGATGAGGCACTTAGGGACATGGTTTAGTAGGCATGGTGGTGTTGAGTTGATGGTTGGACTCGATGATCTTAGAGGTCTTTTGCAACCTTAATGATTCTATGATTCTATGATTCTTTTAGTGGGCCATTCATGTCCATTTGTCGAACAGCAACCTTTAGCTTGAATCATTCCTGTCCCCCTGATTTTTCATACAGAGCAATTAGACCTTCTCTCATCCTTCATTTTGTTAACAAAATAACCCAAATATCGCAATTTAGGCTATATAGATGCCTTTATCCACTTCTCTCCTTACAATCTCCCTTGTTTATTGTTCTGTGTTTCTTGTACTGCTCAGCTTTCTAAGGCTTTTACCTCTGTCAGTCCCATCCTCTGTATGGTTTAGCAGTTATCCTTTTGCTGTGATTAGAGACGGGGAATTTTTGTCATACCTTCAGCTGTGAAGTTCTTGGGCTACTCAGAAAACATAGACTAAAGAAAACTTTTAAGCTACTGCCAAACCACGCACCTTCAAGCTTCAGCCAAACAAGCCACTAAGCAACAGGAAAACAAAAACATTCACTTATCTCAAGGAATAAGGGCCGTTCCTTTCTAACTGATAGATAGCTGAGGTCTGCTGTGCCTTATATGATGTTTAATTGACTACTAATTGATAGTTAAAGGTGAAGTTACTAACTTTGACTATTAAACCTATTACTGTGGTATACAAATTTCAGAAAGTAGATAAGACCAGGACATGATATACATATATAAAATTTTGTTTTAATCTTGTTCTTGTATTCACAAGAGTACATTTGCTTATTCTTTCAAGCTCTACTTACTTACATAATTTGATTTGAAAAGTGTCCTGTTCTCACTACTGTTTGTTCAGGTATATATTACTAGAGAAAATGGTGGTTACTGCAGTAATGTTAAAATTAAATTCAGCCACTTCAAATCTGTGGGATACATTCTGAAGAAATTATTCACAAAACTCAGGGGAGTGACTATTACATTAGTAGGTAAAGGAATCTGTTGAAAACAGCTTAGTTAAATATGCGCTACTTACCTTAAAAATGTAAACTCCTCCTTCTATCTCTACATCTCTACTGATGCAAGGTTATAGATGATTTCACTTGAAGAGTTTTAAACCACAAGGGATGTTAGTATCTTCCCTAGACACCTTTTCTTATGATTTTTCTAAAGGCAAAAGACAAAAGGACTACTTTAATGATAACGGTGTGTCTTAACTACCTTATAATTCTGTTGTAGCAATTTAATACTTATTACTTCTATCTCCAGTTGGAAAATGTGCTGCCTGGGGCTCACGGTTCATCCCAAACAGTACCAGCCTAGCTTGCTGCCATTTCCTGGTGTGCTCTGAACGACTATTGTGCTTCATTAGCACTCAGACCCCATCTCCTTTTCTTCTCAGCTAAGCCAGCTGATAACTCTGTTGGCTGAACAGTTTTAACTCCGTCTGGTAAAACAGAGTTGACAACTCCCATTTGAGTCACTTGTTCTGTATATTAAAGACTGAATTCTGCTCTATTTACCTTCACTGGGTGAAGATGTATATGCGAGGGCAGAATTTGGCCCTGAAAAACAGAAGTATTCTTGGAGAGAAAAGCTGTCGCCTCTTGTTTAGCCCCATATTGAGGGCTGTCAAGGCACTACTCCATAATCCTTCTGCTCCTATCACTCCTCAGAGTGCAGACCAGCTCATTTGCAACCAAGGAGAGTATAACCTCTGCCATTGCTGTGAGGTTGTGATTAAATATTGAGTAAATACCGTTTCAGGTTGCTGGCTTAGGGAAGCTGCAGAGGTGTAAATGAGAACAGGATTTGGTCCTCACAACTCAGAAGGAGCCTTGTAAAGAGGCAACATCAGCAACATTTTGGCCTAAGTATTGGCAGAGTTGTCAAGATAATGTTCATCATCTGTTCTTCTCCTGTCACCGCTCGGCAGAGAGTTATTTCAAGTGCTATGTAACCTCCACTGCTGCTATGAGATCGCTATTTAAATCTGAAGTAAAGAGCACTTTGTGAGCCTCAGCGGGTTTCAGTGGGGCATCACTGAGAACCAAGCATGGCTGGTAGCATGAAATGTCAGTATGAACTTATCAAGTTCCTCATGCCCCTACGCAGAATCCCAAACTCCGCTTCAGAGCTAGTGAGGCAGCTGAAAGAGGTGCACGCAAGCTCCTTCCTTCAAGAGACCCTTTTGTCCTTTGCATTGCCACATCAAATGCTCTTGCGTCAGTGGCAGATGAAATCAGAGACAGAAAGAAAAGTCATGATTATTGTTATGATTTTGATATAAGGATAACTTTGCCTTTCTTTGCTTATTTTGTAAACCTACATGAAATTAGTCTTTTATTCCACTAAAAGTATAAAAAAATTGGTATAGCATAACAATGAGTTTGGCTGGGAAAGGAAAGAGAGAATCATAGCAGGTCACCTGGATTCTTCACTTACACTTCCCAGAGAAGTGCAGGAAGAAAGTAGAAGTGTTATGAATTCCTGAACTGGGAATTTCCACAACACAGAGATATTTCCAGAAAACATACCAGTTGAAAATCCTGCATTTATTAAATTCTTACGACTTCCTCATTGCCACCTGGATTCTGAAGATAAACATCAAGGCAGTGGAAAACTATGTGTTGAAGATTAAAATGATATAACTTAACAAATGAGCCAGGACGTGTGGATTAAACAATACAGATAATGTGTCCTTTTTCAAATTGACTTCTTGTATGTGTTCTGTATTGCCTAAAGTATTTGACATTTGCAATTTATACTGAATATGAAATCGTTTCAGGGCCCAAGTACAGAAATACTTGCTGAATCAAAGCTATTAATATGTTTAAACGAACCCGTGGAGGACTGAATTTGTTGATTGGATGCATCTAACCAGTGTGGTAATAAACATCATTAAAGCCATATTATTGTTCCTTCCTTGAAAGAAAAATAAAAATAATTCTGAATTTTCTTTAATGAGCTTTTCATCAGCCAATATAAGTTGTTGTCCTGGTTTGGCTGCTCAAACGTTTAGGAGAAACATAGGTTCTTAAGTACAAACCTGAAGCCCAAACAGATATTTGAAACACTGCTCAGGGCCAGAGGGAGCTGAGTAGCTGGAGTGAATTGTTAAGTTTGATCCTTTTTTCCATGAGTTTTATATTGTGAGCTGTTTAGCACCTTCTGGTTTTAAGGAATAGTGTTGTGTTTCGTGCAGAGTGCAGGAGACTGCTCTAAAATGAGTAGCACATCCAGTGAAATCTGTTGTATAGTGTGTATACGAATGCGTGGGAAACAGTGAAAACATGTTGGATTAAAAATCCACCTTCACAGTTCCTCCTCTAAGTTGCATTAGTAAATAAGGCATCTTTTCCTTTTCCATTCAAAAAATTTTTCGATCAGATCCTAAGAATGATTATGTGGGGGTTTTTAAACCGTAAATTAACATTAATTTTAAAAGAGAAGTTCATTCTAACCCTTCATCCAATTTTTTAATGTTAATAGCAAATATTTCAGATACAAATGAATGTCAGCGGCTCTCCGTTTAGGTGTAACAAAGCCTAAATTACAGATGCCTGGTCTCACTGGGCCAGTCTGGACTGCCTGAGCTGATCACTTGGATTCCCAGTGCATTTAGCAGATAGAGCAGGGCTACCCTGAAAGGTAGTCCAAGAGATTTATGTGCTGAGCAGACAGACATCTTGTACCAGTCCTTTGCTTGCACGCACATGAGAGACTATGAAATCACCACCGTATCATAGTTTGTGAATAAACAAACATAGCATAGCACCCAACTTGGGACCCTCAAAGGATTTAGGCAGAGGACTATCTGAATTCCAGATCACATCAAAGCTTGGCTTGAATTTAGGGCCTATGTGCCATGGGCAGTGTACGATTGAGTCTACATGCATAGCTACACCTAGGTGCCTAGAAAAGTCTCATGCCACTTTTCAGGCATTAAGAATTATGCAGTGTTAGCAGGTTGACTTCCTGTATCACTCTCTCAGACATAGCAAAATGTATCACATTTGGATTTGTCAGTCAGCTTTTGCCAAATTTTTTGCTCCAAAGGCTTTTGAAAGGGAAAATTAATCAGAGCTCTTGACTCTTTCCTAAGCTTTTCCCTTCCAGAGAGAAAAATGTTTGATTAAATAAAAGCAATTCAATCAGATTTTGATAAAAGTACCTCCACAGCTGCACGTTAGCACTTTAGTAGACAGTCTAAATCCCCTCACTTCATGTTTATATTTGCAATATTTTCAACAGCACTAACAAGAGTAAACCCTTTCTATAAATTTCCCTAATCACTTTGTCCGACTGCGCAGTGAACTAAGGACTGCCATCCTCTGTGTCTCTGTTCTGTTGTGTTTGTATCATTGGCAGGGCACCAGTGTCCTTCTGATGAGATTGAGATCTGATTTGTGCCAGATGTGATTTCATATAAAGTGTTCATACAGAATCACGTCTACCAGTATATTTTATAGCTACACATTTTCTAACTATCTATGCCGACAAAAAACACCTCATAATATAGCTTTCAGGCAATTTGCAAGCTTAAGAAAAGTTATCTTCTAGCATAAGCACTTAAGTGAATCATTTATATGCAGTTAAAACAGACTCTATGCCCGCAGATGTGATTTACTGCTAAAGTAGAAGTTCAGAAACATTAGTAAGGAAAGATAGCGTTTTTTCTATAACTGCAATTGCACTATGATACAAAAGTACTCTTCTGGGAGAGATTGCAATTTAAAAACACAGATTTCTTGACTTTTATCTTCATAAATTTCCTCTTCCTTTTTCATTTATTTTGAAAATGAAAAGAAAAATAGGTGTTTGATTGACATGATGATCCCTGTAATTTAAATTGGTGAAATCTCTGCTGCTTTTGTGCTAGTGTAAAACCCATCCTGCCTTCATTAAGACTGAAATTTAATTTTTTAAGTGGGGAATGCATTCTTTATAAAACTATCTATGCCAGTCATATTCTAAATATTGGTTTTACTTTGAAGATTGCACTAGTGTAAGAGAGATTCCATACACTTAGGTTGGGTAATTTCATTGAAGACAGTAAAGTACTTCAAATCAGCAGGAGCTGGTAAGAGTTATAAACATGGCCATGTAGTTATAAACATGATGATGTTCTTGGCTGACACAAATCAGAGTGTATCCAATGACATCAGTGTAGCTTTGATGATTTTTTTGCAGTTAATAGAAAATAACCGTTGTGGCAATTTCCTATATATGACATATATGAGGAATTAACATGACTGCCTGTCTTTGCTTTAAACAATTAGTCTTGATATTCTCTTCTTTTCTTCCAGCTTTGATCTGTTTTCTGGTTTGGGTTTTTTTTCCCAGGCTTCTAATCCCAGGCATATGCATTGACAGAAGTGCATCTTTTTCTGTTTTTTGTATTGCCTTACACCATGGGATGACAATACTTGATTTCTTCTTCGTTGCAATGACAGAGACCCAGGTATTAATTTTACAGGAGTTAATGACTGCTAGGATATATATAGTTCCTGTCCAGCTGTTCCCTTTCAGCAATAGGGTAGACCAAAAACTGCATTTCATAAAACAAACTCTACATAGCCCTCAGTTTACATTTTGTCATAAATACGATGACGTTAGCTAAACAGAGCAATGAAGTTAAAAAATGCAACATGCTTTTACAAAAGCCCGTAGGATTAGAGTTTCAACTGAGATTTCAGTGAAAACACATTAGAAGTCTAATTACCTGGGTTGCTATGTTGATGGTAGGTGATACCAAAATAACAATCCAATTCTGCCTGACACAAATCTCACAAATCAGTGATAGTTCAGAGTGCAGGTTTTATGTTTGCCTCTTTAGTCTCAACAAAGCGTGAAAAGCTGTTGTGTCAATAACGCAAGATGATTAGGTTATCTGCTTCTGAAATTATTAATGTTTGCTGCAGTATGCCTAGTTAAATCAGTCAACACAATCTTTTCACTGAATGAATTTGTGTTGCCAAATAAAATCTGGTAATGCACATTGACAAATCATTTTCCCATTTAAGATAATGCAATTAAAGTTGATTTCCCATTAAATTCTCCCCCTTTTCAGAAATCAGCAAGGAAAGCCCTGCAGGTTCAAACTTTAATTATTTAAATGCTTATAAAATATACAGCTTGTGAGGTCTGGATGAGCAAATAAATTGAGGGAATGCTGAGCCCAGGCATTTCAAAACTCTGAAGCATTTAGAATAATTACTAGTTAAACCTGGAAAGCACTTAGAAAAAGGTAAGAAATGCCAGAGGGAGGTGTCAGAAACAAGGAATCATCATCTAATCTTATTATTTATATATTTCATTTGTTAAAAACTATGGGGAAAAGGCGATTAATGTTACATTTGAGATTGCTGATTCTGTAAGGTAATGAGGAATTCTGTAAGGTAATCAGGAATAAGTTTTTGCTGACGTTAATCCAGACAGGTCTCATAATAGCTATGAGGTTTTTAGCCAGTTTTAGTGTATCAACAGTGGCTTCATGAGCATACACAACGCATGTAAAAATCAGTGCCTGAAAGCACAAATTCTTAGATGCAGTTAGTGAATGTAACTCCTCTGAAGAATGAAGACCTTAATCTGAAATCTGGCCTCAATGCCAAAGTTATTCCTAGATCAGGATCCAAGTATATGATTGTGTTTTCCTTACCTCTTTCCTGCTTGCTATTAAGTCTGGTTGTCTTTCTGTCCCTATTGCTTTGTTCTCCACTACAGGCGTACCCAAAGCCTACCTTAGGGCTGCTTGAGTTTGAAACAGATAACTTACATGTTTAGCATGCCTCCACATGTCTCTCAGACTGATTCCTGAGCAAATAGTCTCCAAAGTTAAAAAAGTTTCTGGCCCTGTCAGCAGTCCTTCATCCTATTTTCACTGTGAGAGAACTTATTACTGCTGTATAAGAGCTAAAGAAAGGAATTTTAACCTTCCTTTCACAGAGGCAGTAGGTGGAAAAATGTGATAGTGATATATGTAGTGGAATTCAGATAATTTGATAAGAGGGGAAGTCCCTGAATTTTGCTCTTATCACCTACGAATCAATCAGGTATATAATGCAGCTGTATAAAACATACATTGGGTCTTGGTGCTTTAGAGACAGCATGACACTTGGCTTGGTATCCGAAACGGATCCCAGCTCTGGAGAGGCGCCTGGGTCAAATTTGAGCCAGCTCTAGGCTGAGGTCCAGCCTGACACCCAAGATCTGAGGAGGGAGGAAGGCTGGGCTTCAAAATGCCTCTGTGGAGACAGACAGTTTTGGGTCTGATGGGGCATTCCCAACCCACCATTTCAGGGGAATGCCTATCACCAGCCGTCTTTATGTAGTATTCAGACTTGTGTCCACCTGTGAGTTGGACTGTCAGTAGGTTTTGCTTTTGGGCCATGGCCTGTGTTTGAACCCAGAATTAAAATTGAGGGGTGAAAATTAGGCAGATAGGGGAAAAAACCCCATACAATAAAGTCAGGACTAATTGATCAAACTGCTACCTGAAACCACAAAGCTGTGTGTAGATATGCTTCACAGCTTGTGACAGGAGTGGGCTCAAACTGGCATGACATTCAAGGACCTTGTGTTTCTCCTGCTATGCTGAGGCACCATCGGTACCTGTTGTGTCTGTTAGGGCTTTCTATGGCAGTGCTGTGTTCCTACTTTGATTACCCATGCCGTGGATGCTGAAGCAGTCATATAAATAATACATTATAATAAAGTCAGATGAAGGAAGGTACACAGGCACTATCATTGCATGTAATCAGGGTAAACTAATAGGGATTGTGTAGGAATCTATGAATACCAAATTTTAGTAGTGCAAGCAGATGGAGTAAATTACCCAAGAGATTATCCTAGCTCTGCTCTCTAATATCTATGGATATTGAGTGTCAGCAGAAACAAAACAAACTCAGATGCAACACATGAAAACACAGTTCATTATGTTCAATGCTAGAAAAACAATAGGCTGAAATCTGCCATTGGTTACGCTAGACCTCGCTCATTAACCATGCTGGCATGGTGCACAGGGAAGCGAAAGTCAAGGGCTGGATATCCTTGGTTTTGCCCACGTAGAAAACCTCTGCAAGAAGGCTACAGGGGCTTATTTCCAGAAATTGTCCCAGCCTCTCCCCATTTCTTCTTTTGATGAGAGTTTCCCCCATGCAGAGTAGGGCATGGGAGACATCTAAGAGCACTGCAGGTTGTCTGAGACCAGGGAGGTTCCCCAGCCCCGACTGACCCTCTCCAAGTGGCTCAGCAGAAAGAGAAGTAGATGAGGAGGCAGGAGGGAGGGCAGGAGGGTGCACAGGGCAAAGGAGGGCAGGTGGGCATGAGATGGGACATATCTGGGAAAACAGAAATAAAAGTCAAATGGAAGAACCTTTGTGAAAAGATCAGGCAGAGAAAAAGCAAACCACAGCTTAATCCAGGTGAGATGGCACTGAATTTTTTAACTGTATTGTGATGGTGCATTTTGCTACCCGCCCCGCTTCTCCTGGGCCACTCGTTGATCTCAGAAATTCCCATGAAACCTCGGCCTTCGTGTACTGAGTCTCACAGTTGAGTGCTGCTTAATCATATCAGAAACTCTTCATGGCTGAGGCTGGGAACCTACTCCCACTGTCTGGCCCAGGCGCCATCTTATCTGAGTTGTTGCTCAGTTGTAACAACACTGAAACCTTCAGAATTTTAGTCACTGCTGCCTTGGACTGTGGCCAGGATGCAAATTTACAGATGACTAAAATCAATCGTCTTGTGCACCTATAAATGGTCGTCCTAAGTGAGACCCTTTGAGCTTTCCTGGACTGCAGTGGATTGCACCCAGCATCTCCCCCTGAATGAAATGCTCCTCAGAGTTTGCAAACCCTTGAGTCTGTGATATTCGGAGGACTGTCGTTGGCTGGCACGGGACCTGGGCTGCAATACTCCTCGAGGCTCAACCCTTCGCCTGTTGAGAAATGCCAAGATACTTTACGTGAGTATTTCACCGAACTCGAGGGGGATTTTTAACAGGTATATCTTTGTATATTTATCCATCTTTGCATGCGTGAGCATGTGTGTGTGAATTGATGGAAGTACCAGCTAGCAAATATAGTCTGCTAAAATCTTATGGTCTATCTTAAGGTTGTGAATGAACCTTAGACTGCTGCTAAACACATATAATCCCTTAGACATATACCGTTGATCAAGTCTAGGGTTAGGGTTAGATCTAGCTGGGTCTATTCTGAACCTCATGGCTCAACAGGAGGGTCTTCTTACCCTTTTTGTATCAGACATAAACCGTTGTCCAAGTCTGAGACTAAGATTGGATCCAGCCGGGTCTTCTCTGAACCTCGTGACTCAATGGGAGGGTCTCCCTTAACCTTTTTCTTCTTGGCCTCTGTATAAGTCATCCCAACTCAATTCTAACATGATACCCTGGTTTCGGCTGGGATAGAGTTAATTTTCTTGCAAATAGCTGGTATAGTGCTGTGTTTTGTATTTAGTATGAGAATAATGTTGATAGCACGCTGATGTTTTAGTTGTTGCTAAGTAGTGTTTACACTAGCCAAGGACTTTTCAGCTTCCCATGCTCTTTTCCTTTGTATGCTTCATCCGTGTAGTAAGTGATAGAGTGAACCTTGCCATCAAACTCTGTTAAGTCGCGTTTTTATAAATTTCTATTAAAATCACTTTCTGCTAATACCTTCATCAGTGATTCTTTGAGCGGTCTCTAAACCACTCATTTGCGACGTGTATTGCTAAGGACATTGCTAGGATGAGCCCCTGGCTGGACAAGTGCTCAGGAGAAATGGGCAGCCTCACTTACAGGCCTGGAAGTCCAGCTGTGTAAAAGGTAGCCAGATAGCACCCAGAGACTTTGACAATGGCGGCTGCACCACGGATTGTCTCATAAATCTCCACCAGACTGTGATGACCATGATGCTGTAGGAAGGTGTTATCATTTTCCTCTGAGGTACTTCCATCCAGTGAGAGCAGAGAGGAGCTCTGGTGTCATGAATCATGCTGTCAACAGAGTTCAGATCTTTGTAAGACCTCAGGATGACTTGGGAACAGCAGGAGGTCTCTTATTTTCTTTGGCTTTAAAGAAACAGTAATATATGGTTTTTAGCATACATTGCCTCATTCCAATACTCCTGAAGGGTCGGTGAGGCTATGGCAGGTTGTTGGATGTGGAGAGGGACTGTGCAGCGTTACTGTTCCTCCTGCATTTTCCCACATCACTGTCAGAAGTTGCTGGTTTAGAGTAATCTACAGAATAGTCCCTGTGGCACAGATCAATGGTGCCTCATGGTGAGGCTCATAATTTGATTTTTGCAAATGTGTTTTGTATTTCACTTTATAAAAGTGAGATGGTGGTGTGCCTGAACGAGCTCAAGAATTAATGTCATGTCATCTGGAAGATTTGTTCTATCTGGCTCTCATAGTCTTTCTTTTAAGTCAAGAAAAAGGTTAGTTATGTGGAAGATACTTACCTTGCCAGATTGCAACACACTCCCCTGTGCCATGGCTGCAAAGGTTTCTTAGTATTTAAAAATGACATCTTAGTATAAAAGCTGAATTTTGTTGCTATATTCTCAACTGGCTAAATTAAAAACAAAAAACCAAACAACAAAAGAACTGCAGGCTTACAGTGAAAAGTAGGATGCTCTCCTCGGATTTCCACCACTGTTACTGAACTCTACTCTTCAGTGTGTTGCAAGACTTGTAACAGAAGGCTAACAAGAACAAAGCATCCACCCGTATTTATGGGAAATACTATCTGAAAGACACTAGTCTGGTCCCCTGTACACCTAAGCACTTTCATTTCACTAGCAAACATTAGCAAACTTACCATGTTTTTGTATGCATGAGAAAGTGTTTTGAGTGAAATTCTGACAGCACTGGTATCAATGGAAATAATATAATTTATTTCAATGGAGCAAGGATTTAATCTCTTGTATTCTAAGGAGGTCCTTCTCAGCAAGCCAGAAGTAGCTTCCTGAACTGGATCCTTTCAGGGCACCCTTCCACAGAGCAGCCTTCCACAGAAGAAAGACAGTCTTCTCCTGGTAGGTTTTCTTTGTGAAGATGCTGTTAAAGAATAGCTGGATAAATATGTGACATAATTACAGTCCAACTTGTTGCTTGTGTCAGAAAGTTGTGGCAAAAGTAACCATTACTAATTAATAACTGTGGAAATTCATAATGCAACAACTTTCTTAAACATTACTGTGAGAAGTTTCAGCAAAGTTTGCAGGCTACCTTGTTGATAAACTGTTCATGCAAATAATTCACATAAGCTGGTACATAGCTGTTAAACTGTTAAGTTGTATGTAATCAAGTCTCTGACAGACTGAACTCTGTCCATCTGTTAAGAGGATTCCGTATCCCCGTAGAAGTGACAATACAATTGAACCACCCTATTAGGCAATGCTTGCCTCAAAAACTAGCAATAAGGAGTTTAATCAGCATCAAAACTGTCCATTTGTCTATAAATATAGATGCTATATTTCCAGATATATGTATATCTGAAGAAAATGGGTTGCAAATGAGAAGGGACCTAATGAAAAGGGATTTTATTCACCTATCACAACTATTTTGATTTATGCCTACAAACTATTGCTAAATTTGAAGCATGGATTTCTTTTCCCTTCTGCTCTGAGAAAAAGGAAAGCAGGTCCAGGAGATATTCAAAGTTTAAAGATGATTTGAGAAATGAGCAGATACTAATGTTAGAAATGCTTCTGTACCCTTAACTCTGCCCCAACCTTAGTTACCATCTTCACTCCCACCAGATCCCATAAAAACCACCACTGTGATGTATCTGGATGATCTAAGCAACATTTTTATTGAAGGTTTAGCCAAGTATATGTACCAAAATAAACCATGTTTTGGTATGTGTATCACATGGTTATTGCATGCAAACAAACAGAGGAAATAAAATATTAATGAGGTTCTGTATGTGGGTTTCATCTGAGTGGAAGTGCTCCCAAGAGCCTCTTCTTCCCTGACATTTCACTGGTACCTGATTCCAAGCCTTGCAAAGGCCCTCAACCCCAACCATTTTTTGCCCTCCCATCCCCTTCCTGGCCCTGACTTCTGTGTCTGCTGGGGGTTATTCTGGCATTTCTCTTTCAAGAATTTATAATGACGTTTATGCTTCCTAAGACAGGAGTTACACATGTGAAAGCGTAGTAATGTGTTTGGAAATGGAAATTTTAAAAAAATGCTAAACACAGAAAACATACATATTATTCTCCAAATATAGTTTCTTTCCTGATTTAATTCTGTGAGAATGGTGATATTTATTACTAAGAATTAACTTGTATTGCACCTGTAATGGACTCCGATTAAAAGACCAGATTCAATTCCTGAAAATTTGTCCCAGCTACTGTTTAGTGTGCCCTACCTCTCAGCCTGGGTGCACCAAGGTACATGAAGAGACAGCTTTTCTTAGCCTCCAGTGGAATTACATATTAATTTAAAACATGTAACCAAGGAAAAATAGTGTTCAATTACCATTAAAATTTAATGTTCTTGCATAAGCATTTCATAACAGTGCCAGGCTGATGATACAGAAGTCAAATATTCAAATATGAAAGCCCATATTTGTTCTTCTCTCTCTTGAACAGAAAATGAATATTTAACCTCAAGGTTGGAGGCTCATTATTACTTGATACTCTTCTTTTCATTGCTCTTCATTAAAGTATATATAAGGACACATGTTTACATGTGTACAAACATATCATGTCTGTGTATTTAAAGAGCATTAGGCGTAGAGTTGGGGTTTAAAACAGACTTAAGTGACTCAAAAGTCTCCCTCTGATTGCTTTTTGAAAGGACTGTGAGATCTGAGTAATTTAGATGCTCCAGAAAATATGCTCTTTAGTCCCTTGTTAGAATCAAACGCTGTAAAGCATGGGGTGGTTGCTGGTGACATTAGCTCACCCCGAAGCTGGGCTTTGAAGAGCTGCTTCCTGAAGAGAAGAGAGGGATTGCCTTGGCTTCTCTTTGGAGTCAGGCTGAGCTGTGTCCTTGGTGTTGCATCACTTCCTCTTCTTCAGGGTCTAGAAACTGGACTCATTTATGTGCAAACACAACTGTCTTGTCATATTTTGTGTTCTCTGCTGAATATGAAGAGATATGGCTGGGAATTTGGAAACCTAAATAACTGCTCTGGAAATGGTAGTCCTCCTTTTCTGTGAGGCTGCATTAAACACAGTCTTTCCAAGCAGTTTCCTACTATTACCTCTGTTTTGAACTTGAGTGGTTTTTTTGTGGATTTTTTAGCATACTAGTCTCTTGGGACTAGTTCAAAAGAAATCAGCTTTTTTCCATTTTAATTTTTTGTGTAGCATTGAAATTGATCTTTTTTTTTTTTTTTTTAACAGGAATTTCATCAAATGAGTTCCTGACATCACAACAGAGAGGAGACAGGCACTGGACTCCCACCAATAGCTTGGGAATGTTGGCATTGTAGGAAACCCATATTCATATTCTGTCTCCTAGTCATCACACAGCTCAAAACAGTAGTTGGCTACTCTCTGGCTCTAGTATCTTGGTTTTGGGGTTAGTTTGGTTTGGATGTATGATTCTGAAGGTCCCCATTTTACTTTGGATGGGAAAGGAAACAAAGCTTGTGGAGATCTAGGTGTGCAACCACTCTCCCTACTCTTCTGTCTTCCCTGACAGCGTATCTTTTGGTAGGAAGACAAAGAAGAGCAGCCCACCTTCCCAACCTCCCTGATATACAGGAGAGGTTATTTCAGCTGTGGATCAGCATTTTTCCCCTCCTGAAGGAGAAATATTTTGCCCACGATTAGGGAGGTATTGAGGAGTTTGCTTTGGGAGATTTGCTTTTACAAGAAACTGCGTAGAGCAATGAGCGGACAGACAAAAAGGATTATGTGATGCATTAGAGTAGACTCTTCTTGGGGAACAGTATGATCACAGGGCTGCCCATTCCTGTTCCCTAAATGTGCACATCTGGATCTGTACATGCTGTCTGCTCTTAGGAACACCTAATTGCCTGTATACCGCTGTTCTGCTTCTCCTCTGCCAAATTTCAGAGGGTCCGACTGTCTGTATATCTCCTGACAGCAAGGGTGGTTCTCGGGGTAATAATGCTGAATGCCCATAGCTGGGACCTGTGGTCTAGAAAACCACTGGATTCCTCACTTACTGCTTCATCAAAACTGGAATTTTCAGCAGGATTTTGCATGCAAAAGAAGGACTGTGTATGTCTATCTTAGCTTTAGTTGCACCAATAGATAGGGGAGATTTTCCTTGAAGATATGATTGCTTTAAATATCAGCATGCACTGTGTGCATAATATTAGTGAATAAATCTTATTTACTCAGCTATTTTCTTCAGAAAGCAAATATGTGACTTCTGTTTTAATAGGAAAACAACCTTGTGCGTAGATTGTACAAAACACATTATTACTGACAAATATAAATACACAGGACCTCTAATCTTTGTGGCACAGGACCACAAGGGTTGCAAGACAGCTCCGTTTTCATCTTCACACAGATATTCAGTGGCACAAATACAAGAAGGGATCCAAGAGAGACAAAGTTAGAAATACATAATACAGAATTCTGGATTTATTCTGTGAGTCCGCCCAGTCAGGTAAACTGAAAGTTAGAAAATAGTTTGATTTATGTTGCCTTGATTGCTGTTCTTTCTAAAAGAAAAAAAAAAAAAAAAGAAAAACAAAAACCCACCAACCCCCCCCCCAACCAACCCCACAAACAATAGTCAGTATTCTTTCTGCAGAATCACTGCATACATGTACAGCTCGATTCTAAATCTGCTCTTTGTCATCTAATAATATTTCAATGCTCTGTAGTACCTTCCTCTGGAGCTAGATGAGTAATTTGCCTTTAACTCAGAAGACCTAAAGGTCTCAGTCTGAGATCAGAGGTGAACACTCTGCTAATCACTTCAGAAAGATCTATGATTTCACCAGGAAATTTCAGGTTCAAAGTGCTTACAAATCACTTTAAAATTGCTCCAGGTGAAATACAACAAACAGGCATGTTTCTAGAGACTTTTTTGACAATTATTACTCCTTATTCACAGACAACCATGAATTCAATGAGAGTATCTCCACCTACCTTATAAATTGTTCAGGAAAAAAACCAAACAAAACAAAAGAAACAATCCCACAAAAAAAACACAACACCAATTCCTCCCTTGTGATTTGCCTTCCCTTCCCCTTTCCTTTCCTCTGAAAGAATACACTTTGCTATATTTGCTGGATGAAGGCCAAAGGGACTCTTCACCAGCACACTTCTCCATGAGATGCAAAGTGTTCAGGGTGGGGACTCTGAGATGTACAGCCATATAACACAATTGAAATAGCACAATTTATTCAGTTTCTCCTCAAGGTAATGTTGTAGTACTATACCATCATAATACCATAGTTTTGACACTCAAAAAGGTATCACTGAACTAGTGATTTTCAATTTTTAATTTGCCTCCAAAAAAATCTCTAGGGAAATTGCAGACTTCTCTATTGTAAATTTAAGCTCACTGACTTGGGTTTTTTTTTCTTCATTGTTTCTTAGAAGTAGCTCATGAACCTCTTGGAGCCAAAGAAAATGGTTTACAAATGAAAATCATGGCTGAAAACTAAACACTGGACCTCAGTTCTCAAAGATTACATGCAAAGAATTTTCTATTTTATTCTCTGAGGTGGTATTGTCATTTCAACTTTAGCTTCCAGTTATTTCCTTTTCAACTGAAATCATCACCATTCTCTTTTTCCTCTACCTCTACCTGGAGTGGCCTGCACCTCACTAATCTTTTTCATACCCTTTTTCAAACTGAACCCCTGTAAGGAAGCAAAATACTAGTCTGCAAGTATCACTCCTCTGCTGTCTTATCTGATAGGGTGTAGTAAGACTTCAGTATCTTGTGAAACGTCAATAGCTTCTGAGCCCTGTCATGGTGACTCCAGTGAATGCAATGCAGAAATGTGAGCTGTGAGGTTTCTCCTTCAGCCCTGGAGGAGGGGGGCCCTTTTACATCCCACAGGAGAATCTCTGAATTTACCAGGTACTCCGGCAGTGCTGTGCCACACGTGCAATGCCCAAGACAGAGTGTGGAAAGACGGTGAAATGTAAAGAACAGGAAACAGCGGCTCAGCTTAAGAGCGACTGCAATGAAAATGTTGACTAGCAGAGACGTACTTATTTCCAGTGGTGAAAAAATGTGTAACACTGTAAGTGTGTGGAAATCAGTGTTGCTGCATCCAAGGAACTGTAAAATAGAGCATTCAGATGAAATATATAGCTACAAAATGAAGTCAGGGCAAGGCATGAAAAAGTCAAGGCTTTTGAAGGGCAGATTCAGTAGAAAGTGTGTTATGCAGGCTGGAAATTATAAGCAAGTTCCTTTAGATCAAGACGCATAAGGGAGTCACACATGCAGCCTCTCCCTAGCTGAGGGATTCCCACAAGGAATCCAGGAACTCCAGGGGACATAAGGTTCAAATTCCTCACTGGACTTGTGATGCATAAACTTCAGACTGTTTGTGTCAGTCTAGCACCTCATCAAAACAGCAAAAGCCATTGGAAGAAAACCTAAAACCTGATAATGATTCTGCTGCTTATGAATGCATGTGTAGCGTATTAAATTTTCATTGGGGAGCTGGAATTTTTTCATTTTGGTGCATCTCATTGTTTTCCAATGAATAACATAATGATTTGCGTAACTGATGAAACAGTGGAGCCTTGCCAGAAGGTTCAATGAGTTTATCTATTTTCATCTGGGAAAACTGCTGTCAGTTCATATTGCAGCTCTCCAGGTTGAAAATGCATCATTCATCACGGGTGAGATCCTGATCTTGCTTTCCCTGTGCGTCAGTTCAGAGCTGCTCCTTTGACTGTGGAGAAGCCACTGTGACACTGCGGTACTTGAAGGAAATTCAGACTCTATCCTCAACAGTTTGCACAGATTTTTGTTTGCTTATTTGTGCATGAACAAAAGCCTGACTTTTTATTTTACCTTTGATTTTTTTTTTTAATAGATTAAAAGACTGAGAAGATATTATTGCCACAAGAGTGGTAATTTGATATTTTTCTTATTGTTGAGTGAATGCACTTGAGTATTCACATAGCAAAAAAGCCAGTTCCCCATTCCTTCACTGTGTTTTTTGAAAGTCTAAGGTACTCCTTTTAGCAGTGAACTCCTCTTTACATGTCTAATCTTACATATAGCCAGTAGAGGAGAGATTTCAGCTAGTCTATTTTTGAGACTAAAAATGTAAATAATTTTTAGGATGTTAGTCAATTACTTAAGGATAGGAAATAATTCTGAACTTCCTCCTTCCTAAGCTGCAAAACTTATTATAATTTTTTTGTTCCACAGCTTTTTGAAGAAGAATCAATCCCTAGCCATCCTCAGAAGCAGGACACCAACACCAATGGACTTAATCAAGTATGGTAAATTTCATGGTTGTCTTCTTTCATGGGGTAAAATGGAAACACAAACAGTGAAGTCCTGCCTGACAAAAGAAATGTGCTTTTTCTTTAGAAAAAAATAGTATTCGAAGAGGTTGGTGCCTCTTTAATATCCATCCAGGGTAAATAAGGAAGATCTGACAACTTCTGGAAAAATTCTGGGCACAATCAAAGAAATATGACTGCAATCAAAGAATGGAAATAAAAACCTTTAGTTAATTAACATTCAGTCACCATACTTTACTGAATTAATTAATTAGGTTCAAGACAGTCTGGCATGGCCCAAAGTTGGTTAATATAGAAAATGTCAGCAAGGACCTAGCTTTACTGAGCTATGACATCTCCTAGAGCTTCCCATTGTGAAACCTAGAGAGTGATGTACTTTCAGTGGAAGCACATCTGCTTTCCTATTTGCCCTGAAGATGGCTTGCGTTGAAGAGGTATATAACATCCTACTTGACCCCACTGACATTCAGATGCACTGACCACAGCCAGGACTCATTCAGCAATACTTCCCAGGCAACTCTGAGATGAGGACATTTAAAGAGGATTACCTCTTTATCACTGTTGCTTCAAAGACAAATAAAAGCTGGCCTGTGCCATTGCAATTAAGTTGCATCCAACAGGTGGAATTTGAATTAATTTTTTTTTAGTCATCCTATTGCAGCTATTTTCATGAACTGATTTTTCTGGATAAAACAGATCTTTGGTTCCACCAAGTCCAGACAAGCAATTCAATGCTGCCTGTAGATGAAGAAACGTAGGTTATCACCTTGTCTCTTCAAGACGGCAGAGAAGGAACATACCCACAAGTTCCTGAGAAGAGATGGGAGAGTAGAGGTCCACAAAGCTCTATCATGTTCATGGTGGGAAATTTTTATTAAACTTGAAGGGTATAGACATGTCTTTGAATGATAGCACTGTGAAGGGTTGAAAATGGGTGTAGTGTGTTTCACAGTGATTTCTTATTTTAGGGGACCTATGCTTTACAGCCAATTTTTTTTTCATGAGTTAGTCAGTGACTTAGCCCTAGATCTTTGTGTCAGAGGTCTAACTTGCACTGATTTCAAACCTCTCAGATTCATGCCTGACAGTCACACCTTGAGGCAAGTTAGCTGTTTCAGATAAGCATCCAAACCTTTGAATACCTCTCTGCATCAGAACTTAACTCTAAGCCTTTTGAAGTTCACTCAGTGCTACTACAATATCTAATCCGTTCATGAATATTCATTCAAGGTAACAGTAATTGTGGTGCTATTGTGTCACTTCTAAATAATTAACGGCTCTTCAGCAACACCTGTGAAACCTGTCTGACTTTTAAACAAAGCATAGCTATCTTTTTTTATGGTTTTTTTTTTATTATTATATCACAAATACCACCCTGGGACCATGGTCAAACAGATGATTTTGAGAGTTGCACTCTAAAGAAATGAGGAAAGCATAAAAACATTCTGCGGGGAAAAGTAAATTAGAAAGATTGGTTTCATTAGAAGGCACATAAGCTTTTGTGATCCATCTGTTGGCAGTAGCTCTCCTTACTAAATAAACCTGGATGATCATAACATTGGAATTCAGAAAGCAGGAAATGTTAAAATGTGTACTGGAGCAAAAAAAAAAAACAAATTTAAAGTAGAAAAACCTCTGGGAGGTAAAAGTTAGGCAGAAATTATAGTTCCAAGTTCTTACAATTGTCCCAGTGAGAAAATAGGATCTGCCCTGTGCAGAACAGGTGGCTTATTCTCAACCCGCAGGTGTCCTGAAATTGGAGAGAAAAAAATTCTGATGACAAACTGTTGAAGGACGTGAGACATATTAATGCAGATCCTTCCCATCTTCATGTATCTACACTGCCATGGGTTCCTTCCAAATCTTTCCTTGTCCACACCTGGGACAAACTCCTTCAGGAGGACCCTGTACTGATAGCTACTCTGCCAAAGGGGCTCATCCGGGCTCAATGTTGCTTTTCTCTGACCCTTGAGTACTTTTGGTGAAACAGTGCTTTTAATGAAGCTTATCCTCTCTTTCATGCAATTGGCTCCCCTCAGAGGTAGCAACTCAAATTCCTGCATTGAGTGGTGGGCTTCTTCCCTGTCAGGCCTTTTGTATCCATCTCTCCCTTAGGAGAAGAAAATGAGGTCTCAGCTCACTTTTTCCTGTTTTCGGAATACATTTCTTTCTGGATGTCACAAGATGCTTTCTGATGACCAGCAACATTACTGCTTCTATAGGTCTGAAATTGCCTTACTATATTCTCCATCCTCATTACCAGCCAACCCTTTTCTCTTGGTTTTAAGCCACCAGAGAGGCTGTTTCTAATCGTCTGGTTAGCTAAAGCTATGGAAGATAATATGGCCATTTAGCAATCTTTCCAAGTTACTACCCTGCGGGGTTTTTATCTTGGCTTCACTCTCTGTTAGTCATATTTCCTCTGTCTGTAGGCCACAAATCTGAAATTTTACAAATTTGTACAATATGATTGCTTGCAGAGAACTGCACAAATTCAAGGCAAGAGAGTCACATTCTTCAGGACTAAAGTGAAAGAGTTAGATGTACAAAAAAGTCTCTATCCAGGGATGGTAAGGTTACTGGCTGGAAGACCTGAAAATCTACTGGGTCCCTTCAATTTACAATATACGAAATGGTGCTTTGGCAAACTGATTGCAATGAAAATTAGGGAAAGATAATTAGAGTGATATCTGCTGTAATTTCTGAGCAATATTTACATAGAGGTAAACAACATCACCTGGAATACAGAAGACTTTTGTGCTAAGGCATTTTAGATGCCTTTTCACTGGGCATGGGGGAGAAGCAGACTGAAGAAAAAAAAAAGTTTTAAAACTACTGAAAATGGGTGGAAGGGTATTAGGCTGGCATTTTTACAAGCTCTGCAGGATTCCAGATGCCAAGTCTATCTGGATGTTTTAGAACTTTAATTAAGCTTAAATAAATTAAGCTTTAAGCTCTGTGAAAACACTTTTCTTCAACGTCCTTATGTTAGACTCAGTATAGAGTCTTAAAAAAATAGAGTTTTCCAGGTCTCCCAAGATACAGAGCCAGAGCATTAGCTCTAAAAAGGGTAAAGTCTGTGGTCCTTTCTATACCCAGGCATTGGTGTTAGCCTGTCTCCATGTCTCTATCTTAAATCTCTCCCAGCCATGAATGCTAGCACAGACAGATGCGATGGCCACACACACACAGATGCCCTTGTTGCATAGGAATCCAATCTGCTAGGGCTGTGTATGGAGGAACAGGAAGAGAGTCCTCTTTCTTCTACCTTGCAGAATACACACACACACACACACACACACACACACACACACACACTCCAACCCCAGACTCTCTTCAGGCTACTCCTTCTGCTTGTGTGCAACAAACAATTCATGATTCATGCTGGGCTGAAGGAACATGTATAATAACTGCTCTTAAATTCCTGATTAGAAACACTAGGATAATGCATTCTATCCCTCTCTTGCAAACTTGTCCGAAATGGACATCATGAAACTTCATGTAACTTCATTAATATTTCACACTTCAGTAATATTTCAGGCAACGTCATGTGAGAATAGAGCAAAAAGGCACTTCTGAGCTACTTCAGTGGCATCTCTCTAACATGCTTGACATGCAAGACAGATTCATCTTTCAGGTGATTAGATAACTGGATTCTTTATCCCCTTTGATGTCTAGCAGCTTCTTGCTCCCATTTTGAGTCCTAGATGCATCATGTATAGCCTCTTTACTTAGTTCAGTGGTGAGTTCTGAATTGCTTCCTAGTCTTCAATCAAATGTGAATCATGGACCAAGTCTGCCTTAGACACCCTGTAGAGCTTGAAGTATATAGTCCATCTTAAAGCCAATGGGAATATTTCTGTTGACATCAATAAAAGCTTTCTGGAATGTCTCTTTTTTTTTTCCTCCTCCTCCACAAACATATAAAACTTTAAGAAAAATTAATATATCCCTGACAAGCCTACATTAAACCTTTCAGTCTTGTATAGCTTTGCCAATATACTCAGGAGAAGTAATTACTTCCAAAGCACAAGTGGTGTTTTCAATTGTAATATGTGCAATATTAACACCATTATGGTGTTATGTCAGCAGTCATGTATATGACAGGACTCTGTGCATAGAAGCATTTTTTCCTTGGGTATTTTTTTTTTCATCTGAAACTTTTATTAAGCAGCAAGCAGATGTTAAAAGCAATAGAGAAAAATTGTTTCAATTGTTATTTTGCATTTCAAATGGGGCAACTAAGTAGACCAATCCCGGATATGGCTTATTTAATGCTGCATGCTGTAGAAATGGCAAATAAAAGTTGTTTTTACATACAGACAAGCACATGCATACCTTCCGCAATGTAATCTGGCAGGCTTCAGACAGCTGCAGCTCGTGGTAATGCACCAGTATGCCACATATTTAGTACAGTGGCATACCTTTTTTAAGATTTTGTCCCTTTCCAATGTAGAATGACATTTATTTTAGATTCAGTCTGCATCATAAAAAGTGGCAAAGCAGACCTGATTAATTGGCCAATCACTTCATTTTGTGCAGTTCTTCTCTTTCATTACACCTGACTGAATCAATGTTAACATCCCTGACTACATTGCATATACTGTCTAACTGAATGTTGGATTAATTCTCATTTGTTCCTTGAAGGTACATGCACAGAGCAGTTATATTGGGCTATTGTAAGAGAAGCCCAAGAATTATGGTTTTGGTTTGTCACTAAGTACATTCAGGTAAATTCTCTCTAATTATAAGATATTTGTTTGGAATCAGATTCACGCTATCTACTCCATACCAATGTTACTATGGCACACCTATTGTTAGTCTAAACATGAATGTTTAATTTATGAGCATTACCTTCTCTGAAGTCAGTATGGGTTAGCTGTGCATTATGCAGAGGCAAACATATTTCTTTTGCATTTTTTCAGTTAAATCAAAGGCTGAATGTCTCAGATTGCTAGGAGATAAAACATTTACAAGTAAACCTAAAGAATTGAGTAGGCCTATTTCTTTTGCAAAATACACCTGCTGCATCTCAGTCCACATGCAGAGCTTTAAATAGACCAGCTTTAGAACTTATGCATAACCTGACATAGTGTGTTCTCATCAAATAAAGTCATGTTATAGCTTTTTTCCTGCAAAAAATAGCTTTTTCAACAAAATAGAATTGTTGTGTTGAAAAATCCATTTGATGTCACTATTTTACTGCAATCTATAATATTTAAGCTAATGTTTGATGTAAATAAAAATAAAGTCATAAAACTCTATCATGGGGTAATAACATCTGAAACACATCTGTAAAACACAAGTACAGTCTTTCTCCAGTTGACGAAAAAAAATCCTGCTTGGTTTAGAAAGTCTTGAAACGGTTAAAAACTTCTGAAGTATCAGTTCTATCTCAGAGGGCTACTGTGAAATGCAACTTTTCCCGTGTTTTACCAACTTGGTCAAATGCACCATATTATTTTCTTCTTTAAGCATCAAGTTTGCAAGTTGTATTCGTACCACTTGCTTTTAATACTGCCACTAGATTCTCTTTGAAGATGCATTTGCAGGAGCAACTCACACTATGTTTTGATGTCACTGTCTTGAATGGTTCGAGGGTTGAACGGTAGCTGAAGTGATAAGTTTGGAAGAGAGTCCTCAATGACAGTTATTCTGATACTAAAGTCTGTTAATGTGAAACTATCAAGGGTATTATTTTATAATCAATCATTTTGTCCATTTGTTCTCCATCCTCTGAATCATCTACAAAACCAGCAGTTAGAGAGGTTAAAATGCCAGCACATCCCATTAACAGGCTGCATAATGATGAGCTTTTATGATATCACCACAAATAGTCACAGAGCATCACTAAAATAAAGAAAAAGACAATGGGTTTGGTTTGGGGACTTTTACTTATTTATTTTTGTATTTCTTCTCCCTTTCATTCTGGTAGAAATTCTAATATCTTGTTTCATCAGTACCTAGATTTCTTTAATCTTGACCTTCACCTGTCATTACATTAAGCATGGAAATATAAAGGGAGCAACAGATTCATTGGGTGTTGACATTCACTCAGTAGCAGCAGGCAAGTGGACGATTCTAATATTGTTATTTATGTTGATCCAGGCTACTTTCCCTTTGGTGAAAAAACCATATTTCCATCTAACTCAGTCACATGAAACCACCTTTTATTTTACAACCATCACATCATATCCATGCATACTTTCATCCATTTTGCACCAATGATATTGAAGTCACATAGTCTATGATGTCATTTAATCAGTTTCTCTTTAATTTAACAGCTTTCCAAGCTGAAATCCGCTCTGTGATAGAAATACCTTGAATTCTTTAGTCAATTCTAGTCACTCACTCAACAAAATCAATTTAAATGGGAGATCTGCCTGAGCAAGAACTGAACAAAAGCTGACTGAGGAATTTAAGTATTTGTCCTGTGGTATGTAGAAAGGTACCTTCAATTTCTCTGCACAAAGAATAAAGATTTAAGCATACAGTGAAATCACCTGTAACGAGAAATTCTCCGTGATAAGAGATTCATATATTTGTAATATAATGCAAGGAATAAAGTAAACTACCTTCCTGCAAAGAATAGTTTTCCTTACATTTTTTTCTAATAATGGAACCATACACTGTGCCACCAGGCATTCTTCTTGTCACTATTAACAACTCTATATTTGACCTGGGCAGGGTATGGTCACAAAGTTATTTTAGCAGTGCGATACCTTTCTTAGAAAAACATCCCTTCCATGATATGCAGTCTCAAAAGAGCTGAAGGAAATTAATTTGACATAGTAGTGTTTCGAAGTATTTGATTTCATATGTATACATGAGTTAGTCTAACATTTCCACAAATAGGATCAAACAAAATATTGTTAGATGTGTTTTTAAACACAAGGCAGTTGATAAGTAAAATAAAATGGAAAACTTTGTGTAGTCAATTAGATTTTTGGTAAAAGTTGTTTTATGGTGTTCTTTCTCCTCCCTCCCCCCCCAAAACCCCCTATAGTTAATATCTGTCTGTCTTGCTGGGCAAACTTTATATAATGGTGCCCGAAAAAGGTCACAGACTTACTTCAAGAACTCCAGTAAAAAGAGATGAAGGAATATATTTAAAACTTCATCTCATCAAGTGTCTTTCAGTTGGATTGTTGTAAATTTTTTGTAGTAGTAGTAAATTTATTTTTCTGATTTGTAACTCTGCCGCAGTTCTTATTTCTGTATCTTCAACCAGAGCATTCTGGCAGCACTAATATTGCCTAGTTAATATTACCTAATAATTTGTAGTGTTGCAAGTTAGGCAAATATTCTTTCAAATTCTAAAGAAGGGCAAAGAAATGTACGAAGGGTAGGAATTATACTGGCATCAATAATAGATGAACTATTTGGTCTGATGGAATTATAACAAGTAACAGGTTATTATGCTAGGATGCATTAAAAGCAATAGAAAAGTATCTTTCTAAGTTGTATACCCAAGCGTTTTCTGGACATGGCTGATCGATGTGCAAATGTTGCAGATAATACAAATTTCAGGGGCGTAAGCCTTCTAAGAGCGCAAAAAAGGCAGGCATGGCAGAACAATGCTATCTTTCCTATAGTAACATGCATCTTCTATACGCATTTGTTACAATTCAAAATACCTAAGAAAACATTTTTTATGTTTTCTGTTTAGACTTGATAGCTTTTTACATCATCTTTGTACTACTTTTATACACACAAAAGGAAAAATTCAGCAAGAAAATGGTAAACTGAACAAAACAAAAACTTTGAACAAATGAAAATATTCTTTATTTTTAGAGCAATACTTTAGCTTTTCAAGCTCCTTGAAAACAGATTTAAACAAAACATGAAGAACATAAAACTGTTGCTGTTTTTCATAATCTTTAAAAAGGAAAGTTTTATATTTGTTGAAACATTTTATTTTCTTTCTACACAATCTTCTTTCAGCTGGCTTTTTTCTTTTGAAGAAGCTTTTCAATCAGACATTTCTATCTGTCCTGGTTCCGGCTGGGACAGAGTTAACTTTCTTCCCAGTAGCTTGGGTGGTGTGCTGTGTTTTGGGTTTGGTATGAACGGATCGTTGACAGCCCATTGATGCTTTGGTTGTTGCTGGGTGGTGCTTGCACCGGGGGGGGGGGGGGGGGGGGGGGGGGCGGGGGGGGCGGGGGGGGGGGGAGCACAGCCGGGGTGGTGGACCCAGCTGGCCAATGGGGTATTCTATACCATGTGACATCATGCTCAGTATAAAAACCAGGTGTGTGGTGTGCTTGTCCCCCCATTTGTGACACGCGGTCGGCGAGCAGTTGGAATCATAGAATCACAGAATCATTACGGTTGGAAAAGACCTCTAAGATCATCAAGTCCAACCGTCAACCCAACACCACCATGCCCACTACACCATGTCCCTAAGGGCCTCATCTACACGTCTTTTAAATACTTCCAGGGATGGTGACTCAACCACTTCCCTGGGCAGCCTGTTCAAGGCCTGACCACTCTTTCAGTAAAGAAATTTCTCCTAATGTCCAGTCTAAACCTCCCTTGGTGCAATTTGAGGCCATTTCCTTTCGTCCTATCGCTAGTTACTTGGCAGAAGAGACCACACCCACCTCGCTACAACCTCCTTTCAGGTAGTTGTAGAGCACGATGAGGTCTCCCCTCAACCTCCTCTTCTCCAGGCTAAACAGTTCCAGTTCCCTCAGCCGCTCCTCATAAGACTTGTGCTCCAGGCCCTTCACCAGCTTTGTTGCCCTTCTCTGGACACACTCCAGCACCTCCATGTCCTTCTTGTAGTGAGGGGCCCAAACCTGAACACAGGATTCGAGATGCGGCCTCACCAGTGCCGAGTACAGGGGCACGATCACTTCCCTGCTCCTGCTGGCCACACTATTTCTGATACAGTTGCATTGTGCATTGCCTGCTTTGTATATTCTGTTATTGTTGTTGTTTTCATTGTTATTATTACTGTTCTACTTTGTTTTATTTCAATTATTAAACTGTTTTTATCTCAACCTGGGAGTTTTTCCTACTTGTGCCTTCCCAATTCTCTCCCCCATCCTACCGGAGGAGGGGGGTGAGCGAGCGGCTGTGTGGGGTTTATTTGCTGGTTGGGGTTAAACCATGACACTATCAACATTAAAAGTGATTAAATGAAACACATCCTAAGTAATTTTCTCCATTAAGACTATTATATCCACCTTTTCCTCATAGAAAGAAAATAATTCTTTTTATTTACTTCAATTATTTACATACACCTCTTGGTATCGTTTCTATTTTCTGGTCCCATTAGATTTTCAAGCAATCCAGTTTTCTTTCTACATAAACCAAGGATGAAACCTAGAAGTGTTTCATTATATACAACTAATAATTTCATATATTTGTGAATATAATAAAAATGTATATATATGTTCAAATTATGAACTCTGAATATTTTAAAAATACTAATTTTAGTGTTATTTCAAAACCATCCACTGAAAATCAAATTTCAGAATAAAAAGTTTTCCTAAGAAAAAAGATAGAACATTTGGAGATTCTTTAGCAACACAAAAACCCTGCTAAATTAATTTCATATTAATACCATTGAAATGAAACATTTCATGAAAGAATTGCAACAATAGAATATTCTGAAGCGAAGAAAAATAATCTAATTAAACAAAATCTATTAACTCACTGTTGGATTTTCTTTTGGGGGCATATGCATCCTTTGATATACAATTCTTGCCTGTATTTGTAAAGTAATCTTCCATCACTTCAAGATGCATTGCTTCCTACCACTACCTCACAGCCATTTTTGCAGGTATCTTCAGGTGTGTACCCAATCAGCAGCCTGCAGGGACACTGCCTATCACTCACCTCTTCAACAATCAAGAAGAACCTGTATATGGTAAACATAAGTAAAGGCTGAAATTATCTAGACAGAGCTTAGGCTCAGGTGAAAACAAGATATGAAATTGTGGTGAAATATGGATTGCACCACCTCTGGAAAACTCTGTCAAAGACCTTAAAGTATTATTAACTTTGGATTCGTATATAAATCTGAGCTTTTAAGGCCATTTTGTCTTCTATTTCTGTACATAAGGTAGGGGAAATGTTTGTCATATAATCATTTCTTTGCCTAATTTTTTAAAATTTTTGTCCATGTATTTGTTCAGCCTCAATTTTTAGCCTTAAATCGTCTTTAATTTTCCAGTAAAAATAGTCATTTCATATATCTGAAGTTCTGATACATTTTTCATGCAAATGGGTTTTAACACTTGTATTTTACGGTTGCTACAAAATATTTTTTCAGCAAATTAAATCAATCACCTAATTCCAGATTGCCCTGTTTGTTATAGCTGCTGTTCATCCTGTAAAGAATTTTTCATGTCGACTGTGGAGCAAATTGCTCTTTGATTTGGATGCAGCTGTTTCCTTTTATGAGTTTAGTTGGTGCTGTAAGGTCTTTGCTTCTAGCTCTGCTCAGTGGGCTTCTGAATCTGATTGGTGAACTTGGAAACAGGACTAGCTAATTGAACCAGTGACTCTTTGCTGTAGATTTGGAGAAAGTGAAGAAAAGAAGAGTTCTTTGTCTCGTGAGGATGATTCATCTCACTCTTACAGAGTTTTGAAATGTAATGACAGATTGTGAATCAGTGTCATCATTGCTGAGCCAAAGGATGGTTTGGGGGATGTCTTAAAAATCCCTTTATACCTTTGGTGCAAGCATGCATTCTGTTCTGTCTTTGACTGGGAGGGAGTGAAGTGCACTGAAGACAAGATGTTGCAAGTTGCTTTATCTCCATTTATAGAGAAATGAAGACATCTATCTCCATTTTCACCTCTGATTTACATCCATCAGTGTTCTTGTACAATTAGTTTCGTTGCCAAAGTGGACCTGCAGTTTTTTTAAGAAGCCTACTGATGGTTTAGAAATACTGATATTAAGGGAAATATGGATCCCATGGTGCACTGCTGTCCTTCAGGCTTTCTATTAGCAATTTCCTGTTCAGTCTTTCACAAAGTCATGGATGAATGGGTTACTGCACATGCGGTTCAAGTTCATTCTCCACAAAATATAGTAAGATGTCAGGGAACTACTCCAAAGATCTGCTTTACAAACACAAGATGGTGAAACATTGAAGTTCTGAGTCACGAGATCTGTGCATGGGAAGAGTATCTAAGAAACAAACTTTTTGTTTCCATTATCAGAGATATTAGGTGGGGAGGGGGGAGTTGGTAGATATTTATATAGAGGCATTTGCTTATGTCTTGCTTCCAGAAACTTATTAAAAAGTTGCTTATCCAATTACCTACCTCAAACTTACTCTTTGGGAAATGATCATCAAAAGGCAGTTACTATGGCACTAACAATAATGGCCAGTGCTGTTGTTCTGAGACTTTTTTTTGTACCACTCAGCCTAGTTATTTTTAGACTTCAGATATGTTCTTAAGTAATACTGGCATTTTATTAGAATGTTTGATTGCATTTTGAAAGCATCCTTTATGTTTTGCTACAGGTGCTGATACTACAAAGGGGGAAGTGGCTTGCAAGAGGAAATAGGCATTCTTTTAAACTGACTGATGTAAATATTTACTTGCGATAAAATTAATACATGAAAAGATGAAGAGATGTTAATAAACACACTAAAATCCTGCTGTGACGATAGCCTTGATTACGCCTCAATATATCTGATAATAGTATCCTTGTGTACTATAAGTCTGTGATGTTCTTTATTTTTTTACTTTATGTCTTTTATTTTAATGTAAATACTGTTCTACATTATTCTGACACAAAACCCACTTCTATACATGTGCTTTTAAGAAGGGAACATTCAGGACTTAAACAGCTACTGGAGAACATCTATTGGATGTGTCAGAGCTCTGTGACACAGAAGTCTGTGTTCCATGTCCAACAAGTACACTTTTTGTTTGTTGATATGTTTGTTTGTTTTCCACAGGGGAGAAGGAAGAGGAAAGATGCCAAAGAAAGTGAAACAGAGGAAGCAACTGGAGAGTTATTAAAATTAATTTAAACTCTACAATATTTGTACAAAAGTAAAATGTCAGATACTCAACAGCTATAAATCAGCATCATTTTGTGACATAAATAAATTACACTGATTACAGTATGTACAGATTTTTTTATCTTCCATTGTTATAGTGAAAAAGATGTTTGTTTGGGGGTGGGAGCGTACTGTAAAAGATACGTCTTTCATCAGGCAAAATACCTCAGCAAAACTTATTTGGAGGCAGTAAACTTCCCTGGGAACTCAAAAGAATCCTGTAAGTTGCAGTAGTTTTGTTCTGAAGTCCCTGCAGAGGTTAATCATCATGAACAATTTCACACATCATTGCCAAATGAGAGAGACATGCCTCAATGTAACTATATGCAGTGCTGGAAGCAAACAAAAATCAAAAGACTGGCACTCTTATCAGACATACTGAAGAAGATACAGCACTTCAGAGTATTTTTTCCATAGTAACAGCACTTACTTTTCCTTCATTATTGTACATTTGACCTTAAATAAGTACATAAATACTGGAAGTCTGATTTTAAGAAGAATGATTATTTCTTCTTGGTCATGGTCCTAGCAATCACACTTCTACCAACTTAGACTAGTTTTAAGCTCATGTAACTCACATACTTCAGTGTGGTACCCTACAATTTATCATCTGGTAATTAAGTGAAGATACGGGCTTTCAATATGGCTGTGAATAGTTCACACTGACTTCGGTGGGAATTTTGTTTTGCAGAATAAGACCCCGAATCTAGGGGAGTAGATGTAGCAGGCATCTTCTGTGAGGCCCATGGGTGCCCCCAGGAGCTGAGGATGCTCAGAGCTCTTCAGGATCAGCCCAGCACCTCCCAGGGCTGTGTCCTGATACTGATGGACAAAGTTTCCTCAGCACTGGTACCGAGAGACCTGGCTATTAAAAACCATGGAACTGCTGAGCAGCGAAGCAGTATGGCATCAGAGATTTCACTGTGAATATTAAAGAAATGTAATGAGCATCACCCTGGCGTAGGTTGTTTATTTCTTTAACAAAAGAGAAGAAGACAAGTAGATTGTATCACAGAAGGGAAAAAGGTGACCGATGTCATCTATCCGGACCTCTGTAAGGCCTTTGACAAGGTCTCCCACAACATCCTTCTCTCTAAACTGGAGAGGTATGAATTTGATGGATGGACTGTCCGGTGGGTGAGGAATTGGTTGGATGGACACATCCAGAGGGTAGTGGTCAATGGCTCAATGGAATCCAGATGGAGTTTGGTGACGAGTGGTGTCTCTCAGAGGTCTGTATTGGGACCAGTACTGTTTAATATCTTCATCGGTGACATAGACAGTGGGATCGAGTGCACCCTCAGCAAGTTTGCAGATGACACCAAGCTGAGTGGTGTGTCGCCACACCTGAGTGATGGAATGCCATCCAGAGGGACCTGGACAAGCTCAAGAAGTGGGCCCGTGTAAACCTCATGAGGTTCAACAAGGCCAAGTGCAAGGTCCTGCACATGGTTCGGGGCAACCCCTGCATCAATACAGGCTGGGGAATGAAGGGATTGAGAGCAGCCCTGCCAAGAATGACTTGGGGGTACTGGTGGATGAAAAGCTGGACATGAGCTGGCAATGTACGCTCGCAGCCCAGAAGGCCAACCGTATCCTGGGCTGCATTAAAAAAAGTGTGGCCAGCAGGTCGAGGGAGGTGATTCTGCCCCTCTGCTCTGCTCTGGTGAGACCCCACCTGGAGTACTGCGTCCAGCTCTGGAGCCCTCAGCACAAGAATGACATGGACCTGTTGGAGTGGGTTTAGAGGAGGGCCACGAAAATGATCAGGGGGGTGGAACGCCTCTCCTATGAAGAAAGGCTGAGAGAGTTGGGGTTATTCAGCCTGGAGAGGAGAAGGCTTTGGGGAGACCTTATTGCTGCCTATCAGTTCTCAAAGGGGGCTTATAAGAAAGATGGTGACAAATTTTTTAGCAGGGCCTGTTCCGACAGGACGAGGGGGAATGACTTTAAACTAAAAGAGGGTAGATTCAGACTAGATATAAGGAAGAAATTTTTTACAATGAGGGTGATGAAACACTGGAACAGGTTGCTCAGAGAGGTGGTAGATGCCCCATCCCTGGAAACATTCAAGGTCATGTTGGACAGGGCTCTGAGCAACCTGATCTAGTTGAAGGTGTCCCTGCCCATGGCAGGAGGGGTGGACTAGATGACCTTTAAAGGTCCCTTCCAATCCAAACTATTCTATGATTCTATGAAAAATGTCTTCTTAAAACCAAACAGAATATTCCTGTGATTATTTAGTGGTCTATTTTATCCCTATGACAGCTTTCAAAAATTAACTGATGCCTCCAAACATTCAAGTAATGGTGCTCTCAAAGCTGTGCTAGCCGCATAACTCAGTGAAATCCATGGGGGATCCTTAATACAAACAGAACCCTGGAAAATGTTGTGGTCAGCATCAGCACACCCAAAACTGCAGTAAAAATGGACAGAATTTATGGTAGAGAGCATTTCAACTTACAGTTAGCTATTAGATGGGATTGTTCTCATTGCCTTCTTCAGTGCAGTATAATAAAAGTCAACATTTTATTTACATCTGTATGAGAGGAAAATCATTTGGGGAGCAGTTTGTTAAATAGCTGTAAATAGCAGTTTTACTACTCCTTTTGCATTGCTCTATATCACCTTGTTTTGGTGGAGAAGAGTGAGCCCGTGCAGCTCTGCTGACTCCTGCCCCCGCAGCTGCAGAATCCATTCCATAGTTTTGGTGGGAAGGTGGAGTAGCAGGGCTCCCCGTGCCTCTGCTGCATTTCTCTTCATATTGACATCTCAGTTCCTAAGACAGCTAGAGAGGTAAATAGCTGCTGAATACTCTCCTCCATATTACTCCTTATCCCTTGATTTTCGGTTTCTCCCCACCTTATTCAGATGAGTGTTCCACATATGCACTATTTGCCGCCTTCTTATCATTCTTCATCCTACTTCCAATTACACATCCTTTCAGTCTCTGCATTACATATCTCTTTTCTTTGATGTTCCCATTGCTATATCCAATCTCTGAGTGTGCTGCTATTCTGCACAGGGTGCAATTTATGACACACACACACACACACACACAAGAATTGCAGACACCCCCAGCCAAAAAAGAAAAAGAAACAGTAGGTGGGGTGAAATCCATCCCTTTGGCAGTGGGACTACACCAAACAAAGTATCAATATCAGCAGCCTGATAAAATACTGGATGGTCTGCCCACATTAACCTTACAGACATGCAAAGGGATTTGGGAGTAACTTGACATAAAAATAATCCTCTTTAAATTTAGTTTAGGGCACTAAATACATATATCTATCTATATATATATTCTTAGATATACAGTCATTCCAATGTCCTTTGGCTTCATGTGGGAATAATAACAATGATGGCATAGCTGAAATGTGTCTTCCCTCCCAAAATGGAAAAACTGACACCCTCAGACATTCCTCACACAGTATACCAGCTTTGCTGGAACATCTTTTTTCTCTGGCACATTGCTTTGCAGCAGTCTCCAGTTTTCATACTGGTCTCCTGAGCTGTACAGTAATGAAAACCTAGAATAGTTTATAACAACTAGTACAAATTTTATTTATTACTAAGTATTGTATTATAAGACTGCCTAGAGGTCATAGTCAATGTCATATCCCCTTGCACCACGGACTGTTCAAATGCCTAATAAAATGTACTCATTGACCCTGAGATTTTAAATAAACAAGATACACTGTGAAAGGAGGAAAGATATGTCAGCCTTATTTACATGCAAAGAACTGAGAAATTAAGAGGCTTACCAAGATAAAAAGATCACCCATAGAGAAGTCTGGATTTGAAGCAAGTTTCAGAGAAACTGCTTTTCTTCTTGTGGACATATCAAATATGTTTGAATATTTTGTTTCTGAAAAGAGAAAAATAAATAAAAATTGAATGACAGAATATGAGAAGAAATGTATATATATTAGAGCAGCAGAAAACAAAGCAAATATATACAAGTTTCTGAGTAAACAAAGACTTAATTTGTCAGCTGCTGCACTCAAAATATGCCAGGGAGATATAATCCTCTGAGCTTCTGAGAGACAAGATTTTGAAAAGCTATAATGCTTTCTAGAGCAGGACAAATCTTAGATATTTCCAAATTTGGTAAAGGACACTGTATTTTCAGTTTTGCTTTAATTCAGCCTGGATTGACTAGTCAATCTTAGCCCAATTGAAAGGGTTATTTAAGATAAAACTATTAAGATATAACTGCACCACCTCAACACCTCTATGCACCTATATCATGCATAGACGGCATATCATGCCATGTATGTCAAATGCATAACCATATCTGCTAAAAATACACATATTATGAGGTCAGATATGGAATGGGGGATCAGTACCAGAATTGCACTAGAAGATAAGTCATCAACATTTTGCAGAAACCAATAGGTATACAAATACCAAACAGAAATAAGAGTATAAACAAGAGCAGATGCCATGTTTTTCCTTGAATGACAGTGGAGAGTCTCCGCTCCCTCTTGTTATTTTTCAAGCTGACAGGGAGGACTGACTCCAGCTGGATCAGATGTCACCCAGAATTACCAACTAGAAACCAGAACCGATACAGCTGCACAGGCTTTACCAAAGACAAACAAGCCAATAAGGGTATGAAGGAAACATCAGGCAAAGCTGCTGCTCTAGGAGTATCTCACCCAAAGGTACACAACTGTAATTGCTGGAGGGGGTAGCTTTCTGCCTGTACAACTGTACCCTGTAATATCTGCACTGTTAAAATGAATTACTGAGAGCCCCTGATACCAATCATGTGCAAATATTTGTGGGAAAGTTTTCATATTTGTGACAGTAATTCAGTCTATGCCTCAGTCTATGCCTCACCTGTAGGGTAGCCTTGCTTTGTCTTGCACTCTTTACTTCTAGAGCACTGGGAAAAGGCCTGCTGGAGTACGCTGTAGCTCATATATGTGGAGTTTCTGCCCATGTAAGTCAGGGAGTGGTGGGAGGTGATATGAATACCCATGTCTCCTCCCACACTGAAACAATTGACTATCCAGACCTCAGATTGGAGAAACACTCCCAAATCCCACAGGATATCCATAGCTTAATATGCTTTATAGAGATGTAATTTGCTCAGTGAAAACTGCTCTGACAAAGAGAAACAATTGTTTTTGAAAATGTAATTTTAAAATGCTCCTCGAATAGTCACTATGCCTGAGCACCAACACGGAACCAGCAGTGGTCCCAGGACGCTCCTCCTTGGCTCCACAGGGCTGAGGACGGAGGCGAAGTGGATGACATGCTTAAGCATGTACAAGGTATGGATTATAAATGATCCGTGGGATTTTTTTTCCCAGACATGCGTTGTTCTGTAAAATTGTTCCGTAAAGTTTTCACCAAGCACAGGATACCCTAGAATCAAGACACTCCTTATTTCACTCCCCGCCAGCTGAGGAGCTCTGACAAGGACTCCGGTTACAATCTAGACCCTGCCATCACACCCATAGAGAACTATTAAGTTCAATGGGACTGTACAAGTGTAACTGAGGTCAGAATTTGGCCATATTTATTCTCCACATATGTCCACAGTTATAGCCTGTAACTCTGGGAAAACCAGGTTTAAAACAAAAATGAAAGTTTTTGCTTTCTTATAAAAATGCTAATTTGGCTACATGGCTTGGATGTTGTTGTTTAGCCTCCTTATTTTTACTCTTCATCTTAAAAATGAATAAATGACAGTTCTGAGAGACAGAAGCAGAGTTTATTAAGCTTTTCTGTAAGGGTGAGAGGTCAGCTAACTTAAGTTTTCCTTTTCTTGTACTACAAAAAGTCAGCGCGAATCCTTGTGGAGTGTCGTGTAAATGCAACCACTCTAGCCAAATGCAAGGTGAAAGACAATGGCTCTATTTCTTTATTCGGCATCTTGCCTAATTTAAAAAAAATTTTAAAAGGGTTCAGGCCTTAAGAACACCTTCAACTTAGGATTGATTGATTGATTGATGATGTGTGTCCATGGTTTGCTATCCATATTTTAATAGCTATAAATCAATGTAATATCCTCTTCTGCAGTCTGATTTCTTCATTAAAGAAACCAACTATCTTTGTTTACTTTGTTCTGTGGTACGTTTGTTAAAGCATTTGGAGTTTTCTTTCACAACCACAGTAAAATAAAACACAAAACTCTTGTACTTTTCCTTTAACATTCCTCATTTGGGACTGGGCGTATTTCAGCAGTTTTGTGCATTTACTGACTGTATCTTTCCCCATTTCTGTCATGCACAGAAAATCAGTGACAGGACAATTTTCTTCATAAGTCTGTACCTTATCTGAATCAGAATGGAAAGGAAAATCTGGTGTAAAATTTCCCAAATTATTAGACAAAACCAATTTTGCAAACTTGCCTAAGTCACTTGGAAAAATGAAAACAGTTGATCTTAGTTTCTAGTGGATGATATTCTCACAGCCTAAATGAGTTTGAAATAACTCACAGTAATATGGTGATAAAATATTTTGCCATTGAAAAATATTCATCCATCAGTTGTCAAAAAATGGTCTGGAAACGAGTCGGTTTTGACAAAAAGCCAGTACAAATGAGGCAGAGTTCTGTGGTAACAGTGTGAGCGATGGCACCACCCAGAGACACCTTCCGCAATTTTTTGTCTGGAATTTATATATTAAAATATATTTACGGCAGGAAATGAATGTTTCTGCCACCTGAGCGTTTAAAAATATTCCCAGTTGAAGAATAAAATGCTAATAATGCTGCCTCATACTTAGGGCTCCCAAAATCCTTCATTCCTCTGAAGCCTTGAAATCCTGAGGCCCCACCAGTCCCTTCAACTGCCTGTCACAGATGTCAGGATGGATGGGGGTGCTGGAAGCACTCTGAAGAGCTTGTAGCAAATTTGGAATTTCCTATGGGAAATGGTCTAAATCCCACCAACTTCCAAGGACCTCAGACTTCTAAGTTAGTTAGGTGTTTTCTGTAGTCTTTCTATTGGTACCTAAACTGTTTTCCCAAAAAAGAATTTAGGAGCTCTAATCACTTTTGAAAGTGTTCCTCTGGTGTTCACTGCATATTTTCTGTCTCTCTGCATCTTCTGCCTGTCAACGACGTTTCCAGAAGATAGCTATGGAAGCAATTGTAACCAAAACTGAGGGGCAATGAATATTCAAAATCATGAGCCATATTTTAATATTTTCACTGGTCTGATTTTTTATGTGTACTGCAGTTGCAGTATATTTTATGATATAATATCTGTATGACTTTGCAAATACTGAGAACAACCTGTTTACCCGAGCAAGCTAACTTGCTGAGTGTTTGGGGTTTTCTTCTTTTATTTAGATGATGATATTAAAATCGGTTTGATGATCTCTTTGCCACTGAGAGTTAGCAATAATGAAAGCAAGAAAGGATATCCTCAGCAAGCAGCTAAGATTATGACCTTAGAAAAAAATGGTGTTAAATTCTAAGTATTCCCCCACCTCTTCTACCTCACAGGTAGATCTGTTCCACTTACAGGTAATGATGAGAAGAATTTGCAAGTACAGCAAATCCCCATTTTGCTTATTAATTCTTTGGAACATCCAAAAAGTAGTGTCCTGGATTTATATGTGAAAAGACGTTTATGAAATTGTCTGTAAATCCTTAAACTGTGTCTAGCAGACTCCGTTTGATTGACTATACCAGGCCATTGGTATCTTGCTGAAAAGCCTAGGCATTTTCTGTTCAAACAAAAGCTGTATTAGTGCCTCTGTTCATTTGTGTAAGCTACTTGTGCACCCTCTTCTGTTGCTACCACCTTCTTTTTGAGACAGACTGACCACCTCTGACACTGTCCTCCTGAATCCTCTTCTGGCCTGGAAGAATAAATACTGCCAGGCTGGGGCAAATGGCTTGGCAGCACACCCTACTAACATCAGTGGCTTAGTGTTCAAATTTAGCTTTATGTGGGAACCTTGTAATTTATACTTCTGAACCTATGAAAAAAATGCATGCTTCAGAAAGCTGACTCTGGAGGAAAGAGCAGGAGAAAAAAAAGCAAAAATCTAAAAGCATTTGAAATTTTATCCAATGTTAATTATGGCAATGTGACTCAGTAACACATTAATTTTCAGTCTAATGAGAATGCATATATGCAGAGTTTGTTAATTACTACGTTCTAATAAAACTTTTCCCTAATCTTTGGTTCTTGTTGGCTGTCTAAATGAAGAGCTCTGCTGTAAAAGCAGCTGGGATGTCCTTTGACCTCTGAGGACATCAAAATGAAAGCTGTATCTCTGAAAGGTTAACTAGTCTGTGAAAGTACAAACCCCTTTCATTTTTTTTAATACACTTTACATAGCCCGAGATTAAACCTCTTTTGGGTCCATTAATCAATCATAACTCATTGCTAATTAAGGGTTAGGCATACCAACAACAGTTCTGACAGCTGATATGCTAAAAGTAATTAAGTTGTTCTAATTATTTTTTAACATTACGTTCATTCTCATATGGCATACCTAGAATGTCTTTTTAACAGGACTTCTGATGCTAAAGAGCTTGCTTTTTGTTAAAGTCAGAGGAAAAAGTTAGAGTCTACTTTGAGTTTAATCAAATCATATTTTAGTTACTTTTTTCTTCAGTTTTTATATATTTTGTTTTGCAGCCTCTCTGTAACTGGAGGATTATTCTGAGGAAAGTTGATTATAAAGGAGAGGAACTCAGTGCTACAAAATGTCATTTTTGCATGTCTGCAATAGAAAATTATCTAAGAGTAGAATGTCCTAACAATAGGAAGGTGTGTAGGGAGGCCTCTAAAAGTTAAGGGCTGGTATTTTACTTCCTAAATGGGGATACTTATAGTAGTTTGATGGGGGTTAGTAATTACATAAGAGGCTGGATTCAAATTACAAAAACTTCACCCAAATTCTGTACTTTCCATGAGCTTGGGGAATTTGCTTGATTTCATTATATAACACAATAGGCCAAACGTGAAAGTTATTTTCCATACCTCACAACTCTTGAAGTTGTTCTGATTCAGAGTTTTGACCAGGGTTATCTCTTATTAGTGTAGGATTAAAATCAGAAATTGTAATGTACTTGAAGGTTAGTTGTAAAGTAAAAGTCTGTAACAGGCAGATGGAACAGATAAAATGACCATCTTTCCTATTGCCTGTCCCCTACAATATATCAAGAGAGGAGAGGAGAGGAGAGGAGAGGAGAGGAGAGGAGAGGAGAGGAGAGGAGAGGAGAGGAGAGGAGAGGAGAGGAGAGGAGAGGAGAGGAGAGGAGAAGAGAAGAGAAGAGAAGAGAAGAGAAGAGAAGAGAAGAGAAGAGAAGAGAAGAGAAGAGAAGAGAAGAGAAGAGAAGAGAAGAAGAGGCGAGGCGAGGCGAGGCGAGGAGAGGAGAGGTTCCATGTTTTTTAATTGTAACCATGTCATTTTATATTCTCTATTTTTTTACAGACTGTTAAGTGGAGATAATAATAAGCTTGTTTTAAATATATTCTGAAATAGTTTTTTCATCTGAAGCTCAACATTTTCAATAGAAGCACCTGTGTGAACTCTTATTTAGTTTAGTTTACTTTTTCAAGATTTTTGAGGAATTTGAAGGGAAAAGGACTTTGGATAGTTGAATAGATCTAAAGCTACCCACAGCAGACATAAAAAAGCAAAAACAAGAATAGAAGAAAAGACAAAGATAATTGCTGGGTGCTCTGGGACAACTATTAATTTGTTTCTTGTATTAGTCATCAGAATGGCAGATTGCCAGTTTCCGACTATTTACAGTTCTACATGGTGGGTTATGAACATGTATGTAAATATTTTTGTAAGTACTGGCTTTTGAAATGTTTAAGTATTCATCTTCTCTTTTGAAAAAGTGAAATAACATATCAACACAATGGCAAATTCTGCACTCACTCCATCTAAAAACACTGAGTCTAGAGCTTATCTCAGCAATTACTAATGTATTTGCAGCACATTCCCATGTTTAGCTTCATCTCTTTTCTCAACACAGTGTAATAAGTTGTAAGTAAGAGAAATGGCTCAGTACACAATAACTTGCTAGGCAATGAATTTGAAACAGTCAACAATTCATCATCTACCTTTTCAATTCTTTCTCTTAAATGCTTTTAATGGGCCTGTAAAATTCTTTAAATTGCTGGTGGCTATAGGCCTTTCTCTCTGGTCCTTCCCCACATAGGTTTCTGCTGGGGCTGATTTTCACGTCTCCTCACCTGTTGTATCTTGATTGCCTCATCCTCCGCTAAGACAATTTTCAGCCAAAAAACCTAGGGTTTTTTTGCAGGGAGAGTAATAAATCTCATCTTCTCATCCGGAGAAATTCCCTGCTTTTTCTTTTTGGGGTTATGACATACTTACTGTTTCAAATTGTAAAACTTTTAAATCAACTATTTGATCACTGAACCTGCCTGTCCTGTTAATTTCCATTTTTGTTTAAGGCTTCTCTAGATCAAGTGGAAACAAACTATTTCATAGTGTGCAAGTCTGCATACGGCCCCAGTTCAATGCAGTACTTGAACATGTACCTGACTTCAGAGACTCAAGCACCTTGCCCTAAGCTACTTTCACGACTAAGTTCAGCCACAGGTCTGAGCCCCTTGCTGAATCAAGATATAATTCCAGAAATCATCAGAGCCCCATTGATGCCCACAAGCCAGCTGAAGATTCAGCCCAATGGCCTCTGTTGATAACCTTGATTTGTGTTGTTAATAACAATACAGGATTGTTCCTCTGGGTTTCCATTTTGTGACTAACGTCATGCATGCAAATCCCTTTCAGAGCAGTTCATCTCCCTTTACTCTTGCAATCCAAGAGTTAGCTTGATCTAACATCATTTTCTAGGTTGCTTCCACAGTCAATAAAAAGCGATGAGTGTCTTAGAGGGAAAACCGGGATGACTAGCCTGGATTAAGTTTTACCAAAGTTAGGTAACAGGAATCCTACCCCTTGCATTAATTAACTTTACATCCTAAAGTACTAATTTCTGAGTACTAATCTAGAATCACTTTTTTAAACATTGGATCATAATGTAGTGTAAATGTACCTAAGGATTAATAAAGTGTGCAAAATTTAATAAACTTATTTCTGTAATTCTGTAATCAAATGTATGCTCGGAATGATTCCTTTTTAAAAATGAAATCTGCAATAAAGACATCAAGAAACAGAACAATTTACAGATGTCACAGTTTGTGGCATGTAGATGGCAAAAATGAACTTACATTACATACTGACGCATACAGAGAAGGATTTAAAATGTGTCAGAAACTCTGAGCAAAAACTTCCGAGTTTCACAAGAAATGTACTCCTGTCCCTGCTGGCTTGTCAGTTAAATCTAACACCTCTCTTTCTGGACAAGCTGTTGGCTCAGAGCGTGTGGAAAAGGGAAAAGGAACCAAGGGGAGGGGCAGCTGCTTCCTCCATTGGAGATATCTTTTGCCTTGGAGACCAAATATTGTGAAATTTTTACCGGTCAGTTTATATCAAAAAGATAGCGTAGTTGACAGAGGAATTGCCAGACCAGATCAGATCAGTGATGTGTCTGGCCCAGTAGCTTGCTTCCAGGTCTGACCAATGCCAGATGTTTCACAAGAAAGTGTTAAAGTCTGTATGATGGACAACTATACATCTCTGATATATTTTTAATAAATCTTGCTAAAGTCAAGGCCTTAATTAGATATTATTGGCGTGAGCTCAAGAAACTAAGCAGATGTTTCTTGTGTGAAGTACTTTCATGTGCTGGATTTTTACTGTTTTTTGATTTTATAATACCAAAGTGTAATAGTGAAAAAAGAGCTTGATTTACTTTCTCTTATATCCTTACTTATCAAATGCCAGCTGTAAAAAAAAAAAAAAAAATTACCTGTGTGTGAGGTGGGGAGAAGTTTCCATGCTCTGAAACTATGAGGGTTTTTAGAAATGCTTGCATCTGTCAGTTCAGCACATAGTCAGGTCAGACGGTTTCAATGCTGCACTAATGAAATGTTTCGCTGGCCCCTGAACCCTGTTGGTGACAATAGCATTCCATGCCTGGCAAAATGGGTAAATGTTTAAGGATGGTTTTTTAAACTAGATTAGAGTACACTTCCCAAAGACATGGAATTACTTTTGTCATAGGTCTGGCTGACAGTGAAGTGTTTGTTAATGGTGGCAGAGTATGTAAAACTTGAGAGAAGCATCTTTTTATTGTTTTAAGTATGAATAGAGAATAATTTTTTCTCTCTTTTACAGCTGTCTACTGATTACTTATCTAAAAAGAGCAATTCCAAATTTGTTATTCAGTTAAACTCATATTTTAAAAGAAGGACTTGACACGGTTTGGGGGCTTGTAATTGGAAAGATCTCAGGCGAGGGGTCAAGGGGAGACAGAGGGAAAGGATGCAAGATTCCCCACTTCCACTCCTGTTACCAAAGCAGATAACTGGGATCTCGAAGTCTTGCTTCTCTTGGGACTCCTTTTTAAGCATTTTGGCAGACAGTCCTTTACAAGCTCTTGAAAGAAGACCTCCTCCCAGCTGCCCTCTGAAGGGTCAGTCTGGGTCTGGGTGCTCCTGGGTAGGGTAGGAGGGGTCTATGCAGCAGCGACACCAAGTACAACCCCAGGTCTGGAAGTCCGGGCCCCTCATAGCCTTGCCTCACCTCTCCACTGCCATCCAGTCACCTTGGTTTTCTTTTTTGTTTTTTTTTTCTGTGACTAAGGACTGTGATTTTTTTGAAGGCACAAAAAAAAAAAAAAATTATTCAGTTGAACAAAAGCCTCATTGATCCCCCATGTTTGTTTATCATTTTGTTCTGGACACCTAACCTAACAGAACTATCTATTTATTTTTTTTTTGTCTGGAAGCAGAGATGATAACAGTAATCACCCTATTCTGAAAATACCACACGCAGAAATAGAATCACACGTAGTACCTGGCCTTATTTAGATGCATGGGACATTAAATATTTGGCTGATTCTCTGTCAGTTCCACTGCAGTTACTCCAGATTAACACAAATATAACATTTTCACCAACATTATCCCCACCCTGGGTGATGTGTTGAATACTCTCAAATTGCATTTGTGCTATTGCCTTGATTTAGGGCTGAGGATCCCATGGCCAGGATAGGTTGACCAGGTTTGTCCTGGAGCTGATGTTGATGCTCATCTACATAATTTGCCATTTTCCTTCATTTAACTGTAGCAAGCTGTAACTGGAAATGTCGCGGAGTTGTCCTGAGAAGATACACGCACACACACCTCCTCTTTGCTTCTCAGGCACAAAACGGACCCTCTGTCCATCAACTGGATTTTTGTGTTTCTTGAGAGCTGGTATACACAAGCACTTAATCTACAAAATGGTTATACTTTTGTCTCTGTAAATGATAGCTGTATTTCTCCATCATGCAGATGTACTTTGTTCATGCTTTGGTACCTGTGGCATCCTCTCTTATGTCTTAGATAAACACAGTCCCCACTTCAGAGCACAGTGTCATAAAATGTTACATAGGCAAGAGCTGGGACCTTCCTAATGTAGATGGCCTTGGAATATTATTTTCCAGCCTCTAAAAGCATTTACAAATGTTTTCAGTGAGGATACATTTTCATTAGCATTTCCATACATATCTCCTACAAACTAGCATCATGCACCGCATGCCCTGAAAAGCTCCCTTTTCTTCATGGAATCATAGAATCATTACGGTTGGAAAAGACCTCTAAGATCATCGAGTCCAACTATCAACCCAACACCGCCATGCCCACTACACCATGCCCCTAAGCGCCTCATCTACACGTCTTTTAAATACTTCCAGGGATGGTGACTCCACCACTTCCCTGGGCAGCCTGTTCAAGGCCTGACCACTCTTTCAGTAAAGAAATTTCTCCTAATGTCCAGTCTAAACCTCCCTTGGCACAACTTGAGGCCATTTCCTCTCGTCCTATTGCTAGTTACTTGGGAGAAGAGACCAACACCCACCTCGCTACAACCTCCTTTCAGGTAGTTGTAGAGCGCGATGAGGTCTCCCCTCAGCCTCCTCTTCCCCAGGCTAAACAGTCCCAGTTCCCTCAGCCGCTCCTCATAAGACTTGTGCTCCAGGCCCTTCACCAGCTTCGTTGCCCTTCTCTGGACGCGCTCCAGCACCTCCATGTCCTTCTTGTAGTGAGGGGCCCAAAACTGAACACAGGATTCGAGGTGCGGCCTCACCAGTGCCGAGTACAGGGGCACGATCACCTCCTTACTCCTGCTGGCCACACTATTTCTGACACAGGCCAGGATGCCATTGGCCTTCTTGGCCACCTGGGCACACTGCCGGTTCATGTTCAGCCGGCTGTCAATCAGCACCCCCAGGTCCTTTTCCTCCAGGCAGCTTTCCAGCCACTCTTCCCCAAGCCTGTAGCGTTCATGCTGCTGCTGTCCTGTGCTATAAACAGATGTGAAGCCAAGGCCAGAGGAGCATATGCCAAGCTGGATGTACACAGTCGATATTTATATAAGATGCATCTATTTTTCAGAAGTGCTACCTGTGTGGAGGCATTTGCAGAGGTAACCTTGCATCTTTAAATTAGGCCAGAGGGAATAGCCCCAGTTACACTTCTTGCCTCAGGGCCATTGCCAGACATAAGCCCTCCAATTTCTGTCTCCCACCCAAACCTTCTCTTTTTCTTGCTCTTGACTTCACCACAACATGCTGTTTGCCATACATACCTACCAGTGATGTGCAATGTTAGCTTCTGATGCAAGTTAAAACTATATTACAGTCTTCATGTGACATACACCCAGCTTTCAAATATTAATTCTAAAGCTGTGATTTTGAAATTGATTGAAATTTAGACTAATTTTTCTTTTATCTGTAATACTAATAATAATTCATGGTATTATCTAACAGACATTGTTGAACATGACTAGTTACAGGGTGGGTTTTGGTTTGTTTTTTCAAAAAAAGTAACCATGCGGGATTTGAATGTGAAACAATAATGGACCCATGATCTGTATATGTTTAGACAAGAGGCAAACACTGATGTAGAATGAAGATCAAGACTTTCATGAGTTTTTTTCTCCTTTCCTTGTCATGCATATACCTGGAATATCTGAAGGCTATATTGTAAATGTCAGGGTTAAGTTCCCTCTTTCTGGTTCAGGAGGCATGGAACGATACACAAAAAATGCTTTCTTTCCAAGTTTAAAGATGCTTAAAAGTTTCATCATGTTGAAGGTTTGTTGGGTTTGGTTTTTGTAATTGCAGTAACAACTTACTATTAGATGCCATAAGCCCTAGAAAATATGTGTAAATATTATCACTAAATTCATTTTGGTTGAACATGCATTTGGTTGCTTGCCTCAATGTATTTCTGTCTGCAAAAGACACAAGTTTTGAAACACAATTATAACTAGGTAAATAATATTAAATCTATTTTTATAACTGGAATACATTGTACATTATATAGTACTTATACACCTATACATATGTATATACACATATATAAGTATACATATAAAACCAAATGGATTTGAATGCCCTGATGAATGTGGTGATGAGCCCACAGACCTACTGTCCTGACCAAGAAGGGCAACAAACACTGGGTGGACACTCAGGTATCTTCCAGGTCAGACAAAGCCTCAAGGGCTCAGCCATGGAAGTGAGGTACCGCGTGACGAGTGGAGACTGAGTCTGAAGCCCCACACCGAGAGCAGCGGAAAGCATCCACTTTCCATTGCATTTCAGGAGTTTTGGCTGGGACCAGAAATACTCTTACTTCCCACTAATGGTCTTGGGGTCATACCATGTGTATAGAAATGGAAAAGTCATTATATTCCTCCTGGGGAAAAAATGTTATAAATTTTTTTCCTTTTCAGACAGACTATATTTATGCATTCCCTCTGATTTTTCTCCTGTGCATCATTTTATATTTATTTACACTGAATTTCATATGACATTTTATCACCTATCCCTCAGCCTCTTACAATCCTATCTCTTACAGAGCTTGACAGCATTCGACCCTGTGGGTCACACTTAGCCTTCGATGAGCAAACTGCAAAGAGCAGCAAGCAGCTGCATTGCTCCAGCATGAACCAGCCCTGATACAGACCGACTCGGGGCCTCCAGCCAGTTCCCAGCTCTTCCTTCGGTATCGGGCAGAGGGGCTGCCAGTGCTACCAGGACTACCACCTGCATCTGCCACCACTGGCCCTGGGTTTGTGGACTACCACCTGCATTTGCCACCACTGGCCCTGGGTTTGTCTAACCAGGTTCAAGACTTCAGAAAGTGTTCCTGCTGCACACCAAGACAGGAGAAAGGCTCAGCCAGCAGCCTGCTGACCTGGCACTGCCCCCATTTCCCTGCACCCTCACAGGGAGGAGGACAGAGGTAACCAGAGAAGCTCCTGCTCTGCCTGGTTGGTTTTTGAGAGTTATACATTTCTACTACTTTGGCCAGAAAATCACTGATAGGGTAGAGGGGTCTGTCTTAAAGAACGGTTAATTGAAGTCTCTCTATTCCGACAAAGGAAGCTTTGGTTGAGCAAGTTAACTTTCTCTAAAACAGGAAAAAACTCGAAATATTTAATAAAAAAATTCCTAACTAGAGCTAGTCACAACAAGATCACATTTTTTCTGACTAAGATAATTTGTGGAGATTGTAAAGAAATATATTTGTGGCAGTTTTGGGGCACTGTTAATAATTTTCCCTGTTTCTGATTTGCATCTGTGTGATTTCATTAGCTGATAATTGCTTTTGATGTGGAATGCAGAAGGAGATGAATGGCTCATGAATCAATAAGTGACGAGATTTCAGAGTCGCTTATTGATTTTTATCTCCAATTTACTCTGCATTGAATTTAATTATAGCCATTACACTCCATTTGTTTGAAAAAATTGCATGCAAACATTTGCAGTTTGTTTACTGCAATTATACTTCAGTTGTTTTAAAATAAGTTATGACTTTTGAGCTGGAAAAACCATCACTGAAATTCCTGCGTTGGGAAAATATTCATGTATATCATCCCTTAATCACTATGTGGAAACACTTGATCAGCTTCATAAACATTTATCAAAAAACTAGTTTATGTAAAAGTTTTCATCACTGTAGAAGAAATTCTAGGTGAAAATTTTTATTTCAATGGTTTGCTTACCTGGAAGTGTATTTTAAGTCAAATAGAACTATGCAAATAAAGAAATGCTTGTATGACCTAGTATGGAAGTATTTGTTCCTACATTTTAAAAGTGAAAAATTCTGATTTTTCATTTCATATTTTAAGACTAAATTTGCCTAATTTTAAATTCATAAGGTAAAAAAAAAAATTTCTTAAACTGAAACTTTTGCTTTTGAAGTTCAAAACATGTTTAATTTAATCTAAAACGATTTTCTTCAAGTATTTGTGTTGGTAAGAAAATGGAAATATTTTCATTCCATTGTGATCATATGTTTTTGGATATCAAACTGAAAGAACAGTTTTATGCACAGTGATATAGAGATTTATTTATACAGATCCAAGGTTTTTAAAGGAAACTGATAATTCTGCTGTCATGTGGAGGATTTTCTTACCGCTATAGCTACTTTTCTGCTAAACCTAAATTTGGTGTTATCACTACATTCCAGTAAATTTCCTGTTAGAAACACCAGCCTAGTACAAAGATTTAGTACTTTTCATTAGTGATTTAATACAGGAATCAGTTTTGTATAATATGACCCAGATATATTTTCTATTTTAGAAAAGCCTTCGTGGAGGGACCTCTGATAAAGGAAAACTGTCAAAATTATGATCATGGAATTACATCCACTTGATTCCTTGAGAATCATGGAAAAGACACATAGTGTAAAAATCTAGTCTCAAGCATGTAGGGTATCATAAAAAAGAAGTCTGGGAACCCTGATGTCTGTCTTAATTTCTGAAAGCAAAACTCCTATGGATTGCACACTTTAAAATATATTGATATTTTATAGGGCAATCTCCTTTCTAGCTGTGAAACAGGTTTTTTAAAATCTTTTATACTCACACTATCTACGATAACAACCTTGTGTGGCTAAATTCCCTTCAGAACATCCCAGCCCCACTATATTTAGTGCTCAAGTTTATGCATAAGACTCCTTAACTGGGAAATGCGGAATCGAACTTTTAGCCCTGTCATGGGAATGGAAAAGCTTAACAAGGAATGTATTTTTAACACCTATTAGTAAGCCTTGTTTCAAAGTGAATAAAGATCAATTGGAGTACTTCCATGAATTTAATTTGACTGTGAAGGAGCTCTGTGAGCTGATACTCATGACAAACACCCATGTAACTTTCTATGTTTACAGAACTATATTGCATGTTAAAAATATGTCAGTTATTTTGTATTGACAAGGAAATAGCAAATATAGTAGAAATGTTTAATTGTTTTTTTTTTTAATTAGAAGTTGCTTTTTGGCAAAACACAAGATTATTTAGGGGATACAGAGATGGACACTCTTACAGAGTTTATTGAAAACTTTGTATTTTTATTAGAAAAATCCTGCCCCCTGAGTTGTGTGGTCAAAACCTTGAAGATGTGCACAATGAAATTCCACAAAATGCCATTTTTTCTTCAAAATGTTTCTCAAGGAAATTGTTTTTTTCTGAGCAAGCCTGGCAATACATTTTACTGTACTTAGAGCAAGTAAAAAAGTAAATTTTTTGCATAAAGTATGTAAAGGAATACAGAGATTTTAGTTTGTTTGTAAAATTTCACAGAACTATATAAGTTTCTAAGGAGACACATATACAAATGATATATTTTAATTTGATTCAAATAAAATAATGTAGATGATTCAAATGGTTGTCCGGCAAATTTTACTTGTAGATGAACCACTTAATTAAAACTTGTTTAAAAATTGTTGAGCATATATTATATGGTGTGATGATATGTTCTTCTCTAGGTTAAGTTTGTTTTTGCACCATTTCTATTGATGCTTAAAACTGTAATAACACTTTAACCTCATTTCCTAAGGAAAGGAGTTAATGGAAGACATTTCTCCACATAATGTGAGGTAAAGATTGATGAAAAAAAAATTAGTTTCTTTGTTATGCCCTCACCTTCTCCACCTTATCTGTTACTCTTGACTGGTTCATGAGACCCACCTATTCTCCCACGGGCTATCAACTTCTCATATACTAAATTATTTTGTAATTGTTTTATCCCTTTCAATTTCTCTACAAATTCCTTCTTACCTTTCCTGCTTTTCTCTTATACTTTACTACTGTTTACACTCCTCCTTTGTGGCCCTTCCTAGTCTGGATTTCTGAATTGGTTTGACAAAGTTTCAATCCTGTGCCTAGTTTTTCCAGGCTTCTGAAAGGTTTCTAATCTTTTTCAGCTTTTCCTATGCTTTTCCCAAGAAATTGGATATGCATCTTCCCTAAATCTAGACTTTTCTGCTTATGCAATTCCTACAGTAAGTCTCAAGAATATAGTTAAATGCTGTTTTGCATTTTGTCTGTTACAATTATTTTCCTCCCTTTTTGCCTCCCTGTGCCCAGGATTATAACTACAACCAGTGAGATCATTTACCTTATCCTTTTCTGCCCCCAAATTCAAGCAAACTCTTGACTTCAGCTGTAATTGCTTCTTGAATCAATGTCTCTGTGTCATTTTGGACTGAGAGAAGAATTGCCTCTTACATACTGTAAAGTTGTTCCAAAGTGATTATTTAAGCTGCTGAGACAGTGCTTCTCTAAACAAATTTCTGCTGTAATAATTGGCCTGTTTCTATGCATGCAGTGGTTTTCCTGTATCATTCTGTTGTTAGACTTAGTTGTCTCTCCCTGAGTAGAGATTCAATATTCTCGTCATTGTCACAAAACCAGCAATCCACCTCCGCTAATATGTTTGAATTCTGAGAAATAGAATTAGCAATTTTGTGTAAAGATCCCACTCTTTTTAATCACAAATGCATTTCTTGCCAGCTGGACCACAGCTATTTACTACAGTGGGCCAGGAAATGGAAATCTTTCGCCACTTTCTGTACGGCTCAGTGTTTCAGCCTTCCCATGCTGGCCTGTGGCACTGAGCACCTGTGGCCCTGAGCACCTTCCTCTCCAGCAGGCAGGGAGCCCGACGCCAGCCCCTTGGGCCACATCAGAGAATTTGGGGGTTTTGGGCTGGGAAGAATGGGTGAAACCCTGAAATCTGACTGCTTGGGTATGACCTGCTGAGACTTCATCCTTCACCCTGCAGTGGCTTGGCTCCCCTGGTTTTCTCCCACTTCCCTCTTCTCATCACCAAAGAAGAGGGCCGTGTTAGAGCTGCCCTGGAGCAACATGCATGGTAACTGGTTGACCAGTAAACACAAGTAACTGGGTAGCCAGGTATTGCCATGTGGAGCAACCAGCAGTTGAGTCCTGCCTGGCTTTGATATTTGTCTCCTGTACAGGTACTGATTTCGTCTTCTCTTTCCAATCTGTTTTGAAGTGGTCAACAGAGTTCAGAAAGTCGTTGAGAAGGGAGGAACTCATCGACAGGTAGATGCGCAAACACAGAGCATGGTCACCTGAGCCTCATTTCATGAGGAAATCAGACTAAAGGAGAAAAAAAAAATCACAACAGAGAGATGAGTCAGAATTAACATTGTAAAATCTGAAATATTTCACTGTAAAGTATAATTGCAAGGAACTGTGACAAGTTAGCTAGTCCATCCCTCTTAGGAAAGATTAAGTACATGTACATTGCTCTTGATCAATGGTTTCAACTGAAGAAAATGTTCAGTTCAGGTGACCCCACAGTTCCTGTTTTGGTGCACCCCTTTCCTGAAGGCCAAAATTGTCTCTTCTGGAAATGTGGAAATGAAGATTTTTCTCTGGTTCTTTTTCCCCTTTCAGTTTTCTGAGATCTTCCCCACTGGCAACAAGTTCGCAAAGGTAATTGCTGCTAATGCAGATAAGTCCATACAAATCTAGAGGGTGGCATTAATCATGCAACAATATGGATAGTAGTACTGCATAATGTCAACTAGTATTCATAGCTCATACTTGGATTCTGCAAATATCACACAGGTGTTTAACATTTTCACTGGTTTGGTGACTAAACTTAACATAAAAATTGTATAAATTACCTACAGAAAGATGGACAGATCCCTTCAAGCAGTAAAGCCGGATTGCTCACATTCCACTTTTGCAGCACTGTGTTGCTAATCAACAATTCAGTTAGAATATATTTATACTATTGACATAACAAGAAAACTACCTTTAAGAAAGCTGCATCTGCATTTCTTTTGTCCTTTTATAAATTCCTATTCAGGAAAACATTCTTCTTTAAGAAATCACATAACCATATAATCAGCTTCAAGTATATGTTGAAGTCCTATAAAAGACCAGTCTGTACTTAAAAGCTTTCTTGTAGTGGGACCTAATAATGTGAATGGTTAATCAGTAAAGGAATTTTCCACAGTGCTTCTCTGAAAGTGGAGCATTTTGAGCTTAATTTTCCATAAAAGAAAGATGGCCTGAAACTTCTCCCTGGAATAGTCCCACCAGCTGGCTGGAGATTTAGAACCAGCTTGAATTCAACAAGGAATAGCATACGGTATTTTGATGTTTCTCCAAGGATTTAAAGCCACATTAAAACATTAAGTAGCTTTGCAGAAACAATCATAATTGTTTATTACGAACAGAAATATATCAAATTGCTAAACTCTGCCTTTTTAACATCTATAAATATCTCGGTAATCACAAACTTGCATAATAAGGCCTCAGTCTCACAAATATTTTTCTGAAGGTTTAAATCCTCTGGTGTGCCATGGATGCACAGCCTGTAAGCATGGCTATAAGTCCTATCAAGATCCTTCCTCTGAGATTCGCCTTTTACGTCTTCATCATTCATTCAGTGACTGAGTTATGAATCATAAATGAGAAAATTTTATGTTCAACGAAGTTGTTGTTGTTGTTGTTGTTGTTATCATTATCATTATTATTAGTATTATTATCATTATTATTATTATTATTATTGTTATTTTTGTGTGTGTGTGTATGTGTAAAGAATTTACTGGGTCTCCATCTTAAATCATTTATGTCTGCCAGCCACTGCTCCTTCATTCATGTCTTCAGGTTTTAGTTGAGGAACTTACTTGCTATTAATGCATGTATAATTTAAGAAATTGTTATATTCAAGCTAAAGATTCATGCTTAAAAATGGCATCCAAAGAGAAGTCTTCTGTGTTTCACTGAGGTGTGAAAACAACTCTCCCTTGAAAGATAGGTGTTAAGGCTGTAACAGTATAGGAGGCAGAAGCAGATATACACACGAGAAAAAAAGGCAAAGACATACTTCGAGACTGAAGAGAAGATACGGGGGCGGGTGTGTGTGTAAAATCCCAACAACAAACAGGCACATTAAAGCTAAAATGGAAACCAAGTAGTCTGGGAAGACCCTTGAACTCAAGCTCACAAAACCCGTGGTGTATTCGTCACAACACTGGTAATCTGCTGTGGGATTATAGACACACTTGATCAAATTTCTTCACCTGCTTTACACGGCCTGTATTTAGCCATCTTCTCTACAATGACCAGATGAGCTTGAACTAGTGTCTGTGCTTTTGAACAGCATACAACTTGAACCTGGCGGAAACCACCAGGTGCAAGTGTAATACAAAAAAATAACAATAATAAAATACTCTCGTTTTCTGTATGTTTCTAATATAGTATTTTTACTTTTGTTTTAATACCAGGTTTATAAAATATTCCTTTTATCACTTCAGATGCAGAAATTGCACTTGCCATTTTCAAAATAATTAGATTCAACCAAATGGACTCTACTAGACCAAATAATGAGAGCCTGTTTATTAATAATTAGTTTTATTCCCTCTTTGTTGTACCCATCAGTCCTAGAAACAGAACACAGATTGAACAAGTGAAGCTGAAGCTATTAGGATTCTCCATTATGCAATATTCAAATACTTGTAAATTCAATGGGAGCTACAGGAATGGATTTAATAGCAAAGGAGGACCAAACAAGATTTTAATTCTTCTTTCCCATTAACATTGCCTGTGTGGGATGTGGGGTGTCTGTCACATAAGGAAGGAAAAGCTGTATGATTTAGAGACCTGTACGAGTGCACCAAGCACTAGATTTAGGTGAACCCTTTCTGAAAGTGGCAACAGACTTCTTTGAGCATTAATGGTATCTGTGATTCTTAAGCTTTCAAAAGAAATCCAGAAAAGGCAACCTTTATCTGAGGAAATTAAATTATTCTCAGCTGTGGAGTCTGGGGATTCTTGTAGTGCTTTGTATCCGTATAGAAGAGAGTGATAGGATTTAATTAAATAAAAACAATGACAGTCCTGCTTATGAAATTTTACAGGAAGCCCTGTAGAATTCTCCATCTACTCTGGATTCTTTAGGTTGCTTCCAAAAAGGTCATCCTTTCCTATTAAATTACATGGGAACAATTTTTAAAACTTACTTTAAATTTGCCTGTCTCTATTGGGAAAACAGCAAGGGGGCTGCAGGTTTTCAGAAGTGCCTTACACAACAAGTTTATTTCTACAGACTTCAGTAGGAGCAAAGTCCAGCTACCACTGGGCAAGTTTGAAGGTCACACGTGAATATTAAAAGTTTCAAAAAAAGTCTTTTCAGGTTTGACTCTTAAACTTAACCTATCAGAGGGTCTGAACAGACTAACACTTCCGATTTTTTGTTCTAGCAGGTCTGATATTGACTTAATTGCAAGCATCTAAACTGCCTGATTCTTCTCCCTTTATCATTCCAAAATCAATTGGCAGCGAGTCTATGTGTCTAGGGATCTGAAATCAAAACGTGCCATCAGGCTTGGAGCTACTAAAGATACCAGAGAAATATTTAGCCTGTCAGCTTTGTTTCTTTGCTGTCTTTGTGAAATACAGTGAGCTATTATGGCAAGGACAGACCCATCCTTTGATATGCCTTTGCTGGGGTTTTCTTCAGATTTGAGTAAAAGGTTCCTTCATTGCTCCTGTGAGTGGTTTATTTGCCTTTATTTCTTCCAGATAGTGCTGCTTGTATATTGCCTTCCATGAAGGCAACAACACCCCATACAGGCAATGCCCAGTTAAACTGAGGGATTTGGACTCCAGGAAGTTTTCTGTGGAGCAGATGATGGAGGTGTGAGAACAGCAGTGAGACCTGCCCATGACAGGAGTGGATTGCATGAATAGTTAGCAGAAAAAGACTGAAATACATGGGACTGTGGAGAAAATGCTTTAAAAAATGTATCTTTATTAATATATCTTATTACTCACAGTCTGTGTTCAAACCCCCTAGACCGGAGGTATCAACCAGCTCTCAGAGGCAGGACCCTAGGGCAGCTGGACCACACTCTGGGATGGGAGCAGACCCTGGCATCCACCATCTTGCTGCCCTCTTTTTCTGTTTTTCATACCCAATCCGAAACCCTGGAGGACCACGGCTCTGCACCATGATAAACACCTGACTGTCTGCAGCCACAAAGACCCCATGGCTGGGGGCAGAACACATGCACGACACACACGTGGGTGGCAGCAGAGGCAGCTGGTGATCTGCGGGGTCTGCAGCAGGAGCCCACCGAACGCGGGAAGCCCTGCAGCATGCCAATCAGGTGGTCTGTGGTTCCTTAGCGGGTAGGAGCTTATTTCTGGGTTCAGATGATGAAAAAGCTGAGAGAAATACAGAAGTGTTCCTTAGGAAGTACTAGAGTGAGACAAAAAATGTGAATTGAAAAATGATCCTTTCAAAAAAAAGTTTGCCTTGGAAAAAATGTCCAGTGTTAGAGATCTTTCTATTTTTCATGAAAAATGCTAGGCCCTCCATTTTATAAAAATATTATTACACATTGTATCGATATGGTTATCAATTTCAACCTGTGTTGTCGAAGAAAAACATACACACGGGAAAACACAAATAAATGTTTCAGTTTGCCTGCTACCTCAGAAAACACTCTTTGGATCAAACCAACAGTAGATATTTGTGGTTGTTTCTCTCCTCCTCCCACCTTGGCCCCCCCCCCAAGCCTTGACCCTTCCCTCTCTGTCACCTCAAAAGGGAACAATATGAGCATTTATTTCAGTATAAAACATTGCAGGTAGCTTTAAATCATTTATTTCATTTTAGGAATCAGTTACAATTGAGTTCACATATTAGCCAGAAGAAAAGGAATAGCTCTCGTTCTTTTACCCTGTCCCTGCGTGATTTGAATTTCTCTAAGAATGTTGAAAATACAGGTTCAATACTCACCCTTGCACACATGGTGAGGGTACTGTCCTGATTGAAATGATAAGTAAAACTCCGCTCTGAATGAGGCAAAGGTAACTTTTATCTTCCAAATCTCAAATTATTCTCTTTATCTTGAGGTATTTTAACACTGGTGCCTGCTGCTGACAGCATTTTAATGTCCTGCAGCAATCACTGGGATGAAGAAGAGAGTTAGGAATTGTTCTCCACCCCACACAGGAATGGTACTAACTAGAGCAACGAAAGTGTCTGTCAGTAAGTTGGTGACCGGCCACATTTACAGGAGGTTGGAAATGAAACCCTGACTCCATTTGAGAGAGGAGGGCACTGCAGGATGGTTGCTTCTGCTGCAACTGAAGGTGGGTGCAGGCAGCTTCAGCGTGGAGCTAGGGCTGGTGCTGAGAGCATCCACTGCCCTCAGAGCCCGTCTGCACCTCCCTGCGGCAGCCTGCAGCCTGAAAACCAGTACTGTGGGAACTGCGCTAGGGACAACCATGCCTTTACATAAGAAAATATTCATGTGTTTTCACTGTTAGCCATGCTGAGGAAGTAGAGCACAAGGATCTCAGAAAATATTCTGAGTAAAATCATTAACTGGGAACAATACGTTGTTAAAGCTGCCCTAATAGCAGCTTTATTCAGTGAAAAGGGGAGGGAGGAGATTAGTGTTTTCCCCACCCTCCCAGAAATGATTTTAGGTTGGCTAGCGAGGGCACCGTGTGGCACCCAGCACCCAGCTGGGTGGCGGCATTGCAGAGGGTGCTGCAGAAGGACCCCAGGCCCTTGCCAGCCTCATCACCTGCCCTGGCAATCCTTCTGGGCCAAATACTGCATCACCCCTGCCAGGGAGTTACCAAAACCCCTCACTTTTGCACACCCCTCTGGGGACCTCTCATACCCAACAAAGTGATTTGGAAGCAATCATCAGTCTCCACTGTTACACATATGATGCAAAAAAAAATTGGCCCAACTTGTTTTTTATCAGTTTGCAGGGCAAACACAGCCCTCAGCACGTGAGCCTGTAGGGCTTGTGCTGGGTACGCTGCGCTGTGGGCTCAGCTCCTCTTCAGGATCTGCTGTGCCGCATTCCTTGCTCTTCTTCTGACCTCTCCCTTGTTTTGAACTCTTCGAGCTTCATATTACACCATTTGTCCGGTCTGTCACTTTTGATAACCTGGCAACTGCTACATCCACTTGTTTTTAATTACCCTGCCATTTAATTTGTTTTTAACATCTGTGTCCAGTTTCTATCTGGGGTCATTTTAATTGTTTATGGCTAATAGAATTTGAAAGGAATATGATTTTCTTATATTTCATTCTAAGATAATCCATTGTGGTTTGCTACAGTCATCTGCTGCTGTTGATTTGCTGCCATACAGATGATTTCATTACCTAGTGATCATTGTTATTACCATAAAATCCCCATTTATTAACTGCCATATCAATTATCCACCCTGTTGCTTATTGATCTGAAATCTCCTGAGCAGCCTATCTCCTGGGGCACATTTCATTCTGAGTACAAATCTAGCGAGTTCACTGGAGTCATGTAAAAGATGAACCTGGTTCCTCTGGCATACTGATCTCCTGCCAGTACTTTTATTGAGATGCCTACTGATTGTGCAATCACCTGACAGATTTGGAACTGCACCAATTTACAGCTCCTGTGATTCATGATTCTGCTGATACTGATTGGCGATTTGTCACCATTATTTTTACCTTCCTCCTTCTCCCCTGTGATTCCCACACTTTTTTTTTTTTTTGGTCCTCAGTTTCCATCTGCCTGTTCAACATTTATTTTGTTTTCCTTCCTCTCGTCTAAGCTTCCTCTGCCCTCCTGTACGCTCCCGAGCTGTGGTATCACCTTTTCTGGGTTTCTGTCATGCCACCTGCAAGTCCCTAAGGCACCTCTTCCTTTTCTTCACATGAGGCATTAGTATCTAATTTTCCCATTCTTTGCTTCTACTTTATGTTCCCTAGACACAATTTGCATTTCACACTTACTGCTAAGAGTCCTCACTCCTTCCTCCTTTCTGACCCTTTGGGAACCTTATTCTTATTCACCCCATCACCTTCTTCCTGATTATCTTTGGTACAAAGCACAGACCAAGCGTACATACAGTATTAATATATAGACATGCTTTGTGAATGTCTTGGCAGGTCTAATATATCCCCTCTGTTGGGAGGTAATAACCCTCCTCCCTCATATAAAACCTTTAGATGATATTTGAAGAAACACTGTAATAAGGTGGGAAGTATCCAATTTACAGATGTGGTCTGTCAGGCAAATGTGGATTCTACTGATGCATATATTTTTACAAATCACTGTGATTTTCTCAAGAATTATATAATTTATCTTATAAAGTACACATAAATATAAATAATTCCACACTTTGCCAAGAATGCGAGTATAACTATCAAAATAAAAAAGGCAACAACTCAGGGTTGACTTAATATTGACATAAGACTGTATTTGAGCTAAAATACAAGTCTTTGGGATCCACATTAATGTCTCTGGTGACCTCTGATCAATAAGTTAAAAGCAAATATTTGTGCTCTTCAGGAATTAATGTTCATGCTAGGCATAGGCTCAAGCAGCGAAATCTTCGCCTCTCTCCTGATCTGAAACACATCAGCACCATCAGCTGCTCCGGGCCAGAGGTTTGCTCCACTCCTGTTGGGAACTGCACGGGGCGCTGAGTCACATCAGCTCTGCAGGAAAATGGCCTCGGTCTGTCCATGGGTTTCTTCCTCAGTCTGGACTTCTGTTTATGATTTTTTTGTTCAAAAGCTGGCAATAATTCAGATGAACAGCAACAGTCAGTAACTGAGGTTGTCTTGGCATTTAAGCAACCTTGTATTTTCATGTGTAAATTTTCCTAGAAAATAATAGCTCAGCATGTGACTAGAATAATCGTTTCTTGCCTAACAGACTCCCATTTCTGTAATCACTAGCATAGGAATTTCCTTCAACCTTGTTTAAAGTAGAAAAAAAAAAAGGCTGACAAAATAGCACAAATGAAGTGACCAAAATATCTGACCTCTCTTGCACAAATACTTAGAGAACCCGGGGATTGCTTCTTTTCATTTAGTTATGCACTAACAATTTTATTTTGAGGAAATGTAGCTGTTATCGTTGTTGGTTTTAAAATTATTTCACTTTTTTTCTTTTTTCTTTTTCTTTTTTTTTTTTTTTACCAGAAGGTCCTCATTTTAGCTGGCCTTGCTAGGTTCATGCCACTGAACCAAAATAGGTGGCAATAACTCTTGTGATTATACGCTTAAGAAGTAACTTAAGAGATTTTCTATTTGCACTGACCTTTCATCCACTGGGAATATGCCTGAGGGACTGAAGCTGACCACAAGTGCCCTGAGGAGCCCTGTCCTGGTCCCTCCCCTGCCTCCCGTGACGTGAGCTCTCTGTGCGTGGAGGAGAGGGGCACAGAGGAGACTCCTATTAACATTAATGACTATTCTATGCGGGGGGGCGTTGAGTGCCATTTCACTGCCCTTCGTTAACGCTGCTCAATTCATTACTGCCTTCTTTGTCCTGGAAAAGCAGTTTAAAGTCTTTGGATAGCACTGCCCTTACATATATCTCACCGGTGAGCGAGTAAACATAAGAAAGCACCAGGGCAAAGGGTTAGGGAAATATGGGCTCCAAAGGAAGACTCACGCACCATCCAATTTAGTGCTGTTTAAACCCAAGTGTATTAAGATGAGGTGGGGGGTGAGCACTAGCTCAGACAGCTCTGCCCTGGCGAGCCAGTGCCCCTGCCACGGTGCCGGCAGGGCTGCACCGAGGGGCTGGCTGCTCCCCACACACAGCCTTTGTTTTTACAAAGCTGTTTAGAAATGGTTTGACCTATATTTTATGAGAACAAACTCAGCCTGGAGATTGCTGGGGAGTTAATCGGGATTAAGCAGCTTCACCTCGATACGTCTCTTCTTCCTGAATAGCACTTTAAACTTGGCCCCGCATGTATTCGCTGACCAGGAGTTGTTATTCGAGTGCACTGACTGGCCACTGGAGTTCAAGCATCATCCGTGATTGACTGAGGAGATCTAATTACGCTGACAGCATCGCACTGGGAGGCTGTGGAGGATAGGAGAAAAGTCTGAGGGGAGAATGATGTGGTGAGGCAGGGTTAGATAACTACTGAAGTCGCTGAACATCCTGGGCTGAGGGAGTCAGATGTCACCAGAGATACCACTGTCACAGAAATTAGATTATTATCATTTATTATTTCACGGCAGTGGCTCTGCCCCATGCAGTTCAAGATGAGGTGAGGCAAGGTAAGACAGAGGCTGCACACGTGACTGCTGCCAAGTGACCCTGGAAGTGGCTGGTAGCACAGGTTGGTCCTGGGACCTGGAGCTCTGTGTCCATATTGCTGACAGCAAGTCCTGCCTTCCCTTGCAGCGGAAAAAATCAGGGGTCTTCTGATGAAGGCCGAGCACAGGGTGTTGGGGACAGCTCACAGGGCAGATAAAAGAGGATTGAAAATTCAGAGTCACCCAAGACTTTCCACAGGGACGCCAGCCAGTTTGCTCAGACCAGCATCCAGGCCACCCCTGCAGAAAGTGAGGTGCACGCCATACAGCAGCCAGACCCACACCTGCAAGGTTTGAGGCCAAGTGTTTGCTTAAGGATTAACCTCGGCCAAAAGAGGGGGAACCTGAGCACATGTATTGACAGACCGCTGCAGCCCACCCAGGAGAAGCCAGCGACTCTGGTACAGGAGGGCCGCCCTGCCAGGCGGGTATTAGTCCAAATGAGAAGAACAACAAAATCTCAAGTGACTTTTAGAGAACTAGTTTCACACTGAGGGAACAACAGCTGGAGGATTTTTTTTCACTAACAACTGTTTTCTGTTATTTTTTTAATCAGTTCATAGAAGCGTTGAGTAGGTTGGTATTGCACCACACTGGGAACCACATCTATTCTGTTGCCTGCGAAAGAAGAAGAACTCATTTTTATCTCTTTGAATTAACTGTGTTTTTTGTGAATGTGCTTAATGAATGAAAAACAGCAGAATTGCAGTATTTCAAAATACAAATCATGATGCGGATGCAACATGTGTTTCCATAAGAAGAAATTTACTCTTCGGTGACCATAAACATCTTCACTATTGTCTTTTTTAAAAAAATTGTATTTGCCTGCTATTGTTTACTCCCTACTATTTTCTATTAAAAGAATACATCATTTATATTGATCAGGATATAAGAATTTTATATCACAGCACTCAGACTTTTTTTTTTTTTTTTTAGTTAGCAATGCAATAGGAAGGCATTTAATACCAAACATTTAATGAAAGCAAATAGAGCAAACATGAATAGCAAGTCTTCTAATGAATAAATCTGAATAATAAAAATCCCTGTGGAGCATAGAGGCAGATAGGTTAATTCTTTCACTTGAATTTTAATACTGACTGAAAAAAATATCAGAAGGGTTTTCACATTTAACACTTGACTATCCATGAAACTCAGAGAAAAAGAGCTTTTATTCTTAAGATCTGGTCTATAGCTGTATTTGATTAACAGAATTAATGAAAGGATACTTATAATGTGATCACCATAGCGTCAGAAAGGATGGAGCACCAGCAGTGCTGCTCTGATTGCTGGTAAAACTTGCGGCAAAATGAAATGGAAGAGCGCCCATTGAACTGGTTCTGAAATGTCATCATAGCAGTACAAGGCTGACCTTCCCCCCCCCCCCCGCCCCAGCACTTAAAGCATTTCTCCTAACTAGAACTTACAGAGAAGAAGGGATTAGAAGTTCTGGTATCCATCATTCACTCTTTTCTATTCTTTGGGCCTTTTTTTTGTTCTCTTTTCAGTGGTTCTTTAAAGGAAAGGGAAAAAAAAAGCAACAGAAAAAAACTTCCATTGATTCAACCACAAGTGAAAGTAAAAACTGATTTTTCTCTTTTAAATGCCTGTTGTTCTCAATTTAAGACATATGTCAGCACCGTTACTTGTTCATTTTAAAAGTTGCTTTTATTTTGATCATGAAACATTGCCAGATGAAATAAGGGAAATCTACATCTTGGAAGCACTATACAAGCTATGGATTTTTTGGTTGAATATCTTTAAGGAGCTAATAGCCTTATAGGGGAAATCAGGGTTCTATCAGCATGTCAGGGTTATATGTCCAAGACTGGATAATCTGTACTAATCTCAACCTTAGAGAAGTCAATGCATGTCTTAGGAATTAAAGGAGTGCAACAGATGCCTACGCGATGTAGATCGTTTCTGTGAAAGTGGAAATAGAAAGCGAATTAAGATTATTTATCAATATACAGATGATTTTTATCTCCTTCCTATGTAAAATTTCCTACTCCCTTTAAGGTATTTAGAATTGTGAATTTACTGAGTGACAAACACTATCTCTAAACAAAATCCACTCAATGCAAAGGCAGACTTAGGATAAAGTCCTTTTTGTATCATGAGCTATTTACAGACGGTTTTCTCCTTTCGCAAATATGGATGTCAAAATTAGGTGCTTACTTGTAGCATCCAAGAAAGCACATGACTGAAGGCTAACTTTTGGTTTTGGCTGCAGAAATCATCAGGTATGTCAAACTATCCCACAACATGGGTAAGATGTTAAGACCCATTGATTCAGAATTGCACTTACAAGAGTGAGATGTCAAAGCCAACAACAGAACTACCCTTAGGATGGATAATAGCAACATGTAGAAAATATCTAGTCTCAGGCATCCAAGCATGAAGATGACAATACATTTCCTAGAAACTCAGAACATTGTCAGGTTTTGTTAATAGCATTCAATGCTGTGTAGCAAAAACCTTAGTATCAACTGTCCCTACAAAACCAAGTGATTTTATTTCTTTGAAACAAAAATCAAGATGAATAAGGCAAACACCAAAAATTTCATATACACACACATACACACACACACAATTTTTTTCTTTTAAGAAGCAAAGGAAGAGAGATATTTTGTTTCTTTTATTTTGCTTTCTTATGAGAATAGGAGAATTTTTGTTAAAAATTGATTGCTTTCAAGAAAGAAATGACAGCTCAAAAAGTATTTGAAGAGAAAAAACCAGCCTGATAGCAGCTTTGGAAATTTAGAACATGTGAATCAAAGAGGATATGTCATGTCAGACACCGAATCAAAAAAAAAAATTGTATGTAGTCCTGCCTGGGTTATCAGTGAGCCAGGAATACCTTCTCACGATGACATGAAAAGCAGATGCTCTAGCTGGCACTGCCACCTGTACCTTCACACATCTCCAGGTTATCCCTCTGGGTACACAAGTGCTTCACTAGGCTGACAGGGTCTGGTAAGCTGCTAGGTGTCTGGATAGCATCAGGTTTTCACACCTGAACCACTCAAATAAAACTCAAAATAAGTTTATGATGGGCAATTTTGAACCACAAATTCCTGTGGTAACTCTGTCCGTGTTGCCCATCTCCTTTAACAAACAGTCTGGAAGCAGGGGTTTTTTTACATTAATGGTGTGGGGCATGCTTCTTAAATGGAAGAGAAGAACAAAATAGTATTTTGCAAAATAAGATAAAACCTAAGGTAAATGAAAGGGCAGGGAATGCCAGAGAGACAAGTGAGCAACGTGATGACAGATGAAATACTGTATCGTCTATAAGGTGATATTGCAGATCCTAAGCAGCTATTTGAACAAGTCAGATAGGTTCTGCTTTCCTAATTTACAGTGAATGCTGTGGAATGAAGATCTGTACAGCAGTGGTCAAAAAAACCCAAAGCAACAAATAAGATATTATCGTGTAAAAGGATGGGGCAGACTGTCTTTCTGAAAGTATTATAATGTCAGTGATGTGCCCTCAGCTACAATATGTGCTCAATCCTGGTCAATCTATTTGAAAAAGAGATAAAGGAGATGTAGAAATAGGTGATGAAAATTGCTAAGAGCATGGCACAATTTCTGTGATGAGAGATTTCCAAGACTGAGATTGTCTAGCTTGGGAAAGAGATGAATTTAAAAGGATATGACAAGACTGTATAAAATACCAAATGCTATGTGAAAAAAATGCTTGTACTTTTCTTTACAATTACATTTTCTCCTAATACAGGAATAAGCAAGTCTTTCGTGAAACTGAAAGTCAATCAACATAACCCTGAGGGGAAAAAAAGTATGCAAAACTTAACAGTAGATCTCACTGCCACTGAGCCTTAAGGTTTAGCTCTGCTCTGGAACCATTTAAGTACATACGTAGATAAGGAGAGCAGGCACCATTTCTATGATGGTTTAGGCAGTTCTCAGACTGCAGAGGGACTACGAACGCCTTTCCTGCCCCTCCTGCGGTGTCCAGTGCCTTGAGCCTGGGACCCCATCTCTGTCCTCAGGACAGTGGGTCCTCCTGCAGCCCCAGCTCCATTATCCCAGGCAGTGAGACGTGGCTCCCGAGTTCGGTGCCGTGCTTGATTCAGATAAGAGTCAGGCAGGCAATTGGTTGTGGAGACAGGGAGAACGAAGGGAAACAAATTATTATCACTTGCTAGTAAGATAGGCTTAGCACACAAAGATGTAAGTTTTGGATATAAACTGATAATGCGCCCTCCCGGAGCTCACAACAGTTTGCAAGCATGTACATTTAGACATCAGCAATATCATATCTATTGGAGTAAACATAGTAAGTAATTTACTGTGTCTCCAGTCACAAACTAACTTATTAACTAATGAAGACAAACTCCTCACTGAGGGCAAGGTTTTTCATAATTGTCCATTGTGAATATTCCTGCACTTTGGTTCCTTAAGGAATATTCCTTAAAGCCTGTGTGCTGTGAGAGGCAGGATGCTGGGTTGGAAGAACAATTCATCCCAACCAACTTTTCTATTCCTGTCTTTCCACATTCCTAAAATATGTGCCTCTACCTAACAGTAAATAGCGTCCTGATGTAAAATTTTCGTTAACTATAAAAGTGAATGCATTCACTTACTTGTTAAAATGGTAAATTAAATGTGAGGAACAATGAAAAGAAAAAAATATAAAAAAACTTTCCATTTCCCACTTTCAAGGAAAGTAGGAGAAATAAGCTTTATGTCATCATCATATCATAACAAAACATAAAAATAACTAAGAAAAATCAGTGCCTAGCTCAGAAAAGACACTCTGGATAGCCATGTCAGAGATTTATATTCTCATTGAAAGAGAAATGGCTCATTTGAAGAATGTATCTGCCATTTTAAAAGCTGCTAGAGAAATTCCTGGTTTACTGTATCCTTTAAATGAGCAAATAAACTTCTTATGAGCCTGACATGCAGATCACTGAGCATGTTCTGATAACCACGCTTCAGAAAGCAAGGGAAACCTTCCTGTGATTTATATTGCTGTGAGAAACTTTTGGCTTATTCCAAAACAATGCAGAGGCTACCAGAACAGCATATGGAATGAAGTGCGAAGCAAATGAAAATCCGGGAGATTAGTTTCTGAGATTGAAGCACACTCATTGAGAGAGAAAAGAAGATGTTAATATAAATGAAAAGCAATTTAGAGTTTTACTCTCAATCACATGCTGAGAAAAGGTTGAAGAAAATTGATTTGGGGAATCTATTAAAAAAAGTGAAAAGAAGAAACATCCAAACATAGGGAGAGAATAAAACAAGTATACATTTCTTTCTGCAAACACACAGAGAACTGAGAAAAGGTTGCAACAGAGAAAAACATGTAGCCTGCAAATGACAACAAATGGAATTGCTTTAGAATCACATCCTTCATGTAGAAAGAAAGAAAATACTGGCATGTCCCAAACCTAATATCCAGCTCAGTCTTGCTAAGAAATCTTTCAAGGTAACTAGAAAGGAAGCACAAAGAGTTATTAAGCGATAAAAATTTTAGATAGCAAAAGAAACCCCTAAGGTTTCAAAAGGGACAATTTCATAACTAACACAGTTCTTCTCAAAGATAATAAAAACTGAGCAGGAGGGAGTAGAAGAAATAAAAGAGAAAGCATCGGTACTTTTTAATGTGCTAATTATTCATATTAAGTTACTCCGAAGACCTATTCTTTTAAAAATATGTTCTTTTTGCATCAGGACTGCTCATTGTCTTTTTCAGGAGAAAACTGATGAGAAGTTCACTCCAAAACCACAGGAATACATATAAAAGCCTTTTCTCCACAGTAGTAAATGAGTCCGTATGTAGAAAAGAGCAGTCTGATGGGCAAGTAAATTTTGCCTGTACTAGGGACATAACTACATGCATGGCTTTGGGACTATCCAGATACATTGCCCCGGAGAGGACAACCAAACTCATGAGAATGAAATCAGAGTTGTCATTAAGGACTGCTCTAGGACTGTATAAAGTGACAGTATTTTCCCTTGGCTGGATATCTTGGGAGTTGGACTAGATGACCTTTAAATGTTCCTCCCAACCCAAACTATTCTATGATTCTATGATTCTATGACCTGTTAGGGATGATTTTGCTGAGAATGTGAAAGAACAATGAATAGTGAAGAGACAGCAGCCCCTGGTAATGAGATTTCTGGCTTAAACTCCTGCCTTGAAATACTCTAAGCTCTGCAATGTAGAATATTATTTTGTATTGAAAATTTCTTCTCTAAATATAAAACATAACATGTATTACACCACTAAAATTACTTCAGTTTGAAACTTAAATTATTGCTAAAGAGTTTGTTGGTTAGTTTGTTAGTTTTTATCAGAAAAGTAACTTGGCATTTTTATTTCAAAATAATCATAATTAAAAATCCTTGATATGTGACTTACATTGTAAGAAGACAATAGACAGAAATGAAAAAATATAAAAAAATAGAAGTTTTTGTTATAAGAAATGTACATTTTATCCACCAGATGTCATTTTCTTTTATGCTTTTCATGGCTGTTGAGCATTTGGAAAGAGGAACATTAGCACTAGCATTGCTGGCTTGGTGACTTTCAGGAGACAAGTTTTAGACACATCCTGGTCCACTTCCTTCCTTATGCCAAATTGCCCGGTTAATTCCTCTAGCTGAGGCTTGGCAGATCTGATGAAACATGACAGCAATATTTAAAAAAAAAACAATCACAGCTGCTTCTAATTCTCTTTTAGATATATCTAATGCTGCAAACACTCTTGACTTGGAACCAATGCAAATACTGGCAATGCAAAACCAGCTGATCAGAACATCATTTCCTTGTTCCAGCACCAGAGCTCTTTCCTCCTCTTGGTGGGGTAAAGCCATTGCTCAAGCACTGCTGAACCTTAATTGTGCATCAGATCTGGGAGTTTAAGGGGTACTCTAATATGTTGAAGGCTGATCATCTACTTATGTACTTTCTTTAAATAGAAAGCCCTTCACAAACCTGCTCATCTTTACGTAGGAACTTAGAGCGCTACTCCATACAGGTTAGTAAACTCTCTTTGAGTTGTAAAAATTCATGTTCTAGTTTCTATCCTTACATGATAAGGAAAGTTTCTCCCTGGCTTCTGCATGTTAGTCTTTGCCTTCTGCACTGGAGCACGAAGGATTTTATTCCTTTTTTTTGGGAAGCTATGTTCAGCAATGATGGTGTTTCTCATTAGCCATATCAACATGTACTTTGAGTCTTACAAACCTCATGGGCATAATGTTGTTTTTCAGCAAGGAGTTGATTATGCATTGTGTGAAAACAAGTATTTCCTCTCAACACAGTGCCTTCAGACAATGTGGAAAATTCCAGAGCTGTTCTTTGGGTAGGGGAAAGAAAAACAAGCACTTCAGTCCTACTCACAATGTACCCATGCTATTCATCTCTTACCTAAAATGACTCTCTTTTCTAAAATGACTTACTTCTTATACAGAAATCTTTCTTCTCTCAGCATTTCATTTTCCTGCCCATGAACCTGTCATGCTGTTATTGTCCAGAACTGGACACAATATTCCACCTGAGCACAAAGGCATTATTATACCTGCAGTATTATTTTCTACTACATTTAGCCGTGTTTTGTTTTGGTGTGACAGACATTTGTCATCATACTGTCTGTTCACTATGGCAGTATGCTGGCTTTCCCTAGGTTCTTGATTTCTTCTAGCTATGCCCTGCCTAAATGGTTTGTACCTAAAAGGGTGGTCCTCTGATCACCGCTGCACGTGGACCAGGGGGATGCCGTCTGGGTGATCCAGAAATGGATTTTGTGAAGTGAATGTGTTCACCTGAACCTTACATTTTAGTTGTGGCTGGGGCATGACTAGGGCAGAAATACCTGTTTGGTAATTATTACACTTACTTTGAAGAAACAGGGAACATAATCCAGAAACTTAATGAACACGCTGCTGCTTAGCTGCTGGGGCAGCAGTAAGTGCTGCTTACTCTGATCTTCTATATTCATTATTACTTTTCCTTTATAATATTCTATGGACTCTTTCTCCATTCAGAGCTCCATAATGACAGTGGCTGACAGGTAATATAATACGTAGAGCAAACAGTCCTGTCTCATAGCTAAACAGGCAACAATCAAAAGTAAATGAAGTAACAGCTTCAAAGTTAAGAAATTCAAAGTGCAAATTCTGACAAATGCATCTGTATTTATATCTCTACAAATACATTTAATTAACAAAGGTGCATCTAGCTACCTTTTATACACAAAAATCTACAAGTGGTAAACAGCAGCAACTAGGCACTTCTGGCTTAGACTCTGGGCATATAAGTTAAATTTTTTCCCACCTTTTTTTTTTAATCCTACATTAACTGTTTTCACTGCCACATTTTAAAAGAGATAATGGAATGAAACTTTTAAATAAAATATAGAAGCTCAAATAGTGAAGCTTACATTTCCTTCATCTTAATGTTCAAAGCAGGTAATTGTCATTATTTCAAGCTTCCTTTCTCTTATGCTTCTCTCTGCACTTACCCCCAAGGCAAATGTCAGCTACATGGTTTGCATAATTGGTGCCCTTTGTTCCAGACCACAAAGGATTTAGATGTTTAAGGTGGGACTTTAGTGGGGTCTATATGCCTAAATCCAAAACTTCAGTCCTCAAAATCATCACAAAATCTGCCAACTATCTTTCAAGGCATCCAGTGCCTTTAGACACCTGTATTTTTAATGTTAATGCCCCTGACTCACCTTTTTTTGATTCTTCATGTATCTGAAGTGTCCTTAGTCTTGTCAAGGTTAGGTGACCTGTCTTACACTGGAGCCCACAAAGTGTTCCTCTTACTGCTTTCTCTTAGGGTCTGCTCCGATAGGCACAGCTCTGTGCTGGAGGAGGTGGCAGCATCACCTCTTCAGGCTGTAAAGTAACGTTTAGAGAACTTCTTTCCAAATTTCAGAGGTGTTTTAAACCACATCTCCCATTTCGTAGAAAAGTGCCCAAGCAAAAAAGCTATTTACAAGGGAAAGGCAGATGGAAGAGAAGGGGGGGAGTTCTCATTTCCTTCTATGGAAACAAAGCCACGTTTCATGGAATAATAAGGCGGGTGGGGAATGCAAAAAGGAGAGCAAAGTTTTTGAAATGGTGACTGAAATACAGTCCAAACTCTGCTTCCTGAACATGGAATTTGCGTGCATTTTACATGAAACAGTAACTGGATAAATCATAAACAATATGATTATGGGAGCAGGAAACAGGGAATCGGGTCCCTCCCTGCAGTTGCTGGGCTAGGGAGACATCACTTGTTTTGCTCCCTGTTCTCAGTGTGGTGAGCCTTTTATGAAACATGGAACAGAGCCAACAAGAGGGAGATGAGCAACCCCTTCTCTGTGAATGGAGTACAGTCTATGCGGTGGTGGTACTCTGCCAGGGAGGGTTCAGATCCCTTTCTTTGGCCACTTTTCAACCATAATGCTGACCTTCTCCTTCAGTTTTGGGAGAAAGGGGCTAAGAACTAGATTTAGTGAAGAAGATGGGCATGCAAATGTCAAAGTTGCAGCAGACAGCTTTTAGGTACCTGCTTTCCCTGTTCCTCCTCCTCCCACCATTGCCCTCTTCCTTCTGGTTACTCATGCAGATACCAGAGCCATAGACCCCAGCGCAATGCAATGGCAGAGGCAGGTGTGTTACAATAACAATCTTTAAAAGCCAAGATTAAGCAGGCAACCACCTAGAAATAGGCAACAAAACCAAAGCTTCACGGAAAGCAGACTTCACAGCCTCCCTTTCCTCTCTTTTCCCTAGACTTCTGACATCTCTCTTGAGGTATCGTGCAGGTGCTTCTGTCTTCCTGGAAGCCAGGAATACTTCTTTTAAAGAACTGAGCACAGAAAATAACTGATTTTATATAAAATACTCTCTCAGCAGGTGGGAGACCTGGGTTAAATTTCCTCACCAAATACCTGAGATTAAGCTCCATGCTTGCTGTGCTCTAGAAGCCTGCCTTAATCATGAGGCTACAGGCACCTAATTCAGGGCCCTTGATTCTTCTCTTTGACGCTGCAGGGTCCTACACTATAGTATGCTTTTATCACCACGTACTTCTGAGTCTTTACCCCTGGCGGCTCCTTATGCTCCGCTTCCACTCTATGAGCTCCACAGTTATTGTATTCGTGCAATAGGAATAACTGCTCCAACACGTAGAATTTCAGGATTTCTGAATCATGTTTCTTACCCTTGGTGCTGTAGAATCAATCAAAGGAAGAAAAAATAATAAAAAAAAGGTTATAAACAGCAGAGCTGCTATTCTTTGCTATACCTTTCAGTCCTATCAAGAGCAATCATGGTATCATAGTGGGATCCACTGAAAAACAAGTTTGTTTTGAGTTTTGATCTGGAATGGGAATTATCCCAGTATTTTTTATTTTGAAGTCCATGACATTTCAAGTAACTCTGATTATATTTTCACTTTATTCTCAAATTCTTTGTCCATCAGACTCAGAAATGGATGGGGTTTTCTGATTGGTTCTGTTTGGCTTTTTATTTTTTAAATGTAAGAAATAAAGAAAAAGGAAACAAAGAAGATCAAAGATGTTTAACCTAATACTAGTCAGAGTCATCCAAGTCTGCACTATTCTCTGCAACTGAAACTGTTAAGTAAATGAAAGGCACTTCTCAAGCTTCTCCTCTCAGTTTAACAGCGGAGGGACAAAAAAATCCTTGGACGTTTTAGTGGGAATTTTGAAAGAAGAATAGAAACACAAGGTCATATATTGAAGTTTCTCCTTGTACTTGAGCAAAACCCCATTGAAATGAAAAGGAGAGTTCCCTAGGCCTGAGTGCACCAAAGCTCATTAGAGGGTATAATTTGTAATTTCTTAGTAAGGGTTAAGTTTCCAGAAATGACCTAGAGCCAAACCCTCAGAAAGTATTTAAGTGCCTAAATTCGGTTACTAGGAATGGCAGCCAGCAAGTGTTCAGAGAAAGCTTTCCATCTCTGGCTGGGTACCCCAACCTCGGGACATCAGCAGGAGGAGATATCCCCGTTACACACCAGGCATGGGACTGGAGGGCAGAGAAGTAGAGGTGCCAACATTGACACAGCAGCTGCATAAGACCAGGGAAGGTGTACTGCATGTCTGTGGCAAGGTGGTGGCAGCAGGGGCCTGCAGGGGTGCCCTCTGTGAGGTCCTGGCTGCCCCATGCAGGACACAGCCATGCCAGCCAACAGACCCACCTCAGGGCAAAGCTGAGCCCATCAGTCAAGCCAGTGGTGCCTCTGGGAAAACATATTTAAGGAAGGACAAAAAACGCTGGACAGGCAGAGGAGGAGAGGAAAAACAAGAGTGAAAACCAGCAGAGGTGACACCAGGGTCAGAGGAGGAGGTGCTCCAGGCACAGGAGCAGAGTTTTACTGACAGGGACTGCAACCCATGGAGGACCCATTCTGGAGCAGGATTATCCTGAAGGACTGCAGCCCACACTGGAGCAGGGGAAGCGTGTGAGGAGGAAGGAGCGGCAGAGAGGAGCTGTTATGGACCATTAAGCCCACCCCTGACCCACTGTGCTTCTCAGCAGAGGGCAGAGGAGTTGAGAGTGAAGGAGTGCAATGGAGCCTGGGAAAGGGGAGAAGAAAGGTGTTCTTTAAATTGTTGTCTTTTTGTTTCTCACTACCCGAATCTATTTTAATTGACAATGAATCAAATTAATTTTCTTCATGTCGAGTCTGTTTACCCCTGACGGTAACTGGCAAGCAATCTCCCTGCCTTTATCTCAGCCCACAAGCTTTCTCACCCTATTTTCTCCTCCTGTGCTCCTGAGGAGGGGGAGTGAGTGAGCAGCTGGGTGGGCCAAGGCTAACCCACCACAGAAGGTCAGCAACATATCCCCACGAAAACCCTCAGCCTACTCTGGGCTCCCCAGAACAGGAGAGAGAGAGAGTTACTAGAGAGAGTCCAGTGAAGGGCCACTAAGATGATGAAGGGACTGGAGCATCTCTCCTATGAGGAAAGGCTGAGAGAGCTGGGACTGTTCAACCAGGAGAAGAGAAGGCTCAGAGGGGATCTTACCAGTGTATATAAATACCTGAAGGAAGGGTGTAAAGAAGACGGAGCCAGGCTATTTCCAGTGGTGCCCATGACAGGACAAGAGGCAATGGGCACACACTGAAACACAGAAGGTTCCCTCTGAACATCAGGAAAGAATTTTTCACTGTGAGGTTGACTGAGCACTGAAGCAGGTTGCCCAGAGAGGTTGTGGAGTCTCCATCCTTGGAGACAGATATTCAAAACCCATCTGGATATGGTCCTGGGCAAATGGCTATAGATGGCCCTGCTTGAGATGAGATAGGGGGTTGGACGAGACGACCTCCAGAAGCCTCTTCCAACCTCAAACATTCTGTGATTCTGTGTAAACGCCAAAGGGTAAAAAAGGCAATACCATCTTTTCTAAAAATAGAAAGGTGACAGGACATGAAATCCTTAAAAGACCTCTTACTGGTTATGATAGAAATTCAACAGAAAAGGCATCACTTTAGAAGAGAAATGTTGAACTAAGACTTGATTGAAATCTCTGTAGACTATACTGATTAACTCAGAAGTTTTAAATGCAATTATTTTCCCCAATTTTACTTAACCTGATGAAAGGAGAATGAAGGCACAAAAATGGTCATTCTCACATTCTTAGGACATTCAAATATTATTTCTAATTTAGCCAGGAGAAATGGTGTCTGTCACTTTGTAAAAGACTGTAGTTTATCATCTACAACTACCAGTTTCACCTGCCTTTTCTTAATTTACATGATGATATCATTGTCATCGTTACTGAACATGCTTGTACTTTTATGTAGTCTTCATAATTTTATCTAACATGAATATTAAACTAGATGAACTATAGTTTCTGTGTTCATATAGTGTACCCAATGACTAATGTATTTCATCAAACTATCGATGTATACATACAGTATTACTAGATGTCACCTCTCTTTATAACAGATTTTTTTTTTCTTTCAACACATTTTTGTCACCAAAGTAGAAAACAAAATGAAGTAACACATTGCAGTTGTCACTGACATTTTGCATTGCACTTCAATCTCACTGTAACTCTGTTACATTTTTTGATTCCTAGGCTTTTTACTTTCTATTCCTCACTTTCATACAATTACATAAATTATGTATTCACTTAGAAGCACCACTGGCTGAAATTACATTACCTGTGTTTATTGAATTCATTTTGAAAGCAGACCTTCTCCAAGCTTGCACACAAATGAACGTTACACAGCAGACCTGCTCTCCTCCATCTTTATAGTGGCAGTTTGCAGGTATTCTGTGTTTAACCTCTTGGTAATACTCCTGTCCTATTGACTGTGCTGACTCACCTGGTGGAGGATATTTCTGTTTGTTCCAATGTCAGAAACTTCCAAGAAGCCCAAGTATTTCAGCTGTTTCCACTTAATCTTCCAGTTAAGCAATATACTCCAACAGATTTTGTTTTCTATAGTTTTCCCTTTGTCAATATACAGTGGCTGCCCCTTTTCTAATCATATGTTTCTAAATGTTGCTTCATCCTATATCAAAGTAAAAGTCAGGACAGTCTACCTTTTAAAGTATTAAGTAAATTGTTACCTGTTCTGGTGTCTACAGCAACTCTTTAAATATTCAAGATGCCTTCTACCATTCAGTCCTACATTTTACAAAATGTAGTTTGTATTCCAACCCCTGTTATGCAGTTTCTATTCTGGGGTCTTTTAATATATTATCCATTCCAGAGTCTTTTAATAGCAAAAATAAAAAAGTGTCAGGTTTTCAGAGACATTCATATCTGTTTTATATATAGAATGTGAACAACATGTTCACTTTCTACCAATATCCTCAACAGTCTACCCTCTTCTTAATTGCTGGCTATATTTGTATAATTTAAACATCTTTCTTGAATAAAGTTCATATATTTGTCTAAGTCTTAAACAATAAAAAGATAGTGATACCTTGAAAAATATGTATTTTGTGCATTATTGGACACATTTGAATATTCAGCTATTGGCATATCATTTACACTGTAAATGTGCCCTGATACACAGAGAAGTAATATTATTGCATCTAAAATACGTGTGTCTTAGAAAGTAGGTGAATATTTTTTCTATTTCATCAGGGCTGTTTTGTCAGAGCCCATACCAACCCCTAAATTCCTTGGCATGCAGATGATAGGGAGCATCAGTCTGCCCCCCTCTATCCCTGCCATCAGTGACCTGTAGCTTTTATTTGTATTTTAAAATCACATACTTTTTTTCCCTTTCATTTTTTTTCTACAAGGAACCTGGCTAGACTCCCGCTTCCAAGGCCCATCTCTTTAAGTTCTTTGGCTTAAGTCTGTATGCTCAGTTAGACACCTAATAAAATACCAGCATTTTCAAGGCTGTCATTTCAGCTGATATGTAGCTTACAGATCTCCAAGTCCTTCAGATGTCTATTTTGCTCCTGAATATTTTTGCAAACTCATGCAGGTGCTGATGTTGCCAACTAATTAATTGCTTGGAGCCTTAGCTCAAAACTAGAAAGCAAGTGGGGCAAATTAGTGGTGAAGGATGTATCTGACGAGTGAGTCCTAATTCAGTGGCATGCTGAGATCAAGCTTGCTAAATGCTGCTTGCAAACCTTAGTTTAGGATGCCAGAAGATCAGCACAGTTAATATCATATCATATCATATCATATCATATCATATCATATCATATCATATCATATCATATCATATCATATCATATCATACAATATACAAGGGCTACTGTTGTCTCTCTAAATAGTAAATATTTCCAGTTAACAGTCCAGGCTGCAAAGTGACATCAGTCTAAAAGTCATCTACCCTGAGAAAGTTTGAATTGACAGCATCTAAAAAACAGTTGCCTTTGAAAGAGCAGAGAAGTTAGACTTAGCCTGACTTAGTTTAAGGGTGCTGAAATTTAAATTGTATTGTATTTGATGGGGTCATTTGCCAACATATTTAACATCCTAATGATTTCATTTCAAATACCTTCACTACAGGGCAGATAAAATCCTGAACCTTGACCCTAACTAAAGTCAAATTTTATAGCTTTGCTGCTGTTACTGGTAGGACTAAGTTTATAACCCACATTTTCTAACGTGAGAGATTTTTCTGTAGGCTTAGGTTTGATCTTTTCTGATGTTTTCTGTCCTCATTTACCAAGTCTGGGAAACCACAGAGGCAGAAAAATTTATAACAAGAATCTTCAAAGTGTGAATTTAGTTTTCACACTCTTAAGGAAATTGCCCTTTTGCTTACAAGATGTGTAAGTCTAACCCCAGAAAGGACCCTTTTCTCCTCATGTTACATCAGGAAAGCATATTGGCTGGAAAGCCTCCTTCCTCTTTTTTTTGTTTGGTGTTTTTTTTTTTCTTTTTATGTATCAAAAATATTCTGACTCAAATAAATTAATTTTAAGAACATTAAGGGCACTTCATACCTAAAAATATTGCTGCTTTTGATGGATCTTGAGATACAGATAAAGTAGTTAAGGCTCAGAAACTGAGTTTGAGCATTGCCCCAATGTAGTGCCAAATGCCACCCTTGGCCAATCCAACAAAAAAAAAGTACTCAGCAGACATTCAGCCTTCATGGAGCCTTCATGACTTTAACCCCCCTCAGCCACATAGCTCTGCCTTTTGGAATATCCAATATTAAGCACCCAAAAGAAAAGGAATAACATATACTTCCTACAGCACATATTTGTGATATGTAGATATATCACTAACTCCTTCAGAATATCTTTAGCTTTGCTTGGATATTTAACTCGAGATTCAGGGTTGGAGGGCAGAAAGGAAGTAATAGAAATTTCTCTGTGTAGATGAACAGGGAATAACTAGTGTTAAATTAAACTGGATGAGTAAGTTAAGTTTAAACAACTAAAACATAAGTAAGCCTTATGTAAGCCATCAGAAGACTTAAAGCGTATTCTTCTAGGTCCACAAGATGTTAATGGGCTGAAAAATAATACTTATTATACCTTGAAAGCAGTAAAGCAGCTATCTAAGGTTCGTCGAACTATTTTATGAAGCAGCAAATGCCAAATGGAGTTCAGACTTTCAAGCACAACTTCCATTTATAAGTGACTTGCACACTCAGACAGCTGCACCAGCGGTCTTGCACACAAAAGACATTTTCTATGAATGTAATAGTTAGGCATCTGAAAACTCCATTTGCTATCATGCCTCAAATTTATTGGTTAATCATGTCTTCAAAACAAATTAGGCAAACATGCTTTCTACCGCACAGATGTTTTCACAAAAATGAAGGATGAGACGCAGTCTAGTTGGAAATTTGATCCATATCTTCTTTGTGAGCCATTACAGCAAAAGGTCGGGCCCCATTCAACAAGAAATATAACTATTCAGTGTTACACTTGGCGGAGAAGAAACCTATGTTCCATTTTAATAGATGGCGGAAGCAGAGGATAAACAGGAGTGTACAGGATGTCTCTTTAGGCTATTTCTTCATGTTTATTGCTTGATAAAGTTTTTACATAGATTAATTAATTCAGGGTATGAGTTATTCACCTACTATATTTATAGGTGCGAAATAAGCGCCTAAATAAAAGACAGGGTTTAGGTAGGTAGGGTTCATGCACCCTCCTCCAGGAAAAAACAAAAGCTCCTGTAATTCTGCTGCAGGTCACTAGGTGGGGAGCGACAACCCGGGAAGAGAGGCCCTGGGGACGAAGACCGCTCTCGCACCCGAAGCACAGTTGCCTGTTCTCTCAGACAGTTGGTGGCGTGCACAGACAGGACCGCACCTGGGGCGCTGCGCTGGCGCCTGGGCCCGGCCCAGCCTGTCAGGGATGAGCAGGCAAAGCCCACCTCGCCCCTACCCACCTCCCGCTCCCACTGCCCCCTGGGGAGGAGGAGCACCACGGCTTACCGAGTGCTTCCTCCTAAGCCAGTTGCCATTGGCTTTGTGATCATTAACTTATTCATGCTGTAATTTTACATTATGCATCCATCCACTAATACGTTCCTCAATAATCTAAATAGTACCTTCTCTTTCCCCTTTTATAACTGCTCTTTACAGTTTTTTTTCACGACGGTTTTGATTTTAACATACTTGCTCTGTTAAATTGATCCAACGGGACTTGAATCACTGACCGGTCACTGGAAAGCCTTAGTTAGCCTCATTTTTCTCTTCTCGGTGATTCTTCCTTTAAGGATTTTGCCACCTCTGTCCCTTGCCCTCAGCACAGCTCTGGTGACAGGATCTTGAGTTTTATGGGGAAAACATGTTTTGAATTAGAAGCCTCAGTGTGAAATAACAAGTGTCACAGCCTTTCTCTTTCTGAATGCAAATCATGACAGATCTGGAATATCAAATATTTTTCTCCTTTCACTTCCCCTGGGAAATGCCTTTCTTTTAAGCATTTATAAGCTCTAAGTGATGTAGTGGTATATCTAGGAAATGAAAACGGAGACAACACCACTAGTCACGGTGGACGGTCTACGACAGCAATGACCAGTTTCTTGTATCTGAGCCGGATCTCTACATTGCAAAGTCTCTATATTTTAAATAACTTCAAAGCTGAAGGCCTACTGAAGCTCTCTCGCCTACTGAAGCTCTCTCGCCTCCTGTCCCTCGCCTCCTCCTGGCCCGTCTCCAGCTCTGAACTGATGCTTGTCCAGATGGGCCCAGGTTCTCATGAATCTTAGGCCAGCCCCGAACAACCACAGAGCCAGAGCACGGGGACAGCATTCACACCATGGCAGCTTTGGAAACGTAAGATTAACACCTAACCGGTGAGAGCCTGGGCTCTCTCGGCACCCCAGGGAAAAGGGCAGCCTCCTGCTGAGGAGGATTTGCAGCAGGACCACCCCAGCTCCTGGGCTGATCAGTCTGGAGCATGATTACGCCGGTATATAGATCCATAGGAACTTGTTCTTCTTTCTTAACAAGGTTTCCATGGGGTTTGGTTTCATCACTATTGCCCTTCTGAAGGACATTTCAGGGTTATTCAGTGTCTTCCCTGACAGTTTACCAAATCATTTATGTCAAGCTTAAAATGAAGGTCCTTGCTTTTAATAACATGGTGTGTCCTCTGTCACTCTGTCAGGGAGATCTGCATCTCTAGGTAATTCTTTGATAGAGGCTTGCATACAATACCGTTTTTCACAATTAACAGAAAAAAAAATACTGTATTTTGTCTAAAAGCGAAACTCAACAGCTTATGGCTGGAAGTTGACATCAGTAAGATTAAAGTGGAAATAATGGAAAAAAGTTGACTATCAGGATAATTAGCCATCTGAATATGTTATCAAACAAATTCTGATTTTTTTTCCTGTATTAGTATTTCTTTTTCTCTCTTCCATATTTATACCATTTTCATTTTTCTCTCCCATGTTTGATTTCCCTCTTCATCATAGCATACGAAGTCCAAGGCTTATTTGATTTATCATACAAACCAAAATTTACCTAAATGTTTTATGATCTGCGGTCCTCTGATTTTCTGGTGCTGTTACTCTTACAACTGTCAGCCTTAATTGTACAAGTTGCACATCTCAATGCCATTAAGTTTCAGAAAAAGGTTTTTGTTCTTTGCAGTTTATAAACCCCAGTCCAGTGACTTCCATGTAAAGCTTATGAAAAATGAGGCTCTATAGCTCCTTATACACATCTAAGCTAATTCTTCAGTGGATCTGACTAGAGTTATACCTGTAGCTTAGCAGGTGGTCTAGACAGGCAACCACCTAAACCCTTCTCTTCCCATGAGCATTAAGTAAAGGGTTAATCCAGTGCAGGGGTGATTATATTAGATTCTGTGCTTCGTGTTCTGCAAGTCAGAACAGGAAATCGTAACAGCTTCCTCTTAAACACTGTTACTCCTATTATCTTAATTTACTTCACTCTAGGTAACATACTCCCTGGTCTCTGCTTTCATGGCAGGCACACACCTCTCCTTGTTGTTACACTTGATTTATGGAAATGTCAGGGCTCCCTCAAGGCCCCCTGAAAGTCACCCCAGTGATTCACTCAAGTGACTCACAAGCAATATCAGCATTTGGATCTTCAAGCATTTGTCAACCATGGCTTGAGGGTTTCTGGGTTTCTTGATTTTCCAAGCCACCAAAATCTGGAATGGCAAAAGTAGTGTAACGGGTGTCTGTTATGAAGCAGTGATCTTGCCGGCATTTTGTAAGACCACTCGTGCTCTATTTGAGGCTGAGTGGGCTATGAAAGCATTTGAAATAAAAAAGAGAGTGGAGAAGAAAACTTCACACAAAATCTTCCTCATGGCTTCTTGAAGGGGGAGATACCTAGACAGGGGAGGGAAAATAAGAAGTCTGGCCTTGGCACCAGTCCTTAGGCACCAGTGACCCTTTTTAGAGTGGCTGCTGTCAGACACCTTCTCTTCTCTTTCCCAGAGACAAGATGAATGGAGACCATTGCCTACCTTGATGACTCACGCTGACTTTGGGCTCCCTTAGATGGTGTGTGCATCCCTCTGTGCTCACAAGCTGTAAGCTTTGTAATGGCAGGTGCCCTCTTTTTGCTGCTGTGCTGTATTTATGGATACTGAGCAAGCATGGTTATTTTCCATGACTTGGGCTGTTACAAACTACAAAGCACCTCAGAAATGACCGACAAATAGCAATAAATGGTCAGAAGAGAATGCAGAGTAACTACATCCAGGGCAAAAGCTTTCCTCCAAAGCACAGAAAGAACTTCAATACATCCGGCTTCTCAGCTGGATAAGAAAACACATTTTCAATTCAGGTTCATAAACCTACAGCTTTGTTTTATAGGTGCAATGCCGACTTGTTCAGTCATTTAATTAATTACTGCTATCTGCTCCATGTGATTTATTGTTAATGTTTTGTGCTATGACAATGCCAAGAGACTCCAGATAGGTTTGAGGACCCACAGAGCTAAGTGCTACACACAGCTGCAAGAAGATTCTTTCTGAGCTTGAGTTCCCCCAAAAAAACCAGAGATTGTAAGAGAGCTGTGGTCATGGAAATCAAAGTGTCTTGCCCAGGAGTACACACAAGGATGGACCAGAATTGGAAGTTGGACCCAAATGTCTTGCCTTATTTGCGAGGGCCAAGTCTGCTCTGCCTCGCAGCTTCACAGACACCATCTTTCCCCTTCTTATGAGTTAAAATCCATCGCTTAACATGAAGTACCTGATACAGTTTTAGAAGTGGAAAGTTTCCCAGTGGTTCTCCCATGTCATATCTCACTTCTTCATAGCAGTGAGATATAATATTAGGGTGAGCAAGGCGAATTTTCACACACCTACCTGAAAGTGAACTCACCAAGAAATAACTGAATGAAACATCCCAAGAGGAAGTCGCCTGGAAAGACCATGTTCTTGCCTAGTTATTCTATTTGTTGTGACAACTTGCATTTCCCTGGAATACGTCCAGATGACAAGGAATGCAGCTGACTTCATTACACATGACAGAAAAACATCATGAAGAATAACTCATTTAAAAGCCTTGGGCCTTCATCTGTTGTTCTTTTCATTTACATTTTTTGTGTGAGACTCCCTGCCTTTGAGGCTTAGCCAGTGCCTAAAGGGGCAGGGAACCACAGAGCTACAGGGAGTACAGGGAACAAAGGGAGAAAAAGTAAGGGGCTGCTCTTAGAAAGAAGAGTAAAGAGCACCTGTCCAAACTAAACCTTAAAAACCTTTTTTTCCGAGTACAAAACTTTTAAGTATGTAAAGATTTCATCATCCCTCTGAGCTCCCTAACCTCTCTCTGAAGTATCCACTTGCTCCAAACACCACCTAGCTAGAAAGTCGTCTTAAAATTGTCCTCACTTTTCCTGTTAGCAGCTTCTCCCCCCAAGAAGGCTAACCCTGCTTTTTGGGGGCTGCATGGGTAGCTTAAGTTGTGGGGCAGACACCCAGGGTGCCACACTGTAGTTCCTCTGTCCATGCCTCATGGCCCCTTCTCCCAGCCAGCCCAGATATACCCTCAGCCTCACGTACCTGATGCCTTAGGCATGTCTACTCAGCCCCTTAGCAACATCCTTTTAGTGGCAGTTTTTTGCCCTGTTTGTTTTCTCCATGCTGCTTGTAGGCAACATAGTGATAACATAGTCAGTGCAACTGCTGGTGCATGCAAAATACCACAGGATAGAAAAACAGTCTTCTAAAACCTTTGGTGGCACCTGCAGTGCTTTCTGTTAAGCTGCTGAGCTCAGCCTTTCTATCCGTCTGCTGCTTCTTCCTTCCCTAACTGTCGTACTTCGCAGCTCCAGGAAGGGGACAAGTAGAGCACTGCCCTGGCCAGGCTCTCCCGAGACTTCCCCCACAGTGTAGCAGGTGGCTTGTGCTGAAAGGACAAGGTTAGTCTGGAAAGGTGAAGGGTACCAAGGGAAACTGCATAACACAACATTATAGATGAAGTCAAGGAAATCTGTCAAGCCTGGGAAAGCAAGTCTTCCTGTGAAGCTGAGACATTACCTGATTTACATTTCTTATACTCATTCAGAAAAGTTGTCTCCAAGAAGTAAAATCCCTTAAAATATCATTTCCAGACTGTTTGTATATGATATGCCTCATCAAACTGTGCTTATGTGCTAAATAGAGGGACTTTTAGTAGGAATAAAAAGTAGATGTTTTTCTTCTGCAATGTTTTGTTGTTTGGGACGGTTTATTCATAACACACGACTAGTTTCGCCACTGGCCATCATTTGCCTTTTATACCAAAAGGTATGTTGGGTTGATGAATTCAGAGATGGTGCAAGACTTCTCAGAAATGTAGGCAAATTGAATTTTCCATCTCCCTCAAATGAGGTTTCTGGTTTGGGTTGTGGCTGGGCAAGTCCTGCCTTGGGAAGAAAAGAGGCAGGAGGGAAGGAGAGAGCTGGGATGTTATTTGAAATGCATAGTCACTAGATTGTGGTCCCAGTTATTACAAAATGAGAGCTTGAAACCCTGAAGCTTCCTTCCTAGTGGGGAATGCCTTTATTGTCTGTATGCCTGCAAATAAATTTGGTTAAATTTCCTTCCATCTGTGTGCTCCAAATGACTGACTGTAATTTGGAAGTGTCAGAGCTCACCAGAGAAATAAAATTATGGAAGAAAGTTAGGGCCATGACTGTCCAACTGAATCTGCAAGGCAATACAGGAGCTACAGGCACTGAGGCAACAGACTTTCATGTAGCTGCCAGCTCCGTAAATGGACATACGGAGCTGTGCCAAGGAGCACACCAGGCTTTACTGAGGTCCCTGGCTCAGCCCCCTGCTACAGGAGGGGTGCAGCGCTGGTGACCAGATGAGAGCCGAGGTAAGTCAGAACGGACTCGGCTGTAGCCAAAGAGTCCTGCAGCAGCAGGCACCATCCCACATGTCCCTGCTCTGCCTTTGGCACTAGCAGCAGCGGCCAGCCCTCGGCTTCCAGAGCTCTGGCAGAAGCTATGCATATCTTTATGCCCGTGGCAGTCTGTTGCTCCAGGCAACTGCCAGTCTATCTGTTTCATATATATATATATGTGTGGGGTGTGTGTGGTTTTTTGTGTGTATGTGTCTGTTAGTGTTATTTAAAATGTGAAATTAAATAAAACTAAACCAGAACGAACTAACAAAAATTCAATCAATGAACAATTCTAGCAAGGTTTTTCACCTCTACACTGTCATGTAATAAACTTACATCATCCGCACATGATTGAATTTGCCCTCTAACTATTTTCAAAACAACACAAAAGTCAAACCAGTCCTTTTTATTATTATTATTTCTGGGTATCAGCAGTAACACATACAAAAGTGCCAATGACTGTAGTGCCTTTAGTTTTTTCTGCTCAGGTTAGCAGTGAAGGTTAGACATGGAAATAAACTTCAGACACCCTAAGCACAATTACACCTGCTCAGCACATATACCTGATTCTTCTCATCTCTGCACATCCTCCAAATTTATCCTGCATAGTCTAATTGATCATCTGCATGATCACTTGCTTTTTCTGGGGCAGCATTTGAAACAGAAGGGTTACCAAGGTGCAAAACACTTGTACTAACAGTTCATGTTTGTAATGGAAACTGCTTTGGTATTTTTCCTCACTGTGTTTAAAAAATAATAATGGAAACATAAGACAAGTTAAAAACAAAATCCAAAAATTAAGCATCCCAGCACCTAAGAAATGACCAGAGAGAAAGCCATGGAGCCAGCATGTTATTTATAGCGGCATATTAGTCTTAGCTATTTCTAAATGAAAGACAAAATACTAGAGCAAAAGAAAGCAACGGAAACTTTAAACATCGGAATGCGTGATCCCAGCCAGATGAGAATGAATGAATGGATTGGCAAGGAAAAAACAATGGAATCTTTTAGCAAATAGTTAATGGTGATGCTAAAGGAAGCATGGTGCTAAAAAGCAAATAATCCTTGAAAAACTGGTTACCTTAAACAGTTCTGCAAAATGTTCTATTGCTTTCATCTGCCATTCATCTGTTTACATTAAGTTCTTAAAATGTTAATTTCCCACAGAAGGGAAACTGAAGTTAGTCTTCATATTGGATTTAATTCACAGACAGTATCGATTGTTATGCTAGATAATGTCTCTTTAATCAACATGTCGCCCGTATTTGGCTGGCTCGTGTAATAATTTATTTCCTATTGTTTTGGAGATTGGTGGCTCCCCTTGAAGTGACATCTGCTAGAAGCTCCTCTCTGCAATTTTGTTTCTCTTGTGAGTTCTGACACTTTCACACTGCAGTCAGTCATTTGGAGCACACAGATGGAGGAACTTAATCAATCTGATTTCAGATAATATTGACCACATCGTGGAACCCATCAGGGGAGGAAAAAAATCAGTATTTCAGCATTTTGTTGTGCCATAGTGGAGACCATAACTTAGTGACCAACCATTCACATAACCATAGGGTCATTTAGATCGAAAAATTTAGGCCAAAAAGAAAGGTTAAAAATTTTATCATTCACTCAAAACAGGTTTAACATCAAAGTAAGATGAGGGGGGCTCATGGCCTTGGCTGGACTCTCAGCCACCCTGCCGTGACTGGATCTCTGTGATAATAAGGAAGGAGCGTGGGCTTTAATGGAAGAACAGCTGCCATACCACCTTTTCAGCCCCATTTGCTTTGCTTTTTTCAAACACAAAAATCGTGACTGTCACAAGTCCAGACCTGCTTTGCGTCCACAGCTCCCAGAACCATACGCAAGCGGTGTGTCCACTTTCAGATACACCAAGGTATAAAACTGTATTCTTGAATACCTGCATTACAGAGAGGGCAGGCCTGGCTGTTGCTGAACTTGCCAAGGTGGATCCTCCATTTCGAACACCACAGTGTCTTGCTGCAGCAGGGTCACAGGGCTCCCTGTCACATACAGGGTCTGTCATGTACTGCAAGACAACATGTCGTTGTAGACAACTGGACTGATGCTAATGCAGTGAGATAGCCCACATGAGGGCTTGGCCTGTCCCCAGCTTTTTTCATAAAAGAAGAAGAAATGTAGCATTAAACAGCAGGCTCCCAGATGAGGAGTAGCTTCATCTGCAGCCAGCCCTTACTGTGTAAGGGCTTGTCATGTGGACTTACTGCCTAGTGAACAGTCCTTTACTGCATGTAAAATGTCCTTTTCCTGCTCAGAACAATTTTTCCTTTCCCCCTTCCTCCAATTTTTGCCCACTTTTCAGTTTTGTTTACACTCAACTTTCCCTAGTTAAGTAGGAAAAGAAAAAAGAAAAAAATCCATAATTATTCATGTCTTTCATGCAGCTTCTTCTTGAAGCAGTTCATGATTAGGCAAAATAAAAAGTGTAGTAAGATGCTTACACGTTATCTTAGGAACTGGGGACAAGGTCTGGGGCGCCCTGGCTGCCCGTGCTTGCTCTTTTCCTTACCTAGCAGCTCAGTCTGTCCTCTGCTTCAATACCCAATCTTTGTCCAATCAACTGCTGTGTGATATGAAAACTCCAGAGGATGTCTTTGTTACGTGGCACTCAGATTATGGAAACCACCTTCTGCTCAGAGCATTATCCTTCCTGGAGTCACGGTTTTCAAATATGTTTGGACTTGATGTTGTATTATTAGCATCTCACTGCTAAAAGCAATTGTTTAAAGCTATCACCTGAGTTTACCAGCATTTTGGACATTCTAGTAATTCTCCTGTCATCCATTTCTAATCTAACAACATAATCTGGTTCTTTTTCTTGCTCCTTTCATATTGCCTTCATAGTATCCTATAAAGAGAGCCATCTATCAGAAATTCCAAGGGCAGGTCCACTAAGTATAGGTAGTATCTGATCCTTCTTCCTTCTTATGTAGAAGTTGGGCTCGTCTTTTAAGATCCCTTAAATTAGTGAACTTGCTTATTCGTACACATGAAAAATGAGGAAAAAATCTTCCAATTAAATTGTGAAATTATGTTACAGTTTGCAGTAGGTCACTATGTCAAGCAGGACACAGCCGACAAAAATATTTCATTGCTAACTGGTTGTCTTCTTTTAGTTTTCCAAGTTAGTGTTCCAAGTTAGTGATTTACAAAACAAGTCAATTTTATCCAGATAGGAGGATGCACTTCACTTTTATTTTACTAGGTCAGCTAAAAACTTGGTAACTGTCCAGACAGGGTCCAAATCTGGAAACATTTACAAAGCCATTTCTATGATGACCACATAATGCTACCTTGCAACCCAGCAGAGGACAAACCCAAATCTAGCTGAGTGGGGATAGTCTTTGCCTAAAGGACTGACACGTTTGGATACCTACTGAGGGCTTTTCTCAGCTTTGCTGTTGAAACTTTCATTAGATTTAGAAACAAAGAGAAACTGTGTTGGAAATAGGGACCAGAAATAAGGACTCCAGAAGGCTGCCTCTTTCACTCTCTGCCTGTGACTCTTGCACTGATGTCTGCCCAGTAACTCAGTGTTGACAAGACTGGAGAAAGGCTCAGCCCAGCCTTAGATAGCTGTCTTTTTAGCCTGCTAGATAGGAAACAGTTGTGGTAGCAGTAGCTGTCAACCTGTTAAGCAGGGAATCAAGTCTCCCACTCAACTGAATGTTAAAATCACCATGTGTGCACCTCTACTACCTCATCTCTGAATAAAATATTCTTATACAGGTTTTTAATGAAAATGGAAAATTACCTTCCAGAAGGGGCAGGATCTGACCTTGAGTGGGATAGAAAGTGACTCTGATTCAGGTATTAAGTTCCAGAGAAGAAAAATAAATTTAAATAATACCTGTGTTCAGCATTATGTCTTAAATAGCTCTACCGACCTTCCTAGACAGGTAAAAGGCTTTTTCAGCTTCCCTCTTGAGAGATCTAGCTCTTTTCACGGATACACAGGATTTGTGATTTGGAAGCTTGGATTCAAGTCCAGGGAATAGACCCAAAGAAACCTATATCCTTTCTTTTCGGGTACATTTCATTATCTACTGGCTTTTTCAAATCTCTCTGGAAACTTAGTTCTTGTTGGGATCTATTTCCATTTTTCCTTATGTTTATTACTGAAAAGTCTGGACCCTCATTGTATCACCTGCATCATTTACCTGCGCAGTATTGGCTAATATACATAGTAAGCTCTTTGCAACATGGTATTTTTAGCCTAGAACCAGAATAGTAGTTTTAGTTCCTAACCTCAGAAAGTATTTTGAGAACAATCAACAGTTTCATAGTTAACACACTATGCTGACCTAATTAAATCTCAAAAACTATAATTCATACTGTAGTTAGGATCTTTAATTTAAAAAGATGCCACAACCAATTGTTCTCTCCTTCTTTTCAGACCATTCGTGCCACCCCTCTGTATTGTGTCCTGCTGCAGTAAAAAGAAGTATTGCAAAAAAAAAAAAAAAAAAAAGCAGGAGCAGTACATTTCTTCCCCTTTTGCTCAATACCTAGCTAGAACTTTCCCAGCGAGTTTAACTACTTTCCCAGTAGACCACACAGGTAGAATCAATGAAAACAGACTTCCCAGCCATGTCCCTATCCATCTGTTTTTTTCTTTCCGGCTGTTCTTATTTCACCAAAATCCGCCTTTTCTGATAGCTTTTGTTAATAGACAATAAGGACAATGATTTACCTTACTGATTATTCTCCTTTGGCTTTTAAACAGCTACCGTATGTTCACAGTGAGACTATATTTTTCTGGATACGAGTAGATGAGGGAGAATAGTGGTGTTATATCTTAATGCAAATTAGTTTGTTAGGTTTATGTGGTTACCAGCACCAGGAGGAAATGGCTTTAATGAGGAAACAAGCTATACAATATAAGATAAAGTGTTTCATTAAGAATAAATGCTATTATTCAGATATTATTGCTGGAGAACTTGGTTGAAAGGAACAACTTACTGTCTTGTGACTCAGCAAGCCTAAATTCAGTAAATTGGGGAGCATGGGGAGTTTCAGCCGTTCATCCTAGTTTGCTTGGCTGAAGTTAGCTAGTTTGTTTTGATATCAGCATCTTATAGCACGCTATGTCTCTGAATATTGGTAATGTAAAATCTCACATTTTTCTTTTCCTATCCTCCTTTTCCAGCCCAGGAAAACCTTTCAACCATCACTCAAAACTAAAAAGAAAATTCACTCTACCTTAATTCCCTGTTGCACTTTATGCTTCTAGCTGAAAAACTATCTTAACTTCAAGCTGTAGGTGGGTGAAACCAAGAAACACGGGAATTCTCACCAAAATGAAGTTGTTTGGGGAGGGGAGGGAGGAGAAAGGAGAGTTAAAGCCCCAGGGCAAGAGCTCATGGAGGAAGCTGCCAACAGGTCTTCCCGCGAACACACTGATGGCACCCTGCAGGGGTGAAAAGGATCTCAGTCCCCACGTTGGTGATTTCCCCCCCTGGCCAGATTTGCTTCACTACAAAAATGAAAGGACAGGTGATACTCACTTTGGTTTTGTAGATGATGGGGAGAAGGAGTCAGTAACTTCTCTCATTTCAGGAAAACAGAAAAAGCAGAAGGGCTAACAGGGGTTGTTTCCAGCTGTGTGAAAGCAAGCATTCGGTTTCTGTTTTATCTTGCATCTCACGAAGGTCTGATAGCTAGGAAGGGCTGCAAGAAGCTGAATCTTCAGTAACAGCTAGGTAAAGTCTCATTACTGATGCTCATAGTAGGTGACCTATGGAGCTGGGCTGTGGGAAACTTGTATGTTCATTTTCATTTCCTTTCCTAAGCTCTATGGAACTAATTTGGGGTTGTGGGATGTAATGGCACTCATGTCTCTGGAATATAATGTCTCATGTAACAGCTTCTTAGAGTGCTAGCAGAAGGCAGCTGGACCCTTGCATGGAGTTGTTGGTCACCGAGAGGATAGGTGTTTTCCAAGCTAGCTAGGTGATAACACATTTTGGATATGTTCTTTCAGGACTGTTCTACCATAACACTCTGTCTTCTAGATATGTCCCACTGAAGCCTGACTTCCTTCTGTAAACAAGCAGTACTGCTGAGGGTTTCTTGTTTTCGTTTTGTTTTTCAGAAATAAGAAAAAAGAAAGATTCTGTGAGTCTGTATCTGCATTGTTTGGTACCAACAGCTGGAGCTGAGTGTCACTGGTCATAAGTACAAGGTCAAAATGATAATGGAAACTGTAGATATGAGTGATCTAAAACGGGCTTCTTTCTTAAAGAATGGAAAAGATACGTTAAACATATCCTTTTCATTCTATTTTGTACTGGCCTTGTAGCTGTCAACAGGACTTCATGGGTATCATGTCATGGGCAATAATGAAGGACAAAAGTCAGCAGAAACAACCCTTCATCCTGATGTTTTCTGCCATTTTCTGTAATATTTAGATAACCACCAATATTAATATAATTCTCATTTTCTGTCCAGATCAGAAACTAGAATGAAAAACTTCTAACATATCTGATTGTATTGCTAACTTTAAGTTATCAATTGCTTCTAAAAGACTGCCACATTCCATTTTTTTAAGCGGAAAAAAAAAAATCACTGGCAAGAGTCGGCTTTCTGGTCCAGGAGTCAGCGTTATTCAATTAAATATGTTGGCATTTGTCTATACATTTTTTTTTAAACAGCAGTCACGATTAATAAGTCCATCAACTTTCACTGCCACTGTTAAACTCAATTTGCAGTTGTCAGGTGCTTTTTGGAAATATGGGAAGATTGGCTGAAATTCTAGAAAACTCCATCTGGCCTTTTTTTCCTCCGTAGAAGCAGCGACACATAATCTGTTGTCACCATGTCAGGCAGTGCTGACCAAATATGATCACCTGAGACTGTGAAGTACCTACGGCCTTTCTGGTTTAGCACAAGAGGAAAAGCTTGACTCTGACCTTAAAACAACCTGGCATATCATGCTGTTCATCACTACCAAAGGCAGTTTTTTTAAATGCTATCATTCTATACCACAAACCTTGCAGGAAGGGGAAATGCATTATCTCAACTCCAACAATAGTTTATAATGAGAGCAAAGTTTGTTAAATGTGATCTGTCTTCTACTGCACAATTAGAGGGAGGAAGTGCCAGGTTTTATAAAACAGCTTAACCCTACGTTTACACCATGTAACATTTTTAGCTGGCAGGAACAGATTCTACAGCTCCACAAAGAGCATGCTTCTGCTCCCCACAGATAAGAAAATGTTATGCGCAATGCATTGATTTTCCTTCTAGTACAAAACAAAAATGATGCTAAAGTTGTAATGACATTAGCAGATGTTTAGTATGGATGTGGATGAAGTGTGCAGTATTTTGTATTTACAGGGGAAATTACAAGAAGGATTTGTATATTATTTCCTACACACACACAAACACACACAACTACTTTGGCTTTTTTTTTTTAATCTTTTTGTCCTTTATACTTCGTTTGTGTTCTTTTCCCTTTTGTCCACAAGGCCTAGTTCTATTTGAATTGGTTTTGGATATTGTCCCAGATGCCACAGGTTGCTGTGGTAATTTATAAATAATATAAATTCAGTAACCATAAAATTGAGAATTTGAGAAGAGGAGGCTGAGGGGAGACCTCATCGCACTCTACAACTACCTGAAAGGAGGGTGTAGCGAGGTGGGTGTTGGTCTCTTCTCCCAAGTAACTAGCGATAGGACAAGAGGAAATGGCCTCAAGTTGTGCCAAGGGAGGTTTAGATTGAACATTAGGAAAAATTTCTTTACTGAAAGAGTGGTCAGGCCTTGGAACAGGCTGCCCAGGGAAGTGGTGGAGTCACCATCCCTGGAGGTATTTAAAAGACGTGTAGATGAGGCCCTTAGGGACATGGTGTAGTGGGCATGGTGGTGTTGGGTTGACGGTTGGACACGATGATCTTAGAGGTCTTTTCCAACCTGTATGATTCTATGATTCTATGATTGGGTTCCATGTTTCAAATTGTTTTCTGTGACTTTCTTGTCTGTTTCGTGACCCTTTTTCATAAGCAGTGGTTTGCATCATCAATTCCACCTGTTCTTGCAGGAGATTGACTGTCCCTGCTTTGTGCTGGGAAGAAAAAAGTAAAAGCAACAAGTAATATGTGTCTTGCTTCATGCATATTGAAATGAGCTGGGTAATGTGATATCATAACTAATGGCAATAATCTTAGCAGTTTTCCAAAATAGCCCATTCAGTAATTTGCTATTAATGTTGTGAATTGTTCTTCCAGGCTATGTTTACTTAGTATGTCTAATGGTTTTGCCCTTATAATTCTCCCTGCCTCAGTTAAGCTAATAGCTGTGACCCTTTCCTGTTAGCCTGATGCTCTTCCTCATTGTAAAATGAAGTTGCTGACTGATGTTATGCAAAGTACAATGCTCAATTCTTGCAGTCCCAGTGGGAGTAGAATTTTTTCACCTGAGAGGTGCTTATGGACAACAGCAAATGATAAAAACCTCTTTGGTCAAGGACCCTTGATCTTTGAATTTGTTACAAAGCACTTTACTGGACAGTACGTACATACTGACAGATAACGCATACGGTGCTGGGATATGGCACTGGGATATGGAAGAGCCTTTAGCTCTTCCCTTTTCCAAGAAGAATTTCTGATCTCTTCTGGACTGAGCCAGACCCCTAATTCCAGGGGGGTAGTTCCAGGTCTTGGAACTTCGGCAGTCACTTTAATAGGTATGAAACCGATTCATATGGGTAGAAAGGAAAATACAGCTCCGTTAATCAAAGTTCTTTGACTCACTATTCACGCAAGAATTTGGCATTTATTTACAACTGTTATGGCACCTTGTCAGAGGGTTATTTACTGTCTTTCTACCATTTCATGCAGAAGGCATTGTCAAAATTAGTTTCATTTTCTTCCAAGATTTCAGTTCTTTGATTTTGATACAGCTGTGATCTTGCCTTGGCAGTTTTTTGCACTTTCCTGATAGGTCAAATAAAGTGATCTATTAAACCAGCATTACCAATTTCAAAATGTCTTTGCCACCTAGATAACTGTATAGACTGAGGTCTGATAGTAATAGCATTTCATCAGCTGGTTCATAAACAAGCACTCTGAAAGCCGGCATGCTATTAGAACAGTAATAATCACTCTTGACCAATTTCTAGAGAGACTAGAAGTCTTTGTCAGATATCGAAGCTCCCAAGCCCCTCTGCCAACCTCTCACCAAACTTCGAGTGTGACAGAAACATGAAGGTCAATGATAAATTCTTCACAGCAAAGAAAGAAACATGACTCCTTGCTTAGAAGTAGAAAATATTAAGCTGTTGTAATTTTGTCCTAAAAGCTTGTTTGAAACTCTCAGATAAACTGTCCTTTCCTAATTTCTTTCTTTATCCTTGCTTTTGTATCTCCTTACAGCTCCTCTTTGTAAGTACCTGTGTTGTCAATTCCAACTGTCCTTTCAGAGAAGTAACTTAAAGACTTTCATTGTCCTGTCTTAAAAACATAGGTCCCAGCAGATATCTAACTTTTGCATCAGGTAGTACGTAAACTTTGTCTCCTATTCATCAATCTTACCAGTTCCTTCTGTAAAAGTGCAAGATAAGTGGCTCTGAGTGATAGAGGATGTGCATATTTTGGAATGCCTTCTTGGCATTCATTCTCGGCACGTCAATGTGTACCAGTCAAGTGGCAAAAACACTGGAACCCCTCCTCTCTTCAGTGGGCAGATCTGTATGAAGGCTAATGACACCCAGGCGGCCCAGCCTCTGTATACAATCAGTTGTCTCATTTCCAGATGGGTATTCAGTTCTTGGCTGAGAGCTTTGTTGGTACTCCATGGAGACATGTTCCTGGGATATGAGCAGGCTGGCCATATAAGCAACAAAGCAAATGTCTAGACTGCTTGTGGTGATAAATCCTTCTGGTGTAATACTTAGTTGGATGGACCCAACTTATTCGGAGTGGTGGAAGGGCAGGGATCACATTAAAACTGTAATTGTTCTGTCGCTGCTCCTGATTTGATACAAGGTGGAGTCTAGATGGGTGCAAGTCAGTGAGGCAAGGTGGTATGTGACTGCTATTCCTGAAGTTATATTTTATGTCAGGGACTATTCTTTTCTCCGTCTTGCCCACTTCATGGTCTGTGGTTATAAAATTCTCCATAAATTATACACTTCTCTTAATTTCTTCAGATACCGCCTCACCCCCAGTCTCACCCCCAGCTGTATTATAAACAACTTCATCAGGTCAAACTCTAGTTTTTCAGCCCCTGTCTGCTCCACAAGCCACAATTACCGACAACTATAGTCTCAGTGCTTTTGGACTACTTTCCATGGTGAAACTGTTCAGAAATATGCCTCTGCCTAAAAGTAATGATAGTCTGTTTCTTTGCTATATCCACAAATTCAAGTTGGCTGTCTTAAGGATATTTGACTAACAATACTAAATTAGGAAAAATTGCACTAAATATAAAATACAGAAAAGTGCAGTGTTTTGGAAGTCCTCCCTTCTAGAATGAAAGACATTAAAATAATCTTTATATACATATAAGTAAAACAAAAATTCAATTCATATTAAATTATGGAATGAAATTCACAGTTAATTAACCATGGAAGTCAATTGATCAAGCATTGGAAATGGTAACAAATCACACCAAACACCATAAAGGTTGAAAAATTCTGTTCAACAATCAAATAATTTGTTTGAATTCCTTGCCTGCAAATAAAATTCTATTAATGACACTCATGTGTGGATATATTTGTGTAAAATAAGTAGTGGCTACTTATAATCCAATCAAAATTTGTATTCTTGCTTAATTAATCGCTGTGTTTTTTTTTTTTTAACCATAGCTGTGTCTTTTCAGTAAATCTGTGATTTATTAAAAATAGCTTGGATTTAATAAATACCAGCTTTTACTCTAATGAAGTTCTTCCCAGCATCAGTATTAGCTTCAAAACTTTACATAGTTAAAAGTATAGTGAATGTAAGTAGGTATACATAGCTGCTGGAGTTCATTGCTAGACTTATTTTGGTGACAGCCACTTCAAATATTGCAGTACTGGAATATCAGAGCCTTTTGGGGGGGTTTTAGTGCAAAATCATTATTCTGCAGAAACTTTTGAGGCTAATTCTTGTGTAGAAATAGTTAAACCCCCAGCATCTTCTACTAAGAGTGAAAAGGGTATCTGATGGCTTGTTACTAAGTATAACCTAAGAATAATGTGTTTAATAGGGTGCACCGAAATCGTCTCTTTGCCAATTTGCCAAAGAAAACAGCTAAACTTGAAAGGTTCTTTCTGGTCAAAGGTCATATTTGCTGTTGAGTTTTCTACCTACTTAAAAGTGTGTCGTTTACTAAAAGAACCTATGTTCTGCCAAACTTCTACGTTTGAAGACTTTTGTTGTTTGCAGCATACATGACAGTTTCCCAGAAGAAACTCTGTTGACAGCTTTGTGTAGTTCCTCTGTGTGACTTGTAATGCATCCTTTAAGAAAAAAATGTCTTTTGAAATAAACACCTCTAAAATGCGCTTGGAGTTGTAAGGCAACATCTTCTGCCTCCTTATTAGCTGACTTTAATGCTGTATAGTTATTTATGGCACAGACTGAAAGTATAAATGTCTCTTCATTAATCTATGACTCAGGCTTAATGAGTGTTGAGATTTGGGGTTTGGGGACCATTAATGCAGTTCTACCATTTACCCAGCTCTGTGACATCACTACCAGTTAAACATAACCTTGTAAACGAACAGTGTTCTTGCCATCTCTTAATTGCCCCCTGGGAGGGAGTGAAATGCCTTTTAGCTTCATTCAGTGTAGCTTTTTGTACGCAGATTTCTCAACCATTAATCACTACACTCAGCATTCACAATCTTTCAGCATCAGAGTTATGGCCTCAGGATAGGATTTTTTTTTTTTTGGTGCCACATTTTGATAGGGAATTAGGAGAAATATATGTGCATTGAACTCCAACCACCAAATTCCCTCTGGTCTGGACAGATAATACTGTTGTCTGTAGCTAAAGACAACATTACTACACCTTGAATAAAAAGTTTTTAAAAAGTATTTTTGAGAAGAAGAGAAGAAAAAAGACCTCCAATGATTTTCTAAGTTATATTTCCTAAACATGACTAGAATCTTGCCAAAGTCTTATGCTAAATACAATAGTATTAAAAATGAGTTAGAAGGGTTTGGATTTCATAGATGCATAGATAATTGTAAGCTGTTTGGAAAAAGGACATTTAATTCAACGTGTTTATTTCAAGGAAAAATAGAGGGAACTCTGGCCTTCAACTACTTTTCAGGTCTGCCAAATCTTTTCACTACCCAATTATACTAACTACAAAAGCGAGAGTGAAAAAATATTAACGATAACAATACTGTGCATGTTAAATTTATTTGTTGATATTTTTGGGTATTTTTTGAGATCTTGGAGGTTATGTGGTACAAATCACTGAGAAGTGTCCTTGAGAAGCAACAATTTCTTGGGTATAGACTGGAATTTTTTGCAACATCTCCTTTTAAGCTTCCTCCTTCATTCCCTCAACTCTTTGCACAGTGGTTGATTCTTACCAGCCTGCCCCAGCGATCATAGGTCACCCTGTGAGGAGCACGGTACATATCTTTAGTTACTTAGCATCTTCTGAATAGCCCTGGTGATTTTGCATTTTGTAAGAGATTAGGTGACTATATTTGGGGCTGTAAGTTCGAAGGCATGGAGATTTGTAGCTAATTGCCCAAAACAGTAGAAATATCGAGTAGCAGGGCTGGGAAGTAGCCACATATCTTGAGATTCAGTGCAATAATTTAAACTCTGAGATGTGGCATCCCCATTGGGCCAGAATAAGTAACATAAGGTAGTGAGACTACCTTCTGTCTCAAACTAGCCTGTTTCATTTCCTGGTTAAATGAACTGAGTTCTGGTCTTTTCATTTCAGCAAGCGCAAACTTTGGCTGAGAAATGGTGTTCTTGAACCGTTTTGAACTTCTATGGAGTGTCCTCCATAGAAGGACACTCACCAAAGGCAGAAAGCTTTGTGTGTTGGCCTTTAAAATGAGTTTAAAAGAACTGTAAAAGGCTACCTTGTCCCTGTGCTGTATAACAGGCTACTGCTAAATTCTCTGGAAGCATAGGAGGTGAGTTAGAAATGCGTACCTGTTTTTCATGATTCTGCTCTGTTACTTTGTACTGTTTAGTAAGAGATTATAGAAAAACTGCAGATAGGGGGCTTTAAAAGGAGAACATCATCCCTTTCTGATTGTACTTAAGATGATTTTAAATTGGAGCTTTGTGAGGATACAGGTTTAACACGCACAGTTTGTGTAGATGTCTTGATACAATTTGTGAACTGTGGGAAGGACTTAGTATATGCTCAAGATAGAGTGAAAAACAATTAGTGCTTCACTGGAGCAAGAGAAACTCATGTGAAATTGGTTTGGCTAAAAATTATCACCACTACTAAGTAAAGGTTGTAGGAGATTGTTTTCCTCTAAAATTAGAGAAGGTAGACCAATATGAGAGAGTTGCTCTTCTTACTAGCTTGGAGGTTTAAGTGGCTTTCCTAAGCAGAAATGCCCATGGAAAATAGTAAAAAGCTGGTAAAGGAGATATCTCTTTCATAATGTATGCAACAAATATAAGAGAATTTTTGGTGAGCCAAAGGCAACTGTGGAGAAAAGCGTGACATAAACACGAACAAACTGCAAAGAGGACAGCATAGAAAACCCTGTAGAGGGCCACTAGTTGCAACTGTTTTCACCTGCTAATTTATGGCAACAGTGCTAACATACACAGCATCTCAGAAACAAGGATGTCTCTCTGTTTTAGGAGTTCAGTCCTTCTCCCAGAGCCTTGGCTTCTCATCTTTTTGGAATCACTAACTCCCATCGCCCTGTCCCTGAAAAATTACAATGGAGTCAGTTTCATCTGCTATGTACAAGCATAGCTACCCATAATGAAACATCAAGCAAATAGCTTTCAAGATTTCTTCTTTTTAAAGATGGGGTTCTTTTTCATGTAAAACACGTCCATTAAAATAGTAAGAAGCCCCTTGATGTGATTTTCACAACCAAAAAAATGTGTGACGTTTCATAGGCAATGTTCTATAACTACCTTACTTTTTTTTCTTTTTTTTTTTTTCCCATGTACACATATCTGTTCCAGATGAGGGGCCTTGATCTAGGCATATAGTAACCGTTTTAAAAATAAAAAAAAACCCAACCCTTGACATCATGTATTACTTCTGTGCTCCTTGGGAAGCACATAACTCTCAGCATAGAGAAATAAGGTGTCTTTACTAATTCCAGTTGACTTGATGTTGGGGAGATGAGTAAGAGGTCTCTGCTGACTCTCTGGGATGAGCCAGGGGCAGGAGCAGACAGAGCAGTAAGAACTGAATTTTTCCGTCGGTGTGACGTGTGTGTGTTTGTGTGTGTGATTAGTCTGGCTTTCCAGCTGAGATCTCCAGAGGATGCAAAGATCTGTCATGACTTCCTGAGCCCTGCAGCAGACACCTCTGTTGGCACTTCTGTTTGGCCTCATCAGTGCACATATTAGAGGCCAGCATTAGAGGTCATTGCCTCACAGAGAAGGAACTAAACTGTTGCCTCCCTCACCTGCATTTAACAGGGTAAATGACACCAACTAGCAAGCCATGAGTTGTAGATGGAGGACTAACTGTCCTTGCTGTGAAATGAGGTCTTACTGTGTTAAACAACCACGCTTTAGTCTGTATCAAGGAAGAGGCATTCTCATGCTCCTTGTGTAAGGCAGCTTTGATTACTGAGTGCCCGTAGAATGTTCAGCTGCATGTGTTGCAGTACTTACTATTAATATGTACTATCTAATAGTAGCATCGCTACACAGAAGCAAATAGAAACATTTGAGAGGTGATTCAGGACAAGTTGGGATAGTAGTAACTGAGGTCAGGCATTAAAAGCAGCATTACTCAGAGAAATAAAGCTGTTTCCTCTTTTCTTTGTATGGTGTCTAGCTGCCATGACTCATTTACTTAAAGCCTACAAGTTTGAGTGACATATGCAACACCCATACAAATTAAAGTCATTTCAGAGGCTTTTTGTGAAACTGCTTTTCTAACAGAAGTGCACCTGTCCTGCCCTGTTCCTTTCCTCTTCCTGCCTTCAAAATCTAATGGTTTTCTAAGCAAGCTTGGCTATAGTTCAAATTCTGCAGTTAGTTTTCTTCCATGATGACTACCCCTCACAATTAAACATATATATAAGCTCCAGTATATGCTGTTTTCCAGCTCCAGGTGGAGGATCTTAGTGAGCATCATGTAGCTAAATAGCTACTTGGTATTCATTTAGTGACTAACTTCATTTACATCTCAGGAATGCACCTGGGAGGTATTTGAAAGCAAAAATGATGCAAGCGAGGACCAGTTCTTGGTGACCACAGGAATGCAACATTTCTGAGAAGGAAGTGATAAATCTGTTCCAGTTTAAATCCACAAAACAGGTGAAAAGAAATTAGGAGTCACCCAGATGCAAAGAGAAAGTGGCTTAGGTAACTTTGGAAATTGTGCAACTGGACGGTGCCTAAGAGCACAGTTAATGAGCAAAAGTGATGGAACAGTCTGAAGTCACAGGCAAAAGCTAGACAAGACTCAATGGAGGCGGAGAACAAATTGTTTGAAATTTTCCAGCTTTGGAAAATGCAAGATTTAAAAAAGGCTGAGACTACTTCCTGCTGTGAACCCCCCCCATAACAGCATCCTAAGATGGGAAGTCAGCTCTCTCACTAGGACTTTGTAGTTTAGTGACTGTGATGTCAAATTCCTGAACACAATTTGTGTTGTGAAAACAGACTGTAAACATTAGGTGCATTGAAATAAAAGCAAAAGAGAAACAGCAGGGTATTCACTGACTGATCTGCCCCTACCCCATTCTGCAGAATTCAAACTCTTTGTTACGCATGGCATTTGATGAGATGGAGATATTGCTGTGGGAACATGATGTCACACATGAACTCTTAGTCAACGCCTCCACTCCCGAAATATGTGTTGGTGGTTATTTTGGCTGGCAATCATTGTATCACCTGCAACCACACAGTCACCATGCACAGACTCCACCACTTACAACTACTCTCTTTTTAGTATCCCAAATAATTTTGAACCCAAATATTAATTTCTTTTCCACTCCAGTAAATTAAAATCAAATGTGACTTCTCCCAACCTGGAAAAGCACTCTGCAAAAATTATGAAGCTGTCTTCCCCACACATACATCCCGATGTCTTTTAAGTGTCAATGTTGGTTAACCACGATACTGATGGTAAAGCACAAAGGCACAGTTCTGCATTGGGCTCCTAGCAGAAGTCCACAGTGAGAAACAAAATGTAATATCACTGCCAATCACGTAATAAAGGTCAAACCTGTCTCAAGGAGACAAATATGATACAAATATGAAATAGGTGTAGTCAACAGCTCTGCTGTCAGGACGAGCACGTGCTGTTGTGCGAATTTCTGTTCTGTGGGGAGGTAAGCATGCAATATAGCTGCAGTCCACATCTCTGGGACAGATGGTAATCTTTCTGCATGCTCCCTTCCTAAAGACGTGGTCACAGAGGCAGTCTGTGCTTTGAAGCATACTGTTTTGCTATGGTTTAACCCCAGTCAGCAGCTAAACCCCATGCAGCCGCTCACTCACACCCCCTCTCCGGTAGGATGGGGCGGGGGAATCGGGAGGGCCCAAGTAGGAAAACTTGCGGGTTGAGATAAAAACAGTTTAATTGAAATAAAATGAAGTAGAACAGTAATAATAACAATGATACAACAACAATAGCAGAATATACAAAGCAGGCAATGCACAATGCAACTGCTCACCGACCGCCGACTGTGTGTCACGAACGGGGGATGAGCCCGCTCCCCCCGATTTTTATACTGAGCATGATGTCACATGGTATAGGATACACCATTGGCCAGCTGGGTCAACTACCCCGGCTATGCTCCCCCCCCGCCAGCTTCCCCTGCACATGGCAGGGCATGGGAGGCTGAAAAAGGAAACAAAAAGTCCCTGGTGCAAGCACCACCCAGCAACAACCAAAGCATCAATGGGCCATCCACTGCTCCTCTTATTCCAAACCCAAAACACAGCACAGAGCCCCCCTAAGCTACTGGGAAGAAAGTTAACTCTGTCCCAGCCAGAACCAGGACACAATTCCTTGACTGATGTATTTTTCACATGCAGTCTCAGATGTGTGGGTTGTGGGGAATTTTTCTGAATGTTCTCAGTGAGCTTCCAGTATGAGAGGTTTACGGCAAAGACACTAGAAATATCATGAAAGGGATTGTATGTTACAGATTTTGGGAAAAATAACCATTCAAGGTTCTTATTTACAGCAACACAGTCACTGGCAGCCCACCAAGATGTGCAGATCTCTTTTTATTGTGTTTTGAATGGAGTTGGCTTTTGGTGTGTATAAATGGGAAGTTATAGTGATATTAATTAAGTTCCACATGTAGACGCCAATTTATAAAGACCGAAACTGTGAACATAAACAGTGAAGGATGAAGTCCGGTGGCAGCTAATACAAGCCCTAAAATTGTGGTTTGTTTTCTTTCTGGGATATGCTCCATAATCAGCCCCATAGATCTTTGGTTTACTAGTGTGCTGGCTCTTTATGCTGCAGACTCGATGCCCCTAACAGGATGCATATGTATAAATACAAAGATACACGGTGTTCTATAATAGCACCCCTACAATGTATTTGCTAGATTTATAAGCTGCTTTTCCATAGCGCCATGCAGATTTCCATATGCTTTGTGCCAATATATTTAAAGGCACTTCTTTTTTGGCTCTGTGTTCCTAATGAATGGTTAAATATTAATTTAAATATTAATCCAGTGCCTGCGGATGGCATGAGGTGATCTGACAATTATGGATACTTGCTGTGTTTGCCAACATGCTCAACCTCTATTAGTCTGAAGAACAACACTGTTGTCAATGGAATAAAGGTAAGCAAAGCGGGCATGAGGTGTCTGTGCAATTTATTAGCGTTTAAAAGAAAATCAATACTTGCAGCTTGGGGAAAGAGTTAAATCATAGCTGCTATACACACTTTGTTAACCAATGACAGTTTTTCTGGCTGAAAGGATTTCAGAGAATCTCTTCAGATCACCTTGCACTCTGAGCTGTAGATATGTAGCTTCCAAGCCTGTTCCTCAGAAGGACTGGCCCACGTTCACATGGACACTGACAGGTCCATTGCTGCTGATGCTATGGTTTGGCATGGCACCTTAACGATCCTTGCAGGATCCTGAGCATGTTGATGCCGGAGTGCAGAGAGAAGGGGACAAGTCTCCAGCATCCCCACTTGAGAAAAATGATTAATACTCATCCAACAGGTCCCAACACTTCCAGCTCTATCAGCTTTATGTTGCCAGACACAGGTAGACTGTGCAGCTCCAAACACCCTTCTGCACCTGTGTTTCCTTCCTTCTGCACTCCGAAATCAAGACAGTGGATGAGAATTGTTTTCACCAGTTGCTGCATGTTCCTCTACACCAGATTTTGCCTGGCGTGGGTATTGATCAGGTCAGAGCTGACAGAAATTTCCCATCAAAACTGTTTTAAAAGATGGAAATGAGTTTTCAACCCAGTCAAAAACTTTGATCAAAATTTTCCTTTAAATATGATGATCTGAAAAAAGAGTGAAAAATATTTAAGGTTTTGAATTTTACAAAAAGTGTTTTACTTTCAATTGTTGTTTTAATTTTCTTACAGTATTTTTCTTAATAAGAGAAAGCACTTCCTATATCTCACTTTTTTCCCCATAAACAGAAGCATATGGGGGAAAGACTATGGATATTTTTCTTTGAAATTTAGAAGATGTCAATGTTGAATACCACTTCTAAAAATATATAGAATGCTTTTCATACACCTCTTTTCAGCCAGCTTGATTTAGGTGCTCATATTCCACATGACTATTGATAGATATTAACAAACCAAAACTGCTGTATAGTGACTGCCAGATGATTCAATGGGTCATTGAGGGCTGGGTTAATGTCCTTTCCATTCTAGTTTAAGCCCCATAATTTTTAAGCCTGCTGACCAACAGAAGCCGGGCTTATCTTAGCCCATGATAAGGAACCTGGTTTTTCTCTCTTGTTCCTTCATTGCAATCGTGGTGGAAATATGGCTGTTTTTCACTCCTGCAGGAAGAGGAGATCAGATTTCTCTGCTTGCTTTCTGCTTCCACAGGTGATTTGGGAAAGGAGACATCTGTGTTTGGCAGTCTGAGTAATGCTGCTTCTTTCTCCTCCTGCACCCCGGTCTTAGCGAAGTGTATTTATTTCCTCTGCCTTCCAGCACCTGTTTTTCAGTATATACATGCATAAATGCCAAAGGTCTACGATAATTCTAAGGGAAAAGGAAAACCACTGGTTCCTGACAAATTTTAGAGCAGAATCAGTATCGCTACACCAAGAAGAGAGCGCCAAACAGGTGTATACTTCATGTAACCAGCACATGCCTCAGTTAACAGCGATTGCTCACTCAGCCTTTCTCTCTTCCTTTCTTTCTTCCGTTCTTCCTTTCTTCCTTCCTTTCTTCCTTTCCTTCTTTCTCTTTTTTTTTTGTTTAACAATCCTAGTCTGTCAAGCCAATTCCCTTGGCTGTTGTTTCACCTGATAGATAGCAATAATAAAAAACGGATTGATTGCGTATGTCAGAGATAATATGTTTGGCTATTTACGACATTTGGCTGTTTATGAATCCCTGATGGGGAACCTTTCACAAATTAGTGAAAATAGTTCTTGTGACCCTTCCACCAAAAATGTTGTGATGAATAGATGAATCTATTTTAACATTACGAGAATCCCAAAACAGTAAAAAAAAATAGCAAACACTAACAACAGGAAATAAACTCAAGTACACACACACACACACAAAAGAGCTACAATAATAAAAATGACAAACTAAAAATGCACAAACCAGCCAAAATACAATAAAATAAAAATATTAAGGTAACAGTGGATTTTGTTCTTCCTGGTTTGGAATACAACTTGAGACTATCTGAGAGTACAGTATAGTCCTCTAACTAAATAGTCTTCTATGCAAGTCTATACTTGTACAGATTCCCAGAAACTAGGTGTCAAAAACCTACATAAAACATAGATAGGGTCATATAATTTTCCTTTGGCCACAGTAGAAAGACCAAAAAACAGCTGCCATGACCAATGTTAGTTCCACTGTTTAAGATATTAAATTTTGATATTCTGAATCTTTTTCAACCCACAGAAAGCATGTTAGGCTTGTATACAAATTATATTATATTATACAAATACTGAACACTGATTGCCCTAGCACCAGCATCCTTAAAAAGAAAAACATATAAAAATGGTTAGGGCTATTCAAGCTTTTTATTGTAATTTCAAAAGTGCAATTTGCTATGAATCATTCACTGTATTCTATTGGCTTCATCAGTCAGAATTAAACATAATTTGTTTTGTCTAGTGATATAATCTGAAGAGTTGGACAATACCCACGATACGAGAGTCGTTTCATGTTCTTCTGGGTAACAGCTACTTTTCAGAGTCATGTGTGTTCATCATCATCCAAAAGTTTGTTTTAAGGAAAACCTTAGCAAAAAGTTCAAGCAAAAAGTTGCTTTTCCAAGGATACTCTTTGATTTTTAATTCAGTTCTTACCACCTCAGGTTTTCTCATGACTTTGCTTTGCGAGTCTTGTTCATATGTGAAATACAATATTCTCTAAAGGCAAATCTTAGGGTGGTTAATTATACAGCAGGACCCTATCTCTGGCTTATTCGGAACACCACAATACCTGCATATTAAAAATGGCATTTTCAAAGATACCATCCAGTCAAAAATATTTGAGGTTTTTTGTTCGTTTCCTTTACTTGCTGCAAAAATCCAGAATTTCTTGCATTGCTTTTCTATGCATCCTTCCCAAGAAATCTGATGGCTCATGAGGAAGTCAGAATAGGCTAACTGATATACCTGTCTAAGCCCCAATAGAGGAAGTAATTCCGGTGGGTCTTCATATGGCCAAATCACCATCCTTAGAGCTTAAGGATTGCAAGCTATTATGACAGGTACAACCTAATAAAAGATGCTACTCTTCAGTCATTCCTGATAGTAAAATAAATCTGCCTTTTCCATATGTTAAATGTAAAATCTTTGATAAATATATATTCAGGTTTCTGGTATGATTTGAAAGTGGTCTAACTAACGTGAAGTAAAATCTGGTTTTACAGATTAAGTTTATGTGTGTATCACTATACACAGATAATTTTCAGATTTGTTCAGGTCTTTTTCAGCAATCATATTCAGTCCCACAGAGCTTATCATCTGTGCTTCACAGCTCCTTACAGTGTAGGAATCACATGCAACACTAACATAAAACCACAGCATTTTTTGGCTTGAGTTTTGTAAACTCAGGAGTACACAAAAAAAGGTTGTATAATGTTTCTACACTTTTTCTGTATCATTGCAGGAATGTCTCAGTCAGACCAAATTGTACTGCAAGGGATGAGAAATCTCTCTGATCTGACCAAAACAGTAACTCATGCATAAAGATTCTGGAACAAAAATTACTTGATCAAGGGGTACATTGAATACGAGTGAAGACACTGGTTCTTTTCTTTTATTGTGACTTTAATTCCAATGTTGTTGGTTTTTTTCTTTTTACCTTTTTCCGAATGTTTTGTACAGTCTTATTTAAAACCTTCATAGTGTTAACACATTAATCAATTTCTTTTCTATGCAGTGCTTGTAAATTGCATATGTGAGATATTGAATCCAACTATCCCACAACAGCAATACAATGTGCTCCCAAAGGCTTGTGATCTCTTTTCCTAAAGGAAGAATGTCAGTTCTGAAACCCACATCATGCATCAAATAATTTTGTTATAAGAATTTATTGCACTTACCAGACAGTAAGTGGTTGTGAAATTAACCTCTTTACAATAGATTCAGTCATGGTAACTTGCAGTTATCAAAATCTTTCAGAATCAGAGCTGATCAACTTGATACCACATCAGATTTTACAAGTACCACTAAGCTCACCAAAGACTCTTCACTGACTTTAAAAGAGCACATTCTTCATATTTACTCAATCAGATCTCCACACAGCTTCAATTTTCTTCTCCAGTGTTTTGATCACTGTCCTAGCAGTTTTTATTAAAACTTTGATTTTTTTTAGCATTAACCACTCTATTAGTAAACAAATAAAATGTATACCTGCCTCCCATTTTGCAAAAAAAAAAAAAAAAAAAAAAAAAATTAACTGCATAATCCCATTGCTGCTCTGTGAGAAGAACATTTATTTTCAGGGATGTTGCTCTGGGACAGTTTGGGCAGAGTGGGCATGAGGAGCTGTGCAAGTCTGCTCTCAGCTATCTTAGGAGTGATTCCCTCCAGTGATTCCCTCCTTCTGCATCCCATTGCTCCTCTGTAACAGCCTCCCGCTCCTCCACCCTCTGCATGAGCAACTTACTCATCCCATTGCCCATGGCAGCATGTCTCCCCTGAAGAGGCTAGTGGCTGAGCTGAGCAATATGGACCACTCTGTGCTCCCCCTTGCCAGCCATTGCCAGGGGCTGGTGCTCACTGCAGAGCTGCTGTGATGCCTCCACTGTCTGCAGGATCTTTCCACCACATAGGAATCTGCACCCCTGACTTCAGCTCTGTCTGGTGGGGCTTTTGGTCCCTGTGTGAGCCAGTGAGAGGTGGGAAGTCAGCATGCAGGGAAGCAACAGGTGTGACCAAGAGCTTTTCAGAAGAAGGACCTGGCAGAGGAGCAACATAGGGTTGGAGCACATGTCAAGGCAAGGGCGAAGGAAAGGTCCTGTTGGTCAGCTGGAGCATGTCCGCCCCACCAGCACATATTATTCATCTGTGTGGTGGATATCCAGCTGAGCTTTTGTGGTGACAGCGCTTCAGATGACGATCTACATTTCCAAATTGCTTCCCATGTTAATGGGGGATTAGATGAATTATGAGTAAATAGGAATATTTAGCTCAGGAGAAATATTTAGCCTAACTTTGGACTCTAACTTATCACAAAAAAGAACTTGCAACCAGGCCCTTCGTTTGGTGACAAATTATTCCTTCTTCTTTTGACTCATACTAATAGAGTTAATTTATTTTCAACACATGAACTGAACTGAATTAGTCATAAAATTTGACTGAAAATGAACAAAAAAGTCAGTTACATTCTGACAAACCGGAAGAAGATGAGAATAGTTGCTCTGTAAGGGATGCAAAATCTGAGGAAGAAATTTTATGCTTTCACATACTGTGGACGAGACAGGACTCTACATTTTTTCAGATCTCTTAAGAAGAAAACAAGTTGTTGAATTGGAACATGACAGTTCCTCCAGGCTAGATTACACTATTAGTTATTTTTTGTTGTTAGTTAAACAAATGAGTTATCTAAAAATGTGGTTCTGTCATTGCCGTATGGCTCCTGACCAACAGAAGAGAAAAGATATCCCAAAGAACCTTGTTAGCGGAAACCACACAGCAGTTAAGTGATGGTTTACAAGTCTTTACAACAGGAAACACAACTTACTCTCTTGAAAAGTAGTACTTTCATGCATGGTCCACTGTGTTCATGGATATGAAAGAAATGATGACTTGTGCCTAATAAAAATGTTAATGTAGGTGTTACATATTCAATAGGAAAACACTGTAGCTCTTCTTGGTAGTGGAATATATTGGTTTGATTTGTTCATTCAAAATGCCGGTATTCCTCAGATAAAAAATATTTTTTATATTTCTAACTTAAGGTAAAAAACACCAATCTTATAATTTGTTTATTTTATTTATATTGCAGAACACCTAAACAAAGTGCTTATGCGCGTTGCGTAGAAACATAGAACCACAGACTCATAGAATCATAGAATGATTTAGGTTGGAAAAGACCCTCAAGATCATTGACTTCAACTGGAAACCTTACACTGCCAAGTCTACCACTAAACCATGTCCCTAAGCACCACATCTACAGTCTTTTAAATACCTCCAGGGATGGAGGGTGTGATTAATTTCACTTCCAATTAACATCTAGTGCTCTTCTTGACTCCTTGCCCTCCCTGTCCACACACACTCTAAATTCACACGTGATGTCTTGGTGGCTGCATTCAGACATCTATGTACTGAAAGGTATTAAATTTCCTCCTTTGTATATGCCAGCTATGGGCTGTCAGAACAATCTAGAGATCTATAATCCTAAAGTATCGCTTGCATTTTATGTAAGTCAGTGTATTTTTCTGGCCCTTTAATTGCAGCTTGCTAAACCCACGTCTGTTTCAGCTGGGCACTACTCAAGTAAAGCCCCTGAGGTAACTGCTCTACTGGCAAATTGATTAAATTCGCCAAATGAATAGTATATAACAGTAATGACAAGTAAATTATCACTGGAAGAATGTTTGGAGTTGATTTAGAAACCTCCCTTAATAAGTCAATATCTATTTTGTCCCCAACATCTCTGAGAAGGAAATACATTTGTAATGGAGCAGCTAAGACAGAAGCCAGTAGGGAATTGATAGAGGAGCTTGTGTGTGTTGTGTTTCCTGCTTAAGGAGAGTTATTGAAAACATGACAGAGGTACTAATTATACTGAAACATCCATTGCAAAACAACTGTTCAAATTTTACTTGCTGATATGGCATGAGAATTTGTTGCAACACACTGACATCTGTGGGTATTTAAACTTATTTGATTTGCTGAGCTAGCATGGGAACAAGTTTCAATGCTTTCTGACATCTGTGGATATTTAAATGTGCTTATCATGTTTATAAATCTTTGCTTGTGTATTTCACAAACAAAATAGACATTGGTTTGGTTGGCAAAGCAAATGTAAAAAGCCAGTGAGAGAGTTTCAGTGTCAGAGATTTGGTATGCCGTAATTCAATTTCTATGTCATGAAAACAGTAATTTCTGTATTAGTTACAATTAATTTCAAATCTTATCTAATACTGAAATTAGAAAACAAGAGTAGGATGTGCAGAAGATCTCTAACCAGGAAACATCTCCTCTAAGTGCTGGTTTTTACTGGGATAGACTTAATTTTCTTCATAGTAGCTAGTATGAGACTATGTTTTGGATTTGTGCTGAAAACACTGTTGATAACACAGTTTTAGTTACTGCTGAGCAGTGCTTATGCAGAGTCAAGGCCCTTTCTGCTTCTCACACCACCCCACCAGCGAGTGGGCTGGGGGTGCACAAGGTGCTGGGAGGGGACACAGCTGGGACAGATGACCCCAACTGACCAAAGGGATATTCCATACCATATGACATCATGCTCAGCATATAAAGCTGGGGGAAGAAGGAGGAAGGGGAGTGATGGTGTTTGTCTTCCCAAGTAACCGTTACGCGTGATGGAGCCCTGCTTTTCTGGAGATGGCTGAACACCTGCCTGCCGATGGGGAGTAGTGAATGAATTCCTGGTTTTGCTTTGCTTGTGCGCAGCTTTTTCTTTACCTATCAAACTGTCTTTATCTCAACCCACAAGTTTTCTCACTTTTACCCTTCTGATTCTCTCCCTGATCCCACCCAGAGGGAGTTAGCGAGCGGCTCTGTGGGGCTTAGTTGCTGGCTGGGGTTAAACCACGACACTAACTTAGACATTTGAGTGGGTTTTAGGAAATCAGTCCTTATTGCTCACTTCATTCCTCATTTCCTAATCTCTCCTGCACCCTGCAGAGGGGAAGCTCCTGAACCTTTCAGAGTGGAAAGGATGATAAGGGAGAAAAGGCAGAACTGCCTTTGAGGTAGCAATCATGTTCAACACCAACTATGTCACTGCCATTTGATACAGTTAAGCAGGTCTGAAACAAAGTCATAAGGCCTGGTACATTACGCTGAGCTCGAGATTATTTGGCCTCATGGGCAAAATGTATATGAAGTGGTACTGGTTCAACACTGCAATGCTCTGAACTCTTTTGTAGTGTTTAAAGTGTGACACCTGTAATACCTTCCCTAGAGGTCACTGTGATCTGATCAGAGTTCAACCTCAGCTCACATTTCAGCCTCAGAAGCTCTGCGTGTGGCTCCTTGCCACAAACCCTCTCCTCTTCTGGCCAGCCCTTGGTGCTAGATGCCAAAAATTGTCTCCCCTTTATGGTCCCACCAGGTTTATATTCATCTACTTTCTCAATCACGTCCTCCAAACACCCTCATACTCCTGTTGAGGAATACTTCAGTTGTGATAAAATTGGCTTTTGAGACCTGGAGCTCTCCTGGCAGTAACATCATCAGTCTGAGGGTGCTCTGCAGTACATCCAGTGAGGTACATATTCGTTTTCATGAAGTGTGACTTTAAGTTGTGTTTTTTCATATATGTCCCAAAACTATCTCTTCCAGGCCTCAAAAAGGAGAATAAGTGGCTTCAGTTTATTGAGCTAATAGTGAATAAAAATGTAGTTGAGACACTTTGTATTTTTTTATTAGGTTGGTGGACTTCTAGCATTAGCATTACTAGATTCCTATTTGATTAGTGGAGCACACTTCTACTATGTCTACCCCAGGTGCCTGGTGGAGAACTCATGACGCAAGCCAGGATGTAGAATTGATAGGTATTTTGGCCACTGTGTGAATGAATGATGGACAGATGGTAGTGGGTGAGGAGGTAGGACCAATATATATCCTGCTTATTTAGAAAGCATTTCCCTCCTAAAGCTCCTCCACTTTCAAGTCTGGAAAAACAGACGTAGTCAAACAAGTGACACTGCGGACTCTGCCTAGTAATTTCAGAGACAGTAATTTGTGTTTCTGTTTTCCACATAGGCTGAGAAGAACTGATCCTTGGTGTTATTGTTTTCCTGAGTTTTGCTATATATGCTATATATGGGTCAGGAAGTGGAAAGAGCAACTACAATTCCAAGACTATTTTGTGAAAGGGAGTTCATGAATGCACGAAAAGTGATACAGAAGTACAGAAAGGGCAGGAGATCGGTGATGATAACTGATAGAGCTGTCCTTTACTTCTAGAGTTGGGAAACAAAACCGTAATTTGTTTTCCTTGGCAAAGGAGAGAATGAGGAATTCTAGTAGAGATATATACATAGATATATAGATATATCTAAAAAGACTTCCTGAATTTGCAGTAATATAGATGACTAATACCACATTTAAACACAACTCAAGAAGGTAAAGGTTTGAGATGCCATACTATGCATGCATCCACATCAGAGAGAGATAAAAATAGGGAAATCACCAGTGCCTCAAAAATTCTATTAGAAATTATATATTGAGGAAAAAAGCTGAAAGCAGTAAAAGCCCTTTTTATGAAAATTACATTTGCCTAAACTGTCAGAAGAAATCAGAAACAATTTAAATAAAACATTACCTCATGAGGAAACAGAGACAGTAATTGATGATCTCATTTCAGTAAAACATCAGGTCCAGATGGGATTAGTATTGAATTCCCCCCAAAATATACCGATATAATTTTACCTTGCTCAAAATATATTCACACTGTTCTGTAAAATGAGTATTTTCTTCCCTGTTCAGAGGCATAGCTACAACCTTAATTGCATTGCATGTGCTCTCAGAATATTGCAATGGGAATATTTTAATGCTTTCTAAATGGAAATAAATCATACTAAAAGAAAAAAATAGTGCATTAAAGATTTTTCCCTGTGTTGTACATAATATTGTTGAAGAGATACTTGTAAAAGATTGTCTGATGGTATGCCTCCAGCCATGGAAGATTGCTGCCTTTGGCCTGCTTGATGAGGCCGCTTAGACTAAGCTGAGAAGCTCTACTGTGTCACAGCAAACTTGGTGAAACGGCACCTTGGGTTCCCTGGAAAGTGGCAAGCACAAGCTGTAACGTTATCTGTGTTTTGTGTCAAAAAGTAGCTGTAGCAGACATTTTCTGAATGGCCATAATAATAACAAGCAAGCATCACTGATCAAAGATCCTTCTGACTAGCAGTGAAAATCACAACTTATGGACAGTCAGTGGCAACATACATAGAACCCTAAATATAAAACATTAGCCAAGCAAAAAAAAAAAACAGGCTAGTTTGACTCCTTACCATTAGTCTGAGGATTGTCTTATATCTCTTCTATTTGCTTCCCTGTCTGTCTCCCAGGTGCTCTAGGGGAGCTCCATTACCCTCAGTGCTAAGTGAGTTACTCTCCTCGCTAGACCCCACATCACAAGTCAGACACCCATATGGGTGCTCCTGGGATGCTACGGACAGATGTTATTGGAAGCTGTATTGGATTAGAGAACTGTGTTTCGTTTTGTTTTTTTTTTAATAGTATCACCTTTTTTTGCAGAGATCAGGAGTTAATTCAGATCTCACTGAGTGCTCCCCAGGATGTCCGTATTATGGCTGGAGGCTGACGCTGAGAGACAGCCACTGGGTTTCTGATGCATAAAGGCAGCGGCTCGCATCACAGAGGTGAGGTGAGCTGCCCTACTGACCTCTGGTACCCGTACCTACTGCCATTCTGCCAGGGCTCAACCGGGCGTGCTGCCAGTCATGGCACGCACAGCCCGGGAAGCAGGCAGCAGAGTATTGGGTGAATTTGGCACCCCCTGTTTTGCCCAGGAGAGGAGAGCATCAGGAATTGTGACAAAGTACAGGTTAAGATGACACATGCTGTGACCAGTGAAAGAGAGGGACGTGAGAAGGAGATTAGGGACCTAAGAATGGGATAGAGAAGAAAAAGATTACAGTACCTACCCGCAACGGTGAGTGTTTGGATATCAGAAAACAGTGTACGTAATAATGGGAAGAAGGCTCAAGTGTGTCTGAGTGTGCTCTCAAGTGTGTCTGTTATGTTTTGCCTGTTTGTAGAATAGCTTGATTACCTATTAAAATGTTGTGAGTAGAACTTTGTAGTGTTAATAATTCCTCGATTTTGGCCTTATCTTTCACATGTGTGGCCTTCAGCTAAAGCCAGTGCAGTATCTGATGCCCCCATCTATTAATCCTTTGACACTAAGAAGAAAAAGTTTTCATAATCACTCACTGAAAGCAGAGTTAGAAGGGGAATATGTCTTGCTTAACTTCAAAGTGCAACTACAACCTTTCTATTACCCTTAAGAGTGAAGGACCCCAGACAGAGGAGCTGCTCTTTTAAGAGTAAGCAAGTAAGAATAGGAGTAGGACATTACAGAAACCTTTGAGAAGGTGATATCCTGAAGTAGAACAGAGCAGGAAGTTTACCTTAAGGTAACTAAAATAAAGCTTTTAGTTGGGACCCTATTTGCACTAACCTTCTTCTATAATCAGTAGGGAGGGATAGGTATTATCAGAGGTCATTCAGTTTTGAGGCATCCCAGAAAGTGAATCAGAGCCTCTGATTATATGGGGACTGGTAGGCATGTTATTTAGGTGTCTAAAATTAGGCATGTGTCATGGTTTAACCCCAACAAGCAACTGAGCACCACACAGCTGCTCACTCACTTCCCCCCGGTGGGATCAGGGAGAGAATAGGAAGGGTAAAAGTGAGAAAACTCATGGGTTGAGATAAAGACAGTTTAATAGGGAAAGGAAAAGCCACACACGCAAGCAAAGCAAAACCAGGAATTCATTCACTAATTCCCATCGGCAGGCAGGTGTTCAGCCATCTCCAGGAAAGCAGGGCTCCATCACGCGTAACGGTTACTTGGGAAGACAAACGCCATCACTCCGAACGTCCCACCCTTCCTTCTTCTTCTCCCAGCTTTATATGCTGAGCATGACGTCATATGGTACGGAATATCCCTTTGGTCAGTTGGGGTCATCTGTCCCAGCTGCGTCCCCTCCCAACTTCTTGTGCAACCCCAGCCCACTCGCTGGTGGGGTGGGGTGAGAAATAGAAAGGGCCTTGGCTCTGTGTAAGCACTGCTCAGCGGTAACAAAAACATCCCTGTGTTATCAACACTGTTTTCAGCACAAATGAAAAAAATAGTCCCATACTAGCTACTAAGAAGAAAATCAACTCCATCCCAGTAAAAACTAGCACATTCTCCACCCCTTATTCTATACCATTTACGTCATGGTCAGGTCTCACACTATCCGATACGTTCTTGTTACCCACCACCACCCTTCCCATCCTTTGATATAATACACAGATGTCATTCCCTTAGTTTATGGACCCTGTAATATGTCTTTAAAACGTCCAGAAAACGGCGCATTGCCATTGCTGTTATCAAAATATTTCCAGGCACAGCAGAGTAAGATGATCGGCAGTACAGCAAGCAGCAAAAGCACAAAGCAGCCACTAACGAGCACTAGACTCTAATACAGAGCAAGGCAAGCAAGCCCCATGGCAAGCACAGAAGCCTGCCAATTAGCTAAATGGCAATAACAGCTATAAATTCAATCTAGCATGTTCCAATCAAATCTATCATTATCTTGAACCCTTCGAACTCCACATCAGGCACCAAAAAGTAGTGTCGTGGTTTAACCCCAGCCAGCAGCTAACACCACACCACTCGCTCACTCCCTCTGCCCCGGTGGGATCAGGGAAAGAATCGGAAGGGTAAAACTGAGAAAACTCGTGGGTTGAGATAAAGACAGTTTAATAAGTAAAAGCAAGAGCCGTGCACGCAAGCAGAGCAAAACAAGGAATTCATTCACTACTTCCCATCGCCAGCCAAAAACAACACAGCATGGTGAACTGAAACCTAATCAATTAAAAAACTGAGACCTCCATTGACAGCACAGGAGTGGAGGTGGCCAGCTACCTTCTTGGTACTATGTTTTTGGCAGGAAAATACAGAGCAGCAGCTGCTAGAGCCCTGCTCCGCTGCCTAAACAGTATTGATGGCACGTATTGAGCATTGCCTCAACCCAATAAATGCACTGTTGGTGACTGTGCAGAGAATAACACTCCTTATCAAAGCACAACCAATGCTCCTTGGTTGCAAACCACGCACCTGCCTGCTTATGGCTAAAGATTTTCACAGCTGATGTATTCTGGTTATCATTTTCCCCTGCTCAAGCTTGACTGACTGTTCCTTAGCCTGCAGCGTGGGGTAAGTATTAGGAAATGTGAGTGATGGTTTTGGAGAGAGTGCAGTGTCCTCTGTGGACCATAAAGCACATAAATCAAAGGAAACATGGATTCTTCTTTTTTTGGTTGTGGTTGTTTGTTCTTCCTCCTATCTACAGGTTTTCCTCTGTTGCCTCAGACAACAGTGATTCAAAGAACCATATGCTTTTAGTGGTAAAAGAAGTTCCAGAGTGGCTTTGATATTCTTCTGTTTTTCCTTTTAAGCAAGAGGTTTAATACTTGGATACAGTATCTGTTTGCTTTGTATATACCTTTTCCACCTCTATTCATTCCTATTATAATTCCAGTGGTATGATGTGCAAGGTGTTTTCCATACAACCTGCAGCTCAGTGATCCTGAAAGGTAATGGATTCAGAGCTCTCAACTCTACCTGACCCGTTGTTCACAATGAGCTACTTGTCATATACATCACATCCCTCCAGAGTCTGAACCGTGCCACAGGGACATTTTATAAAGCATGCAGAAGGAAAGAAGGGTACTGAGGATGCTTTCAATGGTCTCTGCAGTCAATTGTCATTTAATTAACACATTTTTTCTTTATTTGAAGTGTTTGGTCACATCTAGTACCAAATAACATAAAAGCATAGAATATCCAAGAGCACTAGGATAATTTCTGAGAACCTCATGCCCATATGTTAGAGTGTTATCTGCCATTAGCCTATGCCTACATGGTATGCAAGTAAAGGGATCATTCAAATCTATAACTGGGGTTATGCTCGTGAATCCATGGGTACACTAGGTATGGTCTGGTCTCACTTGAGGTTCAAGCAGGGGCTTATGCAAGCAACACACATGGACAAACTTGTGGAGTCAGGGAAAGGCGACAGTATTGCTGCAGCCTGGGGTTGCTGAAAGCAATGGGGTTGCGATGAATACAAAGCCTGAAACAGTCAAGCTGATTGGAAACATCTGAAGCCAGTCTTGCCTTCTCCAGAGAGCTTAACTAATCCTTGTCCTAGGCCAATGACTATCCTATTTAAGCAGCAGACACTCACTCATTTTGGAGTCCCTGAGGCTGGCAGTATTGACAGTTGCTGTTTTCATTGCTTGTTCTTCTTCTGCAATATGCCGAGGCAGTCATTGCACTGGGTTCTGCCTACAGCCTCTGAAGTTACAGTCTTGGTTTCTTTCATTATCTTCTCCAAGGTAAAGCAGCTTTCAGCTAGGGCTAGGTATTTATAAATCAGGAATGAGTTTGCCAAAAACTTAAGCAATGAATTATACACAATCCAGACTGTGCAGGATATATGGATAAGGTTAACATAACTTTTCCTAATATTTAAATTTAAGTTATTGAAGTCCCATGAAAGAACAACATAAGAAGCAGAAAGTATACCCAGAAAACAAAAACATTACTTCTGTTTTCCCTACATGGCTTTTTAGCAAGAGAATTGGTAATATTGTCCCTAATCTATCACCCACAGAATGAGCGCTGGATTCATCCCTTTACTACAGCATGCAAATAAAACTTCATTACCCTGTGTACAGACAAATTGCTGAAACTTGAAATTCGAGGCATACTTTAGATTAGAGACTGTTCACTCTGGTCTCCTCCTATGCTCTCTTCTCCTTCCATATGCCAGCCTCTGCAGGGACTCTCTACAGCATCCACTTGAGCTTGTTGCAGTAGGAAGATTCAATAACCCTGTAACTTTGAACAGCAGGAATTTGGGAAAAGGCCTGGAGTAAGGAAGGGGTGAACTGGTCTCTGAGGACACCAATAGGTCTCACTGGTCTTCAGATACAGCATGATCAGTGTTGTACCTTGGTGTGAAAGATCACCTTCACAACTTATACTATGAACTGGAACAGACTATAGTCTCCCTCTCCATGGCCCTCAGATGTCCTTCGTGCCTCCTCTGCCAAACTCTAGACCAAGCAGCTCCTTTGCCCCCTTGACTTATCACTTTTCAGCTGATGGCCACAGGATGAGGGTGCCCAGCACAAATGCTGAAGGTCTTCCTGGTGCACCTCCCTCATTCTTGCTGCTTGCACCCTCCACAGTCCTGTGGAAATGAGCCAGATACCAATGACAAAGTAGCCCGGGAGCTTTCTGCCTCCTGGATGTTTAATTGAGGAAGAGAGGACCCACAGAAAGGAGCCACATAGCCTCACAACTTCCCAGACTCCAGCTGCTACTGCTGCACAGTTCTGCTGCTCTCTTGCAACAACTTGTGTTTCCAGAGCAAATGCTGGAACGGGATGAGAAATATCTATTCCTCATAAAGATGCCTTTACTTTCCCATATTCTTATTTTGATCAGCTGAAGCAGTGGTGGAGACAAGACTTGATGCATTTCAATCCTTTTAACAGCTGAAATTCTGTGAGTGCCCTGAAAGCTATTCCTGTTACTACATAGTGTAAAATACTAATGGGGTTGGCTTCAAGAGTCTTGGTGGGAGAGCTTTCACTGGGTCCCATGGACACAGACATTATTTTTCTATGATGATAAACTGGAGGAGTCCTCAAAAAAATCTTCAAGAAGAGAGCTGTACTTAAATCATCACTAATTTTTATATACTTTTAAGAAATGGACCAAAAAAAGTATGTAGTGTGCGACTGAGAAGAGAATGTTTTGCTTCCATTAGAGAAGTGAATTGGAATAAATGTTAACTTTCCCCTGCTTTGTTTATTTTTTTATAGACATAACGTCAAACCACTGGAGCTTCTGCACTGTCTTCTTTAATCTGCCGTTGTCAGAAATGCAGTTCTTTTGGAGCGTGGTTGTGCTGGGGTGAACAACAGAGTACTGTGCTCTCCTCTCCTCCCCCCCTCAGTCTGCATCATGTCACCTACGGCTGCTGCGTGAGGCCATCTGAAGTTGGTTTTGAGACATCTTTACCTTTGGCTCAGAAACTTGTTTATTCAGAAAGCAAGTATACTCTTACCGATTTTCAAGCTACAGCACATCATGGAGGCTCTGTACTCCAGAAATAATAGGAAATATAGGAAAATATGGGATTTAGATAACTACAATTAATAATATACATTCAGTACATCTCCTATTCAATAACGAGCATGGCTTCTTAAGTCAGCCTTCGGTCTTTGTATGTAGTACAAGACATTGCCCTAGCAGATGCAGCAATCTTGTTTCTAGCCACTCAGATACCTGTTTCTTGTGGGGCTCTATCTGAGGCTCAGATGTCTTGTCCTGTCCTGTCACCACTAGTCTCTGGAAGGCAGAGTATCTATAGTACCTATAGTAGATGGGTGTCACTTAACTACATATGTTTCCAGGGAAAACAGTGGTTCCTTGGGCTGTGACCACTCAATCCAGCTGTTTCAGGGTCTCTGCCTTTGTTCTGGAACAAGAAACAGCCTAACACTGTCTCTGCAGTACAAATAGCAAAATGAAGTGGAAATACTCAAGCAAGACAACATGAAATCTAAGCAACTATAAAATATAATGCATTACTATGAAATACTTCAAGACATAAACAACTCAGGATTCAGATTTCACAAATACCTTTGTGCTAATTAACCCCTGTGCAACCTCTCACTTGCACTTTCCTGATCTGTTTTTTGCGCAAGAGACGAATGAATAAAGTGATGGTCTCTAGGCTGTTTTTCTGCTGAGTCTTAGCAGAGCTACTGGTGAAGCTGACACTACGAACGTATCCATCAATACTATAACAGACTCTGTAATACAGCTCTTTCACAACTAGCTCTAACACACAGAAAGGACAGCTAAATGACACCATTTTCTTAATGTAATAACCTTTCAATAATTTAATCAAAGCTGCTGAGAAAAAATGTCTTTCAAAAAGTTCATGTAATTGCACAGCCCTGTCTTTAATCTGAACCTTTATCTCAGAGCTTTTAAGAAAAATCTGGCAATGTATTTTTTCTGGTTCTTTCAAAGACTAACTAGCAACAGCAGAAGCTCCCTATTCAAAACCTAGTATTTTCCATTTCTCAGAGGACAGGAAAAGCCAAATGCTTCTGAGGATGTAAAGGTTCACTGGGGGTAAAAGAAGAAAAGGGAAAAAGACAGCAGCAGTCTCTAAAGGGACTGCAGTCTGAAAGTGGTGAGTCTGCTCACGAGATTTATTAGCTGTTGACCTCCTTTCACCACTTAGGTTATAACGTGATGACAGCCTGGTGGCGATGGAGAGAAGCCACTCTTCCTCCTTGATGCTGACCTAAAGAATTAGGATCATGAACCAGTCACACAAGCATGCCTTATAAAACCATTCATGGCGATTGCATTGCCACCTGCTCCCCTGCTATTTAGTACATCAAGGGCAGTTGTCAATTCCTCGAAAGTCAAAACCAATTCACATCTTGCAGCTGTCCCTAGTCTTCAGGGAATAGATAAAAGTAAATGTGATTGCATGATCTCACCTTAAGTTTTTTTTTTTTTTTTAAATTGGGAAATTCGATATATCATCACTTAATTTGGAAGTTTTAAAAATACTGAGAAGGAATGAATCTCTGGATTTTTATAGAGGTCTGGCAAAAGGTACACTTTATTCTGAGGGGTGGGGTGGGGGGGCAAAGGCACCTTCACCCTGCTTTCCAGCCAGCTGGGAACAGATCACAGGCCCTTGAGCAAACAGCCTGCCTTCAGATCTTTTACCCCCAGAACAGATCATAAAGAAATTTACGTAGGGCTATGATATCAAAAAAGATTAATGAGAACCCTTTTATTGACTTATGGCTAGACGTGAGCTAGCAACAGGCTTTTTTAGCTGGTTGATTAACTCCCCACCCCTCTCCCCACTCTTTTACTAAAAAAAATATAGTTAGGAAAAGCTGATGTAGAAATGGAACCCCTTCACCTGAACCACAAACTGTTTCACTTCATGATCACTTCAGTTCTTAAAACATGATATTAAAAATATATATTTTTTTTTATTTTCATTTATTTAAAGTCATTTTTAAATGACTTTAAGATTTTAAATGACTTTAAGATTTAAAGTCATTTTAAAATGACTTTAAGATGAAAACGTCATTTTGAAATTAAAAGTTTAAATTATTCCTTTGGAAAATGTTTAAGAAGCTCTCTCATCCTTTTCTTCTTTCCCCATGTTCCAGCTCGCATTCCAGAAGGGCTAAAACTATTCCCCAAATTCACAAAAAATTACAGTCTCCCGAACCTCTGTTTTAGGTAAATTTATTCTTTACTAAACCAAATCCACTGGTCTAGGCAGATATTGACTACCAGATTATTTTTTTCAGTTTCAGTTTTTATTTCTTTCCATATGGCTTTTAGTCCTTGTAGTGTCACCAGAAAGTCACAGTGCCATCAAAAAACATGTACTCTATTTTTTCTTTTTCTTACTTTTGCCTCAGTGCTAAAAAAGAATTCGAGATTCTGCTTAGTTATAATATTATGAAAAAAAAAATCCTGTAAAATGTGGTGTTTAAATATAAACATCCATATTTTTGGAGAGCAAAATTAACCTAGAGAATATTTCTGTGTAGTTGTTGAAGTCACTGTGTATAATCCAAATTTCCAGCTAAAAGAATTTAGATAGATTTGAAGAACATAAAGTCTGTTGTGTCTCATTGGGAAGTGACAACAGCTCAACAAAAACTTTACGATTCAATGCAAATAAGATCATTGACTAACTCAGTCTAGCAAGAAACAGGAGAGGGGTAGGGAGTGGAGTTGCAAGTGGCTCTCCTTATTTTCACCTACTACACAATAAAACCACCTTTATGATTACAACATTAGTACTGGTCAATTGTGCTAAGTTATTGTTAAACCGTTATTACTAAGAAAAGAAAATCCAGAAATTATAAAAATGTATGCTCTCAGCCTTGCTGCTTTGTTAAAAAATGCAAACAATGGTTAGGTCATACTTTTTATAGATAATTTTCATTTTTAGCAATTATGCCAGGGAAGCTGAATTGGACTTCTTGTTCTTTCAAGAGGAGGGAAAAAGCATCTTCCTGAGTCCTTTAGACGCAGGCTTTAAAATACACCATTCTTACTGAATGAGCCTGCTGGACCACGTGAGCCACCAGCAGAAGAGGCTCTACTTCTCCAAGTGGTATTAGACCACGGCTGAGGATTTCTGTGTAACTCTGAAACACAAGGCCGGTGTGGGACCTTGGCTGCTCCCTCGGTTGGCCAAGCTGCGGGGAATTCACCTTTGACCATCAATCTCCTCTTGCCTCCCTCCTCCAGGGGTGAAGAACCTGAGACTCATTTCCCCTCACATTTTAAAGGGTCACTCCCCCTTCCACTTCCCTATGCTTTTCACCTCCACCACCTTTGGGCAAGAGGCGCCTCAGGAACAGCTCTTGTCACCCACCAATGTAGGAGCGAGAGGGCAGGGATGGGACCTACCAGGCACCTTTCCCCTTTTCCCAGGCTTGAGAAGAGGAAACCCCTTTCCACTGTTCCCTCTTCCATCCTCTGAGCCCTACAGTGAGGAAAGTTACAAAAAACCTAAAGCATCCTCAGGGATGCAATGAGGAATTGCACTGTTGCCAAGTCTTGTGATTTTATTGTGATTTCACAACTTCAGGGTAGTTCTCACAGTCCTAGTTCCTGGAATCATGATCTTACGGTAGATCCTACTTTTCAATTTTAAAGAAAGTTTTTAAGTTTTGTGGTTATGGAGAAAAAAGTCTTCTCGTGTGAAGTGAGTCCAAGGTAAGGAACCAGAAGGCAAATAAAAAGAAATCCCTAAAGCATCCCTAAAGACTATTATTATTTAATCATCATATTGCTGGGGGAGGAAAAGAAAGTGACTCATGGTTTTTAAGTATTTTTAGGGATGGCAACAGTTGAATGGGAGAAGCAGGATATCTTCAGTGCTTTTTCTGAATGTCACAGTTACTGTTTAAGTGACAGAATTAATTAACCAAATTTGAGGCTAGCAGGATCCATTCTGGATGTGAAAGGATTGTGACTTCAGAGAAAAAGAGAAAGATTTTGAGGAAGGGAATCAAGGAATGGGCAAAAAGAAAGAAAGGCCATGCAACTTCTTTTTTCATAGTTTTTTTTTCAGAAAGAGCAAATTCAGGTCTGCACCTTCGTCAGGTGTGCACACAATACGTTGGTTCATTAGTGACTATGGGAATGCTGTCTGTCTTGATTATGGAATGCTTCCCTGTCAGAAACAACAGTTTTACAGGCTTTTGGGTTTTGTCATTTACTAGTTAGGTATTTTCTACTCCTAAGATAATTTCCTGCAGAGGAAATGTTATTGTTCTTATTCGAGTAGCATTTTTTAGCAACCGTTATTGTTTCCTATCGGCAATTCTGTGTTTTGGGACAGAACCAAATTGTCTGATTTAAATTCCATCTCTGTTACACTTTCTCCAGCATTGCTTATGAGATAGCAATTTCACAGCCCATAATCTGGAAAGACTATAATAGAATCTACATAAAAGTTTGTGCTGCATTTATATCAAATTACAGGTGATAGCACTGCTTCTTGTGTTCATTATGATCATCTGGTACCATAAGATCTCCCTGCTTTCACAGGCTTGCATGATTTTAGTGGTGAATCTGATTCTACAGTGCTGAAACGTGACACCTATAGCTGTAAACACCAGCTTTCTACCAGATTTTGTGTAGACTGCATGTCTTATCTCTACCTATAAATGTCCTACATAACACACACACATCTTGGGGAGGACTACCGTAATGGTGGCACTCCCAGAAGCAGGTATTACCTTCTCAAACCTAATCCCTTTGTTTAAAATTAAATATGTATGAGAAATAACCATAACACAGTTCCAGGTAGCCATGCCTGGCCTCTTAAGCGCATTCAGTGTTGTTCTCCAGAGCCAGTGTTGTATCTCCCTGGTACAAATAAAGCAGTCATGGTATTTAAGGAAGTTTTTGTCATGTTTGTCTGTGTATGTGGGCTTGCAAGCAATTCAGTGTTTGCAAAAAAACCACAACAATTTTTTTAATGTCACGGTGAAGTATACAGAGGTGAGAATCTAAGATATTAGAGGCATATTTCTACTGATCCTGACTCCATTCCGAGTTCACAATCATTGACTGTCCCATGCACCACCATCTAGGGTCCACCACCACCATCACACATCCTATGTCCTATTCCTCCAGTCTGCCCTGGGGCTTGTCTGGATATTTTTCCACCAAAAGGTGTTGACAATTACTAGCAGGTGGAACCAAATTCTTGAGTGGTATAAATCAGTGTAAGTCCAATTAAGTCAATCTGGTCTTGTATGAGTGAAGGCTCCAGTGTGGAGGGGTACTGAATGAGGAACTTGGAGGCCAATTCTTTACTGAATAGCATAATTCAACCTTACATTGGATATAACTTTCTTTTAGAGCTTTGGCTAACCAAATGTGTCAAGTTTCCAAATGAAAAAGAATATAATTGCAGGCCTCAGTTGCATAAGTAGAGGAGACATTCAACAGTTTAGGGTCATTACTCATTGTCATAAGGAAAAGGTTTTCAGGAAGATGTAACAGATCATTTCAGATACTTTACACTCTAGTTACATATTTTAACTGAGCTGATGAATTTCTTTTATCTACCCAGACAGCTTAGCCAGCTGACCCACTATTATAAATGGCAGCATGACAGAAGTCATTTCTGTGGCAGCTGGCCCTGAAAGATATTGTGGCAAATGGTATTTTTACTCCGGTTTAATCTCCTTCTCAATTATTTGCTATTTAATTTAGCTCATCACTAAGAAACAGAAAAATCAGCTTCTCGCATTTAATGGAGATGCTCTTTTCTCCAGACAAGGATTCCTGCAAGCTGCACATCTTTGCAAAGTGATACCCTTGCGTTGTCCACCCTGAAGTGGTGGCAGAGGACAAAAGCTCAGGAAATTAAATCACATGCCTACAGAAGTTAGCTGGATCTGGATCCTATCCAGAGCTTTTAGTCAAGCTGGCAGCTCTTTGCCTTGGCCATCGCTGCTGAGGCTTCCAGACCAAGTTTATAATTAACTGTCAAAAACTAACCAGAATTAAAATATAATTCAAAGCAAACAATTACTTTAACATATGCTCAGAGTTTTCTTATAGTTTGGAAACTGTGACTCAGATAAGACTTTTGAGCCTGTTGCTGAAGAGAAGAAAATTCAACTACCTCCATTCGTACAGATAAAATTAAGTAACCAAAGTCACAACTCCTGAAGCATCACGTGAAACAGGTGCCTGAGGCCCTTCCTTTACATCTCTAACCATAAACAGCACCTAACACCTGCTTGCTGAGCAGTGAGGGCCCCTGTTACATTACAAGCATTATCAAATACCAGTGTTTCTCTGTCCACTGAACTCTCTTTGGCTTTAAAAGGAGAGCAAACTTATGTTTTCCAGTTTTCCTAGAAGAGTCTTAGACAGTGAAAATGTCCATTATATTGTGTTCTCCAGGGAGACTAGTTATTTATTGGTTGCAAGCACATTTTTGTCCTCAGGTACTGTAGTCTGAGGACTACAAAGGATAAACATAATGTTTATCCTTTCTGTAAGACGTTACATAGGATTCATACATTTTAAAATTTACATACATAAAATTTACATACATGTACTGCAAACATGTGTATATTCTTCTTGTTGGTTTAAGAGGCGGTGTGCAATATAAATGGATAAACTAAAAACAAGATATCACCACAATATAATTTAAGGAGATTTGCATGGAGTGTAACTGGAACACAGCTAAGATCCTAAGAGGTAGAATATGGACTCCTACTCTATACCAGCAAAGTTCTGAAAACAAGGGATGTTTCTAATTTTTTTAACTTTTAAAAGAATTCTGAATAGGCAAAAAATACGTACTTTTCCCAGTTCACCAGCATTTTATGCCTTTCTCATAGCTTTTCTTTTCTCTGTCTCTACCCATGCATTTCTTCGGGTGTTTAACGGTTCCCTCAGGGCAGGACCAATTATTTATGACATACTTCTCCATGTAAGATTTATTTGGGAAAACTGTTCCTATGGAAACTGCTGTTTTCAAACAGGCTTGTATTAACTTCAAACAATAGGATTGCATATACAATAGAGAATACATCTTTTATTAGCAGGCATATTCTAATGACTTTGACAACCAAATAAATTGCTCAGAGGAACAAAACGAGGTATATTCTGTGATATGATCAAGTGGGCATTCAACTGTCAGCTAGTAAGTACAGGGAATTAGAGTAACTCGGTCCATTTTACCAAAGTCCAGTTTGAAGGTCTCTTAAAATTTCAAAACAAAGCTTTTAAAAATATCAGTCAGAAGCCTGCACTGCAATACCATGAAAAAACTGCAAGTGCCTTACCTACAAATAAAACACTGAAGGTTTTATTTGTCAAATTTCATGTGTATGACATACGTACACTGTAAGACTTTGGCACTAGAAGTATATTGACAGGTCAAGATGCTACAGACACTTGATTTTTGTGGCTTCAGGATCAAGGTCTTATAATTAGGTTTTCTTTTTGTGATGTTTTGCCATTTGTTCTCTCCTCGCTCCACTTATCTTCTGGTCTTTGTAGCCCTCCAGACAAAATGAAGCATAGTGCAGCTGCAGCAGGTTTTTAATGAAAAAAAATCATTTTTATCTGCCTGAACAAAAAATTTACCTTTAAAAAAGGTAATGTAAGAACCTACTTCATTAATTGCCTTGGTGGTATTATTAGATTTCTAGAGCTGTAATACGTTGTAATAATCTAGTCAGGAATAGGGCAGGGCAGGTGGAAGGGGGTCTCATAGCAACATCCCAGTCCTCCAGTTTGGACTCTTCCTTTGGTCCCGTGCAGAAGTTAATGCTATTAATACAAAAGCCCCTGCTACCCGCCTTCGCACAGGCAGGTTTGTAGCGCTTGTTTATCTTCTAAGTCATCTTCTTAGATGACTTAGATTCAGAAAAATAACTTCCATCAGCTTTCCTGCTGGAAATGCATTCTGTACGCTCAAGTGACCCTTCGCTTATTTAAATGATTAGCCAAGAGTGCTTCATTTTTAAAAAGAAACTAATTCAGCCAGGAACTGAATAAATTCCAAGGCCACAATGTGTAAAGGAAATAAACTGTGAATTCCAGGTTGCGGAGTTTTAACAGCCCAAGATAAGATGACTGCAGGACTATCAGAAAAACATGCCTCAGTTTGCTATGCTGCAGCTCCTAAGCGTATTGTCACGTGAAAGGAGAAAAGTGTATAAATAAATTTGTCTGTTGAACTGCTAAAAGGCAATATTGCCAACACAAGAATTAAAAGAATTGTGAACTACATCACCCAAAACCACTGACTGCTCATTTTTTTAAGCTGACCTCATGAGATTGGCTGGAATTGCTCCAGATTTGGGGCCGTTATAAAGAATTACTTTGAATCCTCTTTCCTGTAATGAAAGCTACATACCGCTACAGACCTGTCAAAGGACTATTGGTGGCAAAAACTTTCATACAACTGGTGACTCAAGTCTGATGGAACATCAGGTAGGTTTGGTAGGTAGTCTTGGTTTCTAAGTAGCCGTAGAAAAAAAGGCTCTTGCTTCTTATCCCCAATGGACCTACAAACGTTGCCAGAATTGCCTAAGCTCAGGCAAATAATGTGCTAAAATGGGCCTCTCTTTCAGAGCAGAGGATATTTTCCAGTGGCTGGAAAAAACAAAATAATTTTAAAATATGTAATTATAGAATATACTGTATATAATGCAATATGTAAACAATACAAATAATTTTGTAAGTAGCTGAAGTAACTTCTGTCCCCAAGGGGCAATGGAGAAGGTTCTTCCCCAGTAGGAACAATCGGAAACTGTCCACTCTGTAGGGATATGGGAAAAGTCCCAGCCCAGCTGTCTGTGATGTCTTTTTTGTTCTCACGTGTTGTTTTTTTAAATTGAATGATTTGGCCTATGGTGGTAGGTGCATTTGCCCAGACTCACCCGTTGTGCAGCCTGAACTGGCTCTATGTCTCCTGCTTGTGAATTGGATTTTGCCACCTTATTTGTACTGAATCCCACGATGTTTTAGTAAGCTGCTAGAGGCAGCATGTCTTCTGTCCTGCAGGCTGCTTTCCTGGGGTTTAACAATCCATTTTGGGGAAGAACTTACTCGCCCATTTGGATATGAGAATGAAAAATGCACTGATTTCTTTTTCACCCTCTCCTCCCACAAACAAGAGGCTAAAAGACTTGCATGGAGGAAACACAGGAATTTCTATCCCCGTATCTTGATAGTCTTTACCTTTTAACTTCTTATAGACTGCAGATCTCTTTCCCAATGAAAAAAGCAAAAGAAAACACTTTATTTATGTATTTGTTTTACTGGAAGAAGATCCATTGTGAACTGCAGGCCCATAACTGAATTAATTTCTCCAATTTGTATTCCCAGTGTTGCCAGCTTCTTTGATTTTGATTGTATTTTCTAATCTATAATTCCAGAACCTGGTCCACTATGTCCCTGTGAGAATCTTCACTTTCAGCCCTTTGTAGCAACACTGGAAAACATAACAGCTCAGCGCCCAGAAGGCAGATGGATTAATTTTCATAATTAATGATATATATTCTCATACTAATGGTCGTTGGGTAAGTAATAATTTTTAATGTTTAATGTGACAAGAACTTCCTGAATCAGACTTTAAATTACGTGAAAACTGGAAGAAAAAGCATATTGAAATATGGATATATTGCTTTTAAAAAAAAAAAAAAAACAAAAAGGAAGGCATTTTTGCTTATGTTTTAGGTGTGCTTGTTAGACACAGAAATGCAGAAAACCAGGGCTCTGCAGTTTGCTGAAGACAGGGGATTTTCAGAAAGGCCAATGACCCTACTCTTTCTGTGTTGTTTGATGAGATATTTATCATTTTTTTCCAAGTCAGTGCAGAGCATTTCTGAAAATGTCACTCTTGACCTACTTAGAGTGATTTATATTCTCATTAAAAAAATAAAAATCTAAAAGAAAATGGGGGATTTGAGAGCCTAAACACCACTTTTAATCCCTAAATGCAACATTAGGTATCCTAGGTGTTCAGTGGCTAAACCTCGCGCTACTGCCACTTAAATGCACAGATAGCTCGTTTTTCATCAGCACTTTCTCCAGCAACTGCACTTTCGCCTTTGAACATTTGCACAGCCACCTAAATGCTGCACAAACTGTCACCGGCAAGATTTATCTCATATCCACGACTCACAAAGCAACATTTTCGAGCTTTTGTCATATGTGGGCTTGATCCTCTCAGCCTGCTCTGAACGTTTGAACTTTCCGTGCAGCTCCACCTTGTTGGGACCCTGGCAGCAAACCCCAGCCCCGGGGTCCCCCAGGCCCAGCAGGCCAACCCTCCCGCACAGCAGAGGAGAGCAGAAAGGGAGGGCATCAGAGCCTCCCGCTCAGGGACACCCCTTTGCCCAGTCTGCAGTGGGGACCTGAACATGGAAACTTCATCCCTCAGAAAGTTTTCCTTGCTCTTAAGGTGTGGAACGGGTAAATTTCGCCTCTCTTGTTTCTCCTCTTTGTTAATATATTTCTATATTCACTGGAGAAGCGATATGCATCTAAGTACCCCAGATTAAGATGAAAGCCATTGTGGTTTTGAAACATTCTTAATCTCTATCTGCCCAATGAATTTTTAAACTTATGGTTGAGGGAAGGAGGACAACAGCCACTATACTTTCCTCTGTTACTGGGAAAAAAAAAATAAGATTAACTCAACTTAGACACTTCAGTCCAAGAAGGGGTTCATGGCTGTGAAAGAGGTGTATTTCTATCCAGTCCAAAATTAGAAACATAGTACATTTTGGAGGGAAAAGTCCTTGAATTCCTGTTCTTCTCCAGTTTCCTATGGGCTAGTGCTACCTGATTCTGCAGCCAGCTTGTTGGCTTCTGTGTACCTGCTTCTACAAGCCCATACCACCCTCCAAGCAATGGATGGGGTGCCAAATATGGGGTTACAAATTCCCCTGGGCACCTACGGGCCAAAATTTTGAACATCTCAGTGTTCAATAGTGCAATGTCTAATCATCCCTTGTGAACCTTGTATTTCTGTAATTACCATACTGAACCAAAAGGAGTTGCTGCAGTCTCTTGTATGGTAAAATAAAAGTTTTAGTAAAACAGGAACTGATCCAATGCATGATTAAAAATTGGAAAACTGAAAAGAGATCAGTCGACTTGCCTTTCTTTTCTTGTAGAGGAGAATTAGCAGAAAAGTGAAAATTGATGCTTCTTAACATCATATTTCAAAACCTAAGTATCTGAGAGAAAAAGAAAAATAGGCTTTTTAGCAAAAAAAAAGAAAGAAAAGAAAAAGGAAAACCACTCAGAGAATGGAATAAATATCTTTATTTTCAGAAAACTGCTTGTTTCCTTGAGACGACACACCAGCTTCTTTTCAAGTACATAGCAGCCTAGTAAAAAGTTAAACAAAATTTCATACATTTGAACATTAAAGTATTTTAATCTTCAGAAATTACAGGATAGTATAAATCTAACATATGTCCCAGCATTTTCCATTTATTTGTTCTGTACCTAGAGAATGAATCAGTTCTCTGCAGAATTAAAGTGGTTCCTTTTCTCTGACTTCAAGGGTGTATATACTTGATGATATTTTTACTTACAGTATTATTAATTGTTTTTAAAACATGCATGAGAAGTGCTATTCATTTATTGGTTCCAGCTTAATCAGCTATAAAAAGCAACCAAAGTGACGATCACTGGGTTTCATTAAATTGCTAGATTGATCTTGAAGACCAAATTGAAAAGCTTTATTTTCAACAGGGATATGTCCTTTAGAGGCTTGTCTGCTATAACAAGATAGCAGTACCTCATAGTGCTGTTGTAAACATCTTTCTAACCATTCCACGTGAAAACCTCAGGTCCACATAGCAAAGGCATTTGTGAGGAAGAACAGACTCCTGTGGCTGCTTGCAACATCTGCCTAAAAAAGCAACGAGGTTATATTCCAGTTCACTCTGAAACTTCAGAACAAGAGGGAACTGAGTGCTCATTTCTGTACAATTAGATATTTTGTGCCTTTTGATCCAGTAATTTCCAGTTATTTGTCTCGACTTTTCAAGTATTTACGTTTTCCCATGAGAAATGGTAAGGAAGCATTTGACTTACAGCTAGTCCAGGGATGGGCACTAGCTGTACCTGGTGCACAAATATGGAGCCTTCTCCCAGCAAATGCGTGCTGATGCTAATCAGCACAAATTTGTGATACTATGCTTGGCACCCACCTTGGCTGCCAATCGGATTTTTAAACTCTTTATTATGATCTCTGTGGCGAATTATTTCTCCTTCTGTCTCCCCATCCATGTTTCCTATTCATCACTAAAAGCAGGGTCTGATGGAGTCCAGCTTGTATCCTGCTGAGAGACGAGAGGAAAATTTTTGGGGAGGGGAAAAAAAAACCCATAATTTTTATGGAACAGAGTTCCACAACAGATCTGGTTGAGCCTGAATCTTCCCAGTTTTAGTGTGCGCAACAAAACTCTTCTACTGAAATAAGTATGTGCCAACTAATAGCCAAATGGAACGTAAAGGAATCTGCCAGCAGCTTATTTTACTTGAACAAACTGGATGAAAAGAACAAGAAAAGAAAGATCTTCCTCCTAGCAATACATTTGATATGTCTTTAATATTATGAAATGCTATCATGATAGATGTTATGAAAAACACCCATGTCTAGTCACAGTATTATAAACGGGACTAATTCGGAGGCCAAAATGATGAGCTTATTTTCACCTTTGTTGCAAAGACAACGTGAATACACCTAGCTCCTTGTCAACCCCAGACACTGGTAGCTAAAAGGGGACCCCAGCCTGTAGGGGCTGGACGATTGGGAGGGGAAAGTAGACAGCATGAATACAACTGCATGAAATGTAGAAGGCATTGCATAAAGAAGGGTGAGGCAAGTACCTGGAAGAGGATTCTCCTGGAAAAGAAGGGAGAAGGGTGTCAAGCAGGGTTTTTTTGTTGGTGGTATTTTGGATGGGTTTTTTTTCAAATTCTGAGAAAATTAACTTGGCTTAAAAACCGTAATGGGATCTGGACAGTGTGAAGGCGTCTTACCCTTGAAGGTGCTCAGATGGAAATGCAACAACCCATGAATGTTGTACTTAAAAGCAATTAATGTCCGTGTGTCCTGGTTTTAGCTGGGATAGAGTTAATTTTCTTCCTGGTAGTTGGTGTAGTGCCATGTTTTGGATTTAGTATGAGAATAATGTTGATAACACACTGATGTTTTAGTTGCTGCTAAGTAGTGTTTATGCTTGTCAAGGACTTTTCAGCTTCCCATGCTCTGCCAGGTGCTCAAGAAGCTGTGAGGGAGCATAGCCAGGACAGCTAACCCAGCTGACCAATGAGGTATTCCATACCATATGATGTCATGCTCAGTATATAAAACTGGGGGAAGAAGAAGGAAGGGGGGGATGTTCGGAGTTTGTCTTCCCCAACTGGAAGATACACAAATCCCCCTGACCTTCTCCTAAGGATTTACCTGATATGATTTTAAAAATGCTAGACAAAGTTCCTATTAATCACCACCTAAAGGCTCTACAGCACTATTCATATTATAGGTGTTTGGTTTTTTTCCCCCCAGGAAATTATTAGTTAATAAAACTGTGCTAACCTTTCTATTCATTTCGATATTGAGGCTAGCATTACAACCTGGAGAACTCTAAGATGTACAATTAAGAGAGCAAGTGAATCACAAATATAAACAATCCTAGGAGCATGTTTAAACCTTGAATGGGAACATAAGGTCAGTTTTGGTTAACCATTTGGATAAATTTAGCCTTTAATGGAATCTAGAACCAACAGAAGTATTTCCTTTTTTTAGACATTCTAATGGAAAGAGAATTAAGAGAAAAATTGTTTTGCAATGTAAGCACAAAATTGTTGGACTAAATCAACAAATGAGAATATGAAACTCAGAAGTCTAGGCTTGTTATCCAAGCTAAGAGAAATGCAAAACATATGTATGGCAGAGAAATAAATGAGAGACCAAATTCTGACTATAGTTACACCCACAAAATTTCAGTGATTGTACTTGGGCTACATGGTGATAGATTTTTAAAATACTGCCTTCTTAGTCAATTAAGGGGGTGGTTTTGTAGTACATTACAAATATACTTCTTTGACCTGAAACCATCTCTTTAAAATGGCAATTTAATGCTTTAGAAAATGAATGTTTGCTGCAGAAGTTTTCTTTAACACAATATCTTAATAAAATAGGAGCTTGATTCAATCTTTATACAGATTTTAAGTGCATGAGCCAAAGCCATTATAGAAACACATTTCTGAACTATAAAACATGTACAGAAGTCCGTTTTACATTTAATTGTCAGAGCAGGCAAACCATTTCCAACAAAGCACAAAAATAATGATTTCAGATAGAAATCATTCCTCTTACAAAAACCTACACAGAGACTATTTTTATCATCTGACTCCGTTCAGCTCAGTTTACAAAAAAATAGTATTAAGAGATATGTAGAGCAGATTAGCCTTCTCCTTAATGAACTTCAGTAGGTTCCAGGAAGCAGGTAGCTTCAGCAAGAGTGGTCTCCACTGCCTGGCTCCATGTTGCCACGTTATAGGGCATAATAGGCACAGAAGTGGGGCTTTCTCACCTGTGCTGCATGTGTGGTATTTGCCCTGGAGATGGAGGAAAGGTGATTTGGGGTAGGAAGAAATGACAGCTGCTGAAACTTTTGGCTGGTGCATTTTAGGTGCATTCTCAGCTGTGGGAGGTTTGAGAAAAAGGACTATATCCTGGATGAGGAACAACCATTTCCAGGAGCATTCTGGTTCCTCTTTTGAGCAGAACGTCAAGAAAAATCACCCAGATAAATCAAGGTAGCGTATTCTATTCTAAGGTCCTACTAGAAACCCAAAATCTGCACAGTGGTACAACTGGAAAACGTCAATCTGAAAGATCCACTTTTTCAGGAGGGACCTTTCTTGCATAGTGCCGGTTCTGGGATCAATCTTGCCCATGCACCACCACTCACTTCCAATATTTTAACAAGCAAATATACTCCAACCTGTTTGTATGAGTGGCAGCAGCACACTCGTAGCTACCTGCTTATGTCTCTCCTGTACTCTCTCTGCTCCTTCTTAGATTTGACAAGGTCCTTATTCCTTGAAATAAAAACACAGGAGAGCAAAAACGCCTTGCAGAAATGAGCTTCCATAGCTCTCGGAAACCTTAATCTTGGAGTTTCCACAGAGGTCTCTTCTGTCCTCACACTTTGAGACCCTTAGTGGAAATGTATTACAATGCCACATACAGTGAATATATCCTTGTGAAATATGTGGTAGGTCATTCCCCCTGCTCTCTTAAATGGGAGTAAAAAAGAAATTATTAAAGACTGAATCTCAGCCATGAAAAGGCTGGAGTGATTTTGGTCAGAAGGAAAAAGAGATTTGAAGAACTAATCATGCCTACTCTCCTCAAACTTCTGTTGCCTACCTGGTAAAGCGACACAAAATCTTGGGAGGTGAAAAGAGAAGGCTCCTGCCAGGTTCAGCTCTTGGCCGAGCAGGTGAGCACACAGGGTCTGTAAAAGCACCTGCCTGACTCCGTCTCAAGCTTAACTGCAGAGAGCAGGTTAGGTGCAAGAGTGAGCCACAGATGATGCCACTTCTTCACAGCAGTCAGGGCTGTGCTTACTTAGTATAATGTCTGCAATGACCAGAGTGTTATCCCATCTGTATTTTTATGTTGACAGCGCTACTTGAATTGGGGAAAAAATGCTAATGGCAAATTAGATCTCTGTTATGTATTCTACCGGAATAGTGGTATATGAAGTAATTATACTTCACCATAGAGTAGCCAGTGAATAAACAACAATTAATGGATTGTTATAATGTGTTACAACAATTTTGATGTCAGTGTTGGACCTGAAATAATGAAGAGCTATTTTAAGGCATTACTGAGCACGTGTCATTCTCATTCCAATGGTAAACTACTAAATGTGAAATTGATCATTGAAAAGCTCCAAGGGAATATCAAAGGAAGCATGCTAAATGTGTTTATGCTTTTAGGCAGAGGTAACACAAAATAATCTCTTAAGATGCACATGTCTTATGTGGATCAGAGAGAATATTGTTTGTTTTCTGTGGTCCATATAATAGAAGAGGGGAGAGAGGTAAGAAGGGGAGTACTAAGTGCCCGACACCTAATACTTTCCCTCCCCAGCAGACAACTTTTCTTGTGCTAGTAAGAAATTACTAACAAGAGTAGTGAGCGGTGGACGGAAGGTGATTGCTTCCATGCGTCATCTTTTCCTTTTGTAAGGACCCCCTTGGATCCCCAAAAAACAACCTGCAGATTTGTCTAGCCATTTCCTCTCTTCCTTCCACTTCCTTGTGCCAATAGGAAAGGCAAGAAAAAGAGAGACAGATAATGCTTAAGAGAAAGTTTCAGAAGCACCAAGTGATTTGCAAAGTGAAGTGCTGCGTCCTCATAGATTCTCAGGAGGAATCTAAGCCCTTAGTGCAAGATTTCTGGAAATTTTTACTTTTGATATCTCTGATCTTTTCTCTATTTAATCATCTATTTCATTAGAAGAAATATTTAGTGCTGTATCTATCTTATTGTGCTAAAAACCTGACAATTGATTAATATTGTCAGTAGTCAAATAACACCTGAGGCTCACCATCTCTTGTTGGGGGGTAAAGAATCTAGAAAAATGTGCTTTTGGTTTGGTAAATGAAAAAAAAATTGAACTTCTTGTTTGTGAAAATAAGCAATTATCAGGATTAATTAACAGTGTTCCCTAGTACTTTTGACTGGAAAAATTCCTATGAGATCTCACAGTTTCTACCAGCTGCTGGTGCTTGCTTTTGTAGCCATGAAGATGTCTATATGTTCATCTGAAGAGGCTCCCCCTGCCCTCTCTCACCTGTCAGCCCAAGCTGGTTTTAATCATAGTTTGACAGTGTACACAGGTTATATTTTCCTTTCAGCCTGTAATATATTTAGGGGTCGAGCATGGGAGAATGAAAAGGTCTATGATGCTTAAATCATTACTTGTACAAATAGGCCTCTGCTGTTTTTCCTATGTTTATTCACATCTCCCACATCTACCCATCCCGTGAGTGTACTAAAACTCAGATAAAGAATCCAATTATTTCTGTTTATAAAATATGACCATCTGGTCAAATTATGCTTGTCTCTTTCCCTTAGTGAACAGGTACACTTGTCTTCACACTGATTGATCTAAAATGTTGACTTGATTTTTAATATAGAATTGTTCTTTTCCCTTTCGGGCTTGTTTTTGTATCAGGCAATACTTTTTATTTTTTCTATTGTTTTTAATTAAAAATACTTCTATAATGAACTTAGGTGCAGGAAATTCAACTCTGACCACAGGGAAATTGATAAGAACTGGGCACATTACCCTTGTGAGGTTTGTCTGTCACTACACGATACACTAAAGATAACTTTCTTCAGTAAGCCAGATATTTTTATATAATATGTGAGAAATGACATCATATAGGTTTTAAAAGAAAGTCAGAAACAGAGCAATTACCTTTTAACTGCTTTACTGAAATGGATCTGATACCCCTCTAGCCCTGAAGATTTGCCTTTCCTGGAATCCCAAATAAATAGGGAGCAGCAGCAGAATTAAAAAAAAAAAAAAGATTTACAATCATGACATGAAAGCAGGGAACTCTAATTTGCAGTTGATGTCATCGATATGAGCTCTGTTTATCTGGGTGTAACACATAATACTGAAAAAAGATGTTTAACGGCTGCCTTAATTTCAGTTAGCTTGGTCAGTGTTCCTTTGAGCGCACTTTGGAAGCCAATGGGGTATTATTCTATCAGGTTTATTACTATTTTCTCCATAGACTCTCCAGCTTGTGCTTTTCATTAAGGACAGTGTTATCTTTTAAGCAGCACATTTAAGCTCTCCTCTTAGAGTAACAGTCTCTTCCTATAGGTTCTACTTGCTTTTGTTCTTATGAAGCTTTTCAAATGTAGCATGATCAATTCTTCTAAAATGCCTGTGCCTTCAATCTGTTCTCCTGTGTGGTTGTAAGATCTGGCACAATTTTTACTTACTGCTTCTGCATCTTTTGACAGTATATTTCATGTTGTTTCATCATTTTCATTCGGAATCCAGAAATCCGGTTAATTTCTCAGGATATTTTAAATTATTGCTTTTGCCAAAGGGAACTGGGTTTTGCTTTATAGCAGCATCCTCTTGTAAATCATCTATGTCAGTCACATGCAGCAGGCACAGAGTTTGGATTTCTGTTTCATATTTGGGAACATTTTTAAGAGAGAGAAAAAAACCACCCTTCTAGCTCGTTTTTAGTTCAGTTGTTGCCTATGTTTAAAACTAATCCCAACTGAACAGGGGTAGATGGTTCACCAATTAGATTTTCATTAATTTTAAATTAATTCTTATGCTTGATGAGTTTTTTCACTGGTTTTGGATTAGAAAACATGATTGTTTATCTGGTATCATTTTGTCGACAAGTAAAACAGTATTAGCAAAGGAGAAGCCAGGGAATTATGCATACAAGTAAACTTAATTTTAATTCCCCAGAAAAGTTCTGGAATAAATAATCAAACTGACCATTTAGAAGCACTGAAAAGAAAATAAGGAGATGGGTAAAAGCTAAAATGGATTTTTGCACAAACCATGTTGAACTGATCTAATTTCAACTGAAAGCAGAGTACGAGGGCTCATGCGCAGGAGAACCTCACATGATCTTATTGTAAGCAAATAAGGAAATGTGTTCTGTATGAATATATGGGTAGAATCGGTTCAAAAGTGTTGTTTCTATCACCTGTCTTTTTATTACCTCTATTAACTACTGTAAACATTTAACAGACCCAACCTTTCTTATAGTTTCGTACTCAATATCTCTTTTGATTTTGACGATGATCCATTGATAACTCCTTCCTGGGTGCATTTTGAAGAACTTCTCTACATTGAAGAACAGAGTTAGAATTCAAACTAATCTTGATAACCTGCTTTGAAAAAAAATCATATACTACTCAATATGGACAAGAGGGAGACACCTCACCTGGAAAGGAATAATCTGCCAGGCAAAAACATGTCAAGGATTAACTGGTGGGGTATCAGCTCTGCAGAAAGAGATCTAAGAGGCTAAATAGGAAGCTAAATAGGAGTCAATATTGTTACACTTGTGCGAAAGGCAAGAAATCTACTTGAATGCATAAACAGGAATGTAGTATAAAAAAATACTGAAATAATTCTTCTCTACTCAGCACTGGTAAGACTTCAGCTGGAGTGCTGCAGACAATTTTGGGTACTGCAATTTGAGAAGGACTTATACTAATTAAAGAAGGAAAGCAACAAGAATGGTTAATAGTTTAGAAATTGTGGCATGGGAGGAAAGCTTGAGATTATACCTTCTATACCTTTTAGGGGTGATGACACCACCAACGATCTTGTTCCTGAGAGCAAATTTGCCAAGTACATGTGAAGAATAACATAGGTATAGAGTCTGTCCTGGGGCACAGCAATGGACCAAACAACTTTTTGAGCACTCTTCCATCTTTAGTATTCCAAGAAACTATCAACTCTTACCCCAACGTCTCTGTGTCAAGGACCCTATGCCTGAACTACTGACTACACACATACTAATAAACTAAATATGGAAGGGGCATAGGCTCAAGTCTTGATATGTGGCCATCCATTCTGCTTAATTATTGACATGAGCCCTGGCATAGTTTTGGTGATGCCAAGGCATCTCCTGGGGCATAAGTCTGCCCCAGGGATTGCTCCCAACCGGCTGAATATACAAGGCCACCTTGTCCTGGGGGCGGTGGAGGGAGAGAGTAAAGAGCTTAGTCACAGGAGCAGAGCTATGCTCTGCCCTTTTCTTCAGGATCCAAGAACAGCCCATACCTGTTGTATCTATTAGCATAGGCAACAGACATCTGTTTTCAGAGACCTCCAAGCAAATGTCAGGTCTTCTGTGCAGCTACTGTAGACTCATTTAGATCAGTCATTGAGCTACTCTTGACTACCTTGGACTGCTTCCTCTGGCTCCAATGAAGTTTCACCAATTATCCTCAAATTATCCTAGTTATCCTCAAAAAAAACTGTTTTCAGAATCCAAAACCTCCAAATCTAACTAAGAATAACTGCTCCCGTTTTCTCCTTGGTTTGATTCTGCCTGTGCATGCAGGAGTTCAGCTAGCAAAAACAATCTGCCAAGCAGTGCTAAAGCAGAAAGCCAGGCAGTCACTAGTGATATTACAGCACCCGCAGCCCCCTGTCCCAGGGTGGTAGAAACAAAGTGGGAGCCACAGCACTTTGGAGTGAACATGAGAAACGACAGCGGGGTGGGAGGGGAGACAGCTACAACCGGGCGGAAGAAGCACCTATTTGAGAATTGCAGCTATGGGCAGTGTAATAAACAGCTGTCACCACCCACCAGCAGCCCTGTCACTGTCAGGTCTTCAGAGATTCAGTCAGATTGTGTTATTGTCCCTGATCAAAGCGAGCGGCTGATGGAATAAACATGCTGACCTTATGGTCTGCTTGTAATAAACCCCAGCAATACTGCTCACTCTAACTGTCGGCAATTCAGACTGCTTTCTTAAGTTGTGTTTGCTAGCAATCAATTCCTAATGAACAGCGTAGGTGGAAGATAATTGAAAACATCCTATCAATACTGGCAAAATGTCATAAAGGCTTATTTAAGCTTCATCATCAACTCATCTTGCTGGGTGTGAATCCCCACGTAGTCTCTCTTTTCACCATAATTGTAGCAAATAATCCTTACAGTATTTCCCTGGAGAGCATTCCCTCTGGTTGCTATAGGAAAAATAACAAATATCTAGTAACGCAGCCATTTTTATTACATACTGTTCAATTAGGAGATAGCAAGAAAGCAATTTTTTTTCCAGGAAGGTGGACAGTTTGCTAACTGAAAACTCTGATGCTGCAGGTAAACGACTGCACGGCACATGGCAAAAATGTTATTTATAAGCAGCTGTTGCTACCTTGGTTTGAAAATGGAGCTGAATTTTAAAAAAAAAAAAAAAAGCTTTTAGTATTTTATACTTCAAAACTTCAGAGTTCCAGTATTCTTCAATTACGTGGGCAAGGTCCCCAGAACTTTTTTTAAACCTTTTAATAGAGGTTTTAAGACTCTCACAGATGGAAACCTTGCTCTACTGCAGAAGCTGTATTTCCTAGGTGACAAGTGGAGAGTCTCATCACCTGTGGAGTCAGCAGCTGGGGCAAGATTAATTAGCAAAGCTGAGAAGGTTGTTGTGCCTGAACCTGCAAGACAAAGAGAAAAAATACCCTCATTCTTAGACCAGACTTCAAGAGGAACATAAATAACTTCTTTTTTTTTTTTATGTATGTCTAAGACTGAAGTTTCACTCGCCTATTCAAAGCTGATATATATTTTAGATATAGAGGAACAGCTGAACACAAGTGATAGTCAACCACATAAAAGTTAGAGATGAGCTATAATATTTTTTTCAGGACAGTTCTCACATTTACTGACATAAACTTAGAGTTACTTATGTCAGAAAACTGCAATTCTTGTGTGTGTTATCTATGACTACATCTATCAGTTTGATGTACGCTTAATTTGGGAACTGAGTTTTAACCCATATTTCTTGTAACATAGGACTGAATTTCATCATTCGCTAAAGGGACGGTTAATCTAATGAAGGTGAAGAACTCAGCCTTTTTTGAAACAGGTATGGATCTAGGTAGTTGGGATACATGACTGTTAAATTAACTTTCTTACTTAAATGGTCATTTAGCATTATTTTATATATAAATATGTGTGTGTTTATATATACCTTTAGAGCTGATATCTCATAATCATAATGTCCTTAACTATAGCAATTCTCTTCTTGTACAGATCTACCGGAATGCAGGGCATTTGGTTGCTGGCACAATCCCGCTGTGAGCCCTGCTTAGCTACTTCAAAACCACAGCAACACTGAAGCAACATATGCGAGTCCCGCTAGCGGCGGCGTAGCTGCTGCTGCAAAAGCTGTGGGAGAGGGACTTTAAGGCAGGCTGGCTTGGCAAGAGCAGTGGTTGCAACGTGGACATGGAGGCTGGGAAAAATGGGAGTGATCCAGAAATGGAGAGTGCCTGTGGCCTGGGAGGAGACACTGCGGACAGGAGGAGTGAGAAATCAAAGTGGTCTTGAGGAAAAATTTCCAGGTGACAAAACATCCTGTTGTGGGGACATCCCGTTCAGCCACAAGTGTCCGGTTACCTGGGCAGTTGAAGGAGGAGCTAAGGTGTCTTTGTAACCTGTGACCTGTCAGTGGTGGTTACAGCTAAAGAGTAGATTGGAGAAGTTCCTGGGCCGTCCTGGTACGGGAAAGGTAGGAGGCTGCTTCACAGCTCGAGGAGATACAGCTTAGAATTGCATTCATAACCTATGTTTCTTGTTTAGTTGGTTTGGGTTTTAGTTTGTTTTGTTCCTGCATGCTGCTCTGGAGAAGGGGATGGTTAGGGAGAGCTGCCTGTCGGCCATCTTCTCATCGTTTGTGTTGGTTTGCCCTTTCCAGGCACTCTCAGACAGTAGGGCATCTGGGCAGGGGTGACCCTGCAGGGCTTCTTTTTCTCGAAGATAAATAAAATTTCTTCTGCTCTTTCCCTGAAAGAATTGATCAGAAAAGACACAGAACTGGAAAAAGCAAACCCTGCCTGGCCATAACAAGGAACTGGGCCCCTCATTTAAAACAGAAACTTTTCCTCGGGAGGTCCAAGGGAGGTGCTGCTCTGTTAGGCTGTGAAATAGCTTCCCAAGAGAAGGAACAGAAATCCTATTGTGTGAAACAATTTAAATTTAACTGAACAGAGCACTGGCATATATACTATAAGGAGTACTTTTGTACAGCCAAAGGGATAAGTAAGACTAACTTAAAGGTCTTTTCCATATCTTTCCGTATCTTCCGTATCCGCAGTGACCCTTTGGAAGCACAGGCACCTGAAAGGAAGCTTAACAATGGCATACAAATACTGTGTGTGTGGCAACTCGTAGATAATTAGGGAATTACCATAGGATAACGCAATAAAAATTGAGGAAAGAAATGTAGGCTTGATATTAGAAGACTTTATTACCATGTAAAGTGATACAGTCCTGGGAAATAGGCTGTCAAGGGAAAGAGTCAAAGTTAAGAGCCTCAAAGGATTTAAAGCCAAAATTGATGAGTATCTAAGCTGGCTTTGGGGATGCATGGCTGAGAGAGGAGTTAGTTCAGTGCAAAGGTACGCTCTGGAGTTACCGTCTTTCATTCATGACACACTGTGTCTATCTTCCCAATCAAATGTAATCTCAGTAAGTATTTGATGGTTTCTAATTCTGAGATTTTTTTTTTTTTTAAATCTTCTAAAGTACACAAAAGACACGGCATTGCTTTTGTTAGCAGTGGCAGTCACCTGGGAGAAGCCACAGTATATCATGGCAGGGGAGTTCCTAATGCAATTTGCAACCTGTGGGGGAGAATTTAACCTCCAGGATGCTGAAGATAATATACTGATGCAAATACCCATGAAACAATCGCTGTTTCCTTTGGGCCAGATTACTGGCTCCCATTTTTATTATCTCCAAGCTTCTTCTATTGTTAGATTCTTTTCACTTATCCCCTGGTGCGTACATTATGTCACCTTCAGCTCACAATGCCAAATTTAGAAGTGGTGTCAAAGAGGATAGAAATCAAGTATCAGCATGCTGCCAGAGGCCTGAAGGAGTGGGACTCAAAGAGGATTTGCCTGAAGATTCTTGGCCAGAGACCTTTACTTGCAGATGCATCCGGCTGTAGATACAACTTGCACAGAGTGTGATTCTTTTACAAGCTTTCCTCTCTGTATCAGTTACTGAAATGAACTCAAAGAAGCAGAATATTTCGTTTCTGTTAGGTGTTGACCACTGACTTTAGAGAGCAGGAGCCCTCCTTGCACTGCCTGTACTCCCTGGACAGATGAAGTTGTAGGTCCTACTGCAGAACATGGAGAACCTGTAGGACTGCTTTCTCCTAGTGCCTCTACCTGCAGGAGTCATTTTGTAAGATGACTTCATAACATCTATTTTTCCTTATCTGGAATCCACTGAAGTTAATAATCTTGTTGGATTTAAACCAAGCCTCTGTCCTCTCCGTGAGAAAATCTACAGCTTCCCCATAAAACCAGGGCAATGCTAGTAAGGGATGGCAGGTGAAAGATTTCTGTGATATTAACACAACATTGTTTATGAAAGTGTCATGACAAAAGAAATACCCACCCTAGTAAAAAATGAATTCACAAAACAATTTGCAGTGCAAATCTCACTTCTACAGCATGCCTGCTGAATTATCTATTATAAATTAGCTCATTTTAAAATTGGTGAAGTCTGCAGAATGCTGCATTCCCTCTGGACTGGGAGCTCTACACATACTCTCTCATAGGGGATAAAAAAGTAATTACTGAAGATCACCCTCACCCAGACAAGTGCTGTGGACTGCTCAACCACTCATTTACAATTTAATCCCAGGGTCCTCACTGAAAAAGGTTTTTAGGTGCTAACTGGAGACTAACAAAATAGTTATTTAAATGCATTACATTTGAAAAAACAGAAAACATACTTTCAATTGTGTGGTATAACTGAAGCTATTACTTTTGTAGGGAAAAAGGGGAAACAATGGAATAGGACTGTGTGGGTTTGTTTGTTTTTTTTTTTTTTTTAATTACTTTTTCCTCTCTCTCTCACACATACTGACAGCTTCCTGATTCAATATAACTTCTATTTTTTTCTTAACATGTAGATTAAGTTGAGTGATAAATAATAGTTTACTGTTTCACCAGCTATAATGTTTGAAACTTTCCACAGATAAAAAATACATATTTTTAAATGTTTCTTTGAGAAGTATTTTTAAAAGTTTAAGCATCTGGTACAGAATACAATGGGATAAAGAATCATACTTCTTAAAAATGAGAAGTTGTTAGTAGTCTGATTGCATATATTTGTTTTGGTAAGAGTTAATGGGATCAACCGATACTAGAAGACTTGTTTTCTTACAATGAAGTATGTGCTACTTGAAAACATGATAATTTTTTTTTTTCTAAACTCCTCCTCTGTGGCTTGTTTGCTATTACTTTGTGTAGTGAACGCAGTAAGTTCTACTCAGTGTTGAAGACTCAGTTCATGTTCAAAGGATCAGATTTTCTTTTGGTGTAAGTGAATTGACAACAGTTTAGCACTGCTCATTTAAACCATCCTAGATTCTGTTTTTTTGTTGTGGCCTTTTCCACCCCTTTCCATCCATTTCAAACAGCATTGCTGAAAAGGTACCGAGGTCCAGATCTGCAAAGTTATTTCAGTGCCCATCTTTCTTTGACATCAATGTGATTTATGTTCCTAACTGCCTTTGAGCAGCCAAGACTAAAGGATACAGTAATGTGAAGGCACACACAAAGTGAAGCAATCCCATTTTAAATTTTAATGTGGTTGCCTTCAGTCCTTTAGGAAAACAAAAGCAAAAAAAAAAAAAAAACACAACAGAGGAAAGCATTTCAGAAGCCTTGAAAAAACCATTTTTTTTCTTGTGGATCCTTCCTCTCTGGTAATTTTAATATGAGTGAAATGTTGTACAACAAGGAACTCCCAGGTGATCCCTTGTCATTTCTGGCTCTCAATCTAGAAGCATGCGTATGTCAATACCACAAGCTTGCTTTGCCTGGGCTGTAATACCTGTTCTTTGACGTTCAGTGAAATGCTGTGTGCTACAGTGACAATAACATACAATTCCACAGAATTCAGTGGGGATCATCCCAGGTAGAAGAAAGAGATCAGAAAAGTGCTCACTTAGCCCACATTTCAAATTAAGAAGTCAGGCTTGTGACACAAGGAAGATGTTATTTTTCATAGATCTTCAATATCTCTAATTCTCAACTTTTAGGTAAAATGATATATTAGGAAAGCGTAAAATCCAGCAGGTAATGAAAATCATAAAAATATTATGTTAGTGTTTATTATTACTCACCTACAGAGATAAGTGAAATGTATCGTGTACTGCCAACAAAAAAAGCATTGGTATTTGTCGGAAGATGTTTTCTCCTCGCAGTGATTTCAGATTTATATATTGCATTGAAGTGTGTGCTACAAATCTGAAAAAATTATCACACAAGGTATGATGTAAAAGGTCCCTTGCAAGATGTGTTGTTGGACTGACAGCATGCCATACGAGACGATACCTGGTAAAACAAAACAAAGATGTGCCAGTGGCTGTTGTGTTTTCCTACTCAGTCACTGGGAGCATGTTGCAGCTTTTAGCCTATTGCTTGGAGTCCATCCAAACCATCTGCACCCATATAGCCAGCAGCAAAGCAAAATGCTCTGGGGTCAAACTTGCACTTTTTGAAAAAAGGCAGTCTCTTTGACCTCTTAATTAAGACACCTATTGATTTCAGGAGTTTGTAGCTGGCACCGTTAAGTGTTTTGCATGAAGCAGTAGAAGGAGGTAGAATCGGTGAAGAAACTTCTGTGAAAGTTATATGCAATACACTGATGCAATACAGCCATGGAGGGCCTCCTGGCAGCCGCCAGCCGAAAACCCAGTCGATCTCTGGAAATCATCTGCTGGCCATAATGACCAGACACAAAGTTTGGATCATCTTGTAAACAACACCAACATCGCATTTAAACAAAGTCCTTTCCATGAAAATCATAAGTCACTGAAGATCTGTTGTGTGAAATTTTCCCAGTGTTTTTAAAGGAATTCTGTTTGCTGGTGATGGTGTTTGACTCTTGCTCTATAAATTCTTGCAATGTAACAGGCTAAAGATGATGAAGGAGACATTGATATGAGCCACTCAGCAACAGATGGTGAAATATCACTCTTCCAGTGTTTGGGACACAATTTTAAACAGATAGGTACTGGAATGCTCTTATCACAAATTCTCTCTAGATTGTAAGCAATGTGAATAAATTATATCCATGTTTTATTTTTTTCATTCTTAAAAAAAGTCCAAGTCCTGTTATTTACAGGAGAACAGATTTATACTCTTTATCTTGAGAACTAAAATTTCCCTGCTGTAATCATTAATTTTACGGTTATATGAAAATGTGTAAGTTGGTGCTATAAGCTGTATTAAATTCATATTCAAAGTGACATCATGTAAACAGGAAAAAAACAGATTTTTTTTGTTCTAAAACAAGCTGATCCACTCAGACCTACGTCAGTCAATTTCCTTATTCGCACTACTTCATCATATTAAAGGTGGAGGACCATGAGTGTCTGTTGTCTAGTAGTGGAAGCTTAAGTGGAAGAGAGATTATACAATTTACTTTTATACAAGGAAGTCTTTTAACCTTTCTCTTTTATTTTTTTTTAATTGAGACACGTAACATGTTATTAGAAATATATTGACATACTAAGATACCAACAGATGATGCAAAAACATGTATTACCCCAGAGATCCGTTGTAATGCTTCTCCATTTCTTTTTAGTGATCACAGTTCATTGTTATATGCTCTCCATAACAGGCTCTGTTCAACTCGGGCTTGCTCTTTCCCTCCAGTGGTGTATGTCCCTTAACATCTCTTCCCATATCTTTTGGCAGCTGTAATTTCAAGAACCCTTTTTTTTTTTTTCTCCATAATCACTACAGCGTCCTTTCCACAGATACTATATGTCACAGTGTGATAAATACAGACAAGTGAAGACTTTCTTGGGTTTGAGGCATGCAGGAAAACTTGTAAAGGGTTAATTAGAGAATTATACACTTCTGTTATTTAAAGGAGGCTAATAGGAGAATATTCTTTGTGTCCCTACTTTGCTAAAGTAAGGCATTTAGCAGTCCCCTAGCAATTTAGCCTCAAATTAGAAGGATTACTGTGTATCCTTACTTGTGCTCTTCTTCATTGAAACGTTATAGCTATCTACCTAAATTGATTTTGAATTGGTCTACTTAAGGCCACTGAAAGACAGTCCTGGTTAAGCCAGCTTATCCCCTACTTAGTCAATTTAGTGTAATTTATTAATCTCCTAATGCAAGATGAGAAAGCTTTAATCAAAGCTTAAACTGGGGCAAGTGAATATATAGAGAGCGGTTTGCAACAACTGAATTGGAACATTTTAAAATCGGATATCTTCCCGAATCCAGTGCCACGGTGGAGAGCCTCTGAAGCTGTAACACATAGGCAGTGACAGAGCTAGTTTGAAGAGAGCATCTATGGAGACGTGTGCTATTTCTTTAAAAGCCATAGAAGGAAACCAGGCAGTAGGAGCCCTGGGGAAGACGTGGTAGTAAATTAAATGAAGCAAGAGAGGCTTTAGGGCGAATAATATTTTCTGTATTCTAATAATGATCTTTGAGAGTGCTGGGAGAAGTGCTTTGTGATTCTTTACAGCTGCTGCAGGAGAGCTCTTGTCCTAAAACTTCAGTCAGAGTGTCCTGTTTGAACTGTCCTGGAAAGTCCTTAGCATCTGTCCTGGCATTATTTTCAGTCTTTGGTCTGTGAGTACAAAGGCCAAAGGTTTACTTTAAAAAATATATATTAAACCTGATTCTTTCTTAATCAGAGGTTTCCTGATGTCAGTGCTTGTATCTAAAAACGACGACTTTGAGACACCACGCGCATGCTAAGCCTCAGTCTCTACATCTAACTTTTCTGTGAACTGGATTTAAAGGTGGGATTCTTTCTGGTTTCTTAGAGCAAGAACTGCCCAGCAGTTTCCCTAGATTGCACCCCAAGGGAAACTTGTTTATGCTGCTGGCGTACAGTTGCGAGCCACCCCAGAGCCAAGCTGAGAAATGGGAGAGGAATGGTGCTGGTTTCTGGTCTGTTTGGAAATAGGCAACCAAAAGGAGTGTATGCCTTTTTCAAATAAAGTAAAAATGTAGGCTTTCTTTTTTAGCTCAAACTTTTGTCACAGGATCTGCCTCAGCTGTCATGGATGCAAAGGTGTCTGAATGAGTCTCCTACCCCAGCGTGTAGCCTGTTCCCGCAGTAAAGGGAATGAAAATGGTGCCAAAGCCAGCACAGGTGCCAGGGGCAAGGACAGACCTCGGCGGTGCAATGGCTCTCAACAGTGTCAGAGGCCAGGCTTTCTTGCTGAATCCTGCATGCTGGTACAGTGCAATTGCCAAGCTGCTGAGGGATTTGTGACTCCTGGCCTACAGCACAGGTCCTACAGTTAGGGATCCCTTTGTCCACATTTCTTTCTAGGGGCCGGGAGTGCCTGGAAAACAGCTGGCAAAGGGAAAACTTTGCATTCTGTGTTGTACCCTGGCCTTGGAGAGTGTAATTAAATGCTATAAAATCAGGCCGCATCTGCTGAATCATTTAAGACCGAAGCTGAGAAGGGGAATGAGAAATATGAGCTGGCTTAAAACCAGTGTGGAATCTGGTAACACAGGTGAGCACTCCCAAAACTTTCAAAACTTTGTAGTCCACAGTTTCAGTTTTTCTTTGCACTACATTATACCTCACTAGATCTTAGTCCAAGAAGCCCCTGAAACCATTGGCCTGAGTGCTTTAGCCTCTTCATCTTAAACGTTTTGTTTGTTACAAGCTGCTTCTAAATCCAATAGTCCATCATGTTCAGTACAATAATATTTTTAAGAGTGTTCCATCTACTTGGTTCATAAATATCAATGCTCCAACAATGTAGTGATTGAATTACTTTTCCAGGAAACTATAAGTATTGTTGTTAATATTTTTGCCAGGTCGCAGCAGAGGAGAGATGGGAAGTGAACGCATGCGAGTCAAACATGCTTTGTTTCCCCTTCAGCCAAGGTAAAAGGCCTCTAGTCTTCTTGTGCCTTCCTAATCAGCACAAAGATTTTGCAGAAAGACCTACTCTTGGTATAGGATGACGAGGTTCTTTCCTCTCGTTTTTTCTTGTTTTCAGAAAATGTTGCATTTCTGAACATGTTCTCTGTGAGGACACTTATATACATTTCAATTTAAAAAATAAAGTGGAGATTATTCAGTATGTTTTTCCCCCATAATTCGTTTTCTAGTATTTGCAGTATTGGGCAAATCATCTCGGCACGTATTTTTCATTTGCAGTAGGAAAACCTTTATGTCTTCTTGACATCTTGTATTTCCCTTGTCTTGATCTAAATAGCGTCATTCAGTCAGCACTAAGCACACATTGGTTCTGCTTCTTCAGCTCTCTGTGACATCTTCTACCTTTTCTCTTCCTGCCAATTTGCATTTCCTTTTCAGCAGGCCCATCTTTCCTTGCAACTTCGATACAGTCTCATACAATTACCTTTGAGGACTTATCCATCTTCAACTCTCCAGACACACTGCAGTCTCTCTCTCTTTCTTCTCGAAGTCTGTCAGCCATTTTAAATATCATATAGAACAGAAAGATCAATTGATTTATTTGTTTTGGCTTTCCTCCCATGCCGCCTCCAGGGCTTTAACAGTCTCCATCCCCTACCCTCCCTTCCCATCCCTAGCCTGAGGCTCCTCTTCAGCACTTTCTTCCCTTTCACCTGTACAGGCTATTCTGTCCAGTTCTCCATGACCTCTCTCCCTGCTGTAATACTCCCTGTTCATGGGTTTCAAGCTAAGAACTTGATTACTGCAACTAATTAATTAATTAATGGAACCTAAAACCTGTATCATAAATTCTTTTCCTGTCCACACACATTCCCATTTGTCCAAATTCTTTCTTATCGGTTGTGCTGCCAAACCTCCCTCTAAATCACCTCTGTGTTTCAGGTAAAGTCCCAGGTTTTTCTTCTTACCTTCAAGACATTGTACACATCTGTTTCTTGCTGCTTAGCTGCTGGTGTTATCTTTTGGTGTGAACTTTCATTCTTACCCATTCTGCCAATATGTCAAACTTTTAATTTGGTGCCTGACTTCTGTACTGGTTTCACACTCTTCCATGCCAATACTTTATGCATATTTTCATTGCACTGGATTAATCTGTAAGGCTGCAACAACCTCCTCCTTCAAATCCTGCCTTAAACTCCTTTTTGTTATGATACCAACACCATCAATTGATTTACTAATGAAAGCTATATGAAGAATCCCAATCCCTGTATGTGCAAACTAGCTTTGCAAGATTCAGAAAATGTATATATGCACATACTAACCCCTCTAAGTATATGAATGCTTTGCTGTTATCCTTGTCTTTCCTTGTTCGTCAATGCTTATTGAATTTTCTGGTTAAATAAACAGATCAAGTCAAGGGGTCCACATCATCAGAAGTTATGTCTGGTTCATCCTGCAATCCAACAGATTCTTTTTATTGTTTTCCTATATCTATTTTAAAGTAATATAAATTTCCTGTCCTTTGGGGGCACAAGCATATGTGAATGTATTTATTTCCCTGCCCCCAATTTAATTGTATGTTAAGTAACTAACTTAAAAATTATCCTTATCTATGTTATGAAATACTGTAAAATTCATACAATTATTGGGTTTTTGTTGTTGTTTGAGTTGTTTTTTCCCCCCAGGGGAAAGAAATTCAAATCTATGAAATCTGATAAATAAGTTAGAAAATGAATTCCTAGTTACAGTGTTAGCTGTAAGCACATTTAAGTGCATCTTATTAAAACTTTGAGGGATGTGAAAGGAGCATATCTATAACCTGAAGACATTTGTTCTCTTGCTTCTCTAGAACTTGAAAAATAATTTAAGGTAGAAGGCATGCATGGAAAACAAGGCAAGTAGCCATTGCAATTGCATGAATATTTACTTTTTAATTAATCTAGCAATGGTACAGAAAACTTAGACATAATATTTAAATTATGACAATATTGTATTGTTTCATCCACAACAAAATAATTTATGAAGAGCCTATGAAAAGATAGTGATAGGGTCTTTTCTACCCATAAAAACGTACTCAAGACAGCATATAAATGCTAAACAAAGATACCTAAGAGCAAGTATATAAATCAAACAGAATTAATAAAGCAAACCAAATGTCTAAGAATGTAGCCTTGAGGTAAAATCTTTAGCCTGAAAAATGAGACAACTTTGTCAACATTTTTAATAGTGCCCTTGGGTGTTCATTGCAGCATCACAAGGTCACATCTCACCAAATTTCTCTTTAAGGATGCGCAACAGGCATTTGTTAATTTGCTGCCTTTTGTCTTTCAGCCAAGGACATTTTTCTTGATCAAGGACCCCCATAGAGTTCAGCAGGAATTTTGAGATGACCACAGCTTGGCTTGGCTTGTGGTATGAAACATCTCTGGGGAGTCTGAGTGGCTATCTGAGGGCCACGAGCTGGATGCAGCTGTTAGCCCCGGGACTTGTGCTGCTCACATTGTGTTACCAGCAACATGATGTTGTGTTACCGTTGCTGTCCACAAAGAGCTGGAGTGAGCTGGGAGACCCTGTGAGAGAAACTGAGATAATAAATGTCTGGAGCAGAGCTCGCTGGCAGCATGCCCTGCCCAGTTTTGTCCTACAGTGGAGTAGTGGGCCCCATTGGAGCCATTTTCTTGCCTGCAAGGTGTTCCCACATCTCTTCCTCCCTGTGATTCTTTGGGGAAGCTGATACCTGCCCTACAGGGAACCACAGGAGAGTTTTGGGATGAGGTTCACAATGAGGCTGGTTAGCCCAAATTAGTGTTAGGGGCCTAGAACAATGTCTGATACAGGTTGCAAATCAGGAAAGCTTTTTGATGAACTGTGCTGGTCTTCATTGTAGAGCTTGTCCCTGCTGAGCTTTTATCACAGGTAAGTATAGGTGCCAGTGTTTCTTGCTTGTGTTGATGAATCTCACTCTCTGAAAAGCACCGCTCCTTTTTCACCAGCAGGACTTACTCTGTAATGGACATCAAGATGTGGAAATCATATTCACTTCCAGTAAGCCTGCAATAATGTTTTAGGTACTGTTTAAGCTCAGAACTGAATCAAATGGTATTTGAGTGCCATTCAAGGGTGAGCGACTGTTTTCTGGAAGAAGTGACTGATGTGCACCTCATGGTCTCGGGCTCCTGGTTCCCTGCTTCATCCTTCACAACGGTCTTAAGAAATTCTATTCTTACCCTGGATGAAGCTCCCTTAGTGCAGATATTTTATTGCCAAATGTACTGTATGATTAGGCTCCACAAAACGCTTAGGCATCGGTGAGCCATCCGTTGATTTTGCTGGAGCCACAGACATTGCAAAAGTTAATTATATCTGTAAGTAAGTGCTTTGTTGGATCAGACCCTGCATCTCTTTAAATTAAAAAAAAAAAACAAACAAACCCAAAACCCCAAACAAACCATGTTCAACAGTAACATGTAGTAAGTAAAAATACTGTCATGATAGCTATTAGAAGTTTATATGGTAGAAAAAGGAGTGGAGAAAGATATTTAAGAATATTCAATTTCTCTGGGACTAAGTATAGCAGATTTTTTTTTCTAAAACAGTCTTTTGTGTAGTAATATCAAACTAGTTACACACTTATATATATTTGTGCAGGAAAAAAATATCCATGTTATGAGAAAATTAACGTCTCCTTGATAATGAAATACATAGAGGATCAGACATTTCCAACTTCAGTAAAGAGTGTATAGATCAAACATGAAAGTGGTATCAAGTGATGAGAAAGAAATGCATTCAGGTTAAAAAATATCATAAAACATATTTTTATTTACTACTGGAATGTCTGTGAAAGGGAAGACTGCTTTTTTTTTCAGGTGTTAGTTTTCATGCTTTTCCATGGATACTCTATATGCAGTTACTACATAAGAAATAAAATTGCATTTCAGACTCATTTTGATTCCAATGAACATTGCATTAGATTCTAAAAGAACATTATTTTGAAGGTAAGAATGAATTCTGAATTGGCACAATACCTGCTGCTTCTTAAACTGCCTATAAAGTTTATGCTTTCTGCATTAATACAATAATTTCAGAAGCACGTTACTACAGCCTTTGTATAAAAGCTGTGAATAAATTGAATGCATTTTAGTTTTGCCTTTATTTTTCTCTTTAAATAAAATAATGCTCGTCATCTGGCCAAACTGATATTTTGCTGACAAGCTTGAAAAGAAAATTAAGTCCTTTTTTTTAATGCACAAGTATGTAAAAGAAATTTTCATTTTCAAAATGAGATTCAGAAAGCAAACAATGTTTTAGTGAATAAATAACATGTTGAATATGTTTCTGTTTATTTGAAAAGTTATGTGAAAAACCATCACCAAGCAGCATGGTGATGACTTAATAGAATAACTTAAATAAATAAATAAACAGATAAAATTAAAAAAAAAAAAACCCAGATAAAAATCCATCTCTACTCCATATGTACTAATTTATGTTAGTCTGCTGGTTTGGGGAAAAAAAAAAAAATCCCCAAAACTAGTAGTGTTTGAACTACCTAACCTTGCATACATATTTGAAGCTAATAGTTACTCATGCAAAAATACAGTCTGTTCTTCTCAAACATTGAATAAGTGCTGATTCACAGATGGATTTATGCTTTGAAACCTTCAGCAGTGATTTTGGTCGCTTGTTTCTGCCCTATTTTATAAAAGTGCAAAGTTTAGGTCCATATCTTGTGTTTCCTGTCATTTTGAACGACATTCATTGAAACTTGAATGACAGCCTCTTTGGAAGCATATGTGGTAGGACAGATACATGCCAAAAAGGAAAGATTTGTTTTTAAAAATAGGGGACTTCCATATTTATGAGCCTGTTAGTCACAGACCATATATCAGAAAACTCTGTCCAGTGCAGAGATGTGGCAACCACATAATTAGACTCTTAATTTCTATTTAGATTCCAAACTTCTTTTTTATTTCATTGATGTTAAAAAGATGCAAGTATCCTTATTTTGTTAGAAATCGCCCTCTTTCACCCTAGTTGCTGTAAGTAAACATGTAATTATAAAATGGACCACATTAATGAAATCAAATTATCTTTTGAGAAGATATGTTCTGCTAGGACTAAGGACACTGGTAAGGAAACCTTACTGTGACTAGAGCCATATGGGTGGTTAGCACAATGCAGCAGTACAACATATGTGGCAACAAGTGGGGAGAGAATACGAAGAAATGAGTGTACTTTTGTTCCCTAATTTGACAGCATGGGTATGTTGATAGGATATTTGGACTTCCTCAGAATTTTTCAGATTTTGCCTTATTTTTTCTTTCTTTGGTATGCTCAGCACTATGAGTGATTTTTAAATCTTTTTCCCCTACATACTCTTACCCGGTTGATGAACCATGTCCTTAGGACACTAATAAAATAAGAGTCATTGCTTCTGCCTTCTGTGAATCTGACATTATTAGCTATGTTCATCAGCAGTGATTCGCACTACTATATTGAGAGAAATCTTTATTGCCGGGGAGTGCATGAAGGCAGTGCTTGAAGGTAAGAGGGGGTTTGAGTCTGTGGGAGATGAGAAAGCATGCTGCACATCCTTCTCCTATGAAAATTACAGAAATTAAAATATTAACATGCAGAGGGTGTTGGCAGAAATAGAAACAACTAATTTTATCAGTGTAATCTCTGCCCCAGTAAGATCAATTAGATATACACCTTCCTTTTAACTAGGCTACATAACAAGGATGAGACAAGAAAATTGCTAGTCACTCTATACATGAGTAAGTTTTCGGTGTGTCCGTGTTCCTCATCCACATTTTTGGAGATGGATAAATGCTTTAGGAATGGGTTACGTCTTGTAGTGGGGCTGTGGGGACAGCGCGGCCCTGTTCCTCATTCTGCCCTCCATCCCTGAGCACATTGTGCCTTGGGGAAGCACAAATGCCTTTGGAAGATCCAGGAGGGAAAAGCCCAAAGTTACTCCACTTCAGAGGGTAGCAGCAGCCCACCTTTTCCCCTGCATGGCTGGAATGATTCAGGTAAATCCTGGTTTTGTCTGTTCTTCTTTTCATCCCTGCTCACCTTGAGGAAATGTGAAGAAACGAGTCTATGCTTGAGCTCAGCAACTGCATTTTCACCTGGCCAGTACTGAGATGAAGGATGGTTCTTCACTCCCAAACTCCAGAAAAGTTTGCCAAAATGTAACGATCATATCAAAGGCTCAGTTCCCTTTTTTTGTTTTCATTTTTTTCTTCCATTCAGAATGAGGTAGTTACCTGGCTGTTGACTCACTCATTGAAAAAACATAGACACAACAAGCTCCAACAGGCAAAAGATTAGTATCATCGTCTATTCCCTTGTGAATTTATTTGATTTGAGGATGAATATGTTGTAAGTGATGGCGGCATGTGATTTCATGTGTGAAAGCCATTGTGTAAGGAATATGTTTAACAGCCCTTGGCCATTGCTCTAGCCTGGCTGTTCCCAGTACAAACTGTGGATTGGCTACAAAGCTGTGCCACAGCCTGTCTGTAGGATTGGTGAAGAATTTTTTCATCTTACCTGCTTGATATTCACACTTTGTACAAAATCTATTTATTCAGGCATCACGCAGAGAAAAAACAGTTTGGACCCCAGAGAACTATTCTGAATCTGATATGTGGGGTTTCCTTGGATATGTCATGTTTTAGTTTTAAATTAAGAAAGTTTAGGTACTCATTTAAGAAGATAATTCAAGGCAAGATTTTGAGGCAAGATGACAATCTTTTCTCTAATTGTGTGGCAAAATTACATTAAATTATATTCTGTATCTCTGTTAGAGACAACAGAGGATTGAGAGCATTGGGAAAAGAAAGAAGGTGTCATTTTGCCATTATAAAACCTCTGTGGTATAGTCCCACCTTGAGCCTGGGTGCAGTTCTGATCTCTGCATCTCAAGAGAGATGTAGAGGTACTAGAAAATGTGCAAATGATCCAAGGCATGCAGAAGCTGCCTTAGAAGAAAAGGCTAGAAAGTATGGACTATTTAGTTTGGAGCAGAGAAGACAGAGGGAAGGCAGGACCAAGAAAATCATGCAGGTGATGGTATACTGAATGCATATCTATGGTTCACCAAATCCCGCAATAGAGAAACCTGGGGACATTGGATGGTACTGAAATCAGCTTAAAAAGATTTAAAAGTACTTTACACAATGGGTGGTAAACTTTGAGAACTTTTTGCCACAGGAGATTGAGGATAGCAGATGGTATCAGCAGGTTAAAAATTTCAAAGAATATGTATCAAATGGAACAAGCAGGAATGTGGCCTCCAATACCCCTAATTCAGTGGTGATGGGTCCTAGGGAATGAGAAGAATGGACAGCCAGGTTTTGCCACTGTCAGAAACCAAATCCTGTCCTAGATGGAGTGTTAGCTTAATCCAGCAGGATACTTCTCATGGGTTTCCTATTATCCTGGAAAGTTCTTCAGTTACCACAACCTACCTCTTAACAATACTGATTTTTTTCTCTGAAATATCCCAAATATTGAGATAAATGTGGTTACCTTGAAACTTTTGTCCTACTGAGACTACTCCCTCTGGATTCTTCAGTGACCCACAGGCAGCTTTCTTTTTCATTTTATTGTGTATGGGTTTTGATGGAAATTTGAATTTTCTACCAAAAATTATCTCTATATTTTTTGTCGCAATTTTCTTCATGTTTCTTCATTCCTGTTAAATAATTATTAAGAATTACTCAATTGTTTAAGGCAATTAGACTTCAACTATGACTTTAATAATGTCTTTACAACATTGTACCAGTAGCAGACTGCTTATCTCAATGATGGCAGCACATGCTGTTGGGCAGGGTAGTGTAGTTCCATTGAGTTACATGAAGCAGTTGACTCAATAGGTCGCCACACATCCGGAAGAATATTTAGCTGCTATAAGTTCAAAAGGCTGAACCTAAATGCCCACTGGAGACAATTTCTGACAGGGCCAACTCATCTTATTTAACTTTAATCTTCTCTGTCTCTAGCTGAAACTGCACTTTGTTTATTAATGCCATTGACTAAGGCACTGTCTGAGACCATCCAAGACTGTCCAAGACTGGAATATGTATGATGCATCCTTGCAAAGCTTATGCACCATGCAGTATAAAAGCTTTTGGGAAGAAAGAAGAGAGATTTATCCATGTCTGGTAACTCTGAGCACTACTTTACTGATAATTTTTAATAGTCCCAATATTCATGCAAAATAGTGTAAACAATGTACAGACCTGAGATTTGAATGTTGAAACAAACCTTTTCCAGAAGGCTGGAAAATCTTTTTTGGCAATGCCTTAGCTCTTGGGGATCTCTTTGATAACATTTTTCTTGTAAGTGTCTGAGAAGCAAAGTTTGAATTTGTTAAAGAAGCTAGCTACCCGTCCAACCTCTTCTGTGAAGTTTAATTCTTCCTCATCATCAATCTCTCTTTTTATCTGTAATTCCCCAAATTCATTGTCCCACTCCCAGAAAAACTGGCTAGAAAACTGAGCAAGGACTTTTGCAGTGAAAGTGATTTCAGACTGTTTTGTTTGTTTGTTTTAAGAATGGAGCAACTCTTGTTTGGAAGTGAACCCTTCTGCTTTACCTGACTTTTCCAAGATCTCTCTTGGTAACAGGACACCTTGCTCAGAGAGATAATTGTGCCAAACAATTAGCTACGGGACATAATTATGAATTTGGAAGCTGCAAGTCTCCTATTGACTTGTAAGCTTTAAGTACATGAGGTGTCATTTGAGGCTTGTTTTGTTTCTAAGGAATTCCTTAATTAAATATTCTTTTTTAATTCTCCCCCCTCCACGTTCTTGGTAAATTGCTGGCAACAATAGTGGTAAGTTACTGAATACAAAAAAGTTTAGACATAATGATAATTAGTTCGTTTAAGCACAGAGAACTTTTCTATACCTATTTCCTGTTCTGAAGTCGCACTTAAACTATTCCTGTTCTTAAGAATTTACTACTTATCTTTGATAATGAACATGTAATTTTCACTTTGTAATAATTTTAAAGGGCTCGTATTTTTTTCAAACTAATTGTCTTTCTCTTGAATTAACAAAATTGCCATTTCCCAATGCAGTTTCTTAATATTAAGGCATAAATCAGGAGATATTACAAAACAAAAATGACTCAAATCTCTGTTGCCCTTTTCTGTTCCTGTCTGTGCAAAGTGGATATAAGATGTTTCCAACTCTGGAATGCTGGTGTTTGTACAGTCTTTGCACTTGAGCTTCAAGCTGATCTAGTGTAAATGACTACATAGGCTCTGGGCTCAGGGACATGACACCCCTGGTTTAGTTCCACAACCCTTAATAACAACAACAACAACAACAACAACCGCCACCACCACCACCACCACCACCACAACCCCTCTACCTCTGATCCAAAATTCATTGCAAGGAATAAGGCTCCCTTTTTCAAGCTGGGCCGTGAAATCAGTCTTAGAAAGATCTTTGGAAGGCAAACTGCAATCTCACCTAACAAACTACTTATACACCTGCTTACCCTTAACAGTCATACTGGCTTTAAGGAGGTACGTTTCTGTGTATGAACTTGAAGATGGACTTTCATTTTTTGTTTCTGTTGACTGGGAAATTTTCAACCAATATTCAGAAATACCATACTGTACTTTGAATGAACTTGTAAGAAACTCAAGTTTGCTTTTATTCATGTTCCAAAAGATCTGCTTTCATTCCTTTCTCTCTTTTCCTCCATCTAGTATTTTTCTCTCTGATAATTACTGTTTACACATCAGCGTAGTGTCTGCATTTTTAGCTTTGAGCATGCCTAGTTTTGGCATGTGCTGGCATTTGATTTATGATTTGTTCATCCAGATCTTCAGGCTTCACAGATAGTGAATTTGTTTCCTAGGTTTTCACAAAGGTGTCAAAAATATCTTTAATGCTGCAGAAAGTAAAAAGCAAATGAGTTTGGGTCAAGATAATGGCTGTACTGCCTCTATGACAAGCATTCCAAAATTGTTCATGGCTTGCAAACTTGTTAAAGTACTGAGGGCAGGGAGTTGGGCTGCCCATTTAACTTCAGACTCTGTATGCTCACTGAGTAATAAACATCTTTCTCCTAGGAAAAAAACCACAAAATATTGCATATGTATATGCAATAAAATATTATGATGTATCACAGTTATGATGGATAAACGGTGATTTTACCAGCAATGGCCTCCTGTTGAAGGAAATGAATGACGGTACTTCAAGTAAGATCAAAACTTTCCAACTGATGCAGAGTGCAGTCTTAATAAAATGAGAATTTTAGAGCCAAAGAAATTGGAAAGTTTACTTAGGTGGAGGAGGAAGCATTACTACATTGATTCAAACACAGCATTTTTCATTATGAAGTATACAAGGCTGCATACAGTTTTCAAGTCAGTTAAGTTACAGCTTGGAGAGGAAAAATTAAAAATAATGAGAAGGAAATAAAAGGCAGAATAAACTAATGTTTAGAAAATCATGGTCAGTAGTTCTACAAACACAGCTTGAAAAATGTAGTCACAGGTTTTAATGAATGAGAGAAAATTTCCCCACCAAATGTAGCCACCTAAGTCATCAATTTATTATTAATTAGTTGTAGTTCCTCTCCAGGACTGCACACCTGGGTTTTAAATGGACAGTCCTTGCCCCAGGTGACTGCAATGTGAGAGCAGATATGTCCCAGCTGGGAAGTGCCAACTGCATTGCTGTGGGGCTGGGTGCCATGCTAGCCAGCCGTCTTTGGGGAGAGAATGTTTCAAATAGAACCAAATGTACACTAATGCAGCATTGTCTCTTGGAGACGTTGTACTAAATGGTCCTACAGAGGCTCATATTTTTGCATCTGAGAAAGCATGGATCAGGTTCACATTGCTCCCCAAGTCCTGGAGCTGGACTGGTGATACTGTTGAATCCATTTCCACAGTGCTTAGACCCCCAGACAATGGGATCATATTAGAGATGTGTTTCCCATGGATGTAACCATTAGAATACCCCTATCAGCCACACCTATTTTACGTGGTTTTCTGCTGTTAAATTTGTATTCTGTGGTGAATTACATACATTATTCCACTGTCTTCTAGGCTGCACAGGGCAAACTGTGCATTAAAAATAAGAATTTATTTGCAATATTTACCTATGAAATGTGAACAGATGTAGCACATTCAATTCATCACTAAATGCATTGTGATCTGATTATTTCTGTGCTAGAAGGCCCTTGGGCACATAAAAGTCTCTGAGACAATAGCATACACATCTCTCTAAAGGATCAATATGTCTCTCGTCTAATCTGAGTCCAGCTCACAGCCAGGAGAGGGAGGTACACTAGGACTGGGATCCATGCATCTGGGGTCTGTTGTAGCAAGGGTGTTGACAAGACTCCCAGTTTATGCCAGCATCTGAAAATTGATCAGTCAGATACATCTCCAACTACAGTATAACCATCTCATTTTTGTCAGAGGCCTAATAAAAAAAGACTTGATTTTCCTCCTCTTTCCACTCATGCAAACTTTTCTGACTTGCCTTGTTTTGTATTTTGGGCAAGTAGTTTTCCTCGGGAAGCCTCATATGAGTGGTTAGTGGATTTTGCGGGTCAGCAAAGTTCAAAATTCAAGAAGAATTGCTTTATCAGTAATCACCAAGAGAATCACCAGATATTCCTTTCCAACTCACCCATCTCCCTTGCTGGAGATTTGAAAACGTATTTACATGCATCCTTGACAGTCCTGTCTGCCGTTTACAAGACATTTGGAAGATAGGGAGGGAAGATGATTTCTGGGACATAGTGACTCTGCTCTTCAGCATGCCCCTTCACTGCTTTTGCCATAACGTTCAACCAAACAGCATTTGAAGTTAAGTTACAAGAGCTTTGTTCTCAGTGACAAGTGAATTATTAATACACTAGCCCTAGAGAAGAGGAGCGGGGTGGGTGGTGAAGTGAGGTTACTGTGAAATATGCACAAAGATGATCATTCAATTCAAGCAGTTATATAAATCCTAAAGGACCACCCCTGACTTGAAAACAGCAGTGTGGTCTTTTCTGTTGTTCAACATTAGTCATGGGTGATGGAAGAACAAGACGGCCTTACAGTCCTGTTACAGTCTTCTAATTGATCTGGACTTTGGTTAATCTAAATTAATTAAGCTATTCTTTGCTCATTACACATTCTTACTGATGATCTGGAAAGAGCAATTATGAACAGAATAAACAGCAGTAAGTGGTAGCTACACAGATGAGTCAACAAGGTGGCCCATGTGTCGGAAAAGACAAAAAGACCAGTGGAGGGAAAAAAAAAGAGACTAAAACATTTATTTCTATGTCTAATGAAAAGTGGACATAAATGGTTCAGTTGTTCAGTCTCATCCTCAGACAGGCAGATTTGCTTCATTGCCTTCCTTATTAATTTAGTGACTACAAATGCATATAAGTACAGACTTTGATTAGGCTAAATACCTGAGGATATGGGACTGAATCAAACCTTGAAAGCATCTATAAATAGATGGGGGAAAAGGATAAGAAAATTTGGGGGAAAAAAACCCGAAATAATTAATTCTTTTAAGCAGACTGTAAGCCATATCAATTAATAAGTATAAAAAGACTTGTTTTAAGTAAAACAGGCTAGTGTAAGAAGCCAATCCCTTCAAGAACAGATGCTAGCAAGTGTTTTAAGTGAAAACCTCAAGAAATTGATATATTGTAGAGGAATTTGTGATATGCAGGGAAAAAATTAGACATATGTTAGAAGATACTAGCATGAAGAAGGTTTACTGAGTTTTGTGAGCACTCACCCTCTATCAATGCTAATATCAGTCAGAATTTTGTAAATACAGTTGAAAGATCTCCAAATGTTCTGGGTCCCCCCTCTGTTAGATGGCAGTATTGGGCCAGTCATGGCTTACTTCGAGCATTAATACAGTTTTGGTATTCACCTTACCCGCAGTGATCATCATTTTTTTTTTTCAACTAGTAATCGTAAGCAAGGCATAGTGACCTAACTTACATGCAGGCATATGACAGAAGGGCAGATGGATACTTCCCCTTGCTTGTAGTAGGACTAGACCCAGAAACCGTACTTTAATATATCAAGGATGCCAATTTGACAAATAGATAGTACTGGCAACTCCAATAGTTTAAAACATATAAGCCAGATCTTAAAAATTCCTAAGAACTGACTTAAAGTCATCAATAAGAAATAACATTTTAGAAATGTTTATTACTGCCTCTTGGATTTTGGGCTAAATGTTTTTGGCTCAGTTTTCCCCCAGTAACTGTGAGAGTTTTAGTTTGTTTTGTTCTTTTTAATTAAGATGGATGCTCACATGCATCCAGGAGTTTGTAGCTTAAAAAAACCCCAAAAAACAAAAAATCCCAAACACTACCCTATTAAATGTGCCTATGTTCATGAATGTCATGAGAATCAGCAACTTTAAATGCAATAAAAAGGGAGGGCTATGTCTGTATTTATCCTCTGTCACTCAGAAAGTGTCTGGGTTTGTTAAAGAGGCAGCACAAATATCTTGCTGCAGAAGGAACTCTGACATGCAAAATAATCCTTTTTCTTTGTACTGAGTGGAGTTCAGGATACACTGTAAGGACCTGAGACCTTATAGTCCAAATCAAACTGGTGTGGTGACATACCGGACTGTCTCAAAAGAGATGGAAACTGTTAGAGATGAGCAAGGCAGCTAGAGGGAAAAAGCTGATATGGGAAACCAACAGCAGGGCCTATTTCTTTGGTAGGTTCAGATGCATATAGGGTATTTGTAGTACTACAGGAAGGAAAGAGTTGCCTTGTGTAGAGCACAGATCAAAAGATGATATATTGCAATATATATATGTATTATTCTGAATCCTGCCTTTGAAATTGAGACCTTGATCAAGCTTCTTCCATAGCTGCTCCTCTTTCCAACCCTTGTTGCTCCTACCTGCTTAGCTTTTCAAAGAAAAAAAAAAAGCTTTTCAAAGAAGCTCTCTTTAACATAGGATGCTAATCTCTTTTGGGCCTTTAACTGCACTGGATAAAAATGAATCACTCTCAATATGTGTTGTGGTTTAACCCCAGCCGGCAACTAAGCACCACACATCTGCTCACTCACTCCCATGCCAGTGGGATGGGGGAGAGAACTGGAAGGGTAAAAGTGAGAAAACTCAAGGGTTGAGATAAAGACAGTTTAATAGGGAAAGCAAAAGCTGCGGACGCCAGCAAAGCAAAACAAGGAATTCATTCACTACTTCCCATCGGCAGGCAGGTGTTCAGCCATCTCCAGAAAAGCAGGGCTCCATCACACGTAACGGTTCCTTGGGAAGACAAACACCATCACTCCGAACGTCCCCCGCTTCCTCCTTCTTCTCCCAGCTTTATATGCTGAGCATGACGTCATATGGTATGGAATATCCCTTTGGTCAGTTGGGGTCAGCTGTCCCAGCTGTGCCCCCTCCCAACTCCTTGTGCACCCCCAGCCTACTCGCTGGTGGGGTGGGGTGAGAAGCAGAAAGGACCTTGACTCTGTGTAAGCACTGCTCAGCGGTAACAAAAACATCCCTGTGTTATCAACACTGTTTTCAGCACAAATGCAAAACACAGCCCCATACCAGCTACTATGAAGAAAATTAACTCTATCCTAGCCAAAACCAGCACAATATGCAAAATAAAATAACTAGATTTAAAAAAAAAATCTCTGCAATTGAAATTGTGTATAAATCATATAACATCTGTTATACTTCAGTATCAATTTAAAATAATATGTGCTGGTTTTCTGGTTTTAAGCATCAAGTTTAATAAATACAATAACGGTAACTACATTCTGAAGATAAATAATCTAGATCAAAGAGAACTATAGGAACAAGACAATGTGCCAGAAAGAAAAACAGAAAGAAAATATGTAATTTTCCTCTTAGCTTACTTTCCTATATAATTTTTTTGTTGTTGTTTACATGAGCTGTCTTTTGATAGACATTGTGAGTTTTCATCTTGTCCTGACTATTATATACCATGATGCATATTGAGGATTAGCATAACTATTTTTTGTTTCTAAAGTGTTTGTTGTATGGTATTATAGAAATCTGTCCACCCTGCCCACGTGTATGGATCTGATGCTCACATTTGAGCTTTGTTTCAAACTCTATGAAGCCGTTCGATAAACAGAGGGAAGATGTGACTCTTCCTAGGTCATTCTCCTGCTACAGAAGCTGATCGGGTTTCCAGACCCTAGCTATGTTTTTGATCTGGATGCTAACTGGGGTGGTGTAAATAAACAGTTGTCTTATGCTAGGGAACTGAATATGAGGTAAGTGGATGAGTAGATAAAATGCTATTTTCCAGCACCTTCAAAAAAACATAAAGTTAAAGACCTCATCACATGCTACATAGGAGATCACAATTTTCCTCCAAGTTTCTGTAGAAAAAGTATTGAACAGAAAAGTATTTAACCTACCTCATAAGGCTTAGCCATTTGATTTGCTCTGATTCGTTCTTTTATATAAATAGAGAAGGTGTCTTTTGTAATCGTGCAGAGAATGCACTGAATCCTTGAGGTGTGGCACCAATTACTGGTGCAGAATTTAGTAAAGAAAAGAGCTGGGTACAGAAGTCATGGGTATGTCAACTGGTAAAATTGTCTGTCAAATGCAAATGGTCAGATGGCTTATAATCGCCCATGTTTGCTATTGATCTCAAAACATAGACTCAATCTGTGAGAAATGTATCGAATTTTTTGCTTTACTTCTTTTCTTTCTCTGATTTCCTTTAAACTAAATGTCATCTATATAAACTTTTGTTCCCTCCAGGCCTGTCACAATTTTGCTCATTTTTTTGTCAGATTATTTCTAGGGAGGTTTGCAATGCTGAACACAAGATGATAAGAGCAATATTTTTATATTGCATTATAAATATCTCCAGCTTGGTACTGTCAAGACTCTGCCATCTGTACTGAGAGAAATGCAGTTTCTCATGCTCCCTTGTTTGCGCTGTGGTGCCAGCACCAAGGAGGAAGAACATTGTTTGGGAATTTCCCTGTAGCAAAGAAAACATGTCTTCCATAGTCAACTCTTTACCACTCCTTCTCCCTAAGACATCTCTCAGATGTGCAGTTGTTTGGTGAGTAATGTGCATGGCTACGTACTCAACTTGTGCTAAGTATCTGAATATCATCCTGTTTAATTTATTGCAGATCAGACTCCCAGAAGGAACATGGTGAGAAGCTAATGAAAGGTCTTGAATTCCTCTCCTGGCTCCCAATAGCTTTTATTAACAGAAAGCACTTTTGGGCCCGTTTTTCTTGCATCAAAGTGTTAAATTATACAGGTTTCTCAAACTAAGGTTTAGGACCAGGTGTGAAAGAAAGAAAACTACACTGCTAGAGGATTACAAGAATGAGATGTTTTCTGCCTTCACCCCAAGCCTATGCTGTCTTACCTCTCAATCTCAAAACGTAGTAGCCATGTGCAGAATCTCCTGTTTCCTCTTTGGAGAGGGAAGAGCAACAAAGAAGCTGGCCTTCTGTACTGTTTGAGATACCACTCCAAAACGGTATACCTCCAAAAAGCCATGTGCACTCATGGTCTTTAGAAAATCTCTGCAGGATGTCAGCGGTCATGAGTATTTGTAATCGATCTCCAAGCACATGGATCCATGTCCCCTGACAAATCTCAGGCTTCTTTGCCCAAAACTGGATGAAACCTGGGTACAAGAGACCCCTTTCTTCCCTTTCCAGGTGATCCTGCACTTCTGGCAGCTTCTTGCTCAGGCTGAGCAGCATTGATCCTGTCTGCAAGGCATAGAGACATGCATGTGTGGAACAGAATAATTTTCTACCTAATCTTGTTTGAATATTTACTGTATAATATTAATCAATTGTAATTTGACAGCTGTATTGGATTGTGTTATACAAATGCCTGTTTAGTTAGAAGAAGAGATCAATAAATAAATTGATGACCTTGTTTTCCTTATATGAAAGGGATATTTTTAGGTAATTTAAATCGTATATGAAATAAATGGTGCGACAAAAAATATCTTCAAGGCAAGGGTCAAGGTAATAGGTTTTGAGGACTGAGAATTTAAAATCGTTGATAAAAAAAGCAGTTAATTTCTGAAGCTAAAGTACATTGTTGCCATACTGAGAGTTCATTTATTTCAACTAGATCTGTTAGATTTTTAAATTGTGCTTGCTGTTTATTTCATACTTTAATTACAGTCCAAATAAACTCTATCCAACGCTTAATTTTAGAAAATGTTTGTTATGGAGCTATTTAGTGATCATTTGTCTTCATTTTTGGGGGGGCTGTAAATTAGCTGTTTTAATGTAATATGAGGTTTCCAGTGGTATTTCTGACTGACTTGTGTTCTGTTATTATTTGTTAGCATATACACTTCCAATTTTTTTCTTAGACATACTTTGTACTGTAAATGTTTTCTTCATTTATTTTGTTTAACTTTCCTCCATTGTAACTAAGGGATTGGCTCAGCTATATTGTTCCTTATGTTTTGGATAGTAATTTTACACACAGCTGGAAATAAGTGCTTTTGGGAATTCTTAGCTAAAAAAGCATTAAATCTAAGACCTTAAGTCTAAGACATTGAAACATTAAGTCTAACATTAAGTCTTTATGAAAATGAAATGAGGCCTGATCTTGTTCCCACCAAAGAACTGTAATCAAATTAAATTTTCAGGCCAAAAGTGAAACTGCAATGGCACTGTGACCAGATTTGGACTGTCCACTTAGGATACTGGGTTTTGGAATAGCTGCTGCATCAGCAGGGCTGTCCTAAAGAACAGGGAGGTCCTGAGAGCAGCAGATGCACAGCACAAGCTCAAAGGCCGAGTATCATGTATGCAGGAAGACTGGACGTGTTGTTTAGGTGAAGTAAAGCATGGTGATGAAAATGATGGCACCCTAGCGAGACACATGGCTCTATCACAAAGGTCAGAAAAGGACCTGCAAGCAGGGAACCAGAAGTGGCAGGGAGTGCTCCTTAGCTTGATAAATTGACAGTGGTTTTGTAAAAGGATAAATATGTTATCATTCTGGAGTTTGAAGTCATCTCTAATCATAAAGATGACTGTCTCTTTTCAGCAGTTGAGCCAAGAAACTGTATTCAGCTTGGTGTAGCACTTAGGCTCACACTTAACACCATTGATAGCTGCAGGATTATGCACATGATCTAACCTCAGCTTTACTTCAGGACTGTCTTGTAAAAGATTGTATTGGTGCATCCTAAACGAATAGAAAGGTATAGGGTGGCAAAATAGGGCATGGAGTAGGTTGTGTATTCATCATATCTTCCATACAGGGCACAGAAAAGGTCTGTCTTTAGTTTCCTGACGTTCCTTATTTTGAAGATCTGAAGCTAGCTGTTTTTCTTCATACCACTCATCTCATCTCATCTCATCTCGGAGGAGATCAGATCAACTTTTCTTGCAGGACCCCAGATGATCCCCAGCCCACATCTGTCCTCTGGATAGGGTAAGGCCACAGCATCTGCAAGCAGGAGTGGAAGGGTGTATGACTAATCCTGTTTTCCCACTGTTGGAAATATTCTTTCTCAGCGGCATATAAAAACTGAAAATGAGTCCAGTTAAGGTGGACTATACCAATAAAGAGAGAACACACACCAACAGTTGAGTGATTATGTAGGGTAAAACAGTGTGGTAACCAACTGACTGCAATATGCTCTACTAAATTTAGATCATATATCATACACACGGGTAGGTGGTATGTACTGCGGTCAGCTACCTTGGACTTGTTTGCTGTCTTATTGGTTAGGTGTTCAGGTCTGAGCTGTTGTAAATTCTTTTACTTCTCAGTGCATACTGTCAAACAGGCCGCCTGGGGAGTTCATAGCTACAGTCCTGTTTAAAGATAGAGTTTTAAATTGCTTCTTTTCTCAGTGTTCATTTATTCAGTTCTTCTTTTCCATTGCCTACTGCTTTTGGAGCCTAGTCATGAGCAGAGCAATATACATTTAAATTGTTATTACTGCAGTGTTGCAAAAGCTGTGTATGTCAGCTGAAGTGAATCACTAAAGCTACCTTATGATTTAAGCTACAGCTATTTTTTATGCAATTAAAAAATGTGCATGGCATAAATATATGGCTGACTGGATTTACGCTCTCTCATTCATGCTGGGGAAAAAAAACTATTATCATTCATGTATGCATTCAACATTTTGCATGACAGGCTTTTCAAACATTATGAATGTAAAGCAATAATCACTCCAGGGCAAGATTAGTTTTTTTCTAGCATGCTCATAACAACAACAATAAAAAAAACCCCAACAATGATAGATAACTGAATGACGGAGAGATTTTTAAACAGTTGTGAGAGTGTTTTCCAACAAGATTTTTTGTATTTTACTACTTTTCAACTACTGCTGCTAAGTATTGAATATTATCATTATCCCCTGTCCTGGTTTCGACTGGGATGGAGTAGATTTTCTTCCTATTAACTGGTATAGTGCTGTGTTTTGGATGTAGTATGAGAATAATGTTGATAACACACTGATGTTTTAGTTGTTGCTAAGTAATGTTTACGCTAGTCAAGGACTTTTCATCTTCCTGTGACCTGCCAGGTGTGCGGGGGGCTGGGAGGGAGCGTGGCCAGGATGGCTGGCCTAGCTGGCCAATGGGGTATTCCATAACATATGACGTCATGCTCAGCATATAAGGCTGGGGGAAGAAGAAGAAGGGGGGGACGTTCGGCGTGATGGCGTTTGTCTTCCCAAGTAACCGTTATGCATGATGGAGCCCTGCTTTCCTGGCGATGGCTGAACACCTGCCTGCTGATGGGAAGTAGTGAATTAATTCCTTGTTTTGCTTTGCATGTGTGCGCAGCTTTTGCTTTCCCTATTAAACTGTCTTTATCTCAACCCCTGAGTTTTCTCACTTTTACGCTTCTGATTCTCTCCCCCATTCACCAGGGGGGAGTGAGCGAGCGGCTGCGTGGTGCTCAGTTGCCGGTTGGGGTTAAACCACAACATCCCCCTATTCTATATACAAATACTTGGGGTGCATTCAACATATACGTGATTATAAGAAAATATTTTACAATTTGCAGTGTTGGTACAACTTGTTATAAAGCTATTCCTTCCACTATTAGATATTCTTTCTTTTGATTTTGCCAAACTCTCACCCTTTGTGCCACTTCAAGCTAGGATTTTTGTACTTTTTGAGAAAAGCTTCAGATAAAACTGTTCAGCTGTTTCTGAGAATAACATTATGAGAACAACTTGTTATTTGGCCAATTTTAAGTAAAATCAAGTAAAATAGATAACCGTTGTGTTCCAGTACATAGTTCTGAAGGCTTTTCATCAAGGGTTTCATATTTTGCAAAGAAACATTCTTTGTTTCCTGTTCTTTTCAGTGTTCACAGGATATTATAAGCAAATTATAAATATTGGAAAAGTTTCTGTATTGAAAGATGTAGATTTTCATACCTCTATAGGCTTATAATATATAGTGTAAACTCTAAATTGACTGTAACATCTGCAGCTGATGGGTAAGGAAAAAGGCAGTTCTGACAACCATAGATTGAAATGGGCCAAGCACATATGCCAAACACCTAGCAATAATTCTGTAAGGCAGGAAGGATAAATAAAGCTGCCGTGAAGGTGGACAGAGAGGGAGGATAACTGGAGCTGCAGAAGATGAGAGAAGGAGTCAATTTTGAGAAGAACCAGAGAACAGACAGAAACAAGGAGTCTGGAAGGATGGAGACTGACGCTGGGTCTTGCACCCACTAGCACACCTGCGCCACTGGCTAAGGCAGAGGTACTGTGGGAAAAATATCAGCTATGCATATAGTTACAGAGCATATGAGAATGCATACACCAAGGCCAGTCAGCCAAATCTAATTCTGCCTTTTCCTATCTTACACATTCTTAACTAGCAGAAGACATCGTTTCACTAACATAACTTTAATTCATAATTATAGAATAAATTTGATGTGTGTATATAGCAACATCTTATTGTCTATTACAGAATAGTAAAGGGGCTTAGCCCTACATGCAATGTTGTTTATTTTAAAAGAGAATTATCATGCATATGTTTAGAACTGCGTGTCTTCTGCAATAATAAAAAAAAAAAAACAAATCACTTTATTAGTTTTATAAATAAAGCTGTGTGAGATAGCAGTAATACAGGGGCAGAAATGTTTTGGCTATATAGTGGGAAGAAAACTTTTTGTGAAATAAAACAGGTGGACCTACACTAAATAGAGAGTGGAGTATAAAAGCTGGCTAGTAGCATTATTGTCGTGGTTTAACCTGGCAGCAGCCAAATACCACGCAGCCGCTCGCTCACCCCCCCGCCGGGTGGGATGGGGGAGAGAATCAGAAGGGTAAAAGTGAGAAAAACTCATGGGTTGAGATAAAGGCAGTTTAATAGGGAAAGCAAAAGCCGTGCACACAAGCAAAGCAAAACAAGGAATTCATTCACCACTTCCCATCGGCAGGCAGGTGTTCAGCCATCTCCAGGGAAGCAGGGCTCCATCACGCGTAACGGTTACTTGGGAAGACACACGCCATCACTCTGAACGCCACCCCTCCTTCTTCTTCCCCCAGCCTTATATGATGAGCATGACGTCATATGGTATGGAATAGCCTATTGGCCAGCTGGGCCAGCCGCCCTGGCCACGCTCCCTCCCAGCCCCCTGCACATCTGGCAGGGCATGGGAAGATGAAAAGTCCTTGACTAGCGTAAACACTACCTAGCAACAACCAAAACATCAGTGTGTCATCAATATTATTCTCACACTACATCCAAAACACAACACTATACCAGTTAATAGGAAGAAAATCAACTCCATCCCAGCCAAAACCAGGACAATTATACATACAGAGGGCCTGGTTTCCCAAAGGGACAAAGCTTCTATCTGCCTGTTTTAGTAGAAGAACCTAGCAGCACAGCAAGTAGCCTTTCATGGCTTACAGCTGTACGTTTTAATGCCACCTAATGTTCTCGTGCACGACTCTCTGAAATTCATGGACTATCCACCTGGCAGAAGGGAGCTAAACATTGGTTTGCAGGAATCCTGAAATTTCTCTAAATTACAAATGCAACAAATCAGCACAAATTTGGCAGAGAACACCCTGCAGTGGTTCTATATCAAGCTGTACTGTATCCCACTGCAGCCAGGACAAATGCTGCAGCCAGGAAGACCCTTCACTAACAAGAATTTTCCCACCATTCAAGTTTAAATGCATCCTCATTGTCTGGCCATGGAGCAGACAATTAATAGAACATGTATTGATCAGGGCCATTTTCTGACAGCTCTGCATCACTATTTGCTTTGATTTAGGCCATTATGTACAACAGTTTAACTAGATAAATAAGGAATGCAGTAAGTTTCTGTGCAATAGATAAAAATAATCCAAATTATAGAAAAATTGTAAGAAACAAAGTTTGGAGAGAGAAATGGCCTAAATCAGAGGGAAGTCTAAGAGATGCAAAAGGCTCATATAGCTTGTATATAATCTCTTGACTTCTTCAGTGTTTTCAAGAAAAACACCCCGTGTCCAGTTTCACAGCGTTAGAGATGATCAATAAGCAAAAAGAATGAGTTTTGACTTTACATCATATGTAAATATCACAATGAAATTTCAAGTAGAACTTATTGGATCAGCTATACTCTGGTATTTATTACATTATCATATCTCTTTCTAACATATGTTTTCAGAAACATTTAGCAACTAGTGCTAACACCCAATGTTCTACTTCCTATCATTTTGTACAGCTAGTCTTGACATTTCATAGTTCATGTATCCTTCAATTAGGCCTTTTTTTCTAAATCTAATGTCCCAAAAGAAATACAAGACTTTAGTTCAATTAAAATAAATAATGGATGTGGAGTAATATGCCAAGCATAGCATGTATCTCTGGCACAAAACATATGCAACTGTCAGATTCCCAGCTCAAGTCAATGAAATAGTGGGAAAGAATTAAGAGTGCTTTTTCACCTCCCAAAAGCTTTAGTTAGCCTACCAATTTATGGGATCTCATTTCACTTGTATAGATCAGAAAGAATTTGGTTGAGTATCTTTAATGGTTATTGCAGTAATGACTGCAAGACCTATGCAGGATTGGAGCCCTCTTTTTCTAGGTTGTAATCAAATACAATCTACAAATATTACAATCTCAGTGGGCAAGGTGAAGAGTTAAGAGCAATGAGAGGTCTGAGTTGAAGCTCAGTGGTAAAACCAAGAAAACAATGCACTAGGAGGCAGGAGAGGGAGATTATTGGCATTAATAGCTGAAGCATCCAAACAAAACATAATTTGGAATGTTCAAATTCCCTGAGGGGTCAGTGAGAGATGTTCCTCCAAAAGACACATCAGAGAGCTTCAGGGAGACTTTGCGAAGACCTCATTATGTCTCCTTGGCCCTTGGAATATACTAGTAAATCCATTCTCAGGGTTTTTCCTCTGGCCCCTTTTGTTTACCTCTCTGCTTGTTTTCAGCAGATAATAATATACCCTTTATAACTGTATTAGAGGTGTAGATATACACATACAGCATTGTGCTTCAGTAGAGTTTGTTTTCCCAGAACATTTTTAGACAAAGTCAAGTTTGTTTACTCTGGTTGCTTGTCTGGCAACTGAGTGTTTACTTGAAGGCAACATTTGTCTTCTCATTTAAATGTGAAAATTAGGTCTAAAATCACATCTGCACAGGAAGCAGTATTTAGTTACTGAGTAGTGAATGTTATTAATACGGCCTTCACAAACCCTGAAATATGCTGCTGCTCTTTTTTACTTCTGAAAAGATAGACAGTATGTGACTGGAGAGATGGATTAAAAGTATGTACTGTCTAGACCAGTTATAATGAGTTATCTTTTTTTTTTTCTCTGTGGATGGCAGATTTAATATTTTAGTGATGTTTTAAAATAATTGCACTTACTTCAAATATTCTCCTATTGCCCTATTTCCTTCTTCACCTTTCTTATTATTTTCAGCATTTTTCTCCTTTCCTATCCAGATTATATCACAAATCTACAATCTGCTTTCTACAACTTCAATTTAATCACAGGTCAGACAGATTATTCACTTTTCTGCTGTGCCACAATTTGAGCTGTACACTCTAATCAGCCTGGAAACCTTGTGTCGGATGATGGCTCCTGCCTCTGGTGATTTTATGGGATCTCTTCCTGCAGTCATCCCAATGTAGGGAAAAAGGAGTGCTATCTGGTCTCCCGAAACGTGCTTGGAGAAGGTCTGTCAGCCAGCTTGTGTTTCACAGTTTTTGTAATTGTTCTGTGTCCATCACAGGCTCTGATTTTCAAAAGTTAAATCCTTCTAAATCTTTTAGCTTGGGTTACACCAGTGCTGACATCAGGAATTGTACCTGAGCCCAGCCCGAGGTCGCTGGGCTGAAGAGGCTGCAAGCCTGAGCATGATGCCCAAACAATGAAAGTGTGCAGAAATGTCTGTGAGAGTTTTCATGGAAGAGGAAAAAGGTCCCAGGAAAGTATTGTGGATGATAACTTCGCTGTGTTGTGAACGATTTCTTGGAGATGAGAGAAGTCATTGTGGAATTTGTGCTCTTTTCCTTCTGGAGCTCTAAAGCAATATAGTACTTCCATCTACAATAGCCAATAACATATAGAGAAAGAAGGGTAATTTTAAAGCCAGAAACAGCTGATATCACTGCATGTAAAAGCTGACTGAAGAACTTCTCTCAGCTTTGGTTTTAGCTTTTCAAAGGTTAAGGAAGATGTGTTTCTTTGGTTTCTTTTCTTTTGCATAAAAATTGCAAGACTTCCTTTACGTTTGATGTTTGATCATATTAAGATATCTTTTTCTCTTCCATATAAGAAAATGTGAATGTAATGTATTATAAACTGAAATTCTGCTTTTAATATGACTCTATATACCCAATTTCCTCAAATAATCAAATTCATAGGTATGGGTTATGTTTTTTGGTTTTGAGCTTTTTATATTGGTTTTAAAAGAGTTAAACTTGATAATAAATTCTTGTTAAAATGTCAGGAAAATAAGTTTATCATACATACAGACAATCATAGTTTTAATGGCATATCAGACAGTTCGGTAATTTTCAGCTGTCTTCAGGATCCTGTAAAGCTACACTTTCCAAGGTGGGAGGAGGAAGTTTCAATCAATCAACTGCTTCAGCAAGATATCACTTTGGGGCAAACAGCTCTATTTGCCCCAGATGCTCAGAAATCACTTCTGGTTGACCTTGACTTTAATCAGGCCATATAAAAACTTGCTTGTTTTACACTAACTGATGTAATTCAGAATAAAAAGATGCTGAAACCAATGTGCTGATTGGCAAAGCTAAAAAAGCAGAAACACAGTAAACTATATGTTTTAATGTGGTTTCCCCAGCTGGATCAACAAGTTTGGGTAAAATATTCTGTGAAAAGCCAGTGTTTCACGGTGTACCCTGTGATATGCACCAGGTTCAGGCAAACAGGTTGATTTACTGCAGCTTTGATTTCACCTAGGAATGTGGATTGTGTTTAAGGAAATAATTTCAAAATTGCCTTTAAGAGCCCAGTGTCACTGAGGTGAGTGAAATAATGTCAGTGCTAGAAGTATGAATGACAACAGAAAGCTTCAAAGGTCACTTTTTGTGGAATCCTCTGAGGTAAAAGATTTTTAGTGAAACAATTACCAAAACATCCTGCTTAATTGTAGCTCCATATAAAACACTGACTGTACTTCTAACATTCCTTAAAAAAAAAAAAAAACACAGTGAAAATTGGGCACCTGTTAACTGTGTTATCTTACACATTTACCGCATGCAATCAGTTAACTGCTGATCAGTTTGAGTAGTTTTACGTATTGAAAATCTAACCTCAATTAACTGCTATTTTTAGACAGAACTTGAATTACAACCTAAACATAAAATGAGCATAATCTCCCAATTTAAAGAAAAAATCAAAACCAAGCTGCATTTCTCTCATAACAGCATCCCACTGTGGCCCTGACGTGCGGTATAAAAGTGCTTGCACATTATTAAGAAATACTTGTCATAAAGCGTTCAACAAATACTTTGTTCTAACTGCCCATTTTAGGGGGCAAATCGCTGCAAGGTTGTCCAGGCTAGACAAATCACTAAAGCTTGATGAATTATGAAGGCCTTTTTTCCCCAGATGAAGCACCTCAAAAGTCTGTAAGTGTCTAGATTTTATGTAATCCGGTATAACACTAGCGATCATACTATAAACTCAGTCTGCAAAACTAATAAAGTGAAGGAGGTAGGCAATCCTTGCATACTGATTAACCCGTAACTCCTCAAAAACTGTTTCTCAATTCTTTGATAGTAAAATGGAAAACCAAGGCATAATTAAATGTGAGGTATGTAGATGATGAAACATTGAATTCAGCAAGGAGCTAGAGAAGCTCCTGCCTGCATCTCCCGGGTAATTACCTGTGCTGCAGCAAAGTATCTGCAAGGGCTTCCTCCACCAGGAGGGACGTATTTCATGTTGCTGAACCACCAAGAGTGTGCTCAGCTGGGACAAGCCCACAGGAAAAGCATGTAGAAAGATGGAAATACTGAAGGAAGATCTGTTTATCTGCCACTGCATGTACAGTGTGAACAAAGAACCCCTAAAGGATTTTGCCTTTTGAGAAAATATACAGGAAAACAACTCTTTTTAGACCAAATTCGTACAGTCTATATCAACATAGCGCTCTCAAGTCTACAGGCATTTATTAGGTTATATAAATAAAGTATCAGCTCATTTAAAGGGATAGTGCTCTCTCTACATCTTTCAATTGCTTCTTCTAGGATAGCACCATCACCTAGTTTTACCCAGACTGAAAGTCAGCTCTCTGGCCTTCTGGATCACTGTATAGCATTCAAAAAAAATAAAAATCCACAGACCTCTAGGTCTAGATATTAGACTGCTTACTATGGGAAGCTAATATATCCTGGACATTGATTTCCACAGAGTCAGTGGGAGGACATAAGAACAGAGTTAGAAAGCATGTGAGAAGTATGTTACTTTGGAGATTGGGTTTATAAAGAGAGACTGAGAAAAGAAAATAACTTCAGAAGGAAAACTGGCAGAAAAGTAGGCAAAGCAGTAGACACTGTGAGAAGAGCATTACACAATGCTGATGGAAAGCCCTGAGGAGGGTTAGCGAGCACGGTGGTGTATGAGGTATCTGAGGGAGATGTTCAGAAATGGGTTTTCATTTCGGCCATTCCGTTGGAAGCGGAATACAACTTCTGAGAGAGTCTTGGCTGAGGTTTCTGAGGTGTGCAGGTGTGAGAACTGAGTCCGCATTTATGGGATGTAAGTTCTGCAAATATTCGAGCATACGTTTTCAGTTGAAAATATTCAATATATTTTACGAATACCCTATTCTGCTTTGAAACAGAAGCAAAACAGAAGAACTAAATTAAAATCATAACTCTCCATTGTTTTGGGAATGAAGGGTTATTTTCTGCCAAGAGTTTGTGAAAAGCAAACCTTGATGTTTGTTTTTTGTTCCCAACACAAAGTGAGTTGCTACAATGCATTATGTAGAACTGCAAGTCATCTCCACAGCCCCAATTATTTAGATGTATTTTTATTTTCTCTTTCAAATGCAAAGTCCTTGACTGGAAGACAATGATCTATTACATAAATATTTTGGTGGATAGTATGAAGAGTGGTAAATATATGGAAGCCATTGTGACAAAGATAACATATAATAAATCCATTTTAAACGAATATAGATGAACAGCATGTATTCTCTTGTGCTGTGGAAAGTTTGTGCAGCCAGCTCAGAAAACTGCTCATAACTCAAAAATATTTGAGTTTTTTTTTGTTTAAGAATTTACGACTGCCTGCATGCCATCCATTCTCAAGGCCCTTGACCTTAGGAAACCAGATACAGTCACTCAAAATATCTAGCACAATTATTATTTGAGAGAAAGAAAGAGAGGGAAAAGTAAAGCAAGAGAAGTGATGTGTTGTCATTGAGACTCATTGTTTGCTGCCATTGTCTTGTCTGCTAACAAAGAGCTTCTGCACATTCCCCACAGCCTGTTGCGGCATTGGAGAGTGGCAGCAGCCATATGGTAAGCAATGCTACGACTAATTTATTCAATGTCACCCACTGAGGAAAGACCCACTGTAGCAACCAAACAACCAGGTGCTACGGTTTATTTTACTAGAGAATGGATGTTTTTGTGATGAAGAGAAGGACTGTAAGTTCTCAGGAGTTGACATATGTCCATGGCAGGGATCCAGTCTGGGGATTGAGTGTGGCCACAACATGGGCCATAGAAACTTCCTTACGGATGGCTACCATCCTGCAGCAGAATGGCTAGGTGTTCTGGGTGACAGGTCCCATCAACAGCCCAGCCATCCTCAGATGAAAGCAAGGTGGTATCTCCGGTCCTATGTCAATCTGGAAAGCCCTGTCAACTGTTGACGCAGGCATACCCATGACCCGGCTCAAACCCCACCAGGGCAGAGGGCTCCTGGCTGGAGGACCCTGGTGGCACTGGTCAGGGTAGTCAGGACCCATGGGTGCACACAGGTCCTGGCACATCTGCCCTGGGATGTCATTCACTGTGGGGCAGCGATGGTTTGTACAAGGAGGCTACTATAAACTGCTTTGGCCCTGAAAGGCTGTTTTAAAAACAGTCTCCTCCAGATCACCAGTATGGACAGCCTGTCTTAAACCTGGACTTCAGATCTGAAGTGTGGAGAAATTATGAACTGTAAGCAGCCATCCAAACATATCTGGCATCCAGCAGAGAAACCAGTTCCATTCTTCAGGTACAAATAAATATATATGCTGGAGCTAATAGGTGTGGAGAGTAGTGGAGCTCTGAATTTGTCCCCTGAAAGAGTACATGAATAAATTTATGACACTTCAGGAAGATGGATATTATCCATCCCTCATTTCTATGAGGTTATTTTACTGCTTATGGTTAGTCCAGCCAATGTCCATCTGCAGGGTTTTATGATAATTTCCATACGTTTAGTCTGAAATTGACAGTTCCGTCTGCTAGATATCAAGCCAAGCTCTTGTTGATAACCTCTGTCCTTATTCTTTCCCAAAGTCATCACTTATATTCAGAAATGAGGAAGACTGCTTACGCAGAGTTCTCCTTTGCGCTGTCCTGGAGTCTTTAAGAGCTGTTTTTCAGAACAAGCTGCAAGTCATGTTGCAAATGCTCATATTGAAAAGCCAGCACGTCCTGCCTCCTATTACCCCTGTGCTTATCCCTGAGGCTTTTACTTCCATTAACAACACGATGCCTTCGAGAATCGAGTGCATTCTCATCAAATTCATTCCCAACTGAAGTCCTTGCAAGCTGCATTTAAGTACTGCTGACAAGACATTCTGTCACCCCCCCAGTTTTAGGCTGCCCTCCATAATGATGATATATTCCTTTAAGATCACCATAATGGTGTAACCTGGAGTCCTCAGCTCTTCTGGTAATGGGGCTAGCTTTAAAAGCTATTAGCAGCTTGTATGCTCTGGCCTCTGCAGCTCTGCTAATAAAAGGGTGTATGTGTCTTTGAGTTTAATATTGCCTCAACTGTACATCTGGCAGTGATGGAATTAAACCAGCGCTAATAATAGCAAGAAAAATGGATAAATAAATAAAAATACTTACCATAGTCATATATATATATATAGGACGCATAGAAAAAGAGAATTATAACTTCCATCTTGATCTAAATACAATTCAAAACAGTGGACTGATTGCTGCTTGATGAGCTCTGTGCAGATGTGCATTAGCAACGTAATACTGGAAAAATGCTTCATACTTGCCCACTGGGAAGGAACAGGTAAGCTGCACAGGCCATTGTCAGATCTCACTTCTTGAGCTACAGACACACACATGTGGGGACATCCCTCCACACCCCACTATATGGCTACCACACCCATGACTTGCCATTACAGATAGTTAGTTGGGAAATGCCTGCAAAAGGCAATACAAAACCAAATAAGCAATCATTCTGATTCAATTCTTGTTACTTTTCTTCACAATCTTGAATAATTTGTTCTTTAGTGGTCCTTCTAAAAGCCAGCAGTTAGTTTTACAGACCAAATGTGACTCAAATAATTTGGTAACAAAAAAATTATGTAAATTTTTAAGAGTTTTTATGTACCAAAGGTAGCCTAATATTACTTTTGCAAATACAGCAGTTTCAGAGCATAGAGGAAATTGCTTATAACATGCTCGAGAATGTGGCCTCTATCAAAGTTATAGTGAAATTAATTTACAATAGTTTATCTTCCCATCAATTCAAAAGAAAATATAATTCATTTTTAGTGTTGGGAGTTCTTAACAGGTCCTAGAGAAGAGTCAACCACTTCAAAGGTAAGACATGCTTCACACTTCTCATAGCATCTTTTGCCTTTGAATTACCATAAGACCATATTTTTATTAGTTTAAAAAATACCTTTTAAATCTGCTTACGACTAGGTGGATGCTGCTGCCCCAGGTGCTAAAGTGCAAATAGATTTAAAGGCTATTTGTTTTCAAACATCCTGTTTCTCTCTTTTGAGAGCTGCTTTATTTCCAGCTGCAGGTACTTCAAAGGAAGACAACCATTTGAGAAATGGGCTGCAGCTGAAATCAGGAATACTTCTTTTTCACCACTGTCACAGTGGTGAAGTATGTTATACAATCAGGATTCTTTTTATTTTCAGAGAAGTTTTAACTGCAAATGCAGACTATTCTGAAAGCATCGCACAATACAAATGAATGCAAATTTTCCAAGGAATAGGTTTAAAATTTCAAATTTTATAATTAAGATACTTAAATCCATTACTATTATTGGTTCCTACCATAGTATTATCATCCATTAAAAATGCTTTGTGCTTTGAAGTAAGATGTTGTGACATGACTTACTGTCATCTATGAGCAGGTAAAGTAGGTATATAAGCCATTTCAGTAGTTGTTAAATATGTTGGAAGTGTTTAATTGCAGTGCCATTAAATTACCATTCCAATGCATTTGGAAAGCCTAATTTGAGTGTTACTAGTGAGCAACACTGCAAGTGAAAAACAACTGAGAGTGACAAATGAATAAAGTGATGTTTGTAACTAGAACAATTATTATAATGGGTTTAAATTCTGTTATTTAGGTTTTTTTCATGTTTCTTTGTAGTCTGGGCAATTATTGACTACTACTTAAAATCAGAGGTTTTATTCCCCCTCTGTGTTTTTGAAAGGACAAGAAAATAAAAGAAGGTCCAAGGCAATGTTTTGTTTGCAGCTGCAGTCTCGTAACTAAATACAAATGAAGACAGTGGGAGACTTTAGGTTGAAATGACCACTGTGTAAAAACTGTATGCTGGCTCTAAAGTGCAGACTTCAAGACTGTCATGGACTAGGTCTGCAGGCAGAAAAGAAAAGGACTGGCATAGCAGCACTGTTGAAACTCCTGTCTTTTATACACTTGCTCCTTGGAATTATGCTGAAGTAATGGCCAGGTGCTTGGGCTCACTGCACAATGTATGAAAAAATTAAAAAGAGCTGCTGAAATTTCAAGCTCCTAATGAGAGAACTAGCTACAGTTTATCAATAGGGCAATACTGAGAATAAAGTATTTTGAATCCCACACTTCTCCAGGGATTCAGTGATTTCTTCAGTTTTATCAGTTTTCTTCAAGATCCATAATCTACAGGATTTTACTGCAAGGTGGCTTTTTTGTCTTTATTCTGTGTTATCCTCAGCTTAGTGGTGTTAAGGCTGTGACAGACACAACTCCTTTGTAGATTACTGCTCCTTCTAAGCTTCGTTTGGACTGTGGTTTGGGTTGCAGTTGTACACATCTGTGCTCTGCCCATCTGCCATCAGGTAACCAACAGTGCATTCATTTTGGCCAGGATGAGACAGGGTTACTGTTGTCTTCATCCAGGGCTGCAGTCCCAAACCTAACAACTCAGTCACCTCAAGCCTTTACTGTCCTTGAAATTATTTCCATGATGATGGAGTAGAAATGGTACTAGCGGGTGTCTCTCAGAGGACATCCAAGCCAACCTCCAACTTCCATGGTATTTCAGAATCTTGTATGTCATATTTTGTAATATTTATCTAGTTTGTGCTTTCTTAGACCTGAAAGAAAGAAGAAAGAGATGCTTCTTTAAATACGTCTGATCTTCCTGGAGTCTAAAATGTATTTTCTGAGTTAGATATATTCTGTCCAGCCCATTCTAACACTTGAAACTCAGTTAGGCAATCATAAAAATCTGAACTCTGAAGGCTGCATAACTGCACTGGATTATCTTTGCCCAGTTAGTCCAAATGAGTGTGGACAAAGGTCTGTGCCAGCTGAGTGGTATTCCTCCTATTGATAAGTAATCTAATAGATCTGTTTAACTTGAGCTGCTTTGCAGTTTACATTCACCTAGGATATTAGGGAAAAGATTGTGTGTTTAAGATGTGTTCATCCATGATAAAATCCATGTGGAGAAGGAGGAGGACTCAGGAAGCTTGCAGGGTTCCTCCTAGAGCTCACAGGGATTGGCCTTGCAACCCAGTTAATCCTTGAGAGACTTGCAATGAAAAAAAACCAAAACCTCTGGGTGTTGTCTTTCCACTATGCTGGGCAGCACAGATCCCTTGGAAACTAGTCTGACATTGATTCCCCTTGATATATTCCCTATATCCCCCCTATATATATTCCTCATTACTATGATATGTGCTCTTATAAAGGGCATAGAGCACAGAACCGGTGTTCGTGCTGTCTTCAGTAGAATTAACCACAAAATTAGTAGTTAATAGTCCTTAGTTGTAGGTGGACTTTTTTCTTATTTACATTTTACCCTTTGTCCATGGCAGTGGCATTTAGTGTCTGAATTAGACACAGAAAAATATTCAGGCAGGCAGAGTTTGCTCTCATTTCTGGCATGTATTTTATTTTTGAGTAATCCAGAGGGGGAGAGAGAAGGGATGGCTCTAAAGATGATATGTAAGAGGAATGAATGTGCTTGTGTTCCAAACCCAAGATTTTGTCTCATCTTACGATCTCTGATATTACATTCAGTCTCAGAAATTAAACATACATTAAAGCATAACCCTTTTAACTATTGATAAACTGATGCCAAAGCTCTTTCAGAAACCTAAACGACCACTTTTCGTATCATGATATATGATATTGCACTGTTTTCAAGATCCTTTGTGTATTTAAAGAGAAATTATTTTAAAATATCACTTCACCTTTTTTAAACCTAGCATGTGATTTTCATCTAGTTATTAAAAGATTCTCAGAGTTTTCCAAAAGACTAGCATTGCCAAAATATACTTCTCCTGACTTTCCCCCCAGTATTGACACAGCTGTGTTAATGAAGCTACTGGAGTTGCCATGTAATTGAACACTGGATATACATCTGGGATTTTTCCAGTTTCTCCAGTTGTGCTACTTAAGATGCTGTTCTGGCTGGATTTAGAAAACAGTAATTAGTAGAAGAGATGGTCCCTTTCCCTTTTTTTCTTTTCAAGTGAATGTGACACTTTTGGATACTTAACTTTTCTTTTTCTTCTCTAATTGTGCTAAACATAACAAAACAATGGGGCACTTACTGCTACTGCTTCCGGTAGGGAATGAAAATACCTGCACACTATGGCAAGCTACTCTTTTTCCTGCTGTCAGGTATAAAGACAGATGCCTTGTTCAGGATGATTTAAAGGCAAAAGCTAAGAACATTTTTCTGTATAATTACCATTAGATAAATAAGGACAGTATATAAAAAAACCCATGCTCATATCCTGGCATGATAATAAATCACACATTTAACCTGAACAGTGTGTGTTTCACCTTTCACACAATGCTAGACTGACTTCTAAAAAAGTAATGTATGTAATTTCCTTCAGAACAGGCTCAACAATGCACTTACAGGCCACTTTATGCATGCAAAGATCTCCTAGCTCAACTGAGAGCTTAAAAAACTTACTGTACCATGCTAAATCCAAAATAAACTGTCCCCGGCTAAGCGGCTGCAGCTCAAATGCAGACCTCTGGTTTAGTTTCTGGTAATGCTGTTTCGTTAATCAGTTTGCTTCTGCCGGTAAAGTTTCAGTTAAAGAACATTTATCTCTGGGATGAAGAAAAGGAAAAGCCATCAAGACTACTACATCTTTGCCTAAAATAAAGACAGATGTGTCAACCACAGACTAAGTATGTTTTGTACGAATAGAGGAACATGTCGTTCCCTTAGCCCTGTCCTCAGTAGTAGGAGACATCTATGTCCCTTTCAGTTGAGGGAAATGCCTGTGATTTTAAGGAATGCTGAAAGTACTCACTTTGGCTCTTCTGATCCCTCTAAAAAATGAAGTTAGAGAGAGCTTGAAAGTAAAGCATTCTGCCACAAGGTATTCTTTAGATTATGAAAATGTGTTTTGCTGAATTACTGTTATTATGGTGATAGGGGTAGCCCTAAGAAAAATCTCCTCTTGAATTTTAAAAGTTGACATTTTGCTTCTTTAGCAGCTCTTGAGTGCCTTAGGATATATAGTACTGTACAGTGTCTTCCTACAAAGGGCTTTTTGTGTTGTGTAGAGTCGAGGTAAGCATGAAAGAGCCTCTGCTCACTTTCGAGCTCTGTGGCTCTGGAAGATGGAGACTAGCTGTACATAAATCAAGGCAATTACAGATGGAAACGCTGCCGGACTGTTTCCTACAGGTTTTCAGAGTTGGGGGGAGGGTGAGTTTGACTTTAGATAACTCAAGTATTAGGAATCCCATCACTATCTCTGAAGAACATATTCCATAAAACTCATTGGTAAGAATTCTTCCCAGAGTATTCAACCTAATATTTCCTCCATCAGTTTCATCATGTACTGGAATTGAAGCTCTTCTACTGCTTAAAAACAAAATCTTCCTATTCCTTCATGTGTGTATCCTTCAGCTACTAGTAAGCATTTCTCTAATATTAAAAAGCCATCTATCAAAATGTTAAATCTTTCAAACCACTCCAGATACAACTCTAAGTATCTTCCTCTTTATGGAGGAGAGTCCACTCTCATCCAATCATAAAAAGTCTGCAGAGGTCCAGATGGAGCCTAATTTACTGTTACCATTCCTGTTCCTGATGAGAGGCTACATTCCCAGCCGAGGATCGGGAACTACAGCTACAGACACTGCACAATCATGGTTTTAAGACCTATAGAATTACAGTATTATATGTCAATGTTTAATATAACTAGTTCCCTCTTCTTACTGCATGAATGTAGCTTATTGCTGGAACAGAACTGAAAGAGTGGGATTTCCTCAAGACTCAACCGTATGACTTCTGCATATAAGATTTTGAAAATTAGATGTTAATGATTGCCATTATCTACCAAAAGAGAAGAAAAAAAAAAAAATTTGGTAAAATGAGTTTTGATGTAGATTTATATATATAAAACCCACTGTATTAAGAATGACTCTTATGAGGCAGGAGATAGTAACCTTGCTCGTTACCTTCAAACACAGCATGCCTTACATGGGCAGATAATCTCATCCTAGATCCAGATTCCCAGATTGTCCAAACAGCAGGTATGGTATAGTGACTTGTTTCTAACCTCTTTTAGATTGAAATTTTCCTCTGAGATGAAAGCTGGGTGTGGACAAGGGCACAGCTGACTCCAGGGACCATTCCTTCCAAAACAATACAGCATGTGAGGACCACAAAGAAGACCTGGGCCAGGTGATGTGCAGGAGCTCTGATAAAGGTGGGCTATCCCTGACGTATGTGGATGTAGCCAGTTCATTCCATTTTTCCTGGGGACCAGAAACTGCTCCAAGAGGAGAGTGACTTCAGCAGCCGTGTACTTATACATTCAGCCACTTTTTTTAGTGTTACCTTCATTTTTAAAGAAGGTTTCCATACAATGCTTATACTAGTGTCCATGGCATCCTCTACTGTCTCTCATCCTCTACATCTTCCTTCAGAAAGGATTCCTCAGTCTTCACAGAGTGGTCCTGATGTGTACTGCCTGATACCCAGTTCCTGCATTCAAAGACAGCTGCATACGAGCGACACAGAAGTAAGTCTGTCGGCTTTCCCTTCATGGGGGTGGCATCTCTCATGGCAGATACATCTCATTCCTGCATCTATCAGCTGCTGAGCTATTGTTTATATCTGTAAGCATTTATATCTGATTGGCAGTGGTGTGCCTACAGCTGGAGATCTTTTCACACAGTTTCAGAAGCAACACCTGGTTATGTGCAATTACTGCTGGGTTTGAGCCCCTGAGCCTTTGTAGCTGAACTGTCTTATTTCTACAGAGCATGCGGGAACATTTGAATTTAAATCTGTTTTCCTTTCACACTACTTCTCTCCCTTTCCCATGTTCAAAATTAATTTTTTTTACTTTAAAAATATTTGAATTATAGTCACAGACTGTGAATAGGGGTGATGCTATACCATAGAGGACAGTTTGAAGAGAATGGATGACATGTTAACTTTACAGTTTTGGTATGGAAGGGAGCAGGCAATGTAGAAAAGGAGGCATCAGTCACTATTTCTCAGACTTTCTGGAGGGGCAATGCCTCCCTTTTATTCACCTGATTTCATGAGACTCCTCCAGCCCCTTCCCAGGGCCCTGAGTGCATCCCACGCTCCTGGGGATCTGGCTGCCGGGGCGCAGGGTCCACACAGAAAGAGCACAGTGGCCATGTTGCAGCCAGGCCTGGTCCTGAGCCCACCTGCGGGCCCACAGCCCGGCCCAGCCTCCACCCAGCCCTGTCCCCACTGAGATGCCTGGGGCTGTGGCTGCCCCCGGCTGCCCTGCTCCTGGCTGGGGTGGTGGGATAGGCCCTGGCTGCCAGGCCCGGCCCTGCCGGACCCACCACGGGGAGCCCCCGCCGCCCCTGGTTCCCAGCCCCCAGAGAACGGCCAGCCCGCGTGGTGCCCGAACAGCCTGCGCAGGGGGGTGTGTTTCTTACATCCTTCCCAATACTTAGGGATTCCTTATCCCAGCCCTAAGGGCTGCCTGAAAGCTCCAGGCAAGTTGCAGTTCCTGCATCTACAGTGAAGGGAGCCCCCTTCACCCATGTGCTGTATCCCAAATTTGCTGCACACACCTTTTATGAGGAGTACTCCCGTGCTTTTGTCTCCCTTAGGAGAGGAGGATCCCGCGGCTGCCTTCGCTGACAGGAGGCTTTGCTTACCCAGGGAGAGTGCTCGGAGCCAGGACTGAAGACAGGCAGTTCTGCAGGGGGAGAAATTTGAGTAATCGCTTCTCCTTTACAACATATGCATTGGCCTTCTCCCAGTGCAATATCAAGTGACTGAAATTGGGCAGAAATATGCTCAAGGCTTTTGTGTGGAAAAACCTTGAAATCCTTACTGCTATAGCAGATGGGATTTGTAGGCCCATTGACCCGAGCAATCGAAAGGAGCAATGTGGATAGCTAAAGTTGAGTTTTAGGTATACCTTGGGTTTGAGACCACAAGTCATATGGGGTTCTGCAGCTATCTCCGCTGTCCAGGTTCTGTCATGTTCTACTTTGATGCCTTTGTAAAAGCTCCATTTTATAAGCTAAAACAACCTCTGGTAGTCTGAATGCCTTCTACAGAAGAAGAAAGCAAGGGAACAATAGCCATTCTTCTTGAATCTGATTTCTCAGCCCTGGAGTCTACTGTGGAAGAAGCCCTGCTTGAGGCTGGGTGCTACATCCCATGTGAGCTGCACACACTGTCGGTGCAATCAGTTATGTACCATCAGTATATTTTCTCCTTTCCAAGGCTAGGCTACAGCCATGGGGGAGGAAGGGAGATTCATCCTGCGTTGTTTCGCTTTCTCTATTCCTGCTCCGTTTCACCCGTTGACCTGTGGCTAGAGCTCGCTGGATATCTTAAATTCTAAAGAGCATTCTACCTACAACCTCATCGGTGCATGTCATATCTACTGGTCCATGGTATGAGGGGTTTCTTAGTTGGAATTTGTGAATATGACATCGTCATGCCACCCTGTGATCTGTGCTGTAACTAGCTATTTCCTATCAATAGGAAGCATCCTACTGTGACTTTTAACCTGCAGCAACTGACTGGGGAAATCTTACTGGCCTCATTATTTTATGAATGGGTGAGGGGATCAACTGTAGACATTGGAAAATGTTAGTGTGCAAGGCCACCCAGGAGCTGTATTCAGGAAAATGTGATCCTGAGGCCTGCAATAAGACAGGGAAAATAATCTGTCATTCATGCCACCTACATGCAAGAAAAAGGTGAGATGTGGTTTGATGCGTAGAGATGACACTGAGTCATCCTATTGCACGTATAATCATGAGTCATGATGTCACAAATAAGATGGAATAAAATAACAGCTTGACCTGAATGTTCATATATTCTACATACCAATTGGAAATGAAAGAAAGCCACTATGGCTTAGATCGATTAATGGTTTTTATTCTTCCTCTCCATTTGGCACATTCTCCTTTTGCCCCACAGCTAGCTAGCCGCAGAGTTATGCTATTTCCTACTTGGGGTCCAGCTGCAATGTTTCTGCCTCTATTTCACAGGTCCAGAGGGTTCAAATAAGTAACACTACCGGTCAGGGGACTGTTTTGAAACACCATCTCCCAAAAGAGGGAGTAGAAAGAATAATCCTTTTAAGCAGGAATATGGGATTTGCATTAAGTGAACAGGGAAAACTTCCTCAGATGCTACAGGCTGTGAACACTGCCCACTGCCTCAGCCCACTTACCACCTACTACTTCACCCATGACAAGCAAGCTTATGCTTCAGCTTTTTACCTTCCTGTCACAAAGCATGCATGTAAAAATGATGACTTGCAGATAGGACTCCCCCTGAGAGCAAGCAATCTGCACAGCCTCCTTGCTCTGCTGGTTTTAAAAAGAAAAAAGCACTTGCAAGCAAAGTCAGGTACCACTCCTCTGCTCCCAGGAGAGCACTGCTGCACTAAGAATACCAAGAAAATGGCACTTCTTTGAATAAGAATGCAAGAACAGATGCACTGGGTCAAACCAAACCTTCACCTAACTCAGCATCCAACTGTGTCCAAAAATGGAGATGAGAGAAGACTGTGACTCACACAGCATTCAAAAACTGACTGAATATGGTCCTGAGAAACCTGATCTAACTCTGAAGTTGGCCTTGCTTTGAGTAGGAAGTTGGCCTAGATAACCTCTAGAAGGCTTTTTTAACCTAAATTATTCCGTGACTCCAATCGAAGAAGTCTTTTCTACTACTAAACTGAATATGACCACGGCCTCTAACAATTTACAGCTCCTGCTATAGCTGTGGGAAGTACCATCTCTTGTACTTCATTGGAAGAGCAAATCCCCATTGCAATACATACTGTTATACAGTCCAATACTACAGCTTTTAGTTTTGTGTACCAAATACTGAAACATGTTCCCAAATAATTATTAATTCAAACTAAACATCACATTGGCCACTATTACAAGGAAGATGTTTCACAGAAGAAAAAACATTTCTTCTCTGACGTCTTGTTTTAAATAGTGAAACAGCTTCTTTGGATTTTTTTGATCATGCTGCTGCAGTGAAGGATTAATTTGGCCCAAGACAAAAACCTATGCCTTTTATTGCTCAGTCTTTAATATAAAGTTCTATATTTTATCTGTGTGAATCAAATCTCTGTTCTTGACAGCTTTGCCACATCTGCCTTTTTTAGCATGGGTTTGGCACACTTGAGTGGAATGAAGCTCAAAAGTAAAAGGTCTTTAATCTTTTAAAATATGTATTTACTGTCTTTGTAATAGAAATACAGACTCACCTGCAACTGGTGACTGAAATTCATTATTTGAAAAGTCACAGGCTTTGCATTTCCCATTCAACAGCCATCTTCTGATGCATCTTGAAAGGAGTACAGTGGATGTCCTCAACAAAAATAAAACTAAATTTCTTCCTTCCTGAAATGACCAGAGAGTAATAAAATGGTGGGGTATATGGAGGGAAAGGAGATGCAGTTTCTGGAAGCTTTTCCCCAGGCAAAACAACCTGCTAAAACGCTGATGAGCAAAAGGCTGTATCTGGGACCACTGAGAAGCAGAGCTCACTCTGCAAGGGGCTCCTTGGGCTTTTATCAGATGTATTAGTGGCTTTGCAAAAAGAGCTCCTCAGAGGTATGCAGCATTTAAATAACTGAGCAGGCTGTGCTTGTTAGAAGAGGAGAGGAGCAAGTGTGTAGGAGTGTTGAAGACCAGAGCTAATGGTTGCGTTGTCCACAGGGAACAGAGTTTTTCAACTGGCTGTGCAGGGGAAGTGTCCCATATCCTTTGCTTCCTTACACGATCAGTGCTGCTGCTCCCATTAACCCTAGCAGGGGGCTGGCCACAGTCTTCATGATTCTGTAATATTGGAAATATTACTTGAAGAGCCGGTGGGAAGAAATGCAGCAAATCTCCTCTCCTCCCACGGCAGAAGATGCTGTAATTGAAAGCTTAAAACCAGCTCTCCTTCAAGACCTTCACCTCCCTCCAGAATTGACTCAGAAATAAATATTCATATCTGCTTTGAATTACCTAGTCAAGGCTCATCCTTTGAACTTCTTACTCAAATCCAGCTGAACACTTTATAGACCACATAAAGTTGTGTGAAAAACACTTCAGCAGTGAAACCAAAATATTTGCAGGGTGGAAAAATGGGCTTGATCCAAAGAAATATTTATTATTCTTTGTTGTTCTGACTGAAAAAAAAAACCCCAAACAATTAAGCACATTCATTCATTTTCTTTTTTGAAGAACTGTTTCTTAACCGGAAAGAAAATGTTGCATTAACAGCTACTTTTAAGAAGTGAAAAGGAAGAAAAAGCTGAAGTTTGTGAATTAAAAAGAGAGGATGGGGTTTTTTTGGGGTTTTTTTTTTGGTTTTTAATCCATTTAATATATAACTGTGTGTTCCCAGTTATCTAGTCTAGGAAAGGAGATCTAAACTTGCGTCTTGGAAGATTTGAGGAGGGTCACCACATACTCGATCAAAACAGGATTTTGACATGGTCTTCCTTCAAATTTCCCAGCCAGAATGAGAGCTCACTGTCTTTCAATAATTGCTTGCACATTTTATTAAAAATGTAAAAGAGAAAAAAGAACCATATTTGCATGGCTAGGAACTCCAAGGTAACAGGCTCAAAGTCAGATCCCCTTCTTGCAATATGAATATGACCTACGGTCTCCCATCTTTCCTCAAGAGTCCCTCTATCACTTGTTCTCCGATCTGTTTTACTGGAATTACTTAGGTTTTTTATTTGAACACTTCCCTTTTTTCCAGGAAAAATCTGAATTTGCAAATATTTGGAAGAACCTAAGCACATTCTTTAATAACTTAACTAATTGTCAAAAATATTTTGCCTGGCCCTAGGTAGGAGTAACATCACTTGATCAATTTGGTTTTAATAAAAGTTGTATTTGAACTAGTCATGGGCTACAGGCAGCACTTGACTGTGAACTTTTCCTCTATTTTGTCTTGTATAAATTGAATGCTGAAATACTAATGACTTCTGGGAAACCTTTGTGCAGCAACTGACAGTGCTACAAAAAGAAAAACTGTGCAACAAATTTTGACCTCAGGACTGTCTTTGAATTGTGTTTTCATTAACTTTAGAGATACCAGGAGATCCTGGCGCTGCTGAGGAGAAAGAACTCTGTGTTACTGTTGCATCAAATCATGGTCAAAAATTATACAAAAGCAGATGGTTTTTTCTTTGTCTTCTTCACTTCTGTCTTTGTGAGCATTTTCTTTGTACTCTTTGTTTTCCCCCTTGAGCTTAGAAGACAGTTTTTTTATTCCTTTGTTAAAGTAAGGTTAGGGAGCTCTTGTTTCATCTAAAATATCATTATTTGTGAGATTTCAGGAACCAGTGACTATTTTGTGAATACAGAATCAAGAATTTCAGCATGAAATTTTTGCTCCAAATTGTGCCTCAGCCATTTACTGTTCACAACATTGTGCCTCAAGTGTAGGTGTCCCCCAATGGGGAAATTATGCTCATGTGCCATCATTAGGTGTTTTTGCAAGTTGTGAGTCTCATTCAAAGCCCAGGAAAATAAATGAGGAAACTTTCTGTTTATTTCCAGCCCATAAACTGTGGATACATAGCTGAAGCTTTGCTGCAGAGGTGAAACCCTGCCTCTCTCGAAGTCAGTGGCAGAACTCTCTTGAACATCTACGGATCCAAGATTTCCTTCAGATCTTCAATACCTTCTTTGGGATGGTTCAATTTCATCACCTATGCCTTATGATTGTACTTGAGTGCCATATTACTCACCTTCCCATCATCAGGATACTAGTATTTTTGCGTCAGAGAATGCAGCTTCATCAAAACCAAAATGAGTTATGAGACTTGGAATTTTTTCCCTGCAAATAGTTCTCCTGGTTTGAGAATGCCTCAACATCCTGATCTCAGATGACAAAAAAATTATTTCTTTTGAATTTAAGACTCAATTCAATTGCATAAATATGTTTACAGTCTTAGTTTAAATATTTAATCTTAATTTCAATTTTTAGTCTTATTTTAAATATTATCTATATGACAATGTTTTGCTGTTATCAACAGCAAGCATGCTGATGCTTTCAAATTGCTTCTTTTATTTACTGTCCCTGGCAATATTAAGGTGTCGCTAACCTCAACATGGTCAGACGGAAATCCCATTTTCAGGCTGGTGCTAGTTTGTGCAAACAAGTTTTGAACGAGATCCGAAGAGAAGACTCAAATGTCACAGAACAGGAAGGAGAACAAGACCATGTGTATGTTTCGAAATACTATTTTTGTCACAATGTCTCAATATAATGTGGTGAGCAGGTGATAAACTGTCACTGCCCTGATGGCACTACAGCCCCCCACCACGGCCTCTCCCCACCCTGCCCACGGCCCAGGACCCCTTCTCTCAGACCCCTGGGGCTGCCAGTCCTTGCCCCAGTGATGCCGCAGCAGGGCAGGTCTCCAGCTCCCCACAGCTCTGCGCTGCCATGGGGAGCCCCCGCCGCTGCAGCCCCTGCAGCACTCTGACATAAAGCACAAGGCAGGTAAGCAGACAAAAACTTAATGAGAGAGAGAATGAAAACAAATAGCTGACTGCTACCATTTGAAGGAAAGTAGGGAGCAAGAGTAAAATCATGAAGGCTGCATTAGCAACTGCCCAGATTTCTAAGAGAAAGAGAAATAAGCCCTAGAACACTGCTGAATTCATGTTACTAACATCACCCAGTCTACATAATTTTGACTTTGATAAGTAAATAATCAATACTACAATGTTGACATTTACGGACAATAGTCTCCAAAGATGTATCACCCGTTAACTGCATTGCCAGCAAAGTATGATTTCCAGACGCTTCTAAAGATATTAAATTTTCAGCAATTCTAATCGGAAAAAGTTACTTTAATCTGCTTGGAGAACTCGAATACCCAATCTAATTGGAATGACTATTGCCCATTTTATTTCAAAGTGATTCCAAACTCATACATTTTGCCCATGGGTTTTAAATTCAATTTATGGCCCAATTTGTCATCTGAAACATGGAGGGAATAATTGCCTTAAGAGAAAAACAAGGTTTTACTGTTTTTTAATTGGGGGGGAGGGGGTAAAATTTGCCTCATGATGATTAAAATCTTAATGACTAATGTGGAAGAAATGTCATGAATTAAGGACAGACATCATGCATGGAACTGTGGGAACATACCAATTCAGAATTTATGGAACGTATTCCAGGCTGTGCTTGCTGATAAGGACAAAAAATTCTGTTTGATTTAAGATGCTCAGCCTCTCTAGCACAATTACATGAAGCTCAGAGTTCATTGGTTCACCAAGTCAGAATAAAAATGTGACACAACAGAGAACAATGCCTTTAAACCTTTGGCACAAGAGACTTTAGCTCACTTTAAAGGCAAACTGTCGTTTCACCGACTTATTTGCTGCAAAATGTCAAAGAACCACCACACAGAAAACATGACATCAAACACCAGAGAGCAAACTTTTCACATTGCCAGGCAAGATGCACAGGCAAGAGAATATGAAACATAAAATGCATGTCTGAATGACAGCAACACTTTGATAACTTGCATTGCATAGCAAACATTTGCAAGTAAGGAATGTATTTTAAACAGACAGCTATATTTAAAATTGTCTATAACTTCCCACTTTAAACTTCCCAAAACTTTCAGCTGTTGAGGCACTTTTCTCCCAGTAGGAGAAAAAAGTTACCATGCAAAGATGAGTGTTTCAACATGTTGATTTTTAAGACTACTGTTAGGGGAGAATCCATTTCCCCCTTTATTTAAAAAACAAACAAATAAACAATAACAAGAAAACCTTGATCCAATTTGTGCACATCCTTAGTAGCAGAAAGTTGACATTTGGCAGGAAGATAGAATTTGGGGAATGAGAGATGCTTTACAGATTCTTAGGGAAAATTAGTTTCAATTTAGTTGAGTGATGAGCATTTTAACAGTATAGTTTATGAATATTTTGATTAACAACACTTTTACAATGGTCTGAGGATATAAATAGAGCATTTTGCATTGCGCAAAGAAATTGAGCCTAGAATTTTGACTCAAGCTAAAAACTATTAAGAGCCACTTTTCATGTAATGCAGTCTTTTAGGACAGAAGTTTTCAATTGCATTATTTCATGTTCTGGTGATTTTAAGGGATACTACAGTACTGCAAAACAATCTGACTTCATTGCTTGTGGCTTTTGATACAGTCCAAACTTACAGTAAGTTATCGTTGTGCAATGCAGAGAACAATTGTACATGACCCTTAGAAGTTGGGTATGGAAAAGTAGTGTAAACTCATTCTACTGACTTCCCTGTCATGGAAAATTGTTCTCTAATGTATCTTTGCAAGTGTTTTCACCAGTTTTTCTTTTATACCATTAATGAAGTAGTTCTAAAGAAACTGGCCCCAAGACTATCCCCTGAATCATTCCTCTGAAAGTCTCTTCAGTTTGATTCACTGCCTTTTAAGGTGATTTGCCTGATTTTGGGTCCATGAGACAGCAGTCATACTTAAACCAAAATCACAGGTTTTCACTTTTGGGAGACACATTGTCTAACACTTTTTACACCTGGTGTAAAATCTCAGCTTTGATGACATCAATTAAAATTGGTGATTTTATTTTGATGGAATATAGAAATCACCTCTTTTGTCCAACTATCAGTCGAGTTAGAAAAATGTTCTGTTGTTACAACTGAGCTTTTTGATCCAATGTATACCTATCTGCCCTCATTTCACCCAGAAAAAGGCACTGATCATAGTAATATTGCGATTGCAATACTTACTACATTCCAGCAACTCTTCTATTTTTTACAAGATAACAATTATTTCAAGAGATTAATCTTTAAAAACAAAGACAACACAGTAAGTGGGCTTTTATTAGAAACTCTCTCAGATATTGCTAAGCGTTTTCTTCATTTTTGCCCCGGCATTTGGCATTTGGTCACCCTGGTTCTCTTGCCACAACTTATTGTCTTTGTCTATGTGTTTTCTGATCACAGGCTTGCCTAGGCCCCAGGATTGCAAATGTTAATGCAGGAAATTAGTTCCGAGTGGGACTTCTTGCACTGGGCAAGTACACATATATATATATATATTCAGAGAACTGAGGTGTTTATCTCTGAGGTTTCAAGACAAACTTAGATGACTGAACTTATTCACTTCTTGGCCCTCAAAAATTTATACTCAAGTCTTTCTGCAATAATCTTTACCAAGCTTTCTAATTTCTCAGGAGTGTTTTATAGGCTGAAAATTATTTCCTTCAGGTTGTTTAGGTTTACTTTTTTTTTTTGTAAGCTACCAAAATATGGTGAAGGTCATGCAGTAAGTCACCAGTATGTTTGTGACTCAGCTACATGTCACATGGAAAAAAGGCATGAGAAGGACAAAGTAATACTGAATTCAAGAAAGCCCATAAGGAGAGGCAGAAAGAAAGTGATTGATACAAGCTGTTGCTTCTTGAATTCTGAATTGGTCCATCTGTGTAGCCCGAAGCATTGGAATGAGGTGAAGGAATATTTGGAAAGTTCACATAACTTACTTAAAGCTAAAAATAACTGGTAATGTTAGAAATTAACTGTTTCTCTACACAGACACATCATGCAAGTGACTTCAGTGTGGAAATAAATGTGCGGCTTTGAGGGGAAAATAAGAAATTGATGCAAATCTCCCATTCAGTAAAGTTCAGAGTTTGGATATGCATAGAGTTAGTAACTGACTGATTTTCTGAAATGCTGCAGTGGATGAATTTCAGAGATATTTATTTTCAAATTGAGTTGTCAGTGCACTGCCAATTCATAAAACCAACTCTGCAGTAATATCAGCTCATCACAAAATAAGCTGACAGACTGTACCATATTTTTATAGTGAATCATTTAAACCATGAATCATTCATAGCTTCACACAGGTGCTGAAAATAGTGAAAAACCTGCTGTCATGCTAGACAAGCCTGGCACATGCTTGCCACAAGTGATGGGTTCTTCTTTGCAGAACAGATCAGCTTTTAATCCTATTAGGAAGGAAGAAAGATCAAGGAAGGAAAACAGAAAAAGGGCTCTGTTCTCCATCCCTTCCTTTCCCCCTTTCCTCCTCTCCAATTTTAATGATATTATCTTGCCCATTCAAAATGGAAAATGGAGGAAAAAATATTTTGATTCTCTACTGCATTTGTTCCTGCCTTTGTTCCATTGTCAGGCAGATATAATCCATGTTGTTCCAAAAGGAACAAGTCCTGATATAGTGAACATATCAGAGTCCTCGTCCTGAATCACCTCCAGAGAATGTCATTCTGTTGGCATATGTATTTGTAGATCATTACCTGCATGCACCAAAATAATCCAAGGGATCCGGGCATTAATACAAAAGGCAGCAGCAAATGACAGGCTAGCATTATAGCTTCTGCAAAATGTGCAGAAAGCCTGTCATGGGGCAGTCTGCAGATTGCCTTATTCCCTGCCTTAAATAAGAGTAGAGAAACAGAATACGAAGGAAAATTAAAAGACCCACCTGAACTGACCTACAAAAGGCTGAAGGATGGGCCTGGTTAGCGTACGCTGCCTTAGGTGCCTGGTGATGTTCTGGGAATTGCTGGTTCGGTGTCAGCACATCTGTAAAACGAGTTAATGAGCAAGGTGACAGGATGTAACCATTTCACACATGATTAGACAGGCTCTCCTTGTAGAGGAGTGCTCGCCCCATCCCTGGGGACCTGTTCTGCCTGCCAGTTTGCCTGCCAATCTGTGTCTGGCTCAGACAGACATATAGGTCAAAAGAGGAAATGCTTTAGGCCCATCTTACGCTTTCAAGGAGTAAGAATTTACGATAAGCATTGCAGGACTTAACTCTTAGGCACTTAGTTTTCAAGTGCTTTGGTATCTGGCAAAATGCTCCTCAGTACCTCCATGCACTGCAGGAGTTATTTGCCTAAAGCAGTCCTCTGACCAAAGGCGTGAGAAGAGAGGGCCAATAGCAAATGTGGAGGAGCAGACCACTTTCTTACACTGTATTCCTCTTCAGGAATCATGCAATTTGGGATTCACGGCCCTGAACCTCTGTTGGAGCCAGGTGCCTATGCAAAAACTCTGAAGCAAGCTGTGGGATTCTTCTCTCTCCTGTCCAGCTTGTCAGCGGTGCACACACCGAGCCCTTGTGGGACACACAGATTCACTTCCAGCTGTCTCAACACAAGATATAGGGAGTCATAAGCCTCAAGGTATAAGGAATAAGTAGGGCTCCTCCCAGCCCCTCATGTTAAAGTTGTTCCAGTTTACTTGGTATAGTTAATTATTCATTCAACCAGGAGAAAGGAAGTGTAAAGAAAGAGAGGGAGTGACAGCATGGATCTTCTTAGCCTGGAACAATACTGAGTAATATTGACCAATATTACCAGTATTGACCAGAATGAGGGGGAGACCTGAGGCTCAGTCACTGTGTTAATTGATAGTAATATGTTTAATCCTGAATTAATATGAGAAGGGGTGGAATTGAACCTTTAACATTTGAGAGAATGGTCTTCTATGAATGGTGATGAAAAGGGAACTATTACCCACCACCAAATGTTTTGTGTTGACTCGCTCCATAAGGCATCTTCCGACAATGTGTCCTGCCTTGGACCATAAAAGACAAGGCAAGTCAAAAAAACCCTAAACTGTCAATCCAAACAGTGTAGATATATGCAGGAGCTATGGAGCCACTCAGCACTAGCAAGAATAAGGAGTTTCAAGGATTACCAGAACGAGCAGAACTTTGCTGAAAAAAAAAAACCAGTAGGTGCCTGGGGTCTTTTGGAGTCCCTGGAGTTAGACAGCAGCTGAGTTTCTGAGATATGAATGTTGGACTTTAAAGTCTGAAGGCTGTAATGATCTAAAAAGTTAATTAGCACATCTGTGATTCTGAACGGAAATGGCCTCTTAGTTCCCTAGGCTATTTCCAGATCTGATTCAGGATAATCATGGACTTGGAAAAGGGCCTTTTCTTCCTATAGAAAGAAATGTGTCCACTCTGCTCCAATCCAGTTTTTCCCAAGGGAAATTTTGCATGGACGGCTCTCCTCTGATACAGAGCCTGCTCTGAGCTTCCAAAATACCATACTGGTTGTTTATATGCTGGACACTCTTTTGGTCTTTGGCTCTTCTGCTTGTGTGTTCTGATTGCCCGTGTTGGAAGTGACCTTCTGGGGCTTGGCACAGCAGTTTACATAAGGGTGTTTTTACACGTAGATTAACTTCATATCTTTAGTTAATCTGGATTCGTATTCTTTGAATTTAAAGCAAATTAATTAAAACCCTTTAAAGCTCTGTGCAGACACATTTTAATTCCAGATATGTGTTACTTAATTCAGATTAAATTTCCTTAGAGTTCTTGTGTAGACAAACCATAAGAAAACTTTATTATTGTGAGATAACGGAATTAATCCCTTTTTATACTAGCTGGAGAAGGAAGACGTCAGAAATGGACCATCATTTTAAAAGGGAAATGTTTTAATTTTTTGTTGGCATTTTTCTCCCTTTTTACTTAGAATCTTCTACTGCTAGTAGGTCACCCAGTGAAGGTAATTCTAGTCTAGTTCTAATACATAGGTATATAAATTGTAGAATATGATTTTGTAGGAACCTAGGGTTTATCCTCCTGCACCAGGTAACTAATAAACATGCGTTATTGGGTTGCCAGTGAGGAGCACATCTTCACTGAAAGGAGAAGGAACAAAGCCTGTTATAGCCTGATTAGCTCCAAATGATTTAAATAATAGAATAAGACAAATATAATGACTCATTAGGATATTGTGTCAGATTGTTATTGGGAGTAATAATAATTTTTCCAAATCACCATTTTATCACAAATTTTTATATTGGCCAACTTGCAAAAAAAAATGTTTCCGTGTGCCCACAGGGATTCACTATTTTGATGGGCAAGCGAAATTTCAGATGCATTACTACACACTGAGAGCCCTCTGATGTGATCATGACCACACTGATCTGTACAGAGTATATTCACCTAATAAGAGATTGTCCCTACTGTAAATAACCTGTGACCAAAACAGAGGACTTTTCATTACAGCAAAAGAGTAATTAGGTGATTTACTCAATGTCACAAATAAAGCTAATGGCAGAGAAAGGAACTCTTTCCTTTCCAAATCCAAACCTAAATCTCCTAAGCCCATGGCAGGAATCCTGGCCAAAAATCTGATTTTGGAAATGGTTTGTATTTGAAAATTGCTTATATCCTAATCATTATCATTGTAAAGAGCAGTTAAATAGGTTTCTGTGTATAATTAGCATTACATTTGCCAAGAACATCTTCTATGATAACATTTTGAAGGTCCTCGTTTAAATTCCAGCCATATGTCTTAACTTGGTAATGAATTCCATGGTGAAGAAATATTGATTTGGGATTGCTTTAACTTACATTGTTGCCCTCTTTTACTTGAGTAATATGAGCTGCCTCACACAGATATGTTTAGTTGTTTTCTTGGCTTTTTAAGGCATCCTTATTCTACATAATCTGAATCCTGATATAGCACTAAACATCATTCTTGAAATTCTCTGGAATTGCTCTCTAGTAACAATTAGAATATTTCTCCAACAGTAAAAAACAAGCGATTTTCCCCAAAGATAGGCACATCAGAATTGAAATCATGTAATTGTATATTATACCTGGCCTTTTCCTAGCAGGGTAAGCAGTCTAAGTGATCTCATTATCTAGAAGATTTGAGACCTTGGTTGATGTCAGTGTGAACAGATCAAAGAGAATTAGGAAGGACAGGCTGGGAAGGCAAGGAGGGAGAGTAACCCTTTGCAGGAGAGAGCAGCAGGACTGCCTGGAGCTCTGCCTAGGAATGGACAGTGAGCCTGCTGAGAGCTCGTGGTTTGGAATTAAAATGAAGATAACATGGGTGACATTGTTGTGGGTTTCTCCTATAGACACCCTGATCAGGAAGAACTAGATGAAACTTTCTTTAGACAACTTGGAAGAAACTTCATGTTCACAGGCCTTGGTCTTCATGGGGGACTTTAACCACCTCAATATCTGCCATTAGGTTTCTGGAGTGCATTGATAACAACATCTTAACACAGATTGAGGGAAGGTTCTCTGCTGGACCTAATACTTACAAACAAGGAAGAATCAGTTGGGGATGGGGGCCACTGTGGCTGCAGTGATCATGTGATGGTGGAGATCAGTATCCTGAAAGAAGGGAACAAGACAAATAGCAAAACAACAATAGCAGAACAAGCAGACTTAGCCTGTTCAGGGACCTGCTTGGAAGAATCCCATGGGAGATAGTCGTGGAGGGAGGAGGGGTCCAGATGAGCTGATTTTTTGTCAAGGATCACCTCCTTTAAGCTCAAGAATGGTCCATCCTGATGAGCAGAAATCAAAAGTACCAGGAGGCCTAAATGAATGAGCAAGGAGCTCCTGACTAAACTCAGACATGAAAAACAAGCACGCAAGAGGTGGAAGCAGGATCAGGGCACCTAAGAGGAATATACAGACACTGTCTGAGCGTGCAGGGATGAGTTTTGGAAAGCCTTAGTCTTTACTGGTAAGATTTGCCTTCAGGAATTTCAGGTTCCTGAGACCAGTGGAAAAGTCTGGAGCAAGGAAGACTTACTCTTGGTGGAGGAGGATCAGATTAGGGAAGACTTAAACAAATTGAACATACACAAGACCATGGGACCTGACGTGATCCACACATAGTTGGTGGATGTCAAGGCAAGGCCACTCTCAATTATCTGTGAAAGATCCTAGCAGTCAGGAGAGGTTCCCTAGGACAGGAAGAAAGCAAATGTCACTCCTATCTTCAAAAAGGGAAAGGAGGAGGATCTGGGGAATTACAGGCCAGCCAGCCTTACCTGAGTCCGTGGAAGGTGACAGAGCAAAAAATTCAGAAAAACATTTCCACACATATTAAGGACAAGGGTGGTTGGGAGTGGTCAGTATGGATTTACAACAGGGAAATCATGCCTGACCAGCTTGACAGCCTGCTATGATGAGATGACTGAGGAAGAGGGGATAGGTGAGTCCAGTAGAAGTCACCTTTGGATCTTCACCTGTTTTATGTGAGTACCAAAGAGCAGCATTTAAGTTGCCAAGAAATAGATTTCCCACATTTTTATGCATACACAACTTACTAGCTCTTGTACAATTGCAGCATCTTTGGGTGTCTCAGTATATGTAGGGTCAGCAATATTTTGTGTTACCTGTCTCCCCAACCAAGGACAAAGGGAAAACTCTTTGATGGCTGTGACTGAGATGCAATTACCTCAAATGCAAGAGATACCTATCCCTTGGCTATACCCTACAGATAGCCGGTTCGCTTGCATTACCCCAGACTAGAAAGAGGGTAAAAGAAAACTGAGAAAGTGTAAATAAAGAAACCAGGTACTAATGCTGGGTTTAAGAAACAGTATATATGATACTGTAGGAATTAGGGGGATCTTTCAGAAACATGAGAAGCTTGGGTGAGTCAGAACAGCAAGCACACACTTTTCTCTACCTGCAGCTTAAATGGGGGACCAGTCAGCAATGAAGGAATCCACTGAGACAGGGAAGCAAAAAAGTGTGCTTTATTGAAAAAGCCACCTGGGAAAATTCGTGACTTCTTGGAAGTGTCTGACTTAATTTCAAATGAAATTGAGGATGTCGAGGAGAGGAAACGTGTGCTGACATCTATTATCTTGAATCGACTTCCGCAGTTCCTACCCTGGTTCCAGTAGACTGAAGGTCTTTTTGGAATTCACACAAAAGCTGTCTATCTGTTGGCTTCAAGTATCAGTGGTCTCTGAGCAATGAATTACAAACCCAGATAACATAGAAAGTTGAAGGGAACATTTAAATTAATAAGAAATTTCTAGCAGTGGAAGGAAGGAATATCTTCCTTAGACCAGCAGTAGTTAAGGTGGAGGAAGCCCAGAGAGTCTGTGCCCTTGAAGTTTTTGAAAAATTAAAGAAAACAACAGTGCTTCTATGTGAACAGATCAAAGCAAGCTGCAGAATTTGTACACGGTACAGAGAGTGTCTCTACCACAGTCAACGTGATGCATTCCTCATTTATATTGGAAAAGCAATCATTTAGTTCATGAAAGCACATTATGCCTGAGCTCATACCCCAGAAGAATCTTATTCTGGGAAATGAAGAATTGTATTGTAATCTAGTTATCCTTTACTTTCACACTGTCAGGAAGTCTTGTGGAAGTCAATGAAAAACTTGGCTGTGGTTTGAGTCTGTACTTTGATCTCCATCTCTTACCTGAGAAGTTTTTAAAAGATCCTTGATAAAGTCCACATTGTTCACTTGTTTTTCACGTTTTGATGGCAGTGCTTTCCTACATTCTATTGCATTTTTACTTCCACTGGTTTACACTAGGTTGCTGGCTTTTACTTTTTCTTTCTCTTTTTCTTTCCCTTGCCTGTCTCTAAAGCATTTCAGGGCGGGGTGTTTGTTCCTTCAGCACCTTTAGCAGAATTAATTGGTCATAGTAGTATATCTATGTCTTGACAACTGTGTTAGCACAATTGTACATGGAAATTTGGTCTTTAAGATGTGGTCATACGAACTATCCATCTGGGTATGCACCAATACTGACAACCCAGTATCTGATCAGTGGTTTGACTGGTTGTCTGCTGTCTTGTCAATAGCAAATATGAATATGAATATGAAAAAGGGTAAGGGAAACCCCAATATTACAAGACAAACTTCCCTCAGGAAATTGTCTCCTAATTGCCCCTTCAACTGTAATAGTCAAAATGGAAATTTATTAAAGCTAGTTATCTTGTTGCCAGTACATTAAAACAAAACAATGAAAAAAACCAAACCAGTGTAAAAGTTTGAAGTCTCAGTGTTTCAGTGTTGGAGTTTTCATGCTGTGCTGTAAAACGATATAAAATAAGCATTTCCATCTAAACATCTAATTCAAAGTTTAATTTGAATTTTTTTCTCATGAAAACAGTGTAGTAAGATGGTCTGTCAGAGTTTTTACTTTGTCCTGGTTCCGGCTGGGACAGAGTTAACTTTCTTCCCAGTAGCTTGGGGGGTGTGCTGTGTTTTGGGTTTGGTGTGAAAGGAGCGTTGATGGCCCATTGATGCTTTGGCTGTTGCTGGGTGATGCTTGCACCGGGAAGGGGGAGCACAGCCGGGGTGGTGGACCCAGCTGGCCAATGGGGTATTCTATACCATGTGACATCATGCTCAGTATAAAAACCACGGGGGGGGGGGGGGGCTCGGCCCCCGTTCGTGACACACGGTCGGCAGTCGGTGAGCAGTTGTATTGCGCATAGTCTGCTTTGTATATTCTGTTATTGTTGTTGTTCTCATTGTTATTCTTACTGTTCTACTTCGTTTTATTTCAATTATTAAACTGTTTTTCAATTATTAAACTGTTTTTATCTCAACCCAGGAGTTTCCCTACTTGTGCCCTCCCGATTCTCTCCCCCATCCCACTGGAGGGGGGGGGGGGGGATGTGAGCGAGCGGCTGCGTGGGGTTTATTTGCTTGGCTGGGGTTAAACCACGACATACTTCTATTCCTGGAACAATTTTTTTTAAAATGTCCAGTTTCACAAACATTTTAAATTTGTCAGAGCTGAATAGAGCAATGCAATATAGGTCTGCAATCATTTTCTTCTGATCAGCCTCAATCATTTTTTCAGTATCATTACTAAGTGGCTTTGAAAAAATGTGCAAAAAGACAGAACTGTGACAATAGTTTGCACATTTAATGTGCCTCGTTCTTTATTTTATCCTTTCATTGGAAAACCCACCTTCATATGCCAAAAGGCAATCACAGCATGGTTTCATTAGTTATTTGAGGTAGGGTGGGACACTAATAGCTAAGTTCTTTTTTTGTCCCTTCCCCAATTTCTGCTGGATTATCTGCTACCAATTTTGTGAATAATGATACCTATAGCAGTTCCCTCACACTGCATAGTCAAAAATGTCCCTGGTAGTTGAGGCTGTTGCTGTTTAGGGACGTTGTCGGGATGCCCCACATGCAGGAGGGCATGGGGCATGCTCTGATGGCGACAGAATGGCTCTGCTGTAGGACAGGCTTTGCCCCAGCACGTAACGCGCGAGGGGGTTCACAGCACCCCCCACGATGAATCTACCCCATCTAACTTACCTACACCTGCTCTGCAGCATTTCCTGTTTGTAGAGCACCTTAATATATTAGAAGTCCGGTAAAAGTAATAGTTTATGATGAAGCTTTTCCTCTGCTTTCTTGGAAACTTGGAAAAATCAAAAAATATATCAGTACAAAGATGACTATTATACACCTAAAGGCAGCTTCTGCCCCGACAGTTGGCAAGTGTGGCTCAGTCCTTGTAAGCATCTTACCTAAGAACTTGTTTACAAAATTCCTGAAGGGAGAAATCCAGACACAGGGCCTAAAAAGCAATAGATGTGCCTTGTTCTGCTACGAGACAAGGAAGAATGGCAGCTGAGTGCTGGCTCCTGGGTGCCCTAGCCTCGTGGTCTCTTGCAGCAGCAGAGGACAAAGTCTCACAGCCAGATCCCAGAGCTGCTCTTCATTAAGGTCAGAGGAGTTTATCTTTCCATCTTCACAGAAATCTGCTGCAACAAATTTTGTTTACTCCTATTTCACAGAACCGGTGAGAATTCTGCCTGTGTCAATTAGTCCATTTGAACTGGAACCTGCAGCATTTTATTGTGACTTTGCTGAAATGACCCTTCCCAGTAAGTGCTGCAGAACTGAGCCCTCTTAGAGCTGGAAAACCTCACTCTTCTTGGACGTTTAAAAATGTGCTTAAAAGTCATCTGGGAATGATTTATAGCGCTGACTGGACCAAGTACATTTTAATACTAATGCATAAATCTTCTAACAAATAAGCTATATCTACAGAGTTATAGGCAGAAAGGGGTGTCTTCCTTCTCTAAAATGAAAATATGTGTAGAACGATGCCTGTAGTTAAATCTTGCTCACGCTTTGATCTTATGTGAAGAAATTTTATGGTTTTTATTATCCTTGACTTTGAAAACTCCTCGTATATGCTTTAAAAAGACTAATGACAAAACTTGCTTACAAGATTCTGGGAATGAACATGTACTGTGGCTTAGGGCAATGGTGAAGAGTCATTTTATTGTAACAACATGAAACAAAGCTTATTATGGTAAAGAAAACAATATTATACTTGCAACCACTGACTGAATCTCTTCTACTGTGAAGCTTCTGTTTATTGCTGCAGTTTCTCTCTGTTCCTTTATTTCTCTGCCTGCTTTATTTCTCACTGCCATTTTAGAAAAAAACCTGCATATCCTCAGTGGCTGCTGGTACCTTTAAAATATTTTCATACAATTTATTTAATATGAATCTTAAAATATGTACAGAGAAATCTTAAATTTATTCAAATATCCCACTCTTAAGATGACACATAACTTTTGTTGATATGTACACAAAATCTCTATACTTAAATATATATTTTCTGACTAATTGTCTGTAATGTGATTCTGATATATTATAGTGACCCAGATATATTATAGTGTACATTTGAATACTGAACATTGACCATTTACATGCCCCAGAATGTGGCTTTCAATCCACTCAGTTATGTAGATCTAGTTATCTTCACAGTGGGAGCTGTACATCTGAAATTATTCCTTACCTTTCATAAATTCAGTCCAAATTCCTACCTGTTTATCCAGTTTGTGATTTTACGGAGCAATTAGTCTGCCAAATACAATTAAAAAAAAGGTTTATAAGTAACCTTTGTGAGGTAGTCTTCATATAGCTAATTCTAAAGATTATAATCCTACATATTAACACTACCTAAAATAGTCACAGTACCCAAGGACCAAATGTGGGGAGATAATCCTCTGTCAACACAATTTATTTTTCAACCTCTAACAAGAGATATACAGCACTTTCTCATTAACTGACTAAATGGGAGACCATGCACTTCCTTATAGGCCCATCATTATCACCTGGGTTGATGTGATTCCTGCTTCAGTCATCTTATCTCAACCTGAAATGTTCAGAAGGACAGAAACCATATTTACATAAATACAAGAAACAGGGCTAATTCTCCTTTACCTTTAGATCTAGCCACGCAGTATAAAGTATAATTATAATTATAAATACAAAGTTGTATAAAGGAAGTACAAAGCACTTGGAAGTCGGCCTTATTACAGTTAAACACAGACTAAGATCTATTTGTGCCATTAAACACTTTAGTGATGCCTTAGTATATGTAGCTGGCTGGTCTGGAGAATTACTGTTTTCCTAAGTCACTTGCATTTTCAGATCTGGTATCTTTTTTGTCCCTTTTTCTTTTCTTGGAGCTGTACTAACAGGAAACCTCTCTGAGAATGCTGACTTAGGATCTAGTTCAAAAGAATTGGGGAGCTTGGTTTTAGGCTCTTGGAGAACATGTTATTTCAGCTTCTATATCTAACTCCCCTTCTTTTCCCAAACCTGTTTCTTCTCCATACTAAACATTTTCATTTCTTTATTTCTTTGCTCTTTTATAAATCTCTTGCATATCTACAATTGAATCCCATGTATATATACACACATACATTTTAATAGAAATATTTAACAATAATGTTAAACAATATAAATGTCATAAAGACTATTTAGATAAACAGATTTATACAAATATAAACTTGATATATTATAATATATATACATATGTATTTAAGGATTTCTATAAATCTGAAGCATATGCAAATATCCTATTGTTAAGATAAATAACATATATAAACTTAATAGATGTAAGATCTTTATACATATATCTTTGCTATTGGATTCATCTTCAAGAGATTGATTCTTGCCCAGAATATACTCACTCTTATTGTTGATTGCTTAATTCATTTCATTGCTAAATGTCTATGCGTATTTTGTAAACACCCCTCTGAGAGCACTCCTGGACTCTCTCCTGCTTCCTTTGAGCTACACTTTGCAGACCTCCCCCGTGCACTGCATCATGGTCAATCTCAGACAACTGGTCTTCAGAAATACTGATCTTCAGAAATGCAGACATAAACCTGTATATTAACTAATCCAATGTCTTCCCTATTTGAACATATTTTAGAAATCAGGAGGCAGCAGCAGCTGCATCTCCAAATTTCTAATGTGACTATAGCAGTCCCTTCCTACGTGTTAGTGTGGTCAAGCAGAGGAGAAATGAGCCCAGTTCTTCCATCATGTTGATAATCTGGCAAATATTGTATCGTCTACCCACTTTTGTTAGGGCTGCCTTATTTTGGTGATGAACTCACCATGACATAGTCTTCTTCTCCACCCTATTGTTTTGTCTGAGAACACTTGTGGAATCCAGTTGTAGAAAAATACTTAATACCTTCCTTTCCCCCCAACATCTTATCTTGTAGGCAGTGGATCTATGTATAAAATTAGGATTTCATGCTTTTCTTTTTTTTTTTCTTTCTTTTCTTTCTTTTTTTTTCTTTTTCTTTTGGCCTCTGGGAACTCCCAGGAGTATGTGCATTTAGATCTTTGAGTATTTGCCTTGGGGTGACAAAAACTTTCACTGGGGCTATGGAGTGATGAGGCTCTTCCAAACTAGCTCTGTATTTCTCACCTCTGGAAGATGGATGGAATGCAATTGCATTGGTCATTTGTCATAGAATCATGGAATTACAGAATGGTTTGGTTTGGAAGGGACCTTTAAAGATCATCTAGTCCAACCCCTCTGCGACGGGCAGAGATCTTTTACTGTCCTTCTAATGTTCGCACCCTCCTTTTTGAGAACACACGGGGGCATGCTTTAAAGTAAAAGATATATATTCATTCTGAGGTACTGTTGTAATTCATGTATCTTTCCAATTATTCTTTATGTTTAATACTCGGGCACCCTCAGCAGATATACATTCAGTGCTGTAAACCCAAGATTTACCTGTTATTATTTTGCCTCTGGGTTTTTTTTTTTGCAGAGCTAATATCACTGTTCTGGGTACCACTTTGGCTTGAGCACCTGTGTCCAACTTAAAATTAAAAAGTGTTCCATTTGTTTTCAGGCTGACAGTTCATTCATCTTCTGCTGCTACCTTGGCCATTACTGCAATGAAGAACAGCTCTGAGCTAATGGCTCTGTAGTCATCCTCTTTGTCCTTGCTATTTATTCATATTCTGCTGGTACTTGCAACCTCTGGCAACATGATAAAATCCACTGCACTTCTTATATCTTCTTCCAAAAACTATCAATTACAGTGGTGAGTGTTGTTTGCTACCGGACGTACATGTTCATGTGCTGCTTTTTGAGGCTGCCAGCTTACTGTTACAGGTCCCTTTACTGGAAATATTTTAAATTCTGTACAATCTCCTCATTTTGAAGAGCATCTTCTGCACTCTATAAACATCACTCTGGATCGTGATCTGCCTTTTCTTCAGTATCTCTGAGTTGCTTTGCAAAAAATGAATGATTCTGTGTTTCCAGAAATCTCTCTTGTGGTTTGACCAAGGTCATAGCCACGATCTGACCTTTTTTGCAGAGGCTCGGCCTCTAGTAGTGTAAGAAAGACTGACTTTCACCTCAGATCCATCCAAGCCTCTTCAGTTGTTCATCTTCTTTGGTCCGCTCTTTGAAAATGTGTCATTCTTGTTTCAGGTATTCATCAAGTACATTAGCATTCAGTATTACAATTGGCTTCTTTTATTGCCTTAAGGCACTTAAAACATTAAGTTTGTCATAACGAAAGCCACTTCCTGGCTGTTACTTCTTTTTGACTAACACACGTTTCTTGCAGATAAAGGTGTGTTCCAGCTGCATTTCACCTTTGGTAGCATTACAAACCACTCCCTTCTCCACATACTTTCTTAGTTTGTTTTATTCCCAGTGTCACATATTGGTCAACAATCACTCCTATCCAATAACTCCAACAAAGGGCTGCTCCATCCAGTGTCTTGACATCTGACAATTTGGTCTTATGAAATATTTCTGGTTTCAGAACCCCATAGAGGGGGTCTGTGTTCTCTACACAGTCTTAATCATAATTCACTGAACCAACATGTGTATTACAATCTATCTGTGGTAGCCATACAGTGGATAATTTCTTAGTCAGTATCCTGAACGCAGAATGGTCCTACCTGAACATTGCTGATCTGCATCTCTTAATTTCCTAACTTTAAGAAGGAAGACTATTCAGGTAGACCGTTATATTCATTTTAAAATATGTTTAAATTAAGTTTAAAGTAGGTTAAAATTAAAATTAAACAGTAAAACCATTAAATTAAAAGGGGGAGGTGTAAGGAAAACAGTGTCTGAAATTATTAGGAAAGGTATGGAAAATAAAACAGAAATCATCAATATTCCACTATATAACACTGTCGTTACTCATATCTTGTTTACTGAGTGCAGTATGCAAGACAATAAAACTAGAAAGGTAGAGCAAATGGTTATGAGCATGATGCTGAGTATGGAGCAGTTTCTCCCACTTGGGAAAGAAATCAGTGACAAACATAGTAATAGCAAATTATGTATGGTAGGGGAATAGGAAAGGCAACAGGAATAATTTAGAATTTCTCCCAGCACTAAGGTTACACAACAAATTTTTTAGGCAGCAGATATAAAACCAACAAAAGAAAATGCATTTTCCAAGCAAGATAAAATTTCAAGGAACCAGTGCCACTGGATTTTTAAGGGCTGAAAATGTAAGTGAACTCACAAGAAGATTTGACATGTTCACAGAAGACAGGTCAATTAACAGTTGTCTATTAAGTATGATCATCTATACGCAACCTTTGGTCAGGAATGCTCTTCATCTACAGTTAGGAAGGTGTATCACGGGAACTATCTCTGTACAATTAATTACCTTATTGCCAAACTAACTTTTTCTAAAGATCAGTGTGCCCATGATCACGGAGAGATACTTGGTCTGAAGTTATATCAATGCAGACTAAGGAACTGAGCTGCTTCTTACAGAAGCTTGAAGACCAGTGTTGCATCACTGTTGGTGAGAGATGTGGGGTACCTTCATAGGTTTTTCAATTACAAGAAAACTGTCCACCCCCAAAGAAATTACTGGCTGAACCTCTGCAATTGACCATGTATACAGTTTTATTAGTCTGAGTAAGGTACAAATACCTTAGATGAAAAATGAAAAACAAAAGATATTTTATATGGAAAACCCCTTTGCCAGTTCTCCCATGGATAAATACACATTGTTTAATAAACTTGTAGCAGTAAAGTAGGCAACAGCGTCTTATATCTGAAGGAAGGATTCTATTGTTATGTTTTGATATAAATAATGTTTCAAATTCCAAAAGTAATGCATATAGAACATAGCACATAATCAACATTTATTTGAGATAAATATATTCAGGGTTAATCATTATGACAGTTTCGTTTTAATGCGTACTTATCATAAGTTACAAAAGAAATGGTTGTCTAATTTTCACATTGTTATTATCTTTTGCTTTTCCCAGTAATATGCTCAATGTAGCATAAACAGATGTTTTCTTTTTCCAAATTTTGAAACAAAAAGTGGGAGCTTTTTCTTACCTACTCAGGTTACTCGAAATGTCAGAGAAGGTACTGCTGTGTTAAGGAAATGACATAAACTTAGCTTTGTAATTACCTAGTCAATGCCAGTTACTGTTTTTCTTTATTTTGATTATGATATGGGCAACTGACTATCTTCCAAGTAAACTCCGGTCTAGCTAAGTGCTAAGTCACTGGATAAACATATAAACATAGCATATGCACACAAGACACTTTTGGGCTCCTATACATACAGGAATGTCTTTGTGTAGGCTGCAAGGCTTGGCTGACCACATAACCTCTTTGTATACACCCTGCTCTATACAGTGGTTAATTAAAGGAGATGGGGGCTTCATACAAGCATAATAAAGAACCCCTTTTGTTGGTTTTGCTTCTTTTTAAGCTACTTTTGGAGCAAAAATGAAAATGACAGTGACTTCTCTCAGGTCTACTGCACCAGGATAATTGCAGACTAAAGCAGACTCTGCTCTATAACTTCTTCAGCATTTATGTTAGAAAGTAGTGCTCTCAATACACCTCTGAGCAAGTGACAGGGACACAAATCCTATTACAAGAGGAATAAGCAACTGATTTGCAATGTAATCTGCTAGAAAGGATATATTTCTACTTTAGGCCAATACGCAGTTTGCTATGGTTGCTTTGAAAACATCCCAGATAACACTGAGAAGGATTTGTTCAACCTCACCTTGTTGTTAAACTGAAAATACAGCAATCATTTCTATGCGTCCTGTTCTTCAAGCAAAATTTCTCATTGAACAGTAGGCTTTAAGGAAATTTCCATCTTGTTTTAATACTTTTATTACATCAACATCCCTTTTGGAACTTTTGGAACTGAGTGATACTGAAAATCTGTAGACCTTTAATTTCAAAATAGACTTCACCGCAGAGACAGCTGGATTTAGTTTAAAATCAGCTCTTAAATGTTTCAATTACACTTACTTCTTCTGAGCTCTGACTCTCAAGCATATGGTGATGTCCAGCAGCACCTTATTTCCAACGTCCATAATTCAGCAAACACAGCTCCTATTGGTCTCCTTTTCATGTTTCCCTTTCTCAACAGCACGATCTTCTTGCATTTTCAGGCTCAGACAGCTGTCAGAAACAACACCCTATCAGGCAGTTCTTTATAACCAGTGACATGGTTGTTGTGACTCATGTGACTTGTTTTTTAACATGAGTAGGACATGGGTATAAACTGGCAATAATACAGCCTTTCAAAAGTGACTTTGGAAGTTAATAGATATTCCTTCACAACTACATTATGGTTTTTTGACCAGCAAGTGAACTACTCTCTGCAAAGCAATGGGTTTACAAATGGTATACTAACCTAAAGTTAGTATACTTTCCTTAAGGGTATCAGAAAACGTAATGTTTGCTGTTTGAGCATATTGGATTCATTAAAACTGCTTCTATTTTTAAGCCCTAAAGTACGAAAACATCTACCATTGAGTAGCTTCAGTCCGAAGGATTCTGAAAAGCGGAGAAAGCGCTGGACTTGTGGAAAGAATGAAAGAAATGCTGGGAGTGGGTAAAAAGCATGCTAACATGTTCCAGTTCCAACCCCCATGGAAAGCAAAGATCTCTCTACCCTATTTTTATTTTTTGCTCAGAGGTGAAGGAAAGGAAAATTGGAAAACAGCTGAAAAAAAGACTTCTAAAAGACAGGATACTCCAGACCCTTGAGATACTCAGAAAACACTTCCAGTTATCCTAGGATATTGTATAACTAAGAAAAGGCAATGTCCTTTTACCGTGCTGGGTGGTCAGTTCTCTCCCTATCACTCCTGATGAATTATACTTACTGTAATCACATTCCTCTCTCTCTATTTTTTTTTTCCAAATTACTTGGAGAGCAAGGGTGCTTTTCTGCATAAACAGGAGTGTTAGAAGCTTGAGTAGAAACCTGGAAAGAAGGAACAAGGGGGAGGGAGCGCTGTGCTAGAATTCTGCTTCTTACCCTAATAATGAGCAGCTCATTGCTACCTTGTGCTGCTACTCTCGGGGTACATCGAATATCTCATAGAAAACTGGGTGCAGGAACAAGCTTCACATGGTCAAAGCAAAGACACTGGCTCGTACTGTGAAAGAGCCCTGGCATTCTAGAAAATCCCACCCTGGCCTATGTCACGTTCGTGCTGTCGTCTAAGACCTGGGTCAACGATCCTGCACCAGGCTGAACACAATCCTGTACCAGGCTGAACTTGGCAAAATAGTACCTAAACTCTGCATGGCATATTTTTATATTTTTATATTTTGCCATTTGATTAGTTAGGTAACTGCAAAATCACATTAGGTCCTACAGAGCCTTTTGCTCCATTTGTATCATGCTGCTTTTTAATCTACCTACAACTACCCAGATGTTTTCCTATATAGTATATCTTTTAAGAAGTGGTGCCCTTATTGATTCACCTACTTTGACTGTCTGAATAAAGAATATTCTCAGAGCACAGCAATATCCAGCACTACATGGCACATAAGTCAGCTATTACAGAGAGTTGCCCTTGACTTAATTAGCAGACTGGCACCGTTGCTTCTCTTCTATCTTTCCAAAGATAAAGGCTCAGTTCATGAAGAGGATGATTGGATATGCCATATGCAAAATGTCATCTGCAGAATCAGTGCTGAAAAGATGTAGCCCTTGCCAATGCTGAAACAGAAAAAAATATTTAACTCTTCCCCTCCAAAATTAATACAAAAGAGGAAAAGAAAATACACATAAAAAGTAAATCTAGCTCAATGATCAGTCACCATTCCTGCAGCGGTAAACTAGAGAGACAGCAGGAAGTAATGTGTAGAAAGAACTTCAGAAAGTTCAAGAAATACAAAAGGTTTGCCAAACCATACAGTCAGCAAAAGGAGGAAGTCCAGAAAAATACGGATGACCTGAGGAGAACAGAGCTAAGAGTTACAGTGAAATATCTTGGAAGTCAGTGAAACCCAATGGTCCTTGATAATAAAGAGGGCAACAGTGAGTGTCTGGTTAAGGAAACCAGTGATCGAAAGCACTGCAGGATGCCAGACAGGAATCTGAATTTATAGCACCACAGGGTCAAGATACAATTATGGAGGGTTCATTATATGTAAAGTGCACAGCATAGCAGAGTATACTTGTGAGATGAAAGGAATGAATGTGTTTTCAGGTAACAAAAGGATGTGGAAACGATTTTTCTTTAGTTGGGGAAACTCACATAAGCTGTGTAAAGGTGAAAGGGGCCCTCTAGAAAGTATCTCTGACTGAAATGGCTAAATCACCCAGTACTTCCCTGCCCTGACATGTGGAAAGTTTCTGGATAACTCTCTAACCCCGAGATATGTTTCAGGGTCTGGGCACCTGCTGGGCATGTGTCTCCTGGCGGGGAAGCAGAGGCGGCTGCTGCTGCTGTCCTCACAAAACTTTAGAACATCAACAACTTTCAGCGCAAAACCAAATGCTCTCATACTAAATTATGATAGAACAATTCCCAAAGCCAACTGGCACAAAAACATCCTGATGGCAGTTAGGAAGCCAGGCAAGCTGAGATATGATCAGCCCTTGCTGAAAACTCAGTCTGAAAGGCCTAGTGCTTACAATGTCAAAGAAAAATATTTTCAAACCTAGCTAATGTCTATTCTATCTGGTGATCGCTTATGACAAATAAAATTGGACAACAAAAATGGTTACATGACAGCATCTGGACCCTTTTGTGGAGGGAGTAAGGCTCAGTATGCAGATCAGAAAAGCAATGGGGTTTTTTGTTGTTTTAGTAGAGCATGAGTAGTAACAGCATCAAGTGCTTGAAGGCCTTTCTAGAACTCAGGTTACGGTACTCATTTGTTAATTTTAATATTTTTAATAAGTTTTGCTGTTGGCCAAGGAACCCAGTCCATTTCATTTTGTAAGGTGCTATAGAAATGCATGAAGCACAGAAGCATTATAGTGTGAAGGAGCATTCATGATTATTCTTCCTTTCCTCCTTCATGACATAAGGTACAAAACTTCACACAGAGATTTCTGCATCAAATCTAAAAGTCTGGGGAGACTATACAACACAGTATCTGGATAGCACACATTTTTAGGCAGATCCTGATCTGAAGGTACAAAGTCATGAAGAACTTCTTTCCCTTGCCTGAACACAAGACAAGCCACAAGCGAGTCTGAGAGGCAGGGAAAGGACAAGGGCAAGGGCAGAGAGAGGGGAAGAACATGGGAGCAAGAGGTAAAATCCAGCTGTTAGAGAACAAGAGTGTGGGTAGTCTAAGGGGTCATAACCTCAAAATTATTTTCCTTGCTAAATAAATATCAGCTGCAGTTCAAAATTTGGCAAATACATGTGCTGAAACAAAGAAGTAGCCAGGGAAGCAACAATATGCTGGATGCTACAGCAAGAATTAACTAGGCAAAACAGGATGAAATTAAACTGATAAATGAAAGAAGGTTGTGAAGCTGCAGAAGCTGTTTAAATCTGTTGCTTTGGACACTTAAAATAGGACTGCATGATGTCTAACACTCCCTGCTGGGAGGGATAAGAACATGGATTAGGTGGCCTAGTACATCTTTTTTTTTCTGTGAAACTCTGCCGTAGTTTTTAGGTGATTGTCCTGTCTCAGTTCGGCAGTATTCACCCAGCATGTCACTTTGGGAGTTGAGGTGAAATACCATACTCTTTGCCCAGAGCAGCTGACAACTAATGAAGAAAGACTTTCTGTGCAAGTGACAACCATATTAAAACAAAGCCAACCTTTTTATACAGCATCCAGAAAACTGGTTACGGGAACCACTGTATTTCAGTAACATGCTAGGAAGATTTTTCTAAAGAAAATTTTCCGTAATTATTCTCTATCCATTCAACATGTCTTCAGCATATACAATGGAAATATTCCTTATACAGACCAATAATTTTCACAGCAGAGAAAGCTGTGAGGCTGCAGGATGGGCAGCTAGAGGTGCTATTTCTCACCTATTGCTTGCCGTCCATTTCATACACTCACAAAATACTCAAGAGATTGTGGTGAAATTTGTGTCTACAGAAATGCCACCTTGAGTTCACTCCAGAGGCACATTGTATAGGTTGTATTCTCCTGCTTAAATAAAACCTAACCATTATGCTCTCATAACAGCAGCTGGGTTTCAGTAAGGAACTTGAACAAAAAAATGATGATGGACTTGCTTGGTTATCATTTGAATAGCTTGCCTTAAAAAAATAGCAAGACAGATCCTTGGCCCACATTCCAAACACTTGATGAACAGACTCCTGTTGACTTCACTGGGCTTTGGATTATACCCACTGCCATCAAGATGAAAAATTGCAGGCACTCAAAGTAAAGGTTCTGGATGGATTGAAAGACTAGATTTATTATCCCTCTAAGGGCATATCTGGAGGAAATTAGTATGCAATATATCGCTATGCACAAGCAACCTCACATTCAAATTCAGGGTCTGATAAGTTGGTAAAAATATAGTTTAATAGAAACCTTCATAGTTCTTATTAGCTCTGTTTAGTTCTGAAATCAACTACTTTCTAAAGTGAATTTGAACTTTATATTTACATAAACAACTGAATGAGCTGTTGTTCACAAATAAGCTTCCAGACAGACACAGGATAAAAGAGAACCTGCAGTACAGGAGTGAAAGCAAGAACCATTAATAGCATGTGGTCATCAGCAAGATATTTTTTGGTATCAGTGTTCTGCTGGGCATAAATTTTGGTTGATTTGCAAAATGTTGTCAAAAGAGAATTTAGCTGTCAGGAAATTCTTCATAGTACTGTGAAGTACAATATATGCAATGGTTTGTCAAATTATACATTTGCGGAAAAAGAGGAGTCTGAACCCAGGACATCCCATACCATCACATTTGACATGGACAGTTGAGGGGAAAAGCAAATGTGAAACCATGCAGCGCTGCTGATCTGCAGAACAAGGAATTATCCATGCTGCAAATAGGCCACCTTATGAAAATGAAGCTATATTATAAATGTGACTTTCTTTTTAGCTTAAAGAAGAAGACACTGCCCATATAAAGATGGGGGAAGTAACAACTAGTTTCTGTCAAATCTGGCACAGAAGAGAATTGGGTGAGTGAGTATATTTGCATGCTTCAAGCCCCCAAAGGAAGCAGCAGAGTAAAAGTTAAAAGTTGTTTCTACAGTCAATGGTGCAAACATGCCTCAGGCTGCTGAACAGACACCAGTAACTACGTAGAAAAAAAAATTCCCAATCTCCAAAAACACATATTTGCCAAAATAACTACTCACTAGCCAAGTTTGCACAGTGTGTTGTTTCAGTTGTTTTGTGGAATAGACCAACATCCTTTTTTCTTCTCTGAAGAAATATATTTTCAGGGTAGGATTACAATGTCCAGTGTGTGACTCTCCATGTCCAGGTCCATAGAGGTGGTAGCACTGATTAGGCTAATCCGACACTGAAGACACAGGTTTTGACAGGCTCTGGACAGCTTTTGGGGAAGAGAGGTGTTTCCACTCAGTTTATGCAGTTTATGCAAAAAGTTTGTTCTTTACTTCCGCAAAGACAAGTCACAGGTGTAATCCTGGCCCTTAGAAAAATTCGAGGAGTGAGGCAACTGAGTTGAAGCTAAAAGGAGGTGATGTTAGAAGATGTTACCACAGCTCTACTATTTATACCCGGCACATGGGACAGACTGGCTGTGCAAGGGAACAGGCTGCCTCAAGACTCTGCTTGCTACCAGTCCCTCGGGACCAGGGCTACATGAATATCTGAATTTTCTGTTTGTTGACTGAGCAACAGCGAGAAATTGCGTGAGGTTGAACTGAATTGTTTGTGGTTCTTTAGCTCTTTGTTTTGTTTCTTTTACACTTTTTTTCCTAACCTGTTGATCACTTTCAAAATGAAAATTTGTGGTTTATTTTTCAACTTTTCCAGCTCCTCTTTCCCCTTTCCCTCCCCATTTTTTTTCTTGGCTGAAAGTATGGCTTGATTTGTCACAAATCATTTCAGTATCCTCCAGATTGTATTTCTGATGAACTGACTATTCAAAAGCATTGCTCAATTCTACCCAGTGGGAATAATTCATCCCCAGACTTCCCAGAAAGGATGCTGCTTCACACTCACAGCTTGGAGAAGTCAGAAAATGACACCATTCTCCCAATGCTGAGAGGCTGATGGGTTTTAAAAACTACAACTGGGAAGATTTTATACTCTATGGAAATCCATACCAGGAATAATTTCTTGAAAAGTTGTTAAACAGTTATAGACTTCACATTTATGAAAAATAATTATAGATCACTGTACATATTGTTCAATGATGTGTGAGAATAATAACCATTAACCACTTGAATGAATGATTTCTCCAGTTGTCAGACATAGTCATAGTATATGAGATAAATATAAATACAAATTCTTGTTCTTTACTCTCTGGTTCCTGCTGTTCTGGTCTGAATCTAAGGATATTTGTTTTTTCTGTGACTTACGTCTATTTGATAACATGGAAGATTCTTTCCTCCAACATGCAGAACTGTTCTTATTTCACCATCAAGCAAGGAAATACAATCAGGTGTTCATTCACACACCACAGATCTGTATTTACTCTGGTCATTTCTCAGACCAAAGTTTTTTTAATCCTGTCTATTTGTTTCTCCTATGAATGTACCCTTTTACATTCCTTAAAATCAAACTTTCTACCCCAAACATCATATTGTCATCATATTGTGTGGCTTGACATTTTGAAGTCTTTATAACATCTTCAAGTAGATAACAAATGAAGACGAAGGCGGAAATGGACACTGAAAGCCAAGCCTTGGCACCTCACACCTGTGTTTCTTACTATAAGAGGCACTGCCCTTTGTAAGAAGTGCTACACTACCATCACTGCTAAGCAAAGAAATTTAGAGTTGGCCAGATGGTTTTCAATCCCTATGTTTGCAAAAACTAATATTTGTATAAGAAGACATTACAGGGGAGTCTCACTGAGAGAGCAGCTGTAAATTATTCAGGCACTCATCTGGAGGAGACATCTCCATTCTTAGCACATGTTTATAATTGAAACATGGTCCGGCTTTTCCAAACCTCCACCAAGTGACTCACAAGGACAGTTTCATACGCGGTGCGTGCCACGCTGTCCCGCGGCTAACGTTCTTTCACTTGGAGTCATTCACATCAAAGTGGGACATTTTGAAATCAGCCCTCCCTTTTCTGGTCAAGCCTTCAACGCCCCCTTGCTCTGCTGTTGTGCTGATGCATCTTGCATTTGCATCTGGCATTTTGCGATTACACGTTCTGGGAGGCTGACCTGAAGACAAAGCAATTCGGAGGGCTGGAAGCCAAACTGCGCGTATCTCATGTTTCATCCCATCCACTCTACTGGCATTTTTGAGGCAGCATGTAAGAAACCCTGGTGAGCAGTTTTGTAGTGTTGGATGCGAACAGGTTTTTGGTGATGCACTAACTTCAGAGCATAGGAAGTAAGGACACATGAGGTGGAAAAGAAGAGGCTGTTAAGGGAACCCAAGCTCTTACAACAGCTCTTTGCTGAGACTTGTTCAACTTTTGTGAAATTAAGGAAGGGAGAGTGCAGATGGCTGGACTGATGACCCAGTGAAGAGTTTACTCTGAGATGCTAGATTTAATGGTAGGAATAAAATGAAGAATGCATTCCACTCCTCCTCTAAAGTTTAAAGACCACTTGTGAACAATGTGCACAACTTTCCATATCAGAGTTAATTGTGATTAACATGTGTATTAAGGGGTAGGTACAATATTATAAAACTTTTATCATGCTTCATGTGGGGATTTAGTGTACTGTGTATGGGGATTTTAACACTGTGCACATTTGGAGATTAAAATAAAGCATCTGAAGGTTCAGTGAATGCAGGCATTTTAATGAATTGTTTAATGAATTAGTGAAGTGAAGGTGGGCATTTTAATGAATCGCTCAAGACTGGAACCCATGAATGCAAAGACATTTTCAATGAATTTTTAATAAATAACAATGAGGATGCCAAATTAAATGCTGTGAACAGCAGAAGAGAAAAGGTTTAAACACACAACTGTGACCACTAAAAGGTATTATTAAACACGCACAATCATGTGCCAAGTTAAAACCTTAAACACAAATTAAACAGGAGAGGTTTATATAGGCTGTTTTACACTGCCCCATCATGGTACCCACCATGCTTTCCAGGGAGCCTCTTTACCCTTTCATTATCTTCCTCAGCTGTGTCTGTGACGACTCTACTGTGTCTTTGACTTTCTCTCTTTTTTTCTCTCCGTTTCTTTCATTCCCTTCTTCCAACTCTTTATTGCTCCCTCAGGGTGTATATAGCATTTTTTTGATCACTGATCACTGCAGGGACACTCCAGTAGGCTGTCCCTGCTTTGGAGAATGAAACACGTTAGGTGTGTCCTCCAACAATGAAAACATCATCTATCGAAGAGATACTGGTCCAGCTGAGAAACTATGTAGTGATCTCATTTGCCAGAATGGTGTTTTCAGAGCTGGGAACAGGGTGAAAGATAGTCACAGGCACTATGGAAAGTGCCAAGTGAACTGCATTGCCACGCAATCTGTGCATCAAATTAAAGCATATTCTTTGGCTTGTTTTTCTAAAAAGAAAACACTCATGGATCAACATAATGGGTGCTGCAAAATAGCTAGAATTCTGCAGTAACCAAAATATCTTTCTCTGCTGGAAACGTTTGTGTTGTGTGACTTGGCTGGTTTACCATATCATACTTCATGTTGGTTGAAGGCTCAGAACACTTCCCCCCCCCCATAACTACTGCCACAGGGAAAAGTATACTTCCTTTAAACTTAATACTTAATCCACACAGTGCCACCATTTTGGCTGAGGCTAATTTGGGCCTTTTGGAAGTAGGAAGAGAAAGGAAGTAGAAGAGCAAATGTCAAATTATGGGGAGCAGTAAGCAGAGGGCAACAAGAGACATTGATGTGGGGTAGGGATGTAGCAATACAAAGGAAAGAATTGGGAAGCCTGTACATCTCTACTACAGCTCCTGGATATATGCCAGGTAACGTCAAGGGAATATGCAGATAAAAGGGTTTGCTTTCTCTCAGTCTGAGGCAATAGAGAGCACATTAGTTTCTCACATATGCTAAGCAATAGAATTGACCCAGTTTTCTACCCAGCACTTCCCTGATGCAGCCTCTATTTTCCGAAACAAATGTTGGGGAGAGAAAGACAAGAAGATAAAAAGAAGCAAAGAAGCACATTCTGCAACGGTAGACACCTGATAGCACAGCACCAAGATGTTAATTCCCTGCCCACGCTAGCTCCTGCAGGTGATTCTCCTCCCAGGCAGGGTTACCCTTGCAGCTCAGGCAAGACCTCCTGGCTGTGATCCCCTGAACTTGTAGTGCTCTAGTCAGATCCTGGATTTCAGTGACAAACTCTGTCTGTCCCATGTCTTGGGTGGCAACCACAGAGGTGTGCATGGGGTCAACCAGATGCAATGCCTCAGCAATGGGATCTCACACAAGTGTATAGTCCATCTCCTTATAGTAGATATTCATTTAGTGAAGTCTCCTGTAAAACATCTATATGCATCTAGAGTGCCTTTATTGTGGCATGGTCTTGACCTCAGTTTTGTTCATATAGCTACCTAGAAGGCTGAGCACTGACACCATTGCATGTGAGAACTGAAATCCACAACCTCGGGCATAAACTGAGGCATGAGATCTAATTCAAGTACCCAAACTCATGAAGAATAGACTGTGGCGGTGAAGTAGCATTGAATATCATAGTTCGCTCTAGCTAGCATGACCTGGCAGTAGCAGGGGACCGCAGTAGAGGACTTTGCACATGCTCAGCCACCCTTTACAAATAAACTTCACTGTTGTGGAAAACATCACCTCTCACTGAAAGCTACTTCCACCATGGGTTTATTGTACATGAAAACAGTGGATTGGCAACAAGAATATTGTTTGAGAACACTAGGTATTTTAACATAGAAGAGGACAAGCTAACCAGAAAAAAAAATTCAAGCATAGACAAGCCTTCAACTGATACAAACTGACAACTAATCGTATTATTTCAGTCTGCAATTATTGTTCCCACATGGCAACTATGCCTGTGCTCTCCTTTTAGGAAAATTGTGGCTATGACTTTTCACCTTGTTTTTCTATCATGGCTGCAAGGAGTCAGCAGGCACTCAGAAGCAGATGCTATATTAATATTCTCAAATATCATGCAAGTGTTTTTCAAAGCATTTCTCTCAGGTCTCTTATTACAGGTACTTTGTAACACTCCTTTTGGAAATTACAGTTTTCCAATTTCTCATTTACTTGTTACAGTTTTTGTCCCATTGTAAGAAAAGTCATCTTCTCATTAAAAACCTGGAATTAATATGCTTTTTCCTTAGTACTTCTTCAAACCTAAGAGCCAGAAGATCTGTAAAAAAACAAGGCTCTATTTTTATGTGCTTAATTACCACACGCTCATTTGCCCTCTTTCACTGCAATTGAAAGGCTAGAAACAGATTTTTCTATAAATCTGAGGCTAAAAGTAATGACTACCATGTTACAAAGAGATGACAAGGGACCTCCTGTTCCCCTCAAAGTTTGCCCTAGGGATAACCTTTTGCACATAGACAACAGATGCAAAACAAAAATTGGGAAAAAACACCACCACCCTCCAAATATATAGAATTTTCTTAAAGTTGTTGAAATAAAGGACAAAATATTATCTGGTTCAAATCAAAACAAAATAAAATGAGCACTATCTTTGTAGCAATGGTAAAAGGCACTGGGTCAAACTCTGTTACTTAAACTCTAATGACAGCTCCATGTTAATGTAACGCTGATCTGAAATTTTTATTCATGCTGCAGAGTCCCAGAATTTTAGACATATAATTAAAATCCCTTCCACCAGACTGAAGACCTGTTACCATGGCTCACATTCCTGCTTCTGTCTCAGCTGCTACCTTGTCTGGCCTCCATGCCATAATTTACTCTTTCTTCACATCATTACTGTTTTGCTGAAACAACAACCCCAAGAAGAAGTGAGAGGTAAGCCCTGAACCTTTTATGGTTACCTCTGCTTTAAGTACTAAGCATTTGGTTTGGAAGACAACAGGAGGAGCTATTGCTATTTATTTGATTTGGAGAGCTAAAGCAGTTAGTTCTCTCCACCTCTAAGTCTGAGATTGGAAGTATCCGAGTCAAAGTCTACCATATCCCCATAAAAACAGCATGATATATAATTCCTGATTAGTTGAATCTTCATTCCTCCCCAGTAATGTGTTGTATTTTAATGAAATATGTTTGTTCTCCAAAAAGAGGTTAATTAGTAGGAGAAATGAAACCCTATCTGAAGAGAGGAAGAGAGAGGTCATGAAGCCAAAGGAAAGGTGATGCATACTCCCAGAAAAGCACATATTAATAGCAACATAGCCAACAAGGACTTCATATCACTAACTGCAGAACAGCTGTTCTCACAGGTGAACACAGGATTTCTTCACAGGCAATGTGGAACAGGACACGCTTGCTCTGTCAGAGTCCCTCCGAAGTGTAAGCACAGCACTGAGATCACAGGATCTGGCCAACTTCTGTATTAGCAATGCAGCAGTTTCTCCTCTCTGGAAGCCAAACCTCATTTCTTTCATGGCACATAGCAAGTCCAGTCACACAACTTCTAGTGAGATTTATGATTCAAAGTGATTACCTCCCTTCCTAGCATAGGAGGGAGGTGCGGCTGAAGCTGCCGTCTGATGTCATAGCACCAAGGAATCCATTCCTGGGAACACAAGGGGCTCCACACTTAAACTCAGCAGACTTAATTGCATTGGACTATCCAGAGGAATTTATGAACTTAAGCAGTTTCATGTCCCCTTGGTTATCTCCCCGCCTCTTACATAGCGTTCCATTGTTTGTCTTATAAATGTCATCATAGGTCTAAGAATGGATTTTCCAATGTTTTTTTTGTTGTGGGACACTGTCTTTTGCTGAAAGGAATTTTTTTGTGAGGTTGTGCTAGTTTTGACATAACTTTAACAGACAATGATTTGGACAGTGTTTTTTCATCTCCCGGATGATATTTCTAATCAAAATGGGAGAGGGAATGAGCAAGTCCATAGACATGCCAACAGTGAGGGCACAGACTCTGCTTATGGGAGAGCGAGATTTAAGACTGTCCTCCGATTCAGACTAAGGATTTGATCTCAGATCTTCTATACCATAAAGTAATGTATGACACCTACAGAGTAATACTAACCCCTATTACAGTGCTATTCAGACCATCTTTCTGGATCTTTTTTCTAGCAAAAAGTAAAGAAAGAGTAAAGAGTAAAAAGTAAAGTAGAGTAAAGAAATCCTAGGGCTGCAGAATCTGACTAGAGTCCAGCGGTTATAAATTTTTAAGGGTGCTGAAGACCCAGCATGGCATTTATCTCCCCTAACTCTAGACACAAAACAAAAATACCAACATCTGAGGTAGCTGACTAGAAACCTTTTATAGTCACCTGAGAGGAACAGGTATTTCAAGGGTGTAATATATCACTATAATGATAATAATACCATGAATTACACTGACTGTAGAAACTGTCTTTCACCTGGAATACTTTCCTTTTATTCTGTTGCATATTATCCTGGTTTTTGTCTTTTTATTTCCTCTCTTTTCCTCCAGAGATTCCTTATTCCTTTAAATCTTTTTCCAATTAGCTTTTTTCATTACCGGGTAGCAGTCTTAAGGTATTTCTCCAAGTTCAGTGAGTTCATCTTTGTTGGACTTCTGTAATGCAATTCACTTTCCAGCTTTTTCAAGAATGCCTCTGCTGCTTCTGGCTCTTCACATTTCCTTGTGATGTTTCCTCCTGTAACAGTTAATGTGGCAGGCAACGGAGTGCCGTGGTGACTCACGGGACTTTTTTTTTCTCCTGTAGAAAGAGGAGTGTCATATAAGGTAGTTCTTCTCTGCCGTTCCTCTGGTTACAGATGTGAAATTTCTTACACTTCATCCTCTCTGCATTATCGGTTTCTCGTTCATTTGACTTCTCTACTGCTATTTTACGAAATAAAATGTTTTGGTGAGATATTCAAAACTCTGCAGTTAAGGACCTGGAATTGCTGTGGATTTTGGCACTGGGTGTCCATGGGCTCTTCCAGTTTACTAATTTCAAGAATCATGTAAATTTAGCATGGTTTATAGTTTTTTATATAAAAATTTCAGCAGACATTCCAAATAATCTTCCCTTCTTTCCCTGACAGAAATGCAAAGGTTAAAAGTTGAAAGTTCTATGGATTCTTAATTTTATTCCTTACGTTGTTATTTTTATGAGGTGTTTTAGTTCACTATTGCTTTATCTTCTCCCTATGAAATTTTAAACTCAGTTAACATTACTCCTGAGGTAAGGCCAGTCAGAGCGGTCTTTCTGTCAATCATAGAAACATCCAGAGAGATTAGAAATCACTTATAAATCTGTAAGGAACTTAACCCTGGTTTCTCCCTCCTTCACCCGAGTGTCTGTGATAGACAGTGTTTCACCTAGGTTTTTCTCCTTATCTAGGTGACCTGCAGTTCAGGGATTTCTGAGCCAGAGATGGAAGGTTTGTTTTAACAGCCCTTGGTGGATTGTATTTCCAATGGCTTCACCAATGACAAAAAACTGTTGGGCTACACAATGTTTGCAATGATTTCTGCAAAGACTTTACGTCTATGAGTAAGTATCACCACTAGTATGCTTTTACCCTGTCGTGGTTTAACCTGGCAGGCAGCCACTTGCTCACTCCCCCCCCTCAGTGGGACGGGGAGAGAATCGGAAGGGTAAGAGTGAGAAAAGCTCGTGGGTTGAGATAAAGACAGTTTAATAGAACAGAAAAGGGAAAATAATAACGATAATGACAGAATATACAAAATGAGTGATGCACAATGCAATCGGTACTTCCTGGATAACGCCTACCATTCATATACTGAACATGACGTCACACGGTATGGAATACCTCGTTGGCCAGCTGGGCCAGCTGTCCCGATGATGCTCCCTCCCATCCCCTGCGTGGTAGAATGAGCTGTCCTTGGCAGGATTCTTAGCAACAACTGAAAACATCAGTGTGTTATCAGCATTCTTCTCATACTAAATCCAAAACACAGCACTAGGAAGAAATTTAACTCTATCCCAGCCAAAACCAGGACACACCCTGACAACTGATCTTTTGACTTGATGTCTCCCCTGTTTTTGTATTGAGACAGTGTAAATAATCTTTTCTAAGCATATTCTCTGAGCTGTTTATGCCTTCTTAGACTTTTAGCACGTGTGCTAATAGTGTATGTGCTATTTCTTTTTTTCAGGCTGAAAAGCTCATTCAGTGCTCCTGAGGAAGTTTCTCCATTTTTTTGTCAATATCTTTATCCATATCCTTGTCACTTTTCCCTCTTCTAGTTTTACTGTTTTGATGTGGAAAACCAGAACTGCATATAATATTCAAGGGGAAAGAGATAAAATACCCTGTAGCATTTTCAGGTTTTTTGCCAAAAAAAGATAAAGCTACTGAACCCAGAAAGAAAACGGTGAAGCAGAGGCCTGACTATTGCAGTGACTTGTACCCTGGCTGGGAGTTTTGCCGTGATTTCCCGGACTGTTAGGTTAATATGCAAAACATGGCAGAAGGATCACTATCAACCAGTCAGTTTTTCAGCAGGACTCGGTACTGTCCCAGGGAGTATGTCCCAGGGGGGAATGGTCTGAGCAAGTTTGGTAAATGGAGATTTTGGCGCAATCTGGGCACAAGATCCAAAACGGCCTGCACAGAAGAAAGAAATAGCCCATCGCACACTAAAATAGTCCCTACGCACACTAAAACAGCTCTTGTCATTGGGGGAAGTGTTTATCTGAAATATGTATGTATATATATACACAACTATTATTTCAGAAGTCCGAGCAGCTAAGGCAGATTTTTTGTGCATTTTTTCCCCTCGGGGCCAGCAAAACAGCCACCAGGGCTCTTATGCTTTGCTGGGTCTGTCACTTGCAGCTCTGTCCTCGTCGCTGCAGACCTGTAAGAGCACATGTCCCCTATAGACAGACACAATACCTGTCATGGGGAATTCTTAAGAAAGAGCCTCCCAAGAGGAGCTGAGGAAGACCGGGGCCAGTGGGGATTGCGGCTCAGCAGAGGTGCCAAGCAACATGACACACACGTGCTGAAGGACCAAGGGCAATCTGCAGCCTGCAACAGCCCTACATTTTCACGCAAAGCCAGAGCCTGATCCAGGCAGGCAGCACAACAACCACTGCTCTGTCCTGTGGATAACGGGTCGTGGTATGTGCCTACCCGTGCTACTATGAATTTTCTTTGTCTTTCTTCCCCCTCTCTTCCTTCTCCTTTAAACACTCAGGAGAAATTATAGCTTTAGAAATTTGAATCTAAATGGTATTAGGGTTATAAATTTAAATCCTCCACATTCAAATAATTATTCTTGCATCACCAACATAACTTTTCAAGGCAAAACTGCAGATACATTGTATTTGCTGTTCCAGTGTGGTACATATATAAACATTTTTGTTGTTGCATTGTATAGGGTGTATATTCTGGTTGAATTGAAATAATTTTCGGGAGTTTACCCTTTTCCATTTCTATTGCCTGACAGTCCTGCCTCACAGGACCCAACCTGGATTTGTCATAAGACTGCTTGACATTTCTGTGCTGAAATGGTACTAGCCATCCTGGGCGTAAATGAACATCAGGCCCCAAATACAAGTATGCCTGTGAGTATACGGGTGGATTCTCAGGTGGCTTATGGAGGTAGAACCATTTTCATCCATTTTGTTCATGCTTTCAATATTATGACAGACTATTACTGTTCACTGGAAGCTTCAACTGAACCCAAATCAAAACTTTTACTAGCTGCTGGGCCAGTTACATAGTTGCTTAACCAATTTGAGACTATGGGACAGAACGTACTAAAAAGCCTTTGCCTTTAAAGAAGAAAATCCATATACTGTCAGAGATGGGAATAAATATAGCTAGGTGGAACAGCAACTGAGAAAGATGGATGGGCCATTAATCCGGTGCAAGTGAAGATAGCATGTTCATTTATTATTTCTTGAGCATAGTATAGCTGGCATTTTTCCACGTACACCTGCAAGTGTGTGATTCATATGTGAGTTTTTATATGCTCTTATATTATTGTCCAAAAAGAAGAACATATGGACAGTAAAATACATGCTGTAGTTCAGCAACAATTTTGGAGGACAAATAATACTGGGACAAGAATATGGGGCAGCCCTGGGGAAATCTGTGGCCTCAATGTCAATGCAGTCAAAAGCAGTCTGTGCAGCTGGGTCAATGTAATCAGCCCCGTCTGGCTTCAGGATGATGCAGCTGTTGTGCGAGGTGCAGACCACAATACCCTCTCCGATAAGGCTGCGAGGTGAAGGGGGTGTTAAACCATCAAGGGACAGCCTCACTCCTGGCCCCCTGAGTATACAGCTTTGTCCAGCAAAACCTTACCAGCTCTGAATGCAACCGTAACGCTTCCCAGAGCCTCACCCTGCGTGGCTGCTGCTGTGCCTCTCGTGGACTGGGGCTTCTTCAGCGCCTGTGCCAAGGGAATTTCATCTGATTGGTTTAAAGGCATTTAGCTTTCATTTTACACCACTGCCAGCCTTTCATCCAGCGTAGAGGAACAGGAGGGGAAGTCAGTCATTCAGCATCGAGGAAAAAGGAGTACCTGTGGGGCTTAGCAACGGGCACGTACAGCGAGCCTGGAGAGCAGGATCTGAAGTGGTATTATTTGTCTTTCCCATACAAGGTTTTATAGAAAGGACTTAATTTTGCAGGTTTTTTAATACTGTCATTTTAAGCCAAATCCTAATGTCCTCAAAGCTGAGCTGCCTTCTCAGCTACATCAGATTTATGCTGGCATAAAGCTCTCTTGGTTTCAGGGGAGCTAATCTCAGTTTACTTAAAGTGCTGTAAATCAAAGAGAATATGGAAAAAGAACAGCTCAAAGCCAGGTTAATGGGAACGTGACCTGAGCAGGGGCCAAGTACAGTGGCCATTAGCGTGCAATGAAAAAAAGACCTTCATCTTCAGAAATAGTTGCCAAAAGCCTACGCCTTTTTCCTTCACAGTCTTTGACCTCACTAGAGTGCCTTAATTTATGTTTCTGTCCATTTCCACTCTGCTGCTAATTTTAACCTGTCTTTCCATGTCTCTCTGTATATGAAATTACTACATAATCTTTCTCCTTTTCCTTTCCCCTCCGTCCTGCCTATCCTAGAGATAGATATCCTACAGGAGATCCCAGTTACAGTATTCTTCCATGTGGTCCCATCCTGACAAATTGTTTGGAAGGACTGTTCTGTGGTTATTCTTCCCTGGAGGAAAAGCACCGTCTTGATGTTGGAGAAAGAGTGACACATCCTAGCAGACAAGGGTGATCTTTAATGCAACATTGAAAGAATTACAGGTGGAAGATCATAGCCATAAAGTTTTAAAGATGAAGCTGCAGCTGTGTAGCCTGACCGAATGAATCACTGAAAAGTTTTTCTACCTGTTTAAATTTTGATAAAGAAGAATAGTTTCAAAGGACTTGACATTGGAGATTTTGAACGTGCACAATAAAAGCCCATAAAATGCATTTCCTTGGAATAAAGTGTGATTTTGCTGAAATGTCACATTTTCCTCTCACAAGAGAAGGACCATTTTCACAGGTCAGAGAATTTTCAAAATCATTTTCTCAGCTATAATTGGAGATTAAGCAATAAAATATAGTTTTGGTAAGAAAACAAGAACTTTTTTTCTAGAAGTCTAGTGAAAAACAGTTGTATCATTAATATTTTGTCATTGGAGAAGTGAGCTGTGGTTATGGCTCAAGAGACCCTGGAAAATTTTCAGCACAAATTATGCCAGAAATGTCACATGGAGGAAAATCCTTCATTCCCCTATACTCCCCCCCTTCTATTGAGAGCTGTAATTACAAGCTTCTTATTGAGTAATATTATAGAGACACCTACTTGCCCTCCTGTACTTGAGGGCTTGTCAATGCTTCCATTATAAACCTCTCTTTTTAGGGGTTCACATGACCATAAAATTTTGCTCTGGACTGAAACTTGGCATAAGATCATAGTAAAAAAAGCATGTTTTTTTCCCATAATGAGTTTTTCTTCAAATTTGATCATTGGAAAAAAATATAGGCTACAAAAATTAAAAGAAAAGCTATTTCAAAACATACAGTCTTCACACATTTTGTTTGCTTTTATTCACATTACTGTAAAAAAAAAAAAAAGAAAGAAAAAGAAAACTAACAAATAAGTTAACATCCCAGATCCGATTCAGCACTTAAAGAGCAAAGACATTCAACATTAAAGCTGGAATTGCAGTGGTCTCTTAACAGTGGGTGATCTGTCATTCCATATGGGCTGACTACAAAGGTGTGAGTTAAGTATGGAGTTACAGTCTTAATTCTGAATTTCCTTACCTTGGTGAGTTTAAGACAGATGCTTAATGCTCTTTGAATGTAGTGGTTTATATACTTTTACTTTGAATGTAGTTTTTGGACATCATGCCCAGAACTGTTTTGAAAGTCTCTCCCCAGAGGTAGGAAAATGAAAGTATGTTGTCATTTCCCACTGCTCCCTCAAAGGAGGGGTTTTGTTTGCTATTCTGGATTACTGTTCTGTTTTTTTTCCCCCTCACTCCAAACCTGTGAACAGCCCCATTAATGTACATATGAACTTATTTTTGTCTGCTGGTGAAGACATGAGATATCTCTATTACTTTCTGTAATCCAATGAGATATTAAAAAGTTATATAATACCTCACATTTTTTTTTCTTGTATGCTGCATGGACATTTTGAAAATTTGCTTATAGGTATTTTGGAAGCTGTGGTAAGAAAGAAAGAAAGGAAAGAAAGGAAAGAAAGGAAGAAAGGAAGGAAGGAAGGAGGAAAGAGAAAGACAGAAAGGAAGAAAGGAAGAAAGGAAAGAAAAAAGAGAGAGAGAAAGATAGAAAGATATAAAGAAAGAGAGAAAAAAGAAAGAAAGAAAAGAGAGAAAAAAAAAGAAAGAAAAGAAAGAAAGAAAAGAAAGAAAGAAAAGAAAGAAAGAAAAGAAAGAAAGAAAAGAAAGAGAAAAGAAAGAAAGAAAAGAAAGAAAGAAAAGAAAGAAAGAAAAGAAAGAAAAGAAAAGAAAGAAAAGAAAGAAAGAAAAGAAAGAAAGAAAAGAAAGAAAGAAAAGAAAGAAAGAAAAGAAAGAAAGAAAAGAAAGAAAGAAAAGAAAGAAAGAAAAGAAAGAAAGAGAAAACTAAAGAAAAAGAAAGAGAGAAAGAAAGAGAGAAAGAAAGAAAAAGAAAGAGAGAAAAAGAGAGAAAGAAAAGAAAGAAAGAAAGTTTTTTTTCCTCCTGTTGGCACTCAGAGAATGATTTTTTATAAGTGGTTTCAAAATAAACCGCATTTTGCTGAATCAATAGCTTTCATGTGTATGGTAAAACCATCATTAAAGGCCACACTTCAACCATGAGTATCATGTAGCTGGTTGGAAAGTACTTTTGTAATCTTAATTAACTCTCCCTAATATTGTTGGAAGGTATATCAAACAGTGTTTATATTATCTGCAAAATGTGGGCTGTAGTATTTTCTCTTTCACTGCTGATTGGTTTCTTACAGTAAATTGAAAGCTCACCTTAAGTATACACACTAATAAGGAATGTTTATGGTCATAGCTACTTTAGTAAAGAAAAATATCTGCCTTCTTCATATAAGAACTTGTTATAAGGACAACCAATTCAGGGTCTAATCCAAAATGTGTTAAAGTCAATCAGGACACTGATGTAAAGTTCACAAGGACAATAGCAGAACATGCAGCCCTCAGCTACCAGGGGTAGAGGTATATGCTAAAATCTAAGTATCCAAATAGCAGAAATATTGTCAAATTCTGGTACCTTTGAAGCTAGCTGTCCTTAACTCTTCCTTACCCACCATACAGATCTTTGCACAATCAAGGCCTGAGTGATTTTCAGTGTTTCTCTTTGGGTTGCACTGACGTAGTCATATTTGCTTGTAGTGAGTCTTTCTGAAAGAGCTAGCACCTACCTCTCCTCTTGTTACTTCTGTTCCGTTGTGATAGTTTCAGCTGCAGATAATTTTTTCATGTTTTTTTTTCAGCTGCTCATCTTTTATTTTTTATTAAAACCTTTTTCTAGGCTGAAATTTTCCAGCTGCTTTCAAGTCCAGAGGGTAAATATTGGAACATTTGAGTAAAATCCCTTTAACCACTTTTACATCATTGACAAAGTCTGCTGAAGCCAATGGAAAGATGCCCGCTGACTTCAATATATTTTGGATCACACACTTGCTGTGTGAAATAGAGGTTCTTTTCCTTTTGCTGCTTTAAACTCAGATATTCTTCACCATCATGGGCTATAAATTATCCAGGAGGATTTTTTGCTAGCACAGAATTTATAATCACCACAGGCAGGAGCTTTTCCCAATAGCTACACTTCTGGACCTACCTTACTTTCTTCCTTTTTAACACCAGTGTCATTTATACATCTATATATGTCTTATACATCTTATACATTTAAGAACCAAGACAGGGAATCTAAAGATGCATGATTCTGTCAGACAGGCACCACCTTTGTTGTGAAGCAAAGAACATTATCTTGCAATCAGTGGTTCATATATAATATAAACTATAAAAAAATTTGGTCAATTGACAGGTCATGCAGAATGACCTTATATCAATGGGCATCTCAATTGCTGCAATAGCTGCAGGAATGGGAGAAGTTAGGGCTACAAAGAGAAGAGGACTTGGGGTGGTTGTGCATGATTCTTGAGCCGCGAGCACAGTAAAGACGTTGGAGGAAAGGTACATGTTGGTAGCTACTAAAATATACAGATGAAGACAAAGGACATGAGGTAATTCAGAGAACTAGCCTGAGATACCATGCACCACAGGTAAAGGTTGGTGAAAGCTCTTCAGCAAGTATTTCATTCATTGCAAAAATGCTGCGTTGGCCCAGTAAATAGTCTTGAATTTTAACTGAATTCTCTGAGTAGTTCTGATGCTTTAAAAGTACATATATATTTGGAAGACTAGATAAAATCAAAGAGGAGGAGAAGGAAGAAGCAGGGGATTTACTTTCTGATCCACACTTTGCCTTAGCAGAATGGATACAAACTTGTATCACCAGAGGGTAGATTTTTCTTCCATAGATTGCCCTTCTTAGGACAATTCGATAAATCTGGCAGGATACTGATAAAGAGCAAATGAGAATGATTGTATAGTCTAGGGGTTAACATACCCCAAGGAGAGCTCTAGCCCATAATCCAGAAAAATATCTTATAATTTAATGCTAAATGGAAGCCCGTCACTAGAGAACGCTTTCTAGCACCATCAGAGACATTTTGCCAAGCTGCAAAGTCGGTCAGACAAAAGGTCGATCCCCTGGCTTTGGGACAGGGGAAGTACCCACTCAAGCTGTTTGACGACCACATGTCACCTTGCTTCTGTTTCTTAACTATGCCCAAGGGGCAATTGAAACTTTTCCTTTCAGACTGAGCTGAAAATGTAATTTTTTTGCTTTACATGCAAAAAGAAAAAAAGAGAAAAAGAAAAGAAACTCTCGTTTGAATCTTACACATCTTTTAAAATTATTTTTGGTCAGTCTAATTACTATTTGTCCTTGTTCTAAAGAGCAAGGTTATGGTAGGGGCTTTCCTGCAGACATGGAGAATTAACAGGTCACCTGTTAAAATGCTGAACAGGTGCCTCTTAAAAATGCAGTGCTCCATTTAAAAAAAGTCAGGCACATTGTCTGAAATACAAAGCTGAGACTCAGAGTCATAAAAAACAGTGTAGGTCATCTTCTCCTACCTCCCTGCTCACAGCAGGCTGATTTGCTGGGGTCTGTCTCAGGCTTTCACCTTGTCACACACAAGTTTCATTAAGCCCAGTCATGTCCAGAACTGCATTGGACTAATCGGAAGGAAAGCTGTAATTAAAAGACAGATTTATTTAGATCAGGATGAAGAATTACTGAATGCACAAGGTAAGTAGAAAACTGCAGGATCTTCATTCTGTAATTTATTGCATTTCTTTGATTCAAATTATGCTAGATTACACACACATAGCTGTTGTGGAAGAAGAAAAAGGAAGTATTTCCCATATTGACTGATTCATGCTCAGAGTACTCAGATGCTTTCAGCTATCTCCAATGTAGTTGTGAGAGTGTTTGTGGCATACCAACTGGAGATATCTTAGGCGTTGTAGTAAGTGTTCCTAATGACAAGCTGCAAAATATTTGTATCTCCTGAGCCAACTCACATCTAATTTGCTGGGAAATTTCTTGATTCACCTGCTGAGTAGAACAGAAGAAGAAGAAAAAATATTAAAAAAATCTGAACAAGCCATTTAATAGGAAGCATTTTGTTTTCTTTTTATGTTGCTTTTCAAACCAGAGAGAAAAGATGAGATAACTTCTTTTAGAAACATTCTCTCACAATCAGATTTTGTTTCAAGAGTTAAGACCCCAATAGGAAAATATTTGTAACAAAAAGACAAGATAAAGAAGTGAAAGACCCTGAAAGCAAAGGAATAAAAAGTGATAGTATATATTCTCTTAAGCAGGTGTTAGGCAGAGATAAGACGAGAAGACAGGAATATAATTGAAATAAAAGAATTCTTGTGTCTGTGATTGCAAGTGGTCAAGAAATTAGACAACATGTAAATCATTTTCAGTCTGTCATACCTGAAATACCACTGGGGAGGGAATTTTGGGGTTGGGGGAGACCAAAATGTTAGCCTTGCAGGTTGTTGAGCCCTTGTTTTATTTCAGACATTAGAGTGCTTTTGCCAGATGTTGAGCCTGCCTGAGGTCTCCATAGGACAGAAGAGTGAAGCTGTCCCTTCAGCTGGTGTATCTCCACTGCAGCCAGAATAACCTCAGTGGAGCTACCCTGATTTAGCACAGCTGAGGATCTGGCCTTCTGTTGTTGTGACTGATTCATCCTAATTGAAAGCTTTTCCCAAAATGTCAGATAAGACTAAGACTGAAAAAGAGTGAGAGGAAAGGAAGGAAGTATCGCAATTTGTGAGGAAGGGAAACCCATGGTCCCTAGACTGCATGTTTACCAGGAAAAGGTGTTGGGTGTTTTGCGCAGCTTGGGAGCTTAAGTGTTCATTATCTCTGTCAATTACCCATGGGTTAACTACAAAATCAAGGGCTTACTGTGCTTCTGTCAGCTAGAATGCATTACAATAGCTAAAAGATGGAGAAACATCTGAGCTTGCACCTTCATTTAATTAGCTGGTCTGGAAACAGAGGTGTGAAAGAGAGAGCTGCTTCAGAGCATGCAGGGTGAAGTGCCTGAAATTGGGTAGGTGTTCATTTTTTGCTCTTATTTTTGAAACTTTCTTCCCATGGCTGATTAAAATAAAATATCTCGTTTAGAAAATTCAAACATTTATGTGGTTCTTTACTATGGAGCACTGAATGCAGCTTTATAGTAGATAGGTGCTATTAATTTTGTTCCTTCAGATCAGCTTTAATTGACACTGATGATGTCAAACAATCATTTATCTGAGAAAAAGCTTAGTTTCGTTGTTAACTCTTCTATAACACAGTCATCTCTTATCTTTAGTCTTGCAGAAGTGTTGTGGTTTAACCCCAGCTGGCAACTAAGCACCACACAGCCTCTCATTCTCTCCCCCTCCAGTGGGTTGGGGGAGAGAATCGGAAAAGTGAGAAAATTCGTGGTTGAGATGAAGGCAGTTTAATAAGTAAAGAAAAGCTGCACACGCAAGCAAAGCAAAACAAGGAATTCATTCACTACTTCCCATCGGCAGGCAGGTGTTCAGCCATCTCCAGGAAAGCAGGGCTCCATCACATGTAACAGTTCCTTGGGAAGACAAACACCATCACTCCAAATGTCCCCCCCTTTCTTCTTCTTCCCCCAGCTTTACATACTGAGCATGACGTCATATGGTATGGAATATCCCTTAGGTCATATATCCCTGACCCAGCTGTGTCCTCCCCCAACTTTTTGTGCACCCCCAGCCTACTCGCTGGTGGGGTGGTGTGAGAAGCAGAAAAGGCCTTGACTCTGTGTAAGCACTGCTCACCAATAACAAAAACATCCCTGTGTAATCAACAGTGTTTTCAGCACAAATCCAAAACACAGCCCCATGAAGAAAACTAACTCCATCCCAGCCAAAACCAGCACAAGAAGTTATGCAATTGGAAGAGGAGCATAGCTTATTTAGAACTATAAGCACATAGGTTACTGCTAAAACAAAATAAACTTAAAATACCATGGTTCACCCCCACCTGATCCGAAACCCACTTCCAATAGGACCCTTTTCATTGACTCTGTTGGAAACTGGGGAATTCCCTCAAATTTAATATTAGTTCAACATTTAGGAACAATTGCCTTGTAGGAGACTCCTGGGTAACCGAGCTGTTCTCAGCTTTTCTGGAGAAACTGAAACATAAAATTCCTTTCCACATTTTTAAACGCAATGTTAAAAGCGCGAGGTTTTATTTCCCAATGTGTCCAGGTTATTTACATTGCTGTGATGGTTTGAAATCTTTTCTCTTGCACCCTAGCTTATTCCTGGCCAGGTTACTCATCAGCCCTCAAAATTGTTTGAACCATGTCAAAACAGAACAAAACAAAAAAAAATCCACCACCCCCAAAAAACCCCACCCTCCAGTTCTACACTTGAAGCTTAAGCACATTTGAAGCAGTGGCAGCTTTCCCACTGATTTCACTGGATGTAGGTTCAAACACTGGGGACTTAGCTAGGGCTGAGGATCCGGCCAGCAGAGTCAACAAATCACTTCTTCAGGCTCATCGATGAAACATAACTCCAAATTTACACCACACACACCTAAGGGCTGTCTCTTCTTCCTCAGCCTAGGTAATATTACTGTTGGGTTTAATGGGCTGGAAGCATGTTGTTTTGGAGGAAACCCACTCAGTTCTGTAACTGTCTTTACTGCTCACTAAAAGCCCAGGTTTACTGCTTATGAGGCTTCAGACCTGTCTTAATCAATCAGTAATGCAATATTCCCTGATTATATTTTTTCTTTGCACAATGGAAACTGTATAGGCTGGGTAACAACTGGTGAATTAAACTCCGTATTAAATAACTTATTTTTACATCTGCAGGTAGCCAAATAGAGAATCTTTATTATTCTCTCTCAGAAATCATTTAAACAGTTTAAAACAGCTTTCACAAAGCCCTTACAATGGAACTTTTGTTTGATCACATTCAACCTTGCTGCAGTTGTAGCTTTAAGCATACATGACTCAGACAGAAGAAAGTTTTTAAGTAATTTATGTCTCCCTCCCTACTCAGTGTGTGTTAATCAGGTTGCCACCTACCTTTTTTGGTAAATGATTTACAGCCCTGGTGCATATAATCACCTGCAGAACGTGAGTCACGGAGAACATTTTTGAACCCTAAACCTCTGCAGGCATGCAAAGGAATTGGGCGCCTCCTGCTCCTGGTGAGGTCTCAGCAGCCTTGTAGTTTTGCAGAGTGTTCTAATTACATCTCACAGCAGGTGTTTTCTAAATCATTCTTCTCAGGTGAGGCAAACTATTTCTACAGGAAAATATTAACCAGAAGGCATGCTCAAATTTTCAGGGAACAGGCAGCCCTTCCCACATTGAATGTGTCCCTCAGTAGCTTTAGCAAAGCACAGACTTTATTCACCTTATCCTTTACAAAAAAATAAGAAGTAAATAATGATCCTGATGTTAAATCCTCTTGGACCAACCTAACTGCAAACTGCAGATCTGGGATTGTATTTTATACTTTAGCTTACAGGTCTACTTTGCCGTAATATTATTAGAAGCAGTGACTTGTCCCTGCCACCTGCACTCCCCAGCTCCCAATGCTCTCAGCTGTCAGACGTGAAGTTCTTTGATTTTAGAGTTTCCTGGGGCTGGGAGCACTTCTTCTTGGGGCATGTTAAAAGAACAACAAACCCAGAGCATTTTCTGAAAAGGTCAACTCAGCAGCATCCTTGCAGGATTCTGCAGGTTTTCTCTTCTGCTCCCACCTCTGCAGGAAAGGGTTTTTGCTTTGCTTTTTAATTTTTTTCTATTTGTTGGACTAAATGTCTCCACACAGACAAAAATGCTAATATAATGCACCCAAACACTAAAGAATTGAATAATGTGGGAGGTTTTCATTACGGAGAGGTGGCAGCCTGTTCAGTACAACATCATAGTCACTATTGTAAGGTCCTTTAAAAATTTTAGTCCTTGCTAATTCAACATGAAGTGGAAAGGACAATTTCACCTTAAAGATGTCCCTTCCTCTTTTCCCTTTAGCAAGAGAAAACTCTGTCTGACATTCTTTTTAAACTACATTAAAGATCTTAATAGTCATTTTTATGACAAAAAATATGTTAGTTGAGATGTGCTAGAGGGTTTGTGGCTGTTAGGGTCTGAAGCAGATTCTTTGCAGAAAATACAAACAAAATACACAAAAGGCAAATGAAAGATTGAAAATGAAGCTTCTTCCTCAGGTTCCAACCTGTTGCATCCCTGCTTAAGAGCAATTTTCACAGCACATGATCTTATAGTTGATGCTAGTATACAGCAAATGTGTACCATTGTGGGATTGTTTTAACATTACTCTGAGCAGTCAAGTGCTTATGGCCATAAGGCAGCAAAAGATGCAGTCTGGAGCAGCTAAGCTGAAGTTTATTAATTTAGTTAGTTATTTTTTTAAAAATTATATTAAAGGCGAGAAATAGGAAGGACAAGGAATGAGGTGGTAAACAGGTGATGGCGCATGGGAACTAGGGCAGTAATGTGAATCTCACCTTCCAAGCAGATCACCGCTTAGCTGAAACCAGCAACAATGTCAGGATCATTTTAGTCCTCTCTGGCACTTCCCTGAGAAGCCCTCAAAATCAGATAGCAAAGATCTGCGTTGCCCCAGTGCCTTCCTGAATCCAGCACCCCTCTCCTCTGGTGCTTGGTGTGAAAATCTCCATACAGGGTGAAAGTGTAAGCTTTTTTCCAATTGTTTTGTTGCATCTCTATGCTTTATTTCTACCACTCGCTATTTTGATCTACACCCCTGCTATTTATGAGGTGCACTCCCAAATCAGCTTTTTCTTTGGTTTTGCCAAAACTTTTTGCCTATTTCCATTTGTCTAGCTGTAATTTTGAGCAGTTGCATAGGTTTTGTACACTTCCACGCAGTTGTAAAGAACTATCTACAATAACACTGAGCTCAGTTCATATTATGGTGGCCAGCCGAGGGCATAACCAGTGCAGAGAGTGTAAAGTCAGAATACAAATGCCTTTGTGCTCTTCCAGTTTTAAAACAGCTGCAAACTGCTCCCTTCCAAGCACTCAGGGCTCATGGGAACAGGAGTACTCTGGGTATGAACCAGGCACTGAGCTGGGATGGGACCAACTAATGTCCTGACAGGATTGACTTGTAACATGACATGATTCCTTCGAGACATGGAAGATTTCTAAATGGCCTCTTAAACAACTTTTAAATTGCTTCTATGCTTTTGGGCAATACGGCCCAGGCACTGCCTCCCAACGGTACAAAGATGGTATTCAGCAGGGGCCATGACAAGTGTTAAGTGTTTTCTGCTAGATTAGACTTCCACAAGCCTCAGAGCTGAGAAACTAATTCTGAGATTGGGTGTGGCAAGAAACAAGAAGAGAATTTTTCAGTAAGTGAATTACACTTTTAATATGCTGTTCTCTGCCGGCAGCTCTGTGGATAAAATAATTTTCTACCATATAGAACTGCTGCCTACTATCACGCCCAGAAGCATGGGTAGAGTTCATTAAAAAAGATGTTAAAAGACTGCCAAATCAAGCAGTTAAAAAGTAAGAAATGCCAGCGATAAGATTGGCTCACCAACAGCTTTCCTGAGCATGATGTAGTCTTTAATTATATGATGCTAATCCCCACCCCAGCCCCCCTTTTTTTTCCTTTTTACTTGATTGGTGGTGCCTCGTTCAGCTTTGCTCATCCTGATCCAACTCTTGTTGAAATATTTGAAACACTCCCACTTCTTTAACTGTTGCAGGAGTCCTTAAATTATGTATTTGTTTGATTTTTAATTTTTGTTTCACTATAAAAAGTGAAACAAAAAAAAGTAAAAGCCACAATTCCCCAGCATTTTTAAGTGAACACTGAATTTAATACTGATTTCCTGATCATCTTTTCGGTAGCTTTTGTCATAGTATCTGAATGCTTAGCCCATATTAGTGAGCTAAAAAACATCTGACTAGCTCTTCCAATCACATTAAAGACTGATCGTAATTCATATGCAGAAGCAGGAAGAATTAAAATTTCATTCATTTTCATTTCCTAACTTCTGAGTACTTGGCATGGCAACCTTAACTTATTTTTAACCTAATGGAATGTTCTTGGCTTTAAAAAAAAAAAAAAAAAATTATATTATGGGCCATTTTCATGGCATCTCTTCTGCTGCTGGATGATCGCCTCACCAAATTGTTAGTTCTTTCTTTAGACCCCAGCATTGCTAACATTTGAAGGAGGAAGAAAATAGCTAAGTAGTCTACATTTAGGAACAGTTCCCACTTCCTCCTTACACACTTGATTCCATATCCTTAATTTACAAGGCTGCCTGTCCTGCTACCACTTATTGGTTCCCAACTAGTGCAACAGTCATCCTTTAAAAGGAGACAGATTCCTGACAAATTACTTTTAAAATCTGACTACAACAAAATAAGAAATCAGAGGAAATAAAGACTAGTAGCCAACAGTCTACTGTTTACCGTTTTATCCCTTGTTGTAACTGCTGCTGTGGCATGGCAGCTAATATATAAACTCTAAATGCTATAATGCAATGTTATAATGTATTACCAGTTACCTGGTAAATATACAAATTGTTTATATTTTATTTTCATGGTTTATTACATTACCTGTACCACTTATTTCCTATGGTGTATATTTTACATATAACTTCCAAGTACCCTTATCTGAATCTCAAAATATATGTTCAATTTAAGGCACTTCCTAATTTCAAAAAGAAATTCATTCACAAAGCCCTCTTTGGAATCAATCCCACAAAAAAAAATTTTCATAGGTATTTTATGAAGATGGATGTATAGTAAATTTATTAGCAGGTTGTCTTATATTCTTCTATACGATGTTATAAATTGAAAAATATGATAATGAGGAAAATGCAATAAGGATTAATAACAGTACTGATGGATGCATAATTCTCAGGGAAACAGCTTTCACCTACTTTCATAGAAAACGTCCTCGTGGTGTCGTCACCCGCTTTCCAGCGCAGAACAAATAGACTGTGCTGTAAACTTGAAACATCTAAATGCAAATGCCTTGAGCACAACCAGGGGTTCAGTGATTTCCAAACTATTTATCACTGTTGAATTCTGTACAAGTGGAATTCATTGCCTCCAGGCCTTCAACTGACCAAACAGTGAATAAAATAAAAAAGAAAACCTGCTGAATATGCATCTTTGCACAAGTTACTTCTTGTGCGTTAATTCTGAGTAAAGTGTTCTCTTTAAAAGCCTTGCAGTGGGCCAACCATTTGTTGTATATCCTTCTGGTTTTCTTCATTTTTCACAAGTCTTAGCTTATATTTTTCTCCACCCTTTTATCTGCCAAACTAATTTATATAGGAAAAGTGTCCACTCACTTTCTATCTTTTTTTAATATTCTAGGTGGGAATTTTTTTACATAAATGTAAGTGAGGTTTTTTTACAGTCAGGCCCCTAACATTTCTTTTTTCTGATTAAACTATTCTCTTGTAAACGTCCTGTTTTTCTTCCCCTTAGCTTTGTTATTATTTCTGTCACAACAATGTCTGTAGTTCCTAGGCAAGACTGGGAATCCATCATATTATTTTTTCTCTAAACGCCTGATAAGAGGCAGGATCTTTTCAAAGTGTTATAATCTGTATGGACAAGATATAGGCAGAAGATGGCAAAAACCATTATTATCGTCATCTTTGTTTTAAAAATGAAGAATGGAAGACACAAAAGAGGTCTGGGTGTTTAGGTGTTAAGTTACATATTTAAACACCTTTAAATATCAACCTGTGGAGGAGCTGCAAAATGAAAGGAAGCTGGTGAGAAGCACTCCATAGCTTTAGCCACAAAATATTTAACACCTGAGAACAAGATCCACCCTCCCTTTTTCACGCATAAAATGGCAGGAGGATCCTTTCTCTTTTCTCCCGCTGTCCGTAGATGGTGCCGGAGGCAGGCAGGTCCCCCATCCTTCCTCACTGCCCGCTGTGCGCCGGGTGGAGGGCAGACAGGTCACACCGTTCGCCACCCCCTCCCCAGACCCTGGCTCCCCGCTGCCCAGGAAGGGGTGCCTTAGCAGCCTCCTCCCAGATGGGCACAAGACAGTAATATTTTTTACCACAGCTTTTGTCACAATTACACAGCTGAAATCCTAAGTATTGTTTTGTTGACACCCACTGTACGGCATACATGCTGCCAACTTGCTTCTTGTGCTCACCCACGTATTTAATTTCTTTCTTCATATGTTTCAAGGACATCTAGTTCCTTGGGAAAGACCTTTGGAAATATATTATAATTAGCTGCCCTGTTTACAGGACAGTTGCGTTGTCAGACCCAGTCACTGCTAGTTGAAAACACTCATAAGCATCAGTATCTATTATATTCTCTCCTCTCCAGTCTCTCAGCTACTGTTATTCGTGTGTTGTTTTTCTTGGCTCTTTTTTTAGTACTGCACCAGCTTTCAGTTACTAGTACATATTCTTTTTTGTGTTTGTAATAATACAAATATTTACTGTGAAGTATCATTGATATGATTCAGAAAGTATGCTTTATGAAGGCTCAGAGGGAAGGTTTTCAATATTTTAGCATATTCCGCATAGTTTTTAAATTCATCAACAATAAGAGAGTAACCCAGTGCATTTTATATGTATATTAAGGCTGAGTGAAGCTGATCTATTCATTACCAAGTCCATGCAAGTGTATTTTGAATACAGACTCAAAACAACCTTGAGTTTTGCAGTTGAAGAATATGTCTACAAGTGAACTGGTCTTCAGTTACACCCATATTGTCATGGTTGTAGCTCCACATATGACTCCAGGATCCCCAGTCAACCATTCATCTTCAGGCGACTCATGTTCTGACTAGTTTGGAGCGAATCAGCTGATTTTCCGAGGAGAAAAACATGGAAGCAGTGTCGTAGCTTATAGTCCAACTTGATTCCTACAGGGAATACGGACACAGCTGGCTTTGGGTAATTTGGGTTTCAGTCTAAATGGGTATGAAGCTACCAAAAGCTTTGTAGCTATACCCTCTGTGGCTGTGCTCATCTATAAAATTGATATAACAATTCTTTTTACCTCACAACATTTCCCATCTTGCTTTTGAAAACACTTAATTTCACACTGTATCTATAAATTAATTAGTGTAATGAGACCCTTATCTTGAGGGCATGGAAATAATTATGTTCACTGGAATCATCTTGCAATGATGCTAAAACGGGGGGGAAAAAAAGAAATAATAAATATATTTGGCTATAGGTAAGCAGTGTACAGAAACTGGTATTATGAATCACAAGCATAGCCTATCAAAATAGTTAACTTGCAAACACACATATATTAAAAAAATGCTTGTACAATGAAAGGGTGAATTCCCGAGTGTTCAACTGACATGTACAGAAGAGAAAACAGAGGGTTTGTGTGCAAAATAAGGGAGACTGAGAGTCTGAATCAAGGAGAGAAATACTCAGGACAGCTGTTCTCTGCAGGAAACAGGGGACCCTAGCTCTTCAGCTCTGTGGCCGTGCATGAATGTGGGGTGCCCGTACCCCACCTGGGAACGAGCAGCATTCGCTGCAGAAAGGTGCTGCTCCCACCACTGGTTTCTCCTCCAAGAGCAACTGTGCTGCTGGCCCCAAGATCTAGTTTCTGCCTGGCTTGGTACGGTGAGGCAAAAACCACAGCAGGGTGGTGACACGTTTGTCTCGAAGGCCTCTCCAGCAAAGTTAATTTTTTTTCACTGAATATTTCCATACAATTGCACATTTTTCAAACTCATTTCGTAGAAGGTGGGAATATTTTTGTGTAGCTAGTAACTCACCAGCCTTCTTTAGCATGACTTGAATTTCTGGCCCTTGGTGTAGTTTGGTTGGCCTTTGGTCTCTGCTGGTTAGTTTAAGCTATGCGGAGAGATGGTTGTCTTCCAAAATTAACATGTAGAGGATAGTCTGTGGACATCACCTTCGCTTTTTTATGTAAGAATTGCGTGTCATGTTTCTCACTCTATGTATTATTAATATTGAACCTCCTCAATGTAAAAAGTTTTCCATCCTTCTTTCCTTGATATTTCCTTAATTCTCTTGTATGAATTCCCCATTTATTTACTCTGAGCCAATCCAGCTTCTACTGGAGATAATGGTATAGTCACTTCAAACATACCAGGTTTCTGATCCACAGAATCATTTACAACACGAAGCCAATCCTCATTTCAGTGGTGCAGAGACTCCCTGACTACTGAGTTAGAATAATCTCTTTTGCAACAGAAGGAGAATTAGAATGGGTATGTTATCACACACAGCTGTTTCTTCAGCTATGCCGGAATTGAACAGGAATAGTCTCCGCAGAGCAGCCTACGGGCTGGGGCAGGGAGCAGTTGTGGGTGTTAGTCTGCCGGGGGCACCTGGGTTTCAGCAGGGCTCTGATATTCTCCCCATGAGGGACTAGCGCATCCCCTGGGGCAGACCCCTGTTGTGCAACCCTGCCGTGGTCCCATCTTTCCTAATGAAAGATCCATCTAACCTGGCCCGTTCTTGCAAAGGGCTTCAATGAATCTGCATTTTTGCAATGAAAAATGGTTTGTCAGGAAATTCCTGTCTACTTCTAATGAGGCTGAATATCAAAAAGTGATTCCAGAGCAATGATTGCATGCTCAGTGGACACAAACACATCTAGTGATGTTTTTCAGTGTGGGAAAAAGTACAGTCTTGCAAAAATTGTAATGCCATTGGTCTCTCTCACTCTCTCAACTGTCTTTCAAAACAGTATAATTTGAGAGATCCCTGCTATGCATGTATATACAGCGTGGTTGAAAGGGCAGGGCACTGAATGGCACTTTGCTGTTTTAAAATGCACAGTTCAATCTATGGCAAACCAGTATTTCTTTGGTGAATTGTGTAGAGTAAGCAGACTGTTCATGACAGCTCTATGAATAATAATGGTGATTTTATCATGATGCTTTTGCTCCTGCTGGATATTATTATGCAAGGCTTGTTCCACAGTAACTATTATTCAGTTGCAACTTACAGAGAATCTCAAAGGTTGCAAGTTCAGTAGAGAAAAACTGTTTTCTCACTTTTCTTATTTATTTCTGTATTTACAACAACTCTCAGTTTAACATCTCATTCAAGTTTAATCCTTTACCCTCTTTTTATGTGGAAAGCGAAGATTCAGGGGCAAGATAGGCAGAGCTGTAACAAATCATCCCTCAGACGGTATTTCCTTTCCTCTTTCCTCTCTCCTCCACCAGTCTCCACTCCTTCCAGCCACTTGCTATTAACTCAGCGATCTCCCAACCTGGGCAACTATAGATATGTTTCCATTTAGCACTTTCTCTGGGAAACCTGGCCTCCTTGTCTCCTCATCCTTGCTAGAAGCTGCTGGCAGCCCAGAAGGGCTAATAAAATGCACAGGAGGAGGACAGAGAGCAGAAGAAACCATAAGCAGGGAGAGTTAGAGTTTGAGATCACGAGTTCTGAATCTTCATCTTTGCAGATTCTTATCCAGGAGCTGCCGCTGTGTTGCATTACCACTTCCCAGAGTGATGACAGGCAAAATAAGAGATATTCAGTTCATACCCATCTCCTTTGTTAGTTGGTAACTCCCACAGACTATCACGTCTGCAGGGCTAAGGTCAAGATCATTCAGAATCAGTCCATCCTTTGGGTGCCCTGGAAGTGCCTCTGCATGCTTCAGGGCTCTGAAGGCAAGCGTGGGAGCTTTCCGTGTACCAAGGTATTCAAAGGCAGCTAGTGGAGACAGCAGGGATGAGGCCATGCTGTGGATCAGACAGACATTAACGTCCTTAGCCTAGACTTTTTCAATGCAGTGATTTTCTGCATGATTATATTAGTTAAAAGTAACCAGTCTTGAAAGTTATGATGCTGTCATGAACAATTTTTGTTCATATGTAGTGAAAGAGCTATAGTGTTTGTGTAAGCAAAACCTACAGAAGTCCGGGAGGTATACATGAGGTATAGATTGGATTACTGATTCAAAAAGAAATATGTTCAATAGACTATACCATAAAGGATAGTAACTCTAGTATTTTTTTTCTCTTTTCACCAGCGTTAGTGCGTTTTGAAGCAACTGCAACCTACTGCTATTTTATCTGATGTTACCTGGGAAGCTATTCTACTTTTGTCCAGTGTGCAAAAGGCAGCGGACAGGATACCAGCTAATTGCCACTGCTGTTTTCAGCTGATGCTCTTTCTTACTCTTGCCTACTTGTTCCCTCTGCAAATTGATTGAGGCTACTAAGCTGGAGGACAGGAAAATGGCCACCACAAGCCTCGGCTTGCAGGCTGACAAGAAAGAGGGAAGCAATGTCCCAGCAACCCCAACAACTTCTGTTATGCGCTGCAGCTCTGAGAGTGCTCCCACATTGTGCTTATCTCCTAGAAGGGTGTGCTTGAGAGCAATGATGTCTATACAATACCGCTCCCAATTTCCTCGGAGGGTGTATCTAATTTTCTGTCTATATATGCTAGAAAAGATGAAGGCAAGAAGTAAAATTTAGAATAAAGACAAATGAAGATTAAAACCTATTTCTTGCTTCTTCCTATTGTCATCTAGATATCTGCATGCATTTGCAGATTCATCCCTTTTTTTTTTAATAGTAGAGACTGGGGCTCTAGTATTACAAACACTAATGTGTATATCAATTTTAAATATATGCATTATCATTACTTAGGAAATTTTTGAACGTGTCTTTTTTTTTTTCATATAGGTATAATGTATGAGATTGTTATTGGTTTTTCTTCTTATGAATTGAATTCTTTCTCCTATGTTTGTTAATTGCTGATTTTTGTTAACTCAAGCACAAAAAATTAAATCATTTCTGGTTTGAACAAAGCACTGCTTAGGATTTATTGGATCTTTCAGTGTACGTCACTGAAAACTTTAATACAAATATGTTTCCATCTTGGGAAAATCTATGAAAATGTATCACAGGATCTGTGAGCAATTTCATCCATTGATTTCTTTTTTTTTTTTTTTTTTTTGCCTCTTGCATATTCATACATGTTTCTGGAAACTGTCAAACTTTAGAGCAAACTACAACCCAAAAAAAAAAAAAAAAAGACTAACATGATTCATATAAAAAGGAGTTTCCCTTAGAACAGGACTGTCTGGTATCAGTTAACCTAGGTGGTATATTTCAATACTCATGTCACTGCTGGCTTTTGGTAAATTATGCTATGGTTGTCACATTTTTCCTGGCAGCATCTCCCAGCTGCTGTACTTTGGGGAATTAAGTTGCAGCAATGAAAACACGATGCGTCTGGTGTTGTGGCATGCCAAGGGAAATGAGATCATAGTTCAGCTGATGAATTTCTCCATGGGAATTCAGTGGGCACCTTTTGGAAACAAAAATTGCTAAGGTGTGGGTAACCACAGACAAAAAAGTGGATGTATATCTACAAGAGAGAAAGTTACCGTGGAGTGAATTCTGTCACAGAAAGATACTAATTATATTAATCTTAAGGGCTGATCTTTTAAATATCCAGGGATTTATTTGCACACAGTTGTTAGAAGGAAGACTCTTTACTTTGCCTTCCAGTGCTGTAAGTACAAGCCAAAAGTCTCTGAGGACCATTTCTCTTGGAAGTCTTTTTCAGGTACTTCAAAGTAAAATTGGTATAGAGTCTTTAATTTGCTCAAAAATTGGACACAAAAATTCCAACAGACAGATTTTTGAAAGATATGCTTTTTAGCTCTGGGATGTGCTAAAATTTTCACATACAGTATTTATTTTAATCAAAAATATTGGCTTGCGTATAGAAAAGATAACAAACACTTTGGGACAGGAGTCACCATCCCTATACGCTTAGGGGTTATCTGCCATATAAAAAGGCTTACAGTGAAGTCCTCAGAGGAAGACTCTTTTGGAGACTTGCTTCCTCCCTTCATCTGATGAGAGAAGAGGGGGTTTAGGGAGTGTCTGTGTAAAAAGGAGTACAACAACTGGCATTCTGTGACACCAGGCCAAGCTGTGAAAGACACTGACAGGACGTCCAGCCCACCACTTCTGACAGGGCAAAGGGCACAGAAAAATATCATCTCAGGTTTCAAAAGATGACAAGAACCAGAAATTTAGCTTAACTGATTTGAGTTGTCAAGTCCATGGCACTACAGCGATAGAACAACTAGTCCATCAGCTGGCAGGGCATAACCCTGAGCAACCCTGAAGAAGAGGACTGATAAGGGTATATCAGAGAGATGCTCTTGAGAAGTATTAGATACTTGAAGAGCATCATCCAGAGAAGAAAAAAAATTGCTACATAAGTGACCAAGGTATGGATCTTGGAGAAGAAATGCGGGGTAGGGTTTTTAAAAGATGGGGGCAGGGAGGGGGGTGCTATTTAAAGCTTTGCCTGAATTTTTGTGACTCTACCAGAAAGTTTCCCCTAATTCCCACAGGCCTTGCAGCAAGCCTGCCATGATTATCTAAGCGCATAGGAACGTGACCCTGAATTTGAGAGCTGAAGGAGAATGGTGAAGCTGTCAACAGCAATGGGCAGAGGAGGAAGAGTGGCAGGTTCAAATTAAAGAATTGCCTGTCATCCTTTCAGCTTCGAGTGACAAGGAATCATGCTGAATACACCAAACTCTCAATTCAACTCACAGAAATGGACAGGACAGAGAGGTGAAAATATTCAGCCTGGGAATAATAGCAGAAAATGAGAGGAAAAGAAGCGTACAATGAGAAAACAGGAGTCTGTAGTGACTTTGAGAGAGTCCCATGGAGAAGGGAGAAGGAGCTTCTCTAAAAGATGCTGAAAGAGCAATAAAGAAGGTAGACAGAGAGCCACAAGGGGGTACTGCCACAAAAGCCAAGCAAGAAAAGAGTGACCAAGGGTATCGGATTAGACAGGAAGGTCAAAGAGGACACAGAGATTCCCCTGTTAGCCAGAAAGAGGTCATTTGAGACCTTGGTGAATTAGTTTGAATGGGGAGGACTGGAGCCAGATTGCAATGAGTCAGAGGAAAGGAAATCAATGCAGTGGTCGTAAACAGGCCTTTCAAGTCACTTAGAAGTGAAAGGGAGAAGGGAGGGCTGCGAGAGAAAGAAAAGCTGACCTATTTGCACTGGAAATTCACAAACAATGTACTGCTTATCCCTTTCCCTTCCTCGATGTATGAATTACCTTATTTTTTTGTTTTCTGATGGATTTTGTTGTTTTCATTTTGAAGATCAGAGAAGTTTCCTGACTCCCTGATTTTCACAATCACCCATTAATATATCTCAGGCACCTACCCAAGGAAACACATATGTATAGCAGCCTGTACGAATTTCTGTCTCTTAAATTTATTACTCAATCTCCATTTAACCATAGAGCTTCATTTGTTTTCATGATCACTGCTTCTATGATGTCTGGTACTGGAGTTCACTGGTGCCAAACTAAAATTAAATTTGGTTTTAAATCCCTGGAAATCCTACAGAAACATGAAGTGAGTGATTGTGCTATAGAACACACTGTAGAGAAGCCTGACTTACCATGCTGTTTCTCCAAAAACATGTTTATTCTTTTCAAGGCATACATTTGTCCCACCAATCACAGGTTTTGCCAACCTGGCAACATTTAAAAGATATGAAAAACATTTTGATAGAAATGCAACTGCTTCGGATTAGTCATATAATTCTCACTGGAATGAAAAGGTAGCTCACAATGGGAAACAGTTGAGAATTACATGGGAATATGGACTTGTGCTTTCTGGCACTGCTGGGGTCAGTAAGTACTTGCGCCTGGAAGAAAAACAGAGTAGTGGGGTTGAGAATTTCCACAATGGGCTTGAAGTAATTCTTGTCTGATTTTAAGACCACAGTTTTCATGTGCCACCTTTTGCTCCTGATGTCTTGATTTTGACAGATTGAACACCCAAAAAAGAAAAGCCCCTCTGAATCACAGTTTGCTTCTAAAAACATGACTGAAGTAATAGACATGCTATATACCAGACAGCCCTGCAGACAGGTCACTGGTGACCCACAGTGCCTTTTCTGGGTGGCCTGAAAAAGATTTTAATCATGGGTGTTCCTTACAGAAATTGCTGACAGAAAAGGGGACAGCGGCTGCAGAGCCGCTTCTAGCCATGTGCCCCCTCCGAGGGCATCAGCCTGGGACCTGGGAACCCCAAAGCTCCTCGTGCCGCGGCAGGCTACTCCCTGGCTCAGATACATTTTGCTTTGCAGCCTATGGTCTGTTGTCCCACCTGTAAAGTGGTTATTCACAAACAAAACTTAGAGAACACCTAGTGCAGGTTATAAAACATCTTTAAAAAGAAAATCACTTTAACAATATTCAGCTTTATCTTTCTCTCCTCCAGAGCAATAAAGCAGTTTATCTAACTTGATTTTTTTTCCTTGATATTTAAATCAATAATTTCATCCATGTTAAATGAATACCATCTACAGCAGATTTAATTTCAAGTTACAAATAAATAATCTTAGAGATTTAGCCCGTTTTTCAAATAGTGAATTACTCTCACTTCAGATTTTGCAAATGTGTTTTTGATTTGCAGATGTGGGTGGAATATTCTGCACAAACACATCTCCAGCTATGCTGTGCTCTGAAGCTGTCCCCAGAGACTATAAATGTGGTTGGTCACCTAGTTCTTATAGAAACCACACCCAGGATTTAATGAAGTTTACAATTTAAAAAGCAAGACATTATTACCTTTAATAAGCTGTGAATAATCTTGATTGCACACATATGTGCACACACACATTTAGCTCATCTATATTTGAATACAAGCTTTTGGACTGAAGTTATCTGCTAAATTTCTTGCAGGGAAAGCCCACTAAAAGAACCTCCAAAATGGAACAATAATTCTGGGTGACATTCCCACATAGTTTACACTGCTGTAATGTTACTGTGGGCAAGGTAAATATGGTAATGTTTCAGCCCAGGAACACAGCTCACAGTCTCTGCAAGTGCCCAGCTGGGTGCCATTTCCCCACTCCACATGACTGGCACACAAGAATCAGCCTGCCTGGCAGTGTTTCCATCCTCCTCCCAGGAAAACAAATGCGTTGGAAAAGTCATTGTTACCTCTTCCAGGTTCCCTTTGGTGCTGCATAGGGAGGGATTGGGTGCTATTGCCATGTAACAGGATTGCTCTTCAATGATTGCTTGGTGTCTCCAGAGTCAGAGCTGTATGGCATCACACAGCTTTCGCAAGGTCCTGCATCATGGTTACACTTAGACATAGCCATTTTCATTTCACAGGATTTTTTCTAGCATGTATCCGCCATATGGAATAATCTCCCTTCCTTCTCTGTCTTTAATATGTCCTCAGGAATCAAACTTATTAGTAGTAAGTGTATTACAAGCAAACACATGAGATACCAAGGATCATTTATGAAGTACCTGACAGTGATACTTTATGCTCAATCTTTCTCCCCGGTGTATGCTATGTGCAAAATGCAGATTTTCTACCTCAGACAGTTTTGGTTTAGGTGGCTTTATCCAAAATACGCAGGCCACTGTTAAGATCTTGCAAATTCACAAATAGAATCATAGAATCATGTAGCTTGGAGATCATCAAGTCCAACCAATACCACAGGTGTTGCCAGGAAGTCTAATTAACGCTATAGCATCTGAATGAAACATTCATGATTTTTCCAAGCATTCAAAAACATTCACACTTATTTAGTTCCTACCTGATAGGCTCTACTGACTAAATATTCCCCAGGGAGTCATCCCACAATTGTGTAAGATTTTCACATGACTACACATGTCAGAAAGCCCCTAGAAATATTGCAAACTGTGCCTGTTCGTATTTTTGCCATGTTCCTTTCTCACAGCTGATGCAATGTCAACTTCTGAATTGCATCAGACAAAACTAAGGGATTCTGAATTTTGTCTTTCCTCATCTGAGTACTCAGAAGCTGTAAAGTTCAATGATGTTACCTTTTCTGGCAAAGTGAAGAAATATATAGAAGAGAAAAGGGGCACAGCTGAAATGGCTTTGAAAGGATGAGGGAGAGCCTTTGCAATTCTAATTATTTACATAACTCTAATCACTAAGCTGCAAAATTCCTGTCCTCACCCTCCCATTAAAAAATGAATGATTTTGGCCCATTTTGCTTGGCAATTTGTTGTTGTACTTCAAAAAGTCTAATGGCATGTGTTCTCTCAGCAATTAGAATACTCTGTTAATAGTGTTTCAGAATGCTGCAGCTCTGTGGCATGACCCCAAACTCTTTGTATAGACAGAAAGAACCAGCTGGAGTCAGTGGGCATTTTGATGAACAAGTACTGAAGAACCCTTTTAATCACTTGAGGGGCAAGGAACAACAGGGCAGTGTGGCTGAGTGGGAGGCTATTTTGGTATTGTCGTCAGCAGCTGGAGCAGGTTGGGTAGGAGAGTGTGTTTGAATCAGCCCTCGGTACCACACATAGAATAGCGCTCTAACTGCACTGTTGCACTGCAGGAGAATGGAAATTCAGATTAACCAAAGGCAGGGAGAGAAAGGGGACCTTTTTCCATAAAGGCAGAATTTTATGCCTTATTGTAAGATAAACCCATTCAATCACCTGTGCTGTTTATTTTATTACTGATAAACACTTAGCAGTTATGCAGTCAAAACAATGTTTTGCCCAAGAGGAACAAATGCAAAACAGTTTTAAGGAATGAAAATAAAGCATTGCCAAATTGTATGCAAACTATTTCATATTGGTTCCTGCTTGTTTTTCCATAAAGAATTACACATTGCATTATATATGTTAATACAATGCATTTTCATTAAATACAAAACAATAATGTCACAGAGTAAGGAGCAAACGGAGTTGGACGTTTAGCCTGAGGAACTGGGCTCAAAAAGTTTCTATCATCGATTTTATTCATACATTTCCTACATTTCCTGTTCAATTTTAGACTAGAGTTCTCCCTGCCTCTTTCTGTAGAAGGTGGTGCTAACAACTTACAGTTTTTGTGGACAAAAGTTGTTGAAATTGGGTCACCTGAGAAGGCAGGCTGGTCACGTCTCCTCCAAAGTCATGTCTTTTGACCATTTTCATATTTTTTAAACGGAGAGCTTGATCTCTGCTGGGTATCTCAACAACCCTCATTTGTATCCTTCAAGAATGTCTCAATTAGTTTAGTATTAATTAATGTTCTTGTATGTTTATATGACTTTCATAAGTCCCATATCCCTAATTACTCTGCTAATTAGAGGAGAGTTCCATGCTTGTCTTAGTCACACCTGCCTCTGGAATTTCTGTGGAGAGCAAATTTAAAAAGCATTTTGTTCTGGCGGTATATGGACTGGATACTAAGCTTTAACCAACATAATAACATATGCTTTCTTCCCAATAGTTATATTTATTCTGCAATAAATTCAAAAACTTTCTCTGGATACATGAGTAAAAAGTGGAAGCACAGATACAATGTACTTCAGTAACCTGCCTAGATTTTTACGAGGGAGATATTAACTAAACTCGAGCTTTTAATGCATACTGCTTTTTGGTATTCCTTCTAAACTCAGGGCAATGAGATGATCTGAGAGTTGTGAATAGTTTCAAAGACTTACCTGAACTCTGATTTCAGGAATGATCTGAAATCCCATGTCCAGCAGCATCACACTCCGCTTCCCCCACATCCTCATCCCCAAGGCAAGGGGGCCGGGGAAGGGGAAGCCCAGGCAGGCAGGTGGGACAGAGCTGCTACCTCCCTGCTCAGGGAAGCTGGGCACCAGGACCACAGAGCACACCACGTAATGTACCTGCCCTCTGCTTCAACACAACCAAGGACTGCAGCTCACAAAGGAACAAAAATTCATTTGAAAAGAGAAAAGGTCCTGAAAGTATCCAACTCCTGAAGCGATTTCTGACTTAGCTTCAGGCTGCATGACATACCAGACTAGGTCCTCAGGTATTTACTATCTGGTATGAATAAAGCCCCAATGACACATGTAGTCCTCAAAGAGTCTTCTCAACGACAAAGGTAGTTGCTCACCAACATCCTGACTCTGCACCTCATTTATGACTTTGCAGCTTCTTCCTCTGATAGGGCACCCTTGGGTCCCAGAAACTTTTGCTGTTTTATAAGAAAGGAATAACAGTTATGGGGCAGAAGAAAACCAGATTTAAAATGCCTTTTCCTCATTAAAATTCTGCAGCAACCTCAGGCCATCTGAACAAGGAGATAGGGTTAAGATACATACTTTAGTCAACAAATAGGCTGTATTTACATCCTAGAATAATTTTCTGTCCGTCAAAATAATGTTGAAAGAAACAGCAGCATTTGTCATTCCCAAAGACTTCATGGTATTGATGACGGGCTGAAAGCAGCAGGGATTCCCTTTGAATCAAACACACAATCTTATTCTGGTACTGCCTTCCAGCTGAATCTTTGGCAACACATCCCAGGTACAGCTATGACTGGGTCCGAGTTTTGAAGGCAACCTCCTCTGCGGCCCCTGCCATGCTCAGGTGTGCCCATAAAAAGGAATAGGTATTTTAGAACTGAAGTGAGCCAGACCCTCAGTGATCCTAGAGAGTGTATATTGTACCTTTCCCATGCCCTGTTAGGCTTCCAGTTTTCATCATTTCTGAAATTTGCCTTAGAATTTCCTGCCTCTCCTTCAATAGCACTAAGCAGGTCAGAAATTAAGTAAACTGATCATCAAGTAATTGAACATCTCCGTTGTTGCTGTAGTAAGACTTGCTCTCTCAAATAAAAGCAGATAGAAGTCTTCTCATGGGGTGGTAAGGAGCTCTTCACAAAAGGATATACCTGTTCTTCTCCTGAGACCTCATTCAAAAGGCATAGCTGAAGAATAACTACAAAGCTCTGATGTGGATATGCCAGCACTGTGAAATCAAGTAGGTTATGAAGACAGGTAGACGGTGAATTCTTATCCATAAAAGAATAATTTCTGACCTTTAGAATATGCTCTTTATGTAATATTAAAGAGGGAAAACACGTTTCAGGCTTTCAGGATATCAGAAGATTGTTGATGGTTAGTGAGAAAAAAAAGAAAAGGAATTTTAAAGAACAAAGGATAATTTTAGCCTGGATCAGTGCAAATGAGTGCTTCTTCTACTGTCACTTTTAAAGCCAAAGTTTCTGCACTATTAGCTGGCTGAATATTTGCTTATTTTGCATTTTTTAACACTACAGTCTATACAGTGCAGCTTACTATGAGGAACTGAAATTTATTACAGTTTGCAGGAGTTTTATGACTTGGAACAGCAAAGTGATTTAAAAGGAGTGAACATTTTAATAAAGATTTTTTTTCAACTGTGCTATCCAATTGTTAAATGGAAAAAAAACATAGGTAAAAGGATTAGACTAAATCATGAATAACTGCCAATTTCCTTCTCTTTCTCGAGTAACGCAATGTATCAAAGGTTTAAACCATTTCAGACAAGTTTAAACTTCCTGGTAGTGTAGCATAAAAGAAGGCATTATTCAGCATATAGTGTTTGCAGATTTGTTAGTTTTTAAAAGAACATAGTGATGCCTGCAGAAATTGTATATGTCCACAGAGTCACATTAATGTGAAGAATGTAAAGAGAAATAGGTCAAACTTTGAGGAAGTTTGAATCTGAAGATGACTCAGGCCCAAAATCTAAGCATGAGGGACTCTGCAAGGACCAGACTGATTATAGAGCTAAAAGAGGGACCTGAGGCTCCTGAAAGCCATCATGATCACACTAATTACGGTGGTATCAACCCAGAACTGCACACAGATGTGGGTAATATACTCAGGTTTTCAAAGACTTTTCCACGGATGCAAAGCCCCTGTACATAAGGAGCCCGGCCAGACCACGGAAACCAACTTCCCGAGTCCAGACTACAGCACTGACTGGAGCTGCGCTCCAGCTGTCCCAAGTGCCTGCCCCGGCTGCAGGGCACCGCCGCTCTGCCCCGCTGACAGGGGGCTGACCACGAGGGCAGCGTGAGGGCCGACGGAGTGGCCTCCGGCCACACTCCGAACTGCGCAGAGAGACAGGAACAAGGTGCTCGGGGTGACACAGAGAGTCCCAGTGAGGAGCCAAATGTCTTCATGGTGACCATGACCCAGCTCCTCAGTTGGGTCGGGAATGCCACCAGCCATGTCTGCATGTTGCAAGTCAGCTTGGTGAGTGAGCAAACGTAGCTCACATCCGCTTGAAAAGTATCACGTAGACATAACCCTCTGTAAGAAAGGAACAAATAAACAACTCTGGCTGGCTGATCAAAAGTGATGGGATGCCTGCAGCTCCCAAGCCTTGCAGACAGAGACTTGCAGATTCAGATTTTTCTGACAGCTGCATGCAGACAAGCTTGTGTAACTCTGCCCAGGACCGAGGCACGCTGCGAGGCAGGCACGCAAGCCAGGGCTTGTGCAGACACCTTGGTCACGGGCCCTTCTCGTGCTATGGGGTGGGAGAGGAAGATAGGATCCCCTGGGGGACGCACAAAAGCTCTGAGCACATTTTTTGCCCAGAAGCAGTGAAATAATGGGAAGCAGCTATGGGGAGGGTGAGCGCTGGCATGACCTCCCAGCAGTGCAGCCACAGCCAAGCGAGTGGGTGTGTGAGCATGGCAAAGAAACACGGGATGTCTAAGGAAACAACAAAGTCCTGCTTAGATGGCCCAGGCTCTCCCAGTCTTGGAGAAAACTGTATGAAGGGGATCTCCCTCCCTGCCAAATGGGAGACATGCTTCGTTGCATGCGAGATTCGTGTTTAGTCAAACAAAGCGAATCACAAGCAATCTCACCACTGAGGCACCTTCACCTGCTTTCCACTGCCTGCCCCCAGTAAGACTCAGGCGATTTTGACAGAGGTACCAAAGCCTGGGCAGGTCACACCGCTAGTGTCCAAAGCGAGGGGAACACGGGGACACCTCAGCTCCCCGTGGCAGCTGGAGCCCCCATGGGTGCACGGGGCCAGTCCTACCATGTGCCCCCCCACACTGGCTGGCAGGTGGGAGACGTGGGGAGCCGAGCAGGCAGGGGCTAGGGTCTCTAACAGGGATGAGCTTTGGGAGGAATATTGGCATATTGTGATAAGGTGTGGAGCTGTGGAGGCTGAGGGCCTGAGGGGCTTTGGAAATTGGGACAGAACTGGGCAAACTGCACCTGAAGTGCTGAAAGCAAAACTTTAGCGAGGAGAGAAATCCATGGGGAGCCGTAGCTGGTAGTTAGGTCAGCAGCCGTAGCAGAGAGATTAATACCTTCCTATCTTTTGTACCTTCAGAAAAAGCACTGAAGCATCCTGAATGATAGAAATGGACTAGTATAAGGGGGAAAATTAAAAAAAAAAAAAAGTGTAAACTACTAATTACTTGCCTTTGGTTTTTTACCCTAAAGATCTCCTCCTTTCAAAATAACCTGGAATTTCTGTTTTAATTTCTTAATGTGAGGCTCACTGTTAAAATAGTATTCTCAGGCTCCAAGTTCCAAACTGAGATAGTTAGAGAGGCAATTATGGATAGCTACATAGATCTGTATGGTTTTATCTACTATTCTTCCATTACAGTCCATGAACCTAATATTTGATAAATTTTTTGGCCATGTCACACCTAATTAAGACCAAAATATGGTAATTACAGCTGAGTGAAAAAATGGTTTCCCACTGGGGGGTGGAGGAAGAGCAAGAGAGATTTAGAAAGTTGTTCCCATCCAAAATCAAGCTAAGTCCAAGCCTCAGAAAATCAGTTAGAGGCAAAAATCTTTGTGGATTGGGTTTTAGTTTTCATTGTTAACTTAAACTTTTTAAAAAAATGACACGTCAATTCAAGCTGGAAATTTTCATGTAGAAAATATTAGAATTATCAATTTATTTTTTATTTTCATTTTCAATAGGCAAAAATGAAGTGAAATAATCTTTTGACATCAACTAGTTTGATATCAGTGAATCAACATTTTCAGACAAAAAAGCATAGCCAGAAAATTCATACCTCATCTACTAGATGCTCCAAATCACATCTTTCTCAGACTAAAACTCCTTTTTTTCTGAAGCAGACTGTTGAACTGTGCTTTTCTGTGACTCATATTTATCCCAGCATGAATTTACACATTTGTAATGTCAAAAAGAGCAAACTTCAGTATGATTAAAAAACCCAGCTCAAGCTTTCCTGTAGAAGATATCTAAATAGCATGACAAATTGCAAGATCCCCTTTTAGCCTGCAGGTAAAAATTGATGTAGAGATCAGCAGATGGGCTGATAAGCATGAAGAATACAACTGTACCTGGCAAGTATTATAACCTTCAGGAACACTTGGCACATCTTATAATATCCATTGCTGTGAGCTGATGCAGCTTAAAAGGTTAACAAATTTATACATGCCTCGCATTCTCATTTCTAACATGGATCTTTCCAAACGTGTCACATATACTCATCCTCATTGAAGATTAACTGCACAACAACTTTGAAGTGTTAAAACAAGCTATGTTTGAGTTCTAGGAAAGCAAACCCGGACCACAATACCTTCAACAAAGCAAAAATATCTTGGTGCTTGATAGCTCAAGTAGACTGCCTGATTTTCTAGAAACTTTCCCAGAAACATTCACCTTTGGTCTGTGACCTGGCATTAAAAGCATTACCTCAAGGGAACTTTAATGGAAAAGGTTTATGGGGTAAAAAAAATTAAACTTAATTCTGCAAAAGCTGCTTCATTTTAATTATTTATTCAAGACTGCAACAGCATAATTATTAGCCCCGTCTGTTGTTCCTCTTTATTTCAGTGTTTTACTTTGCATTGCATTCATGATTTCAGCAGAGAATAAAGACGATGTCTTCTAAAAGCTGTTTACCACTTTCAGTAATTGCATAGTTCTATGAATGTACCTTCAAATTCAGATGTTACGTCCATAAAGCCATCACATGCTGAAGAGTCCATTTACTTTGCTGATAATTGTCATGAAATTCACTTCCATAGAGTTATTTTTAATAGTTACCTGGCTAGAAATGACTACGAAATATTTTTGTAGGTAACTGAATAAGTGTTTTTCTCTGATGGCTGTCCTAACTATGTCCCTGTAATGTATTTCTGTTGTCTGTGTGATCCTTAACAAGAGATGCTGTATTCCTCAAACAATAAAGGCAATCCTTCAGGTGCTGCTGATTCTGTTACTGCCTTTACAGGTGGCAAAGTAGTTGCTGGGGTTTGATTTGTTCCACTAAATTGCTTTTATGTCTTCTAACTGCAGCACACTTAAAGGTGCTTTTGCTTTCCTTCTGGTGTTTAGTGGAAGCTGTACTTTTTATTAGACTCATTTGCTAAACCTGTACTTTGTCTTACTTTGCTCACCTTTGCTTTCCCTTTAAAACTTTTATTTTTCTATTCTCTCTAGTGAAGTCCAGCTTGTGACTTGGAAAGCGGGACTGAAACCGAGGAGAAGGGCAGGGGGAGAACCTCTGCCAAGCACTGAACACGCTCCTGTGCTGCCGGTGCAGCGGACAACATTGCCCAGTCCCGAGCTGCCGGCAGGCAGGCATCGGCAGGGCTGCTCGCTCACGCTGCTCCCTGGGGAATGAGGGTCCAAAACCTCTGCCACTGGCACCCAGGGGTGGCTAGTGATGAGGTAATGGATGGTGAGGGGGATAGCCCGGTTGACTTTGGGCACGGGTCAGCAGTGAATTATTATTGCTCTGAGGAGGAGAGAGGAGCAGAGAAGGATTCTGAATCATAGGTTTGTCCTTCTCAGGGCAGATTTCTTACAAAACCTGGCTCAGTAGTCTGCTGAGAATTAAAATTTAGTTCTAAAACTGTAGTTTTTCTCCCTAAACAAATCAAATTTTCCTGAAGGAAACATAAAGGAAAAGATGAAAGATATTTTCTTTTCTGGGAGATATTTCTAAAGGGGGGGAAAATGTAGTAGCTTCTGAAGCTGGCTTTAAAGTCTGATTTTCAAACTCTGATTAGTCCCTTCATAAATCCTCCCACAAGCCAACTAAAAGTCATATAACTTTGCCTAAATATTATTTACTTTTTATTTTACTTATATTCTGCCCGCCTTCATCTTCTACCTCATTTCCAAGGAAATGACTAACCTTCCTCCCATCTATCCTTTCAGCCTTCAGGCTGAATGTAATTTGGTTCACTTTAGTACTACACATGTTTTAAAACATGGGGGAAACATGCACTTCCAAGGAAAAAGTATGTAGCAAGGTGTCGTCAGGAAGACTTGAAAAGAGAATGAGAAAAGTAAGTCAAGTATAATAAGGGACATCTCCAAAAAAAGAGAAAATAGGACATGTAATGCAAATCCATACTGGAACAAAATCAAAGTAAATAAAGTAATTTCAGTATTAGCAGTACCTTAAATCTCTTCACTTTTAAAATATTTTCTTCATTCTTTTTTCCCCCCTCCTCCTCTTCTGCTTGAGAACACAACAAAGGACCAGCATCACTCACCTTGAGTAGCACCTTACTGAAATAGCTTCATGAAATCCAGTTTCTCTTCTTAGGGAGAACTGGTGATTGATAGTGCATGATCAATCACACTAATTGGTACATCCTATTTCTGCACCTGTTTTAGCCATTCAGCTGAACTTTGGTAGGTTGCAGGGAAGACTTTGATGGTTTTGTCCTAGAGAAGAAAGGAAACCCAGTTCATTCCCCCTGAATGTAATCCCCCTTTGAAGAAGCCTCATCCATTTCTTTCCTCACTTCTAGAACTCTGGTTGATTTTTCCAGGTTAATCTTGCTTTCTTACTAGAGTCATAATGATGTACTCTCCCCTTAAGCTTATGCTTGGATGCCCTGCACAGAAAGGATCCCGCAATTATGATTAAAATAGATCCATAGGCTGGTTCAGCAGCATGCCTATACTCGCTCCCATCTGTTAAGGGAGCAATAATACCCACTAACAAGGTGATAGGACAGTTTCAACAGGGCATAAAAGCCAACTGAAGATTAGCTTAGAGAGGAATCCTACCAAACACAGCAAGTGCTGTATTTTCTGCCAATAGGACCTTCTGTTTGCAAACAATGCCAGCTCAGAGCCAAATGTTTCATTACACAGGACTGTAGCACCTGTGGACATAACCCAGTGAATCAGTGCCTCTCCTCTGCCTCTAGTTTCCTTGTCAAGATGACTGGGTGAGTTCTACCTGCAGTGGCATAATACCGTTATTCATCCACACTTTTTTGGTTATGTTTGCAGCAGTACCTCCTAAATGCTAAGCCCTCTTTGGTTTCAGTTAACACCACCACTTTCCTGAGGATCTCCCCTGAAGAATCCTTGTGCACAGATCATAGAAAGTTCAGTTTTGAATCACTGCTTTTCAGAAATCATATTTTTTCCTGTGCATGTTATATATCTCAAGGGAGAGATTGAAAAAAAAGAAAGAAAGAAAAAAAAAAGAACATAAACCAAATGAAGCTTAGTTTTATATAACACCTTTCAGGCTAAGTGTACCCACCAGCACCTGGCAGCAGTGTGAACTGGATGCTCCCAGCTGTCCTTACTCAATATTTTAAAGGCACGGGGCTTAACTTCAAGAGAAGGTTTGGTGCTCTGGATCCTGGATGGCTAGAGGCACTTCCCTCTGACCTTGAGAAAGAAAATTTCAACTGAAAATGGAGCTGAACTTCAGAGATATCTAGCCCGTTCTCCAGCGTGCTCAATATTACTTGGTGCCTCCTTGAGGAAAACCTTTTCTGAAAGGCTTACCAATACCTCAATCAGGCAGGGCAAGGGTGTTACTCTTGTTTTTGGGGCTCCTTAAAAAGTTATGACAGAACATCTAAGGGCGTTTTTGCTGCAATATGTCCAAATGTCACAATTAGTGATCTTGGCCTTACAGTAGTAGGTGTTGTGCTCTCACATAAGAATGGAATGCAAACATGTTATACAATAACTTTCAAAAAAGTAATTAGTGCTATGTAATAACACTATATTATGCTTTCCAGCCTTCTCCAGCTACATTTGGCAAAAGGCCTTCTGCCATAAAACCCTGGCTGTATATTTGAGGCAATCTAATAAATAATTAAAGGAAGTACCTATCTTAATGAATTTTTTAGAACTTTAAATTTAATATTTTATTATGAGAGTTTCTTGTTCAGTTTTCCATACAGATACTCTGAGAGAAAGGCTTATTTTCAGACAATTGATGGCTGGGTTTGCCCCAGTTCCTGCCCTCTATAGCTTTTATAGTGGTCAAAACCCTAGAAGAAATAGAGGGATGGAATCAACCATAACCTGAAATGATGAGAGGAAAAAGAAGAGAGGGGCATTCAGCATTCGCACAGTTCTTACTCCACTGTGTGACACAGGGTACACAGGGTACATAGGGCAGTGGTAAGGAAAATGCTAAATCCCCTGTTACCCTTCCCTCTGCCTCTCCCTTGAGGCAAATCTGCTCCTACAACACATTTCATTGCTCTAATAACCATTTTTTAATGTGTGTAAAACATTTTCTATTTATACCACTCCAGTTAGTATTTGTGGTACAAAAAAGCTTAATTGGGAACTCCAATGCAATTAATTCATAGATATAATTCCAGTGAGAAAGGACTATAACGCAGGACTGACAGGGAGTCCTGTGTGGCTGTGAATGATGAAAGAAGAATGCTACTTGTAATATGCTGACACTGTACAGAATTAGGCTTTGTGTTCCCCAGTCATAAAATGTCTTTTGGGATGAAAGGCAGAAATTTTGGGTTAGTTAGATCCTATTTAATTATGTGGCTTCCAGTGTAAAAGGGTTTATTGAAAGGATTCAAAAAGGGAGAAGAATGGAAAAGACTCTCACACATATTTTCATTTCTTTTCCAAAGTTTTTCATTAGTCAGGGATCTCACCAGAGTAAATTCTGATTAAAAACTAGAAGGGTTTTCATATTTTAAATAGTGTTAGACAATGTTAGGGAGTCCATAATTTCCCTTGGAAATCTCCATTGCTTGATTTTTTCTTGCAGTAACTGGATGAAATCCAAAGAAACCATTACATGTTATTCAGGATTTCGCCCATATTTTTCTCCTTATTTTTAAACCTAAAGTTTTCCATGTTGCATTTAATCTCATTATTTTTGTTCTGATTGTTATTTCCTATGTAAGCCACTTTGCCAGTGTCCTTAATGAATCCAGTTTAATTGATTTCAGACCATTTCTCCAATGTATGATGATTAAACTGTATTTTATTCTCATTCTCCCATGAATTTGCAATCCCTCTCCGCTTTGTGTCATCTGAAAATATGATTGGTGCTCTCTGTGTTTCATCCTTCAGTTCATTCATGGAATCATTCAACACATACGGCACGTGGGATGCCCTAAAGTGAAGAAAAATGGACAATAAGATGCAGACACTCTGGGATAGAATCTGTCAGCAAGATACAAAATGAGAAAAACAGAAAATTGGTCTGATTTCTGAAGCATTTTCCTGAACCCCTAGGCAAGATTCATTAGGGTTGTAACAAGAGAGTCATGTTGATTTCTTCTTGCTTATAATCCATTCAGTTTTTATTAGAAGAAGTTACACCCTTGGGAGAAGTTCACATCAGAATCTGGATCCAAACTTCATATTGGGTTGATATCAGATGTTCACATATATTATGCTAATTGGGTCTAATATAGTAGGACAAATGTAAACTGTGTTAACAATACAGTAAGCAAAATAATGCACACAGAGCTTCATCTACCTGGGCGTAAGTGAAGAACTATCTGAGACTGTAACATATCAATACACCCACCAATTTAGAAAATTAAAAAAAAAAAAAAAAAGCCATAGAAGTTGAAATAAATAGCTAAACATGTTGATCCTTTTTCTCTGTATAGCTATGGTTTCCAGATAAACCATTACATGCAGATAAATATTAATAGTTTTTAAATACCATCAAATTGTTCAGTGATTGCTATGGTGACAGAAAATCAATCTGTCATAAATACTGAACAGTTAAAAAAAGAATAAAAAGGAAATTTATTCTTTTTTTTGAACTCATAACTAACATGGTAGAATAGAAAACAAGTACCTCACGGCATTTTTTTTTCATTAAATTCTTCTCTGTCAAGTCACAGGCTCTTAGGGATTAGTACTGTGGTATTTGGTAGCTGCTGGCTACGAGACTTAAGTTTCACTTAAGACAGCGCAGTCTGGATCTAGCACAGTCACCACACATTTGTTAACCACAAGTTTAGATGTGTGCTGTTAGATACAAACACGTACGCAGCAAGGGAAGACAGTTAATCCAAAGCCAAGGAAACATATATTTACTTGTTTTGTACTAGACTTATATTCAGCAAAGTATTACATTGTATGGATTATGCTGTAACTCTTGGGCAAGGAAAAGCAGACAGTAGGGTGTTTGTTCCCTAGGACTGCTGAAGAAGAGCTCCTCCTTTAGGAGCATACTGCTATTTTCTCCCGTCCCAAAGTTATTCAGCTATTCTTTTTCTAATTATAACCAGAAGATTGAAACTGCATCTAGAAAATACTGTGTTTCATTTAATTTCTCTAAAGCCTGGTAATATTGTGGTTGACTGTCACTAGTAAGAGGTGAAAAAGCCAGTTAGAGGATGTCTGCATAATCTTAAAAGCAGCCTGTTCGTCCCTCCGGACTGAGTTAAGCCCAAGATTCACCAGAACCTTATCTTAAGAATATATTGGGCTTGTGCAAGGACATGACTGTTTTACAGTGTGAGTTTGCCTTGCGTTTGCAGTTCAAATACTCATGCACAATTTTTGAAAGTTTAAACAGAAAGGCAGCAAAGTTTCAACATAAAATTGCTGGATTCATCATTTACCATAAAGATGAATGAAGACCCACTCTGAGTGTTTTAAGGCACAAGGAGAGAAAGCGCTGGGGTCTGCCACGAAACCTGTCATGATGGGCACTGTTGCAAGAAGAATTTATCTTGTACTGACAATAGTTCTGAATGACAATGAACATAACAAGCAGGGCCAATCAGGCAGTGTTGTCAGGCCTGCAGTCCCAATGGCCCCTCAGATATGGACTAATGATAGTCTGATGTTCATGGCTCATGCTTCAATGCTGTGTATATAACCCAGCTGCTTTCTGCGGAAGAGCTCTGTAGCAACAACAGTTTGAGCCTCCAAGGGTTCCTGCCTGGCTTGTGGATTTATTTGGGGAGCACTAGAAATAAGAACATAAGTTGAGCTTGGTGAGACCAAAGGTACCCTCAGCCCACCAGCTCATCTCCAACAGAGACCAGAAGTGGTGGCCTGGGGAAGAATATAAGAGCAGAGCAAGCACATAGTGGTACTTACTTATGGTGGCCATATAGCTCTTTGTCATACCACCACTGCAGGGAAATTGCCTCCATTCTTTTCAGGACCCATATAAATGACAGTCCTTCACTTCTGGATTCATTCCTATGAGAACTTCCCTTGATTCCTTCAGCTTTCAATAGCCTGTGGCAACTGATAGAAACTTTTGTGGACCCAGATGTTTACATAAGAGCGATCTTTCTCGGTGAAATTTTCCAAATGTGGAGGATGATTTCATTCACACATATCTAACTTTTTAAGAACACACTTAGAGGTTTAACTACCATGCCCTGTTTCAAGGGAATTCATACTGTATTTTTGAGGCTAGTGCGGACATATATTTCTGAAGTAGCCATGCAGTGTTTGGCTGCCAAGCTGAATTTTTCCATATTTTTTATACCGAGCCGATTTAATTTACATAGGGCAATATGCTGTCTCCATATGTATTAATATCTGGATAATATCCTTATAGACACACAAAGCCCAACCCTCAAGTGCTGTCAGAGGACTGGTTCCCTCAGTAGGATTTGAATACTGACTGTGTAGAAAACTGCTAGCTATTCCAGAATGTACATTGTCATAGACAAGCTCATGTCTAACTGAGACCAAATCATTCTAGTTTTATCAATCTTGTTTAGATTGAACTATTTTTTAAAGCTGACCAGAATACTATAAGTTTCTGAGCTTACCTGTGCATTTAAATGGAGCAGAGTGATGCTATCATGGCCTCAAATTTAACCAATTTCGAAAAGAAGATTTTTGATACCTTTCTCTCTCAGACAATCCCCACAGTGTGATATTTTGTAGTGATTCAGTGAGTCAGTCTCATGTGTTTTTATTCTTTCTTTATTGCCAGCCTGGATTATGAATTCAAATGTTTTGTTTTAAGATACAAATCTTAGCTAAATAAGAGTCATGACTGCTTTTGTTCTGTACGAATGCCCAGAGATCCTATATAGCTTTGTAGAGAAGTCATTAGTTTGTTAAATGTCTTTGAATGTTGGAAATAAATACAGATAATTATTAGTGCAGTATTCAAAATCCAATTGATTTTATGCATCATTTCAAATTTTCTGCTGCGGGGTATATAAATATCACTTCCATAATGAAAAGGGAAAGAAGATCAGGTGAACGGTGTTTAGCACAAGTAAGGAAGAGGCAAACAAGGAAGTAGCAACTAAAGAAACAAGTAAGAAGTGGGTAATAGGTTATATATCCAAACAGTCTGCATACCCAAATCATTTCATACTATCTTCATCCTGTGAAGCAGAAGTGATACAGGATGAACACTATAGGATTGACAAGCAATTTAGAAGTTATATCTGAATAACTCATCAGGCAAGATTAAGAAGAACATTCAGAACATGAAAATTTTGAAATCCTATTGTGTTTGTCACTATAGATCCCCTGTGTGCATATATGTATATTATATATACATGTAAATAAATAAATATATGTTTTAAAAGTAAGTCACAGAAAGGATAACTGAGGACATAGTGAAATTTCTTTTTTACAAATTGTTTTTCCATCTAATATTTTAAAAAGGCAACATGTTCCTCTAAGAGATACAGTCAACATATCTAATTTTAATTTTACAGAAAAATATCTTGATAATATTTAATATTTCATTAATTTGTACTCCAAGATTTTTCCTGGAATGACTCTTTTTGAAATCACATTTGAAATGTGGGATTCACATGCAGCAGAATACTAATACAAAAGAATGCTAAAGACAACCATTAGCCAGTACCAAAACATATGTAAAACATTTTGAGTCCCAGAAGAAAGACTTATGTGATCAATTTTACTTTATTTTTAAATTGTTTGGCCAGCTGAATTGTAAAATATTATGCCTAACTCTGCATAAACAGATAATCAGTTAATACACAACACTATGGGTTTCACAACCTCATTGAAAGAGATTTTCTAATTAAATGCCAATGTATGTTATAATTTGCAACTTTGCATTTTTTACTTTTATATATGTATGTAGTGTGTATATATATTCTATAATGTCAAAATAGCAATCACACACAACATCTAATTTTGTTAAAAGTGCTGTGAATTTAAATTCCTACTGAAATAAAAGGCCTCTCAAGAAACCAAACTGTATTCCATGCAAATTACTGCAAAAAACCACAAAATTCCATTTTAGAGGCATCTGAAATTATCGTAAGTGGTTATATACATGATAGTTGTACTTTACATACCATGATGCAAAACAAGGGCTTGTATTTCTGTTAGAAACTCATTCATTCAATGTGTTTGCACTACTGATATATGAAGAGCTCTGTGTGTGTGTGTGTGCAGGCATATGCGTGTGTAAGTAGCTTGCAGCCTAACAGCAAGGACAGAATTTTTTAAGAAGCAACAACATCACAAAAAAGGTGAGAAGGATCATGAATCTCATTATGGACAAATAAGGGGCAAATTACTGAAAAGTATGTAGCAATATAGATAGTGAAAACTGTCTCGCAGGAAAGACACCAAAAAGGCAGATTCTTTTTAAGGTGGCTAATACCTGCAATATTTCATTTCAACTTCTCATGGAAACCGATTGAAAAAGGCCAGTTTCCACCACCTCATTATTAGTAGGAAAAGGATGTTGATTTACATCTATAGAGCAGTTTGATCAGTGATCTATTTCCTCTATCTCTCTGGAGCACGTACTTCCGGAAAGAAAAAGAAAGATGGCATCATATGAAAACAAACCTGCCCCATGAGGCCATGGGACCTCTCTATGGTAGCTTCATTTTGTTTCTCCTTCTTAAAAACCACTAAGAACATACAATAAGTAACTGAGAAAAATTAAAAGGGAAGGAGAAATCCAGCATGCCCAACGGGGGTTCAAGGCAGAGAATCTATTTCTTATTTTTAAAATCTGCTTCTATATGCATCTACACCTGTCTTACCATCCACAAAAGGATGGAGTAACCAGAAATTTTCAAGCAGGAGAAAAAATAAAAAAATAAGGAAGCACAGCAAAGGAATTTACATTTATAGCAGATTTATATTCTCTTTGTGCTGTCACATTCAAACAACACAGATGGCTCCATCCCTTTAATTTAGCAGTGTAGTTTTTTCATTGTAGTTTCCCCTAGACTTACTAAGTTAAAACAAGATGCAATTACGTTTTTTACTGGAGGCACAAATCACCCCCAATTTAAATTGTCTTAAAATAAGCGTGAAGAAATCGTGACTGGTGGAGCTGGCTCAAAACTCAGGACCATATTATTCTACCTTGCACAACACTTGAGTTATTTTACCAATTAACGTTGTGACTTTGGCTACTAGGATAACACCATCCTCAGTTAACTTTTCTTCTTCATACAAAGGACCTGGAGCCAGGTGGTCAACAGACAACATAGTGGTGCACGGTGATAGCCACTCTGCTGTTTCTTACCTCTAGTGAATGAAAATTGTTTGAACATTAACAGTGTTATAGGAAAAAGATGATGGAAGGCAAGGACATGTTAAAAACTGTGTGAAGACAGTTTCATTTTCCTAACATTTAGTTTTTATAAGCCTCCATCTTTACCTTCAAATGATCATATTCTCACTTCTAAATGATTCAGTTCTCATTTGAGGGGCACATATTTAAAAAAACAAAACAAAACGAAACTCATAGTGATATAATTGCCTGGCAGCAGAACATGAAGGACCTCATCCAAGACTAATGTGGGCTTGAAATGTGAATTTTCATGGAGGTGCTGGAACAGCTCGTTTCAGTGATTGCAGGACTGTGTGAACTTGCACATGTCTCACAGGGAAAATTGCCTTTAATACCACTCTTTTCTTCTCTTCTGTTTTTCTGGACCACACATTTCAGCATAGCCATATGTTAGTTAACCACAATAAATCCTCCTCACTCAGGGGTTTATGTGTTCTGGGTACTTCGGACTCCTCAGTCACTCTGAAAGCCAAGGCACCCACACCAAAGATCGAAGAGAAGGGAGCTTTAAATTGCACTGTACAGCCCAGATCTATCATAAAGCTTTCACAGTCTCCAGGCCATTAATTTGGTGTGGACAAGTGGGATATTAATATACTACACTTGCTCCGTTTAACTATAAAGCCATTAGCTGAGTCTGGTGTCCTAACAAGCTAATAAAAATAAAATGTTTGCCGTTTATCAGTAAAAGACAAGGTCAGTTGCATGTGTCTACTTTCCTTTGCAGTATTTTCCAGAAGATCATAATATCCAATAAACTCATAATCCTTCACACATATCGGTGCAAGCATCCTCTGAGGAGTTCAGATATCCAATGTCAAAGCCATGTTGCATCTGTACTATATACTTTATCTGCCAGATTAGGGTAATTTCAAAGGAGAAAACATTTATATGATTGCTGCTCAATATTTGTGCATTATTTCTCCCCAATTGTGCAACCTTGCATTATTTGTGGAGACATTAATGGCAATTAAAATTGTAAAGAAAACTCAAATAATACAGAACATTCTCAGGGTATGAAATATTACTGAATAAGAAAAGGAAAAACTTTCTTATAATATAAGAACAGGAAGTTGCTTGATAACCTTTAAAAGCAGTGACTTAAGGCAGAGTTCAGACTTAGGCAGGAAAACTCTCCATGCCTTGATTCCCAGACCTTTGCAGAACTGAGGAAGATTCAGAAACAGAAGAACATCAACACTTACAAAAGTTAAGCTAAAGGAAGATTATGAACTCCCAAGCTCACAACATTAGTCATTACGGGTTCTGAGATAGTTTCCCCATAAGTAGGCTGTCCTTTCATCATGGAGACCATGTTAACCCCCTCTTGGACATCTGATGCTGGCCAGTGTCAGAGATGAGGCAGAACAACATGAGCCCCTCTGGCATGACCCTGTGTCCCAGCGCCAATGGTGGCTCCCTGACGGACGTACTGTTATTGCTCAGCAGCCATTATGGTCCCGCCACCACTTTGTGCTGACTGGATCCCTCACCGAGAATTCTCAACCACGAGCAAGGCAGTAATCCAGCTCCTCAGTACCTCCGCTGTGGTGTGAAAACTTTATATTGCACACAAGGAAGAAAAAAAAAAAAGAAGAAAAGGAAGAGGGGAAAGGGAGGAAAACAGAACAAGATGTCAAACTGCAGAAAGGGGAATTGTTAATAAACCAATCATCCTTGAATTATTTCTTTTTCTCTTCCTTCTCTCCAGGTCACCAGACTTCATCACCATCATAACTACTGTTTTGCGTCTTACTCATTTATTATTATTTTGATGCGGTGCCCACGTATATTAGTTCTTTCCAAGCCTTCTAAAGCTTTCACCTGTGCTTAACTTTATAGTGAATGAAGAGTCATAGTCCTTTCAGAGGCACAGGCCTACATCCTGTAAGGTAAGTCCACCACAGACCAGGATGAGTCGCAGCTCATATTTTTCATTGTGAAAATGTTATTGACGTGAACTAAGTATCTTTTTTGCTTAACAATCTTGCATAATCAGTTTGGTTTATATTCATTATTTCTTATTTTTTTACAAATACACCATGAAGACAAATTTTAGGCTGTGATTTGTTCTTAAAGCAGTCACAGTGGCTACTTGTTATTCATAATTAAAGACTGATAACTGGTTACCTAAATGGCATGTCATTATTTCTGCTTCCAGATGAATCATCATAACTGCGGACAAATCCTTTTTTGGGTCCAAATAATTTCCATACAAACATGCTTACCAGTACAATGATTATTTTGTGTAATAATAAAATGAGTGTTTTCTAGCTTAACCACGAATGCACCTCACAACATTATTCATGTCAGTACGCACAGCCTGTTTGTTCGCAGCAAGCTTTCCTCCGACTATAGCGCTCCTGCAAAAAGAAGCTGTAAACACTGGAGAAGCGACTTTGTGGCTTACTGGCAAAATATTTGTTCTCGCTGGGCAAACAGTGCTGCATCATTCACGCAAGAGAAGCTGGGAGCGAAGAGCAGATTTCCTTTCAGGAGAGCAGGCAGAGGCCCCCGCCACCCCTTCCCCAGCCCCGGAACAGGGTCTGCCGCTGTGCTGGTTGTGCACAGGGGCTGGGATGGGGAGCTGTGGGTGACTGACAGGGTCTTGGGAGTGACCCCAAACAACGTTCCTCCCTCCTCCCTGGCCAGGCACAACTTGTGCTTTGCCAGACTGACCCCCGGGACTCCTGGCAGAATTTCTAACACTGGACCCATTTTCATGGAGCCTTAGGACCGTAAACACAGTTATAACCCAGTCAGCCTGTGCGAGCCCTTTATATACTATCACTGCATTTTTTCAATGGTCTCAGGGCACTTACAGGCCTTACTGGCCCTCACAGCCTCTCCCCACCTGCCCACAGCCCAGGACGCCATCTCAGCCCTCCGGAGCCGTCAGTCCCTGCCCCAACAACGCCGCAACATGGCCGGTCTTGAGCTCCCCACAGCCCTGCCTTGCCTGGTCATGGGCCTCGCTGACTCAGGCACACCCACGGACGGGCCCATGTCCTGGGCCACCCCAGTCCCCAGGGAGGGGCCCGGTGCCAGGGGCTGGGGCTGCCCCTGGTGCTCCCTGACTGCCCTCCTCCTGGCTGGGCGGTGGGACGGGCCCGGGCTCCATCACTGTGGAAACAGGGAGCCACGGCTTCCATAGCGCCATGACAGGTGGGGACATTGATGGTGTGAATTCAGCTGCTTGTTGTAAGGCCACAGGAAAAGAGTCATCTGGGAACAGAGCTCAGCTGTTGCTAGTATTCAGTCCCATATTTAAACAACAAGCTTAAAGGTCAATCTTGACAGAAAAAAAAGAAGAGGATAAAAATCAAAGAAACAGGAACAAACTAATATGTGCACCAATGATATCATGAGCGCTGGGAAACACATGCTGGATCCCAGAGTAAGGTAGTGCAATGCCACCCAAGTCGGTGACTTCCAGCAGCAAAGGGGGATCTGGCAGATCCCCTTCCCCTCCTGCCTCTCTCGTACTGCCGCCCTCTGAACTGTTTAGTGGGCTGCCCACAGCCATCCATATCTGAAGAGACAAGTGGTCTGAAATAGTTCAGAAGCATGTAACCAGAAGGCAAACTTCACTGCTTCAAGTGAACAGGTGTTTCTCTGTCTCCTTCTGCCTTCCCCTCCCCTCTGTGGAAAGAAATTCAGTGGAAAAATAACCAAGTCTTACTTTCAAAGTTTCCCTTAAGAACAGAAGATGGAAGTATTTCTAACTTCTGCCTGAGACAGATGTGGAGAGAAGAAAAACACCTCTAGAAATGGGAGATGAAGCAAATACTCTGTACCCATATGCATGACAAATGATCACAAAACTCATCTGAGACTCAACCTGATTTTGAGATAGCTTGTCAGTGACCCGTGGGTGGATGGAGGAAGACCAATTGCATTATTTCTTTATAATTCATATTGAACCTGCAAAAAGTACAATCTTGCAGTATGCTTCTGTGAACAAAACCCATCATTAAGGCAGTAGCTAAAAAATAGTATAAGAACAAGAAAGCCTCCTCACAAATCAATCCTGAAACTAGTTGCTCCCACACTGGAAATGGCAGCGTCTGGCAATGACTAATACATATATATATTCTAAGGACACATAAAATATGACAGGTGTCCTGTCCTGACATTTAAAAGCAGATGCTTAAACAGCCCACAACAGGGAAACTTCCAGTGTTTTGTGAATCATTAACTTCCTCAGGAAGCCCTGTATGATAAAGGTCATTCAGGATCACTTTATTTCATTACCACAGAAACTTCTGGAAAAGAGTTATTAGGAACTCAATACCCCGTTTGTAATACTTTACCTACATCAGACCACTGTCTCTCATATGAAGCAACACACATAAGGTCCTCTTCCATCTTTTTCCTTCTGCTATTTGCACTTATTAGCCCTCAGACTACGATATGTCTTGTTTAGCCCATTGTGTAATCGTGAAGGGGATGATGTTTCATTGCAGATATGCTCCTGTGGTTTTCCTGAGCTGTTAAGAAAAAGCCTGGTAGAACCAAAAAATATGACCCATGCTGACCTGGAGTTGTGCCTCACCACATTGAAAAAAATGCTGATACAGTTTTTTTGAGGAAGATCTCTTTATGTAATGGCCTGTTCCAAAAAGCCGATTTATACTCATCCCTGTACATCTACTCATACTCCCCTTAATAGGAAAATATGGTTCATTTTCAGTTTTGCTTGCCTTAATGTAATTTTCTTTTTAATGAAGGTAATGGGCAAAAAGCATTAATAAAAGAAGATGGAATTGAAGAAAAGATATGACACCAGATCAGGTCACGTCACAGAGAGTGGCCTGATCCTGATTTCATGAGATATCTATATTGGGAAAGAAAGGTGCCCAAGAGCAAGATAAATTCCATTAAAAATAGCTCATTTCATCATCTGGACAGAGATTTGTTCCCTAATTCACTGGTCTCCAAAAGTGCAAACTCTTCTGCTGTCAAACACCCCTCCCAGAACTTCCCAAACTACTTGAGTAACAGTTTGCCTAAGACCTGTTTAGGTTTCAGTGTCAATGTCAGGGGATTATGTTAGAGGAAGGAGAAAAACATCAAAGGCACAGACTGAAAGGGGAATTAAATCCAAAAAACCAGAGGGACATGACAGCAAAGCAGAAGCCACCAACAATACTGAGACTTGGTATAGCTACTGAGGTAAATATGTGCATGGGTAGGGTTAGCTAAGAATAGAGGCATCACACATTGTTTCATTTCTCGTATTAGAAAAACATGTCAAAGCTTTGAGCGCAGATACTTGCAAAGTATGAATTCATCATTCTTTGACTAGTAACTTGTGCAACTCTGACTAGTAACGTGCAATTTTGAACCTCCCCTACCTCCTAAGCCCACCCCAGTTTGGGCCATCTTTTGTGAGATAAGTACATTTGGGATCTAAACATGCCAAGAGCTTAGCTAAACAAAACTAAACAGCAAATGAATTGAATCAAACATAGTCACTGCAAACCCCTTTTTACCCTGCCAGATTTCTTTGCCTTACAGTGCTGGGCAGTGGAGAAACACAAGAAAGGTGGAGAGCATAGTTTCAGACCTTTGCGTGATCATCTAAAACTCTGATCTGAGGAAAAGAGACAAGCTGTGATCACTCTTGGAGCTGAAAACTCACTGTCTGCTTTCACCTATTTACTCTCATGCTTTCAGAGTGTCCATCTATAGAAATGGAGCTAATAAGAAAATGTGATCTTTGGAAAGGCATACTCTGTTCTGGAAACTGGTGTGCTTCTTTTCAGAGAGATTCTCATATCATTGTTACAATGCCTTAGTTGTTCACAGTACGGTGTCTTGCTATATATATTTTTTCATTAACATCCCCAGGATTCCTGTGAAAGAATCAGGCAAGGGTTGCAAATACTATTATCCCTGTTTTACAGAGGGGAAATGAAGACCAAAGGGTAAAATAATTTGTTCCTAGCTGTATACTGAGTTGGTACTAAAACTAGGATTTAGAACTCAGTCTTATAACACCAAGAGCCTTTCTTCAACCCCATTGCTTCCCGGTGCCTCTCCCGAAGATACAAGAAGTGTAGCAACAAGAGTGCACATGAAATATTTTCCTCCCTCAACTGAACTATCTTTTAACATGTAAAAATGACATACACTCTTTGAAGACAATATACTTGCCGACTATGAAAAGAATTTGAGTGGTCTAATCACAAAATTTGCAGTTATTTGATTATTTCTCTGAAGCCAATGAAGCATACTTCGATTAACTATGTTTGAGGACAGATCAAAAATGGTTAAGAGATTTTTGACAGAATTATCCAATTCAATTATGTCATAGACAGGGATAAAACTGAACCAATATCAGACCTGAAGAGAATTATTCAGAGTTATACTTAACAGAAAAATAAAGCTTGGAATGAAAATGTAGAACTATGATGCTATAATAGGGTGTTAAATGCTGCTTAATTACTGCCTTTTTAATGATACTATACAGCACATAGCATAAGACTCTGTACATGTGTTGTAATAATCATTTTATCACTTGGCAGCCATATAGATTAATGAACTTTTCAGTGTGCTATGTGCCTGTCTATCATATCAGGAAAAAAAGAAAAGAGTCATGAAGAAAGAGGGTGGAACACAGTGAGATGGCAGGCGAGGGGAGCTTCTGTGTGTTTCTGGTGGGAAAACTGGAGCATGGGCTGCAGGAGGCCGCTCCAGGTTCAGGTCAACTTCTCCACAGTCACCAACAAACACAGCTGAGACTGCAAAGAAGCAGGCACAAGAATTGTTTTATGTGTTCTTTTTCAGTTCACATTTCAGTCCCATAATACCTTCTTTTCGTCTTTACAGTGCTACATGCTAGATCCATAGCGTTTAGTAGTGCAATCCCATTGATTGCATTGTACTTTTGCCTTGGCCCAAATGATCACTCCTTCTCCTTTATTTAGCATTAATATTCTTTTTCCTTTTTCTGTGTAGAAGGAGGAATACGACTGGGTATGTATCTTAGCATATCTTCTATGCTGTTCAGGTGTTAGTACTGCTCTCATCAATAGAGTACTTGAACTTCTTCCAGAAGTGCCCCCTGCCCTTCTTCTGAGTCACTCAATAGTCATTAATGTTTAATGGCTAGAGGAATGGCTGAGAGATAAAAGACAGAGAAGCATGCACAGCAGATTTTGCTCTGCAGAGAAACCTGGTGACCCTTACCGTGTCTCTGGTTTTTTTCACAGTGCAACCAGGAAGCCCACTAAATCCTGCTTAATGCAAGCGATGATGACTTGGGATAAAGCAAAACAAAACCGAAAAATGATACAGAATTCCCTAATGGTATTTGCTCCCAAACGTATCATCATTTAGGCACTAAAGTTTTCTCTAAAGAAGGTTAAACTTATGATGAGTTCCTTTTCAACGCAATGATACAGTACAACAGTCCACATTTTAGGCAAATATATTTTATTAGGTTTCCCCCAGCATGGCCACAATAGCATGCTCTCAGGACTTTCATACTGACTTTCAGGTTGCCCTTGCCTGCTAGGGAAACCTTTAAAATTTAAAGGAAAAAATCATTTGTACGTTCTGGAAGCTGAGGAAAGAAATCCTACTTGGTGTGATTTGCTATGATGATAAATTTATCAGAAGCTGCTCATTTTATCTGCTGCAGAACTGCTCTTTGATGGCATTAATCTGCAGTAATGATTACAGGAAAGTAATTCAAAGCTGTTCAAAGGGAAAGGTGACATGATGCTTTCCATCTCTTTTCTGAATGCTGCCTCAGATTCTTCAATAAATTACAGATGTAGAGAAAGAAAAGATGGGCCATATACAGCTGAATATTTTGGGGAATCTGGAAACATGGAGCAATAAAAACAATACTTAGACTACATTTGCAGTAAAATATGTGTTGCAGATTCCAGGTAGACCTTTTACAGCAAAAGGCACCAGGGTCAAAAGTTTTGGGTATATTCAATATTATACGTTTTCCATTAACTCTCAGTGAAGGTAAACCACGAATAAACAATAATATTTCAGATGAAGTGGATTCATGGCACCTTTTTGCATGGCCTTTTCAAAATAAGAAAAGATTTTATGACTGGTTGTAAGAGACCTCTGGAGCTCATCTAGTCAGATCTTTGAACAGGATTTCTAGGCTCTCGAGAGACCAAGTCGCATAGGCTTTGCCTAGTCGCGTATGAAAACACCCATGGATGGAGAGTCTATGACTTCCCTGGTGACCTGGCCCAAAGCTGTACTTCACATTTGCAAGAATGCTTTTCCTTCTATGCAGACTGAGTCTTCCAAGCTGCAACCTGTGGTCATTGCCTTTTACTTTACTATTTCTCCTTGTTTTACCAAATGACTTCTCAAGTTATTAGAAATCAATGCAATAATGCTCCCTGCCTCCCACCTCCACCTTGTTGAGGATGAATCCTAAATTGTGCGGGATCATAGGATTACTCACGAGGTTATCAGACACTCAATAAGCCGCCATTTTATGGCCTACTTCAGGTGCAGTATTATAGAAGGAGGCATGATATCACCACTGTGAAATTTAAGATTGGACTGGAGTGTGTGGAGGATAACTTCCTGACGCAGCTGGTAAGCGAGCCCACTAGGGGAGGTGCCTCGCTTGACCTGCTGTTCACAAACAGAGAAGGACTGGTGGGAGATGTGGTGGTCGGGGGCCGGTTTGGGCTTAGTGACCATGAAATGGTAGAATTCTCGATACTTAGTGAAGTAAAGAGGGGGGCCAGCAAAACCGCTACGATGGACTTCCGGAGGGCGGACTTTGGCCTGTTCAGGACACTGGTCGAGAGGGTCCCTTGGGAGACAGTCCTGAAGGGCAAAGGGGTCCAGGAAGGCTGGACATTCTTCAAGAAGGAAGTCTTAAAGGCGCAGGAGCGGGCTGTCCCCATGTGCCGCAAGAAGAACGGGCGGGGAAGGCGACCGGCCTGGCTGAATGGGGAGCTCTGGCTGGGACTCAGGAAAAAAAGGAGAGTTTATCACCTTTGGAAGAAGGGGCAGGCAACTCAAGAAGAGTACAGGGATCTCGTTAGGTCGTGCAGAGAGGAAATTGAAAGGCAAAAGCCCGGCTAGAACTCAACCTGGCCACTGTCATGAGAGACAACAAAAAATGCTTTTACAAGTATATTAATGACAAAAGGAGAGCCAAGGAGGGGATGCAGGGGGGAACATTGCCACCGAGGACGAGGATAAGGCTGAGGTACTCAACGCCTTCTTTGCCTCAGCCTTTAGTAGTCAGAGCAGTTATCTTCAGGGTACTCAGCCCCCTGAGCTGGAAGGCAGGGACGACGAGCAGGATAAACCCCCCATAATCCAAGAGGAAGAAGTTAATGACCTGCTACGCCACCTGGACGTCCACTCTTCGCTGGGTAAAAAACTGGCTGGATGGCCGAGCCCAGAGAGTTGTGGTCAATGGAGTTAAATCCAGTTGGCGGCCGGTCACGAGCGGTGTTCCCCAGGGCTCAGTGTTGGGGCCGGTCCTGTTCAATATCTTTATCAACGATCTGGACGAGGAGATCGAGTGCTCCCTCAGTAAGTTTGCAGACGACACCAAGCTGGGCAGGAGTGTTGATCTGCTGGAGGGTAGGAAGGCTCTGCAGAGGGACCTGGACAGGCTGGATCGATGGGCCGAGGCCAACTGTATGAGGTTCAACAAGGCCAAGTGCCGGGTCCTGCATTTCGGCCACAACAACCCCAGGCAACGCTACAGGCTTGGGGAAGAGTGTCTGGAAAGCTGCTCAGAGGAAAAGGACCTGGGGGTGCTGATTGACAGCCGGCTGAACATGAGCCAGCAGTGTGCCCAGGTGGCCAAGAAGGCCAATGTCATCCTGGCCTGTATCAGAAATAGTGTGGCCAGCAGGAGCAGGGAGGTGATCGTGCCCCTGTACTCGGCACTAGTGAGGCCGCATCTCGAATCCTGTGTTCAGTTTTGGGCCCCTCACTACAAGAAGGACATGGAGGTGCTGGAGCGTGTCCAGAGGAGGGCAATGAAGCTGGTGAAGGGCCTGGAGCACAAGTCTTATGAGGAGTGGCTGAGGGAACTGGGACTGTTTAGCCTGGAGAAGAGGAGGCTGAGGGGAGACCTCATCACGCTCTACAACTACCTGAAAGGAGGTTGTAGCGAGGTGGGTGTTGGTCTCTTCTCCCAAGTAACTAGCGATAGGACAAGAGGAAATGGCCTCAAGTTGCGCCAAGGGAGGTTTAGATTGGACATTAGGACAAATTTCTTTACTGAAAGAGTGATCAGGCCTTGGAACAGGCTGCCCAGGGAAGTGGTTGAGTCCCCATCCCTGGAAGTATTTAAAAGACGTGTAGATGAGGCGCTTAGGGACATGGTGTAGTGGGTATGGTGTGTTGGGTTGATGGTTGGACACGATGATTTTAGAGGTCTTTTCCAACCTTAATGATTCTATGATTCTTTGATTCTATAAATGTTACACCCATGTGAAGATCCTTTTGCACAGCTTTAGCAGAGTCAAAAAGCCAGCTGTTATGTCTACACAGGTATTTGAGAAGTATTGAAGTTCTGCCCTGAGACACTGCAGTGCCCACACCACTAGCCCTTAAAACAGCTCTAGGAGGACCTGCTCATGTCCATGCTCTCTCTAGTGCTGAGGGATGCCACGATCCCACAGGCCACCCAAGTCAACTCTATAGCAAGGCTATAGAGAAACTCACACTCTATCAGGGTCCCACACACTACACCTATCTACCCCACAGGAATGGCCACACTTACCTCACCATCTGGTCCTGAGCATCCATGATTATCTCATGGCCTGAGCATACGCTGACCAGCTACAGGTAACGAGGCAGGGACTGCAGGAAGGAGACTCAGCTGAGGTGTACACATATCCTGAAAGCCCCAAGCCCAGTATGAAGCCTGGCAGCGATACTTACACTGATACTGGCACTACCTGAAGTTACGTTTCCTGCTGTCACACCTCAGATATCACTGTGCCCTGCCATCTGCCCAGCTCCACAGTGAGCTCCAGCCATGCTCACTGACAACAGCAGCCAACCCTCCAGCTTACACCATTTCTGGTCCTGGCTAACAGCTCGTATTGCTTGTGTTTCCTGCTTGGCAGGGCAGGCCTGTGGTTGCATGGAAAGGTGAAGGGTAGGAAGAGGTTGCACTTACCCACATCAAGTCCTTCATCTGCTCTGCTTTTCTATGGGGCTTGGGAGGATGGGAAGTAGAAATGAAGGTTCTAGCCCCTGTTGAAAACATGTATCATCAAGTGAAGGAAAGCTGATTCTCTTTTTAAAGTAGTTCAGCCCAAAACTCCTCTGGCCTTTTCCCCAGGAAAGGCCACATTAAGGAGGATCCTTTGCCACAACCCCAGCAAGGACAGTACTCTCGCAGCCTCATGGCCACAATTCTAGAAAAACACCAAATACCCTTTGCATAGAAGAATTTATTTTCTGGGCCACTGTAGCATGCTCTGCAACAGTCAGTTAACCCCTGGATGAAAAACAGATCAAAACTGGCTGCTCACTGAGCCAAGAACACCAAAAAACCCATTGCAGCTGTGATTCTTAAAATGAAACCTCAGTCTAGCATTCTTCTGTGGCATCTCTACCCAGGTTCTACCCTGTGAAAGCAGAATTTCACAATGCTTAATAGATTGTGATTTGGGTCAAGTAGGAAATCAGGATTTATCTTTCAGTTACTCATTAAACTGTCTCACCCCAAAAAATCCAGAGAAAACCATGCTGTACAATTAACGTTTGCATTCACATAAGTGATAGAGACTGTAGGAGTGATCTCAACTTTTTTCTGCCATCTTCCCTCTGTGTACCTGAAGACTAAATGTAGGCTGAGAATCATAAACTCCCAGATAAGGATCTGTAGAGAATAAAAAATGCAGCAATGTCAACTGTCTGCCATGTAAGCTCTCCTGCATATTTGTTTGAAATGATTGTCTCCTGTATTCCTCTCCTGACAAAGCCAAATTATAGTCTTCTTCCTGTACTGGCCAAAGAAAGTGCAGGGCAATGGGGATGAGACAGGACTCCCTTTGCAGAGGGATGAAACCACTGTCAGGAACGTTCAGGCATCCCAGAGCCGGGGAGATTGACATGGAGTTTGTAAAACAAATCCTTCAAAACTTTCTAACATGCACCTTGAGAAATAAAGGGAGAAAACAGTTTCTGGGACAGAAGAAGGGTGGGGCTAGGAAAACTGCTGTGAAACTAAAGTTTCTCTTCTTTACTATGTTTCTACCTTAGCCAACCTGGAGATGATTCAGTTGGCCAACTTTCTTGGATGCTTTAGTCAAGGCATTGTCCGGCTCACTGCATATGCAGTAATACGGTATTGGATTTGTGGTAAAGCTCCTGTCAGAGTTAAGAGAGAGATGTGTATTCAGCTTGTGATCATTACTCATCTGCCTCCATCTGTCTCCGGAGCTCCTACAAAAGCACCCACCAGCCCAGTGACATCTGACCAAGAATTCTCATGGAATAATCAAAACAGAAGTGGGTGTGTGAAGATGCATGTTGCTTGGCAGAAAGGTGTCACCCTCTGCAGGTGGGTGCCGTATCTGGTCCATCTGGGTGTCTCTCCATTGCAGTTGTCTCAGTAAGTAGGTTTCAGTGACACTCTTGGATATACATGGAGTGCCTTATCCTATTATATAGTGGTGTAGCGGTACCCTTTCAGAGACACCAGGCTGCTATTGTGATACATGGAAGCTTAGTAAAAATTATGCTGGGTATGTTGCCTTGGACATATCATTTGTGAAATATGCACTAGGTATAGTAGTTTCTTGTTGTTGGGACATGGCAGGAGGGTGTGCTGACAGGGATTATCTTGAATGTCCTTCTGAAATAAGTGCAGGTAGACATCGCACTGTAGCTTCTGGTACAGGTAAACATGGAGGACCCTTGGAAGGGTGATTCCCAAGTGAGCATCATCTCTATTTGGCTATGTGCAAGCAGCTTGGGTGTTGTAGTACAGCTGTGACCGACATTTGCCTGTATGACATTCCAGCTGGAATAACATCATCTCGCTCCTGAAGGTGTTCTTGGAGTTCAACGTTGCAAGTAGCCAACGCATTTGGCTTTGAGTATGCTCAGAGCATCTTGATCCATATAGACACAGCAAATGAGAATATAGGATTTGATTATTTAATTTCTGAGTGTTCTCCTTTGTTTCAGGTTAAGTAGTCTGAAAAGAAAAAAAAAATTGCAAAGTCTTATCTGCAATGGTACTGAACAAGCACAGTTCAAAATGAATCCAAAGGGAGGAATATTTACCAGTGTTCATCAATGGTAAAAATCTTCTCTTCTATAAACATCAGAGAAGGCAGGCTTAAGTAAATGCCAAATGTTTTTGAAAATCATGTCCTAAAGAATTTTTTTCGGTGCATAAGAAAATATATACTTCCAATAACTACAACACTGAGGATAGGATTTTAAAACAGTGAAGAGCTGAGAAAAAAAAAAGAAGAATTTTCCTAATTAAAAGACAAAAAATCAAAAGGTAAAATGCCCACTTTTACAAAACAGACACATAAACTGTTTCCAGTGATGTCTAGAAGGGAAAATGTGAAGCCTATGGTCAGAGAATAGGACAATTTTGCTAGGAAAATTCTCTTAAAGACAGTGGCAAAAGAAAACGTTAGTTCTTTTTTTTCCTAATCCATGTTGAGAATTTACAGTACTCGGAGAACAATGTGTCTGTTTTGCTGCACAGTTACCTATGAGCATGCCAGAAAACTGTAGAAGAAGGAAACACAGGCATTTGGAGGATGTGTGTGTTGACTGGAGCCAGTGTTTAAAACATAGAACAATTACAATCACACAATCACAGTTTGACAGTGCACATTTCTTCACATAGCTAAAACTAGTAATAATGTCTAGCTATTCTGCAGTATTTCTCATCAGAAGATCTCAAAGTATTATTGATAGCAGCTATTACAGCTCAGCCACAGGCATCCCTGACAGCACATCTCTGACTGTCAATACTATCCTGGGCTAGGAGAAGTGCTGAGACACTGTGCAGCCCTACATGCAGCTGCTACTCACATCCCTGGCAAACCATACTCCAAGACGCCCAAGGGAACTAAAATATGTCCTGAAGAAAATGGTGTCAAAATGTCATCAGGCCCACATCACCGCAGGTTTTATCACACTGCAGGCACACCAGGACAGGAGATCTCCCTCACTTAGGGCACAATCAATGATAACATTTTGCTGATTCTGAGGGCACATTATGATCCCATCTTAGTAAGAAGAGGCAGCTGCAATGCCTTGATAATCAGCAGTAGGTCCATGTAGTCCCAAAAGTTTCATATGACTGTAGTATAGCACAGGGACAAATGAGAAGCTGAAAATGGAAGCCAGTAGGAGAATTTTTTTTATAAGTAAAGCCCACGGGATTGGGGTGGAAAGGAGTAGTGTTTTCTTTCTCCCAGGTTTTGATTTTGTCTTCTGTATAGGTAGACAGCTGGTGCTTTTACATCTGATGAACTTGGACAATTTTTAATGAACTCAGAGGTGGGCATGGCCCAAAGTCCACGCTCAAGAAACTGTAGAGCAGAGATGCAAGGAGCCCTTATATTTGTCTATTGCAGTTTTCAGACACATGTTCATGCTGAAAGAGCACATTTGTTTCCTGCTTCGAAGGTATAGGCCAGATCATAGTAGGTCTTTCTCTTCTTTCTCTTAGCGACCACAGCCAGGAAGAAGCTTCTAGGCATATCTAAGCTCAAAAGACACCAAGATTACAACCTTACTACGGTAGCCCAAGGCATGGGCTGTAATACTGAAACATGACTATTCATATTACACAATTGCTTCCATGCTCCCTGCAAGCTGGTGCCTGTCAGTCCTCCAGGCAGCACCCAGGAAACCGTTCAGGCAATGGCATGTGACAGGACCAATCCCAGTGGGCTGCACGATGAAGTCTTTTTGAGTATTTTAGGAGAGAAGACAGTTTAGGTTCTGTAGGTGGGAGCTGTGTCAGGCCATTTGCCCTATGGGCCAGAGAATAGGCCTGTTTTATCTGCAGCAATAAACATAGCCTGAAATGACCGTATTAAGCAGGTGACCCATCTCTCAGAAGACGCCTGTTGCACATGAGTATCAATGACATTAGAGAGAAAGAAGAGTGTCCATATATGTAAATGTTTTCCCTGGTTTTCTATACCCCCAATGGGAAAGAAAAAAAGGGAATAATTGTTGGCCAGCTTGCAGTCTACCTCCCTGCCATTGACTAAAAAAGCTGAAAACAAAAAGCTATGCCTGAGTTACAGGCGCAGCAGGTTATTACTGTAAGTGACTTGAAACTCGGTGACTGGATGCTGTTATGATTCTAAGCTGACTTAGTAGCCTGGAATAGAAATTAGTTTTAACAGCAAAAGAATCACAAAGCAGGCTCCCAGAATCAGGGACTCTGCAACAGTCTCATTCATGGATGTGGTAGGGTTCGCATCCCTCACTTGCACATTCATAGACATACTTCTGATTTTGTTTGTTCATACAGAAATGATAGGAAAGCATCAGAGAAGGTTCTTTTCTAGAGAATCATGAAAAAGGTACAGAGAAACCAGTACACAAGACCGATGAGACCAGGAATGCAGGAGGCTTGCGTATCTGTTTTGCCAATAATACTAAATATATATATAATACTTGATGCTAGTAAAGGGTGCAAAAATGGGGTTATATCTGTTCCCTTCTATATTTACTTCTTCTGTCTGATCTTTATAACACAGGACACAAAATTTCCCCAAGTAGTTCTTCCACTGAGCTCATATACTTTGGATGAACAAAAGAAGTGCTTTTTCGGAGAAGACATCCTATCTTGATTTAAGGGTACTGAGGGAATGACATCAAACTTCTTACCTAACCTTCCCTGTATTAAGCTAAACACATAGAACTTCTTTAGCATCCAGCTGGAAGACACACCTTCCAGAAACAGAAAGCTACTTGTAAACACTCTCCTGTGTTGTATTTATATGCTCTTATTTACTAACTTATTTTCCAAAGTGTGGACTCCGTAGGGTACACAGTATACCAGAGACTGCAATGGTGTCATTATTGCAATAATTGTAGCTTTTCCACTTCTACTCCCAGTCCCCTGTTTGAGCATCCACAGGCAACTTTTCTGCTCTGAGCCAGCACGCATCCATGTTCAACTACAACCCCCTACAACCACCAGGTTCTTTTCTAGCTCATCCTTTCCAAAACACTGTATCACACCCTATAAATTAATGATTACAAACAGTAAGAATCTATGTTAGCTTCCATGGTTTATCACTAAAAGTGTCCAGCTTGCTTTGTAGAACTGTCTTGTTATTCACAAGTTTTGTGCTTAAAGCAAGAGTTTTCAGACTCTCCCCCCAAGTACAAATCAGGAAAAGCTCTTTTGATATCCACAGAGTTAGTTGATATGGATTTAGTATAAGTGAATCAGGATTTAGTATCCTGGAATCAGGCTTCTTGGACCAAGTTGCAATACATATATACATAAATGTATTATGAGAATTAATTTTACTTCATTAATTACCACTCAGATGTTGTTATTTATATTTGAATCACACATTTCTTTGATTTACTCTTGTGCAATAATAGACTTTCTTATCTGCATTAATGGCTGCTCTGCTGGATGTCTTCACACTACATCAGCTTTTCTTCCGTTTACTTTCACACATAAAATCAGCACCAAGCCAGACATTCATGTGTTTGCCCAAGCCATCATTAGACATTCTGAAATTGAGTGGAAAATAAAAGAAAATGTTTTTCTTGGGTGTTTCCATATATTCTTGATTATTTAAGAGTGGGCCTTTTTAAAGAACACAAAAAAGCCACAACAAAAGAACGACAGAACGAGATATTCAGAAATGCTGATCTTTGCCAATATGTTATGAATGAATGAGTATTATTAATGCTCTGTTAAAAAGCTATTGATTCTGTGGGAAAATATTGGTTCCTTGGAACTTCAACTCCTCTTAGCTATCAGCCACTTTTATCAGTCTTGAAAATAATTAGGAAGTAAAAATCGAAACCATTTTTCTTCAAAGTGTTTGTAGCTGGGGCATCCAGCAAACTTATCATGACAATACATTTGAGCTGTCAGGAGAAAAGAATATGGACTGAGAGTAAGAAGAGACAGAATTCCCAAAGGCAGGGAGTGGTTTAACAGTCCCACCACATTAATGTCACATTTATATGTTCATTGAGTAACGAAACCGAAAATAAATACTATTCAGGACCGACTTCAACTATTTTTATTCTGTTTTACAATTTCAGAAAGTAAAGAAAATTACAAATTTCAAATCTGCATCAAATATTAAATAACAAAAAGTAAGTTTATTTTTGCAAGAAAAATACAGGTTTTATTTCAGACAAAATAAATTTGCATTGGAATAAGGGAAGGCAAAAAGGATGACCTGTAAAATATATGCTTCACTGGATCTGTAAAAAGAATGTATTGTGAAAAGATTACTAAGATTTCATAATTTGGCTTGGCATGAGAAGAGATGAAATCTTGCCTGTTTTAAAATATCTGGAAATTAAAATTTCAAAAAAAACTGAAGTAGGTTACTCAAGATTTTAAAAGTTTGAAAGGGTGTTTGAATTCAGTTTTCTAAATACTGCATTTTGGTAAAGAATTAAAAAAAATAAAAGGAGCAATAATTTCAAAAGGAGAATTTCTTATGGTTTTGGTAATTTTTTTTCTTTTTTAAGATGGTGGGTTTATGTTAAATACATCCAGTTTCACAAAGAATTTTGTTTTCTTCAGAATCTGCCAGACCCTTGGGTTTCCTAACTTTGAAACTCTTCTACCACTTTTGGAAAAGTTACAAAGTGGGAAGATTACCAACTTTATTTTTCCTCTGGGTAACTTTTAAAACTTATAGGCATTTTAAAAATTATACAGAGGTCGGAAAGAGAGGGAGAAACTTGATCACTCCCCTATTTACATTCAGTAACAAAAGAAAATTCAAAATTAAAAAAAAAAGTGGGACAGGAAAAATATAATTGCTTTCAATTTTCTATTTTATTGCAAAAGGAAAAGCTACTTGTTTTGCAGCCTGGGTGCAAAAGTGTATTTTAACAAGTTTAAAATGATCTATTCATCAGGTCTAGTAATTAGCTTTGCTTTTCTCTCTATTATTACTAGGGATTCATACACTTTTATTGACTTCTCGTTATCCTCCAGCTCTTCTGCTTCACACAAATGCTATTCCAATCCAGATTTAATAATTAAGCTGTATTGTACAGTGGCTGCTGGTCACATTGCAAATTTTCCAACCTGTGGATTGGTGACTATTACAAGTACCAAAAAACCATATTTAAAGTGTAATTACAACTATAATATAGGTACTTGCATTATCTTTATATATGGTGATGACAAATAATGGGATGATAAAAGGAGGGGAAGGACTGCTTTGGGTGGCAAAATGGTAGTCAAGGGTGTGATGTGGTATGGGTAGTCAAAGGGAGAAAATGAAAAGACAGTATGAATGACAGATGACATGAAAGAAAGCATGGGAAAGGAAGGACCAAGGAGAAGGGGGAAAGAGAGTAATAGCAAGGAAAACTGTTACGGGGATGATGACAGGAGAGCAAATGTACAAGGTAGTGAGTTTGCAGGGTGGGACTCAAGCAGTCAAGAGCGTAGTTTAGCAGCTGACAAAAAGGAACTAATAGATTAAATGAAATTATTAGCTGAGGAAGCAGAGTTGGCAAAAATGTCTGTTTAAAATGAAGGGAATTGGTTAAGTTACCATATAAGTCAGCTACCTAGAGGAACAAAAAAGCAAGTAGCAATGAATTGATTCAGCAGATAAGTAGCGGACAGCAGCATATCAGTGAAAGAGCTAAGTTATTTAATACGTCAGGTGACAATGGGAAGAGAAATGAGTCAGCAAACGAACAAATAAATAGATCAAGCAGTAGATTATCGGTGAGACATAATGTCATTGATGAGAATTAGCTGTCAGAAACCAGGCACCTGGACGTAGTTTCCCGAAGATGCTGTGTAATCGCAGCAGGAGAGCCAGAGGCGCCTGCAGGGATGCTGCTCCCCTAGCCGGCTGCCTGGCAAGTGCTGCTTGGGGGCTGAGAGCAGAAGCGGGATGAGACAGTAGCAGTGGGTATTTGCTTGCTTATACGGGTCTTCTGGTGAGAAGGAAGGGGCAGCAAAAGTGCTCAACAGGGGAATGGCCCTGCATTTTGAGTCTCTTAGTTTGCATGTGCCCAGCTTGATGCCTAAAGCTTGCTTTAAAGATGTGTAACAATTCAGAGCCCCCGCGCTGTGGTGAAAGGGTGACAAATGGGAAACAGATGAATCTTGAAAGCACAACCTTGTATGCTTACTATATAAAGAAAGGGCCACTCATTTGTTAGCCTCATATCCTGTGATGTTTTATCAAGCAAAATGGATAGCTATGATTCAAGCTGCACTTCCTTTTTACCAGCCGCTCCTTCCTCCCCATAGGCTTAGCAGATAGGCTGAGCTCATTTCTGAACTATTTGCGGCTTCTGCACTTGTGGATAGATGTATAAATATCACGAATCAGGATGCGTCTTTGGTGTGTGGGGAAGCAGAGAGGAGAAACAAAACTGATGTTTACCAAGCAAAGATAAAATAAACAAAGATTTTAAGTAATTCCACACATAGGTACTGTATATGTCACCTTTTGCAAAGGTATATGTCCTAGTTTCGGCTGGGATAGGGTTAAATTTCTTCCTAGTGCTGTGTTTTGGATTTAGTATGAGGAGAATGTTGATAACACACTGATGTTTTCAGTTGTTGCTAAGTACCCTCCTAGTCCAAGGACAGCTCCCGTGCCTACTGACTGAGCTAGGTACACAAGATGGGAGGGAACATAACCAGGTGTCCTAGTTTCGGCAGGGATAGGGTTAAATTTCTTCCTAGTGCTGTGTTTTGGATTTAGTATGAGGAGAATGTTGATAACACACTGATGTTTTCAGTTGTTGCTAAGTGCCCTCCTAGTCCAAGGACAGCTCCCGTGCCTACTGACTGAGCTAGGTACACAAGATGGGAGGGAACATAATCAGGACAGCCAGCCCAGCTGGCCAATGGGGTATTCCATACCATGTGACGTCATGCTCAGTATATGAAGGGTAGGCGTGATCCAGGAAGTACCGATCGCTACTTGGTTATCGGTCAGCGCGGGTGGTGAGCAATTGCATTGTGCATCACTCATTTTGTATATTCTATCATTATTTATTATCATTATTCTCCCTTTTCTGTTCTATTAAACTGTCTTTATCTCAACCCACGAGTTTTTCTCACTCTTACCCTTCCGATTCTCTCCCCGTCCCGCTGGGGGGGCGGGGGGAGTGAGTGAGCGGCTGCGTGGTATTTGGCTGCCTGCCAGGTTAAACCACAACAGTCCTTTTTGGCGCCCAACGTGGGGCTCGAAGGGTTGAGATAACGATAGATCTGATCAAAGTGTGTTAAGGCAAAATTGTTATAAGCATCCATTATATTGATTGGTCACAATGTTGATGTATTGGCTGTCAAAGTTGTGGGGCTGGCTCTCAATGTTGGGTCATGTAATACCTTGCTTGCAGTATGTGTTCCCTTTTGTGCTGTTTATCATCAGTCGGAACTGGGCCAAGATTATCATTTTGTTGCTGTTTTATGAGGTGATAAAATCATTGGTCGTAAGTCTAATCTGGTATCTGTACTCGGCACTGCCGTCATTTCTGTACCTCGGGAACCACCTCTTAGAAATTATTGGTAATTGCACTTGTTCCTCCTCGGAGAATGAATTTAAGGGGGAGACGGGATGGGACACTCTCTCCCACTTGTTCATCTTCCCTTCCATATCATCAGAAACTCCTTTTTCTTCTATCCTCTTCACAAAGATGTCCACAATATTCCCTGAGAATTTTGAATATCCTTGGGATGCTCAAACAAGCATGTTCATATTGCTATGTCTCCTGAATGTGGTTCAGGCCTTGTTTAGGGTTAAACAACTATTCAGGAATACTGTCCAGAGATCAACCCTCAGGAACAAGAAAAGAGGGAGGGCAAGCAGCGGTGCCTCATTGGGGCGGGCGGAGCGGCGAGTCTCGGGGGCGGCTACAGACACGGTGGCTACTCAAAACCCCACGACAGGCACTGCGGCTACTCCAACCCCCATGACAACCCCTGTGGCTACTCAAACCCCAGCAACAGTCACCGTAGCTTCTCCAACCCCTGCGACAAGCACTGCAGCCACTCAAGCTCCGGCAACAGGCACTACAATTACTCCAACCCCCATGACAAGCACTGCAGCTACCCAAACCCCAGCAACAGGCACTACAGCTGAACCAGAGGACCAACCCTTGCTGGTATCCGTTGCCCCTGTACAGAAGAGGAAATCTTGGAAGCGGAGATCAGGTCGTTTAGAAAGGGATGATGAAAGAGCAGGGACATCACGAGGAGAGGAGGAGGAAGAGGAAGAACTCATAAACGAGACGGAAACCACCCGATCCCTATCCCTGAGTGAGCTGCGAGATATGCGGAAAGATTTCAGCCGTCGTCCAGGCGAGCATATTGTTACCTGGCTGCTCCGATGCTGGGATAATGGGGCCAGTAGCCTGGAATTAGAGGGGAAGGAGGCCAAACAGCTGGGATCCCTTGCTAGGGAAGCGGGTATTGACAAAGCAATCGGAAAAGGGACACAGGTCCTCAGCCTCTGGAGGCGACTGCTGTCAGGTGTAAAGGAAAGGTATCCCTTCAAGGAAGATGTTATATATCGCCTAGGCAAATGGACCACTATGGAGAGAGGTATCCAGTACCTGAGAGAACTAGGCGTGCTGGAGGTGGTTTATAGTGACCTGGGCGACACCCGAACACCCAAAGATCCAGATGACGTCCAGTGCACCCGACCCATGTGGCGGAAGTTGGTACGGAGCGCACCAGCATCGTATGCCAGTTCGTTGGCAGTACTGTGCTGGAAAGAGGAAGAAGCACCAACGGTGGATGAGGTGGTTAACAGACTTCGGGATTTCGAAGAAACTATCTCCTCCTCCCTTGTCTCGGCTGTAGAGAAACTATCCCGAGAGGTCCAGCAACTCAAAGACGATAGGTCCTATTCTCCACCTGTACGGACCAGTATCTCAGCCATTAGGAGTCAGCGTTTTTCTCCTCAAGAGAGAGGATATCGAAAGTACACACCACGGGGCACCCTGTGGTTTTACCTGCGTGACCACGGAGAGGACATGAGGCAGTGGGATGGAAAACCTACCTTGACCCTAGAGGCACGTGTACGTGAGTTGCAAGGAAAAACAATCACACAAGGGGGTTCTCTCAGGAAAAATGCTGCTCCAGTTTTCAGGAAAACCCTGTCTCACGACGGTCCAGTTTCCAGTGAACAGTTCCCCAGACAGAGTAGAAGGGCTGATCTTACTTTGGACTGTAATGAAGGAATTCTTGACTCACGTTTGCAAGAAGTGAGAAGCGGATACTATGACCAGAACTAGAGGGGCCCTGCCTCCGGCCAGGTGGAGGAAAGGGACAACCGGGTTTACTGGACTGTGTGGATTCGATGGCCTGGCACATCAGAGCCACAGGAGTATAAGGCTCTCGTAGACACCGGTGCACAGTGCACCCTAATGCCATCAAGCTATAAAGGGGCAGAACCCATTTGTATTTCTGGAGTGACAGGGGGATCCCAAGAGTTAACTGTATTGGAGGCCGAAGTGAGTCTGACCGGGAACGAGTGGCAGAAGCACCCCATTGTGACTGGCCCAGAGGCTCCGTGCATCCTTGGCATAGACTACCTCAGGAGAGGGTATTTTAAGGACCCAAAAGGGTATCGGTGGGCTTTTGGTATAGCTGCCCTGGAGACGGAGGAAATTAAACAGCTGTCCACCTTGCCCGGTCTCTCAGAGGACCCTTCTGTTGTGGGGTTGTTGAGGGTTGAAGAACAACAAGTACCAATCGCTACCACAACAGTGCATCGGCGACAATACCGCACCAACCGAGATTCCCTGATCCCTATCCATGAGCTGATTCGTCGGCTGGAGAGCCAAGGAGTGATCAGCAAGACTCGCTCACCCTTCAACAGTCCCATATGGCCAGTGCGAAAGTCTAATGGAGAGTGGAGACTAACAGTAGACTACCGTGGCCTGAACGAAGTCACGCCGCCACTGAGTGCTGCCGTGCCGGACATGCTAGAACTTCAATACGAACTGGAGTCAAAGGCAGCCAAGTGGTACGCCACCATTGACATTGCTAATGCGTTCTTCTCCATCCCTTTGGCGGCAGAGTGCAGGCCACAGTTTGCTTTCACTTGGAGGGGCGTCCAGTACACCTGGAACCGACTGCCCCAGGGGTGGAAACACAGCCCTACCATTTGCCATGGACTGATCCACACCGCACTGGAACAGGGTGAGGCTCCAGAGCACCTGCAATACATTGATGACATCATCGTATGGGGCAACACAGCAGAAGAAGTTTTTGAGAAAGGGGAGAGAATAATTCAAATCCTTCTGAAAGCCGGTTTTGCCATAAAACAAAGTAAGGTCAAGGGACCTGCACAGGAGATCCAGTTTTTAGGAATAAAATGGCAAGACGGACGTCGTCAGATTCCAATGGATGTGATCAACAAAATAACAGCCATGTCCCCACCAACTAGCAAAAAGGAAACACAAGCTTTCTTAGGCGTTGTGGGCTTTTGGAGAATGCATATTCCAGATTACAGCCTGATTGTAAGCCCTCTCTATCAAGTGACCAGGAAGAAGAATGACTTTAGATGGGGCCCTGAGCAACAACAAGCCTTTGAACAAATTAAACAGGAGATAGTTCATGCAGTAGCCCTTGGGCCAGTCCGGGCAGGACAAGATGTGAAGAATGTGCTCTACACCGCAGCCGGGGAGAATGGCCCTACCTGGAGCCTCTGGCAGAAAGCACCAGGGGAGACTCGGGGTCGACCCTTAGGGTTCTGGAGTCGGGGATACAGAGGATCGGAGGCCCGCTACACTCCAACTGAGAAGGAGATATTGGCAGCATATGAAGGGGTTCAAGCTGCTTCGGAAGTGGTTGGTACTGAAGCACAGCTCCTCCTGGCACCCCGACTGCCGGTGCTGGGCTGGATGTTCAAAGGGAGGGTCCCCTCTACACATCATGCAACCGATGCTACGTGGAGTAAATGGGTCGCGCTGATCACACAACGGGCCCGAATAGGAAACCCCAGTCGCCCAGGAATCTTGGAGGTGATCACGAACTGGCCAGAAGGCAAAGATTTTGGAATATCCCCAGAGGAGGAGGTGACACGTGCTGAAGAAGCCCCACTGTATAATAAACTACCAGAAAACGAGAAGCAATATGCCCTGTTCACTGATGGGTCCTGTCGCCTTGTGGGAAAGCATCGGAGGTGGAAAGCTGCTGTATGGAGTCCTATACGCCAAGTTGCAGAAACTGCTGAAGGAGAAGGTGAATCGAGCCAGTTTGCAGAGGTGAAAGCCATCCAGTTGGCCTTGGACATTGCTGAACGAGAAAAATGGCCAGTACTTTATCTCTATACTGACTCATGGATGGTGGCAAATGCCCTGTGGGGGTGGTTGCAGCAGTGGCAGCAGAACAACTGGCAGCGCAGAGGTAAACCCATCTGGGCTGCCGCATTGTGGCAAGATATTGCTGCCCGGGTAGAGAACCTGGTTGTAAAAGTACGTCACGTAGATGCTCACGTGCCCAAGAGTCGGGCCACTGAAGAACATCAAAACAACCAGCAAGTGGACCAGGCTGCTAAGATTGAAGTGGCCCAGGTGGATCTGGACTGGCAACATAAGGGTGAATTATTTATAGCTCGGTGGGCCCATGATGCCTCAGGCCATCAAGGAAGAGATGCAACATATAGATGGGCTCGTGATCGAGGGGTGGACTTAACCATGGACGCTATTGCACAGGTTATCCATGAATGTGAAACGTGCGCTGCAATCAAACAAGCCAAGCGAGTAAAGCCTCTTTGGTATGGGGGACGATGGTTGAAATACAAATATGGGGAGGCTTGGCAGATTGATTATATCACACTCCCACGAACCCGGCACGGCAAACGCTATGTGCTCACCATGGTGGAAGCAACCACTGGCTGGCTAGAAACATACCCTGTGCCCCATGCCACCGCCCGGAACACCATCCTGGGCCTTGAAAAGCAAGTCCTATGGCGACATGGCACCCCAGAAAGAATTGAGTCAGACAACGGGACTCACTTCCGAAACGCCCTCATAGACACCTGGGCCAAAGAGCATGGCATTGAGTGGGTCTATCACATCCCCTACCACGCACCAGCCTCCGGGAAAATCGAACGATACAACGGGCTGCTAAAGACAACACTAAGGGCAATGGGTGGTGGGACATTCAAGCATTGGGATACACATTTAGCAAAAGCCACCTGGTTAGTCAACATTAGGGGGTCTGTTAATCGAGCTGGCCCTGCCCAATCAAGACTTTTACGTACTGTAGATGGAGATAAAGTCCCTGTCGTGCACATAAGAAATATGCTGGGAAAGACAGTCTGGGTTACTCCTGCCTCTGGCAAGGGAAAACCCATCCATGGGATTGCTTTTGCTCAAGGACCTGGGTGCACTTGGTGGGTGATGCGAAAGGATGGGCAAGTCCGGTGTGTACCTCAAGGGGATTTGATTTTGGGTGAAAATAGCCAATGAACTGAATTTTATGATGTCAATTGTTATATGATATTGTATATCATTATTTCTATGGTTGCTATCAATGGTGTAGCAGTGAAAATCACCCAGATTAACGAAGAATGAACTAACTCCGATGAAACCGAGCAAAGTGCAACGATGATAGAACTGAACGAGTGCAGCAGTACCGAAATGAGAACTGGCTTCAGAATGCAACAGCCCAACACCACACACCATCCTTCTGGCCCTGAAAGACTGTTATGACAGATGGAGCCCAAAGTTGTGGACTAAAAGAACTCAATGGACATTTATATATGTTTATGTATATATATGTATGTATATGTATTATATGTATATATGTATGTATATGTATTATATATGTATATATATAAAAAAGATAGTGGTGATTAATTGAAAGGTATCGAAAAATGTGAGACCTAAGCATAACGTAAATGGTATGGAATAAGGGGTGGATACTGTCCTAGTTTCGGCAGGGATAGGGTTAAATTTCTTCCTAGTGCTGTGTTTTGGATTTAGTATGAGGAGAATGTTGATAACACACTGATGTTTTCAGTTGTTGCTAAGTGCCCTCCTAGTCCAAGGACAGCTCCCGTGCCTACTGACTGAGCTAGGTACACAAGATGGGAGGGAACATAATCAGGACAGCCAGCCCAGCTGGCCAATGGGGTATTCCATACCATGTGACGTCATGCTCAGTATATGAAGGGTAGGCGTGATCCAGGAAGTACCGATCGCTACTTGGTTATCGGTCAGCGCGGGTGGTGAGCAATTGCATTGTGCATCACTCATTTTGTATATTCTATCATTATTTATTATCATTATTCTCCCTTTTCTGTTCTATTAAACTGTCTTTATCTCAACCCACGAGTTTTTCTCACTCTTACCCTTCCGATTCTCTCCCCGTCCCGCTGGGGGGGCGGGGGGAGTGAGTGAGCGGCTGCGTGGTATTTGGCTGCCTGCCAGGTTAAACCACAACACCAGGACAGCTGGCCCAGCTGGCTAATGGGGTATTCCATACCATGTGACGTCATGCTCAGTATATGAATGGTAGGTGTGATCCAGGAAGTACCGATCGCTACTTGGTTATCGGTCAGCGCGGGTGGTGAGCAATTGCACTGTGCATCACTCATTTTGTATATTCTATCATTATTTGTTATTATTATTTTCCCTCTTCTGTTCTATTAAACTGTCTTTATCTCAACCCACGAGTTTTTCTCACTCCTACCCTTCCGATTCTCTCCCCGTCCCACTGGGGGGGCGGGGGGAGTGAGCGAGCGGCTGCGTGGTATTTGGCTGCCTGCCAGGTTAAACCACAACAGTATATCATTAATATGAATTTTTAAATAGTAAAAGGGTGATTATTACTGAGGGGCTTTTTTTAAGGCAATAGTATAGTTTGATGTACTGGACCACACATTGTGCCCTCGCTTCTTTGCCTTGGGAAAAAATGGAGGTTTGAAGGACAAGAGAAAGTAAGTTTTTGTCAATATATTGTTATTGGGAAAGCAGAGACCTGATGAAGGACAGCTGGGATGTGAGGCTATTCCAAACAAAGACAGGGAAACTAGAGGAGGTGTCTGGAAAGAATAAAAGAAGCTAGCAAGGCTAGTTTCTAAGAGATCCAGTTTATGTATATATACAAACACATAAAACTACTCTCCTCTCATTATATTCCTTTATGCATAAATAAGACTACACCCCCTATTGGAATGAAATATCCAACAGATCCAACAGTCCAGTTTCGCTGACATTTTAAAGACATACATTTTAAAGCCTTGAAAGTCTTTTCATCATGTCTTGGAAAAGGATGAGGCAGAGGGAAGCTTTACTTGTTCCTAGAAATTAGTGTCACACTTGTTACTTATTTGCCATTTGGACAGACTGAATCTTCAAAGGCCTCCCAGACTGGGCTTCTGAGCACTTGTTAATAGAAATGGCAAATGACAGACGCCAGTGCTTGTTTTGCATACTTGTGCTTATGTGCAAGGTCCTCTAGCTTTGCACACACAAATTGGTGCGTGCTCAGAATTTGCAGGTTTTAGAAAGAAAGTTTTTGCCTTTTGAGTCTCATAAATTCATTCAGTCATAGCTTCAATATTCAAAAGGAAGTTAAATGAATGAATGGATGAATGGATAAATAGATGAATCTTCCATTGCTCCTACCTGTGATAATTCATTTTCCTTAGTTTAAAATTGTTTAGGATTCACACCTCTTTTCTTGGAATATTTTTCTACTCACTTTTGCTTTAACTATACCTTATAGTCAGTAGTTCCTCAAATTTTAGTAGGGCACTTTTAGAAAGAGGCAGTAGTTTTGTTGTGGAAAGCCGCTACAGATTACTTCATTATTTTGCAAAAGATAAACACCAAGTCCACTTCTTTATGTTTGCTAATGTCACCTCTCCCCTTTTTAAAAACTGGACGGAGGCTGGTACTTCTCTTTTGCTTCGGAAATCTCCTGTTTTTTCAAACTGCCTCCAGAACTGTCATTAGCAGTCCAGAGAGGCCATTTGCTCAAGATGCTAAGGTATAAGTTTACTAGCCTTATGAGGACATTAAAATTTAACATATGCTTTCTTTTTTTATAAAAAGTTTTGAGTTTGTGCTTTTTTTAAGTTCTGAAATTTTAGAATTTCTTTATTCCATCTGCAGTGGGTGGGTACTTTCTCTTCCTTCACAGAATCAAAAAGGACTGCATGAATAACCATGGAGGGGAGGAAGCTGACGTCTCCCTGTCTGTCTGACCACTAACAGGAGTCCCTGATCAAATAAGATGAGTAGTTGAATGAGATGGTTTTGATGAGCTTCAACAGCATTTGAAAAATTAAATACAGTAAGATTTAATATAGAGTAACAATAAAATAAACACAATAATAAAAACTACCATTAAATATAAAAATGCATACCTATAAAATTTGAGGTTGGCTATAATTTGCAGAACAGAGCACAGTGAAGTGAGACAGTAAAGAATTTTAGTAGAGCTATGAGAGAGTGGCAATATAATTCATAAGCATCTCAGGAACATGACTCACACAGTCTACAAGAACTACATTTTCATGAATTTCTATAAATGACCAGATTTGTATTGTTTAAAGATGCAAAATAAATCTTTCCAAAGTTATGTTGGTAAATGTAAATATATTTTACACATTACTAGCTATACATACAATGCTCGCAAAGATTTAAAGAACCGCAAAGTCTAGGAAAAAAATAAAGATGGAAACCCTGCTTCTTAATTTATTGCAGAAATAAGCTACAGTAGGATCACAGTGCATTACTCTTCATCAGGATTGCAATCATATGAAAACTGTATTCACTTACTAATGCATTCCTTGGATGTAAATTCTTTGTTGTTGCACTGTGGTTACATTTAGCTTGCTTTCATTTAGCTTCAGAAAACAAAAGAAAACTGGAGTTTTAAATTTATGTGCCCTTGTTCTATGAGGAAAAGTTCTTATCAGAAGATAGGAGTTTATATGCACTTACCTCTGTAATTTTTGAAAGATATGTCTATGCATGCACACATACATAAACTTTCTGAATGCCTTCTCTCTGTCACTCTCTGAGTCCCAGACCCTGGTGCTTCTCCTGTTGCAGTAAGGAAGGATAATCCAAGAGTAATGGGGTCTGGATCTCCTGGACGATCTCAGCTCTATTCCTTCTCCATCTCCTGTTCCTCCTGTGACTTCGGGCAAGTTCACTGGCCTTTTTAGCTTTGCCTGTGCTGCCTAACTGAGTGGCCCAAGCCTGTTCCCAAGCCCAGACTCGCCTCCTACCCATGCTGCGGACACAGGCACCTTTAGCGGGACGTACTGTCTCTCACGTGGTCTGGATGGAGAAGACCATCTTGAAGCTGCCTCTGCCACCCCCACATGCTTTTGCGTTCCAAAGCACAGCATAAACACATGAAGCATGAAGAAAAGCCAGACTGCCATGAAGAAAAAGATAGGAAAATATAGAAAATAAGAGCCATGGAGCTACACGTGTTTATATGCACTGTAGCCTCCTTCTGCTACAATGGAGGCGATATAATTTCTCCACCTGGCACTGCCTTGTGAGGAATCCTTCTTGCAATAGTGCGAGGAGTTCAGGCACTTCAGCAGTAATGACTTTGTCTTGTACCTAAGCTAGATAATAGCTATGTCCTAACTTTTCAAGCTTACTTGCATATAAAAGAGTGCTGCTCCTTTCAGAATTTAGGCCTCAAACTATTGTGCATGCACTTAGTTTCAACTACATGAAAAAAGCCTCTGAAAGCACAAGGAAAGTTCCCAGTCTGAACAGGGACTAAAGTTGAATGTGTTTCTAATGCATGAGCTCTCTGTTGATGCTATGGAGAATATTTTGAAGGCGGTCAGAGGACCAACCATGGTTGCTGGTAAAGCAACTATCTCACCTTGCAGGGATGTTCAATTTACATTTTTTTTTGCCCCAGGCCCCTCTCTTTTATCCGCTTTATTTTCACTCCTCCTATCTGCCCCCTAACCTTTCCCTCAAGGTCTTGACTACCCCGTGGGTTGCTTTTTTTATTTTTCTTCCCACACCTCATTGTTATTTTCACCTGCTGATTTATATAACTGCTACACAGATTACTGCATTTATTTTTCAGTAATGAAGTGTAATCTGAAGCAATGGAAGACCAAAAAGCCCAGTGAACTATGTTCATTTAAAAAACAAAAAAGCCTCCATCATTGCATATACTTACATGGGTGAAAAATAGAGTACCATATCACCCCACAATAGACAAAGCTAAAAGCTGAATAATATCCCCCTCTCAAAAAGGGCCCATTAGTGAAATAAAACCCAAAGCCTTGAATGCACTGCGGGGCAGTAGAAATTCCTAATGCTAATATGAAAAATATGAAGCGTTGTAAAAGCAAAGCATTAGGAGGCCTAGCGGGCAAAATGCAAGTGGTAAGATTAATACTGAAATAGGTGCTGGAGTAACTGCAAGAAGAGCTTAAGGGACACAGATCTAAGTGGTAAATTAATATATACAAATTTCCCTACTTAAGGGAATGAGAATTCCCTTCCCAATGCTAGATGAAACTAGACCCTTTTGACTCACAGTGTTTTGTAAAGATCTTTTTTACCTTTGAAGAAATGCAAACAGGGAAATTTAAACCTAAAACATTGCTCAGCCTAAGAGAATTGAGTTCTGCGTGAATGGATGGATGGATATAGATAATGTATTATTCAGAATATTATAAACTTGATTTTTGGCTAAAGAGGAAATAAAGACTTTTTTGTTGAGTTAGAATGCTGATGTATTTGCTGAAAATGTTTCTGACTTAGAAATAAATCAAGTGAAACAATTTGGCCATGGTAAATATGCTAATAACTGTCTGTACAAGTTTGATAAAAAAATTCGCTGCTGCCAGTGTTTTAATTTATTAAGTAATGTGGCTATGATGACTGGAAAATGAATATGTGAAGTAGTTAAACAAGAGGTATAGAAAACATGTTCGAGGAGGTGGCTCTTCAGAGCACTTTCCTCAGGGATGCTTCCAGATGCAGGGCTACACTGCTTTTGCCAGGCTGTGTAAGAGTAAATAGCAGTTTTAACAACAAAAATATTAACTGCACTTCTTGATTTCTTACTATGAAAGCCTATGATTTTCAGTAATAGTTTCGATGTGACTAAGAGACAAGCCTAGCACAAAAAGCAAGCTTCGTCTAGTCTCCAACTGGTCTGACACTTTGACACAGGACTACTTCTGGGACAGAGCAATTCAGGACGTTTCTTCCATGTTGCTTGAGCTCAAATCTATCCCAGAATGAATTTATGTGAACTGGTGCACACGAAGGGTATACCTTGTTTTTCTGAACTAGCCTCACCCTGGCTAGCCTGCCTGCCAAGGGCAAGGTAATAAAGCTCAGAAACCGTGCCTAGATCTCTCTGTGGACATTTGGGCCGTTGGCCTTTGTTGGCATTGGCTCCATGACAGTCACACTGTTGGAGCAATACCTGAGGCAGTTTCCGGTTAAATGGACTGCATTCAATATTTTTCAGAGTAGTCAAGGTATAAACATACACTAAGAGAAAACATACAAGTGTTCAAAAAAAAAAGTCATCCGATACATTTTAATTAACTCCTGTTTACAGATGCCCGTTGTAACCCATACTGCCATTTTGTTTTTACTGATACACAGGGCAAGAATTATTTATGTAAACGGTTGAAATCTGCAAATAGTTTCAAATCATGAATGTTTTTTAGAATGCATATATTTGTGGCGACTCATGGGCAGCAGAGAAAAGACCGGCAAAATTCATTAAATAAATTACTCATTGTGGTTTATTTCACCTGCTGCTTCCAAATGTGAATCAAGAAATAAACACATTTTCATAGTAACTTGAAACAAAACAGGGTACACAGATGAACTACTTCTGCTTGCAAACACATCTCTGTGGTAAAATATCACCTACTTAGAATTAATTTATAATATAATTTCAACTTTGACAAGTCATTTCAGTTGAAAGTCCGTATCTGTGCACAAAGCACAAAATACAGATCTGTCTTTAATAAATATCAGTAAAGCCCTAGTTGCACTTACACTGCATGTACAGTTTGGTTCGATGACAAGCAATAGCATAGAAGATCTGGCTGGGTTACAGAAGGCAAAGCTTGCTTGCAGATTTAACTTCCATCTCTTCCCTTCCTTCTTTTTTTTTACTCTGTGTATTGCAAATCATTGACTGATAGGAATTTCAGTGTTAGCCTTGCGTTTTAGAGTTGGCAGAATATTTAAGCAACAAAAACTATAAATGGCATTTTAGCGGGAGATTTTGCTTTGATTGTGAGACAGGATTTCATAGAGAAATAATGTTGTCTTTTCCCACTCCCAAAATCATGCCTTTGATCATACCTGTCTACTACTTCTGATGCATTTTCCCTTATCCTACCCTTCAAAATCTGTTACTCCACCAAGACATTGTTAAGGTCTTTGAACATGGTGTCTTCCCCGCAATTCTTTGTCAATTTCTACATTCTCTCTTTTCTGTCCATATGTCTGTCATATGTTAAGATTTCTGGAATTTGATTTAATAATTTCTTCATGGTGGAAGCCATTCACTTCTTGAATCGCTCATGTGTATGTGTGTTTCCATGAATAACTAACTACAGTAATAACTAAAGGGATGAATGAAAAGATGGACTGATGAAGTCGTGTATTTTTGAAGGGCTTAGATAGTTGGAATAACCCAGTAATACTAAAATGGCAAAGAACAAAATCAGTGCATAGAGTGAAAGATCTCCTCTAACTATAGGGGTAAAAAGTGTTAATGAAAGAGTGACTTGAACTATTGCTAACAAAGAAAATGGCCATGCTAGTACAGGTCATTAACCTGCCACAGAGTTTGTTGTCATGTTTTCTTTCATGTAGTCTGATGGGCATGCCATCACTTGGCAAATTTGCATCAATACTAGAAAACAGAGTTGAGATCAGCCAGAAGTGGGCTGACAGAGGACTTAGAAAATGGAAGTATATTGCTGATTTGCTTGCTTTGAATATTCTATCAAAGTAGACTGTGATGCCACTTTGCTGGCACTTTTTATCATTTGCAGGTGTAAGGTGTAAAGATGATTGTTTTGAATTCATAGAAGTCTGCCTGCATGACACTGCACTGTCCTGGCAGTTGTCACACTGTAGTTATGTCTTGAAAAAACAGACAGGTAAAATCTCTACTTGAAAATGGTCTTAAAAAGAAATTGTATAGCACCCCCACATTAGTAACTGAGGGGTAGTCACCTAAGAAATACAATTATATCCAGGAAACCTTACATAAAACATGATCAAAACCAAATAAACCAAATATAACTATGAAGAGCACATTCAATGCATAATATCACCTAAATGTGTCATGCTGGAGAGTTTCTGAAATGAAAAGGTTTTTAAATCTAATTTAAACTTGGCTAACTCCAAGGACCTTCCAAAGTCATAAGAAAAGCCCCAAATGAAAGTAATGAAACTCTTCTGTGAAATTCAACATTGAAATATAAACTAGAATATGAACTTAGACTTATTTTAACTTCTAATTAATGTATTTCTCCATTTCTGTTCCTTTATGATAGCTGAGGCTATTCTCTGACTCCTGTTCCCATAATTCTTGGTCCATTAAATAACTGTCTTTCAGCATTGTTCGTTCACTTGGAGCTGAGGACTTAAAGCTGCACTAACTTTATATTAAGAAAATAGAATCAGTCTTCAGTACTTCTGACTCTTGCTTTACAAAAAGCAGGTTCCTTGGCCAAGCTTAAAACCTTCCTTGAGGTCTTCAAAGAGCCCTGCAGCTATGATTTTTCAAAATGTAAAATAAAAAAAGATATTTTGAATAGCCAAGCTAAAAGCACGTTTACTGTATTATGAGGGCCACATTTTCTCAGCTGTGAGGATTTGCCTTAGATTTACTTGGTTGTAGTTCTTGTTTTTTTCCTGTTTAACTTAGAACACTTCATTGCTATGAGGGCTTAGACAACAAGGGAGCTGCAACCACGCAGCTTTATTTACATAATGTGATATACAGCAGTAAGATCTTGAGTTTGCTTCTCATTTTGGAAAGGAAATTAATATACTTTGTTCTTTCCTCTGGACCTTCTCAGCATAGCACCACTGTTTGACTGATCACACAGGGCGAGTTCTGCCCTGACTTGTCTATATGGTCATAGCAAAAGGGGAAGAAATAAGGAACTTTCCCCTGCAGCACACAGCTCAGACAGATTCGTAGCCCAGGTGCTTGGGGGAACACAAGCACTGAACCCTAATTGCTCTGCTGGGAAGCCAGGGTGGTCCGAGGAGGGAGGGTTCAGCCAGAGGCACGATGCAGCAGCCTTTGTAGCACTTTCGATGTCACTGTGCATGCCAAGTACATGCAATTCATGCCAGGAAAACTATTCTGAATACAAGTCTATGCCTTGAGGGCATGATCTAGCTCTACATAATTATTTCTTTATAGCTATATTATCAGCATGAAAGTTTCCTTATCCTGACTGGCCACTCTAACTCAGCCCTGAATGGCGCTTGTGCTCTGAGTTCCCATGTGACCAGGTAACAGGGAAAAGCAAACCACGCTTAGAGAAAGAGCCAAAAGAAGATAAAATTAAACCCTTCTCCAAGAGCCTCCGTCTCATCCGTGAAGTGACTGGGATACAGAGAAGTTCAGCAACTTCCGCAAAGAGAGAGGAAGGGAGTGCAGTGCAGTCTCGTGTGGATTGCCACAAGGTAGCCCCGGGCAAACAATACATCTACACAGCACTGCGTGGCAGAGCTCAGAAATACTAACCGTGAACCTGAAATCAGCCTTGTCAGAGCTGCGCTCAGGCTTATTAGCATAGCCGATCTGCAAGGCTGGTTAGCTAAGACACTGTGCTGTGGCTAGACTGCTCCTGCTACCATGGCTGTCCTGTTCAGGATGGATAAGGGATGCACCTGGCTTCATTTCATGGTACAGACTCCCCCTGTCATTCACACCTAGTTTTGATGAGGACTCAGGTTCCCTGAACACTATCCATTGATTTGTCCGAGTACCACCAAGACCTCTTGATGGTGATGAGAAGGCAATTAATAATCAGGGTATCTCTATGCTGCAGGCTTCAGAGGAGTAGAGAAATTAGCAAGCGAGCTGTAAACAGTTTAGCTCAAGTATCAGAAAGAGCCTTGTCAAGCACTGCGAATCTCGGCACGGGCTCACTTAGAGGTCAGGTGCTCTGCAGTTCATAGTGCAAAGGCAAACCAGATTCAGGCACATGAGATACTTGGCCTCCCTCTGCGCTGCTCTGTACCCTCCGGTTGAGGTTATGCCCCAAAGATCAGACTCCTGAAAGCAGGAATCCACCCAGCACTGCCACTCCACCGAGTGGACTGCACACACAACTCACAAGGTACCCTTAAAATCTCTGCCACAACTTCCAATTTGTTCCCATTAAGGATCTGGGAAGGGAACAGAAAATCTTGTGGTGGATTGAGGAGATTGTGAATACATAACCATGAAGTCACACCAGCCTGTTTCATCCCACACTTAGAGAAGCATTCATTGTTCTTGGTATTTTTCTTAATGTGTAGCATATAAACAGGTTTTAGTGCTGGCTTTAACTTATTTAGTTGGGATAGGATAGGAAACATCATCAGTCTTTGAGAGCACCAGCATGTAATGGCCTCTTTTTAATCTTATTTTTCCTTTTGGTTGTCTTGTCTTTTTTTCCTCCTGTATAAACTTGACCTGGAAAAAAATATGAACTCTTCCATAACACAAACGCCTAACACCATCATTCACTTTTAAAAATTTCTGCCTTGAGGAATTCTAATTTCTTTGTAGAATAAGTGCAGTTTGTCCTTGACTTTTACTTACAGAATATTTATGCATTAGTTTAAGGCTAAATCTACAAAGGAGCCTAAATCCCAGCTGACTGTGCATTCTGCATCTTATATTGAGCCCCTTTTTCCCCTTATGCAATATCTCAATGATTAGCAAACGCATTGAGGTTCAGGTCCTTGTGACCTCTGGTTGCAGTGTTAACCTGTGGGCTGTAGCTCACTCTGAAGCTGCAGTATGAAATGGTATCTGACAGTACCTCCTGCTGAATTATTCCACTGCTCATGGTATGATGAAATTGGGCCAAGGGCAGTCTCTGATCTCCGTTCTGCACAGCTGGAAAAGTCACACAGGAAAATGAAGGCCAGCTCCTCCCTAGTCCAGGGGCCACTGGACCTTCAATGAGTGTTTGCCACCTTAGGGACCCTGACACTTATGGTGGAGCGGGGCCAGTTCTGGCAGGGAAACAGTGAAGAGCTGAATGGGGCTGCTCAGAGAAAAAGGGTCTAAAGGTAATTCCCTGCTGGCTTCATTCTTCTACAGAGCTACTGAAAGGCCAGCATCCGTCTCATCCCTGCATTCAGTCTCCCAGGCTAACGCCACAGCAAGGCTGAGTGTGAGGAAAATCTATAGAAGCGAGCATGTGGCTGCCATCACAGCAGTGATGGTCATGGTCAATGGCCGTTAATCTTAGTCTGACAAACAACTGCAGTTCTTATAACTTTCAGCTGTTTTTCTGCAGAATTGTACAGATTTTTCTTAAAGTAATTAAAACAATAATTATATTATGAAAACACTGTACAAGATAATCTCCTCTTCAATTTCCTTTAATATTTTCTGGGGAATCACCATGGGTAACATGGAAAATAGGTAATTGAATTTCATTTCTATTACCATTTTGACAGCCTGAACTCTTTCCCATGGTGGCAGATTTAATTTCTCACACATGGCTTATATTGTTTTTAAATGGAATAATAAGTGGCATGATATTGTTTCTTGCTGTGGCATCTAGGCAGTTATTTAGCAATATATCTGAAGTATTTCATCTGAATTGATAGCCATTAAAATTTTCAAAGCAGAACCTCAGCAGGGATAGATTGATACAGCATCACTGGAATCAGCTGTGCTGTGGTGACTCACACAAGCTCAGGATTTAGCCTGTGGTATTGCCATTGCTTTTTCTTTCCTCTCACCAAATTTTAGCATATTTTTCTTATTGATGATCTGGACCAAGGCATGGAAAAAACCCTGTGAATTCATTATAACCCCAGCCCTGCAACCCAGTGAGCTGTGCAAGGGGTGACGTGTCATCGTCAATTTGCACTGAAGACAATGGAAGCAGAAGGTGTTCTGCCTTTTACCAGCAGCATTCAGCAACTCATACAATTTAGGCTGCAGGAGCAACCTTTGTTCGCGTAGCTGCCAAGGACATATTTACAGCTAATGCCAGAGACACCAATGTTAGAATAAATCAGAGCAGGGAAAAGGGGGATAGCTCTCATGAATGCCGCTTTCCAACCCAAATTTGAAGGCTAATAAGCATTACATAATACTGCTGCTTTCAGTTCAAAATCAAGTACCTTAATTCATCTCTGAAATAATAGACCTGTATTAAAATCCTCGACTGTGGATATAAATACTTGCTTTCTGCACAAGTTAATAGCTTTTCTGCATGCAAGGGTAGAGGTAGTTTAAGAAGGTCATAATTTCCTACTAGCTATATTAAGAGAGGGTCACTTGGAGGTGCTGCACATCCCAAAATGAGTTGCAAAAGTTCATAGGAATTCCTTGGTAGTGGTATTACCCTTTGTGCTTCCATGATGCTAAATTTTAGTTCTGTTTTCCAGAAAGGAAGTTTCTGGCCTATCTATTATAAAATGAAGGTGAAAATATAGGTTATCACATGTTAGCTATGTCTGATAGCTAAGCTTGAAAGGAGCAAGCTGCTACAGCAGAAAACAGGCAAAGCCTAAAATAAATATATAGACTTAATGACTACAAGTGTAAAGTCAGTCCTTTACATTTCTGTTGCATTCTTGGGAACCATCTCACCAAAATATTTTTGGCTCAATTTCTGACAGGAATGTTGTGATAAAACAATACAAAGTCCAGCTTTTTTTTTGTGGGGCAGAGAAGTTTAGCTGCGCACTATCCCAACCCCACTGAGATGAAATTAAGGAGCTACAATTTTTAACCCTTTAGTTATTGCAGACACCGCAGCTGCAGCACTGGGAACTGTACTCCTGTACTCCCCATCCCTTCCTCTTGCAGCCTTCAACACACACCTCACAAAGAGCCTATAGTAGCGCTCAATGAAAACAGAAGTGAGGGCCAGCCTGTGATGTTCTGCTGAAGCTGTTATAATCTTTTCTCAAAGCAGAAGAGAGTAGGTAAAGAGGTTATAGATGGGGCAGCAGCTGGAGGGACGATATGTCAAATGGGAGAATAACACTGTGGGATTGGTGATGGATTTAAAGTATTTATCTCCTCAAGACAATAATAATAACATCCATAGTCTCTGCTTATCCATGTCATTGAGAATATGCCTCATGTGATAAACTACCTGTTCCTTCTTCAACAGAAGGTAAGAAAATGCTTTCTTATTTCACCAGAATTCGTACAACATTTTGGAAAATTATGTATAGTCAGTGTGGTCAAGGTGAGAAACATTTTGGGGGTTATATTGAGGAATGCTGGCAGGATTTAAGGAAGCAGTTACTAAAGGATGTAGAGTGACTGTAGAAATATTCCAGAACGTGTAATCGCAACACAGGCCCTCCAGCATTTTAAAGACCTGTAAAGGTACTGGCACACTTGCATAAAATCTACTGGAAGAGAGTGAAAATATGTACGTATCAATAGTTAGCTTCATTTTTGGGAGCAAATCAATCTCCATCAGCATTGGTAAGTTAATCAATGTTTTTCCACTAGAACTAAACCAGTTCCTGCCAGCAACAGACCTCTTCTGCCCACACAGGTGGTTTACCTTGACTGTGGCAAATAGGACAGGGAGCTAATCAAGTTTTAGAGCTCACAGTAGCATATTTACTTTGGCCTGAGGTTGTGCAGATGTCAAGAAAAACAATCATTTCCAAGACAAAAGAAGTGCAACAGAACTTCATGGCTACCTCGGCTTGTCTCAGACAGAAGTTTTGCATAGCTGGCCTCAGTTTACCACTGCTGAGTTCAGGGGGATTTGTAGAGGGCTTTTCTTGCAGCTGGCAGAGCACATCACATTTATAATCAGTGTCTAATACTGCTATGGAGGAGTTGGTGCTGAATGGCAAAAAAATTATTTTGAAAGATAAAAATAGGGATGAAATACATGAAGGATGAAATAGAAATGCAATATCTTTGTGCTTTCCTACTTGCTGGCTTATAAGAATGCACCCAGCCTAAACTGTAATGAAACTCCCCCCAGAACCATTATTAAGAAGTCCAGCATATAAACAAGTATGTTATTCATAAGCCAAATTTCATAAAGCAAATGTAAAATAGAGAGATTTACCTTGAAGAATCTGTAGTCAGGGACCTAAGTACTTATCAGAAATTCCTGGCTTCCCTTCTTCAGAGCATTCAAATTCCAAGAACACATCTACAAGAAAGCATAGGGTAAAACTCGAACATGCAGTGAATCAATAGGAAGGAAGTAAGAAATGGCTGTGAAGTAACTAGGAGATAAGTGGATTAATCTGGCACAAAAGTTGGCAAGGTTTTTTCTGCTTGAGGTTTACGAGCTGAAATGTGAACTGAACATGGAGTCTCCTGTGGGGTATTTAACCTTCTGGAATCCCATTTATCTCAGGAAGCAAAATGTTCAGTTGCTTCTACAGGAAGATCAATAGTCCAGAAGATAAGCTACAAGCTGCCATGATTCATTAATTATGGAGGAAAATATGCCAGTTTGATAGTAAACTGATTTTTAAACATTATTATTTTTAAATACAGTCAAAGTAAGCCTCAAAACAAAAAAGGTCATTTGAACTGAGAAAACAAAACCTAGGAAATCTCAGAATGAAACATGGGTTTTTTTCATATATTTTTGTCATTATATTTAGTGATTTTGTTTTATTCCTGAAGCAACAATATGATAAAATAAAAAAAAAAATCACAAAGAGTTACAACGTCAATGAATTTGTTTTGAATGTAAACTTTGACCCCATGTTAGAAACCAAAGTGGTTGTAAGAGTTACTAATGCACAAAGAGTTATCACCACAGTTAAGAGCAAGCCTCTCTGACCTATGTGACTGAGGAGGTTCATGTACACCCTGGGTACATTAAAGCCTGCCACACACTATACCCAGAATCCTTGCCACTAAGTGCCTGCCCACCTCCTCTGATTAACTGGTCAGAGCATGGATAGCAATCAGAGATTGCTCTTTTCTTCATCCCTTGCAGATGGCACAACACACTAAGGAGAAAACCATTATATTCTTCTGATTCCGGGGCAACAGCTGCTTTTTGCTAAACAGAGGATCTTTCCTTCCTTCCAAGCTCATAGCACAATGAAGCTACAAAGCACAATCTGGTCATCTTTGTGGAAGCAATGCAAGATACAGAGGAAAGAATTTACAATGCTGTTACACTCAGACCTTCTTCATTTCTTTTTTTTTTTTTTCTTCTGAAATTTGATGAGAAGATCCTAGGAAATTATGTACTTATGTTAATGTAACATTAAGGTTGATAAATCAAGTTCTCAAATGTCATGAAATGCAGAAGTCAGGCTGAAGGCTCAACCTTTCCTCTGGCTCTTTGCCTCTTTCTTAAATACAGTCTATCTTTATGCTCTTATAAATTATTTCTCAGACTACAGAGGAGTTAGTATAACACAAACTGGAGTTCTCTACAAAGCTTTATAAATAGCAAACGCATGACAGAAAATGCTGTGCAGCTGGGCTAGGTAAGGAAAGGAGAAATTTACTCACAAACACTTCCGTATGTTCTTCCTTGCATTTCAGTTTGGCATGATCATCTCTCTGTCTTGATCATCTCTCTGCCATTATTCATGCAGGGAGATTTTGGATATCACTGGTATTGTGGAGGTGCTGTCCCTCCCAGAGATACTGATATTCATGTGCAAATGAAAGTATTCATATGGGAATACAAGTATTCACTGCCGGCTACTGAAGATAAGCCTTTCTGGCCTCAAAGGAAATAAGAGGAAAACCTTGGAGGTAACAAAGTCTTTAAGACTTTCTGCTTTCTGGATAGTCCTGACTGAACAGCTATCATAGCAGTAGCAGGGCAGAACTCTGTGCAAGGTTGGATTTGTCTAGGATCCCCCTTACAGCCACAATAAACATCGATTGCTCGATGGCAGCTATCCTCAAGTGTGGGAAGGATGATAGGAAGATAATACTGATCATTTGCCTTACTGCCCCTTCCTTAGGCACCAATTACCCCACATGACATCTTTCTTCTTCCTTCACTGAGTAAAACCCCTGCAGATCGGCAGAGGAGGTATATTATAAATGGGGCTGTTTCATACGCACACGTGTATAGCAGTTTCATAGGAGGAAGGTAGCATGTAGGGCTCCATCTTCTGTCAGAATCCCGGCCCAGCATTGGTACCTGTTTTCCCCATAATCTGCTTCAAACTGGGAAAAGTACCATGATGGAGGGCACGTGTGCGTGCAAATATCTCTTCCACATGTATAACAAAAACTGTGTTGAAACAAGAAGATTTATTTTTCAGAGCAGGATATTATTTGCTGGATGAACGGCAAAGAACCTGGAAGATGACATGCCCTGTGATGACAGTCTTATGCAAACAGTACTCTCCAGGCTCCTTTAGAAATGTAAGTCTCCTCCTACAAGAGGGAGAGAAACTAAAGATTGTGGATATAAGGATAGATATAGGCTGTCATATATGGACTTTCTAAAGATTGCTTTTGGATTATCATGTTATATGATTAATTTAAACAAAGTGTTTCAGCAGAGCCACCTTCTTTGTCATGTAGGCAACTATTGAGTAAATTTTCCAGGTATGATTACATTTTAGTCCTTTTCTTACAGAGTGAAAAATGCTTCTGCCTTTAAATGGTGCAGCTCAGAACTTCTGGTATCTACTGGGAGAATGCAGAGTGCACAGAAGCAAAGTATTTTAATTTCTACCATTTAGTTGGGAACACCTGAGACACTGTGATTCATGAAGACAACTGCATCATGAGATTGCCACGAAAACAACTTTGTAGCGCAGCATTTAAGGGGAGATTATATGGAGGACACCAGAGGACATGATTCCTCCTTCAGCATTGATCCACTGACACAAAGCCTTGTTGGAGATAGGATGGGCTGCAGTCCTTAATCTCTCTCTCTCTCAACACCAGAGTTCCGCGCCTGTGGTTTCACCCTGGGGCCAAGGAGTCCCATTCCTGTCCTGCACCCAGGTTAGCCCACTCACGGGAGTGCTGTGCCTTGGTGGGAAACTGGCCTTATGTCTGAAACACAATCAGAAGGAAGAAAGAGAGGAGAGGCTTAGATGCTTGTAGCAATCAGATCTGTTCTGTGTACCATCAACCTTCCCCAGATCATTGTCCATGAAGCTGTCAGGAGAGAAATAGTATTTGAGCAGGCTGTACTTTTATTTCTCAGTATGTGAAGGAATATAGTCCAAATGATATCCTGGATATACCCCATCTAAATATGAATGCACCATGTTAGAAAGAAGTCAACTGGTCAAGGTTATTACCCTGGATAACATCTACTGAGATCTGTCAGGCTCCCGACAGCAATTTTCATCACACAAGTAAGCACAGTATTATTATGTCTGTGACTGAGCATTCTTGAAATTTTGATAGCTTTCAGTCAGATACTTATCTCTGGACACAAAGAGAAATTTTACAATTGTACCACTGCACAGTTGTACCAGTTTTAAATAAATTATTTCAACTTTAGCCAAAGATGTAATGCATACCGCTTTATAGCAAGTACCTGCTGCATGCACATTTTTGAGTGGTCTCAGATTACTTACCCAGAAATACTTACTATTTTTATATATTGTGTACAAGGCTGTGTACTTGCCCTGGGGATATACTCAAGGTGAAAACTTGCTCTAAGTGGTGTGTTTTGCGTTTTGCATCTGTATTGGAGATCAGGAGGGAGAAAGATACCTCCAGGTGTTGGGGGAAGGCCACAGAGCCTGTTCCAGCACGGCAGCGGGGTTTCCTCCTGGACCAGCCAAGGTGAGAGCAAGTGAAGAACTGGTAGACCCTCCTCCGCCACCATCATACACTGGTGAAAGGACCAAAAGCCTGTGCGTTGTGAGAGGAAAGGATGCTTCACCACAGAAATGAAGTGTCACAAATTACTTCCTGTTCCTACTGTGTGCAGTGAGGACAAGCTCTTCTGTGAAGCTCAGTGTTTTGGGTACTTCCACTAGTCTTCATTTTGGGCATTACCCATGGCATGATTTAGCCTAATGTGAACAACTCCCTCACAAGCCAATTTTTTTGACATAAACCTGTTGGTATATCATAATGTTATGTTTAAGTTCCCTTCCATTAAATGCAATTCTTTGCATCTTAAATTATTTTAGACAGTTTCCTTTAACATTAACTAGAATTAACATTTACATTGTGATATATTGCAAATGACAGCTGTTGGAGCAACTTTTTCCCCCAAGAACTATATTTCCTACCAACCAGCTAACCTCAGAATTTTAGGGAATTATTATATAATGTTGTTTCCAATCAAAATAAATGTGTTCAGTTTTCCTATAGGCAGTGGCATTAAATAACAGTTACACAGCTCGGTCCTGTTCCCACTAAAATTGGTGGCAAAACTCCCACTGACTTCATGGGAGCAGGATTTAGATCATGGTTGATTTACTTTAACATTCATAGAAATTATGGGTTAACCTCTAAAAGTAGGGAAAGTTTGGCCACATAAGCCTCCAAAGACCTAGATATTTAAAACATATCTGTTGCCGCTACTTACATGTCATTCTGTGTACTTTCAGTCTCCCCTTCATACGCTTTCATTAATTGCACAGAAATGTTTGTAAATACAGTGAAAACAACTGGAATAATTAATGCTTATTTTTAAGGGTAATTGCAATCAGCAGGAAGGGGAAGTTTACCTACTCCCCTTTCTCCGGACAAGGAAACCAATCTTTAGAAGGTTAGCTGCCAAAGTAAAATACAGAGAGGGGTTTTTGCATGTTTAACCACACCTATGCACAAACTTAAAACTCCCTTATTGTCCCCCTAGATCCAGAGGTGTCTAAATTACCTAGCCTCCTAACATCCTATCTTCTTGTGCCAGAAAAAATATTTCCAGCTGTGTGATATCTGGTGTGTCTTCTTTTTTCAGAGATTGTTGCTGGTTTCAGCTGTGCACCAAGCTTTCCCCGGTCAGCTCTGCCATTCCTGACTCCAAGGAAGGAGTGCTGCAAGAAGTCGCTTTACATGGAGGAGCCCTGCACTAAGGAAATATGTAAGTCCTGACCCACATTGAGAGGGTGAGGAACTCCAAACCTTTTTTAAGAAATAGACTTCCCTCAAGAGAGTGCCTCCATGTTAATCCTTCCAGGTCTCCACGACAGCTTGTGGAAGACACTGCTACTCAATATGAGCTAAAAGTTTCAGGAGACTTTAACATTTAAGACTGCATAAACTACTTCATTTCTGCAGTAAACCCAAGAGACAACATACCTCCACAGCATGAGTCCCTCCCTGTTTTTTCAGGCTTCAAGGAAAGGGATGGTTATTTGCTGCAGGCCGAAACCAACAGTAAATATCAATATTTCTTGCCTGACTCAGCTGCTCTACTTAATGTATTGATCTGGCCTTGTCTTCCCATTCCTATTCCTGTGCACTGAGGGAGGACAAATAAGCAGGTTCACAGCATTTATTTATGTCAGCTCACCCCAACACTGGTCCCAGGGGCACAACAAGAGTTCTTATTTCTTCCCTTTCCTTTGCAGGGGTGCAAAATGAAAGTCATAATCTAGCCTGCCACACTCTGCTCAATGTTTATGAATAAAATATGTGAATGTAGAAACATGGAAATGTTATTGGGAAGGGCACATGGGGTGTAAGTTGCCTGCAGTCCTGCATGTCATCCATACTGCCAGCTGCGGAAGAACTCACAACTTCTCTCCTTCATCACAGCTATATCCTGCCCCAGTTGGTAGCACAGTTACAAAAGTGCAATCCCTTATCCCATCATGCAGATCACTTACAGGAATAATGTTAGAAAAAATATAAGAACAAAAAAATAAAGATTTTTTTTTTCAGATTTTGATCAGTTAATATTATTACGTTACTGTCTTAGAATCTGAATTCTTTGCTACAACTGAGCAAGCTGTAATACACGTTTTTCAAATGTCAGAAATCCCCTCTGTATCCAAACCAATAAAGAATAATACTAATAATTTTCCTGTAACAGTAGAAGAAATATCTGAGGCAATAAAATACTACAAAAGGATGTTTTCCTCACCAAATTTTATAAAACCTTGAAGGCTTAGTGGATTCCAGTTCTTTTTCAATAGATATCTAGAGAAAATGAGGAAAAGGGCCATTTTGGTTTTTTCAGGTGCAGCTTTTTCTTACAATGCTACAAATCTTTCACAGTACACCAGATAGAGTTCTTGCCCTTAAAAAACTGCAGTGGCTTTGTAATTAAATAATGTTACCCCTCTGGTCAAAAAATTCATCATTGAAATTGTACTCAGTCATCGAAAGCAAATTAGAGACAAAAATTATCCCCTTTTAACAACGTTTTGTACCAGTTCTGTTCCACAATTATTAGAAGTCAATACAAGGGAAGGCAGACATGAAATAATGAACAAAACCCTGTACATTATAATTACATATATCATAACAATTCAAAACTCATATGTGTTGGATAAAAAGCTTGTACTGGACAGAAAATGTGCATAGGATTAGGATGGGGGGAAGTCATCTCTTTATCAGGAAAAATGTCAGTGAAAATTCAGTGCTTTCAGCCCCTGGATTTTCATTTTAATTCTTCTGTAAAAAAGCAGACTACTCTTCTTTTAAAACTCAAGTCCTTCTACAGGGGAAAAAAAAAAAAACAACAACAACAAAAAAAAAACCTTAAAACATTTAAAAGGAATATTTTTAGTTTTCTTTAATTTTATAGTAAAAAGCTATCCCCCTTTTATTTACTGTTCTATAATATACTAATATTAGTGCAAAATACACCAGGACACTTACAACAGGAATTGGTTGCACTATCATAGATAAGATCATTCAGGTTTTGCAAAACACCAGCTCCTCATGATACCAATGTGACTATAACTGCTTCTAGATATCGCTTCGGATTTATCTTTATGATCTTCTTAATTTTAAATGGCAAGAGAGGAACCTAGCAGCTTTTAAAACTGCCAGCTACTGCTACAGGTTTAGAGGCTAGTCATAAAGCGCAAATATGGTAACTAACAGGGGGCCCAGGATTAACCATGGTGATACAGCAGATGCTTCAAAATACATTGTTTTCCTTCAATTTAGGATGCAGAAATTCATTTAGAAAGCAGAGGTGATTTCCCACTCTTCTCAATTATTGAAGCATCTTGAATGTCAGCTGAGCTATGTACATTTAAATTGTTGAGTCTTTAGTACTACTTTTTCTTTCTTTACCATGAAAACAACATTTCTAGCTTTACTGAATGCAAAATGATTCTGTACTCTTCCTGAGTCAGAAAAAAACCTGAAACAGAGCTCCAAAAGAACTTTTAACTGAGTTTCAACATACAGTACCTGTGAAATCCAGATTTTAACAGTGTTTATTAGACTTCAATTAATTTTTCTATGGGTAACAACCAGTTAGTGTGCTTATTCATCAATTTACATTATCTTCTACACTCACCATCAAAAAAAAAAAAAAAACCAGATTAGAAATCAACCCCTTCATATTTGCAGTGGAGTGGGGTAGTTCACATCTCCCACCATGGGAACTCAGCCTTTACTGGGCCTTCTGAGAACTATTTAATAAAAAAAAAATAATTATTTCTATAAAATTTGTGTAATTTGCATACCACATTCTACTATTTACAAAAATCAGGAATGCAGCATTGATGCTAGCTTTTGTACTTCCAGGAAACTCCTCCTCTAAATTTACTCAGAAATTGCAGTAAGGTATTTCCCTGGAAAGCCACAGATTTTGGGAGCTGCAAACAGCCTGTGGGAAGCTGGTCCACATAGGATCTTACACAGGACAATTTCACTGTTCCTGCACTTAAAATGCGTCCTGGCCCTTCCCTCCAATCTGCATTAATCCAGGTGAAAAGATCAGAATGAGGTTTGACCAAACAGGGGGAGTCCCAAAGCCTGCATCAATCAGCTAAGCTCCTTTGAAGTCAATGAGCCAGTTTATCCTGGCTGAGGTACCGGCCCCTAATCTCTGTAAAAGAATTCATCACACATTTGGTACAATAAAACCCAACAAAGCTGTGAAATTTCCATTTCCATTGGATAGGTCTGGGGAGGTTGGTCATGGATGGAAGCAGCCCTGATCTCCCTGCCAGCAGGGGAAGGAAGGATCCCCTCCAGTGCCATGGCTGGGCATTATCACATGAAAGGCAGCATGTGATGCCCTGGGAAGTATTAATACGGAATGCAGTGTCTCCTTTTTTCCTCTGCTATAGCCAGACCTCCATGTGTGTAAAAAAACATGTAGCCCAGTGCCAGGTATAGGCTAAGCCATCCACCAAACACAAACTTTCACGTATTTACTTATGCAATGTCTGCAGTGCATTTAAAGGCCAGTACGGATTCCCTCGACTTGGTATCACCTGGAAATTTCTGTTAACCAAAAGTGCTTAACCTGCATGTCATTCCTTGAGCAAACAAGGAATGTTGACTTCCATAAAAGTACCTCTCAGCTCACTTTCCTGCATCCTCTGTGTATAGGTATGTCTTGGGAGTTCTTGTATTTCATATTCCTAATATAACTTTTACAAGTGTGAAAGAACATCTGATGAAAGTGCTTTTGTTATCCTGACTCTAGAAGAAGATTCCATCAATTACAGGCCTCCTTGTGTCTCTTAATACTGTTTTTTGTTCAGGTTTTGTTTATTTATTTTCAATATTTTGCCTCTCTCATATTTTCCCCATTTCTTCCTCTTTCCATTTCTTCAGTGTGGATCAAAAGAGAGACTGCTAACAACATTGCCTATTGTTGGTTTTGCTTACAGGGGTGACAAAAGAACAAAAAACTTGACAAAACAAAATTAATTCTCCATTAGTCTGTGTTCTCATTTACACCAAGCTTAATTTAAAACCATATGTGTATTTCAGATTGTGTCAGTGTAAATGACTACACAGGTGCAGAGCAATAAAAAGTCTGCCCTAAAAACAGGGATGTTCAGATCACCCATGAACACTGTTACCCAGGAGACCAGTTTATGCAGTGAGGTTAGAGGAAATGACTGCAAGAGAAGTCTCACCTTGAGTTAATGATCCAATGCACAACAGATTTAAAAAGTGAAAATTACAGAGGAATAGGTGACTATACATGAGTCCAATTATGCATACAACTGAACAGACAGAAATGCATATAAATGGGCTCAGTATTTTAAACCTCAGGATAGTATGCATGGGATTAACCTCAGATAATCTACCTCCTCTAGGACAGATTGCTAAAGGTTTTTTTTAAATTTATTTTCCAGTAAAGCTACCCTTGTATAGCTTGTCACATCAGCACAGTCTCATTGAATTGATTACGGTGTGACATACACAGCTGGATCACTAGAGGTACAAGGATTGAAAGCATGCTGGAAAGGGAAAGGAAGGAGTAATTAGTGATATAATCCACCAAGTGGTTTAAAATCCAAAGGGAAAAGGCCACTGGAAGTGAAAGCAGAAGGTGGCTGTGTTTGCTTGTGCCTGAGAGATGCTATGGGGGTGGTGAGCTGGGAAGAGAGGTTTCTTTGGAGGAGGTGGGCAGTGACGGCTGAGCCGGGCTCCTCCATGGGAGTAGGACTGGGTGCAGGGGTGTTTTCTGTGGACACCCCCCGCCCACATCCGGCTGTGGGACAGACAGGATCATCAGAGGAGTGATGGGAGGTGGGTGGTGGGCAGGCAACAGTCTGGCTGCTGGGGGATGCCTGCTCTAGGTAAACCACAACCTGTCCAGGATGACACAGACAGGTGGCATCTCACTCCTTCACCAGTTTGACCTGTTTTGCCCAGATAATTTACTACTTTACCCCTCAGCCCAAGTACGGATCGGTGAATAAGTCCTTCCTCTTCATGTTCCAGGTGAGAGAGTCTGTATTTTCTCATCTCTTTTACACTGACAATTTTATCACTTTGGGAATATCTCTATTCTCGGAGACCATCTAGAAATTTTTTAAAGAAAATCTCATTCTTTTTCTTGAATGCTTTCCCTTTGACTTATTTTGCTTTTCTTCACTTTTGCCACTTTTGCCTTCTTTCTCTTTATTTACTCTGCATACCATATCAGTATTTCATCTCATTTTCTTGTACTTTGATCTTTTGTGCTCATTCCCACAACAAATGTCATTTCCAAGAACCATTATTTTGGGGTCCTGACTCTCCTATCTTTTTCTTCAATGTCCAGGGTTGCAATACTTTTTCTTTCTCTTTCCAACTCTCTCTGTTTTTCACTTGATTTCTGTTCTTTTATGCTTTCCTTCTCCTAACAATCCCTGATTGTGTCTCTTCTCTGCTCCACATGTCACTTTATTTTTGCATTTGCGATGAACTAAAACAGGGGATAAAGTCGAAGTTGCCCTCCATCTCACCCTTCAAATCCTTCTTGACGTGCTTTACTTTTGACCCCTTTTACGCAGTTATGCAGTCCTGCCCTATGTCTCTTACTGAATCGGATAATTCTTGTTTTCACAAACTTTGCTTTACCCTCTTTCACCTCCATTCTCTGTCCTTTCTTCAGAAGATTTTGCCTTCATGTACCAGTTACCAAAGCCACAAGTTAATACCAACTTTGAACATCTTTATTCTTGTATCACCTCTTAAAATATTTTAATCAACTAGTTGTGATGTGACAAATCTTTTCATTGTTATTTAAACATAAATATAATTCAAATAAAAACATCGTGTAAATTAACTTCTAACAGGTGCATTAGGCATATGGAGTTCGATATAAGATCAAACGGTATTTTGATATATCCTTTCATTTTATTATGAAAAAGGGTGCTTCAGTCTTTCAGGTTCACAGGATTGTGAATTGACAGTCGACACTGAGGAGAAGAAGGGGGTTTGTTCTACTTTGGGCTTTTTTAAGCAAAGCTCTAGAGATTCCCATGGGATTGTTGGACTTGAGACTGAATGAAAAGTTAACATTTATTTTACTTATCCCTAAGCCCCAGCAGAAGTCACAGCCTCTTCACATCTGTCCCTATTTCGCTTGATTTAATACACATTCTCAGAGGAATCTACTGTCTTGAGCCTGTCAGAAGAAGCGGTCGTTCCCCCTGCCCAGCCAGCGGCGCTGAGACCTGGCACTGGGAGCCCAGGTCTGGTGGTGACTCCTCCTGAAACACAGGCTCTTCTCACTCCAGCCCAAGAAGCAGTTAAGTGTTTTAATCACTGCAAACAACTCCAAAGCGGCAACCCCACCTTCAAGTATCCTGCAGCCTAGTTTTTTGGAAAACCTGGGTAAATGTATTGTTCCAGATACCTGTAATAAATCAGTTGAGGATCTTCTGAATGTCAGTCTAGCCTGCCACTCCCTGAGGTTTTTACTAAGGCAGAAATGCCTGAACTTCACCGAGCCCCATCCATCCTGCCCTGTTCATCCTCCCTCATGCCAGGCTAAATCCCACAGGCAAGCCAGGAGCAGAGCGGCACAGCACAGCCCTGGGCAGGGGACAGTTTGGGAACACCAGTCAGGATGGGTTTGCCCACCAAAGCTTGGGGCCAGAGCCTCCAGGTACCTACGAGGTTGCACAGGGGCTGACAAAGAGTCTGATGGTGCTTAAGGGTTGTCCTTAGGAACCTAAGTTGGGTGTAGGTACAGGTATGCTGTATGTGGAATATTTCACAAAAATGGCCTATTTTCCAGGATACTGAAGGATACTTGACAAAGCGTAACTTAAGTAACTTCAACTATGGGATGATATCCACAGCGAGACTCTCAAAGTAAAACATTTCTGGCTTGGTCATCAACACTTTTAAACAGGATTTTGAACAATTAACATTTTGCAGTGTTCCCTTAAGACAAACCATTTGCTTTCCATTTAATGAGCACCCATTCTAAGCCACTAATGCTGCTCGCTGTTTTTTTCTGAGCAGTTGTGAACACCCACCTAAAAACTGAGGATGTTATTGGCTTCAGAAAGCAATGTTTCTGAGGGAAATGAGGTCTATTTTTTTCTTCCGATCTACCTTGCTTAAAAGAAAATAAGTGCTGAAAGTGTTTTAGTGCCCTAAGTAAAGCTCTGGAAAATTAACACTGATGCTGAATTTTTCCATCCTGTGAAAGTCTAGATTTTCAACCATCCAGAATAAAACTTATTTTCAAGATAACGATGCAGGCTGAGAACTTTTGTTGCTGCAGATTCTCTGAGGTAACTTTTCCTGGGAATAATGCACGCATTGGAAAAGAGGACAGACAGATTAATTTTTCTGTATTTACCAAGTAATAGAGTGTTTTCTCAGTATTTAGAAAATTCAAGGAGTTATATGGTTGGATTTTGCTATTCATTACAGTATTTTTCAGGTTCTTATGGCTTTTGTATAGTCTGTATTGATTTACTATATATTTAATCAAAATTTCTCATGCCACATGTTTTTGCTGTCTGATAGTTTCAGCAAGGAGTAGACTCATTGCAAACCTACATCTCCTTAGAATGCAGCCCTCCCTTCCACTGGCAATAGTAATGTTATAAAATAACAGTGATTAGTCTCTGTCATTGTAAAGCACTTAACCCATTTTTGCCAATTCAGCCTCAGTTTCCATGGAAACAGAAGACAGTAACACAGAAGACAGAACTTTTTTTTTTTTGCTTTTGTTGGATTTCAGCTGCCTTCCAACTTCAATCTCAGAGCCCCCCTTCCTCCATACTTTTTTCTTCAAACCTATAGATTTAGGATTCGGGAAGATTCAGTCATCTGGGGTTTTCATTTTGCTGCGACTGGTTTTAAAAAAAAAATTGTGGCCAGCAAAATTTGACAGGCTGATAGACTTGGATGTTGGAGTCCCGGGTTAATTCCAAAGTGGTCTGAAGTCAGTTTCTCAGAGATAAAATGAAGCCTTAGTGAAGCCTGTTGCTGCTGTAATTTAGCAGGCGTAGGACAGATACAAGCTATTACCTAGATTATCATTTTTATAATATTAACATACAAGTGTAGAGATGACTAGAAGCATATACAATCAAATTAGATTTGGATTATTATGTCCTTAGAAGGAGTTTTTTGGCCTTTCTGAAAAAAAAATGGAGATACTTCTTTAAAGCCATGTGAAATATATGAATATCTCACCCTACTGCATTAAGGACTGTTGAAAGGATATCTTACCAATTAGATTGCCTCGACTTTAGGTGAGGTCCAGAAAGCATGTGTTAAAATTTTAGAAATGAAATATATCAAATCAAATTAGTTGTCTGTCTGTGTAGACAAGTAGTTTTAAAGGTCACAAAGGTGAACCAGTCACAAAGCATTATTTAGCTCACAGTAATGTTAAAGACAAGTATGATATTCCAAGAATGAAGAAGTTGAGCTTCTTTTCCATGCAAAACTTGTCCACAAATAAAAATGTGATTTTTTCATCAATTTTTTTTTTACCAGTAATTTTTTGACAAAAGCTGTTGGGGATAAATTAGATACCCAAAATAACTGATTCACAACATTTTCTGTTCAAAGGCTGACTGATCATATAAATCCCTAACAGAATAAGCTCACATGTTACCCAGACAAAGAAACAGAGGAGACTGATTAGTTCATGGGGTTTTGATTCTTTTCTAATTTGGAATATGTAAGAGAAGTAACAGAACATCAACAAAGCTGGATAGGGAAGTTCAGAAAACCATTTTAAAATGTTCTTTTTCCTTCTCCATATTTTCAAAAAACGTTGTGGCCTGCTGAAGCCAAGAGGATTTGTAACTTTTATCATTACCTCTCTTATTATCTGCATTATGTGCCATATGGGAATGCTCACTGTGGACTAGGGTTTCTCTGTGACAGGTATAGCACAAATGCATGGCTGTTCTTGCCTTGAAAAGCTGATGACTTTGATTTCAGTGAACATCATCTTGGTGGTCAGGTGCTGTGTTTCATCTGTTATTGTTGTAAAGTTGCTTGTTTTCATCCCTGACAGGGGAAAATAAAGCAACATAGTCAATATACATATGCATTTTTTTACATCCCTAAACAATACTTTATTTTCATATCCGCACATGTTCCTCCATAAACAGCACATTGTGACACTTTATCTTCATTTCACTGTTCCTGAAGAAAAAAATCATATTAAAAAGTCTGCTCAGGCTCCCCATGCTCACTGAGAGCAGCTGCTCTGGGCACAGCAGCACAGGCAGCCACAAAACACTGTCCGTGCTTTGCCATCTGACTTCAAGCAATGGGGACCTACCTGCAAGAGCAGCATAACCTCTCTAGAAGTGGCACAGTTTTAAAACACCTCAGGTTTTTCCTTTATTATCACAGGGGAGACTTATAGAAAGCACAGCTCCGGACTTGCCAGTCCCATTCCTTCCACCCCTATGCCTTCTTCTGCCTCTCTCTGAGTCCCCTCCAGCTACCCACCGATTTCTGTGGTTTGGCGTGGGTTGTGGTGCTGCCCCAGGTGCCACCACCAGTAACGGAGCAGGAGTCTTACCACCCCAGAAGCAAGCCCTGCCTCAGAGGAGCCAGAGCTCTTTGGCACTGTCAGAGATGTCCCAAACCCTGGGGCAACCAATAGCACAACGTTGAGCACTGTGGCACTGGCCATTTCTCAGGCATCTCAGAAGCTCCCCAGCCTCCACAGCGGGTGCCACCAAGGCTTAGGCAGCTGTTGGTGTGTATTTACATTGTTAGCAGCATCACTTTGTTAGCACAGTCATTCTCACTGCTGACAGGATGCTGCTGCTCACACCCTTGTTCCTAACTGCTTTAGCCATCCTGCAACCACGCGTCAGAAGTTAAATAATTGGATTTTCTGATGAACAAAATAAAATTCATCCCCCAAATTTATGTATACAGAGAACAACTATCTGACAAGATAATTGATGCCCAATCTGATTTTTTTTTTTCACAATGATACCTGTCATCAGCGTGGACTTTTTACTGGGACCACCAATTAACTTCACAGAGACAAATTAACAACCAAGCTATAATTTTTTGCTGCTGTCACCATGGAACCCATTTCAGCTAACAAGGTAGTAGTGAAACCTCCCAGGTCCCTTTCCCAATCCTCTCAGCTGTCTAGACCCACAAACTTGATTTTAACCAGAGTAAAGATCTCATCAAATATATTTATTTTCTTCTACAACAGCTAAGCATAACAGTTGGCTTGGGTGAAATGAGACCAGTTGGCGCTTTCATAAACGGAACCATTCCCAGTCCCTTTCTTTCTTTTCACAATTCTTGTTTTACAAGAAGAAGGATGCCTTTAGAAAGTAATACCATGGGATCTTAACAATAGGTGTTGTGCAGTGGTATCACAGATTATATTTTTGGGAACAGATTCTTATGGTCTTTCCCCCCAAGTAACACAAAAGCTATTTGTAGAACTATAGGTCTAAAGAGGATCTTGAGATTACTTCATCCAACTTTGCACCAAGGCAAAGTGGGATCGTGTGGACCTACTCTGTGAAAGGTAGTAAATATGGCACAATGATGTCCTTCAGAACAAAAATTGATATAGGGAAGTGAGTATCACATTGCAATACATTTTTAAGAGTTTCAGTGAAATTTTTTATCTTAAGAGTAGCAAAAACTTGGTATATTAAAATTTGTACTCTTTGGGGTAGGTTATATTTTTATTTACCTAAGTCTTAATGCCAGTGAAAATAAAACAACGGGACATACTCAGTAACAAATAATAGAAGGTAAATTAAAAAGTAAGACTGCAGTGACTGACTGAAAATGTAATATTTGAAATAATTCCTTTATTTTATTTGTATATTGTGAGATACAAGCATTCTTTTTGTTTATATTTTGTCTGCTGTTATTTAGAATTGAGAGAGAGATGAGTAGAGCAACTTAAAATTAAAATGAATGTTAAAGTTTAAATTTTAATGCCACCAGAACTTTTAGATTATATAAATCTATGATTTTAAAATGTCTTATCTTGTTTTCTGTGGATTCTTATTTTTTAAACCAAGACATTTTACCTGATGAGAATTCAGCACTCTGTTTCTTTTTCTTCAATATTCTTGTTTAAAGTACTTACAACGTGAATGGGGATAAATCTGATGTCTCAAAATTTATCCTACAAGGGCTTTAACAGAGGGATTTCAGTACTGAGTGTTATGAGAACAGCCTGGTGAAAACTCATGCCAAGTTATAAACAATCCTTCCCAGAGGATATCAGTTTTCCATTACAATTCCCTTGTGATTTTCAGAAGTCACTACGTGCTCTAAGTTTCGGCTCTGTGTCTCTATCCTGGCTTGTTGGCTCCATTTTCTTAGTCCCCTAACCTTCCTGGGTAAACTGTGTGAAAGAGAATTTAGGCTGGCAGCTCTCTATTACTCCACCCAATAAGTTCCTCCAGCACTCGTGCCCTGTCCTCACTCATACTCTACATGAAAATTTTAACAATTAGGCTTGCCTCCATGATTTGAATTTAGAAAGGAGTCTATGGCCTCCCAGAAAGTAAGGCGTCTATCTGCACAGAGAGGGCTGCAACACCAGTGCTCTCCAAGGATGCTTAACAGCTGCAAGTCACCCTGATTGGTGAGACGAAACAGAAAAAAAAGGCATCAGAATGGACAGCTGGTGCAGTTCCTGACCCCTACCTCTTCAAACTGTAACTTACAGGCAAAAAAATGTAAACTGAGCAGTAATCCTCCTGTGTCCTAAGGGATCACGCGCTGTGAAGAACACAACATTTTGATTATTTCCCTCCATGTATAAACAAACTCCATCTTCTGTTCCTGTTTATGCTTAAAATAAAAAGGTACTTAGCAGTTCATAAGCCAGAAAACTTGTCCATTAGTTCCCTTACTGCTACAATAATGCTGTCTTATGTAATATGACATTATTTCTACAGCAGTCAAACGACAATTACAGTGTAGGTATAGTGACAATAAGGAATTATCAGAAGAGGAGGAGGAAGGTTGAAGAGTTTTTGCACTCTGAGTGTAGCATCAGCCAGCTTGGAGGAAGCAAGTGTCTGAAGCGTTGACATATCACGGGGCATTAATTTCTATCTGAGGTGGGGGAATTCTGGTCTGAGTTGTTTGTCTCTGAGTTCCCTCTACTGAAAGTTATTATGTCTTTATTTCCTGGACTGCATGTCATGTTATTTTATTTCTGTCTCCACGTAGTATTTAGAGACCTGTGACCAAATCATCATCTTAGCCTAAGCTAATATTTTTTTTAACTCATTAGGCACACTTAAAAAAAAATTAGGCACACTTAATTACCCCCAACTTGTCCTACTTCCTATGATGGAGCAGCAGCAAAAGACTCACAGCATCCAAACTGTCCCCCGTCTCATGGAAAGTCTGGTGAAGAATATGAAATAGCTCGTAAATGAGAATTACTGTGTCATGGTCCAGATTGCTGCTCTTTGGCTTACCATTTTTTATGCATCCCAGGAAAAAAAGCATGGTAACACATAAGGCAAAGTATTCCTCTTGGGAAAAAACTCATAAACAATTATGATCTGAAAAAATACAGAGGAAATTATTGGCAGCTTTTTAGAAGCTGCATTTTTAAAAATTTCGGTAGTACTCTTGGAGTTTTCTTCAAGCATTTTTCTTTTCTTTTTTTAGGCCTTCCAGTCTGGAAGTTATTAATGACCTGCAATAAAGTCAGAGATGATCCAGCAAGAAAAAAAAAAACAACACCTCCCCCCCCCCCAACCAAACAAAAAACCCCAACCAACAAACAACAATCCCAACAATTAAAACTGAAGTAAATTTGCATCTCCAACTCATGCTAAGAGCATCCTCTAATTTCAGGTTAAATTACATGTATATAACTATTAATAGTTTCCATTAGGGAGCACTAAATAGCTCAACAAAACATCATCTACCCACACATTGACACATATTTTTACCTGATTAATTTAATTATCACGCTTTATTAAAATTGAGCAAGTAATTAAAATATACATCAAAGGTGAATCTTTATGTCCTTCACGCTCTATTTACATTTTTTGGGAGCAAAAGTCATGGCTATATTTACCTATTGCCTCTACTTTTTTCCCCTTTTTTTTTCCTTCCCTGGCTTTTTAATATGTCATAGTTCTATACCTAAATGTATCATTCAGAAAACAAGCTTTGGGTTTGACCTTACTTTGTTATAAATGCTTTTCTTTCTGAGGGTGTTGTCATTCAGCTTGAATGCTTTGACTTGGTTCCTGTAAGTAAATGATTTCAGAAATTTTTTTAGAAAAAAATCTAAGAAAATTTGGATGGTTAATTAACCTCCTGACAGGAAAGAAGGCAGAAAGATGAAAAACATAAAATTCTACTTTCAGTAAGGAACTTTTTTCTTTTTGCTTGTAGAATAATAGATTTTTAGAAACAAATTTTAGTATGCACTCAATATTTCTACTTCTTGCCTAGGCAAAGCCCAATGTCTGTTCGTTGGCTTTCTTTCCAGAAAACACCTTTCTTGCCATGAGAACATGTGTAATACCAAGAGTGTACCTGAAACTCCCTGAACAGGAAGCCCATTAATGGAGTTAAAAAATTTATTAATTGGTTCCCGTAACTGGGCCATCCGTCACAAGAAGATGAAAAGCTATGTGAAAAGAGGCATTCATTTGTGAATTGGGAAATAATTTTTAGTCTTTTTAGTGGTTTAAGTCCTTATTATTTGCAAAGACAATAATTTTTTCCTCCAGGTACCTGCCACTTCCACTCAGAAGGAGGCATGTACCATGGAGGCAGATGCTGTTAGAGAAATAGTACAGCTTGTTCTCATTCCGTATTGTTTTTCGAAACAAAAATCCTCATTCTGAATGGGTCATAGGCAGTTAATTCCCAGAGAAACCAGTGACATTCAGGTGCTTAAATACTAGTTAAAGATATGGGCCATGAGTCTATCCTCCCAAATATAGAAAGGAAAGAAGACAACTATTTTAGTGCTTGTGGATTATATTTAAAGCACAAAAAAGATCCTGTGGCAACTTTGCCTCCTGGCTGTTGGGTTTTAGGTACCCACCATATTAAAGTTGCTTTTGTTGCAAACACCTCAGAGTTTGTTTAGTCCAGATCTGGAGATATCAGTGGATGAAGTGATCGCTGTTCTTCTGGAGAAGACCTGCTTAGGTGGGAAAATAGACCCTTACCCTGCAATATCCCATACTATTTTAGCAAAGAGAGAAGTGCTTCAAAGCACATCTGGTGGCTCTGGTACGTTGTTGTTAGGGAGATCAGAGTTATGATCAACATGTTCTTGTGCTGGAGGAAGCTTTAATGTCCAGGGATCAATAGGAAAAAATCTACTGAAAAAGGTTCTCCCAAAATTTTCAGTTATCTCTGAAATCAATGTTGTTCCCAAATTTTCCGCTCCATTTTTTGTCTTGGACTGAAGCTGTCAAGCTCTCTGCCCAGGCTGAATTTACATCTTCCTGCAGTTTACACCTTGTAAAAATCATTGAGGATATAACTATCAACCTGAGGGAAATAAAACCTGGAGCATGGTAACTAATCAGACAAGAACCAGAATATTTCAAGCAACAGTTCGTGTAAACTTAGTCTTGAAAGAGCTGAGTGAAAACCTTACATACTTATGGCTTTGCTCAGCAGAGTTTAACGCTGGTGCCATTTGCCAGGGTTCCTCATACCTGGCATGTATCAGCAGATAACATTTCCCTAAAGACAGCATAACAGACCATGCTTAGTCCATGAGAAGGATTTGAACCTAGGGTTTTAAGTGCTAAGAGCACTAACCTCCACAGCTTGAATAAAAGAAATGAACTTCTTGGCTGGTAGCAGCTCTTCAGAGGCTGCCATGTAGAGCTAACAAACCCTGGTGCTTCTACACTCATTTCTGTTGGTTCTACAAATCTCAAGAATTGTGTGTCAGGTTTCTGAGTACCATGCATTAGTACTTCTGCTGTTTATGCAGGTCATCCACATAGGACTGGTGCGTTGGGCAGTCCAAAAAAGCTTATACTTCACAGTCAACACTGACAGGCATCTTGATAACAAGACTCAAGTGACAGTTTTCATATCTGTCATAGTAAATGCCCCAATTCTGAGCCAATGCAAACTTATGTATAAGCAGTACATCCTCTGCAACGAGAAGTCTCCAGGAAAGTGCTTCTTCATAGTCATTTTCCAGCCAAAAACTCTGTAATGAGGCACTCTCTAAGAGCTGTCTGGAATTCCTAAAAAATTAGAGTTTGAAAGGTGGAAGCTAGTCCTGGAACAAGGTAAAAATGTGACTATCTGTTTATAGGGTAAACAAATGTCCCTCTATAAACAGTACTTTGGGAGAACCAAATCAGGATTGTGTAGCTTCATTGTACATTGCAAAATACTCCAAGCAGACCAGGGAGCTGGCTGGAAGAGAAGAAGGGAACTTGGCAAGCACTGTACAGGCTATCTGGAGCCAGGGATATTTATCATGATCACATAATTGAAGGTCTAAAAAGTATCCACATGCAAATGGAAAATTAAATTGCAAATCAATCCCTATAAAAGCAGTTTCCAGGAATTTTGAGAATTGCAGATCTATTGTTGTCCCAGTTTCTATTATCACTATTTGTAACAAATAAAATCTTCAATCGTAAGAAAAAAAAAAATTGGAGTTTTACCATTTTTTTGGTGTTCATCTCAGATACCATATCTATTTTCTAAAAAGAGTGTAAAAAATTTCTGGAGGAAGAGGTCTCGTATTGGGTATCCAAAAACTGAAGCATGCATAAGAAGAAGACATATGTAAGGAACTTGGCTTACTATTGTGGTGGCCACAGTTCTGTGGGTTGGTTTGCAATACATAGATTCACTTTCTGTAACTGACAGCTTAAGATCTAAACTGCACATTTAATTAACAAGATGTGCTGGAGTAACAAGAAATGGCATTACCTTAATCTCAGTTATCCCTGTCTCTTTTCCGCATTATGTACTGTTGAGAAAAGGTTAGTTTTTGAATGGTTCTTACAATATTGTCAGCTTCCTAGATTTGATTTAGATTTAAAATGAATAAAGTTTCCAGCTCTGGCAGGTTACAAAATAAAACCAGGAAACAGAATCCTGGCAGCTTCCACCCAAAAAAAAAGGCAAATAAAAAGAACCAAAAACTTCTTTACAATTATATCTATTTCTTTTTAAAGCAACTTGATGACATTTCAGATCTTGGTTAAGTTGTATTTTGGGCTTTTGAAAAGCTTGGAGTTTAAAACAAGATTGCTGCTGCTTCCCAAAAGAGGTTCCTTTCGATGAGGCATCAATAGTGGCTGGGTGCAGCCCTGTGAGGCCGCATAGGGAGAGTCTTGAAGCCTGGACTAGCAAGGAACAGAAAGTACTGCGGTTTGTGGTGAATCGTGGAGGTATTTACTGACTCTGAAAGGAGAGAATTTATGGGAGTTTGAAAGTTATAGAAAAATGACAGAAAAGTAAGAAAATAGTTCCAAAGCATGATAAGCACAGGTAAAGCTTGAAGCCATTGCTTTATGAATAAACCCGCTGCTGCCAGCTCAGTGTTCCCTCTTCTTGTACACTTACTCTGACACCGTCCCTGTTCAGAGTTTACATCCTTCCTTTTCCCTCTCCTCCTGGAGATAAAAGCCTAATGGCATTAATGAGATCATAAAGCATTTATTAAGCCATAAAACACTGAAACCAGCTTTGAACACTTGGAATTTTTTTTATTTGCAGATATTTTATTAGAACGTTAGCAATGGGCCCAGTAGTTTTCGTGCTCAAACATTTGCCTCTGTTTTAATTTGAGGTGGGTTTTTGTCTATTTGGTTTTGGCTAGGTTGGTTTTTTGTGGGGTTTTTTTTCAGATGACCTAGAGGAATAAGAAGAGGCAGCTCTTGGTACAAAATGGATGGTTCTGAAGCTAAGACAGAATGAAATTTGGGAAAAAAATGGAATCCATAACAAAGAACTTAACTCTACTGTAACTACCCTAATCACTCCCTATGTTTCCTGAATTTGGTACTGAGGTACTGAGGATAAATTACAGGGCTGAATGTGAACTTTCTTATATTCTTTGCCTTGTGAATGTTCCACAAACACCAATTTCTACAGAAGTAGTTGATTTATCCCCCTTCTTATCAGGTATTCAGCAAGTTACTTAAGCACATGCTTATGTATCTTTAATTACATTGTTTTGATGGATTTGGGTATAATATTCCAGCAGGTTCTAAAAATATTCAAGTACTTGAGTGCTTTGCTGAATGAGGTGATAGAAGTAGGAAATGTAGGCTAGAAATGTATGTATACTAAAGCAGCAAAAATGCCAAGCAAGATTTAACTATCATCATCCTTACTCCTGTATGTATAACACTGTTGGGAGTACAAGACTTGACACCTTGGGATTTACCATAGCCAGAAGCCAGTCTTGAACGCTGCAATGGAACTTGAGATTTCTGTCAGCACACAGCTGACCCTGTGTCCATCTCCAATTGACCAATAAAAAATACACCTTAAGCCTACTAATTGTCCAGGGTTGTCTTACCTGACCTGGGTCTCAGAATAATTGAAAGCATTTCAAAATTCTTTTTTAAAAATAATATTTTACTGAAGTCCAGAATACATGATGTTGTAAAATAATCTAATGATTATACGGTCGTTCATGTCATTCAACTATTGCTTCCACTCTAGCGAATCTTAACTATCCTGCCTCTCCCCAAAGCATCACGGATTTCCCACTTGAAGTTGGATAGAGAAAACATCTTATAGAATAGCATGAAATTACTTAATTTGGTTTTATTACGTAATATATTTTTAAATCCTGAAAACGTAAAGTTCCACACACAATTTTATTTCCTTTACATCTGTTCATTTTAAGACAGATATCTATCTTTATCTGTTCTGTGCATACTTCTACAAATAGATAAATTAGCTATGCTTCTTCACCGAATGAACTAGAGGGTTTGTCTTTGCAGGTGCAGTTGCTCAAGAAAAGGAAAATATAATTTTGCAAACAGAGGGGTTTGTTGGTTCTTTTAAAATTATTTTTTCATATTCTTGAAATGACATTGAGTCTCCTAAGCGCCAGTGACATACATCAATAACACCCTAGGAACTGATGGGTAAAGACAGCCTGTCAGTCACCCTGCCTCTTGCTGCCATAACTTAAACAGATGCCTTACAGAAGGGCCCATTTCAAGAGGGAAATCACTGCATCCAGGACAACAGAAGAACATCTGCAAGTCTGGTTCTGGGAACGTAAGTCATACAGCATCAACATCTTGAGTGCAATAAATAACATCTCTGTAAAATCCACTGTGATCTAACTATACTTTCTAGACGTTATGACAGGACTATCAAGGAGGTGCTAAACATTTCAATGCTGTGAGCCCTGAGCCTTGCTGTACTAGTAAACCACAGCAAAGAAAAGGATGCAGGTTGCACGCCTAGAATATTTATCCATGTTATCCATTCCCAAGCTTTGTGAAACACTACAACATAACACAAGGCTTTTTGCTTTTGCATTAAATTAAAGGACAATGATGACTTTCGTAGTGATTGCTGCTAGAAAGAGTGCACCCAGTAGATCAGCTACGTAAAAAGTGGGTGAGGTTTTGAGTCCATAAAGGCACATTTTATGGAGTCTAAATTTTTATTACAGACAAATGAAAACTGCCATATCATTTAGATTTACAAACACAAATTTTCTTTGTGTAATTAAAACACAAATTTTTAATTATAAGAGTAAAAAATCTGGCATATGAGCTTTTCCCAAACACATTAACAATACAGTAACGACCATGGTACATACTGACAGGCAGAATTTGATTACTGGAATCAACTATTTTACCCGAAGCCTGCCTCCCTGAATCTTTATTTCAGGAACTGAAGCATCGTTTCGCAATGTATTGAGTTTGCGTGGCAAGGTTTTGGTAGCGGGGGGGCTACAGGGGTGGCTTCTGTAAGGAGCTGCTAGAAGCTTCCCCTGAGTCCGACAGAGCCAATGCCAGCCGGCTCCAAGGCAGACCCGCCGCTGGCCAAGGGTGAGCCCACCAGCGACAGTGGTAGCGCCTCTGGGATAACATATTTAAGAAGGGGGAAAAAAGTTACTGCACAACAGCAACAGCAGCCAGAGAAAGGAGTGAGAATACGTGAGAGGAACAGCCCTGCAGACACCAAGGTCAGGGAAGAAGGAGGGACAAGAGGTGCTCCAGGCACCAGAGCAGAGGTTCCCCTGCAGCCTGTGGTGAGGCAGGCTGTCCCCCTGCAGCCCATGGAGATCCACGGTGGAGCAGATATCCACCTGCATCCACCACAGGCTGCCTGGTGAGGCAGGCTGTCCCCCTGCAGTCCATGGAGATCCACGGTGGAGCAGATATCCACCTGCATCCACCACAGGCTGCCTGGTGAGGCAGGCTGTCCCCCTGCAGTCCATGGAGATCCACGGTGGAGCAGATATCCACCTGCAGCCTGTGGAGGACCCTGCGCCAGAGCAAGAGGATATGCCCGAGGGAGGCTGTGACCCCATGGGAAGTCCACGCTGGAGCAAGCTCCTGGCAGGACCTGTCAACCCTTGGGAAGAGGAGCCCATGCTGGAGCAGGTTTGCTGGCAGGACTTGTGACCCCGTGGGGGACCCACGCTGGAGCAGTCTGTTCCTGAAGGACTGCACCCCGTGGAGGGGCACGCTGGAGCAGTTTGTGAAGAACTGCAGCCCGTGGGAAGGACTCGCGTTGGAGAAGTTCATGGAGGACTGTCTCCCGTGGAAGGGACCCACGCTGGAGCAGGGAAAGAGTGTGAGGAGTCCTCCCCCTGAGGAGGAAGGAGCGGCAGAGACAACGTGTGATGAACTGACCGCAACCCCCATTCCCCGTCCCCCCGTGCCGCTGGTGGGGAGGAGGGAGAGAAAATCAGGAGTGAAGTTGAGCCTGGGAAGAAGGGAGGGGTGGGGGGAGGTGTTTTAAGATTTAGGTTTTATTTCTCATTATCCTACTCTGATTTGGTTAGTAATAAAATTAAACTAATTTCCCCAAGTAGAGTCTGGTTTGCCCGTGACGGTAATTGCTGAGTGATCTCCCTGTCCTTATCTCGACCCACGAGGCTTTCCTTATATTTTCTCTCCCCTGCCCAGCTGAGGAGGGGAGTGATAGAGCGGCTTTGATGGGCACCTGGCATCCAGCCAGCGTCAACCCACCACAGCCAAGTACTATAGCTTTATGGTGTAATAAACATTTGAATTGTAAATATGAGATTCTGGAAAAACCTTTTTTTAATGTTGCTTAAAGTATTTACTTTTTTCACATATAATGCCTTTTTTTATGAATCACAGTTAAAACAAATGTCAGTAAATTCAGCTCCTGTATGGTTGTATTACTGCACTTCCCCCAGGAGTAATAATCAGGAGTAAAGAAGCAAAAAAAGTAGAAGTGTAAAGTGAGAATATTAAGGCCTACCACTTATTTATTTCCACTGTTATTCAAGACCTACAAAATTTTCAAGTTTATAAGAGTTGTTGTCTGTAGTAATTTAAAATACTGAGGAATACTGAAGGGAACAGGAAAACTGATCGGATCAACACGTGGCTTAGGGGCTGGTGCCATCGGCAGAATTTTGGCTTCTTTGACCACGGGGAGGTTTACATGGCACCGGGCCTGCTGGCGACGGACAGACTTCAGCTGTCTCACAAGGGGAAAAGGATTCTCACTTATGAGTTGGCAGGGCTCATCGAGAGGGCTTTAAACTAGGTTCGAAGGGGGAAGGGGATAAAACCAGGCTCGCTAGAGAAGAGCCTAGGGGCGGCACGCCAATGTCGGGGGAGAAATCGGCAGCCCAGCTCAAGTACATCTACACCAATGCACGCAGCATGGGCGGTAAACAGGAGGAGCTGGAAGCCATTGTGCAGCAGGATAGCTATGACTTAGTCGCCATCACGGAAACGTGGTGGGATGAGTCTCACGATTGGAGTGCTGCAATGGATGGCTATAAGCTCTTCAGAAGGGACAGGCGAGGAAGGAGAGGCGATGGAGTAGCCCTGTATGTTAGGGAGTGCTTTGACTGTCTAGAGCTCAATGATAGTGATGACGAGGTCGAGTGCTTGTGGGTAAGGATGAGGGGGAAGGCCAACACGGCAGATATCCTGCTGGGAGTCTGTTATAGACCACCTAGCCAGGATGAGGAGGCAGATGAAATATTCTACCAGAGGCTGGCAGAAGTCTCACAGTCGCTAGCCCTTGTTCTTGTGGGGGACTTCAACTTTCTGGACATCTGCTGGAAATACCACACGTCAGAGAGGAAACAGTTGAGGAGGTTCCTGGAGTGTGTGGAAGATAACTTCCTGACGCCGCTGGTAAGCGAGCCCACTAGGGGAGGTGCCTCGCTTGACCTGCTGTTCACAAACAGAGAAGGACTGGTGGGAGATGTGGTGGTCAGGGGCCGGCTTGGGCTTAGCGACCATGAAATGGTAGAATTCTCGATACTTAGTGAAGTAAAGAGGGGGGCCAGCAAAACCGCTACGATGGACTTCCGGAGGGCAGACTTTGGCCTGCTCAGGACACTGGTCGAGAGGGTCCCTTGGGAGACAGTCCTGAAGGGCAAAGGGGTCCAGGAAGGCTGGACATTCTTCAAGAAGGAAGTCTTAAAGGCGCAGGAGCGGGCTGTCCCCATGTGCCACAAGAAGAACGGGCGGGGAAGGCGACCGGCCTGGGTGAATGGGGAGCTCTGGCTGGGACTCAGGAAAAAAAGGAGAGTTTATCACTTGTGGAAGAAGGGGCAGGCAACTCAAGAAGAGTACAGGGATCTCGTTAGGTCGTGCAGAGAGGAAATTGAAAGGCAAAAGCCCGGCTAGAACTCAACCTGGCCACTGTCGTGAGAGACAACAAAAAATGCTTTTACAAATATATTAATGACAAAAGGAGAGCCAAGGAGAATCTCCATCCTCTATTGGATGCAGGGGGGAACATTGGCACCGAGGACGAGGATAAGGCTGAGGTACTCAATGCCTTCTTTGCCTCAGTCTTTAGTAGTCAGAGCAGTTATCTTCAGGGTACTCAGCCCCCTGAGCTGGAAGGCAGGGACGACGAGCAGGATAAACCCCCCATAATCCAAGAGGAAGAATTTAATGACCTGCTACGCCACCTGGACGTTCACAAGTTTATGGGACCAGATGGGATCCACCCGAGGGTACTGAGGGAGCTGGCGGAGGAGCTTGCTGAGCCGCTCTCCATCATTTACCAGCAGTCCTGGTTAACTGGGGAGATCCCGGACGACTGGAGACTCGCCAATGTGACACCCATCTATAAGAAGGGCCGGAAGGAGGATCCGGGGAACTACAGGCCGGTCAGCCTGACCTCGGTGCCGGGGAAGATCATGGAGCGGTTCGTTTTGAGGGTGCTCACGAGCCATGTCCAGGACAACCAGGGGATCAGGCCCAGCCAGCACAGGTTCATGGAAGGCAGGTCCTGCTTGACCAACCTGATCTCCTTCTATGACCAGGTGACCCGCCTAGTGGATGAGGGAAAGGCTGTGGATGTGGTCTACCTGGACTTCAGTAAGGCCTTTGACACTGTCTCCCACAGCATTCTCCTAGAGAAGCTGGCGGCTCACGGCCTAGACAGGTACACTCTTTGCTGGGTAAAAAACTGGCTGGACGGCCGAGCCCAGAGAGTTGTGGTGAACGGAGTTAAATCCAGTTGGCGGCCGGTCACGAGCGGTGTTCCCCAGGGCTCAGTGTTGGGGCCAGTCCTGTTCAATATCTTTATCAACGATCTGGACGAGGGGATCGAGTGCTCCCTCAGTAAGTTTGCAGACGACACCAAGCTGGACGGGAGTGTTGATCTGCTGGAGGGTAGGAAGGCTCTGCAGAGGGACCTGGACAGGCTGGATCGATGGGCCGAGGCCAATTGTATGAGGTTCAACAAGGCCAAGTGCCGGGTCCTGCACTTCAGCCACAACAACCCCATGCAACGCTACAGGCTTGGGGAAGAGTGGCTGGAAAGCTGCCCAGAGGAAAAGGACCTGGGGGTGCTGATTGACAGCCAGCTGAACATGAGCCAGCAGTGTGCTCAGGTGGCCAAGAAGGCCAACGGCATCCTGGCCTGTACCAGAAATAGTGTGGCCAGCAGGAGTAGGGAGGTGATCGTGCCCCTGTACTCGGCACTAGTGAGGCCGCACCTCGAATCCTGTGTTCAGTTTTGGGCCCCTCACTACAAGAAGGACATGGAGGTGCTGGAGCGTGTCCAGAGGAGGGCAACGAAGCTGGTGAAGGGCCTGGAGCACAAGTCTTATGAGGAGCGGCTGAGGGAACTGGGGTTGTTTAGTCTGGAGAAGAGGAGGTTGAGGGGAGACCTCATCGTGCTCTACAACTTCCTGAAAGGAGGTTGTAGCGAGGTGGGGGTTGGTCTCTTCTCCCAAGCTATTAGCGATAGGACGAGAGGAAATGGCCTCAAGTTGCGCCAAGGGAGGTTTAGATTGGACATTAGGAGAAATTTCTTTACTGAAAGAGTGGTCAGGCCTTGGAACAGGCTGCCCAGGGAAGTGGTTGAGTCACCGACCCTGGAAGTATTTAAAAGATGTGTAGATGAGGCGCATGGTGTAGTGGGCATGGTGTGTTGGGTTGACAGTTGGACACGATGATCTTAGAGGTCTTTTCCAACCTTAATGATTCTATGATTCTATGATTCTATGAAAATAGATTCTAGTAGTCCCTATAATCTGAATCTTCAGTCAGCCTGTGTCTTAATAGTGCAATATTCCACTGACAGTATCACCACTCAGTAAATTATGCCTGCTTCAATGCTTTATTCTTCCTGGCCATTTAGCCTTTGGCTACGCTTAGTTAACTTACTTCTCACCCTGCAGATACTCCAAATCAGGATATGCCCGCTGGTATTTGTTTTCAAACTTCTCAACATAATGGAGTTTTAATTCTAGGTGAGGCTCTGGATGATACTGTAATATAAATGCTAAAAATGAAAATAATGTAAAACTTGAGTAGTTTTAAAAACTTAACCTTGTCTTGCTGATTGCTTGAATTAGAAACCACTTGGATCTAGCTGAAGAGTTGATTTTCACTTCCATGCTTCCATTGGCTTTCCTCTACATCTGTTCAAGGACTTACGGAGAGAGAAGGTGTATCAGAAATCAGTGTCAGTGTTTCAGTCAGTGCCTCAAAGCTAGCCACCTGTAGCTAGGAATTAGAGATGTGACCAAGACACAGAAACTGAGCAGCTTTTGCCAACCAGGATGACAATTCCCACACTTCCTCTGCATAGCTTAAGACTTGCCAGTACATAAAGCTTTGAGCTGCATGACCCAACCTCATCAAGTGGCTCAACCCCTGTATGACAAGAGCCAAGTGGAGGGCAGCTGTCATGCGGAGGAGGTGTGAGGAAAGTTTTGCCGACTTTCTCCACTGTGACCCATACTCGGTGCCTTGACATTTCACCATTCCCTTTGTCCCACAAAAACATCAACTGTCCCCCTCCTTCCTCCAGCACCTTATTCCATTTTTGGAAGGTGATGGCAGCTCTTCCACCAAACAGATACCCTTTCAAGATTTAAAAAGTGGCTGATCAGTTCATTAAGTGCCAAGGATTTCTGAGACACCAATTCCTATACATGCTTTGTGCAGCGTTCACACAGTAAATGCAACATCTTCAATGATTGTCTGCTCAGACAGTGCAGAAAGCACCCGAACTTGTGCTGGAGAAGTACCACAATCCCTTTTTCTTCCTTAAAGTTCACATAGGAAAAAAATAAAGCGATACAGGCGATGGCTGATGCCTCAAATAGCTGGAATACGCTACACAAACACTTACAATGGCCTGGTCACAGCTACACAGAAACATGTTCATTCTAGATTCTGCTAAAATTAATAGAAACTCCCAATGGCAGGCAGATAAGAGGAGAATGTGAAAGACGTGTGACCAAAGGTCTGACCAGTTTAGAAAATAAAAATATTATAAAGTCTACACAAAGCATGTGTGGAGTTGCTAAATGCAAACATTATGGACGTTCAAGGAGATAGTACATGTACTTTATGCTAACCAGCAAGATGAACTATGCTGATTGACCGCCCTCAGGTACCTCCATAACCTCCATACCTGCTGCTTCCTTCTTTTTTTCTGCCACTACTGAGCTGCGATTGAAAAGCAAATTTTGTATTTGCAGCCTCGGAGCCATTCAAGGCCACTTTGTTACTTCAAGCTCTTTTACAATTACAGCCATCCAGCTCATAAATTCAGAGATACATGAAAACTGCTGAAACAGACAAGGTGTGTCTGCCAGCTCTGCAGAGGAGGGATGGTCAAATCACAGTGATGCACTTCACATAAATTCCAGTGCTCTGATGGCTACTCTGTAGAAAGCTCACCAAAAGAGATTGAAAGATTAAAGAGAGGAGGCAAAGGCAAATTTTGAAGTCTTTCAAATGTGTTCCAGCTAGTCTGTATTTCGGTTTAAATTGACAGTGTTCAGCTCTGTGGGACGCGGATGGCTGTCACCGATCATGGTGCTATGCTGAGAGCATAAACAGCACTGAGCCTCATTCAGCCAACAATAAAGGCTTAATCTTATTTTTTGCTGCAGGTCTGTTCAGACTCACCCTTGTGCAGGTCAGAACTGTAACTGCAAGCCCAGACATCTTCATTCTGCCATCAGCCAAATCAGAAATCTCAGCTCCAAATCTTCTTGGACCACAGGCTCTGAACTCAACATCCAAATCCAAATCTAAATCCAGTTAATTGCAGTGGTTTTAATTCGGTTTTGGGATTGGTTTTTGTAATGGAAGAAGATCAAAGCTGCAAAATACTTCTCAGAACAAGGTCTGGGGAAAGATTCTGACTCCATCTTAATTTTACGGACATAAAAGTTGACCCCTTTCAAAGCCAGCAACAGCTGTGACAAAACAGGGTGCCATCACTTTTCGACTTGCACAAACTTCCTGAAGGGGACAATCGGTGCTGTAAAGCGAACATCCCCTGCCCCAATGGGATTGCCCTGAGATCCCCTGCCCTGAGATTTGTACCCAAGCTCCCCAGGGAGCTCATGGAGAGCAATGATGCTGTGCCCCGATAGCTAGCTGACTGGGAAGCCACCAAAGCCCACCAGGTTCATAGCAGGGCCTGGACCTTGGCCTCCTGCACCCCAAAGCAACATCCCAGCCACCCAGTGATCAGTTCTTCAAGATGTGTCTTCTTGATTTCTCCTGGTTGAAATTCCTCCGTGGGCAGGTGCAACACGATCCTCCTCCCTTCACCGTCAGTGCCCTACCATTGTGGCAGGAGACTCAAACCTTTCTTTCCCCTTTTCTGTTCCTTTCTGTAGAATGGCATAGCTTCAAAGGGAAATACGGTCACCTTCCCCTTCCTGCCCAGGTGTCTGGATTATTACCCCCAGGGCAGTACTCTCTCTTGGCTTTTGTGGGACCTGTTTTTTGCTCTCAAAAACTCAAACCTGAGTCGCTATGAGGGGTGGAGGGCCACCACTGCAATGCAGCACTGCCATCCCCAGCCCTACCGTGTTATATTGTTATTATCCCCTGTGCCACACAACCACTCCTTCAGAGGGCCACCTCAGTCCTGCTAAAGGGACGACTAGTTTAAAACTCCCACGAAGCTTTAAATATTAGCTAATGATGGTGATTTCAGGACCTTGGCACATCTATCAGAAAAATGACTGCTCACAGATTTAAGTAGCTGCTGAGAGAAAGGTTTTGAGATCCTCTGTGGTGCCTAAATATGGTGCTGAAAATGGCAATTATGCGCCCATTTGTGGATTGAGTTCTCAGAGCACTGATTCAATTAAAGCATTTATTTTTGCAGTTTAAGTTTACACTAATCCAGCACAGTGCCCCCAAAGCCAGCCAGATTATCACACACTCAAATTTGGGTATATGTCATCTAAGCTCTGCAGAATCAGGATCAAAACAAATAGCTGTTGCTGACAATTAAAAAATGTTCAAAAGCAAGTACAAAGCCATTATTAACATTGAAAAGGAAAAACCTACATAAAGAAAAGAAAAAAAAAAACACCCTTAGGGCAAGTGACTGGACAATAGTTTTGGACAATAAATACAGAAAGTTCACTTCTTCTAGTGATTAGTGATGCAGATTACTGTCCATTTGCTGGTTTTGCTCAAACCTAATTTCTCAGCTCAATCACCACGATATCATGTTATAAGAATCCCAGGGGAAGGCCATATTTTTCACATTTAGCAACATTTTTGCCTTTGCACACACAAGGAGTTGCAGTTTCTGGTAAATCTGTTATCTTTATTTCTGTTTTGAAATAATTACAGGTGATTAATTGACTAGGTACACAGTACATTCATTTTTATTGTTTCTCCTGCAAATATTAGTTTTTTCTGAAACATCCCCACCCAGAAAAGAAGAAAAGCCTCAAGTCAGTAAAGGCTGAAATTGGGACAACTTTTTTTTCAGAGATTTTGGGTCGGAAAAAGCAGACCTGATCCAGAGCTGACTAATGGCTATCCAAACCCTCTTGCAGCCCTTTATCAGTGTTTTAAGCCTGCACCAAGCAGTGGATGTTTGATAGCTGATTACAAAAATTCTTATTTTTCCAGATTAGCTGTAAAACAGTTTTAATGTATTCCCTCTGTTTGCTCAATACAGCCAGTTATTATTGCCACTGCGGAAGGAAACTAGGTTATCTGTGATGTAGTCATTTGCAGAGACAGCAAACCAGAAAATAATTTCTTGTCAATGTGCTTTCTTTTGTTTGTCCTCTTTCAGAGAATTCCTTCTGGGTTTATAGATGTGATCATGAGTTACTGTTAGGACTACATTACAAAAATCCAGTACTTCATTTCCTACATAATCACAGTTACTCCCCACTGATCACTGGGTAGTTTATGGGTTTTGGGGGTTTTTTTGAAGAACTAAGTTATTTCAGACTTACCCTTTGCTCTTACTTGCTCACAAAACCTGATGTTACTGATGTTAGCAGACAACCCAGTGATGCATGCCAGTGTTGGAAATGTGCAACTTATCTTTTCTTATCTGCTTTACAGCTTTCTTTTCTATCACCTGCTAGAATAGGGACAACTGTTGCAATACAATTAAGACTCCTGCTAATCAGTTTGTTCATCCAAGCTATCTGCTAACATCATATACAGACAAGATAAACAGGCAATTACCATGGAGAACATTTGCTAAACAAAGCTATAATTAATAATAAATGAAACTGACTTCCCAGCTACTTAAATACAGTAGTTATTAATTATCATGTGGCCCCAAGCTATTTGTATTGAGTATACAATTTACAATTCTGCATGATCTCAGCTGTATTCCCTGAAGCCTCCAGAGCTATCTTTTGCATAACTTTAAACTCCAGCATGTTGGTTATGAAAGTTTCTTCTGGCTTCTGCCCCGAATTTCTCCATTATAATGCCAAGAAATGCAATCTTGTATTTATGTGGAAGAAATTACAACTTTCAAACATCAGCATATAGCAAATGCCAGAATTATAGTATGCAACTGAATTAGATCTGGCTGGCAGACCTGTTTTTGTCACCTGTCATACACAATCAGCATCCAGCTGTACAACAAGCAGTTTGGAGGTGGCCAGCACTGTCCTACATATTGTTCACTTAAAAAATTATTAGCAGGTCTGTTTTCATCACCAAGCAGCTTTACCAGCCAGTTTCCAAAGTAAAATGTAATTTCAACTCTTATTACACACAGTATCACTTCTTTGGAAAATCAAATATTCCATATAACGTAAAACCAGATATCTTTCCTACTAGAGGTCACAGTGTCATCATAGGTCCACAGGTCATGCAACGCCTTCAACGTGTATGTGCTCTTCCTGAGAGAGGGACCATGTAATACTAGGCTGCTGGTAATACTAGTCACACTACATTTTTACAACTGTACAGCCCGCAGCTCCAAGATTATCACTTGCTTCCACACCTTCGTTTCTCACCGTACTTCTTTCAAAGTGTTCCAAGAAGTCATAAGCCTTCTCCTGGAGGCTTACCAAATGTAGAAGGCAGACTACCAACAGGGTTGTGTGTTTTCAGTGACAAAGACCAGACATTTTCAGAACAGCCTGTTCATATTTGCCTGGTGACATAAAGCACTGTAAGGACTCTGGTATAGAAGGGAAAACCACAGCATCCACACAGGCCAGCCCCATTGGCACTACTCACCTCTTTCTGCCAGCATACCCGAGATGTCTCTCCATCTCTTTCACTTCCCTGGGCTACAGAGCTCCTGCTGCAGTACCCGGCACCTTAAGTCCTCTTTTAAATTGCATTTATTCTGGTTTTACATCTGACTGCCTTATCAGCCACACCCTGAGAGAAAACACCCAGTGAGTGATCTAGTCTACCTCCAACTAACTCTGTTTCTCTATTCTTAGCAATTCAGTCATATCAACCAGACTTGCCTACCTATTCCACACCCATGTCTCACTTCTCTGTCCCACTGAAGACATTGAATCTCAGTATTAGCTTGGCCTAGTTAAAAAAAAAGGTCAGTGAAAAAAACTGAATTACTGAAATTTTTTTAAAAAGACCCACATTCTCTACAAATGCTTAATTAAGTCATTTAAAAAGGCATTGTCTCCATGAAATGCAGCATCAATGTGTAACCTGGTACCCCATAATGTTCCTCATGTAATTTTCTTTTAACATGATTAATTTCTGAAGGTGAGTCAAGTTGGTAATAAGCATGGTAATTGCCATAAACCATATAATGACTTCTTTGTGTGGCAGACTCCTGCTGTTGACCTTGCCAATTGTACATGAGAATAAAAGGCAACTTTCAGCCCACAATAAATACATGTAAGTACAAATTCTAGTCCTTGGAAATACATATATTTAACTAAAAGTTGTAACAGGATCTTTGGCCTCCGTGGCACACCACAAATGGCAGACTTGAAATTATCTGGGTGTAATGATGGCAACAGTGGCCAGGTGCTTGTTGCAAGCATGGTCTGAGCCTGTAACTGGATGCTGATAACTGTCAGGTGGTATATTGTGGTTTATTTTGTGGGAGCTTTGTGGGTTTAAGCTATGTGTTGTTAGGGACTTTCCTGAGTAATTAAAAAAAAAAAAAATTAAAAGGCAAAAAAGAAGAAATAATTAAAACCCAATATTTTTGCATATTTTTAATAACTTTGACTTTTTTCCAAAAATTAAATCTAAATACCATGCAAAGGAGACAAGTGAAGGGATTGCAAATCCCAAAACTGCCAACAAATGATTGCTGAATTTCTAATAATGATGTCCTATCACATCTGGAAATCTCTCATTGGCAAAGCATTCCTGGTTCAGGAGACTCATCCTCCAAACCACAGAAGTCTGGGGTGGAAAAGACTAAACCTGGGATCTCTGCTGCCCACAGCTCCCACAGATGTCTGGTCCTTTGCCACTGCCTTCTGCCCTGTGACAGTTAGAGCCAGTACCAAGATGGCTGGTTTAAGTCACCATCCCATGTTTCTGGGAGGCCACTACTTGCACCAGGGACACCGTTAGACATGAGTGTCAACAACAGCATCAATGGGAGCTCTTATGGAGGTGAGGTGCGGTGAGGTGAGGTGAGGTAGCAGGTGCTTTCCCAAAAGGAACTCCACACAGCAATGAGAAAATATTCTGGCAGGTAAGGTACAAAGACTTGACAATAGCTCAGACAGTCTAGTACAGTTCAAAATCACAAAAGAATGGAGAATTTGGGAAATCTGGAATCATGCAGATGGAAAATGCATTTTGTTGTGATCAGGTGCCTGTCAGCTTGTTTCATCTATGGCCATGGGTGCAAATAACGTAATACAGCAGATTTGGAACAATCATGATGGTGACTAACTCTTGAGGGAGGAAATTAACAGATTTCCTTATGGTGCACAGAAAAATCATTGAAATTTATATTTTGGCGTGTGATTACCTGCTTGAAGGTCTCTGGTCCCTGATGAGAAATTCCAGCAGAATTTCTGCCACTAGTCTTGGAAGTAAGCTGAAGAGGGTGGCTGCCAAGAGTCTGCTGTTGGCAGTATTCAAGTTAGTCAAAGATAGTACTCACTAACACGCAGAGTTAGAGAGACCTTTTCCTTGGTAATGGAGGAAAAAAGTGGCTTGAACATTAAGTGTGCAGAATGCAATCAAACCACATGGGAACTGCCTCTCCGAATTAGGTCCATACTCCTTCTTGATGAATATGCTGAATATCCAGTACACTGCAGCTTTACTATCCAGTGTGTGGAGTTAGGGCTTTTCCTTTTTCTGCAGAACACCGGACAGCAGTCCTGTCCAAAAAAGCTATTTCTACCTTCGTGTGCGTGTGTGAGAAAAGCTCTAAAGGCACAGCCTTTGTAACTAATCTCTCTTTTATTTCTTGGAGTAGCCTTTAGGTCAGCAACTTTGATCATCTGGCTGAAGAGGATGTACAACTAACCCTGTCTGTAGCCAACTGTGTTTATCAGCAGCACATTTTTTCTGTAGGTAGGTGTAAAAAGAATACTTTATTGGTCTTCTAAAAGCAGCTTAGAAATAGAAGGCCTGCCTTAGCCTCTTGAAACATCTCTCAACTCTAAACTTAAAGACTTCTGCAAATATTAGTTTTAAGTAAGAAACGTCTATTCTGTATGACCAGTCTTTCTGGTCATATGATTCCTTTACATATTGTTTAAGGAGCTGACAGTCTTTAAACAACCACCCCTATGTTCTTAGGGGCACAAGTGTTCAGCAGTTAAATATGATCCAGCTGATATAACTATCATCTATATGTTTCTGAAAATACCTCTGTGATAGAACTGTTTTTACAATTTTACTTCCCCAAAATTTCTATTTATTAGTTCTGCTTGTACTTTTAAATCTTCTTCCACTTAACTAGAAATGTTAACAGTGTGGCAGGAAAAAGAATCTTTCCTCTGTCTGTGCAGGCTGAAAAAAATTCATGTGTCTTTGTGTATCTAAAATTGCAAAAAGAAACCCAATGAAAGTCCTATGATACAATTGTTTTCTCACAAACCGTATTTTAAAAGACTTCATTTTTTATATCTCTTCTTTAGGAAAAAAAAATAAGCATTTCTAGAGTTTGTCCAAAATTAGCCTTCAATTTGTTTGAAAGATTTGTAAGACGGAAACCCTGGTCCCACTAAAATCAATGGAAGTTTACTATGTGACAGCAATTGTGGTAGCATTTTACTCAGAGATCTTAGCCACTGCTGGATGAATGTTATATGAATATCAGATCCCAATATCAGGCATGAAGAACAGATATAAAATGTCCTTGGTGTTACTGCACACAAATTAGTTATTTATTGTACCTGTTGTCATTTTTTTATGTTAAAAGTTTTGTTGATGTTTTCCCATAAAACTAAAAAAAAAATCCCTGAAAAAAAAATATGCATTTTGAAATCATCTGTGCTGTTAACTAATCTTTTTTATAATGAAGTAAAAGCAGGAAGCATGAAAATTGGAGGCAGTTAAAATATTACTTTGGAATGATCCCAAAGGAATGATGAGCATGTCACTATTTTGGAATGGAAGTTTTCTTAGTTTGAAACTCTTTTTTAAAGTTCTAAGCATGAAATTTATAGTTTCTGACACTGATCCACAGGATCTCACCTTCTCTCAAGGTATATTTTGGGGATGAATGGGTAGTCACATTCTTTTATGTCATATTCCATCTCATAAAAACAAAGTGCCTGTGCTGATGTCACTTTGTTCTATTTCCAGGGCATGTTGTCTCAGCAGGAGGCTAACTGCGAGATATAATCTCAAAATACCTTGGTTATTCAATTTTTTTTAAATATTATATCCTTCACATTAGTAACATAGACAGGTATTTCTCTGTCACAGGCAATGGCAGCGGTCCCAGAAGCTCTGAAAAGCACAGACTTGAGAAAGGGGAAACAGTTCACTCCTGAACAAACTTCTTTTCTTTTCTTCCACCAGTAAATCAAATGTTTATCCTTATGAATTACAAGTCACAAAATTTGCTAGGCCAACAGTCAGTCCTCATGTGGGTCTAAAGATCTTGTTCCACATGAAAAATCATAAAGAGAAGTTGTTAAAAAAAGAGTTTGCTAATTGCTTGGCAGCTCATTCAGGGAGCAGGATGCTTATGTCCATAACCCATTGTGTATTGACCCTACTCTCTGTCGGTAACTTGACAATATACTTGGACTCAATAACACAAGAAATTAGTAAAACTTCAGTGTTGCTAAAGCTTTTAAATATGTTCTTCTGGTGCTCAGCTTTTTTTAATGAGAACACTGTGAAAGTCAAAACATTTTTGCCTAAAAACAATCTCTGAAGACAGTCAGAGGATTTGTTTTCATATAACTTTCTGTATTGATCACCAGATACTCCTTAGTAGAAGACATTAAAAACCATTAGTACGCCATAACTATATGGGAAGTGCAGTACACATTTGTAGTTTTTCTTAAAAATGAAGTTAATAAGTTAAATTGCAGTAAATTTCATGAAGTCCACTGGCCTTGCCCTAAGCAACAATAAAATACCATATAGGGATGTCATCCCTGTGTGATTCTGAGATATAAGATTTTTTCTCCTTGATTAGGTTGCTGTAAACTTACAGATAAAGAAACCAAACAAACAATTCAGGTGTAGTTTCTCAAGGTTATGTGGTGAAGGAGACTAAGAGATGGTTTCAGTGCAGGCAATCATTAAAACCAAGTTTTGAACACATTTTGTGGACAGGGAAATGGAGGAACTGAAGCAGCCATTGCAGCCTGGTAGCATCAGAGCTGTCTGCAGCCAGGTCCCTGCTGTGGAGTTTCCCCCTGAGCACAACCCAGTTAATTCAGCTTTGTGCAGAGAAGGCCTAAAATGTTACCTTTACTGATCTCACATATTTGGATGGGATTTAATGGATGTGTAAAGGGATAATAATATCAGAAGGTTGTGTCAACTGATATATGATATTCAGGGACATCACTCCCTGGCAGGTTTCTGTCTTATGTAGCAAAGGAGAAAGGTTTTTTGGTCTGTGGCCTTCTTTGTTCCAGGCAGTTTATCTGTTGCTTCTGCATCAACTCTTATTAGTGATCTGAATTTACACAGAAGTAGGATATAGTCTTTCTGTAACTTTCAAATCACTTCTTCCAGTTATTCAGTAAGAGCTGAACTCTTTCCAACATAGGGATGCACAGCAACTTAGGAAATATGACACACATATGACATAAATATGAAATATACTATCTTTTTTTTAAGGAAACATGGACCAGGATTTAAAAATAACTGCATCAACAAATCATTTGCAGAGAACTCTGAGATCAAGGTGAATGTCCAGTAATTTCAATAGTGTAAAATGGTATTGCCTTGGCAAGATTTTTTCAGTCTCTTCCAGATGCCTTTTATCTCATCTGTCTTTCAAAGACAACGGATATTTAAACCTAACATTATTACATCAAGACCTAAACACATAACACACATGTCTTCTTCCCAAAATACATACCAGTTTCTCTCAAATGAATGCATTTAAAAACAAACTTTATTTAGATCACACAAGCAAGTCTGGCTCAGTTCACAAGGGAGACAGAGGGTGGAGGTACTAGTGTTTGTGCCCAGCTGGGTGGAGGTACCCATGGTTTCTGTATTGGGGTGTTACCTGGCTGCCCAGGTGTGAGCTTTGGCCCCTGTCCCTCCCCAGGTCACGCTGCCTGTACGTTGGGTCCTGCTCTGATTCAAGCCAGGAGCAAGACTTCAGGTAAAAGGCCGTTGGGAAGAGCAGGGGAGCTGCCTGGACATCACATCTCTGCCTTCCTCACAGGTACAGTGGCTGCATCTCATTATACAAAACCATATTTGAGCATAGCTCTCAAAAACAACATGAGCACAGGCCAAGTTTCCATTTGTCAAGCCCAGCAGGTTCCTACATTTTGCTGTGGGACATAACATAGGATCTTAGTTTCTCCTCCCCTTGTGTGCTCAGAGTGCTCAACCTGAATATAGGGTGTGTATGTTCAAATCCCACATTCAATTGATCTTCCTTGAACTTACATCTACATATAGGAGATTGTATGCCACACTGTACGCTTTCTGAATTAAGCCTTTTTCCTAAAGAATGTGCTCTACATTGGGTAAATAACCAAGCAACTAACCAGCCCATCACGAGAGCAGCCTGTGGAAGCTGGTGGTGTGCTAGTTAGTGACCTAGTGGTGCCACTTGGTGCTGTGCCTTAACCACCGAGCTGGGGACCTGCTCAGCCTCTCCCCGGCCTCATGAATTATTAGTCATGCAGCTGAGAAGAGCTTCAAGAGCAGGGATTTAGAGAAACTTGCACTGCAACAGTTAGAGGCTTGGTAAGCAGGCACGGAGCCGAGACATGAATTCAGCCCCCTCAGGTAGGAGAGGGCCCTGAACTGGTGTGTCCTGATCGCAGTGGGCAGCTGCAACCATTAATTCTCGTATTTGGGTCGGTCCAAGGCATGCCACTCTTTCAGAAAAAAAGAGGAGGCCTAGGCAGTTTGCAAGGCACTCCCATAAATAGACAGACCCTGTAATAAGAACCAGTAGTTGCATGTAAAACATCCTGTTGGTTTTGAAAGATTAGGACTGTACTTTGTATTGTGAACATCAAAAAACTCTCATAAACTGATAAAAAAAAAATAAGTGTAAAGCAAGTGAAAGTAGGAAGGCAGATAAATTCCATAATGAATATTCTCCACTGACATAGGGTTTTTTTGAAGACATCGCCAAACATCCTATTTAGTTAGTCACAGACATTATACCAGGATCAGAAGTACTGCATACCCTTGGAAATGGCCCACAAAGTCAAATCCAGGTCTAGTGCTTCTACAATGTTGTTACAGATAGGTAGGTATTAACTACTCAATCAAAAATTCCACTGAAGAGGTGGAACAGAAACTTTAAGAAGCTTTTAGGTATGGATATAAAAATTTTTTAGTAAGTTGGTGGGTTTGTCAGAATGTAGCTTTTACTAGTAGACATGATCATTACTGAAGTACAGATAAATCAAATTTGCTGCATTATGCTGTTACCTGTAATTGAGTAACACTGCAATTGCCATAAGGATCCAGGCACTATAGTCAACAAATTTACAAGGTAGGCTTACAGAAAAGAAATGTGGTTTTGACAATAAAATTTTCTTTTCTCTACAGTTAGCTGGAACTCAAAAATTCTTGACAGAAGTGCTTTGGCTGCTAAACAATTACAGGACACAGCAATGCATATGGCCATGGTAACTTTTATGCTCAGCCTAGAAAACAAAAAAGGCATTTGTGTATATATATATATATATATATAAAAAGAAATTAAAAATTATGATAGCGTTTATATGAAGTGAACAAGACAAGAAGTATCACAGCTGGCCTCATCTTCTGTTCCAAACACACAATAAAGACAACTGCAGCTACGAATACAGGTACCTAAAGCAGCCTTGTGTAGTTGTAGACCTGTAGAAGGCTAGGTACATGATGAACCTTACAACAAGGTGCTCAACATTAGAGAGTTAATAATGTGTGTTATTAATATGATGTAAAGTGCAATAACTATAAATCATCATTAAGTGGGTTAAGAATTGTCTGGCAGATCTGGAGAATCAGAACTGGCTGGGGATGGCTCTAAAGTTGTTTCCCCCAAGGACAAATACCTTGTCCCACAGATCTCAGCCTCCTTTGGAAATACTGTTGTTTCATGCATCCGTCTGACAGGTTATCTTTGGAAGAAAAACACATGACAACTGCTATTCAGCAGCATTGCATCTTATATGTAAGGAGGTTACAAGGGGAAGTCTAGCAAAGAGTCTGCTTTTCCACAGTGGCCTCTTTGCCTGTGATCTCAACCTACCTTAACATATCAAGTTAAGCACAGCAATGTTTCAGGCATTGCTCTGTCCCTGGCAGGCAATGCTTTTCAGAAAATGGAGTGGCTAGATGAGATGGTACCAGCTTTGGCCCTCCAATTTCACTCAGGTACCATCTGTCTGGTCTGTCAGAACCTTTTTTTCTCTTCCCCCTCCGCACCCCCCTTCATGAGCAACATACTTTAGTCCAGCACAGTTTGGCTGCAATGAACAAAAAAGTAACAGGGTGAAATTTTAGGATCTGCAAAATACATATCAGCCATGTTGATCCAGTGGTTACTTCTCTCCTTAAATGCTGAGCTTTTGATGGGCACACGCTTGGATTTCCCACCTACCAATCTGTATTGGTGACTAACGAGCTGTTGTTTTCCTGCACTGAATTCTCCATGGAAAAAGCTTGGCAAGTGCATACATGGGGTGGGTAGCTGAAAGGGCAACTCAGATTTCTGACTGAAACATGTACATTGCTATCAACCATTACTTAATAACCACAACGTGCTTGTTAGATGCAGTAAAAAAGCTTGTGTAGAGTTAGGATGCTGACTTCTCTACAGCAAGTAGAAATTAAATTCTGCACCATTCTTTCTGCATTCCACAGAATTCTGGCATAAGCAGTGAAAAACTCAATTTTCCAGTGAATTAAATAGAGGGACAGGTAAAATAATCAAAGTAGCAGAACTGGGTTCCTTTTCTGAGTACTAAATCTGATAGGATTTTCCCTGTCACTATCTTTATAATTGTTTAATTCATCTGTATTTTGGGAAGGCCAAATAATTCACAGTATTGTAGAAGTTATCAGGAGAGCCACTGATGGAGGGATTACTATTGATGTTTTAGTACATAGAAGGCATGGAAACTGGTTGGGACTCCAAGCTAGCTGGATTTTCCTGGTAAAATAATTACTGGTGATATAATTAATAATGATGATATTCAAATGTTCATCTTTATGTCTCAAGCTTAACAGCCCAGTGAAATGGATGGGGCTGACTTTGACTTTCAGAGTTACTGTTTCAGGTTGTCTGTAGACTCATTAAGACAATATTGCATTGTGTGTGCTTAGTTCACACTTTCAAGGTCACATGCTGCCAAAAGGACTGAAGAGCATATGTGTGAAACCTCATTGTATTGCTCCCTCTTCCAAACTGCCTCAGCTAAGATAACCTGCATTGCATCTGCTGCTCCTTGCTAAATTGCTGTTTTCACAATACTTAAATACAATGCACATACTTTAAAGTAATTGTTCCTTTTATTTTGCCTTATGCCAAAATACGTGTAGTGAAAAAAGTCCATGCTACCGCTAAGAATATGTAATTGCACAAACAATCTTTTCATTTCTAGTTCAAGCTTTCATTAATGCAAAAAAATTATACAGTCCCACAGCATATGGGTTGGCAATATTCTACTATGTATACACTTTACAGATGTACAATGATCTTTAAAAGAGAAGATGGGAGAAGAGACATTATACAATGCAGTAACACAGAACCACATAACATTGTGAAATTATTGCTGTTGCTTTCCAGCACATTGGAGGAGTTGGTGCTAATGCTTATTTCTTGTCCTTTCAGCCAAAATGTCACCAGCCACCATTGTTCCTGACTAAATTAATCATACTGGGCCATATGTTTCCTAATGATCTGCAGATCACAGTTTGATAGCAGCTGTTGTAGACCAAAGGTATGAAAAATAAACAAAGAAGGCATCACCATTAAAAAGCTGAAAGGTTCATGTAATTACAGATCTCTATCAGAGTACAAAACCTGGAGTATATTGCAACAAGATCTTTTCAATGTATGGGGAAAGATGATTTGCTGTGATGTTTTAAGAAGGCGTGCACATGTCAGTAACTCTGTAGTAGCTTGCTTAGGTGAGGGAAAATCAATTAAATAAACCCCTCTATCCTAGCACGACATAAGAAAATATCCTTACATACAGATAGAAATGGCTGGTTAAATTGGAATATTCCTAGGCATAACATTTGTACCTTATCAGCTTGACTCTGAACCCCCTACATGAAGTTCACACTGTTGTAACATCTTTGATTTCAGAGGAGTTTCTCTTGAATCATGCAAATTAATCACGTGTAACTCAAGTTATCAATTTTCCATGAAACACTCATGAATTTAATTACTGATAATTGCATTTTAAAGTGAAAATTTTGCCGTGAAATACTTTTTCTTCAAACCTCGCTTTCAACTTTGATAATCATGGCTTTTTCTTAATGAAGATCATCTTATGTTTTGAAATGTATTCAAGCACAAGATGAATTATAAGGGAAATGCCTGCACCTATTTTAGAATTAGAGAAGCAGAAAAATAACATTTCTCTTTCTGGTAAAAAAAGGAATAAATAAAATTAGGTAAGGTATGAAAGGATTATAAGAAGATTATATGAAAAGATTATAAGAAGAATTCTCTTCTGTGATAAACTTAAATTTCAGTACATCCTCCAGAACATGGCATATAAATTAATAGTAGTTGTTCAATAAAGGCTGAACTTTGATAGTGAAAATTTAAGTTTTACTAAGTTGAAAAAACAGCTGAGGACATGTAGAGAAAATATCATTGTAAAAAGTAATGCAAAGTGCCAAAGATTATAATATCCTGAAAAACTCAGAAGCACTTTTTTTCTTCTGCTTACAGTTTCTGCACACTCTCTTTCTTTCCTTTCACTCTGAACACAACTCACATCTACTAGGTACGATGAAGATTTACCAAAAAAAATTAAAAGACGTCACATGCCTTCTTCTTTGTCATGCTGAACCTTTTTTTTGAGTTCATACTACTTTGCCATTATGAAGAAAGAATTTATCAGTTTTCATCGCAGTGAGCATTTTTTTAACTCGTTAGAGGCACCTAACAGAAATGCAAGGCCAAACTTCCAGCATGCCCCCAGTAAAGACTGCATTTTTGCATCTGCAATTTTTCAAGCACAGCTGAAGTTACTTAAACATCTATCTATTTGATTTACAGATGCAATCAGGTACCTGCATATACAAGTGATTGTAACTGCAGGTGTTAGATTGGGGACTATCTTTTGAAATTCTGGTTCAAAATGTGCAGAATAATTATCACTGAGATTATTTAGTGATTTTATGTGGGTTCATTAAACAAGTAAGCTTTGGCATTTTGTATTCTCCCCATGTCAGAAACTGTTGAAATCCTTAGGTAGCCTTCCTGTGGGTATGTGTTCTCATTACCTTCCCTGCTCCACTTTTTCTTATACCAAGTATTACTTGCTCTGGCACAAGTGCAACATTTATTCTGTGTAGGTTGTGCACCTAGTTCAGTTGCAAACTTCCATGGCTAAAGGGTGGGTTGGTCTCTTTGTTTTATATACAGAACCTGGGGACAAAGTTAGGGTCTCACGTAAAAATGGTGTGAGCCATGCACTCACTGCCTTCCTCTGATCCAGGCTTCAGCTACATCAGTGAAACAATTCCCACTGACATTGAGGGCTTTATGTAAGACTTTAACAACTGAGCATGACGGCCACAGTCTGGCTCCATGTGTTATTACTCCATGTAACAAACTGTCTCAAAATCAAAGGTATAGTTTTCCCCTTCTGTCCTTTTATCTGTCCTTTGACTGTGCTTGTAGGAAGATAATCAATACACATGAAACAAAAAGATAACGGAAGACCTTGCTCTTCAAAATGTTTTGCGTGAGACAAAGTGACATTACCAGGTCACAGCAATTCTGTGCCCACAGATAGCTACAGTAAGGACTAATGTCACCTCACCCATATATGTAAATTTATGTACTAATAATTTATAAATTACTAAAAGACAGCAAACAGATTGTATGTAATGGTTCGTTCTCTCTGCACTCTTATAGGAATGATAGAAATCTTTACCTGCTGCCCCTGGACCCTCTCCTAACATTTCTGTGTTGTCCAGATTGCAGAAGAGCCATTACGGTGACGCACACTGTCCAGGTAAGAACCGTATTGATGGCCACTGTAGCTACTCTTCCTGCACAACCCCAAGGTATTAACTGTGCCTGTGGAAAACTCTGTGACCTAGAGAAAAAAACAACAACACTGAAGACTGCCTTTTTTATGGACTGTACATTTTAATAATACAAACTATTCCAAAAACTGAAGCGTAACAAAGAAGATTTTAGTATTTCTTTTAATTATCTTTGGTAATAATTTTGTTCTTTCCCTTTTACCTGACTTTTATCTCCCTTCATTAAGATAATAGATAATATAACCCTCTTCTACGAAAATGTTGTCTAGTTCATTCATTTTAGCCTGGCAATTTTCCAGATCGTTAAAGATATGCTTCAGTCTTAAATATTGGCTATGACACAGTCTTCTCTTTACTGTGTTTAGATGAAAGTTAGGGGTATATGTCATATGTTTTCCTTTCATTACTCCCCTGCAGGATGCATGTTGGTAAAATTCATTAAGAGGGGTTACAAATGCTATTCTTAATTGCCTGGATTCCTGTGAGTGCGAAGAAAAGCATTCCCCAAGCAATATTGGAAACAACAGCAGAAACTAATAAAAAAAAACACATTAGATTTAACCAAGCAAAAATGCAAACTAATTAATCAGGTGAGCTGGAGGAGGGTTACAAGAATTAAAATCACGTCCTCAAGAAGAGGAAGATCTCTGGGTGGCAGCAATGCCAGGAGAGCTTGAGCAGTGTGTGCGGGTGGGGAGCCAGCCAGTAAAGGTTTAATCTACTCAGGACTTCAGGGCATCTGCAAACCTCCGTTGAGGAAGAACTGTCTTATCCTGCAAGGAGAAATGGCAGCCCTATATAGAGCAAAGCTCTGGGCACGTAAAGGAGTATGAGGTAACATTTAATAGCTATGGGGTTTTAACGTGTCCTGCCACTAATTCCTGAATAATACCACAGGTCATCAACAGAATAATTAGAAAAATTCCTACTGACATCAGCGGGCCTTGGGCCAGGCTCCAAGCAAGGTATAAGTGTATGACTGGTGATGGCAAACAGACAAGGACTTTGCGTCAAGCTACAGATGTTATCTGGGAGGTAAATTCAGAGTCTGTTTATTATGATTCCACACAGAAATCTGCAAACATATCTGTGCTTCTTAATATCATAAGATAAGGATAATTAAAAAGGAAATTAGAGTAGAATGACAAATGTGGCTAGGGGGCTAGTAGTCAATTAACATATAGAGATTGGCTAGGTTATTGCTGTGGGAGATAATGATGCCAAAAGAGACATTAAAAGGGTGCAAATGCCAAAATTGTCTAACAGCATTTTTCTTAGTAATACAAAGAAGAATTAGATGGGGCGAAAAAAAAAAAAAACAAGATAAACTTTAAGGTGGAAATTTAATGCTTTGCATAAATTAGGAATTCCTTACTGGAAACCTCCAGTTACCCTTCTTTTCAGCTATTAAAATTAGCTTGGAGAAAATGTGATGTTCTCTATGGCTACGGAAAATTCTGGAATGCAACAAAAGAAACAGATGCGAACCCCCTAGAAATGAATTAGTGCCTTTCATCCTTCTCTAGAACATGTCATGCTGTGTTGGAAGGAACCGTGATCACAATGCCACCAACCACTCACTTGTTGACTGCAATGTGATTTTCTGTGGATCTATTCTTCCCATTGTGTTCATTGGTACTTCCCATTGCGACGTCCAGACTTTTGGGAGTCTCTGAAACTCCACACAATTAACTTTTATAATTTGGTAAGAAAGAGAGCAGGTCTTTTCTGAACATCTCATTGTTGGTCGTCACAACTTTTGGAAATCTTATCCTTCACAAAGATTTAAAGAGCAAGATAAAGCAGATCAGAGACAGATCAGCAGTAAAGAAACTTCCTTCTTTTAGATTAGCATGTAAAGTTTTTTGAATATTCCCAAACAGCTTTGATCACTAGCTCTTAAACAACTCAACATACCATCCTTCTCTCTGCAGCGGGGTTCCCCTCCCTATTCCTCAGGAAGCGACAAAACTGCAACCTGAGATGCAGATACAGACAACACGATTCTCTCTGTGTCTACTGCAGTGCGATAGAGACAAGCCCTTGATTATTTCTGGCTTTTGGAGAGATGACAGGTACACATCAGCCTATGAAATGGCCGCAATGTGCAGCAAAAAGAAGGGCAAAAACTCTTAAGAGATGTTGTGTTTTAACAGGCTGCGACACAGCCTTGGCATGTGCCAAGGAGGGAGGCAGAGGGAGCTGCCTGGGAAGTGTGCAATGTTTACCTTCCCGTCACAGAAACATTTTTCCTGGGCCTGTCATCACCCCCGTTGAATACTTGCCTGGAGGAAACCAAATGGTTTGCAGTGCTTCTGTACGAACACACCAGTGTGCCTGTCAGCATCACTGTGGCAAGACAGTCCTGCTCTCTGGCCACGGGACTGGGTCTCGATAAGATCTCAACCCACTCAAGAAGACTTTGGAACAAAATACAGAGGGGCTAGTGCTGCATGCCATGTGGGAGAAAGTAGCTGGAGTTAGGGAGGGATAGGAAAGAGTGGGATGGGACAGCTTTGTGAAAAATTCTTCCTGGAAGAAGGTGTCTTCATAAAGAAGCCTAGAAAAGAAGCACTCCTTTGTGGAAGTCAGAAAGCACAGGGAGGATGCTGCAAAGGCCTGAATAGCCATGCCAAGCTCATAGAGCTATCCTGTCCCTCAAACGATCCTAATCAGGACAGACAGACAGTAAGATGCTTGCAAGCGTGCAACTAGAGTCCACTGTGTTTGACATTATTACTGGAACTTGTGCACGTATTTAATGATTGCCACAGGATGATGTTGCCAAGGTTGACCACATTTTCTATTCCTGAGGAAAAGGTATCGTGGCTTCTTGCGAAACCGAGTGTCATACCTGTCCTACTATTAAAAGTACTGGTGAAAATGTAACTCCCTTCTTTTAATCTGTCCTGGGAGATTGTTTATTCAGTTGTATGACAGATACAGTTATGTCTTTCTCCATCAGCATTTCAAATCAGATCTGAAGAAACACTGAAGTAAAATGAAGAAGAAAAAGGACCTGGTTCTCCATAAACAGCCAGGTAGCTAGGTACTTTTCTCTTGTTCATAGTGGAAGAGAGCCAAAGAAGTGTTTTACAGAACATTCAGATGAAAAGGGAAACAAGGTATTATTTTCTTTTGATGGACAAATGTATGTGTCTCAGCTTGGGGCAGCCGCAGGGAGAATTCCTCTCTGCTTCTCAGTGAATGACTGATTTGTCTGTGACAGGACAGTTAGAGGCAAATATTTGTGACATAGTGTAAAAGCATTGTTTGGATTCCTTTTCTTTTACAACATTTTCAACCAGGAACACACCCTTTGCATTACAGTGCACGATAGGGACTGACCAGTGGCACAAAATGTCCAGGCCTAAAAAGCTAAGTGGCTCTTCAAGGTGAAGAGAAATGTGGTTCTTTTATTTCAAACTGAATTTCGAGAACAACTTTTTTTAGACCAAATACATGCTTGTCAAAGAAACCTACATATGGATCCAGAAGAGATTTTCTTTTTTTCACTGCATTTTATGCCTGGATATGAGGGTTTTGATGGTACCTTATCGAATAAGAAGGAAATTGCAGAAAATATAGGCTAGGGAAAATGGTAATAGTAGTTACGCATTTGGTAGAGGTACAGGGAGAGATAATTGACCATTTGCTACCAAAAGAAAAGGGTTCAGCAAGGTTAAAAGGCACTGGAAGCAAAGTTGATGGCAATGTAACTACTGAAAATGAAAATGGTTATGATTTTTATTGGCCTGAAGAAGAATTACATGGAAATATTACTGCAGCTGGTGAATCTCAAAAGGCAGCTGAGAAACAAAAGCGTGAGACGCTGCCAAATGGCCGCCCTGGCAGCCGTGGTACAGTCGGCAACAGCGGGGATGCACTGTCCAGGAGACTGCCCTACAGGACGCTTCACTTGATCCTTCAGCCCTACGGGTGCTTTTCACACTGGAAAGGGTGGTAGGCACAAAAACATTCATTTCCGTTTTTAACTCTAGAAACAAAAGAAAAAAAGCTCTTTTTCCTCCCTTTTCCTCTCCATCTCCCTTAGATGGCCGCGGTCCCTGGCTGTGGCGGGATCGTAACACAGCCAGGAAATGCAAGCCAAGGGCGCCGCAGGCAATGGGCAGCCGCCGGGTGCTCGAGTGGACGGTGTCCCATCTCTTACCAGATGTCAGCTCCAGTCTGATCTGCTGGGAGCAAGCCTCCTCTTAAATGCCTGCTGCCCTTACTGCCATTTGCCTACCGGTGTGTGCGGACAGACTGCTTGTGGAGGCAGGGGTTGTCTTCCTCTCCATCTGTCTGCACACCGAGAAACAGAGGGAGAGCCTGATTTCAGTCTAATCTGCCTTTACTCCATCAGTCAAGATAACTTACTGGAGGTGTCCCTTCCACCAGAACTGGCATGCATCAGTAAAGCGTGGATTTCCATAGATTTTAGCCCAATTCACACCATTGCTGTGTAAGCTTGGGCACAAAGGGATAGCAAGAGAGAGACAGCATTGAATATTTTCATGTTTTAGTTCAGTATGTTACGTTAATAAGAAATAAAAGAATTCTGCATTTTAAAGCTGTTTGCTCATTGCAAAAGGCATGAAAAGGGCTGATGGAAACAATTTCTAGAGAAAGACTTTCTGTTGGGAAAATAGAGGCTATGTAAATCAATATATCTCCAGGGAAAGATCAATTTTTATGGAATTTTCCCATCATGATTATCTAAATTAAATATTTTATTTTATGTTGACATTAATTTCTGCATCCAGTTAGGCCAGCATTGTGCCTGACAGGACTTGCAGACAGAAAATATTCTTCCTTATTCTTCCCAATGAATCTAGCTTTTTGTTTGATTTGCATCTCCCTGGTGCACCAGAGCTTCCCATTGATGATGACTTGCTCTGGTGAATCCCTGGAGTTCCAGCTGAACTCAGAAATGGGAATGGAAGAAAAGGGAAACCCAGAACCACATTTCAAAGAGGCATTGAAGAAGCCCAGGCCAAGGTCAAGCTGAGCTAGATGCACTGATATTGTCAGTCCCCTTTGATTTTTAAGTAATTTAAAAGCTCCAAAAAAGCTCTTAGTTTTTTCGAGTTCTTGTTGTGAATCAGCTTTTGGTTTAGGTATACTCATATTTTTCTTAGACATGTTTGTCTGCTAAGATAAGAGAGGCATGAACAAAGGACTGAGATGAAAAAAAAGATCTGTACACAGTATGGCGAGAAGGGCAGGGAACCCAGCGTGGCAAAGCCCTGAGGAAGCACAGAAGGAGAAAGAATGAAAGGGAAAACATGAAAGGTTGTAAATTGGTTTGGTTTCAGTAGAAGTTTGATTGTGATTGTCTTTCAAATTGTGTCAGGCATTGGAGGGGTTTATGTAAAGAAGGCGGCTCTAAAGCTTCTCACACTCCTATTTGCGAGACCAGCACAGCAGGATTTCCCATCCAATTGGAGACAGCTACTGAAATCCTCTTTCACCCGATCCTAGGGTGACCCTCCACAAGGGTGCGTGATGGATGAGGCAGGCGGCCTTGGGCAGAAAGGCAGCATCCCTTTCCGGAGCTGCGCAGACGACCCTTTCTGGCAGAAGAGGTGTGATGAGCCACGTCTGAGAAGGCACAGTCCTGCTGGCGTACTACGACTGTCTGGTTACCTCCATGGGTCCGCACCACCCAGAGGAGCGGGTACCTGCTCGGAGGCTGCCGGGGTGAAGCAGAGGCTCTCAGTGATTCTCGTACAAGGAGATTGCTGTCACTCTGGGAAAATTGGGGGGGCATGGGGGTTAGTGTCTTTTTTTCCTGCCATAATATAATCTCTCCGCCATATATAATCTCTCTGCCATTAATCTCTCTGCCCCTCTGCCATAATTAGGAATAATTCCTAATTCATGCTCTCTACTACTATATATTTCTCTAATATACTGCTTATTTAAGCTCTAGTTTTATGATGTGTTTTTCCTCTGTTGTGATTAGAAAATGCCATAAAGCTATGCAACGAAGTAGAGAATCAGGTTCTACCAAATGAAAACTAGCAAAGGCTGCTTTATGACAGAGGCAGTTTGAGAAGTGATAAAATAATAATGCAAGTTCTTTCTTTTTTGACAGGCCAGATTTACCAGTACACCCCAGATACGCTGCTCCTCTCCAGCCACACAAAACAGCTGTAAACCTGGTTTAACCAGGCTGTTAAATCAAGTTTACAGCTGCTTTGCATCACCAGAATGGCTCAAAGCAGGCAGCACATACCAGTGAACGCGGGCCTAATTGTACACTAATGAACGATGAAGTAGTTTAGTATGCAGTATTCACTCTGGCAGAATGAAAAAGAAATCTTTATATAGAGCAGATATGTTAGAATTTAGCCTGGCTTTGCTCGAGGGGAAAAATTCATCCTCTTTTATTCTGAGTGGATTATAATTAAGAAAAGCATCAGAGACAAATTATTCAAGGTTAGAAATTTAAAAGATCTTTAAGAATACATCCACTCTTTCCGGATATATTAGTGCCTGCTCAGGCTGGAGTTACAACAAGTGGAACTCATAGTTTAATTACAAAATAACAGTCCAAAAAATCTGCTTATGTAAGCATGTGTTTCCATTAGGGAAGAAAAATCATTACTGAAAACAAGATAAAAAGTTAATGTTGCAAATCTCATTGTGTATAACTACATTAATGCTGGATAACTACTCTGTATTTAGCAAGGTGTTCATTGTAGAAACCTGTTAACACAGTTGAAATCAAGTGCAACCTAGATGCCTGCTTAGCTTGTAGTTATCTTAAAAGAACCAAAGCGCAGAGTATTTTTCAGTGCTTTTAGGACATTGCTTTTCTTCTGTAAATAAAGCTTATGGCCTTAGGGCAATCGCCTTGCTGGGAATACAACAGTCTCAGGTATCATTTGACAAACACAGAAAGCAAAAATACTCTAGATGACTGGTTCCCATTTATTTATTAAATGAGTCATGCTCAAATTGCAAGGAAAAGTTGGGGCAGGACAGCTCATTAACAGAGGAGCACATTTTCCTCTTCGTACTCCCAAGCACGGCACCAAGAGCAGTGCAGGACGTGATGGAGGTTTGGGCCCTCCACATTGAAGACCCATGCATCATTCATTCCTCCAAGTGCCTCCTGAAGCCAAAAGAGACCTGGCCTTTCAACTTGACTTGCCTTTGGGGTTCCGCCTTCCAAAATGTATTGCAAAACCATAGTTCTCCATTAAGAAGAATTGAGCTTGTTATGCCTGGGCTAGCCACAGACTGGCTGCGGGTACATTCCTGTAAGCACTGGCAGACAGAGGTAAGCAAAGTTTTGCATATTGACCTTCAGTCCACAACCACGTAGCCACCTAAGGCTGTATCTGCTGTGCACGAGCTCACATCCCGCCTCTCAGCAGGCCGGTGATTATCTCAGGCCGAGGGCTGTGCTCACTGCAAATACACGGCTTCTCCTTTGCCGCGGAGCAGCATCCAGCTGGCCCAGAGCATGAGCACGGAGAGCTGATGTTTGCCTGTGAAATACCATGCAAAATACCAGCAAAATATTACATTGGTTTTGGAAACACATTATCCCAAGAGGGATAAAAAATGCCAGTTTAAAGAAAAAGCCAGGAAAATCTGGTCTTCGGGCTGTAAGATATTTAACCTTTTTTCATTCTTGAGTGCTGAGCATCCCACACACTTTCAGTGATAATAATAACAGCAGTAACAATAATAATAACCGGAGAGCAAAATCTGAAACAAAAGGCAGAGCTGAACTCAAAATACTTAGGAGGTGTTAAGTTTCATGCTGAAAATTATGCACCTAAAAGGTACAATTTAGGAAATCATACTTAACCAGCAAGAATAAAAAAAAAAGGATGAACTTTTCATGAAAAAGGATAAGACTATTCAGAAAAGTCTTTTGTCACTGAAACTACAAAAGTGAATGATGAACCAGCTTGTGGCATGTCATTAGAATGAAACGTCTTTTCTCTGTAAAAATGGCTTTTATCCAGCTCAAAAATACAATCATCATGCTACATTTCATGGGGATCTCAGTTCTTAGGGAAAAAACCACACACACAAAATATATTTCCTGGGCACAATATAAAACCTTTCAACAAAAGTAACTACTTCAAACAAGCAAAAGGCTTGTGGACACTTTCATAAAAGATAATATTCAGATAATATTATAGCAATAATAAAAGATGGTGGTTTAAAAGATGCGCCTCCTCTTTTTACACAGCCCAAAACATGCTTTGTTATGTTAAATCCAGTCAAGTCAGGATAGAAAGATACTGTTAACAAATACAAGCAATTCTCTGACTATAGTCCCGTACCTTGCAGAGCAAATCATGTTTATTTGGTTAGGAAATTTGCAAAGCTGTATCCATATTGCTGCAGGACCCTTACAGACCAGACTCTCAGCTGGCGTAGAAGTTTTTCACCGCCTCGATCTCAAAGGAACGACCCTCGTTTACATCCAGGGAGGATCTGCACCCTTATTTATTATAGAATCATAGAATCATAGAATCATTAAAGTTGGAAAAGACCTCTAAGATCATCGTGTCCAACCATCAACCCAACACACCATGTCCACTAAACCATGTCCCTAAGGGCCTCATCTACACGTCTTTTAAATACTTCCAGGGATGGTGACTCCACCACTTCCCTGGGCAGCCTGTTCCAAGGCCTGACCACTCTTTCAGTAAAGAAATTTCTCCTAATATCCAATCTAAACCTCCCTTGGCGCAACTTGAGGCCATTTCCTCCTGTCCTATCGCTAATAGCTTGGGAGAAGAGACCAACACCCACCTCGCTACAACCTCCTTTCAGGTAGTTGTAGAGGTCTCCCCTCAGCCTCCTCTTCTCCAGGCTAAACAACTCCAGTTCCCTCAGGCACTCCTCATAAGACTTGTGCTCCAGGCCCTTCACCAGCTTCGTTGCCCTCCTCTGGACACGCTCCAGCACCTCCATGTCCTTCTTGTAGTGAGGGGCCCAAAACTGAACACAGGATTCGAGGTGCGGCCTCACCAGTGCCGAGTACAGGGGCGCGATCACCTCCCTACTCCTGCTGGCCACACTATTTCTGATACAGGCCAGGATGCCATTGGCCTTCTTGGCCACCTGGGCACACTGCCAGCTCATGTTCAGCCGGCTGTCAATCAGCACCCCCAGGTCCTTTTCCTCCGGGCAGCTTTCCAGCCACTCTTCCCCAAGCCTGTAGCGTTGCATGGGGTTGTTGTGGCCGAAGTACAGGACCCGGCACTTGGCCTTGTTGAACCTCATACAGTTGGCCTCGGCCCATCGATCCAGCCTGTCCAGGTCCCTCTGCAGAGCCTTCCTACCCTCCAGCAGATCAACACTCCCGTCCAGCTTGGTGTTGTCTGCAAACTTACTGAGGGAGCACTCGATCCCCTCATCCAGATCATTGATAAAGATATTGAACAGGACCGGCCCCAACACTGAGCCCTGGGGAACACCGCTCGTGACCGGCCGCCAACTGGATTTAACTCCGTTCACCACAACTCTCTGGGCTCGGCCGTCCAGCCAGTTTTTTACCCAGCAAAGAGTGTACCTGTCTAAGCCGTGAGCCGCCAGCTTCTCTAGGAGAATGCTGTGGGAGACAGTGTCAAAGGCTTTACTGAAGTCCAGGTAGACCACATCCACTGCCTTTCCCTCATCCACTAGGCGGGTCACCTGGTCATAGAAGGAGATCAGGTTGGTCAAGCAGGACCTGCCTTCCATGAACCCGTGCTGGCTGGGCCTGATCCCCTGGTTGTCCCGGACATGGCTCGTGAGCACCCTCAAAACGAATCGCTCCATGATCTTCCCCGGCACCGAGGTCAGGCTGACTGGCCTGTAGTTCCTCGGATCCTCCTTCCGGCCCTTCTTATAGATCGGCGTCACATTGGCAGCCTCCAGTCGTCCGGGACTTCCCCAGTTAACCAGGACTGCTGGTAAATGATGGAGAGCGGCTCAGCAAGCTCCTCTGCCAGCTCCCTCAGTACCCTCGGGTGGATCCCATCTGGCCCCATAGACTTGTGAGCATCCAGGTGGCATAGCAGGTCATTAACTTCATCCTCTTGAATTATGGGGGGGTTTATCCTGCTCATCATCCTTGTCTTCCAGCTCAGGGGGCTGAGTACCTTTTATTGTGACCATTTATTGTGACCTGAGTACCATTTATTGTGACTATCTGTCTCTTTTAGTACTTCATTATTGTCTGCATGGATGAGCAGATTAACCAGGCATCTCTGTCCAGGAGGATAAATACACTTGTAGCTAGTATCTATAAGGAAGGGTGGATGTTTTTCTGGAGACTTACTTCCAGAGACTGGATTAGTTTATGGAGGAGTCTGCTAGTCCTCATTTTAGGAGACAGTTAATTTTTGGATCAGGTGTTTAGGGGACATTTGCCTCCTGGAAGTAGGACCTTGAGATGAGGGACAGGGGACAAAACAATTGCCAGAAGTAGCAAATGAAGAAATAGATTACAAGGTGCTATTGACCCCCAAATTAGGGTTAGGCACCTGCACTGTCCCGGCAGGGGCATCCACATTGTTGAATGGCCCCAGAAGGCCATGGCCGAGCTCTCCTTTGCTGCTCGGTGGGGCAAAAGGGTGACCCAAGCCTCATGCACAGTGGATGCTCAGTGACCCCCTCCCCAGCCACAAAAGGGAGATGAGGAAGACCAAGCACAAGTTTGTCCGAGTTTATCCCTCTGTATGCTTTCACGGAAACATGGATCCTGTGGGGTGGGTGATTGCTGTTGCTCATGCTTCCTATCAAAACGTGTGCTTACATGTTTATGTAAGCATATTGATACCTCGGGGGCTCTTATCTCGTTCCAACCCTCCTCCCCTTGGTCCATATCCTTAAAGAAAATTCAGCATTGTGTGAGGCACTGAAATATTTCAGGATCTGTGTCTCTGTTGGGGTTAAGATGGCTCAAGGTTAATAACTAACCTTACACTCATTTAAAAGAACTTGGAGAACACTCACTCTCAGCTTGCAGGACATCAGTTCCCTCCCTGGGTATAGGGAGAAATTTCGACTTTAAACAAATTGTTTTGCATGTGTCCATCACACGTGGGTGCAAATTCTTACACCAACCTCTGAAATGTCTGAAAATGGCCATTGCTGGAAACAAGACACTGGATAACTAATCTTATCTGGCACAGTATTTCATGTGTTAGAAGTGGCAAGAAAAAAAAGCTGCTGTCCTGCCTGTCTGTGCATCAAAAGTTAGGAGGATGCAAACAAGAAAATGGGTGCAACTCCACTAAGAGAAGTGCTGGTGATCAGCCAAACAGGGGCTAATTACAGGTAAATCGGAAAGCCCCCAGGTGACCCCAGGAATATACCAGAACCAGTGGCAAAAGAAAATCCTATCAGATCCCGAAGAACATATTCTTTCTCAAGCAGAGAAAAAAAAAAAATCAATAGCACAGATTTAATTCAAAGCACTGATAGAAAATTTACCATGGGCAGAGACAAATAGATAGTTAGCGTGGGAGCCAAATGTTGGACAAGGCAGATTACTGATTGTCCTAGTTTCGGCTGGGATAGGGTTAAATTTCTTCCTAGTGCTGTGTTTTGGATTTAGTATGAGGAGAATGTTGATAACACACTGATGTTTTCAGTTGTTGCTAAGTGCCCTCCTAGTCCAAGGACAGCTCCCGTGCCTACTGACTGAGCTAGGTACACAAGATGGGAGGGAACATAATCAGGACAGCTGGCCCAGCTGGCTAATGGGGTATTCCATACCATGTGACGTCATGCTCAGTATATGAATGGTAGGCGTGATCCAGGAAGTACCGATCGCTACTTGGTTATCGGTCAGCGCGGGTGGTGAGCAATTGCATTGTGCATCACTCATTTTGTATATTCTATCATTATTTGTTATTATTATTTTCCCTCTTCTGTTCTATTAAACTGTCTTTATCTCAACCCACGAGTTTTTCTCACTCCTACCCTTCCGATTCTCTCCCCGTCCCACTGGGGGGGCGGGGGGAGTGAGCGAGCGGCTGCGTGGTATTTGGTTGCCTGCCAGATTAAACCACGACACTGATCTTTCCCCTTTTAAACTGGCTTGGTTACTACATTCCTTTAAACACAAAGCTGCAAGCTATACAACGATTAAAGTAAGGTGATTTTGCCAAGATGTAAGTCTGAAAAATATCTCTGTTAGACACAGTTAAATGTTTTTTTTTTTTTCACACCAATGGTATGTCTGAATTTCAACTGAGTATTACTTCTTGAAATGGGTTGTAATGTGAAGAAAAAAAGGACAAACATGCTGTTTTCTTACGTGAAGGAAGAAAAGCATCTCTCCCCTATTTTCCTATAATCATTCTTGCTTAAAGGACATTTTTTGTTAGAACATTACGTATGAAGAAGCTAGGTGAAAGTTTTGGGGTTATTTTGGTTTTTTTTTTTTTTTTTGTTTTAATTTGGGATAAATTACTTTCTTTAAACAAAAAAGATTTCTGTTTAATAATTTGGCCTTTATGGAAAAATTCAATTGTCAATCTAATCTAGTTTCTGATAAAAGCAAGCAAGCATGTTAACTATACTGAAGAGATTTCTGCTCCTAAATTAAGCTATGTAAGTGTTTCAGGTATGGCAATCCTCAAAAATCCCTGCCTTTGCATTATACATATTTTTTCTTATGTGCTGAAAGTTAGGTACATTTAGGAAGGAAAATCTTTCTGAACTGCTATGCTAAACACTATATAATGGGACCTAAAAGGTTTGGGTTTGCTGTAGAGGTAATATTAACATTCATAATTCACAGAAAAAAAGAAAGGATTGCTTGTTTTTATTTACTGCTATTCAAAGCATAACTTATGAATAAACAGAATGATGGAGTATATCACATTATAGATATAATCTATAGAGTCTGGGATATCGTATTTATCACAAGTAGCAAAGATTTAAGACCGTTACTGTTACATCCAAGTGAGTTCTGACAAAGCAATGCCTCTATGTTTTCTGCATATTCTGTATAAATATGCATCTGTGTTTGGAGAGGAATATGTGTATGTGTGTCTACCGACATCTATACACTGAAAAAAACAAAGAAATGTACCAAAACAGTGAGAAACATTTCTGAAAAAGAAGTAGCCAGTGCATGTGTTTCTCACTTAGACAACCTGGAGAGCGTGGAGGATACTGGGTTTCATACTGGGCTTCTGCTTTGATTTGTCTCCAACGGATGGCTACCTGTCTCCTCTGACTCCACCAGGTGCTGGCAGAGATCGCAGATCTCCTACCACTGGGTCCCTAATGCTGAGCTGCCATGGCAGGGTGATGGCAATACCCTCTATGGTTATCATGTCTTGGGCACAGCTGGGGGGAAAGAGAGCAATGCTGAAAGCCTCAAAAATAACTTTTTAAGGAGTATATGCTTAGAAACTTCAGTCTGCATATCAGTCTCATGAGTGCAAAATTCTCTGTTCCAGACCCTTTTAGGGCTAGAAGTGAATCCTGGGTCTCTTTGGGATTATCCTCTTCCTGTCATACTAAATATCCAATTTCATTTCTGCAGATCTGCAGACTATTCAGCTCTTACATATAAGGAATCTGTCAGTTTTTCAGGACTCTTTCTTGATCTTCTGGCACTAGGACTACTATACCTTTAGGGAGAAATATAGGTTTTTGCTCCAGAAAGGAAACAAATGTGTGGCAGGTTAGATTGCAACAAACAGGAAAAAAAGGCATCAGTTCGAAACTGCTCAAAAGGTTGGGTTTTGAATGACGTTTCTGGAGAAGGGAGTAGCAGGCAGGTAAACTAGTTGAAACCAATATATTTATTACATATTTAACCACAAGGATCTCACCTACTTGACTTCTTAGTGACAGATGAAATCACATAACACATACATTAGAAATGTATGTAGAAATGTGTATCATTCAAAAAACAGTGGAAATTGTCCACCTTTTTGTCTTTCTGTGTAACAGCAAAAGACAACAGACAAATGAGCCAATCGATCATAGCTTATACACTCAGACTCCTAAGGCTTGCAGGATGCTCTGTAATTTGTGATTTGACCTCTTGGTACCTTCCTCTTGCTGAGGTTCTCACAGAAAAAATTATGTGCCAATGAAGAGTGACACAAGATTCATCTTGTTTGACTGGCTAGGTCACAACGACAGTTTGGGTTAGTCTATAGCCATCTGTGGTGGCTGGGAAAGATATAGTGAAGCTCTGTGGAATTACTTCCTAAAAGCATCACCAGGAAAGCCACAAAATACACCTGGGTCTATCAAAAGGAGTATCGGGTGATCCATAACGCAGATACTTGTGTGATCTTCACTTGGCTGCTGTAGCAGCAAGCAAAACAATAGAAATATCTTGGATTAAAGAAAACAAATCTGAATAGCAACCGGTAGCACCCTGCACTGCAATTGTGTCCGCTGCACTGCTCCAGTGTAGGCAAAGCTTTTGGTGTTATAGGACTGGTGCCATAATTTCCACACTGCTGTCGCTTGGCTGCCAGCAAATGAATGTGGCCAAATTCAGTGACCAGGACAGGCTGCCCTTGTGTCTGGCTGGTCCTTAGGTCCTAAGCAGGCTTGCTGAGCTCCTTGGCTGGTGCTGGTGTGGCCTGCAAAGTGCTGCAATGCACTCACTGGTGGCCCAGGATCAAAAGAGTTGGGAGTACGTGTTCGTGCACCTGCTCGCTCAGCATCCTCTGCAACTGCATCTTCTACTAGCTCATTATTGCCACTTAAGCAATCATTTGCTATCCCCAGCCAACATGGACCTACGGCCCCTTGGGTACCAGCCTCTTGCCAGGGCTCTCAGAGGCACTTTAAAGCTATGGTAGTTCACTGAGAGCAATAAACTTCATGGTGGCGTATAAGCCTGAGACCTACATTGCTAGAGAGGAGTTACCCATATTTGCTTACACATTAGGAAAGCAGCAGTGGGAGTCACAGTGGGTTGTCTGCTGTTCCTGTCTGGCCACCTTTGCTCTCCCTATCAGGTCATAAATCAATATACTGAATGCAACTGTATATAGCAAGGAGTCCTGCCGCATCCACTAGAAATACACTGCCCTCACGCACACACACGCTCTCCTCACCCACTGCTCTGCTATTTACTTTTGATTTATGGTCCGTTGGCAATCCACGTGGACCGGGATTGAAAATGTTGCACAGAGTGAATCAATTATAGTGTACTAGATTGATAGGCCACCTACTGTATTTAAAAATAATTGAACTGTGAAATGATTAAGTAAACTGAGAATTTCTATAAGTTTGAGTGCTAGGTAATTATAAATGGCAATTATGGAAGAACAAAAGTATATTAAGTAGCAGTGACAAGAATAAATGTTAAATTTCTTGCACTTCGGAGGTCTGTTTTTAACGTCAGTACGTATGAGCTATCATCGCATCAATGAATCCAAACACGATATGAACCTCCAAGAAGGAAGAGTTTAAATGGTATTAAATGTATTAGAAAAATATGCTGATTTCTGAGAAAGCAATACTGAAAATCAAGCTACTACTGAAAGAAAAACTAAGTAAGAAATATTGGGGAAATAAGCATAAACTGGAAATTGCAAATATTGAAGAAAATATTTGCATTAACTTAAATAAATTATTTTACTGCTTTTTGACTAATATGGAGAAACACATTAAATGCAGCATTTTTAGAAAAACTTTTTTAATAATACAGGATGGGGCAAGGAAGATAATTCACACAGTGGCCTTCACTGAAATCAGTAATTCTGGTCACAGTAAGAAGAAAAATTACAATAGCATTTTAAGCAGAAAAGAATAATTAGCAAAGCTCAGATGATCTTTAACTGTAACAAAGGACTGAGTACTGACGTCACAAATATAGTCTGCTAAAAAAGTGAATATGCAATCAATATTACCACAGACCTAAATGCTTTGTTCTTCTTGGTATTCCACCAAATAAAATGGGTGACATTTCTGACTCTCAGACACATTTACTACCCAATGAGGGCTATGGAAGAAGTCTCCTAAATGTTACCTCAAGAAGAACTATGTAATTACACTTCCTTGAGAAGACAAAACCACCTTGGTCATCGGTGAGAGATGCTCTAGCACCTCAGGGGCATGGAAGAGGGAAAATACAGAAAAACCTGATCAGGATACCCATTTGCCAAAGCGTTTGTATTCAATAATGTCAACAACAGGCCTCTCATCTGCTTCGTGAGGAAGAAGAAATTCATAAAATTAACCTTCATCAAGAGAGAGATACACCCCAGTTCCCTCCTCAGTCACTGTGGAGAGACAGACTGCAACAGGGTCCACGTGGTTCCCCGGCCATTCGCCCCAGGACCCTGTGCTGGTGGTGGGAAGATCTCAGGGACACGGGAAAGGCCACAGCTGTCCTTCTGGCCCTGCTCTTTGATCCACTGCCTCCCAAAGCCCGTTCATCCCATGGCCCACTGCAGATAGCTCCACGGCTCCCAATGAGCCCTCTCATCATATCTGAGTATGAAGCATTTTAATAGCATCTCTAGTCAAAGAGTCACCACCTGATGGTATCACAGAGTCTCGTTGACCAGCTTGAGAACAGAGCTGGCCTAATCTCAGAGCTTTGGATTTACTGGAAACAGTAATATTTTGAACAAAAAATACTGAAGTAAGTTACAGAAGTAACACTGATGTTGCCTAGATTTCCATTTCAAATGACCTGAAATTTCATTCTGCAGTTTCAAAAAATCGTCTGGCTTCTTTTTTTGATGTTTACATTGATTTTATAGAGTTTTGCAACATCAATAGTGGGAGCACACTGTATGTCATATGATATCCTATTATGTTTATTTTATTGTTAAATTATCAAAAGGCTTTATTAATAACGATTTACTATCTTTTCAGGTTCAAAATACCTTCTGCCTGAGTTGTATTGACAGCTTGTGCAATAATCAAAGGTTTTTCCCAAGAAAAACCTTTTCAAGGACAGCTTCCTAACAGCCTGTAAAAACTTCATTTATCCTGGCAAGTAATTATTCACAGAAGTAGCATCATGAAGTCAATGTGACTATTGGCATGACCAAGGGGAGCAATGATGATCACAACCGGGCCACAACTCCCTAGTGACTTGAAAGATACGTGATAGCTGGTATATGCAGCCCCTTCATCCACTACTGAGTTCAGCAGGAGCTGAAGGGCCTCAGCAGCATTAGAGGCACTCATCATCTCCCAGGACGAGCCCTCTCAGCTCCAGAGTCAGTTATTTCCTGATGCACCTGAAAGAGGTTCTTTAACAAAATTACAACAAAAATCCTAGGGGTGTAGCAGATTGTGCAAAAATCTGTCATTATCAGTTAGCCATGTGGAATAGCGTAAATTGACTAGTCATTAAAAAAACCAAAAACAAAAACAAAAAACCCCACCAAGAGAACACCCAGGAGAATGGATTGCTACCCTAATTTCAGAAATCGACTGTGCAGCCTGTGAATTGTAATACGTGACATAGTCTATACTGTTCCTTGGCATGTTGTTATTTTCGAAAACAGGAGCAAGTTCCTCATAGCCCTTCACACAGTTTTTATAGTATCGTTACAATATACCTCTAGGGCAGAAATCCACTATGAAAGTACGTAGCATTATTCTCTGAGAATTTTTTTATCCTTCTCATCTGCCATGCATTTTTTAACATATATTACATACATTTGCTTTCTCCACTAATGCATAATGATGGCAACGGCCTATCTGCCAAGTACAATCAGCAGCCCATGAGAAATTTCATAGAAGCTGTTTTTGGTGTGTGTTGGGAGAAGGGTGGAGGCATCACAGATGTCGGACAGTGATTTCTTTGTCTTCATTTTGTCTCTTAACAAGATGCAAATACCCTTTCTGCCTAGCATGTTAATTTGTTTAGTGTAATGTGCATTTGGTAATGATAACAAGGGAGAAATGCTTAACCTGGGGTACTGTACTTTGCACTCAAATAAATTGCCTCTTTAAAATGTGCTTGTATAAACTGTGAATTTAAACTCTCAGTCCCTGTGAACAGCTCCTCTGATGCTGTGTTTGTATTAGAGGAAAACTTTCAGGACATCCCTAGGAAACTAATCCTCAGGGGGGGATGAAATCCAGGAGAGGTTGCACGTTTGATCCAATCTGCACACAGCAAAGCTAGACAGGATTATGCCAAAGCATTTAACAAAAATACTTGGGGAATATTAAACCCAGAAGTATCTGCAATCTTTACAATCCAGGATACTTTTCATTAGGTCTTCTCTTGTAATGTTTCCGGCTTACACCTCTTTCATATGCAAGTCAGTTTGCAGGGATGACAGGAGTAAATGTCACTGAAAGTCTCTGTGTAGCCTTCATGCTCTGCAACATAGCAGATATTGCCTAACTATGTAAATGTAGGAGTTAATTTAAGGAAAAAAAGCACGTTCCTACTTCCTTACCTTTGCCTCTCTCCCTAAAAATTATTGTATTACTGCAAATTTGAAAGGTTATAACCAGTGATATATGCATATACTGCTTACAATCATGTTTCAAGACAAGGGAATTTATGTATCCAAAAGTGCCTTGAAAAACCTGTCAGAATTACATTATTTTCCAAAAGTTTGGTTCATGCTCTTAGCTACACACTACAATGCTTAATTTGCTATTTATTAACACTCAGTTCAGTGCTTGAACGATAGTATCAAAATCATTCCTACTCAAGAGCAGGTTAGTGCGGAGGAGCAACTCACCTCTGGTAACATTTCAAAACGCACTGCTAATTACTAGAACTATGTTTTGACCTGTTTGTTTTGATACAGGAATCTTTTGCAAAAACCTGACTTCTTAGCGAGAGAGACCACTACATCATTTCATTGCATTTGAAGAGGTTTTAAATGACAGTTTTGGCTCTGAGAAGGTGGTGACAATACTGCAGAATTTCACAAGATGACTGTGATAAATGCAGCAGCAAAAGCAAAGGATGCTTAATAGACAGTGAACCTCAGCACCGATTATTACTGCTCTTCCAAGATGTAGGACTTCCTTAAGTCAATTTAATATTTCAAGGGGTTTTAGTCAGCATTTTAAAAAATTGCATTTAGAACCTAACAGACCAAAATCCACAGACACTGCCCAGGTGATTCTGGTTAATGTAATGAAAATTGGCTGTGAATGTCTAAAGAAATACGTTTGAAGATCTCACTCTCACTATACAAATGAAAAGTCAAGCCTACTTAGCAGTTCAGTTTTGTGTCGTAATTATTTTTCCTTCCCCACCTTTTAGGTACCTATGAACTGGGTTTCCTAGAGGAATCAGAGGAAGATCAGAGGAATATCCTTCAATATTTCATCCCTGGATGAAAAGCCCTCCATAGCTCCTGGGGACCATGTCATTCAGGCAGTAGCAGCCAAGGGAGCCAACCTGAGATGTCCTGCTGTAAGACCAGTCTCGTTTAGGGCCAGCCATAAGTGATTTTGCTTTCCTCTGCAGGTCAATGGATACCTAAATGTCTGTGAAATGGTACTATGGCAGCAAGCTAATACCCCTATATTTCCTTTAATGACAGTTTCTGGTTTTCACTGCCACTCTACCCCATTAATCCCACTCTGAGGGCTGAAAAATGGGGTTCCATGTATCCATTTAATGGGTTGCACGTGTTTTCAATATCTTTTCCGTATCTGTTTTCCTAACTCTTAAAGAACCATTATTAAAGTACCTGAATTCTTTCTCATCCTATACAATGTTATAAAGCATTTTATACTTCAATATATTCCTGATAAGGTTCTCTCTCCACCTTTCACACGCCAGCCCCAAGGCCCAGTACTCCTGTGCAATGTCTGCTGAGTTACAGGGTACAAAGTCAACATGCTCTGCATTTGCAGACCGTAACAGGGAAACACATGCATGTTAGATCTTACTCTTGCTGCAGTACATGTAGGAAGAAAGTAGAATTTCATCTACTGTGATTATAGAGATTGTAGGCAAACCCATGTTTCCCCTCAGAAGGAAACAAGCCTGTTCTCAGCGCATAGCTCAGAGGCTGTGGTTTCATCGCCCATGTAACTCAGGACTGAGCCCAGACTTTGGCCCAGTGTGGGCCATGTTGGATGACCTGGAGTTGTTCTGCTCAAGCTCACTTGCAGTCTCTGCTGGGAGACTCTATTTTTAATGGCACTGTTGCCTGGTTGCAGCCAAGACCCTGCTTCAGAGCTCTCCTCCGTTCCTGGGGAGCAGCTTGAAGGAGCTGCAGGCAATGTCGCTAGCAAGCCCTCCCCTTCCATCAGCAGCTGATCCTTCACTCCATAGATGTCTGCAAAGTGATCTCAGGGTATGGTGGAAAAGGGGTTTGAAGCACGCTGGACGCAGAAGTGGCATCCAGTGTGATGTGGGATTTGCCGGGCATCTTTCTCTTAGGTGAAACAGCAGCATCCTTTCCCTCTGTGCAGGCTGGCTCCATGCTTGCTCTTACAATCCTTTCTGAAGTCATGTAAGGTTTTTACCTTTCCCCCTCCTTTAATTTTATATGACTGGAGGATTTGTGGTAGCAAGTCTTTGACCCTTGTTTCTATAAGCGTGCAGTTTGTGTTAACCTCAGAGAGCCACGCCTGGGCTTGTTTAGAGGAATAAGTAACAAATCGGGTAAAGCCTGTGTGACAGGTTAAAAGAGAATAAATCTCTTTAACAGCATAAATCAGTCTCCTGGAGCTTGTCCTTGTAGAGGTTAAAGACAAAGTGACAACCAAAAATGACAGAGATCAAGGGCTAGAGTGGCTAAGCTGTGTTGCAAGGAATTTATAATCTTTTGGCAATTAATCACCAAAGTGGGGCTTGATCTGCAAACACCTACAAAAACTACTATCCCTCACCCTTTTGCCCAAATTGCACAAAATACAGCAGTGTCTCAGCTTTGTGAACATGGGCAGGGGTCTTGAAATATCCCAACATATCAGTTGGGGTAATTCAAATGAAAGCTTTTACACAGATAGATTTTTAGCCATGGCGAGCAGAAGATGGGAAACTTGGAGCTTCTTTTGCCTTTTTTTCTTTTTTTTTTTTTTTAATTCTTCTTATATAAAAATTCTTATTATTCTATAAAAGATTACTTATGAATGTACTTTCCTGGCATAGTAATTTGCAGAAGGAAAGTAAGTAACGCTGGATAAAGAAGCACTATTTTTATGCAGTCAGGTAGGGCAGGTTATCTAGGCGTAGAATCATAGAATGATTTAGGTTGGAAAAGACCTTTAAGATCATCGAGTCCAACCATTAACCCGACACTGCCAAGTCCATCACTAAACCATGTCCCTAAGCACCACATCTACACGTCTTTTAAATACCTGCAGGGATGGTGACTCAACCACTTCCCTGGGCAGCCTGTTGCAATGCTTGACAACCCTTTCAGTGAAGAAATTTTTACTAATGTCCAGTCTAAAGCTCCTCAGCCAGGAATGAAGCATTGCTTTTGATCCTGGCCCATGGCATGGTCACTTTACACTGCTCCACCAACCTAAAGCAGATTTCAAATGTGATTTATCGAGCCTCGAAGAAGCACTGCAGGCTTTGCAGTGTTCCCATTTAAGCTTCCATGGTGTGAGACCCCCAGCTAATAGCAGCGTGTGGGACCCCAGCAGGAGGGAGCTGGGGCCAGGGCTTCTTCGCTTTGCAGCATCCGCCAGGCTGTGCCAGCTTTCCCCAGCATAGCCCCGAGAAGGCTGGCAGTCAGAAGACCACTAAACGTGCCCTTTTTCATCACCGTTGAGGACCTGACCCCGTCATTCTCAGGCAGAGAGAGTTACAGGCCAGAAGGGACTGCTCTGCTCAGGGCTGTTTCTGAAGCTATAGGTAGCCCTGCGTGTCCAGCATGTGACAGCCATTGCCACTTATATGCTGATATATTCAGCCCTTTGTGACAATTAAATCATCCAACTTACCCATCCTTTAATTTATTTAAGCTAGTTTTCTATGCAAATGGTATTTTATTCTAACATTCATCAGCATCTCAGGATTTCCAGACATGGTCATTGTCAAAACACACCAAAGTCACCACTCCTGCATGAAACATTTGAGTCTCCTGCTGGAAGGATCAGCAAAACTCTGTCTGTGGGGAGTAAAGGTTGCTGCTGCAGGGAAAGGATAGCAGCGGGGAGAGGGGAAGGGAGAGGAGGGAAGAGGCTTGGGCTTCCTCCGTAGACATGAGATTGTACTCCAGGCTTTCCCTGGAAAATTCCTGAGGGGGTCCAAGCTGCAGGGCTTTGCCAGTCATAATCAACCTGACCTTTTGCACTTGGGTGCTCAACTTAGCTGGTCACCCCAGAAAAGATCTGATTCTCATTTAAAACATTCAAAACTGCTTTTTTAAGATCAGATGATACCTGGTGCATTCTTTATCTTAGCAACTTTGGTCCTGTACCAGCAGGGCCAGGGTCTGCAGATCTATGAGCCCTGGTTTTCTATATGTTCTGCTTTTCCTGTGTGTACCAAAATCCAGTGGTTGCCTTGCCTGCTGTTGCAGTGTAGACACACATCCGCTCACACTACGTCCTAGACAAAGAGAAAAAGGAAAGTACTCTTTCCAAGCAGGAAGATTGTGCTATTACAGGATCCTGGTGGGAAGGCTTCATGTCAGTTAAGGACACCCCATTGCTTAATGAGCAAAACGGGCTGTTGATAGTCCACTAAATATAGTTAAATGGTGAGTTTGCAGTAAGCCAATTAATGATGGATATTAATTCCATCTAATTAATTCCCAAGGAGAAGTTATGGCTGGGAAATCTGGGAACCTTTGAGTTTCTCAGTTTGCAGCTAGGAATTGATTTTTTAAAAGTAATAATCTGAGAATGACCGAGAAATATACTAGCTAAAATCAAAGCGATGGGTTTAAAAATCAGCCAATCAGGAGACGACAGATTTGACACCATGAAGACAAATTATCTACTAAGCAAAATTAGATTGAAATATTGTGACCAAGAAAGCAAATCTAGCCTTGCAGGCAGCAAACTGTCTGCTTTAAAAGGAAGGGAGGTTGTTCTCAAAACTCAAGTTAAATGAAGGTATTATCTAAAATAAGATGTGGAAAGAAATCTCACAATATGACTGACAAATCTGGACCACTCTGCAACTAAGGCAGAAGTTCTGGAATTTCATTTAGAGGGAAAATGAGGGAAAATGTGAATCTCTGCTGCTTTATAGTCACTAAAAATAGTATTTAACCCTTTAACAGAAGCAAAAAAAGCTTTTTCACTGGTTCTTCCTCTTCAAAATTCATTCTCAGTCTATCCTAAAGTCTTGGTTTCTAGCTGAAAATCAGTAGTGACAGTGGCATGATAGCAGAATTGAAGAAGTGAAATTTGATTGAGATAGGAAATGCATATTTCAGAATGCTTTGGATTTTTTTAATATTAGGGGAACTATGTAAGTTTTGATATACACTGTTCTTTCAATACAGTTTAAAAAACCCTCAGTGTTGCACTTGTCACAGCTAAGCCCCTGCCCTCGCCCCAAACAAGGAAGATCAGGCTTGATGTTTGTGGCATTTCTAAAGTAAAAAATAAAACACAAATATGTTCTACGTAAATGTTTTCCTCCATTCAACATAAATGAGTAAAAAAAGGCACTATGACCTTTTCCCCAAAGATTGCACGTCAAGCCTAACAAATAAAGTCACATCATATTACTCCGCACAGACTTTCAGGGAGATTGAAGCCACCACTGAAGCTCAAAAGCAAACCACTGTGGACATCTGGGTGCTAGGCTGGATTGCCAGCTGGTGCCAACACCAAGTGCCCAAGGACCCTGCGGATGCTGGTGCTTTGAATGCCAGCGGTCCCGCCATCAGGGTGTGAGAAGAGTTGGCTCTTCCTAGTACCTGGGGCAAGCGAGAGAGGGTCCCAGTTTCTAAAACCTCACTGACAACCTGTCTGTCTCCCTGGTCACTGGTACAGTGCTCACTGGCACAACCTCTGAGCCCTCAGTCATTCACCTGTCCCTGAGCCTCAGAGTAATTTAGCCCTTACACTGAGCCTCTGAGTAATTAAGTAACACTTTTATTTCCCTTCTGGTTCCCCCGTGTGTCTTCAAACTCCAGACCATCTTCCATAACACAATAAGGTAGAAAACTCTGGCATCCCTACTCTCTGTGTCATGCGGAAACACACACGCTCTCCTAGGAGAAAAATATGGGTGGGCATTGCACTGCCTACCCTCCCCCTCACACTCCCTCCTCCTCCTCCTCCTCCTCCTCCTCCTCCTCCTCCTCCTCCTCCTCCTCTTCCTCCTCCTCTTCCTCCCACTGCAGCCGTGCTCCGGGGGTCCCCTGGGGGCTCACGCTGATCATTCCCTGCCACCTTGAGAAATACCTTCACGTTTATGACATTCTGCCTCCATCTAAAAGACGCGTCGTTCCCCGGGGTATTCTCAGTACTAACTGGAGCCACACTAACCCCTGTTCGTGTGTTGCAGAGAAATTGTTCTTGGAGACCTATCTACTTAACACTGCATCTAGCAACCAGGCACTCTTCTTCTGATATATCGTTAAATTTGCTGTTTGCTTCCTTGTCACGTGTGAAAATGGTCTTTTTTTTCCTAAAATCCCAAATGTCTGCGGTGTTCAAAGTAGCTGAGTGTAGACAATAGTCCAGCTTGGATTTTCCGATTTTATCTCCATCCTTTCTCCAGGCTCAAGCATTAGGGTTTAAGTAGTGACTGGATATAAATCCAAATGATTTCTACTTTTTTTTTTTCCCCGGTAATAATCTGTCTGTGAATAGATAAAATAAAATTAATTTTATTTTCCTGAAAAATGTAATAAGGGTGGAAACAGCAATTTAAAGAAAATGAAAAGCAGAGTATGCAGTGTTCAATAAAAGGACTTTTCTTTGTAACACATGGAGAAAAAATAGTGATGTGCAGCAGGCATCTGAGAAAATAGATTATAAAATATCATTTTTATAACCTGCAAATGTGAAATAAACAGGGTTTTCTAAGTCAAAAGAGAAAGCAGAATTGCATTAGAAATGACTGAAGGACTCATTACTGTTGACGACTTTTTTTTTTAAGAGAGCAATTTGAAATGTGTGGGTGAACGTGACCTGACAGAGAATTTTTTCTCTTTCTCTCCTGTAGTGGTCTGTGCAGCAACATGAGGTAGCTTTGCAAACTAACTGTCACAAGCAAAGATTTTAAAATCTCTGAGGACTCAGAAATATCAGAACTTGATAGGACCCGCTGTGCTTGGGATGGAGCACTGACAGTCTGTCATTCACTGCTCTGGTTAGTTACATAGTCTTCATATTCCTTTTCATAAATCAAGGGCTACTAAAGTTTTCTTCAGGGAGGACGGTTTAATGCCTGAGCCATGGCAGTGGCTGCATAACAAAAACATCACCTGCACCAGTTTGTGCGTTAAAGAACAGTTTGGAAACCTCAGTGCAAAAGAGCTTTCTCTTGCCACCTTCATAACTTCATACCTGAGATGGCCAAGTGCACGCTATGACTTCAGTGCTGCTGAACTGCCAGGTACATTGATGTCAGAGAATAAAAGTGAGAGGGGTAAGATCTTGGTTCTTCCAAAACCAGATACACGGACAAGGAAGACCCATGCCAAGGCACGTGGGAGCATAGCAGAAAGCCCTGCCTCACGCAAAAGGGTGATGCTTTGGCACTACCTTGCCCTTATTTTAGTGTGTGCTTTAGAAATGCAGCTGAGCCTTGAAGAGTAGGAAACCCATGGAGAAAAATACTATGCAATCATCAGATTAATGACTGCCATGGTACACATATGTGTGAGGACGTAGAAAAAGCACACTTGTGTCGCCGAGCCTGGGATGCTACTGCCTCATGCATGCATTTTCACAAAACATTTTCCACTAGTAAATACATGCTACCTCACAAATTACATTTTCCTTCCCTAGCATAGATATATGCAAAGGCTGTCAAATATTCTGTATAAAATTATACTGAATAAGAAGTTTCAGCTCCCTTACTAGGAAAAATGAGACTTTTCCGAAATACACTTGGGGGCAAAAATCTCCCTTTAAACTTGTTTCTGTTATGAAGTTATAGTTTTTCTACAGAAAGTACAGAAATGTCCTGACAGCATGTCTTTCCTCCCATCACTTTTCCAGACATTTTTCTTTTCTTTTTTTTTTAATGTGGTTTTTTTTTACAATATGTTTGTAATGCCAGGACTAATATAATGGCTCCATTTAAAGAACTTTTCCCAACAGTAATCTCATACAGTGCCAAAACATTTTCTACTCCTTACCATTGAGCACATATCAATATTTCCTTCTGTTATGCATGCCAGAAAATATGATTTTTTGGTTAATGGGAATGCAGATGCAACTGCAATAACAGATCTATTCAAATGTTACCTGGATATGTCATAGTTGATCACATTATTAGATAATGTTCTACTAATTGATAAGATAATGCTGCACTAATTATTGAGCCACAGCTTAGAAAAATAAAGATACACCATATGGGAATAAGACATTATTCTTGTCCTTCTGCATAACCAGTGGAAGAAAAAATAATAACTATTAATATGGACATGTACTGGTATTCTTAGGAAACTATCTTATGTCAACTGAAATAAGGAAAAAAGAAAAACTCGAGGCTGAACTTCAACATTGTAAATGGTCTGGCAGTCAGGCATCTAAAATCAGATAAAATTTCATCACTGGTTCCTCAGCTCTGTACTTTCACCTGTTGAGTCCTAAAACCCTGTGGTGCATTCCCCCCCTCCCTTCTCCTGGGCCGCTCGTTGATCTCAGAAATTCCCATGAAACCTTGGCCTTGGTGCACTGAGTCTGGCGGCTCAGCGCTCCTTGACCGTATCAGGAACTCTACATGGCTGAGGCTGGGCATGTACTCTCACTGCCTGGCCCAGGTGTCATCTTATCTGTGTAGTAGCTCGATTGTAACAACACTGAAACCTTGAGAATTTTAGTAACTACCACCTCAGACTGTGGCCAGGATGGAAATTTACGGATGACTGAAGCCAATCACCTTGCGAACCTATAAACGGTGGTCCTAAGTGAGACCCTTTGAGCTCTCCTGGACCGCAGCGAGCCGTGCCCAGCATCTCCCTCTGAGTGGGACGCCTCTCAGAGCTCGCAACCTCGCGGCCGAGGCCAACTGTATGAGATTCAACAAGGCCAAGTGCCGGGTCCTGCACTTCGGCCACAACAACCCCAGGCAACGCTACAGGCTTGGGGAAGAGTGGCTGGAAAGCTGCCCAGAGGAAAAGGACCTGGGGGTGCTGGTTGACAGCCAGCTGAACATGAGCCGGCAGTGTGCTCAGGTGGCCAAGAAGGCCAACGGCATCCTGGCCTGTATCAGAAATAGTGTGGCCAGCAGGAGTAGGGAGGTGATCGTGCCCCTGTACTCGGCACTGGTGAGGCCGCACCTCGAATCCTGTGTTCAGTTTTGGGCCCCTCACTACAAGAAGGACATGGAGGTGCTGGAGCGTGTCCAGAGGAGGGCAACGAAGCTGGTGAAGGGCCTGGAGCACAAGTCTTATGAGGAGCGGCTGAGGGAACTGGGGTTGTTTAGCCTGGAGAAGAGGAGGCTGAGGGGAGACCTCATCGCGCTCTACAACTACCTGAAAGGAGGTTGTAGCGAGGTGGGTGTTGGTCTCTTCTCCCAAGTAACTAGCGATAGGACAAGAGGAAATGGCCTCAAGTTGCGCCAAGGGAGGTTTAGATTGAACATTAGGAAAAATTTCTTTACTGAAAGAGTGGTCAGGCCTTGGAACAGGCTGCCCAGGGAAGTGGTGGAGTCACCATCCCTGGAGGTATTTAAAAGACGTGTAGATGAGGCCCTTAGGGACATGGTGTAGTGGGCATGGTGGTGTTGGGTTGACGGTTGGACACGATGATCTTAGAGGTCTTTTCCAACCTGTATGATTCTATGATTCTATGATTCTATGATTCTATGATTCTCTCGGGTCTGTGATATTTGGAGGACCGTCACTGAAAGCTGATGATGGGACCTGGGCTGAACCCCTTCACTCCTCGAAGCTCAACCCTTGCCTGTTGAGAGAAATGCTGAGACATTTTATGGGAATATTCCTTCACGGAACTCAAGGGGAATTTTTAACAGATACCTTCTGTACATTTATATATATATTTCTGAGCGTGTGTAGGTGTGAACTAATAGTAAGCATAATTTGTAATTAAGTTGTGATTATAGTAAACTCTACTAACTTACTTTGTAAATGTTAAACTAGTTAATAATTAAGTGCTGCTAAAATATTGTGATCCACTTTAAAACTGTGAATGAAACTGAGACTGCTGCTAAACACATATAATCCCTAGACATAAACCGTTGTCCAAGTCTGAGACTAAGGTAGATCCAGCCGCACCTAGACTCCTCTCTGAGAAGGAGTTTGGAAAGTAAGGGGGTCTACTCTGAACCTCGTGACTCAACAGGAGGGTCTCCCTTACCCTTTTGGTATCAGACATAAGCCGCTGTCCAAGTCTGAGACTGAGATTGGATCCAGACGGGTTTTCTCTGAACCTCGTAACTCAACGGGAGGGTCTCCCTTACCCCTTTCATCCTTGGTTTCTGTACAAGTCATTCCAGCCCAATTATAACACGATTTTCCTTTGTTTACTTCATCCATATAGTAAGTGATAGAGTGGACCTTGCCATCGAACTCTGTTAAGTCGCGCATTTGTAAATCTCTATTAAAATCTTTTTCTGCTAATACCTTTGACAGTGATTCTTTAAGTGGACTCTAAACCACTCATTCGTGACAAACCCGTATCTCTGAATATATTGTCTCAGACAGTTGTTTCCAGAAACTGGTATTTCATACAACAGAGGCTGGGTTTCCCTGACTGAGATCAGTTGAACTGCAAGCAGTTTGTGACATCATCTGTAAACACAAAATACACCATAATACGGTACTCACAAGATATTATTTTTATTTTATATGGGGGCCATTTAATATCAGGAAGCTTTAAGTAACTCTTAGGAGGAGGGTGTAGGAGCAGGCGTAGCAAAAAAAAAAAAAAAATTAAACAAGGCTAGTATTGTGATCTGGGCCAAAATTACAAAAGAAAGATGAGCAGATTTTAGAGCCTGTTCCAGCCTCATCTTGATTCCAGCTTTAAATCCAGTGGGAATCTTTGCGCTGACTTTAATGCCTGTTGCACTAGTATTTAATTCTCTGATTGAACTCCATTTAAATATATATATATACACACACATATATATGCATTTATACATATATATGTATATATACATATATATATGCTGTAAACCTACTAAGAACTATAAAGGAATAGAAAGACAGATGTATAAATGCACTTTACAAAATAAAAATGCATTATAAACTACAGGAAGATAATAAGCCTGCCTTTTTCCCACCTGAATTCTACCAGAAAAGCAATCTATTTGTAGTTCATTCTTTTCTTTTTCTTTTTTTTTTTATATGTTCAGTGCTTACAGTATACTGTTTTAATTATAGACTGGCAGTGTGCTGGGAATTAAGCCTGTGTTACACACAGACAGATGTTATTTTATAGAGTGTCATTCAACGTAATGGTACCAGATTTTAGCACTTAGCCTGCATCCCAATTACCCATTAGCAGTTTGTGTAGTTGGGGAGCGGGAAAATATCTACTCTGCATTGTAGCAATTATTTCAGGATATCTGCTTCCCCAACTTTATGTGATGGGAGGCTTTTCCATGAGCAGTAACCACTATTTTAAACAAAAGTTTTTGACCAAGCAAAGAGTACATTGAAAAGCATTTGAGTCTTTCTGCTGGACAAAGCTCCCCTTCTTACCTTTTTTCCCCAGCCCACGATGAAGCAGAAGTCTTGCATAAAATCCTATGTGAATGTAACTGATACAAGGAGACAACTGAGGACAAGCTTACAGAATGTTCTGATGCCATGGTTTGCTGGTCGTTTGTATTTGTTTCTGTTTTTTTGTGGGTTGTTTTGAGGAGACCTGGTATATGTAGACAATTGCCATCTTTATTCTATCATAAAGTCCCCACACATCTGGAAAGCCCTCGCATTCAGCACATCCTCTGCCCATGATGCAAAAGCAAGCATCTGCTATGTGCCTTTTCAATAGCACGCAAAAGGTTAGGGAGTATCAGAGAATGATATGCAGTTATCGTTCTCTTGATGCATTTTTTTGATCCCGCTTTGTGATAGTACACATAAAGATGAATAGTTGTTTCTGAGAAGTTTTAACAGAACCCTAAGCAAGTTTACAATAGAAAGCTGTAAGTGTGGGGCTGTGATGGCTCATCCAAAATGATGGGGGAGAATCTAACGATGCCAAGCTTGAGAGCCCAACTTCTGGGGCAGAAAAGGCTAGATTACCCAAGCACGCCTTCAACACCAGGTCCATATTATAGGACCATGTTCAGAGTGTTAAAATAGTGAATATCTTCTAGAGGAGTGCTTTTCCAGTGGGCCTGAACTGGGAGCGGGTCTGCCCGTTCCTTCCTGCTCGTTGCAATGCCCATGCAGGAACCTGGGAAGCGATTAACCCTGGGACAGCCCGGTGCTCCAGGGTCAGCTTCACCCTGGCAGCAACCAGCAGAGGAGCTCTTTGCAGGTCTCAGCAAGCAGCACTGGCTTCTTAACTCTCATTAATGGCTTTTGAGCACCAACTTCACTGGAAACTGTCTGCTTCCACAGGTGGAATATTCGTGTGCGTGAGTGCGTGTGTGTGTGTATGTGTGTGCACATATGCTTGTAATCAAATCTGAATCCCTTGTGAAGAAAGACATTTGCTGGGGAAGAAGTTTATTTTCCCTGTTTGGGTTCTCCTACAGTTTCTTAATTCTGGAAAAAAGTCAAAAGACAGTGCACAAGGGGATCATCCTTCTTCATTAGACATTTCTTGGTTTTTTCTAACTTGCTCATGTTTTTCCCTTTTTGGAGCATTGTTTGGCACTGAGAAAACAGAATTATCCAAGTATTAGCACAAACAAAGCCTATCAAGGCTTGCGCTCACCAGCTATTAGTGAGTAACAATGACAGCATGCTTCATGATCGAGAATTTCCTCTGGGGAATTAAGCCCCCAGAAGAAAAGGCTGGAAGGCTGGAGGAAGGGCTGGATCACCAGGGTGAATAACTTGAGCCATACAGCCATAGGCAATGCGAGAAATGGACAGAGTGGTCAGTGCAGCCCCTGCCATGGGCAATACCGTGGTCAAAGCCAGGTGTACTTATGGAACGATCAGCTTTAAGGAAACATTTTTTTTAAATAACTTGTCCTAACCTGTTCCCAGAATAAAATAACGTTCTGACTTGCTTCACTTAATGAAACCCAAATACCTCTAAGCCTCCAGGACCCTGGCAATGATGGATTATTGTCCCTACCTCTAGCTCACACACATGTTAAATTGTCACATTCAATGTTCTTCTTTGAACATTGAATATGTCCACGGACATAGGAAGGCAGCGTCTGCACCATCCCCTCCACTGGACCTCATGCCATTCGCACTGCTTGACTACTGATCCCGGGTTTGACTGGATTGGACAGCTGTAGAGCAGACCTGAGTGTACATCTGATGTCCTCTGCTTCAGACACAAGAGATCCTTTAATGATGGAGGATTCTTTAGAAACAAAAGTACTGAATAAAATGTGCAGAGGTAAGTTTTTCTTACTTTGTCCCCCCTGGGTAGTGTACGAAAAGGGCCAAGGTTTTCTTGAATCTTTTCACTCCCTTGCAGTTACATTTTGAGGACCTGGGTACAGAGCCCAGGTTAGAGCAGCCTTGTGATGGCTCTAGTCCCTGTGAGGCAGCCTGCTCATTCCCCCTTCAGCCACAGCTAAGAGACTGGGACAAAATGTGAAACTGGAGCTATACAGATCAGCTATAGAAATCAACCAGACAAGGAACACAATTTATATAACCAACCAGACAGTTTATCTTACAGATTCACTTATCTCAGTTGCTTTTTTAGGATAGTACTCAGAGAAAACAGCTTTGTTGCAATGATGGGCAGATCCATGATGTAATGTGTCAAATTTCAATATACTCAAATAATAAATCTCTAATCTTTACCACTCAATTGTGGTCAAAAATCTCCTGAGTCAGCCTGTGAGACATGTTGATATTTCTAGTGGTAACCTGACACTAGAATATCGAGTACTTTTTATTGTGATAAACATCATACTGCATGGTTTGGGGTTTTTTTAAAAATCCCGTACTTCAGTCCACTGTCAGTCTATCACCTTTTGCAATAACTTTTGTCTATTTTGAGTCTCAGTCAAGTTTGTGGATAAATGTACCAAATAATTTAACCTTGCAAGAATATGCTGCAACTTTACTCATAAGTCTGGACATTTTTAAAACACCGTTCACTAGCTTCTGATTCAGCCCCATAAAACATCATTATTTCTCTCAGGTATAACAATCCTTCTTTTGGAACAGGTATTCTTCTTGTTTTCTTCAAGCCATTTTAAACAACAGCTCCTAAATCATGACTCTCTGCAGTCAATTGCCAAATCAACACAGCACGTCAAATTTCAGTCCCAAGTACACTGGTGTTAATTTGGGTACTACACACGATAGAGCTGCTCCTGATTTGTGCCTGTGAAAGGCAGAGAAGTCTCTCTACTACTCTGAAGAGGAACGATAGGAAAATACTGCTGCATCAGTGGGGAAAAACTGTTTTCCTATGAAAGAATGATTGTTTTACCCTATCAAAAGCTTTGTCTGCAGGACGTATCAGATAACATGAACATTAAAAGCATTTTAAAACTTCATAAAAACAAACAGAGGAGTAAGGCAGGCATTACTCTCCCTTTTGTCTTACGCTCAAAGTCCTGGTTCATCGCTCTATTTCTCTCTCTGATTGTGGTGACCAGCAAGGAGGTGAGAACACAGCATGAACGCACTGGCATGCCCTCCTGCCATACTCTTTCTGAGCAGTGGTGGAAGTGGTAGCTCCCAAAAGGACATGGCAAATGTGCACATCTTTGCATTCACCGTGTCCAGCTGACTGCCAAGATGCAGCAGAACCATCCAATTTGCTAAAATACTGTGTACTTCTGCCATATCTCATGTCTTGAAGGTAAATTATGATGTTCCCTTGCAAATCTGCTTGTTCCATTCTTTGGGATCCCAGCCAAGGCAAAGTAACCATCTTTTCCTTCTTTCTTTTCCTCTCTTATTTAGACTCCCAAAAAATTGATTCACACATTAGACTGATCCATTTTTCTGGATCATTTCCATTTTTACCAGTCTATTTTCACTTACTTTTCTGGCAATGGGCACTGCTGGTTGTCAATTAAGATCTGGCTAATTTTATTGATTAAACATCCCAGGTCCTTAAAGGATTTATCAAATTATGGCATCTAAAAGTCCTTTACCCACCTTCTTTTTGGTAGTATATTATGAGTTGATAAGTATCAGCAGTTGACATTTATCAAGTGGCGAAACTGGTTGGCGACTGTTTGGCAATACTTTTCTACCCTTGTATTTGTACAGAATACGCATCCCTTCAATCTTCAATTTATCTATTGCAAAAGCCCTTTTTTGACACTGGAATCCTATCTTCCCTGGGCAACAGCAGAAGGGATTTAATAAAGAAGGTAATTGTGACAATCACATAATTCCCTCCAGCCTCATATTTCAAAGATCTCAGCCTCACGCAAGCAACAGCCTATCGAGCTCTCCATGGATTGACCCTACAATAAACTCATATCGCACCTTTATTTCCAGCTCCATCCTGTCCGAGGATTCAGTTTCAGTTTATGTTAATACTCCAGGCCATGAAGCAGTGTGTCCAGGAAAGAGATGCATGCCTTGTTCAGCTCTTCTAGCTTCAAGGGAAGAGCACATCAAAACCCAGGCAGAAGAACAGGCAGGAAGCTGAGAGCAGTTTACATTATCCAGGATTAAAACAGACAAAATGCTTAACCATGTCCTCAGATGGAAAAAGCATAAGGTAATTAAGATAAGAAGTATTTTGATGAAAGGCATTTTTTCCCAGATCTTAAGAAACTAATATGATGAGCACATAGCAATTAGCAATCCTTACCATTTACATGTCCTAAAATCAGTAGCTGAAATATTGGTTTCTCCTAAGGTAATAAAACAGTGTATAAAGTATGATGTACATGAAAAAGAGTATGGCACAGCAGGCTGGACCTTGTGGCAAAGTTATGTATGACTTAACAACAGGATGATTTTTTTTTCACTTGTGCCAAAACTGTATTTCAAATCAGTTGTGCTGAATATGACACAGAACTAACTATATTTATTCAGGTGGGAAGTTAATTTCATCCTGTAGAATTCCATACAGGAGGTGTAATTGTTCAGTTTATCCTGATTATTCAAATAACCTGCAGAGAAACTGTAATTTTATGAGTGATTTAATAGGTGTTTATGATGGGAAAGATATTAACAAAGGAAAAATTAAGAGAGAATATCAGGAAAAAACTTCCAGATGGTAAGATGTATTAGTTGGTGGAATACCTTCCCAAGGGATGAGGTGGAAGTTGCATTGTCTGTAACTTTTAAAAATAGATTCTGCAAAATATAAGCAAGCCTAATAAGCAATGATCTTGCAACGACAAGAGGAACTATTCAGCCTTCTCCTTCTCTAACATTTGTTCTTATTTACAATTCTCATCACCTTGTTCAGGATATATCCTCTCTATGTGTGCTCAAGCAGCTGCAAAGCCTGAGAACCGTGGCCCTCAGCTTCATCACCAGGTTAGGCACTTCCAGTGTTAAATCCACAACTGGCAACAGCTGAAGTGGCAAAATCCTACAGCTGGAGCTAGAATATTCACTCCCCATTAGCCTTAACTTACGTGATAAAAACACAAGAGCCTTGTACAAACTTTTTTAGACAAGTGAATGAACACTTGAAAATAGCTGTCAAGGAGGGTGAGGTGAGCAAATAACGGGTAGCAAGAAAACAGATGTAGTGTGGGTCCTATAATGAATAATGTGGTTCAAAAATATGGAACAGTATGCTTGCTTGTTTTCCATGAGTACAAAAACATCTTGGTTCTTAAATACAGAAAAAATTACAAGCAAAAGAGAACGAGTAAAATTGTCAAACATCTAGGTGATCCTGGAAAAGAGAACAAAGACCAGGGTGGCAGAGGCAGTTAATATTAATTGTTTCATTTACACCTAAAACAGGATATGTTAGACAATGATTTATGATACTGGTTTATTCAATGTTTTAAGGAATATAAACAATAAAAAAATTAACCTCACTTTTTAAATTTACACCATATTGTAAGAAAAAAAGTGAGGTCATACACTTATGGACAGATTCCTGTTCAGACAAAATAATTTTCTATAGTTTTGATGTTGTAGGACCTATGAATGAATACAGTTTCAAGATATTTTAACATTACCTAAACTAATTTTCAAAAAGAATACAGAAATCTAATAGCTTGACTTTCAAATACTCCTGTAACTAATCCAAACAAAGAGCTTGTGGTGGTACAGATGCTTTCATACAGGGATGCCATCACTTGGATCCCTTGAATGGATTTTGCTGTCAGTCTGAACAAAATTATGGAATAACAACTTTGTAATGAGCTGGCTATTCATCCATTTAGTGAATTGTAATTCTTCCTGTATGAATTGGCAATGGAAAACTGAGCTAGATGTTCACTCTACTGCAATGGGAGAAAATTGGCCATCACACAACCTGCTTGGCTTTCAAACTAGACTGCCTAAGCAGTCCCAGAGCACCTAGGCAGTACACTTGAATAAAATGAGGCTGTTGCTAAACATACAGTGTTTAAAAAAATCAAACCAGAAATATTTCTCCATGAACTATTTAAAATTTTAAAATGGAAAACAGGCATATGTCCGCTGCTTTTTAATGCCAATTTCCAGAAGTCCTATATCCTGCATGATGTCAGTTGAGGTAATTGAGCTTGATCCTCTCCTGTACCTGAGAGAGAGAGGAGGTGCTGGGAAACTGGCTTTTGTTTTCTGAATTTTTGAGCCAGACGTACTGCAGCCAGAGTTAGAACCATATCCAGGCAGCTTCAACTTTTCTTGATGGCTTGCAGCCTTTAACAGACCTTGCACAACTGCAGGGGTGCTTGGACACCTCTTTGCAGTAGAATCATTGAGACAAGGACTTGGAACCAGCGGGTTTGCCCTTGTGTAGAAACGTCTCTCTAAAGGAGACCTCTCTCCTGGCCAGCTGGGACCCCTCTGTACCTGCGAGTAGATATCTCAGCCTCCAATACTGTACTGCTGCAATTATTCTACTCCAATACTGTACTGCTGCATGCTGTGCATTGCATTTGTCAGGCTGCATTTGAGCACAGATGACAGATTTCACTTGGTTCTGCCTCTGCACTCCACCCACCAGGTATCTCCTAGGGAAGGAGCATCTGTAGCAGCACACGTTGAATACCAGGTCAAACGTATTGCATTTATGGGACAAGCTGGCGGTACTTCAGAAACCTTCTCCCTCCTTGTGGACTGCAACAACAAATGGGATGGACTCCTCAATCTTTGAAGGAGCAGTGCCACAGTTAAGACACTGGGTGACTCGGTGAAAGCAAGTCCTTGTTCAAAGACCATTCATTGAAGGAAGCCAGCCTACCTCTTGCTCCAGCAGAAACCAAATGTGCTAGCCTGCAAGGCATGCAATAAAGCTTATCACCCTCCTCAGGGTGTTCCCATAGGATTGCTTGAATGAGATTAGGGGGCAGAGGAGAAAATTCTTTATTCTAGAGAATTGATAGAGTCTGCGTATGGAAATTAGTCTGGTGGAACTGAAATATTTTTTTTTCTTTCAAACTGTTCATGCTTTGACAATTTTGAGTAACAGGTTGTTGTTTACATCTGCTGAGGTGCTATGAAGAGAGCCTATTTTGCAGGGCCACATTCAGTTTGTACCCCACACAGCAATGAACAGCTAAAGCTGAACATTAAATGTCATAATCTCTGCGGAAAACTCAATGAAGTAAAAAATCAATATGCCTCAGTTCTCACCAGAAAAATTATCATGCAAAGGAAGCACCTCATGTGTTTGCTTGAATGACGCTGAACACTTACAGAATGCTGTCAGTGTGAGGAAGGGTGATCTATCAGAAGTCTTTGTACACAGAAGAGAGTGAATTATACCCCATTTCCTAGTCCCTCTGACCCCTCTTCGCCTCTTTATGTAGCAAAGAAGAAATTGCTACCCCTATGAACTATGTATGAATTTGCAGGCTCACGTTGCACCAGCTGAAGTACAGAGCAGACAGTTTCACAAGGATTGAAGCTGTTAATGGCTAAAATTCTGGCAAACATTAAAGCTGCCTTAGGACTAAGCCTTGCTCTTGCTGAAGTTAACGCAGCCTGTTCTCACCCTCACTGGCAGGGCCGGCAGGAAGGGCAGCTGGGATAAGTATCGTATGAAAGGCTGGTTGGGAGCCGGGACACCTGTGGAGCCCCTTTGGCTCCAGCTCCCGTGTGTGTAAGGAAAGGCAAGCAGGAATGGGCTGTGTTTTATGGATCCTCCCATTCACTCCTCTCACAGTCACAAGGTGAACACGTTTTTAGGCTTGTGGCACTAAAAGTGGAGCTTTTCTAATGTCCTCCTCTCCCAGAAAAAAATTCTATAACTCACCTACTCTTAAATAGGGTCTGAGTCTGCAGCTTCTCTGCTTTTCCACCCATCATTAAGCATGGGTATAACTGCCATTGTCAATAGGTTTCCATTTGGGAGACTAGTTTTGATTTAAGTGTGCCCAAGAAACTTCTTCCATAGAAAAAAATGCAGTATTTATTAACCAAAAGGCACACAGCCATTAGAACAAGTATTAAAACTTTACATGAACATTTAAAACACTTCACATGCACATTACCTTCCCTATATTTAATCTTTCGATTCCAGATTAAGCTGGTTCACTTTATCCATCCCCCAACCAATGCCAGGCTAGGTGAGATTTATTTCATTCCTACAAATAACATCTCCCCCAGCTGGTATATTTTTGCTTTCTCCTTTAAAATTCATTCTTTCTTCACCATGCCTAGGTTTTATTTCTTTTGTGTTCCTACTCAAAGTCCCTGGAGGCTGTGGGCCTCCAGATGAACCTCACTAAACAGTTTTGCTCTTCTCTCTGAATGGGAGGTAGAGGCTGTTGTCAAAGAGGGTTTCTAGGATTTTCTGCTCTGGAAAGCAACAACTTCAAGTTTGCAGAGGTCTCTAGATAGTTAGACACACAGCATTCATGGAAATATATGTGGATGGCATGGGCAAGACAGGTGGTACCCTAAGACAGAAGGCTGTTAGGAGTAGGAAAGGGCTGCACTGCTTACACCAGATGCCTATGGCTTGACTGCTTATGCCAGGGAGCAGAAGAACAGAATGGCTGTAGATGCTTTCAAGGGAGAAGCTGGGTGTTTGGGATGGCAACCTCTCCTGGAGTGGGGGTGTATGTCCCCTCCAGAAGCAGCAGTTGCTGCCTTCACCCCACTCACACCTCTGGAAAGGGAGATTCAGCAGCTCTCCCTCCAGCTCCTTCCCCAGCCCACACCACAAGCAGTCCAGCCGAGGCTATCCCCCATCTCCTCATCCTTAGGGTAGGAAAATTCAGTTCTCTGTCTCTCGGATAATGGACACACACTGCGTGGCACCAGCAAAGACCAGCATTGGACAGGGCTGTGGCAGTAGAGAGCTTGTAAGTGACTCTCCCATGTAAGCACAGAGGATTGTCCCCACACCAGTTAGTCCTCAAGACATACCATTTACTTCCAGATAACCTCAGGCTTGAACATATGAGTTATTTTTCTCTGAAAACCACTTTGAATCCAGGCATGCACCAATCTCCTAAGAAGAATCCTTAGCAAACAGAACAAGTCCTTTGTTTGTTTTTTTAAATAATGAATGCAAAACTTGCTTTTGCCAGACCTGGAGCCAAATGCCTAGATAAGAGCATGTATTTTAAACAAAAACACTAACACTAAAGGGAATCACTGCTTATGTTTGCTTGAGTTTGCATATTTGAAGAGAATTTATAAACTCACTTTACTTACAAATTTTTGAGAAAAGCCTTGTCAAGGGCATGTGAAATAGAAACACTGGTCTGACAGTGCCCAAGAATGACTGGCATCAGGCCTAACTCATTATTTTATCAAGGATCTGGCAGTCAATCAATAGGAAATTATCTATGCTGTATTGACATAAATCATAATTGGTTTCCCTTGAATGCCATGCCAAATCTTTAACAGAATGAGTTACTGTATGCTCTATGCCAGTTTTCTTTCTTTATCAGTTCAGCTCAAATCCTTCTTTGAATGCAGAAGAACAGTGGCATCCCCAGCAGAGCAATCCCCTGGGAACACAAGAATTGCGATACCTAACACAGCATCCTGCATCTAACAACAGATAATACCTGATGTCTCAGAAGTCAGGGAAGTGAGGAAGAAAATGCATCTGTTCAACCATGCATTGTCGTTATAGGAAACAGGCTTTTAAGAGACTTCTGTGTTTCTTTTCTAAACAGGAAATGTGGCTGCATCTCTTTTTCCCTTTCTGCAGCTTATACATAGCATCTGCATACATGTGCCCATCAATATGACATCACATTCACATCCTCAAAATTTTGCTCAGAAATTGATTTCTTACTGAGTACGACTTTCTTCTTAGAACCTGAAGGAAGAGCTCTGCAAAGCAGTGTTTTTATTTGTCCTCTATTTCTCAACTGACAGTTTCTTCCACGGGTACAAGAGTTACTGAAGGTCATGGTATCAACCTGGCCTTTCAACTGCTGCTAGTCACGCTCTGCCCAGCTGATTGAGTATCTGAAGAGACCTAGCACAAAATTAAGCCAGCTTTGCCCTGAAGGCCTTCCACCTTGCTCGCAATCAGCTGAGAGGTGGAGTTTCCTCCAAAGGACTGCCAGCAGTCTCTTTCTTTGAAGCCTGCTGCTTCTCTGATGATCAGCACCAAATGGACCTGACACGAACCTCTTTCCCTCCAGCTTTGTTTTCTCCTGTTAAAAAAGACTGGAGAAGCAGCGGTGAAGGTTAGTCTCCTAAGCCCTGCTAGCTCCCTGTTCTGGGACGGAAAGAAGTAGAAAAGGAGAGAAAAAGAAGGAAAAAGCTATAAGAAAGGAAAAGGATGGATATGGGAGAGTTTCACATTCACAACTTCCTCGTGAACAGGAAAGTTTTCCATCATGCTACAGTCAATGAACCCAACTCGGTCATGCCAACTGGCTTCTGCCTTTCTGAAGCAAGTCACAGGACCTGGAGCAGACCTTGCCTCACAGAGCTGCTGCTGAAAGGGTAACCGAGCTGCTGATGCCAGATTAAAAGAAGAGCAGTCTCAGTGAGTTCATGGCAATTAAGAGCAAACATAGACTAATGCAACAGTAACACTGCAGTAAATCTCTCCTCCTGTTTTCTTTTTTTTTCCTGGCTTTTGTTTCTGTATTTATTATACATATTTTCTCATCATGCATCAAGTTCTATTCTACTTTGAAATTCTTGGTGGATTAATAACTCCTAAACTAGACAAACTGACATTTAGAAACTTCTTGTCTTTTTTTTTTTTTTTCCTTTTTTTCAACAAGCTGTTCTAAGTGGAATAACACATTCCAGGATGTACTTCCATCAGCCAAAATAAGCATACTTTGTATCTGTTCGGGCATGAGGCATACATCTTAGATGCGCTCGTATTAACTCACTAACCAGCCCAGACCCAGGACTTAAAATGTCCTGTAATTTCTTGGCACTTGAGCTGTGTACTTACAATATCTTAGGCTGACAGTTTGTTGATTAAAAACAAGCCAAGTAAAGCACATGCAGATGTCAGTGCTTGATTTAAATGATTATTCACATACTCTTCTAGGTTAGATGAAAAAAAAAACCATTTCTTTCTGCAGCATAACAATGTAATACATAAGCTGGGGTAACAAGAAGACTTTTTTCCCCCCTTTAGTAAAATTGCTCTTACTATAGGTCTGTATAATACACGTACAGCAAACTGCTAAGTGATCTTTTAAATATCTTTCCCCAATATTGTATTACCTGAAGCTATTCTCAGCTTTAGAAAGAGCTGTTTGTTTAAAAGAAAACAAACAAACAAGCAAAAAACCACAATCATTTTTAGATTGCAATAATTAAAAAATTAAATAGATTATTTTTCTTTTGTAGACCACCAAAAAAGATTCAGGCCATATAAATGCATACTATTGTAATAAAACACAGTGGTCTCAAAGAAGTTAGCAAGTGTTCTGATCCAACAGCACTTCATACAATACAACTAAATATTTGAGAATATATTTATCATGTCAAAATATTATAAGATTCATTTATGCTAGAATCAGATAACAAGACCACAAAATAGAATAGAAAAAGGTAAAGAAATACAGGAAAAAATTGCATGTCATACTACAAAATGCAGCGGACACTTCCCCATGACTCTACATGAACCCAAATTGCAGAAGAAAAAGCATTTAAATGTCCTAGGTAGGTATGAAATGATGTCAGCATAGCAGATATCAAAGTTGTCATGAAAAAAACTCCAGGCACAAGGTGGGAGTTTGAAGTGCTGCGAAGAGAAGAAAATGGATAAAGAGAATAAAATCATTATATATTAAAGCAAAATAAGCCTAGGCTAAACAGCTCTGTGGGCAGGTGAATGAGTGATCTGTTGTGATGATATGTACTCTGAAGAACAGTTATTAGTAGTTATCTCTCTCTTACAGATACGCAATCAGACCAGGTCTTCATTCCAAAATACTAAAACATTCCCAGGAAATATCTGAAATAATAACAATACAAGAGGAACAGTAAGCAGCAGTGGGAAGTGATGCAATACAAAAACATACTTTCAGCATCATTGCCAAAACCTCTATTTTATACCCAAAGGTTAATAACATTTTCTTTCTTTTTTAATAGCTACATAGACAGACACATCCTCAGAATAATTCCATGCACAGCTAACTTTGTCAAGAGGGTCTCAGAAGAATTTCTGAGAAGAAAAGGGATCTGTCTCACAAAAAAAGAAAAACAGCATCTTGGGGCAAAAGCTTGATAGCTGGGAACAAGTGGGAAAAGTAAGTGTAAGCAATGCTGACTTGGATGAGGGACAAGATTAACAGAACAGAGGAGAACAACACCGTAGGAAGAATAAAAAGGGAGAGAACAGACCGCATTTCTGAACATCTCAGTTGCCTGTGTATTAATGCAAAAAGCATGAGGAGCTATCTGGCAGAGCTAGAAGGCCTTAAACAAGATCAAAATTGTAAGTCAACTATAATAGAGACCTGGTGGGAATATTCACATGGCTGGAATATTTTACAGCTTATTCAGCCAGGGAAAAGGAGGGAAGAGGTGCTGCTGAGTGGCAGAAGGTAAAAAGATATAGATCTATATAAAAGCATCTTGATAACAATGAGGAAAAAGAGCAAAGGTGTTTTCCTGGCAAATGTCAGCCATCAAACCAGGAGGATCAAGCGGAAGACACTTTTGTGAGAAATTAGCAGAAAGCCCCCGAGGTACAGGGCGTCACAGTAACAGGGAGCTTGAAAGCTCCCAGCATCTCTTGGGAAAGAAACAGAGTAGAGCAGGCTCTCCAGAAACTTCCCGAAGAGGAAGCTTGACGATTTTTTGATGCAGAAAATTGTGAAAACAACCAGAAGGGAAGTAGGTCTGAATCTGAGCCCAGCCTGTAGGGAAGAGTTATTTGAAAATGTCAGAGTGGAAGGTAAAAATAGGAGTGAGATGTGGAAATGAGAGTTAAAGAGGCTCCACAAGTGGGAAAAAGCAAAGACAAGATACTGGTCTGCAAAGAGGAACTCAAAGACCTAATAAATAAGATCCCATGGGAAACAGGGAAAAGGAGTTCAGAAATGTTGACCCTTAAGGAGATAATAAAAGAAAAATTGTAGAATATTCCATGTAGGATGGGTAGGAAAGGTACCAAGAAAGCAGTTTGGTAAACCACGAGGACCTCAGAGAGAGGAAGGAGGAGTACCAGAAGTGGAAATAAAGTCTGACTGCTTAGAAGGACTAAAATCTGAAAGGTCATTGTATGAAATGAGATATGACTTGAAACAAATACAAAAGAGAGAAAAGAAAATTTCCAAAGTCCATTAGCAGGAAAAAAAAAAAAAAAGAAAGAAAGGAAAAAAAAAAAAGACAGAGGAAGCCAAAAAGCTGAAGTGCTTAGCATCTTTCTTTGCTTCTGTCTTCAGTAAAATGCCAGATGGGATCAAAAGTTATCAGACATGAGGAATAAGAATCTAGGTTACTTAAGGGAAAGACAAGCTACAGAGCACTTTATTTCGGGGTTTGGGTTTTTTTTTTTCCAAACTGCTAGGCCTAGTGGAATTCACCTTAGGTACTTAAATATGGTGAATCAGTGGCAGAATCTTTAGTGAGTGCCATGAGAAAACTTTCATGAAGAATTGGTCTGGAAAATTGAAAAAGGTCAAATAAGCAGCCTATTTCAAAAGTGGCAGAAAAGAAGAGAGTGGGGAGTTCAGTTAACATCATTTCCCAGAAAATGCTGGAAAATCAGGCAAACTATTTGTAAAAATCAAGGCTACAAAGAAGCAAGTGAGAGGTCAGGTGGATTTGTCAAGCACAAATCAAACCAAACCCATCCAATTTTCCTCTTTGACTGGAAACAGGCTTTGTGGACAGAGGAAGACACGTCAAATGTCTTCATTTTTTTTCAGGCTCTTGACATTGTCTCATGTAACATAACAAAGGAGCTAGAGAAACTTGGTCCAGGTGAAACTACTAAAACGTGGGAAGGAAAACTGGTCAGATATGCAGAGGAAGGTTCATGGTCAAAAAGGAAGGCAGCATCAAGCAGCATTTCACCACAGATGTATCTTGAGCTCATATTATTCACTATATTTATTAATGGCCTGGAAGACTGTGCAGGACATATGGTTGTTACATTTTCATGTGACACAGCAAATTAGAAAAAGGGGTTAGAATTTAAAAAGACCTTAGCAAACTGAAAAATGTTCTGTAGAAATACTGACTTGGTAGCAAATCTGCAAAAAAGGACCTCTGAGTTTGATAGATGATCAAAACCTGAACATCAGTCACCAATCCTATATTGTTGCAAAAAAGGTAAACATCATACTGGGATGTGTAAAGAGAAATATTTTCTATGAGACGCATGGAATATTTCTTCCACTCAATTTCCTAAAATTCTTTGTCCTAAGAAGATATTCTTTAAGTAATATTAGCTCAGTGCAATAAAAACATATCCAAATCCTCTTTCTAAAGAATAATAATACATCAATTGAATTATTCCTATACTGAATACTAGTCTGAATTCACATTGGCAAGAATATAGAGATGCTATCAAAATCTGTGACATGAATATAGTCTATCTCTGTCATGCGCAGATTTGGCGTTTGGAAGGATACACAAAACTCAGACATCAATTGATTGCAGGAAGAATGTAGCAAGATTAAAATCAATTAACAGTAAAGCAAAAGCGAGTCTTCTCTATCATCTTGTTCTATCCTCTCATTTTGTTACCACTGCCTTTTGCAAAGCCAATGACAACAAATTCATCGCAACTTATACTTACAGTCGCATTTTGATCATGGTGCACTGTCACGTTTTAAACCACAGCAGAACATGATTTCTTGGCTTCCTTTTTTGAAGATGAAAGCAAGCAGTATTTTGTAGAAGCATACAGAAAATTTCTTATCACTGTATTATTAACTGGAAGCCACTATTTTTTGGCTCCAGCCAGCCTGAGATGGCATCCGGGTCATCCAGCTGCCAACCTGTAACAATGATAAATAAATCAACCAGCTGCTTAGATATGGTTTTCCCAGCAACGTTAGAATCTGCTCTGCTGGGTTTCAAAAATAGAAACAATCATAAAGGTCCTCCAAAAAACACAAGCTTGGATGGATTTTCTGAAGGCTTCACACTCTCTGTTGGCATAAGGGACCTTGTTCATACCTCCAGCTCTGGCAAACACCTTTTAGCCCTGTGGGTCACAGAAAGACAATTGGAACACCTTCTCCGGTGGCTGTACTGGATATTTCTACATTACTGAGGGGTCAGCTCCTCAATACAAATGTTAAAATAATGAGACACAATAAACAAGTACTCATAAAGACATTTTTAGGTTTTTATTTTAAAAGATACTCATCCCAAGGAAGAGAGAATGGAAGTCCATTTGAGACAATGCCTGTCTCACAATTAAGCAAGATCATGGGGCTAAGAAGGATTGATAGTAGGCTACCATCACTACTCACATGCAGTTGGCATGGTAACGCTTTCCTATAGATCTGCATAATTCCCAATACTATGTAGCATGGCAATTCTGGGTTACTCATGAGAACATAGGAATTACTATTCTCTCAAACATTTGCTGTCTTGTGTTAAATAAACTGACCTGCAGTTCTGCATAAAATGCAGTAAGAAAAATACTTTGTTTTTAAGGTCACCCATTGCACATTATTATATACAATATAGAGCTCCCTGAAGTTTTTAAACATTTAGAGAAAAACAAAATTTGGCAGGAAATATGTTGTAAACAATGTCTACCCATACACTCGATGAATAATTCATAAGAAATATGTCATAGAAAGGTAATTTTAAAAGGCCTTTTTAAGCATCAAAATATTCTGATGCAAGTAATGAATTATTTGTTTGCAATACTTTAAATAAATGTGTGACTGATGAGTTGAAATCAAATCATTTAAATTCATTTTTATGTTGAAATGAAAGTATTTTCTGAAGCAGAGAAATCCACCTTGTAACCTCTGTATTTTACTCACTCAAGTTGTCCTCATTTTCAATGTTGTTTGTATGCTCAACCAAACCTCCTTTTTAATACGTTGTTTATTCTGTGACAGATGGAAGCCTTCATTTTCATTCAACACCCTGAAGAAGGGAAGGCCACTACAGGACCAATTAGAATAAAATAAGTAACATCCTAGTCACATCCTAGTCACCTCAAAAACTGAAGTAAGCTTTTATCCAAACTGTCTCAGTTTATCTAGATCTGCTAAACAAAATTTGTGAGTTTAGATATCCAACTAAATTGGAATTGTTTCTACTTCTCCTTCCTTCCCTTCCTATTTCTGCAGCTCCTCCCTGTTTCTCATTCTTACTGTCCTTCTTAATGACATTCCTATGGTTGCTCCATACGGTCAGGCTGAGTTAAGGTTGTAGGGGTGCTTTAAGCATCCTCTCCCATGCTGCAGAATGTTTTGATATCTTTTAACAATCTGAAATCTGGCTTTTCTGACTTTGATAATGCTTAGATTTGTGATAAGGACAATATATCTTTTAAACTTTTAAAAATACTGCTATATTCCTAGTGCCAAGACCTAGTTTAATGGACACTTTTATGTTTATCGTATAGCACCCCATAGAGTTTTAGGCAGTTTCAAATGCAAATCAGTCACGATCACTTCTTCAGAAATGTTGCATTAAATATGTCGCAATTATAAGGCTCAAGGAAGTGAACCCATGCGTTATAAGTTACCACTGAAGTAATGCAACTGTTCAGCCAAATTTATTTGGCTATTTATGTACCATAAGTATCACAGCCGTTTGTTATTGGTAAGGGATTTGACTGCTAGGAGAGCAGTGCTTTGGAGGACCAGCTCAGGACCAACATAGGATAGCTGAAAGCCAAGAGGCAGCTGTTGGAAAGGTAACAAAGAGGCTGAAGTAACCAGAGAGAGGGAGAATGGGAGGTAGGAGAGCTGTGGGAGGCAATAGCAGCTGAAGGCCCTGAAGGTGTGGAGGAACCATATCTTGAAGCTAAGAAGTAGGGAGATCCTGAGAAGGGAGACAGAGGAAAGACGGAGTGGTGTGATGTGACCTCTATGTTCAATAAAACCTTCAGAAATGTCCCAGCAAAGCAACTTCTAATGAGATCTGTCATTTATGTTAGTAACATGCCATGTCTGCTCTCTAAATAGAGCTAACAACGTATCAGAGACCATGGGCTTCCTGGTGTATAAAGCTGTTACTTGTATAAAGTTTAATAAATGCTATTAGTAATTACATTAAGGGGCATGGGTGCAAAAGCTCACACCAGTCGCGCAGTAGGACATACAAAAGCTAAAGAAATAATCTTTAATGCTCCAGAAACCCATCCAGGAAGCACTCTTATGGCATCTCCTAGCCAGGGCTAGGAGGAAACTGCCACTATTAAGCAGCCAATTAATGTCCAATTCCAGCTAGAGCCATCAGTCCTCAGGAAATGTATATAAACCTCAGGTGATACTGTCCAAAAAAGGGTGTCATTGCAAACTCTAGCTCTCTGAGGATGTTGCCTGGTACAGGGAGTGCTGCTGCGGACAGTGGAGCCCAGGGTTGACATCTGGCAGCCGGGATATGCTTTGACTGGAAAAACTACGCAATCCAAAAAGGTACCTGTTGCCTAGTTTTAAGTCAAACTGCATTTTTCTCCTTTTTTATTTGGTTCCAGTCTTTCTTATGCTTAAAATTCCGACTTTAAAACTCTGATTTAAGCTTGGCTAGCGCTCCTGGAAAAGGATGAACCAGAGTAAAACTGTCCCACTGCAAGTGCTCGGACTGCAGGGGGTAGTGAAGCAATTAAAGCAGCGTGTGCGGGCAGCCCTGAGGGACCGGGAGCCCTGGACGTGCCAAAGAGAGGAAGGGACATAGTGAGGAAACGCAGCATGTGGGGACAGTTTCATGCCAGGCTGCAACGCAACTCTGCGGAGGGTGCCAGATACCTACCTTTAGCCGAGGCAGGCACCAACCTGTGCTCTTCCCGCAAGAAGCCAGTGGCTGAGAGCATTGCCGCTGTTGAGACCGATGGGTTGGGAAGATGTTTGCAAAAGAGTATGTTTCACACTGGTGGACACACTTGGAGTCCCAGATTTGAGGGACAGGGAGCTCCCGGCAGCAAGGCAACAGGCAGGGAAAGTTTCAGCTGGCCTCAGGCAGGAGGGAAAGGAGATCCTGGCACAGCAACCGAAGTTGGCCCGGCTCTGTTTGGGGACCAGCAGAGGGGAGGAGAGTGGGGAAGAGATGGGAGACTACATGTTCGCTTGAGGGAGGAAAGCCCAAACAAGAGTTTCAGGAGCTCAGTTTCTCCCGTAGGCTGTGAAGCTGAGTTTGCTAATGTGCTATGCTGGGACAGAAAAATATAAATAGTTTACTTAGAATCTCTCCTACAGCTGCTAACATTATGGACTAAAACTCTGCAAAACTAATGAAAGCTTGAGTTTTAACTTGATCTGGAAAACTCAGCCCAAAGCAGACTGAGTTTTCATTAGCCGACAAATGGCCCACACAGAGCACCGCAAGGTGTTTGTGCCAATAATTCTGGTGACTGCATAGGTAGAGACATAAACACCTTTATGCTTTTGCACCTAACACATACAGACATGCAGTTTCAATAGTTCATATGGACATTCAACTATGAATTATGAATAAATGAATTTATGTGAACCAGCATATACATAGAATAAAAATTTATATCTATTTGCAGTGCATATAATTTTTCATACATCCCAATTTCAATTGATAAAGAATTGAACATCACTGATCTTGGTTGGTTTTGTCTTTCCATAATGGAGGTGAAGCATTTCCAGTATTGTCATTTTGTCTCTCTTCTGCCTCCTCCATTGTGCAGTTGACACCTGGTCCAGGATTTATCATGCAAAAGCCCAAGCGTTCATGTTAAGGGCCACCTCTGATACTCTGGGATGAGCTTATACTGTCAAACAAATGTTACTTCATACTCACGTAAGTTAGCAAGTGTGAACCTGCCCCTTGGAGCAAGCCAGCAACATCTAAATGAACCAGAGTCAACAGCACCACTATACGGCCTCTAACTAAAAAGCGGTTTACTGTCTCCCACACTGGAGAGAGGACCAAATTAGAAAACAAAACTAAATAAAAGCATTTACTTTAAAAAGCCATCCCCTCCCAGGACAGACTTAATATATAGCCTTGAGCCCATCAGAGTACAACCTGCATCGCCCACAAGCAAATACAAAAAGTGATGCTGTTTTATGCAAAAGCCAAGTCTTGTAAACATTCCCCACTACCCAGCTAATTTTTCTGCATTTTCTGGCATTTTTCTACAGGCAGGGACCTCTAACCTATCTTAGAGTTCCCATAGCTGAATAAACCGTGTCTTATCTAGACATTTTTAAAAGGTCATTAAGTACCTACACATTTTGCCTGGCTTCCCAGGTAGAAGAAAGTCATTTTGCAGAGCTGCTGGTCCAGCCACTGGCAAAAGAAAATGCCTCACTGCATCTTGCTCGCTCCTGCCTCGCTACTAGCAAATAAAACCTCTTTAAACATCTTGTGTTTGTTTAAGCACAGTAGCTTCGATAAAATCACCTCTCACTCATGGAAAGAGCCTGCCAGGAAGCCTGTCCAGCCCATTAGGGGAGGCACTGGGTGACTGCTCGCAACCCCAGCTTCATTTTGAAGCTCTGCGGCAGGCTGGGATGATGGGAGCCAGGAGCTGGTCGTAGCGGTCGTGTCCATCTGGTCAAGGTGCCAACAGGTGCCCACTGCCTCCACCCATGTGCTGCTGCCCAAGTACAGGCACAATCAGCACTAACATAGCTCCCTCGCCTTTTTTTGGCCTCATGCTCTGTAGCCCTCATGTTTCAGGTCTCCACCAGCACCATGTGCATCTTCTCCACCTCTGGTCTGTCCTTCAGTTTGGACTGGAGTACTGGGACCACCTCCTGTAGTACCTGAACATCCCAGCAAGCACTGCAGAGTACTGGTCTTGTTTTGAAATACAAACCCAGATAACACTGTTGATTTTAATTTTTTCTTTTAGTTTTTTCTTTCTCTTTTACCATATTCTTCTTTCTTTGCCATTGTGCCATGTTTCCTTCCGTTATCTCACATCTGTTGTGTTTGGAAATATGTTAAGAGCCTGGAGTAGAGCTAGGAGTGTAAAAACTGACTTTTAGCCATTTGAAGTTAAATGAGCAGCCAGAAACAGCTGACACCACATCCACAGGCCAGGGGATTAACTTTTCTTTGGTTTCTCAGAGCATTGGTCCCTCCTGAAGCTCTTCTAGAGAGTATAATGGATGGGAAAGGAAAAAAAAACATTTGGTTGTGCTCATCAACCACTGATACATCAGGGCACTCCTGCTAAGATTTCTGCAACTAAACCCATTAATTGTCGGTGTAGCTGGGGTTAGTAGAAAACGGCTTAAGTCAAGGCAACAGATCAAGTTTGGCACAAGAAATAGAAACCAAGTCTCCAGAAGTTTCAAATTTGAGTGTGAATTTCTGCAGTTCCCGTATTTCAGCAGAGCTGTCTTTGGTGTCAAGAGACCCAGCTACACAACCTAAGAACAAAAGGCTGTCTCCACATCACAGCCCCTCTGTCATTTTTCCGTGTTTAAGCACACAGCAGGCTGTGCCTCAGCAAGGTCTCTACTCCGTCCTGAAAAGGAACCAGCAAGACGACTGATGCTATGTTTCAGCCCCGCGTTTTTCTATCTGTCTGGTTGTTTTGAACTCTTTCAGAGTAACAAGCAAGATTAATGCTGAGATTATTACTAGTAATAATCTATAAATATTGGTGAAGTGATAGCATTTTCCACTTGGTGGCAGATATTGCTTTTAAAAATAAGCACAAAGCTCAAAAGACACATTTAATGCAGCTTTTTACTGAGGAAAATCTCTGCGGTGCCTGATGGGCACAGACACCTGTTGGATGCGGGGCTGAGCTGCAGAGCTTAGGGGCAAGGACCTGCCCCAGGAGCCATGTCTGCGGTGGGCAGCCATGCTTCTTCACACCCTTCTGGGCCCACCCAAGGCCACAAGTGTCCTCTGGGGATGACAGGAAGACTTTGCCTTTACCATTTGGGGAGTCCCCGGCACTCCATGAGACCCCCGGTCCTTGGAGAATGTCAGAGCATGCAGGTTTTGAGCATGGGGTTGTCATCAAAGGTTTAGCTTCCTGCAGGCTGTGTAACTGCAGGGAGATTCCCTCTGCTCCTGCCTTCTCCCGTTTACCTTGCTTGCAGGCAGTTTGGTGCTGAAAGGGGCAATTTTTCCCCATTCTCTCATGTGGTGCCCTGCTATGGCAGACCACTCAATGAGGAACGTTAAATGCAAGGACACTGTCCCTGGTTCAGGGCACCTGGGACACAAGCTGCTGGGAGTGGAAAGAGCTCTGGGGAAGTATTGCCTGACCCTTGCTCCTCTTCTCCCCAAGACACCCACTGTCGGTCCCTCTCAGAGACAGGGCACTGGACTAGCTGAACTGTTAGCCTGCCCCAGGACAAACAACCTTTTGGTGTTTTTCTTCTAAGATCCCACCATGGTGGGAAGGCAGAGGATAAATTTTACTCTGATAGCTAACAATGAACATCCCAGAATCATGTGAATCCCACTCACCTGCGGGTAGGACTGCTGCACCTTCAGGTTGCTGACTAGAAACAAGGTCATTATACTAGCTGGCAGGCAGTTAGTCAATTAAGTTCATGAATGTCAATGCATTTTTGTATGAAAACTTTTCTTAATAAAAATGCAAAATATTGAGGTTTTGACTCTTTTCTTTCGATATTCAGCACAATCCTTAAAATACAATAATTTTTTTCTGGTAAAAGTTAATGCTTGCCCTCAAAACACAGCCATCGTCATCTCATTTGCTGTTCTGAGAATACTTCTTGAAGTAATACTCTGTCAACTTGGGAAAAAAAAGCATTGCAATGATACCTCTATCTTGCGCAGAAGGGTGTTGCGGAAAACAGCCCTGTCACATACTCCCATGGACTGCCATGTCCTTTATGCAGCAGGACCCCTCACTTTCTAGGTAACGCCTTCACCTCTAACATAGCTGCATACTCTTTCAACAAAGAAAAGATATCCTGAGGCCATAACATGTACTTCTATAGCTGAGATTTATTTTGAACTGTACTGAGCAAGAACAGATAGCAATGCATCCTCTCTTAGCACAAAGCCACACTCTCAAAGTTCCCTTCTCTCACCACTGAATGTGAAGCAGAGTGCTTCCGCCTAATTATTCTGACCTTTCCGCTATCAGGAATTGACTCAGACTATTCAAGGACCAGAGAAAGAGGCTCTGTTTTTGCTTCAGTAATGTGTTGCTTGGTGGCAGCATAGCCCTCTGACACTGTAGTGTCTCTCTTCAGCATTCACTTCTTCTTGGGCCCCCAGTTTGATACAAAAAGGAAAAAAAACCCAACAGGAGAATATATAAACCATTCCCATCCAGCTATGCATCTCCCCTGTCTAAGTGTGGCTCTTTGCCATTGAATTTTAATGCCAATGAATCACATCCCAGAAAGGGTATGGGCCATTGCTTAGTGATGCTAATGAAACCTCCCTCCCTCTCTGTAACAGCCACCTCTGTTTCAAGAACTGACAGTGGAAGGAAGATGGCTTTCTCTCAGCTAGAGAGTAATACGTGACACGGACAAGCAATGGGTCCTACATGTGGTCTATTGGGAGGGCCAGATGCCAGAAATTTCCTAGCTCTGCCTCAAAACCAAAATTACGTTTATTTCCACTTTCCAGATAGTTGGCATGATGCTGCCCTCATGCTAAGTCAACCGCACCATGTCCCCACACAGGGAGTTTTGGGAGAGCTTGCCGTTAGAGAGTCACGTTTTCTATCTCATTACTTTGTCTCTTGCTCATCCTGACCTTCTCACAGGGCTTACTTTCCTCTTCCTGTTCACTTTTCCATGTCCCCCTCTCTGCCACTAATGTCAGTGACAAGGTACAAGAGTGGCCATCTAAATTTCCTTTCCTTCTAACTCTAATTATTTTCCCCCTCCCAAAGGAAAAATTTCAAAGTAGTTACAATATTAATTGGACATGAAATTTCACTCAGAATTTTTCCCCCTGTGCTTTTGATATGTTGTATTGGCTATGACTAGGCTGGTGGTTATATTACAGAAAAACAAACTGTTATAAGTGAAAAATTACCAAGAATAGAAATGTGGAAAATGACAAGTAAGTAATCAGCAGAGTTTAGCACACTTATCTGATTTTTTCTTTTTATCTATTCATTGACATTTTTGTACAGCATTGGAAAATTCCCTTTTCAAGCCAGGTGGACTAGTGAATACCCATGCCATCTGCTTAAATATCTAATTTGCAGTATGCCATCTATATGACCTTCAGTTTTCAAATCATTTTATAACCCATCAATCTGTGCACCTGGCACAATAACCTCTCTGTGTACCTGATAACTGGTTAGCACATCTTAACCTCTCTCGTGGTAAACAACGAATATTTTCTATGCTCATCACAGCTTTGTTCCCCATTCCTTCCCATGCCTTTGCTATTACAGGAGGACGACATAATGAATTTGTCAGAATCAGAGGCATTTTCATCTGACATTTTGCAAGAATCCATTTGCTCTCAGCACTCAGGTTTTTTATTATATTTTAGCTGGTTTTTACCTGTCATGCAGACTCTGTTAGAAAATATTAATTTTGCATTTTTTAAAGGGAAAAACTGTGCAACTCGGCACGGAAACAGAGACTACAAAGAGCACATAAAACAAAATGCTGTGAACTGAGAGCATTACTCATGCAGGTGCTCACCACGTGGTATTCTTCATAAAAATAGTATCCGGTGCTGTCGTCACTAGAATTGTCCAAAGGAACGAACAAAGGCAAACAGCTTGCTACGTGCTCCAGATGGGGTTAAGTGAATGTCTGCCCCTTAAAGCATTTTCTGAAAAGTTTATATGTCATGTCCTTGAGCTGCCTGGCTGTCAGTGATTTTTCAAATGCATTCAGCGTTTCCTTCCTTGCCCACATCCAGTCAGATGCTGCTGATGCGGCAGTACCAGGAATGTGACTTATATTAGAAGGGAAAATGCTCACCCAGCACATGTTCAACATGTGTCACGGGGAATAGACCAGCCCAAACAGATAGCAAGGGGCAAAAAGATGTCTCCTAGTTCTGATCACTGACAGAGAGTGAAGGACTGAAGCTCTCAGATGAAGCTTTTGTAGTGAAGGGAACAGCCCCTCAGGGCAGTGCCGGGCAGTCGGACGGGAAAGGGTTTGCCTTCAGCAGCACAGTGGAGCACAAATGGACATAAATGATGTTTGCTGACTTCTGTGGGGCACTAAGGAACTTGTTCATGTCTTACTGCCCATCCTAGGACACTGGGAAAAGGAGTTAACTCTCTCTTTGGTTCAACAGAAAAGCATGGCTTGTATTTCCAGTGGTCCTGTTGGGTTTTGGCATCAAACAGGACAAGTCAGTGTGAAGGTGACTAGTGCTGCAGAAATGAATGCCGGTAGGTCAAACATAGGTGTGCTTCCCTCATCAAAAGAAACAAGGATGCCACTGAAGTCCGTTTCCCTGCAAACCAGGATGACAGCTGGTAATTGGCGTCAGAGCATTTCCTCTGTCACCTCTGTCTCCTCAGTTAAGTCTCGCTAAGTCTGCTAAGACTAAAGTAAACATTTTTTAGTCTCAGCTAAATGTTGGCAAACAGGATTTGGCACTGCGAGTGGAACTGGCCAGGAATCTTCTGGGAGTTTCTTGACTAGAAAATTCAGATTTGTAAAAACCGACACTTTGGTCCAAAGAATGCTTCTAGGTTGAGAGACAGGGAGAGGAGTCGCCTCTGTTTGTCCCCACAGCGATATCAAGATAGTCAGTAGGGGATCTTGAGCCTCGCTCTCTCTTACTCAGATTGCAGACTTTGGTCTGGGTCTGCTTGGTGAGAGCCTGGGCTATGCCTGCTGATATAGGGGTCAGTTTGCCACCAGCATCTCAAGTGTTTCTGCTTGACGCCTGTGCAACCGTTGATGGCAAGTGTTGATATAAGGAGAGAGGCAGATTTTTCCATAAATTAAGGCACATACTCTGGATGAAAGAAAACAGCAGAGCAAATATTTGAAACTGGTTACCATCCACACCCTGCTGGAGTTACACCTACCTCTAACTCATGGTCAAAATGTGTTTTTTTAGACAGACAGCATTCAGTTTCAACCAGTTGTAAGAAAGGAGGGATGCTGAAATCTAAGCAGTGTCCGAGCGCAGCCCTTGTCCTGCATGACCCACCGTGCTGGTCAGCGCCAGCTGGCTGAGCCCCACCAGAAGTCACCTCGCTCGTCCCTTCTGCGTTTTACCCAGTGTGACTCCCACCTGCTATAAAAAATCCTCTGTTCTCTTAAGCCTCAAAGCTTTTAGCAACCTGCTGTCATCTATAAAGCCAAGATCAAAGGCAACAAAAGTGCCTGTCTAATCTTGAATGTAATCCTCCTTACATGGGCTTGTTCCTGAGCTATAGGCACCAGTAGTCCTTCCATCCCCGTCTTTGAACTCAGGGCTTAAGCCACCGGGGCCTCTCACACTGTTGCCAGCACAGATCTGACTATTTTCCAGCTGTCCACTTTCTGCTTCTCTTCATGGTGTGTAGTACCTAAAGACATGAGCAGAGTCTAATTTGGGAATAATCCCACAGCATACGACAAAGCTATCAGAAACTGGCCTGGCACCAGACCTGTCACATTGCTTTTCAAAATGAGCCTTCCTGTTATTAAACAACCACTGACCCCTTGGCAGCAGGACCAGACAGGTGAGACGCTCCCCTGTAAATTCCCACACATCATCCTTTTCCAACGCTGTAGAGCTCCAGGTGATAAAATCAGTTTGACAAAAGTGGGAGCTGGGAGGCCTGTGTCGCCAGATCTTTAGGAAGCTGGAAAAACAAATAAATGCACCGCTTTATTTTCCCTTAAATGTTTTTCACCAGACGGATCTTCTTTTAGCTTTCATTAGCTGTATTTCTCAGATCTGCGTGCGTTTGTTAGCAGCGAGGCAGCGCATCCAGCACAGGCCACGGATCTTCCCTCGTGTGTGTCCTCTCAAAGCCTGGCCAGGCTCTTCCTTCCTTGACAGGGGATTTAACACTGCCCCTTTAATCTTCCCAAGCTTTTCTTGGGCTTGAGCATTCCAAATATTATGTAGTTCTAATTATTCCAGTAAGACACTGCAAAATCTCAAGTGCTTTTATTCCCCTAAAAGCTGGCAAGGGATGTGTAAGTTGTCTGTGCTTTTGTTTCACTTACTACACACTTTGTTTTCCCTTTCTCCCCCACTTGCCAGCATAAAACCAAAATCTGCAAGCTTCCCTCTAAGCCACCCTGTGCCAAAATTTCCAGGAAGTAATCTGTAGTGCCGAGTCCCGTAAGGAGCTGTTGTTCCCACAGCAAACATCTGCACTGAGAACAACAGCACAAGGAGAGATGATTAAAAGCTACGTAGCTCTTATGTTCTTTACATCTGTGTGGCTATAACCTGTTTAGTAAGCAAATTTCAAAGTTTCTGCTGTGATTTTTAATTTAATCTATGATCACATTTGCTGCATATAGGAATTATTTTCTCTACTGAGCTTAAAGAAACGATTTACCATTTTTATCTAAGACTACATTGAATTCAACACATTGATGCTACTTAGCTATACTGCATTTGGGGTAATAGCTCTAACTTTAAATAGCAATATTTTCTTAAGCCTTTGAAGACAAACAGTTGATTAACTTAAAAGCATGTCTCTCCCAGGTAAGTAACGTTAGTCACTGTTCATTGTGAAAAACATAGCCACATATTTACCTTAATACATATTTCTGTTGATTAATTATGTAAAACAATATCAGTTTTTCTACCCTGGAGTTAAGGGAAAGACTTCTATTTAAAAGAAGGACTCCTGAGAAAACAAATTTCATTTCAAAGGTTATTAGCAAAAAGAAGGCTTTGTTTTAGTCTTAATGGAATCATTCTCCTAGGATGACACAAATATCCATAAAGCACCATGATTTCATTTGGGTTTTAAAAAAACAAAAACAACTTTATTTTCCCTTGACGCAAAACAAGATTAGCTGAGGGTTTGTTTGCTGTATTGGGTAATACAACAATGGCTAGATTGTTTGTCTCTGGCCGTTGCACGAGCATGCAGGGAGCAGGGAAGAAGACATAAAAGATTTCCTCTGCAGAGCCGCTGAAGAGCAGGAGGCGGTGTGGCTGGAGCACAGCCCTCTCCTCCCACCTGCTGCTGCCCCAGCTCCTGGGGCACGGCCGGGCCCCGCGCTTGCAGCATCGCACGTGCCTGCCGGGCAAAGCTGCCTCCCGAGGCAATGCAGATTTACCCCTGCAGATTTGCTCTCCTTGCCGCACTGCCATGCAGCCACGGCAAGGGAGGGAGGGAGTGAAGAGGAAGCTGGACCGGGGTCTCCTGTTCTCTAGACCAGCCAATAGACCTCATCTGGTATACGCAGAAAATGAAGCTGCTGCTTCCTACATAAGCACGGGGTGCGTATTGTCCTGCGGTCTGCAGCTGAGGGGGAGGCTGTCCTTCCTCCAGCCAAAAACCGCGAAGGGCTTTGTTTACATCAGTGCAGCTGTGAGGTCCCCCAAATGCAGGCCAGCTGTTAAAAGCCAAAATAAGCTCCTAAATAGTGTGAACCAAACTGTCCTCCTGCATCTGCCTCTTCAATCCCATCCAATAAACTGTCCACTAGTAACAAAATAGGATGAGGCTGCAAGATGCAGAGCACATGCTAACATGACTGTAATGGTTGGTTGATGTATCCTACCGTGCCTCTGTGGAAAAGGAGCTCTCCCAGCCCCTGGCAAGACCCTGGAGCGGATCCCTCATCTTCACAGAGGGTAAAGCTGCCAAATTTCAAAATATTTGCCTGGTTGTTACCAATCCCCATGCAGGAAAAATCTTCAAAAGGATAAGGCCAAGACAAGTAGACAAGTAACTGGATTTACTTAATTTGTTTACAAACCCTTCCTGTCACCAAAAAAAAAAAAAAAGAAAAAGGAAAATTAATAGTTAGTGGTTTCTTCAAACAGATACTCTGAGGTCTTCAAACTTGGAAATGTGTTGATTAATCTGGGGAAAGTCCTTGGAGAATAGTGAAAAGAGCCGAGTGCTGAAAAAATCTCTGTATACTGTCCCATGTTAGTAAATAACATATAAAAGCAAGGGGTCTAACTAAAAAATGTTGCCAAGCTGAAAAGGATCAAAGTTTGCTTGTACCCTGTAGCATGTATCTGAGAATCTGGCTGGACCTAATAAAAATCTCCTCTTTAGTACATATTGTCCTATAAGAGTTTGTGACGCCTGAGTTCAGAGGGATTTTTCTTTTTTGAAAGCATCTACAGTGAAAAAAAGACACCATCAAAAAATCTTTTATGGCACAGAAAAAGAGATTATGGTGTTTGTAGCAGATATCTGCAGGAAATTCTGCTCCAGTTATCATAACATGAACGTGTTCTCAAATTAAACTACTAAGAAAGTTTAACAAGTAGAGCTAGGTTTGTTTTCTTCATGGTTCATTGTGAGCTTAGATACCTTACACTTCCTCAGGGCAGAGCCAATATCGCGTTTGAGAAACATGTCATGCTCCACATTTATTTGCATATACAAGAAAAGTATTTTGCAGCACAATTCAATAAACGGTTTTTAAATAGCAAATGTTACTGTTAAAAACAAGTGGGGGGTATGTTGTGTTTTTCAAGACGGAGGTTTTCTTTAGGGACAACTGAAAGAAGGGCGTGTAGAAAGCCTTGTACTTCCTGGAGCCCGCCTGCAAGTAACTATCACTCTAAACAAAGGCATTATCGAAGAAGTCCTGTGCATCTTAGTAAATTAGCTGTGGTACCTTAACTACATTCGTATGAAAACCCATGTTAACATGGGCATTAGATCTATGCTACACTGTCATGGTTTTGGGACTATAGCGCAGACATGTCGCAACCATTCACTTTGTATGGTTTGGAAAATACGGCTCAATAAAATAAATCTATTTTCAGAATGTGGGACATAGGAAGCCTTCATTTCTAAATAAGGAAACCATTTTCAGGAAATGCAGAAGTTCTGTCAGGGTGTTAGAAAATAATTTTGATAAAGCATTTTCAAAATGTTAGAAAATGTAAATAATAACTAAATAATAATTTCATAATAACGATAAATGTCTTTGCTTTTAGTAGAGACTTTCCCCCTCCAAAACGGCATTTTTTTTTGCCACTGAACAGCTGATTTTATGATCAGCAGGAATAAGAAGGAAAAAAAAGTTGTGAGTAAAGGCTTTTAAATGGACAACTAGCTAAATATGTAAATAATGTATGCAACGTTCATTTCCTATTATTTCCTAAGGAAAAAAATCAGGAACTGTTCAATCACATTCTTCAAAAAGTCCTGAAGGGTTGTTGAAAAATGACCCGTCTATTCCTACATCTGCTTAATTAATGCAAGTGAATGTGTCAAATATCCTTCCTGGTAATGGATTAAGAAATTATCTACAAGCAGCTTTGGAAAGCTGCAGGCAACCAGAATTTCTCAGTATCACTATGCAGAACATCCTGCCCTACATCAAGGCATATCTGAAAAAGTTGAGGTAAAGCGAATGGGTTATAAAAATATGTACAGCTTTAAATTTTCTTGTGGCAGACCAAAGAAGCATTACCATAATAGTTACATCTATCATGTCTCCTGTCACATAATTCCTGGCTCTCCTGCTCCAGCTTTGCCAATCTTGAATGTATATTCCTCTCTTATTTGCCGGTGTATCTGTAAAGCTTCAGGCAAATTTCCCTCACTGATCCCTCTGCACACGCTCCCTGAATCAAGCCAGAAAGATGCCTCTTCTCTCCTTCAAATTCCTCCTCATGACATATATATTCTGTGATGCCTACAAGGAGCGAAACCCCTCATAACAGCTGGGGTGAGTTGGGAGAGCAGAGATCACCAAGGGATCACTATGAAAAATGCCTTTTTGAACAATTTGATGCATATAGTTGACCAATACATGTATGATTATATTGCCTGTGCCCAAATCGTTTCCTCCATTTACTTGGTGTATGCTGGCCTCTTTTGATGAAGAAAAACAAACAGCGTAATTCTGACAGATAAGAAGGGCAGAAGGCAAAGAAAACATGGCAGATGGGCTTTGAGATGAAGAATACCAGATAATTTCATTGACCTAGAGAAAATAAAATGCTATGATGCAGGGAAGTCACTCTTTCACAGTTACAGAGAGATTGCATAGGACATTTTTCAGCAAAATATTTAGCCACCACCCATGCAGTTTTAAGGCAGCTAAAGCCATTTGAAAATTAAAGTTTGGTTGTGCTGGGGAGAAAATGAAAGAAAAATATGGACTTGATGAAGCAATTCATTTCAGCATTTTCCATATGAGAAGTTTCCATTGTGGGTGCTAAATTCACAAAAGGGTTGAGAAGATCAGTGCATCTGGTCCTGTTATATTGTCACCTCTTGGGAACATGAGGAGACAGTGTCTGATGCCCAGACGCCTTTGATGCCCAGACTTTGAGCTGGTCTTGCAAGGAAACCAGCTGAGGCATGCAAGATACCCAGTCCTGAAGGGATGGGTCAACAGCTGAAGACCACAGCTCTTTATCTAGCACTCCTCTGAGATGCTTCATTGCCCCTCAAGAGCACTGATCAGTAATGTGGCAGTGTGCCTTTCCCCAGCACGCCATGGGGCCTTTCCACAGAGAATCACCTCAAGACATTCAGGCATTTCTAAAAACTTTGTTAGATGTGTGGGGCCTTCAGTGGACTGCCTTCTTGTTTACAAGAAATAGAGGAGAGGCTGCAAGAACTGACCACAGCTTTGACCTGTGGCTGAGGGCTGATCTAAGTCCTTGCATAAGTCCTTGCCTTACTGCCCTCCGCTCTCTCCCCTCTCTCTGTTTGATCACCTGTTCTTCTCTCTAATCTGAGCAATTTCAGATTTAAAAGATCCAAAGGATGAGCTTCGGCCATTGCAGCCAGAAGGTCTTCAGATATGAATTGGAAAGCAAGATGCTCTCTGCCCAGCAGGCTGCCACCAGACACACGATGAGGCAGTCCCCAGAAGTGACTGGGCCAGCTTGTTTCTCTGCTTGTTTCTCTGGTTGGGTAAATGTTGGTTTTGCATTTTCAAGAGATGTTGAAACAGAGGAGCAGATCCTAATTAGGATGGTTGTTTCTCCCAGCCATTATCGACTGGATACATCTCTGCCTTTGGGACTTTGACCAGGAGAATCCTGCAGTTTTCCAGTGGAAGAACTTGCTTTAGAAGTAGCCTAATTTAGAAACACAGTTAGGAGAGAGCACCACAGCACACTGCAAATAGGATGAGAAAGTTCTTCCTGGATGGGAGAAGATCACTTTCTCCTTCATGTCCACAGGCTGCCTCACCCTCCCCTGTCCCGTGACAGAGTGCCAACAGGAGGGACAGGAATAGCCTCTGCCTGGGAATGAAAACTTGTCAAATGGGGCATCAGAAAACTACAAAGAAGTGTCATGTCTAGCAAGAAATCCCGCCAGCTGACTGGGGAGGGGAGAGAAGATGCAACACTCCCTACAAGACCCAGAGGTTTTCCTTCAGGAAAACTACCTAAAAGAGTATTGTTCCCTCGCTTGGTTTCAAATAAGACAGTTTAGGTGCATAAGCCTTGCAAAAGGATTTATGCCATAAAGCCCAGTTATAGATTTACTAAAATGAGGCAAGAAAGAGCATTTCAGACACATCTGTTGTATCTCCTATTAATTAGCTTTTTTTGTTCCCCTGCTGAACATCATGGTTTCTATGAAGTTTCTTCTTAGCTATACAGCTGTGTGTAAATGGTCATAAGTGTCTATAGTGTCACTTTACTGAACAGTCAATCACCGAATATGAGGCTACGTGTCTGACACCATAAAGTTAATTCAATTCCAAATCTAATATTTAGGCATCATATGTTATCTGTGCATATTTTGGATCTCACTCCATGTTCTTGTACATGTACTGCTGCATTTCACACTTTTTCTTTTGCTACAAATCTCTTGCTGCACAAAGACGTTTCTCTTGCAATGCAATCATCCAGTCCTCCTCAGCACTGGCGATGCCTCCCAGCCATGCATTGTCAACAACTTTCACTAGCACAGGCTTACTCTTTGCATCAGGACCATTAGTGAAAATACTAAATCCAACTAGTCCTGAGACCGAATCTTGAGGAATGCCATCTATCCTCCACACAGCACTCCTGTTGTTTCCCTTTCAGCAGAATCCACGTCTTCAGCCAACTCACAATATTTGCCCTAATCCCCATCTTCTCTAGATGAGTTAATAATTTCCCAAATGGCATATACCAGATATTTTACTGATAGTTAGAGGGATTCAATTTAATGTACTGCTTTTCACTTCTCTAGAAAACCAGTAGCCTTATTAATATTTAATATTGGGTTAGTCTAGTGTGAACTGCTTTTTGAAAGGCTTTGTTGAATTCTGTTCTCTGCTCCATTCACCTCTGTTTTTCATTATTATTTCTTTCAAAATCCTCTCCTCCACCACCGAGTGCTCCTTAAGTTTTGTTTATGGAAGTGACTTAGTGAGTCATTAGCCTGAAAAGCTAGCCATTCATCTGCAGTGCCGTAATTTTATGCTCAAAAGACTTGGTAGGCTACGCCTTAAATGAACATAGCTAAAATACAGGAAATTCGGCACTGCTAGTTTCTTAATTTCTACTGAGTGAGACAAACAAACTGGCTTTACAGCAAATTTCAATTCCTGCCTTTGTTTTCTGGTGCTGCTCTTCCACAAAGAAACCACAGGATATGCTGAGAGAGCAGAAGAAACTCCAGGACCATCCTCTAGGACTTTCCCGTGCCAAATTCTTTGTTCTTGCCTGTGGCATGTGGTCAGTCTCAGTATCGCATCTTCTCCCTCAGCCTTGGCTCACCATCCGTCACTCAGCCCTTGGCCTCTGTCTATGTGCAAGAAACCAGTGCCCTCCAGTGAGAGCCCTCAAGCTCAGGTAGGGCTGGGGAGCGCATCAACTCCACCTCTCCCTCTCACCCACCTGGTTCCGGGACTAGGGGTCCCTGTTACTGCTGCAAACAGAAGTACAGAGCAGCCCCACGGGTGCCTCCTCCTTGATAGTACGGGGTCTGGAAAAGGGGCTGAGATTGGAAGGCTGCAAGGCTGAGGTTCCAGCTGCTCAACCGCACCATCCCAGAGAGCTCACAGACACGTGCTCTGCTCCATCCACGCCTAGAGGAGCACCAGTGGTCAGTGAGGTCTCAGCAGTCAGCAACTTGGACAAGGATGGCCAAATGAAATAACCCTCTTTTGATCTGCACTTTGCAAGCTGCTCTCTGGAAGCCCAGCATGTACCCGCACAAGCTGTTTGGTGCCTGAATCCCTTTTTCTCCTTCCCTTCAACATATGTACTATATTTGCTATTTCCCACATACGACATGCAATGATTTGCTATTTCAGAGTTATTTCAGGATTCTGGAAAAAATTCCTCCTCCCAGCTGGTTTCCACCTCTCTTGTCAGGCTTTCTGCTGCCACTCCTGATTCCCAGGAGCCATTTTACTTTTCTTTCTTGATAAAAACATACTACTTTTATATTTGAGCTACATTCAGTCAACTTGAACATTTATCCCATATTGAATATATTCCACCTCTACTTCTTTTCTCAAGTTCTTCGCTTAAAGGCTAAGTAATTTTTTGAATATGTTTTAACACTTACTTTAGAAGTCTTATTTCACCTTGGTATTTGGTGCTTTTTACTTTGTCCTGTGCTTTCTGATCTGTACGAACTGACTTCTTTGCTGATGTGTCCCTGTAATAATTTTTCATTTGCTATGCGCTTACTCCTACCATCATTCGGAGGTGGTTGTTGACTTAAATAGCTTTGGGAACCTTTCCTTACAATTTTCTCCCTCTGCTTGTTTGGCAAATTCCTGCTAGGTTTTGTAATTTTGATTAAGGGAGACTTCAAGCCTCCTCCACATTCAAATCTCTGAGCACTTAAGTCCAGTTGACTTTACTAACCACTTCCTTTAATTTCTCAAACTTCTCCCTCCTGAAATGACTCTACTTATTTTAAACTTAATCAACTCATGCTCATACAATGCAAGGTAATTTTCTACAATCAGAAGGTCCTTATGCCTTCACAAAACCTAGTCTGAAATAGGTAAGTGCAAATTCTCTTTGCCCTTTTGTGATTGTGACAGAGAAAATGAACAGTGTTTAAGGACTCTGAGCTTTTATGATCATAATGAAGCAATAAGATCTGTAAATACAGTTTTCCTTCACAATAAGCCTTAAATTTGTACGTGCTTCGTCTGACAAACTGTTGTTTTGCAAGTGTACTGAAATAACATATTCTGAAGGTAAAATCTTGGCTTTATGGGAATAAACAGGGAACCGAGTTTAGTAGTGTTAGGACTTTACCCAAGAGTTGTGCAAGTAATATCAAGCGTGGGAGCTCTCAGCCCGCCTTTAGAGAAGCTGGCTGTGTATCACATCCAATATATCAGGAAAAACAGGCTGATAAAAGGCACCTGAGAGCAGACTCATATTTTTGTACTTTTGCATGTGCTCTGCGTATTTTTGCAAAAGTTCTAGGTAACAGTTGGGAGTCCAATGTGGTGAGAAAACATTGACCTAAAAATGAAATGTATTATCCAACAGTAACATCATGTCTTTAACAGGCCCAAATTAAAGCATAGGTGTTATAGTCATGGGCACTGGGGCTCAGACGTTATGTTCACATGAGGAGATGCAGATTTTGCTTTCAGCTTAGCCTGTTTCTGTTGCATCACTCCTGTAACTAAAGATGGATGAAAATTTTAATAAGAACTCATTTGAATTTTTCTTCTTCATATAAAAAGCACAAGCTTCAGCTGTCTTAATTTGTCGCTTCATGATACTCAGTATTCAAGAAGCATTCAGGTGTCTAGCCTGCACTCTGAATGTCCTCGCAAATCTTAAAATTTCAGTGCAACCGTTTACTCTGTAAAATATTCCTACCAGGCATTCTTTACCTTGTTTTGCTCAAGAGTTTCCATCATTTACCCAGAAGAGAGAAGTGTTATAGCATACCACAAGCAACAGACAAAAAAATCCCAAAAACAGATAGGTATGAGGCCATCTTCTCTCTGTGTGCTTGGGGGGTGGTGAGGAGGGGTGTGAGGCAGGAGTGCAGGGGGCTACTGTACAAGCTAGCACAGATAATTTTGAGATAGTTTAAATATCCTTAAAATACGCTTCAGTTCAACCCCGGTGAGTGGGATGTCGCAGAAAGGCCCCCAGAGGCATCAGACCCCGTCTCTGCGGCAGCACAGAGCGGAGAGCAAGGCAAACAGTCCCACCGTGGTGCGACAGCTACAGGGCTATACCAGTCACCCCGCCAGAGACCCCTGGGCTGGCCATCGCAGGGGGCTGGTAACAGACATGTTAACGCCATGTTAACAGTGTCTTTGCACCGAACATTAGAACCTTAAGATTGTTAAGTACCACTAAAAGTCAATGGGTATTAAGTTCCCATTTTCCAGTAAGATGCTTTTTGCAATGCAAAATTGCTTTTAACAATGTTATCCTCAGGCATTTCAGATTCTGTGTATTATTACAAGTCAAACTTAAAAGCTAGACTCGAACTCATGCTTTGCTTAGGCTCTTGTGAAATCTTCCCCAGAAGAAACTAGCCACAGTGTGAGAATTATGTGACGAATACCTACAAATAAAGATGACACACGTGAAAGTCCTAATTAGTCGGCCCAAGGAGCAAGTTCTTAATATGTTCACCAGTTTTACATGAAGCACATAAAATATGTTTTTATTTTATTTCCACAGTTCCTACAGAGAGATGAGCACAGGGCCTGAGCCACCTGAAGGAGCAGACCCACACTCGGCTCAGCTGGTTTTCAGATCCCAGGCATTCCTGTTTGCCCATCCGCTCTATACCATGAAGCCTGCTCTTCTTTGCCACCCATCTTATATCTGAGAATAACAACTACACACAAGATGGGAAACAAGAGCAGGAGGAGCAAATCAGCGTGAACCACCTATTGTAATAAAGCATGCGGCTTTTCTTCTTCTCTAGTATTTACTAGAGAATAGATATCAGGTTTCTGACTGACCAAACCAACTGCAGCAGGCTTTGTAAATGAATAAAGCTTTAAAAGATTGTTTAAATCCAGGTTTCTCATGATCCATCCTGGTAAAGAATTAATCAGTTCAACATGTGAGGGGGTGGGTCGGTCACTGTTGAGTTGATGTCTGAATCCTGTACTGACAAAATAGTCTGTTTGTTTTTCTTTCAAAGAACAAAACTTTGTTGTTTCCTGAAGGACCACAATTCGTAATTCTTCCTGAAAAGAAAAAAAAAAAAAATCTATATTTTTTTTTTTTTCTGAGCATGTATTTCTTTTACTTGTGTAGTAAGCTGTTAACATAGTACATAATAAATTGTCATCTTTCTGAAACCTGCCCTCAAAAATGTAGAAGCTTAAGCCAGCTATCAATGTTGTCAATAATTATGTTTTACAATTTCATGGTTGTCTTGTAAGAATTCCAGATAAGTTAAACTACAAGAATGACTAATTGCTATGGCAAAGTGTTACGGACATTAACAAATAATTTGTCATTGTAATGAATTACACCCTTGTATTACAGCTAATTATTAATGCTTGCTTAACTTTGGGGGGAGGGGGGCGGTATTTATTTGATTACTGATTATAATTTTCTAATTACTGCTGGCAGCCAAATATTTTTCTTCCATTTCTCAAATAACAGTTATTAGGTTAAAATGTGTCTGGGCAAATCTCCTATATGCTTGCACAGTTCTGCAAATGGAGATCAGCACAGTGTAAAAGCAGGGGCTCAAGCTGGGACACTCTGTTCTTTCTCACCGTGCTAATGCACATTTTTCTGAATGCATTTCTCTGTCTCTCTTCTCTTACATTCTCTACAGCATCCACTCGTATGTTATGAGGAGATTTCTTCTGGGAAGGAAACTCAGAGAGAAAGTATGAATTTCTTTTAGCTGGTGGCAGTCAAGAAGATTCACAATGAGACTGTGCAAATGCTGTTTATGGCCACTGCCTGTAATACAAACCACACAGGTATTGGGAGCACCTCCGTCAAGAGCTGCTGTTCAGAAACCAGTACGCAGCCAGACCAAAGACAGCAATGTATCATCCACAGGAAGAGGAACTATTGTTGGATTAAGGAGAATTTTGGAGAGGCAAGCCTTTTACATGATCTTTTATTAGCATCAAAAGTGATTTCGAGAGAGACTGCAAATTGCTTGCCTTCTTACATGTTGGTTAATAGGCTAACCTCCTAACAAACCTCCAAGTAAATGTGTCACAGCACTACTCTTTCCATATCGATTTATAACAAATACCTCACTCTACTGTCAGAATCCTCAACTATTTTTCAGGCTTAATGTACTGTCCAAACATTTCCAGTGGCATTTTGTTCATACGTATGCACCACATTGCTTTGCCACATCAGCTTTCCATCCATACATTTCATTCTTGCTCTCAGATACCAGCTTCAGTATCTTTTGATAGACCACTATTTCACTTCTGTCACACAGCCCCTACTGCCCTGGGAGGCACTCAAGCTCCCCTCATTTATAAAAACATTTCCCCAGAGCAGGGAAAGCTAGAGCCGACTTTTGTGTGGTGTAACCATGTGCTACCTGTGAGAAAGCTACAATGGAAAAGAACTGGACGAAAGTGGACAAAAGTGAATCTCATGTCATAAATATAATCCCAAATTTTGCCAGTTTTGCTCTAGCGATGTTGCCATTAGTAAAAGTCCTACATTTACAATATTATTCTTTATTTAATAAAGCAACCCTTGTTTGAAGACATTTACAGGAATCACCTCTGCTACTTCCACTAACGCACTGGTGAAGTTCATACACTCCTTTTAGTCCTCAGAGGTATCAATTCTTATACGGCTTTTTGTCTTCCGAGTGTGGGGAAACCCTTTTGTCATTTTATTAAGTAGCTGAACAATACATGAAACATATCCTTGTAATCCTTCATGCGCTTATTCTTTGGCGCACTGGTCCTTCACTTGGGCAGCTGAATGACCTCAAACGCAACAGCGGTACCACTGAGGAGTCCAACAAATCAATACTTACCCAAGTCAGTAAAAGGAGGACCCTGTTCTGAGTTCTTGCATAAAATTTTTACTCCTACATTTCAAAAAGTAATAATTAAAACTACTGTCCACGGACTTCCATGTACTTCGTGAAGCTCAATGTAAACTTAAATGATGGTCTGACTTGATGCAGTGAACGGCAAACTGCCACAGCGGAGGGCAGGTCCATGGGCCACCGCGCTGGGTCAGTAACTCTGGCAGAGGAGTAGGGCAGGCAGCCAAGGGCGACCTCTTCCATCTCCCTCATGAGAAACGTTGGAGCCTGTACATCTGAGTGCTTAGTGACCTCTTCCCTGCCCGCTTCAGAGATGACAGCCACTAACTGAGGCTTGAAGCTGAATTATTTGCTGAATTTTGGAATGTGATTTAATTACAACTAGAACCAATGCCAGCTATGTAGATTTCTGAGTTATTAAATTCCTCCAGTAGATGAGCAGACTCCCTTGCTTAGCTCCTAGACACTCTTTTGGTGGTTTTGATGTCTGTATTAAATTACAGGACCTTTTCCCATTTTAGAAATGTTCAGATGTGAGCTTAAGGACAATTTATTGGGTTGGAAAAACAAAGGTTAATTTAATGGTGGTATTATTAATCAAAGAATTAGCTGCCGTCTCTAGCTTTACCTTGAGTACCAGAGTCCTGGAAACTAAATTTGTAATGATAATAAATAAAAAAAACCAAGAACAATCTGAGTGTTAAAGAAATGTGGCAAACTTTGAACAGAGCCAGAAGGAAGGGAAGATAAAAAGTGTAAAATAATCTTAGCCAGAAGAAACTTAGAAACTCTAAAAATACAGCCTGCTGTCTCTTCCCGTATACCTTCAGCAGTAGCCAGCTACCAGCGAGTCAGTATGTGTCTGTGAACACATATAAAGATAGCTGATATCCCAAGGCATCTGAAATAGCTGTCTCCAAACTCGGAACTAGTCCAGAGGATCCAGTAGGGACCCTGGCAGTAAGAGATAACCGTGACGGGGAGGAAAAGGCTGTAATTCAGCTATATTTTCATGCACCCTCTACCATTTTTCCCGAGAAGATGACCGTCATCCACCAACTACCAACTCTTCAGGCTACTCAGACACACGCACCGAAAACTGACTACAGCAGCTGCGATTAACCTTTCCTCTTCAGCAAGCGCTTGTAGAATAAAAGGCAGGTTTTAAGAGGCTGATCCTGAAATCTGCATGGCATTTGAAAGCACATAAGTATTAACGGGTGTGTGGGGCTGTAATGGTGCTTCCTGAGGTGCCTCCTACATAACCGTGCTCAAGAACTGACAACCAGCTCCTTGCTAAAAGCCATCTTCTGATGACCAACATATCCGAGTGAAATTAAACTCTTAGGATACGCCATTTGTAACGCTTACAGAACCGAGAAAGCATTACGAAAACATGCAGAAAATGAACACCGTCTGATTTGCCTCAACTGGGCCTCCATCTGCAGCTGAGCGACGGGAGCGTAACACACCACCCTTCTCCTCCTGATCCACTTCACACTCTGACGCAGGTCCCGTGCGAAAGCTTAGGCACCCAGCGCTTCGGTGGATTGCAGGGTTTCATTAGGATATCTGTCCATGAAGATGTTCCCGTCGATCAGGAGGAGAAGACCCACCAGGCAAAAGGCCAGGAGCTTTTGCAGCACTTTGGACCAAAGGAGGCCCCCCAGTTAAGGCTCGACTCCAGCCTAGCAGGAGGCAGAGCCTGCTTGAGGCAGGACCCCGTCAAAACAAAGGGGGTTTCCTTCCAGTTTTAATTGAGTTCTGAGATTAGCCCACAGTTTATGTAGCTTGCTGCAGCCTGGGCATCTGTGAAGCGTCAGACCACAGTTGGCTGTGGGTCTCCTCATCTGACAGGAAGGTGTGAAAGGGGATTTTGTAAGAAACATGTAGTGGAATTTCTGTTATTTATGGCTTTTTCCTGTTAAAAGTCATGGGGTTTTGTAAGTATTTAGCGAATTGATTTTTTTCCTACCCTCTTATCCCTCCTCATTTTAATCTTCTCAACAGAAACGCTGAGAGGGAGGGGATGGCCTGTGGGGAAAGTGGGTAAAATCAGAAACACATTCAACATAAAAGAGTTTGCAAGAAATCTTAGGGATTATTTTTTTCCTGGGGGAAAATATTTCTTTAAATTCATCCCTAGTTTTACAGGGGAAGGGGGCTTGGTTATGTCAGGTTGGCCCAGAAATTTACTTTCATCGAAGCTTATATTGAACTAAGCTGTTTAATGTTTCTCTTTACCCTGATCTTTTCCCTAAAGGGGACCAGATTGCTACTGCGTTTTAACTCTGCCAAGTAGGTTTTCATACAATTTTCACCAAATTTCTTCCTCATTTCCTACAAGTTCAGATACTGCCACGCTACAGGTTTTTCTTTATAAGAAAAGCTGCAAAATCTCACAAAAGACATCTTTGTGCCAGCTTCACTGTCAAACTGGTCTTTTATGACCGAGATCTCAAAACTTCAAGTAGAGAATAAAAATTAACATATTCAGCTCCTGTTAAATAATTACAACAAGAATAACAAATATACATATCAATTTTATTATCTCCATAACATATAAGAATGAAACAGAGTTGCCTCATCAAGTTAGGTGTTAAACATTTAAGGATGTGCTATTCTTTGGAAATACTCCAGTAAGTTAAAGAAATCACGTTTTCAAAGTGCAAGATAACTTAACCATTGGCTAATATTACTAGTAACGTGTCACAGAAAAACTGTTTGGCAGGAATTAATACAGGTATCTTTGTTACCAATGGATTTTTTTTTTCTAAAAGAGAACTGTTCACCATTTTAATTGAAAAATTGTGTCAACTCCTTTTCCATGAAGCACAACGTATTTAAAAGCTCCAATACAACCCAGCAAATGATGATGGCTGCATGTTTACCGTGAAGGATGGCATATTGGCTGTGAATTTTGCAATGTTCATGTCCCCTTGAATATTGTCAAGTTAGAGGCCAAGCCTCTCTTCAACGTCAGCCTCTCCTTCTTAGCATAATAGGAGAACCCTTTTCATCCGATATGGGCAAGTTCCTAAATCCCTACTGCTTTCTGCTGGATGCAGCTCCACTGGCTGTGACCTGGAGAAAATTATGCTATTCGGGCAGAGTGAGGGTGGCAGGATGTGGCCCTCAGAACCACAACAACCCTGAAGGCAGGGAAATATTCAGGAAAAGCCTCTTCTTCTGAGATTCTCACCTTGATGTTCCTTACCAGGTTTGTCCTGCTGTCTCTCACTCTTAAAAAGAAAAGGAAAGGGAAGAGCTGTTCGTGTGATGGTTTGGACGAAAGCAGTTAAAAAATTGAACAGGAAAAGGAAAATATATGAGAAAGAGAGACTTTACACTAAGGACAGTGTAAAAGCAGCTGGTAGTATGACCTAAAGCCTCTCCATAGTTGGGATATCATTTAGGAAATTACATCTTTTTTCCACAGCCAAGAGAAATGTCAGCCTTTGGTCTTATCTAAGTACCTTACTTTGGGGTATTTGTAATTTTTCCCCATCCTCCTGAGCTCCTCTGAGGAAAGGAAAGTGTTGTAGCAATTGATGCTCAGCATAAATGACCTCTAGGCTTTGGTGAATTTGCCTCAAGAGCACACGCATACACTTCTTTCTTTGAATTTCATTGTCATCTTAGCATAAACAGCAGGAGGTGTCTCACAGAAAGAGGCCTCCTTTTCCTGGATGTCTAAAGGCAAATATGTATTTAGGATTTATTTGTATTACAATAACACGAGGAGATCACAATAGTACTTTTTTCCAGGTGCTCTTTACACAAAAAACAGAAGTCCTTGCCTCTGAAAGTTTACAACCTAACTATGGGAGGCAAAGCAGGAATTACTGCCCCTGTTCTTGTAAAGATGGCATTAAGACACTAAGAAATAAAAGAATGACTCCGGAAATCACAGGAGGAGTCCGTAATCTAAATTTGCCATGCTTTATTGCTTGGGTAGAGTGACGCAAGTTTTCCTTGCCTCCTGTTCTGATCTATCGGGTTTGTTCTGATGCTGCGACAAACAGGGCCCCGCGGATGGTGTGTAGGGCAGGCACAGCAGCCAGGAGCACACCACTGCCTGATCATGGACACTCCAGGTCACCTCACAGCTCTCCCACCCCAATGCCTCCTCCTCGAGGTGAGCCGGGGCTGTTTGCTTTAGAAAACAGTGTAAGAGGCCCCTTGAAATGATCCATTTCTGCAAAAAGGAAGTTTTCTTCCTTGCTCCCAACTCTTAGAGATTTCCTCATCCTCCGAAACTTGAAGTTTTAGGCCTCTTGGGAACCTTTTATTACCACTATTAGCTTTACTTTGGATGATCTCATCATTCATGTAAAATTCAATTCCTACATGATGAATATATACTAATGAAGGGGTCAAATAAACTCAGAGGGATTAACTCTCTCTGGTCTCCTTTGGGAAAATGAAAGCATATATTTTTTTACTTTTGGCCTGTTTTCCAGACCAATAACTTTCTGCATTTATTGAGTCTTCTGAGGATTTTCTTCCAGCTTTCAGAAAGTTAGCTGAACCTTCCCTTCCCCTATGGATATCCTGTCTTTTGCTTCAGTCACTTGCACAGTACATTTTTGTAAACTATTATCGATTGCCACTAAAGTCCTCAACATTTTTTAAAGCACTATTAAAATTTTATCTTGTAGAGCGCTTATTTCTTGGTGTTGTGGTTTAACCCGGCAGGCAGCCAAACACCAAACAGCCGCTTGCTCACTCCCCACCCCCACCCCCCACAGTGGGATGGGGGAGAGAATTGGGAGGAAAAAAAAAGTAAAATTCGTGGATTGAGATAAAGACAGTTTAATAGAACAGAAAAGAAAGGAGAAATGGTGATAATAATAATAATATAAGAATAATGATAGAATATACAAAATGAGTGATGCACAATGCAATTGCTCGCCACCTGCCGAGCAATGCCCAAACAACGATCGCTACTTCCTGGACCACGTCTCTTATTTATACACTGAGCATGACAACATATGGTATGGAATACCCCATTGGCCTGTCCTGGCTATGCTCCCTCCCCGCTTCTTGTGCACCTGGCAGAGCACAAGAAGCTGAAAAGTCCTTGACTAGTAGACTACTTAGCAACAACTAAAAACATCAACATCATTCTCATACTAAATCCAAAACACAGCACTAGGGAGAAATTTAACTCTATCCCAGCCAAAACCAGGACAGTTGGGAAGAGAAGGGACACTTGTGTCCCTTCATGCATCTTGCTCTTGGGAGACAGCAAAGGTGAATTACCCCTGACTCTACCCAGCAGAGCTGAAGGGCATCAGCAAGAGTCAACATTTCCACAAAAACTCTCATCCATGCACACAGAAACAGGTTTGCCAACACCTTTCCTTTCCCACCCCGCTCCTTAAATGCAGGTATTACCTTTGCTAATATCCAGCTTCATGATACTAACTCATTTTGATAGTTTTCCTGAAGAAATATACAGTTGGACTAGCAAGTTCATGCCTATGTTCTGCCAAAATCCTGGGAAAGTGTTTATCCCTTGTTGGCTGCAGGAGCCTCTTACAGTTTTACTTCTGCCTCCAGTATCCATTGCCAGATGTATTCCTGCTATCAGTCTTGTCTTTACCTCTATATGCAGCCTCACTTCTTCTACCAAAAAGGAGTTAGAGTATTTATTTCAGTTTTGAGTAATACCTGACTATTCTGAATCTGTATCCACTTCACCTTCTCTTTCACTATTTTCCTAAAAAATATGCAACTGAAGAACTTCATGCTTTTTTTTAGTGTTCTTTCTGAGTTATGAGTCAGCTTGACTTAGCAATTCTCACTTCAGCACTACGATTTTTCACTTATAACACACAGCTCTCTTCACCCACCACAAAATTTTTCTATTTCTTAGACACTGCCTGCCTGCCTAGGCCCAATATCGTTATGGTAGGTAGTTATATGTTTACATCCAGTGCTTCTTTTTGAAAATCTTTCCACGAAACTTCTGATACAAACTCTTAATGATACAAACAGCTTTGTGAGCCTCCTCTGCATTCAAGCCTTATATTCGCCAGTCCAGTCTCACGAAAATGATCTGCCTTATTTTATCAAAGTTAAGCTTTTCAATTTATTAGTCTTGGTTGTCTTATTTGTGTTTGTCTAGCCACTTAACTCAAACAGGATTAGTTCATGTTCGCTTGGTCCAAGGTTATTTTCTATAATGTCATTTCTTCTACAACATCATTCACTGCTTACCTAAATCAAGTCTAATGAAATACTGCCGCTTGTTGTTTCAGTGATTATTTAGTGAAAAGCTGTTGGTTATTACACCTTTGAACATGTTAGCCATGTTAGTAGCATATTTTTTTTCTCCATTTTGTTAACTTACATGTTAAGGTCACCAAAATTACATTGTCCATGCTCAGATTTGACTCTGGGGTCTACAACTAACTTACAGTACCCTCCCAGTAGAACTTTTCTTGCAAGCCATCCCAAAATGGACTGTGACTTAAACAGTTTCTTTTTTAGCCACTCTTATCTCCTTTTTCCAGACAACACACAGCAAAGTGGCTATATAATGACTACTTAATGTCAAGTTTCCTGTTGCAAAGTAGTTGACTAGGGATTTTGTATAAAAATGATATGGTGATTTGTGGAGTTTGTTTCTTTGCTGAGAGGCGGACAATGATATATTTGATTTTCTCCTTAGCCAGATTAAAAACAGATAAAAAGATTTCTGCTCATGCCCTCAAAAATATACATTTGGGTGGAAGCCAAGACGAGAAAGTATGATCTGCATAGATGAATCAGTCTTAATAATTTATTAGTCTAAGAAGAGGGCTTATAGCTGAAATCTTTGTGCATTTTTAACATTTGGTGCTAACGCTCCATATAAGATAACTATAAACTATACATAAGATTGCCAAAGCAATTAATAATTGTAGAATAATACGTATATATATATATGTAAATTCAATAATATCAGTGGTAATCCAGTGGAAGTTCACCCTTTGGGAAACAAATATTTTCCAAATAGAATTGAAATACTTTATTTTTCAGATACTATTTTACAGTAAGTCTTCCTGCATAAATTTTGTGCTCCAATAAAAATTGTGTTCAGGGGAAAAAACGAAAGAACATTTACATTTGCATTTATGCTAAAAATGCAGCCATCACTGATCACAGAGGGAATGCATAAATCTTGATTTTAATTACCAAAGTAAAACAAAGCAACCCTTATTTCAATTGTAACTGTGCTACTTTGAAAGCTGCAGCTGACTGATATCTTACTACTCTCCTCTATCGGAAGCTGAACATTTCCACAATAACACACAATTGAGCTTACTTTCCTTGAAAGTCATAAGCAGTGCGAGTGTATAATGTAGGTCTCAGTATAATAGTTGTGTTGTTTATTTTAACCCCCAGAGAGCTCTGTTCAATTCCATCTCTCAGGTGCCTTTCTCTGAATCCCTGAAAAGAAAAATAAATATGACTTTCTGTGTTCCAAAGGCACTTATGTTACATCATGTGTCTGTATAATTAACTTTTTTTCATAAAGATGCTTTTTTTCCCAAAGGCCTGTTTCCTCTCGATGTTTAAGAGAGTGGCACCCAGCTGGGCAGTTGCAGTGAACGGTCGTAGGGTCTTTCAGCACTCCCATTAAGACCTGCCTTTTTGAGTGTTTTATAATGTGGCCATTTTTATTCACATCAGGCTAAATCTTGGCAAGTGGGTCCCCAGCTTAGGAGTAAATTGTTTGTACAGAACAGAATTGATCTAGTAGTTTCTCAGTGAGAACGATGCCAAAAATCACAGCTCCCGAGGTCGATTTCTACCTCGCAGGAGAGCCAGAGCATAGCTAGGCATTACTTAAACCTTAGTTGGGGTCACCTATGCCCTCAATCCCTTTCATGTCTGTCCTGTCCTCCTGGTCATCTCTGTCTTTCCTCTTTCTGCAGGAGCTTAAGTGAGAACCATTTCATTCCTTATCAGACTGTTTGGAGAACATATACGTTATTCTAAACCAACATTTCGCCGTTTTGTCAGGAACAAGAGTGACCCCAAGGATTATCTACAAGGTTCATCCTGAAGTCAGATTCAAGACTAGATTGACAAGTGGTGCAGCTGAAGACGTGGGACTCTATAGGAGTGGCTCTGGAGAGGACACAGAGTTCATCCCCAGGCAGGCTGGCCTCTGCCACCAGCCCACCGCTTGGGCGTGGGGCAGGGGAGCACCCCAGGCTCACAACCCCTCCAGAAATCTCCCGCAACAGGCTGCACACCACCGGCAAAGTAGGTGATCAGATGTGACATAAATCCTGCTGCATGGCTTTGCCCGGATGACATTTACTCAGTGTAATATCAGCTTGCTGTTTCCAGATAGGCTAGATTATATTTTTAAGATGAATGCATTTTGATTTCAACAGTTCTTTTAAATTATGATTTGAAGCCTCTCAAAGTGGGAATTACACTGTCTTCTCTTCAAAACGTATTGATTGCATTTCAAATACATTGTACTCTATTAAAAAAAGAAAGTAATAGCCTACTATTGCAGTACTTCTTCCCACTGATGTTTTTAGCAACACAAGCAACATACACTGTTGGGGTCTGGGGGCTTTCATTGTTGGTTTTTTCCTTCTTAATTATGAGGCCCACTTCCATTTCAACTGAAACAGAGATTATTTTCTGAGTACTAACTAAAACCTAAGGTATTGCTTGATCCTATTAGTGGGGTCATCTTTTTATTATCTGTGGTTCATCATGGAAATTTCAGGGGCTCTCTAGTGTCCCGTTAGCCATGTCCAGAAATGGAAGCAGCCCCAGTAGTGCATATCTAACACGAAATTGTCTTAAGCAGCTAAGACGGTATGTTGCTCTGTATTTGATTAAGTTGTTCTTTTGCTACCTTAATTGTAAGTGACTTTGACAGTTTTATTTTCCCAGTTCAACAGTGTTAGCAGACAGATAAAGTTTGTATATTCCCTGTGTATCCCACTATGTGAAGCTTAATGCGTTCTGTGAATTGGTATATAAAATCAATTTTTTTTTTAAATGCAATCAATGGCTTACAATTACTTCCTCTACTTTAATGCTTTTAACCTTTGCCCTTTGGAAATCTTTGTATTACATGGCACTGTATCCTCAACTAAGTAAATGGAATTCTGTATCATTTTATGCCACTTCTGTCTGCACAAATATTGTGTCTTATACAAAGAAGTAGCATAAGGAAAACTGTAGTATTTTTCTTCCTATTTTCCTGTTTGATGCAAACTTTAAAAAATGTTTTTGATCAGTGGTGCTGTTCACTGAGAAACTAAATCTTCCATGTTTACTAACTGCAGGTAAGTACCAAACAGAGGCAAGTGTGGTAGAACTTCATTTCAAATATTACAGTATAGATCGTAACTATCGACAACATCCCAAAGAGTGCAACAGCTACATAGGGCAAATACCAGCTAGGTCATCTTGTTCATAGCTGTGACGGTTTAAAATTAATCCCAACAGTGTGTACACAATTTTTTGTTAAATTTAGTTTTAAATTACCAAAGCATTTAAGCTTTTGCAGTTTGCTATGAAAAGTGTTCTGCAGAAGATTTTAGAATGTGACTTCCGGAGGCTTTAATCTTTCTTCACTTTACTTGCCCTGTCCTAGCCAACAACTATTTCAGGGCTGACCTCAGACATGGTCCTCCCTTTGCCGGATCTATTTGCATGCTAGACACAAAAAAGATGAGATATGCTGGGGTGCAGACACACACCCAGCATCTGCTGCCAAGGCAACAAGAACAGGATGCATTTTCCAATGTTTCAGATAAAGAAGGGATGACGTTTCAGTCCTGCCAACACCCACTATTTCCCTCAGGAGAGACCAGCGTTGCCAGCAGATCTAGAAGTCATCTACGATAAACACGTTGCACTTGGCTTACCTTGAGTTTGTCTGAATAAGGCAAGTACAAAGTGTGACTTTCAACAACGCAGTTTAGAAACTGGAATCTAGGGCACTTCCTTCCACCCTTATATATATCAACATCAAGACAGCCCCCGTGCCTTCCTCCTGCACCGTGACCTGAGGAGGCATAATCTGATCCATAGGGTATGTGTCTTCTGTGTAACACTGGCACACGTCTTTGGCCATTTGTGATATTATTTAATTTCAACTCTTCAGTCAGGTTTGTACACTTGCGCAAACGTTATGCTGAAAGGCAACAGTCTAAATAGCAGGTGGCTACTCACAACCTTTGCACAAAACTATTTGCATGAAAACCTAGAAAAGGACAAATGAATCTGCAGCTGTGGATAGATACATGAGAAAAAATGGGGCTTACTTGTGCTTGAATGAAGTGGGCTGAAAAGTTTCACTCCACAGCAAACAACTGTGTTGTGTGATGCTGGGCATGGGAAACTCCTGCCTTTACCTTCCTGCAGGACTCCACATCCCAGCAGAGGAATAGCTGGGAATGTTCTCGGGAACACCACAGCACAGGAAAGAATCTGTTAATTGTCTTTTGGAAGTCTTTCTCGTACACAGGAAGGGAGTGCCGTGTCCATTTAGAAAGAAATGTATGCGCCTGGAGCACAACACTTTCTGTGAGAAGTCATAGCAGTCTGGCATTGCGGGAAGCCTTATGCAGCCAGTTCATACGGCATCAGATACCAGCTTTGTCAGCCTTTCAGATACCCTCACAATTCATCAGAAAACAAGTAGGAAATCCATTCTGTGTACCTCCCTAAATGTACATTAAGTATACGCGTACTGGAGGAGCTCAAAGCCCTCTCAGCCAAAGGTGCTGCAGCATGCAAGGGGAGAGGGTGCACGCTGGCACTCTCACCCCAGACGGGAGACCTGAGTGCGGTGAGATGCTCTGTCTTGCAGCCTTCCGTCATCTCCTGTGTGCCTAAAGAAGTAATAGTGATGAAGACAAAAACTTTCACACTAGGCTACAGAGTCAGACTCAAAATGGCATTAGAAACTGAAATGGTTGAATACGCACATGGTGTATTAGGGGACAGGCTGCCTGTTGTCACCGCAGGTGATCAAATCTCTAATGATGAACCAGAATTAGATTGTCTCACCCTCCCTAAAACCAGTGATATAAATCAGGTATAACATTCACCATAAATATTATTTGCGCATTTATAGATATCAGGCAAGAATGTTATTTATTATTATTAGGCAGACTACTATTTTGATGAAGACAATTAGAATTTTTTTCATTTTCCCTAAACCTGATTTAGCTGCTTAAGTAACAATAGTTAATGCGTCGTGGAGGTACCATTTGATTATTTTTTTTAGTAACCCATGTCATATGGAAAATTTTAGTGGTTTTGGAAAGACTGAGGCAATGCTATAGGAAATATTTCTAAAAGCAAGGTAAGTTCAAAAAGTTGTTTCCAGAATGTAAGTTATAGTTATTTGTGATAAAAAGTTTTCAGTGATTCTCTGTCCCTGAATAGTTTGTAAAAAGGATATATCGTTTTACATAACTGTAGTCACTGTAAGGTGATTTTTAGAAAGTTTGTTTGTTTAAATGAAATTATAGTTCTAGGCAATTTTTAAGAGGCTGTGAAATAGAAATTCCTGGCACTTCATGCTTATTCTGTTACATTTTAAATCTACGGAACTATCCAAACAGTCTGCATAAATGTATTAAGTTTGGGAAGATAATTGGATTTACTGGAAATACAATTATGTATCTGCATATTCAGGTATTTTATGTCCTCTGACATTTATTTTTCAGCCGCAGTGTTTTCATTTTACTTAACCGCTTATGTGGAAGTTTCATTTAGGATAGCAAATAATGAAGGTGAGTGTTAACATTCTTGGCTTTCATGCAAAGGAAATCCTTCTGAAATATATCTCACTGTACCTTGAATCTCTAGAGCTTCAGAATTTATATATGCCCTTGTCCAAGTTTATATCATCTAAACAGCAAGTGGCTATGCCACTCCACCCATTCAAAAGCTTTCCAAAAGCTCTCAGCAAGTGAGGGTTTTTTCCCAATATCTTTTCTTTCTCCTTGTATTTGACAAAAGCATTTTAATATTACAGCAGACAAAGCTTCTCTTGTGAACTGGCCTCACTTCCGCAAAACATTAAGCACATGATTAACTTTCAATGCATTTTTAAAATTTAAGATCGAAATATATCCCCATATGACGGATATTGCTGAAAATTCACATACGTGAAAGTAAACACATGTTGAAATGCTTTGCCAAATATGAATGGCTGTCCTGTGTGCTGAAAGATAAGTATATGCTTAACTGTTTGGACATTTTTTAATATCAGTAAAGTTTTGTTCCATGTATTTTTTTTAATTCTTCAACAAATCCCATTAACAAACCATAAAAAGGTTTTAAAAAGGAGAGTCCTGATGGTTTCATAAAGGGTTTCCATTCATTAAATGCTTAGGATCATGTTTTCATAAATGAATGTTAGTGCTTATTTTGTATTTTTATATTACTTAAATGAATTACTTTTATGAAGTACGCTACTTTATGAAGAAATGTCTTTGATTTAACTGAGCTAAAGTATGACCTTTCCTTTTCTCGATTTTATATACAGAAAGTGTAATTTCGTTTCCTCCTCTTTTGTTGTTTCTTTCTTTCACTTAAGCTATTACCATTGAGCTTTTAGTTGTGTATGAATAAAATTTACCCTTAAAATGAGGCAAATAGTGAAAATTCCCACAGAATGTCATGCTTTTTTAGTTAATTAAAGCTAATAGTTCCACAGGGAGTAGGTGCTAAAAGTTACACTCTTCTGTACAAGTTCAGATAACAATTCAGTATGTTCCAGATGATGTGCCCAAGCTCTATAATTATCGTCTACACTTTCTTTTCCAAATGAAAGGCAACAGTTTTTGATCAGAAGATTGTGTGTCCCAGAAAATTCCAGATGCATTATTATATTAAGGCGAACATTTAAGTCCTAGGTAAGTAATATATAGAGAAGCTGGGAGGTAAAATCTATGTCTGCAGACATACAGTTAAAACACAAAATTATAAGCAAGGCTCTTTTATGCCATATTCTTTGCAGATAATCATATTCTGTGCTGTACCTCTTCGTCATAGCTACTCACCGTTTGCTCACTGAGCTGAGCAGTACACAATTGCTCTGCTATTTTGTACACAACAAATACAATGAGAGCAGGATCTCAGCTGGGACTTTTGGGTGGCAATGCTATTACTGTTATTGCTATTACTCTTCCTGTTACCATTACAGTACTATGCTATATGCTCTCTTTCTAGTCCATGTCAAAGTGTTCCTTCGTAAGCCAGTAAAGAGCTGATGGGACACTCAACCAGTTCCTTTTCCTCCTTCCTCAAATCCCACTTCTTCACAAAAAAGATTAGAACTTGAATGGCAGCAAAATAATGAAATAACTGTGCCTACTGTTTACATAAAATTTACAAAGAGACTGCCTAGGACATTTTTTTTGTTTGTGAGAGTATTCAAAACATCTGAATACAGGTAGAAGAGCAGGCAAAACCAAGCGATGACCATTTACACCAAGCAGTGATGAAAAACCATCCAAAATCTTGCTTTTTTTGAATTTCATATATAAAACCCAAGATCTCATAGTACTAGCAACTGTATAAAGTTTATACAGGTGTGTTTTCAGAAAGTATAGATCGTATCCAAGTATCAAAACCTACTCAAATTCTCTTCCCAGTTAACTGTGAGCTTTGCCTGCTGCAAGAAATGCAGCCAGTCTCACATCACTTAAAATATTTGCTCAGCTCAAGAAGAATTTCTCACAAACCAGATTTATTTTCAGCACAGCACGTTGAGTGATACAATAGAGATTATCTCGCATGAAGAATTTGTATCTATTGCTACAATAATCAAAATTATTAATACATTTTCACTATTATCTGAATTCCTTCAAGTTAGAGTTTCTTTCTGGTGCCACTTTACCAACATAAATGAAGAGACGCAGCTGAAAAGTCTGTGCCGAAGCTATAGTTTTATACTTGCATTTCTTGAACTACTTTTACATTTGCCCTGTTATCTGAGGGGGATTTCCCCCCAGTTCTATACATACATTGCCTTTCAGAAGCATCTGTTTGTTTTTTTCTCACCCTAAGTATTCCACCAGTTACATTGCTCAGTCCATGCCTTGAAGTAAGACACACTTAAAAGTTGCTGGCCCCCGTTCACACCATGGAACATTCTTACTGTTAGCAACTAAAATCCTCACTATCTCCCACATCCTCGCCTCCTCACTAAAATACCATACTTTCCTTGCTGTCTGTACAGCAGTCTTTACGTCAAGCTCTTTCCTGAGTGCTGGGTTCAAGTTTCTAAATTGGAGGAAACCTTCTGACCTTTTCCAGAAGCTCACAGACACCAGGAGAGCCATAAGTCACCCAAATCTGGCAGTAAACCTGCCTGCATGTCTATTCTTTTTGCTTTCTCTCCTGTGCTTTCATATTTCATTGTGTCTCTCGGTGGTCATGGCTATATATACTTACCTAATAGCATAGTCTCTTGTGTGCTCTTGATAAACAGCCCGGAGCCCCACCCCGAAGATTTCATTGGCACGTGTACAGAGATGCTAAATAACCACAGACGAGCTATAGGTAAGGGCTTCCAGAGCTCGCCGGGTTGTGTGATCCCAGATGTGATTACCTTTAACGTGGCAGCAAGCCACACAAAATAGATACTGCTGTAGTCTGGCCCACAGTTTGCAACAGCCCGGTGATAAACCCGGCAGGTATGCAATCCTACTCCTGACAGCTTTGGTCCTGCCCATGAATACCCCCCAGAGACTGCAGAGGGTGAATGATGAAGGGAGCCACAGGAAGGTGATGAATCTCTGGTGCTATTAAGAGCTAGTCGTTACGTTTTGGTTTCCAGTCGTGATTGATGAAGCTAAGGAAAGGGTCAGCGTAAGGGTCACTGTTTTCCTTCATTCTCTGAAGAGGCACAAGATAAATTGCAAACAGGATGCTTTTTTTTTTTTTTTTTACCTTACAGCAGTAGCTAATAATCCCAGTAAACAACGCATTTAATAAAATTGTTTCGTGCAACTGTTTGTGCCTGTGTTAATTTACAGGATTTGCAAAAGCAAGGGCCAAGTGCTGGCTGCTAGAAAAATGCGAGTCAGACCCAGCCACATCTCTCCTGGACAAGCTCCCCTCTCACCATTCTCACCTGGCAGCACGCGGAGCTCCACACGCAGCTGAGCATTTTCAAGGGCTTTGCAAACATTTTCTTTCTGAGTAAAACCTACTTTTCACAATTATCTGAATCAGTCTCAGTTTTGTCTGTTGACTTGGTCATAAAGAAACCACTTAACATTATTTTAAATGCATTTCCAACACCTCCCTGAGCAAACACACTGCCAAACATCTTGCCGGCTCACCCACAGCCCATTGCTTCTATTACAATGAAATCAATGGAAAAGGCACAGCGGTGTATGGATGGACCCTTTATAAAGTTCACAATAAAGTGAAGGGCTTAGATAAGGATGAAAATAGTTGCCTGGATTTTTAGAGCCACGTACGTGGCAGATGTGTTTTGTTGTATGGGAATACACAGCAGCTTCCTCTTTCCAGTGGCCAGAGTCCTGGCATATTAACATGGAACAAGTTAAATAAATGTCAGAGCAGAAAATCCACTAATATAACCACATTAAATTATTGTTATTTACTATGATAGTGATAAAAGAAAACAGGATCTAAACTCAGATAGGCAGGCAGTAAGCCTGACTGTGAACTTCATCTCTCTCGGGAAGAACACAGGTATTTTTAAGTGGATAGACTAAAATATTCATCAAATACATAAGTGGGTCAGGAGTTTATCAGCCATTTCTTCCCCCACACCCCGAAAAAGGCTCTTCTACACAAACCATTAGGGTCAATCCTGAGGTCAAGGGCAGCCAGTCTGGACCAGGCGGGCCATGCTACCCGCCCTGCACAGGACCCCGCATACAGGTCTGCTTTGGGTCCTTGGGAACAGCAGGGAGGGGCAGCTCGGGCTCCCTGCACTGTGTCCGTATGTGGCTCCCGGACTTTTCCCTTGATGCCTGCAGGCAGGGACAGGGAGTCACCGTCCCGTCCTCCAGCCCAGCCGCTGCTGCTGCTGCACCGGCGCCATGCACCCTGCTGAGAGGGGCAGGCGGGATGCAACCCGGTCCAGGGAATGGGATCTCCAACTGGGAAGCAACTGTCGGGGTCAATGGGATAGCCGCAAGGGTCAAGCTCGGGCACTTACATTTGAATCCTGCAAGTATTATGAAAAATATTTCCACAGGAAAGATTTATAAAGGAAATCTATAACCTGTAGTTCCCTAGGCAAGCTGTCTCTTTTGCTGAATATCTCAAGCAGTTTTCACTCTGCTTGAATAACCTGCAATTATTTGCTTAATCAGCTTTTCTGTTCATTGAATCGGGACACCTGATTAGGAAAAGGAACTTCCACCCTATGATTTAGATTACAAATCACGTTAAGAGAAACTACTGAATTTCAGACATGCTGCATGAAGATTCATGGAATTTCTACAAAGCAGAGAAGCTTGTTTAAAATTGTTTGGCTAACAAATATAAAAAATTAATAGTTCTGGGAAAATCACTTGTACTTCATGAGAGATCAAGAACTGGAGAAGGAACCAACCATTATTTTGTCCAAATACAGAGGTCCTCAGCTCTGTATTTAGGTGTTTACTAAGCTTTGAATGAAAGTATAAATTTCAGAAGGGATCTTCCAAGAGAAACTCCCACGGGGCGCACAGCTCATCTCAAAGCCTGGCAAAAGCCCAATGCCTTCCTACCTTTTAAAAAAAATTATTTTTTGGCCGATACTGCAGTTTTAAAAAGGAATGATGCAACTCCCTCAAACACATAAATAGAGTCCATGTCCAACTTAGTAAGTCATCCTTCAAACTAAGGATTTTTTTTAACTGTCTTTTTAACTTCCACCCTACAGAATGAAAAGACAGATGGATGCAGTAGACTTCGTAGGTAAAATTTAAGTTGGATTTGATTAAAGGAAGCTCTTAAGTAATGAAGATCTTTTCCCCTCCAATGCAAACATGAACTATGTCCTCTCGTACAAGAGTGCTCCCAACAGGGACTTCCTGTGGATGTTTTGTTAGCATTTTCACACGTCCGTGTGCCTGCCTGCGATAATACAAGTTGCTACAACATGGTGGGATTTCTTCACTATACATAGCACTGTGGTACTCACTGCCCAGCGCAGCACAGCATCGAGACTCCCAAGAGAGTGGAACAAGTGTGCCCTGTTGGTCTGTCACCACGGCTAAGCAGATGCCCAGATTTCCAAGGCCAGAAGGGAGTGTTATGATCACCCCCTGGTTTCACATTTCTCTACTTGCAGGTAAAGGAACATTTGAGCAAGACTGGAACAGGACAGCATTAGAGGAAACAGATATCCTCATTCCTCATACAGACAGTATTGAACAGAAATGTCAGGTTAGGACCTTGTTTTTCTGACATAACAAGAGACGATTATCAGCGCTTCTGTCTCAGTCTATAACCTCCACACAGGTTTTATCCATTTTTCTATGCTGAGGTAATAAACACTTTGTTTGTAACGGAACAACTGCTCCTGAATTTCAGGAACAGACTCTGTGTTCCTGAAATCTATGAATACCACTAACAAATATACCTACTTCTTCATTCCTATTGAATATTCAAAGGACGATCACAGAAAAACAGCCATCAATAACTCATGGAGCATTAACTTACTGAGTTTCTCCAAAATGCAAATGAAGTCCTAGCAACCAGAGCTTCAGAAAGGCTACTGGATGGTCACTAGACTCCCTAGGAGTCTTGATATCTAAGATTATATTAACTAATTTATAACACAGGCATCATTTGTGGGAAGACACAACCGTAACATGAACAAGCAGTCTGTGCAAACACAACCATGGCACGTGGCTGGGGGCGTGCACTGCCAAAGGGCTGGTGGGCAAGCTGCAGCCCTTTTGACTCCCCTTTCCTCCTCACTCGGTCCATAAATTGTTGTCTCCTCAGCTGCAACAGATGCTATGAAACAGCTTCGTTTCAGGTAGAGGGGAAGTCGTAGCTGCAGAACATCTCTCCCTCCCTTTTCCTTTGGGACAGAGTGGGATAACGGAAAAGAGCATGGGAACTGACAAGTGGGATATATGACTTCCAACAAAAACATCTTCATGGGAGACTCTATAACAGATTTAATACACACACACAGACACACACATATATATCCCAACCAACCCAGTCTTTGAGAGAATATTCTTCCATATTCTCAGAAACACTGTAGGTACATATGTATGTGTATATACACTCATACAGCTGTGCTATCCAGGTCACATTTAGAGTTTAAATAGACTCCCAGACTGGCAGGGGAATTTAGTCCATCAACAACAAATTTTATTAGTACTATATTTAAAATAAATCATGTTTGAAGTCTGGTACACGGTGCTACCACACAACAGAGGAGGACCCAGGCCTGCTTCACGTGCCAAAAGGGAAGGACCACTGCTTGTGGGTGCAAAGCAGGAGGTTGGTTAAAAGTATTTGGATATACGCAAGCAGGGTTAAATGCAGGGAAACACTGAAATCAATAGGCATCAGCTTTCAGCCTCTCTCGGGGAAGGCCAGAAATGACTCTCACCTGAAGGAAAGTAAAGTCTAATGAACACTTGTAATATAATGATAAAACTTCAATTCACTTAAACGAAAGTACCTGACTATAAAAAGTAATTTATTACATACTATAAAAGAGAAAACGCAATTACAGACACAGAATGCAAGAAAATGCTATTATATAGAGGATGAAAATTGCTATACTGTAACTAAGATAAACTCTCATTTATGGATTTATCTAGGGAAGTTCCGATCTATGATGGCTACCTCAGAAAACCATTGTGTTCTGTGCAGTTGTTGAGTAAGTAAAACGGAATTTACATCCCAGTGAACGGGAGAATAGAATGTTATCAGTAGATATGTTTTATTTTTTCCTTGGGAATAGTAATATTTTTCCAAATTAAAAACCTGATCCTGCAAACATTATCTCTCCTGCCCATAAGCAAATTTTCTGATGTTTAAATGTTTCTAATTTGTGCTTGCTCTCAAAAAATCCTAAGTAACAGGACTTTGATCTGAACATGAGGATTTACCAAATAATCTGAGTAAAACACTTTTTAATCTGTGGGTGGTTATAAAAAAATTTTTTTTGGACTCTATATTATTCATGGAGGTCATTGGACATCACAAATTATGATTCCTCCTCCCTAAAACCTTTTAACCTGCAGACTGTGAAGTAAAAAACAGTGAATTAAATTCTGTCCTTCTGACCTTTAGGTTAAGCCAAGTCTGCTCTGCAGTTTCATCAATGAAGCAGTCACAGTTATATTGCCCTCCTTCCAAAAGGCTGCTAAGCACTGAACCTACACAGTGGTATTAAAAGAGCAAATCTGAACAAATGATACTGGTTTCAAATGCACATTCTTACTGGACATAGCAGACCTGATTCAATGCCCACTGAAGTCACTTGGGATGGCATTCACCTCTTTTAACTTTAGACATTTAAAGCAGAGATATCTACACCTCAGCCAAATCTTTGTCTTTATAGTCAATGGAAGAAAACAGGTCCTTTAGGGTGTGTCTCCTCTGACCAGTTTTTGACTGCTACATGTGGATGGAATAAATCACACTCCTGGAGCTCCTCTTTCTTTCCATTGATTACAAAGTGATCACAGCGTGACTCAGATGACTGCTTTATGGACATCTGAAGTTAAGTGAGAGGAATTGGAACCTCTGGCTCCCAAAGGGATTTGTTTTTTCACTCCCTACAAGGTAGCACCCTGGTGCAAGTGTGAATCAGGACATGGGAATTTTCAGTCTCTGCAGTTGTACCTGTGATGAGGAAAACTTCAGAATAACCTGAGGAGGAAAGGAGCCCCCAGTTCTTTCCTGAGAAACCCTAAGTGCCCTAGTGTGCATCTTATGGCTCACACAGATCTCTGGAGGTGGAGAGCAAAGTCAGTGTTTATTTAAATTAATTAAAATGCATTAAATGTAAGCTCCAAGCTGTAGACCACTAAGTCAGAAAATATAGTGGTCTCATTTTACACAGGAGAAGATACCCGATGCTGTCTCATGCATGCCTCACACATAAACTCCTCAGCCAGCTCCTGTCACAGCAGTTGGGGAAATCTCGAGCGGTTGCAGAGTTATGCCCTAACCTTGTGCTGAGGGGACATCCTGCTTGTCCCTACCTGTGGGCAGCCAGTGACACTTCTGAGTTTTCAGTATTTCCCCACGGTATTGTCTGGCAGATAAGGATGGATGGGCAACAAACAGGATGAACACGGGAAGCACGAAGCAAAGAAGGGAACATGTACCAGCAGTCACTCAAGGGCGTGACCTTTCATGGACTTGCTCCAAAGACTGTGGGTGCATAAAACTCACTCTCGGGTGAATTTACAGAGAGGTGTCTGTTCTATATAAACAGCTTTCACTGCCCCAGCATTTTCTAATTGCAGCATTTCAGATGCAATTCTAAGTTGTCAGCAATGTATCTAATGTAATTCGGAGACTGGGCACTGAAAGAGACAGGTAAAAGCCTTTCCCTTTTGTTCAAACCCTGCTTCTGCTAAGGTAACTGAAAAACCATATTTAATTAATACAGAACAGAGTTAATCCTCTTCCATTTTGTTCTGTGAACTGCCAGGAGACAATAAATACAAATTCAACGCTGCAACATGAGGCATCCTTTCTCAAACTTAATATTAAAAAAGTTAATTGTATACCAATTATTTGATTTCTTATTTTAATTATTGAAATTTACTTATTATGAAACCTGAGAGGGAAAGATTCTAAGTCAGGAGTTATGCTTGAGTAAAAAGCCAGAGAGAAGTACAAGATTTGGCTCAGTGCATAGCTTCTGTAAATGAAAAGTTGGCTTGTTTTTTCACAGACGTATGTAACAAAAACAGCTTTAAAAAAAAGAAATAAGACAAGAAGGAAAAGAAAGAGCTTGAATTTCCAGTGGTGCACTTTTAAGCATTTGCATAAATACTTAATGCTTCCAGCTCTGCACTCTCAAGAATCCATAAACAAGATAACTGGTTTCTTTATGAAAGAATAACGTGGGTCTAAAACACTATATAATGAGATGCAGCTTCCTTTGCAAAAATTGCTAAAACCCTAATTGCTAACATAGTACCTGCCCTTAAGGAAGGCACATATTTAAATGCATTAATTATAATGTGTTGACTGTATTATGTAAGGAACGGATTTATTTTTTTTCCTTCAGAAGATGCTAATCAGGTCCTGTGGCAGATTTGTTTGAGAGTGCAAGTCCCAAGCTTTTATGTTTTAATTTAAAATAAATTATGAGTAGCAAATTTCATTCTCTTATTTACATTTTTTTCTTGTTATTATATTTCCCCCTGTGCTCCCCAATCCATTTCAGAGAGAAACTTCCCATTTTTCTATGTCCTGTTTGGAGATTTTATGCACAAAATCCTCTCTAAGTAAACACACTGACAAATTTTACATTAATTATTTTTGTGATGGTAAGATTCTCAATTAATTACTCGAGTACACTGGTGAGCAGGGTTGAATTTTAGCACTGATAGTTCGAATGCATTTCCTTCTTACGCTTGGGAAAACCATCTCTTGACCTAAGGCTTCATACAGGCCCACGCAGCATCAAGTGGTCAGCTCTGAGCCATGAGGATAGATTTATGTGAACATAAAGGTTTCACTGCTGCAGGTAAACAATAGTTCCAGTAAACGTTTTCAATTTGTCCCTTTTTTTTTCCATTGCAAAAAATATGAATGAGATAGAACATAATCTCCGCTTATTTTAGTCGTTGTGTTTGGATTGATCTATCTAAGACTTCTCACCCTTTTTCTGACCCAGTGCATGGGAATGGTCCTCCAGTCACACCTGGCACATGGAGACAGATCAGAAGGAAGGCCGGGTACCTGAGTCACTAACGCATGACTTGCAGGCTTAAGATAGGGAACAAAATGAATGAATTTAGCCCGTTACATTTATCAGGACTGTATTCTGCTTTGGCTTCATTTCACATCACTATTCCGGGACTTCTGCCTCAGACCTGCTCAGAATTCTGCACCAAACTGCAGCGTCTAAGAGCAAGCAGGAGTAACGCAGAAATCCACTGAATAGTAATCTTCATTTTTATTGATTGTGTTAATTAACTCAAACGTATGCTTAAGCTCATTCAGTAACTTCCACAGCTTTCCATCCTCCATGAAACTTGGCCTTGAGAAGATAAATGTACCCTGGATCCCATGGAGAAGACAGATGAAGAGAGGGGTAGCTGGACCACAGGATCGGGCACTTACCTCACATGCGGACAACTGGACAAAGAGGCAGCCTGGGACTCGTAACTCCGTGGCTGAAGGTTGGAGACCCTGCTAACTGGAAGGGACGTTGGGGGATTTGCCACAGAAAGGGAAGTTTGCCTCTGTCTTTTCTCTGCTCCACATTGTTTTGTTTCACTCCTTTTTCTTCCTTCCATGGTGGAGCAGGTCAGTTCATTAGTATGCCTGAGTTCGGCACATGGGAGAACTGGGTAATGATGGTTTTGCACCCTTCCCAATTCATACAGATCAGGTCAGTGTCTTGGCATGTTGACTTCCACCTCTTCTTGAACATGAACCTCACTCTCAGTTCTCCTTCATTGATGGTCCTGAAGCAGGTACTTACTTTCAGCTGCAATTGTGAGGAGGATGCATCTACAGATGTATGTAGTTTCTGATAAAATACTATTACAGGTGTTTGAAATAAAGCAGAACCGAGCTGGGCCTCTTTTTCTCTCTCTCTCTTTTCTCTCTTTTTTTTTTCTTTTTTTTTCTTTTTTTCTTTTTTTTTCTTCTTTTTCTTTTTTTTTTTCTTTTTTTTGCCTTTTTTTAAGTTGCTAAGCAAAACGTGACCTTTTGTCAAGACCTTTTGTTTTTCTGAAAAAGAAAAGTTGGCTAGGTTAAGGCACCAGCGTGTGAGGTTTGCACAGAGTTAATTCAGGCAAGCATTCGCAGGGAAGACTGAATGCACTGAACAGTTAAGTACACCAGCCATAACCTTTGATAAACAGGCTTGCTGACACCCTGCTGCCCTTCTGCAGTCGGTCTCACCCTGCACCTTGTACCTCTTTCTGCAGAGCAGCATGGCCAAAATGGCGCTGAAGTCAACAGAGTTCTTTCAGGTTCAGACCACCATGTATGAGCTGACAATAATCCAACTGTCCTCTGCATTTAATATGGCTCTCGCCAAGATCACCTTGAGAGGCGGCACACAGACAGGACTTTCTGTGGAAGCTCTCCACCAGCAGCGCCTGCTCCCCCCTCCAGCCACAGCAACACTTGCCCAACACCTCTGATTCCGGGAGAGACTTCCAGTGCTGTTTAGCGGGTGGGAAAAAAGAAGGAAAAAAAAAAAAAAGGTTGAAACTTTTCTCTGCTAGTCACACGGAGCATGTATAGCTGAGGGAAAGGATGGTAGATTGCTGATGATTGTCAATTAAATTCAAGGTGCTGAGTACTCAACAAAACCACCACAGAAATCCAGAAGATGAGAGTGTAGTATTTTGGGGTGGTTTTGCTGTTGTTGTTGTTGTTGCTCTCGGTTTGTTTTTCTCAAATCCTGAACTGAGATTTTTCTTCCAGAAATTAAAAAGAATTCCTGAGCTAATGTGATATTGAGTCACTGCAAAACAATACATTCCCTTTACTTCCCCGGCACATTTTGTGTTCGGAATAAATCAGTAACTAAAATAAAAATACTTTTATGCTATTCAGAAGAGGACTTTGTTAGGCAGCCAAGAATTTTCCCTCATTATTTCAGGCTGTCATTGAGCCTGACTTTCATAATAATAATATTTTTACTATTTTGCATTAATAGGAAACATGAGCCAACACTAGCCAGATATATCCGAGATGAGCGATTGCAGCTCCCAGTACTGCACACATAGTTCACAGCAGCAGGGACGCCCTTGTCTTCCTCAGCACAGAGCACACCACTGGCGCCTGCACAGAAAACCCACCACCAGCCCATGGTGAGGTTTGGCAGGAGAGCCCCCGGGAAGCACAGAGGAGCTCCCATCGCAGAAACAAATGCAGGGGCTCTACAAGGGGAGCCCCAGGTGAAAGGAGCAGGGTTAGGAATATGCGGTACCCAGGAGATGCCAGAGGTGCCAACATCTCTTGTGAAGCTTTGGTCATTTGTAGCAATTTCCTTATTTTTCAGTGTTGAACCTCTCATGTTTTCGGGATATCATGTTCATTCAGAACCCTGTGTCTTCAGCATGCACCAGCCTTATGCCTTTCTCGTCACCAGCTAGGAAGTCCCCATCTGTAGCTCTGTGTGTATGCTTGCTCTGAAGGCTACCACCCTTCCACTTTAATCCCATCCTGTTTTGGTTTGGCCATTATTTCAGCACCTGCTTACAGAAATATAATTTATGCCCTTGGTTCTTGTAATAAGTTGAAGGATCTGGCAGAAGTTTCCTATTTGTTCTTCCCTTGGTCACTCTCTCTATCAGATAAGAAGTTCACGACACTTTCCTGTCTCAGATATCTATTTTCTACATACTTCAGAACAAAGCATTCCCCGAGTTATTTCAGGAAGTCTCTGAGAGCTGAAAGCAGAATTCAGGTTTTCTGCTTTTTTTTTTTTTTTTTTATACCTAAACTAGGGATATACATGCTCTGTAGCTGTGTTTCCTTCTTTTAAGAACAAACGGGGGTTTTTTGTCTCTGATCTGACAACACCATGCTGCATGCATCATGACCGGGTTCATATTCCATCCACCTACACCACTATGTCTATTGCCACCCGCCCCCTGCAGTCAACTCTATTAGATTTTATAGAAAGCAGTCCTTTATTTCTCTTGATAGGACAAAAATTCCTACAAAAACTTTGCCCAGCTTTTAAACCATTTATAAACATAAAGCTAGCAGCAATTACCACCATATCCATCAAACAATCATTTTAGTAAGAGAAAATCAGGAGAAATCATGCTTTCAGTGGAAAACAAAATAACCCATCAATCCACAATCCCTTTCCCAAAGCATCCCTACATGGAAGAGGCTCACAGCACCATTAGCTGAAGGAAACTACTGCCTAACCATACCCTCCATGCCTTCTCCAAGAAAAAGGTTAGAGCTGTTTGAAAGCAGTTATTATCACATGTGTGTGACTCTTACCATTTCTAATCTATGGTATGGGGATAGCATTTGATACTCTTTGTCCCCTTGTAACATTATCCTGCCCTCTGAAAACTCGGACTGAAGGTTGCGTTTCTTGCGTACCTGGTCATGCTTCCACAAGGCAGGTCACTCTCCCTAAAACTACTCCCTGCCACACCATCTACCAGTTCTCTCCATTTCACCTGCTGAAATTAATTAAGCTGAATCAATTATTTTCCTTAAAAAAGATTATCAAAAAATGTCCATTGCCTCACTGAAAGTGGGAAATCCCACCTCAGCTACTTGAAATAATTATTAGCTTTTAGTATGGTTAATATCTTGTGGTTGCCTGACTTCCAATCTCTCTGAAGAGTAAATAGTTCATATAGCAAGAGCCAACAAATTCTTGGGATATTTTTACAGTAAGTATGAGATCCTGAGCTGACACAGATGTCCTGCTACCTAGCCAGAAAATGTGACTGCCCTGGCTACTGCAGTGCTATACCAGTGAAGGAATCTGCCTCCTCATCTAGTGCTTTGAGGATATTTTGAGGCCAAAATCTATCTCCAACTGAAAGAACAGACTGTGTTCAACCCAGAAGTGGTAAAGAGCAACTCCTTCAGTTTAGGTTATCCATAGGAAATAAGCACTTTGCCTTCTGAGTGCCCTGTGCTCAATACCCTGCTGTCTACCCAAATGGCATTTTCAGAATAGATCTTCCAGTACCATCTGATTCATTTGCTAGGCTATGTGCAAAGGTGTAGCTTTATCTGCAATTCAGTTCATAGGTACAAGAACTTTATTGTTAAGGCTTCTATTAAATAGCACCTGGCAAAGAGAGAGAGCTTTGTCACAAGCACCTCAACCTCCTACAAAGGTTATGGACCAAATCAATGGACTTGAAATCTAATACTTTAGTCCTGGTTAATACTCCCTTTCTTGAACTTTGCCTGCCGATGCCCATTCCCACACAAAGCCAAGAACTCAGATTCTTATATCCGTCCTTTCCCCAAAACAATTATAGATAAAGGATGCATTATCCTAATTTTATTTCTTCTGTAACCTGTGGACATGCTAAGACAACTACCCATGGTCACCACGTGTTTCAGATGGGTACTTTGATAAGAACTTCAAGACAACTTCAGAATTAACAGTGATCTTGCAGACAGATTACTAATTACAGTTTCCCTAACTTATAACGCCCAAGCTTCTTAGGCTGTTCAGATACCTTTGCCCATTAACTGGCTGAAAAAGCATTGTGATTAGGAAGAATGTGCCTTCCTGTATCAGATGCTTCCATAATAGTCAGACCATTGTGTAACTCTCACCACAGAGAAAATAAAGCTCTTAACTGTATCGGTATAATGTATTTTCTCAAATGAATACACTGACTGAACATATAACATGTACGATATTGATTTTTTTTCTGTAGACAGTTTGACAGTCAAATACAGGACAAGTCCTAGGGTTTTTTGGTTTGAAAACTGTAGTCTTCAGCAATATATTTATGTTCTCTTCAAAGTTATATTGAGATAACATCTTGCATTTAGTTAATAAGAAAATCCCACTGCATCTTCGTCTTATCTTCACATTCTTCGTCAGGCTTTGTGGCTGGAGTACTCCTTCTTGCTGGAGACCGTTTCACCGTGTACACAGTGTGCATGTGGTCTGATTTCTGCTCCCCCCACTTGCACCACTCTGCGTGAAGAAAGCAGTGACTGGAGGGATGTCCACTTATCAGTCATTGTCAAGAGCTGGCGATGGCAACAAGAAGAAAGCTAACAGCCCAGAAATCTCTTAAACACCAAAGTGCAAGAGAAGAAAGAAATCAAAATAAAATAAGCTTGCAGGCAGTGGAAGAGCAAAGACTGCTTTTAAAGGCAGATACATACTTTATTTCTATCGGCACGAAAATAGATGTTGCAGGAGTGCCATGTGTTTGTAGGCATAGAAGCAATTAATTGATAAATTGGCACTATTCAGTGTTCAAAAACAGCATTCCAAAGTTTTGCAAACCACAAAATCAAATATTATGTATTGAAAAAGACTGCTTTTATGTATTTCTTCATGTCACTGTCTAGTAGGATTTTTTTCAGGCATATGTACTGGCTCACAAATTATTCTAATTTATATTAAAAATGCTATCTTGAAAAGTCCACTCTCAGCTATGCTTTAAAAGAATATGCAAATATACCTGTTTTCATTATTCTGAATTGTGAGGGACTGATCATCTATTCTGCCACTTGGTTAAAGTAAACTGAACAATGCCTTCTAAAAAGAATTAAATTACATTTTCTGCTGAAAATTGAGGTTTGATATTGGAGGAGCTGGATGTAAAGCTCTTTAGAACAGCATGAGAATGAAGACTACTCCCATAATATTTCAGTGTTATCCTGTTATTAAAAAAAAAGCCTCTGCACAGTTTTAAGCAAATTTAGGGTTCCTTAAAGGTAAGTCAACACAAAGCCACTAAGAATCATGTAGTGAATCTCTGCTCCTTGCCCCAGGGCTCTAACTAAAGTATTTGTCTTGTGGTAGCAGAATGTGCAGTCTACGGGGAAGAGCTGTGCAGTCCCCTCCAGGAGAGGATGTTAAAGAGCAAGTTAGACTGCACCCATAAGCAGCGAGAGTCTATACATGCTGTTTCCCTGCAGGGAGGGGCAAGACATTGCCTGGGGGCCTTTGCAGCTCCAGACTTGTTTCCACCACCCTGGTGCGTCAGGGATGGGAAGCAGCAAACCATCACCCCCACCCCTGGAGCACATCATCATATTTACAATACCCACCTCAATTCCTACTTTTGTTCCTCTGCCCTGCTGTTTATCATTCCCTCCTAAACCAAGATGAAAGAAAATCCCACAACTGCCTTTACATTTTTCTTTTAAATGAGTTCAAGCCCACCTTCAACCCCTAACTCACCCAAGCCATGGGGCAGTCCTTGCTTGGGGTGAGCTCTGGGCACCCTCGAGCTCAGCAAGGGGGAAACCCTATGTACAAGCCCTGGGGGATCCCGTGCACACTGGTGCCTTGAAAGTAGTAGATGGAGTTGTCCCCACCACCACCTTTTCTTGGCTTTTTCAGCCAAATCTGCAGCTGGACACGCACAACGCTTTGCAGTACCATCTGGCCAACTTTAGCCAGAGGTTTCAGCCAGCTCTGCTTAGCCGAGAGGCACCACGCGCTGCAGCAAGGCACTACCGTAGAAGAAGGCAAGTGAGGTGGAGGCAGTGTGGAGGGGGCTGGCAGTGTGGAGCCAGCTCTTCAACTGGCTCTGTGCTCGGCCAAGGGAAGTCCCCTGCACTTGGGGTGCAAACTCAGCTGCCTTCGGGACTTCTCCACATCGTCCTGCTCCTCCCAGCTACCTGGGACACCGTGGCCGTTCTTCACCAGAGTCCACCCCCAGGAGCTGAGGAACTACAGGGCAAGATTTATCCCTCCATGATCAGGGATAAAGCAGCACATCTTGCAGCTTTTTCATTTTTTTTGTCTGTTAAGGATTTGTATTCAATCCTTACGCAGTGTCAGCCATGTAAAGCTTCACCGTAGCATCTGCTCTTAAATCTTCATTGATATGTGGGAAGGGACAACTAAACTCCAAGTGGATTTTAAAGCATTTCACTTAGCTGTGAGTGGTTTAGTGCAGTTCTAATGTATTCATCTCATATGCTGAGCTATACATCTGAGTGACAAGCTGAACAATTTCAGAAAACCATTTTTCAGTAATTCTCACAAACAAGAAAACCTCAGCAATGGTCCAGCTGAGAAATCTTTTTCACCTAACGAAGTGTAATGCCTCTAAAATATGTGGTGAGCATCAATGCAATCTGTAGGTAAACAAAAAATCTGAGTATTTCATTATTTGCACTTGTCTATACTTGGTATTAACATAACGTAGAGTGAATGAGAAAAGACAGTCAATTTGTTTTATACATAAACACCATTGGAAAATATAGCTGCATTACCAACAATGCTCAGCTTATTATTCTAAATGGATTTTGTAAATTGCTCTCCTTAATATACTACCACAATTTTTATAAATTGCTCTATTAGCACAATTTATGGAAATTGTGTCATGCAGATTGTTAGTAAATTGAGTCTGTTTTTCTCTTTTATTCCCATTCTTCTCTGCCAGTGCACAATCCAGCGGAAATACAAGGATCCGATTCTTCTCTGAGCTACACCAGATAGTTTCTGAATTATTCCTCTGGACTCGTTTTTAGGAAAGAGAATCTATATCCTGATTTTCCATGCCGTAAATCCCATGAAATAAAAAAAGATTCTTCAAAATGTTTCTGCAGCTGAGCTGAAATTAGTTTACCCATTACTAACAGGATGCTCAAATATTTCTTTTTTTCTTTTACCACAGTATTAGGCTAGACTTGGTTTTTAGGCTAGTATTAGTTTCATTTAAAATAATGTGGTTAAATAGTCCATGCAATTATTGTCATTTAGCCAAGTTTTGAGGAAATTATCAATGTTAGGAAAAAAAGCACACCTAAGAAATTAGCAGAGTGTAGAGAAAAGGCAATTAACAAAAACGTGGAAATTATCCTCACTCCAAGTTATTTTCCAAAGGATCTGGTAGCAATTCCCCATCGCACACAAACCTGACTGAAACTCCTTTCATTTTATCTTTTCATCTATCATAAACAATATGAGCCACATTTTTTAAGACATGCATTCCAGAGGATACAGCATAGCATTGCAAACAACTTAATCCCAAAAATTTGGAAAATGTGGGGCTAGATCTTGGGTGTTTTCAAAGAACAAAAGGAATCCCATGGGCTCTTCAATAAGTTTTGTGCAAAACCTTTAATATTTCCAGCCTTAGGACAATATCCTGGAATCTCCAAGAAAAATTGCAAATCGCTTTAATGTTTGGAGGATCTAAGGAATAAGGATCACGTGTAAACTGAAAAAATACGAACGGGAGCCGGCAACCCTGAAGGTGGGGGGGATGATTCTGCCCCTCCAGCCTCCGAAGGCTTACAGAAGTAGCGACAGACTTGACAGCAGGGGGAAATAAATGTCCCTGTCCCTTCCCTCGTTAAGAGTTATTTCATGGAGGAAAGGCACAGGAAGCCGATCTTGTCGGGAAAGGTTAATAGAGGTGCTGGAGATTGGAGGCATCGGGGAGCGGGGGGTTACGCGAGGAGACAGCACGGAGGTGCTGCTGAAAGCAGGCTGTCCCACGGGCGGTAGGGCAGGGGAAAGTAAGCACGAGCTGAGAGGTCAGAGGGGAGACAACAGAGACAGGCACAAAAAATAGAATACCTTAGACCAGGTAAGGTATGGAAGAAATACAACTGATTGTTGGACAGTGATGAGAAAGAAGATATGCTGGAGATACATTCAAGGGAGAGTAACAGTTTTAGGGCAGGACAAGGTAAGGCAGAAAAGTAAGATTACTGCAAGGTGTGATTTTGCCATCAAGCCCAGAGATTTTGACAAGTTTCTGCTATCCTGAGAGGCTAAACGGCCTCATAGTGAGCCACAAGGCTTCGGGGTGAGAGTTGTGCTGCAGACTTGCTGCCATTTCACCTACCCACGCTGCCTGCCTTTTGTCCCTCCTGCCTCTCTAGAGGCAAGGGCTACTTCTTAAAATGTGTTTGTGTATTGCTTAATACTGAATTCAAACTCAGCGTGAGTCTTACTTTAATGAATATAATAATATAAAGTGTGTTCTTTCATCTGATATATAAATGAATGTATAACTGAATGCGAGTCTCCACAAACCACCCATATTTTATTTAAATACACATACATTCACATACATGCAGGCATCTAACAATAGAATCATAAATCATAGCGTAGTTTGGGTTAGAAGGGACCTTTAAAGGTCATTTAGTCCAACCCTCTTGCAATGAGCAGGGAGATCTTCAACTAGATCAGGTTGATGAGCAAGCAATAAGATGTTTGAAGGAGCAGGCCAGGGTGCATTTAAAAGAAGCGTTTGCCCTAACTCAAATCACTGTTACATTTTCAGGGTGTGTGACTGTCGTGGTTTAACCTGGCAGGCAGCCAAATACCACGCAGCCGCTCGCTCACTCCCCACCCCCCCCCCAGCGGGACAGGGAGAGAATCGGAAGGGTAAGAGTGAGAAAAACTCGTGGGTTGAGATAAAGACAGTTTAATAGAACGGAAAAAGGGAAAATAATAATGATAATGATAAAATATACAAAATGAGTGATGCACAATGCAATTGCTCACCACCCGCGCTGACCGATAACCAAGTAGCGATCGGTACTTCCTGGATCACGCCTACCATTCATATACTGAGCATGACGTCACATGGTATGGAATATCCCATTAGCCAGCTGGGCCAGCTGTCCTGGTTATGTTCCCTCCCATCTTGTGTACCTAGCTCAGTCAGTAGGCACGGGAGCTGTCCTTGGACTAGGAGGGCACTTAGCAACAACTGAAAATATCAGTGTGTTATCAACATTCTCCTCATACTAAATCCAAAACACAGCACTAGGAAGAAATTTAACCCTATCCCAGCCGAAACCAGGACAGTGACTCATCTGACAAAATTTTTCTTCCCCTCCCCATAATAGGTAGAACAGTAATCAAGAAATAAATGACACGTGCTACTAGAGAGATGTAATTAGAAGCTCTGAAGGCTTGAAGAAAAGGAGCTTCCATTGTAACACTCCACTTCCACTTGCGGGCATTTTTTTATGCTCTTGTTAAAATAGAAAACAGCATAAAAACAGGACAAGGACTCCTGATCACAGACTCTGCTTCAGTTTCATTGCCATTGATGTGACAATAGTTTAAAATATTTTCTCAGTCCCCAAATTCTTCAAATAAATGGCATGAATAGATTATTTTACACAGACACCAAGAAATGACTAAAAATTCCATAAAATGCACATTCTACACAGAACACTGAAAAAAGTGGCCTTGTAATGGAGATAACAGGAAAGATTTTGAAACATCATTAATGTAGGATGCAAGTCTCTACATTGACTTTAAATCCAGGTTTGTGCTTGAGGTTCAGAATCTGCCCTATTGCCGAACAAGGATGGATATAAGGCACCACCTGAAGTTCTCCCCCTAACTGGGGCTTAAAAGCTGATTGCATAGCCATACCTGGGAAGAAACAATCCTCTCTTCACAGGGTGTGAACTTTCACCACCGAACTTTACTTTACCTTCTAAGCACCTGCTTAGAAGAAGAGTAAGCTGTACCTAAGGTGAAGGATAAAAGAACAAAATATATAACGCTATGAAAAAAAAGAAGCATCTAGGAGAGACCAACCCAGGCAAGTTGAAGACAATGAGACAAGCAGGCATGGCACGGGAGACAGCCATTACAGTGGGGAAGGGTAAAGACAAGTCAGGAGAGAAAAGGATGCAGTAGAGGGCTGAGCAAAAGTAAGATAACCAGAGAGTAGATGAAAGCTACAAAGAAGGTCACAGATAACAGGTGGGAAGACCCAGAGCTGCTTCTTGGAAAGATTAACCTCAGTCTCAATTGAATTCCCTTTATGGGTCAGGTGATGGGGCTGGTCATTCAGATGGCTGGGCAATAGGGCTAAGAAACACCAATGTTTGGTCCCTGAGAAAGCTGTTTCAGCTTTGGAGCACACCTTTCCCATCCCTTCCCTCACATATTTACCTTAGGAGCACACACTTGGGTGGGGGCTTTGTGTGTCCCAGGCTTTTGCTACAGCTGGGAGTTTTAAGCTGCTCAAATATGTCTGCATTTCAGATGCTTGCTTTGGTCTGGGGAATTTGGAAATTTTATAAGGGGTCAACACTGCACATTTCAGCCCTTCAGAGGGTAGATTATAAAGGAGTACTGCTTTTGCAAGTGGTCCTTAAATTAAGTAACCCAACTTCCTATGGGATTTTCAACTAAGAATCCCGTTTTTTGTCACTGTTTTTGTCATTTCTGGATTCTTTTTCCCCCTTTATTGTACCAAAGTCTGTCCTATTGCTCCCAACTAATACAGTAATATGACAGGAAATGTTCCCTTTTTTAAAAAGGGAGGGGATATGAGAAGGTAAAAAAAATAAGTTCAGTAAATATTCCAGAACAACAGAAAAAATAATCAAGGGATAGGGTGAGGCAAGTACAATCTTTTTTCCTTCTGGTGTTGTTTATACACATCCTATTTTCGCTCATTTCCAAAGTGGTCTTTGTAACCTTGTAACCTTATAATAGAGACTTCTTATTTTGTCTGTACTAACTTTTTATACTCATCCTTAGTAATTTCACCTAGTTTCCAATTTCTGTACAAATCCTTCTTGGGCTTGAGTCAGCAAGGAGGTCGTGATTCAGCCAGTGGGTCTCTCGCTACCCTTCCTCACCTTCCTTGCACAGGGATGGTTTGCAGCTGTGCTCTTCGTACTTTTTCTGCAAGCAACAGCCAACTCTCCTCAATTCCTTTTCCCCAGATTTGTTTCCTGAGGGACTTCAGCAAGCCGGCCTCCAGTGCAGCTGAATCCGGCTTTCTGCCTGGCCGTGGTCTCTGTTTTGCTGCTTTTTCTCCTTCTCACCCCAAGAGTCAGGAGCTCCATCCTTTCCTCCCTCCCTGGCATTCGCAGCCTGCTCTGCTCTGCTGGTTAGGATTTAATCCAAAAACAGGGTCCCCTCTTCTGCCTTCTGCATCTTAAAAAAAAGTCATCAACTCTTCTCAGTTGTTTCCATCTAATCAGTTGCCCTGTTGTATTCCTGGATGGTCGCATAGTTAAAATCCTTCATCCCCACTACCAGTGGTCCCTTCATTTAGGGTGATCCTGCAGAAACTGATCATCCTGGTTTGGGGATCGCTGGGGAACGCCTGACATGGTATTGCCCTTGCTGATTTCTCATTTCATTGATCCACTCTTCAGCTTGACTCCACTAACTGTTGCACTGGCAGAACCAAGGGGATGTTAACTTGCATAATTAATCTGAGAAGAAAATGTCTCTGCACCACAGAAAAAGGTATAAAGTAAATTACAGTTTTGATAACTGCAGGACTTTCAACTTTGTGCTTATACACCAGGAGCTATTGTCAGAACAGAAAGAATTAGAAGAAAACAGCAATAAAACAATATAAATTATTTGCATAATGGGCTTGGTACTCTGCAAATCCTAGTGAAAGAGGTTCCCTTTGGCTAAGTTAGAGGGCAAAGGAAATTTTCCATGTTTTAATATGAGCCCTTTCTGTTCCGTAATCAGCCTGCCTTTACCTGGTCTCTCTACCTCCTGTATCCCAGGTTTCCTTATTTTTTTATGACCAGAATATTTTGTTCAGAGTTCATTATCAAAGCAAATTCTCCTACAAGTAGTTTTCTGGACATGCAAACACAGAAAAGAAGCTAGTAATAATTTGCATTCCCATTTCCCCATCTTCAGAAGATTGACCAAGAAAAGAAAGCAAACTTCCACTGTAGTTCTGCAAACATACAAAAGCATCTCATGAGAACACCCATCTCATTTAGGTACCTAAACTTGAAGTGATCAATTACAAAAAAGGGGCTGTATCTGCCCACATGAATGCAGAAGATTGAATGGAAGACAGGCATTTGCATGTCGGGACAGTGGGCTAACAGCATTTTGGAGAAGTTTGGCTTATTAACGTTTACATAAGTCTTCCAGATTTTGTAATAGCCACATGGGGTTATACTACATTACTGAGGTACCCTAAATGGTGAACGCGTGGCATGGCATCCCGTTCATTAGAAGATGGGGAAGACAGGAAATGGGAAAGGTAGGAATAGTTTTGTTGAAATATGAACTTCACCTTCCTTTCAAATGATGAAGGACCACTAGAGTGTTACTGTCAAGGCAAGGAAAATCCCTGTCTGTTCTCCAAAGCCCTCTGAAGCCCCTCTTCTGATTTTCCAGGGCTTCTGCAGTTTGGCCAGATGCCTCCGCACACTTTTCTGTCATCTGCTGTTTTCAGCTTGCCATCTCCCTGCTCTCAGGCTGCACAACCCTGAAAAAAAAAGCAAGCAATGGCCCATAACAACTGGTTTTCTCCATGAAGAGCTGGCAAAACCGTTACTGTTCTGGAGAGCACTTAGTCCTCCTCAAACCTGCAAGTAGAAGTCTATTTTGTATAATTTCAAAACTATTGCTCTTCCTCTGTGAATTATTATGGATTTATATGGCTTTTTATTATGGCCTCCCATTTGGTCTGGGAGGCTCAAACCAAAAAGCAAAGCAAAGCTGACATGGTCAAGCGCAGCCTGAGTCAGGACTCCTAGCTGTCCAATGGATTTTCTGTATCATGCAATAACTCTGTGTCTCCAGCTGTAAATTATACATAATAGTGTCAATCTGTGTTGCTTGCGGAGCCTGTCCACAACCCAGAAGTGTCCAGAACATGGATTAAGACAGTCCCTGTCACCAAGGCCAAGAATAGGGACATTAATCTGGCCTACAAGGCACACACCTGAGGTACAGATGAAATCAGCAAAAAAAAAGCTTCACTGGTCATAAAGGGATAAAAGCATTTCCTGCTGGGTGTAGGGAGTTTTCAGATATGCATCTGTAAAATGCTTGATAAGAAAAATCCTTTCTGATTTACATCTCCTGAAATAGATTTAATTAGTTGTGGAGTATCACAAAATGCCTAGGAAGTAGCCACTTGCCTATATATTCATCTGGGACCAATTTGAGGAACAGTTCTTCAGCCCTGCAGACATGCAAGATGAAAGAAGAGACAGATCATTAGCCAACAATGAAATTAAATATAAGAATACAGTGAGTGGGGAAAGTAATTATCACCTCCATTAAATTTTAAACGATTCACTATCAAGTGTGGCTGGACAAAAGAACAAGAATTGGTGTCCCAACCCTGGTGAGCTGCTGCATTCAGGACAAGAGGAGATGAAAGGCAGCCCTCTGCACAGAGGGTTAGTTAGGACTTTGGCATATCAAATCCCTTGCTTCCAGGATCACAAGACGTTCACAGGAAGCCGGAGAAATAAAGCTAGCATTGATGAATAATTCAGAGACAGGACCTGACTTTGGAGTCGCTACTCAGACCTGAAATGAATAGCTGTTTTGCCCACAGAAGAGCTATGGGATTTCTAAATAAGGATGTATTTTTCGTAATGTGTACGAAGCAGTCAACAACAGTTGTTTTTTACTCTCTGTGGGCCATACTCTTGCATGGCTGACACTTGCTTCTGTTGACTCTTAGTGATTGCGTGACTTAGTGAGCGGCCACAAAATCTGCCTGGTCCCCACCAGGCCAGGTCTCCCTGGCAAGGTCCTTCTGAACCTCCTCTCAGCTCCTGTGCCTGCCTGGTCCTGAACCTTGGAGACTTCTCTCCTCGAGGTATGGCACAGTGGTCCTCACCGACTAAGGAAATTTATTTAGACTTATTAGGACTTCACCTACCTTACATAGAAAGATTGTCAAAATACTTCACTAAATTATCAAGAAAGCGCACCAGTAATTTCCTAGCTTATTCTCTTAACTGTATCCAGGACTATTAGTAGATCATCATCCTCCAAGAATTCTCTGTCAAGTGAGAATCTCCAAACCAAGAGGATAAAGTTTATTTTGAATAATCTTCATGTCTGTGGTTAAAGATGTATATTTCTTTTTTTCATTTTTCAGGCTTGCTCTGAAGAATAGGTCATATTTAATGTCCACCATATGGGGAGCAGCCCACCAAATGAAACACTACTTAGGATAACTCCACGGGTATTCAGAAGAACACAAAATTCATTAATTGTCCTTCTGGTTCTCAAAACATGCCTAGAACCTTTTATAGAAAGGGAGTTTTTAAGATACTAATTATCTTTCTTTCCCCAAATACCATAAGAATATTTTTCCTGATGTATTTTGCTATTTCTGATTCTTGTCCTGATCAGACATGCAAAATCCAAAAGATGAGCAAATGTGAAAGGCTAGCCAAACATATTTGCCCCTCAGAAATGTTACATTTGTGGTTTTGGAGAAATCTAAATGTCATTTCATACAAACATATTTTCCTACAGCTCTCCTTAATTCTTAGAGAATATGATAACAAGGATACAGCCAAGAGATAAAACCAGGATTAATGAGACATAAGTAAGGCACTTAATAGTTGAAACTGTGGGATGATACACACAGGAAAATGATAAAATGGTCATGATGCATCATTCGAGAGTGAACTTTACAAAAAAAAAAAAATGTATCACAGGAAATATATTTGCATTATAAGAGGAGAGAACTGAATAACCCAGCAGGGCATTTCCATTTCTAATTATTTGCTACTGTGATTCAGTGACTGGATCCTGGGTTTTGTAAAAATGTTCCTGTATGCTGCACGAAAGAGATCAAAAGTTATCCATTTTGATGCTAATGTAAAGAAGTACAATCTCAACACAAGATCTGCCTGCAAGAGATTCTTATAGAAATACAGCATCCAATTAAAAGCAGCCCAATACATCTATTGACATAAAGCTCTACAGCAGCATGCATATTTGCGGTGTCCTAGACTACTGTAATCAATTATTTGTAGTTAATTCATTGCTCAGGTGACAATTCTCTTAGTTTTGTTTGCTGATAAACACAATCTGTATTTTTACATCACCTCTCAAATAGGATCCTGGACTAGGAGTGCGGAGCTAGAAATTACCCCACACTAAAGAATACATGAAAGAGGCTAAATTATTTTGAACTATTTTTATTAGCTTATGTAGTTTAAAATACTGAAAACCTCAAGTGTTCCTTTTGCAAAATAAGGGCTATTTGTCCCATTTGTCCTAACATTTTCCTTGGAAAATAATTTATTCTTTTAATTCTGTGATTTTTTTTCTTTAGTGACAATGCTGAAGATTGTCTTTTCCCATTGTTTGTCACACTGAACCACCAATCATAGTTTTGAAATCCTCTCTCTCAAAGGAAAGACATTTTATTCACACTGATAACACTCTGATATGATAGTCTTAGCTGATGGTAAGCATAACGGGGAATTATCAAGATGCCATTATTTTTCAAAGATATTTCTGAGAATAAATGAGTGTAGGTATTAGACTAGCATTAAAGTTGCTTTAATATAATGTATTTCATAGTGACAGTTTAAAAAATCATTTATGAGAAACACAGTCTCTTTGTATATTACAAGGTACTACGGTTCCATGGCAATTTGAAAGGTGATTTTTCATTACTTTCTAGGCATACGGTTCTTACTTTACGAACAGTTTTTTGGATTCTGAAAGATTCATTTGGTGAAGGTTAATTAATTTTTTCTTTTGACAGAAAAAAGAGCAACTTCAAGCAGCACTCGGAGAGCCTACTTTTGCCCTGCTCCTCTGTCAGGCTAACGATTTCACCGTATCTGATAGCATGACTCACCAACTGATAGTCGGGCAGCCCATTGCACCTTGTAAGTGAAATAAGTATACAGCTTCTAGCAAGCTAGTTTCCCTCCTCGAAGCCAGCACCTTCGGGATGGAAGGACAGGAGTACGATCCAAACCTCCTTCTTTGGGAGGAAATTTGAGACAGAATGGGTAGCAGTAAAAGAGAAGAGACAGAAGAAGGTCAGGTTTTTCCTTCCTTTAGGCTCTACTGATATAGTAAAGTTTTATTAGAAGTAGGATCCGTCACATTGTTAAAAAGGTTTGAAACCTGGCTGGCCTTCCTCTGCTTTGCTTTGACGACCAAGTGCAACACCAGGAGAAGGGGAAGGAGGAGGAGGAGGACAGCGGCATTTGGCACCCGCTGCCATAAGCTGTTCAAGTTCCTGGGGAGAGAGGACTGTGGCTGTACCTGATTAATCTACTACTTTTAAGATTAGGATTTGATATATGAACAAATACAGAACTGGCAAAATATGGTATTATTAGAGCAAAACAGTCCCCCAAAGAGGTAGCTGCTGTCCTAAGCCTCATGTTGATATCATCCCCACCAATGTCCCCTTGCCTGGGGGGCACCCAGCCAGGCAGCTGTGGCAGCCGCAGGGTGGCAGACACCCCTACCCATCCTCTTCATCCTCCCTCTGGGAGGAGGCACAGCCGAGGGAGAGGCTGGGGTCCCGCATGGAGACTAGCCTACAAGAAGCCTGTAGATGTGACTTGCTCTCATCCCTCCCACGACCGCGGTCGCTGCAGACATCAACACCACTTGGGAAGAGCAACTGGGAAATGTTCAATAACCCTGGCTACCTTAATTCCTCATGCTTGAGGAAGGACCAAGTACTGACCAGATTTGGAGAACACATATTTGTGCTTTCAAAACACGGAGCAAGGAGCCTTGCTAAGGATACAAATAGAGTGCAAGACAAACAGAGTCTCTCAGACATCCTGTATGAAACACGTTTGAGTCTGAAAAGGATATTCAGAGGAGTATCACAGCTGTTAAGCGGCCCTATGCCGTGTATTCATCAGGATATTACTTTGAGACACTACGCTCCTCAGCCACCGCCTGGGTGAAGGACATCACCTGGGCACCCCTGGTGCCACTAAAGGCCCCGTGGTATTTCTGAACCCATCAGGATGCACCCTGACTCACTTCCAAATTGGGTTATTAAACTATGACCTAAAACATCAGCTGGATTATATATTTATCCCTTCCCTCCATAGACTGGTACAGCATGTGACTATACACTATTAAACAGCTGTTGGCTTTCGAGCAAAGCTGGCCATCGTTCAGCCATGGGTAAAATAATTATGTATAGCACTTCATTGTGTCTAGCCATCTCGAGACAGCTGCTCAAGTGGTAAAGAAACAGATTTCAGGGAATTTGCCCCCGGCCCCATTTTTGAGGTGTTGCATGACCAGAACTCTCCAGCACAAAGGGCTGTGTAATAAGACCTCTTTTTAACTCGCAGATGGGTGTGTGCAATAAGGCCCATGATGAACTTCAGGCTGAGCTGGGGAATTTGGTGTGGTTTTTTAATGCTGCTTTTTTAATGAGGTACCCAACTCTTTAGAGCCACTCTAGGTAATCCTAATAGCTACTTAATGGTTGTCTTCATTTTATTGTTTAGGCTTGAAGTATAATAATGCTACTGTGCTACACATGTTCTACAAATAAATCTTTTTCTATTTACTGTTGTCTCATTACCTCTTGGACATTATGTACTTTTTCTTCAAACTTGATCTTATTTGTAAACTGTGGTTGAGAACAATTTATGAAACACCATTTGAACCAAGAAGTATTTTTAATGAGTATATTTTGCAAAGGCCAACAGCACCACGAATAACACTAATTACTAGCTTTATTTGATGCGGGGAGGAGGAAAAAGCAAATAGAAACTCAGACATTGATTTTTCCAATAGGCTGCCTATTGTAGAAAAGTAACCCTTATGTGTTCTCCATGGTGTTCAATTTTAATTTCTTACTTTGTGTAGTATATGCAAGTACAACATCTGAGCAGAAATAAAAATGGGAAAATTCTCTTTCTGACAGTATACAGGAAGTAATATATTTCTCTTTACACTTGATCAGAAGTAACCTTTGTTTTAATACCACTGGAAATGCCTCGATTGGAGAGGCACGTTTTCATTACTTATTTATTTGTTCAATATCTACAAACTGATAAAGTGAAGTAATTAGACTGGCCAGTTTAATAATTCTTGAACAAGAAAACAAGCAAATACTGCTTAATTCTTTAAAGCTTTCCCAGTTGTGTTTCTTTATTTCCTGTATTTGTCAAAAGGATACAATTTTCTTTCTCGCCCTGCCCCTTCAAGACCCCTACCCAATGACTTAGTAAGCAGGATCCTCATGATGACATGGAGAGTAGACATGGGCAGGCCCCACAGTCAAAGGCAAACAAGCCCTGCCCCAAGGTCTGACCTTCCCACACTGCCACACAGAGCCCGTCATTTTGCAGCAAACTGTCAGTCTGCTCTGCATTTAGCCCAGGCTCCTCTAACATTGATACTGAGCAGACCGAGGCACCAGTTTCTGAGTAACCCTTCTAGCACAGCCCACCGCATTACTCTAAATAATATAGTCGGCTTCCCACTGGGCAGTAGGATTGGGATAAACTGATAAAAATCTGTTTTCAGTCCCTACTTCCAGAAGAATGCAGCCTCCTCCATGGGCACCGGCATCAGGTACCAGGACTGGATGAGTTCACTCTGGTGAGAGATAAAACATCTCCCTCTACACTGTGAGACAGACTGGGAGCTAAGGGAGGGGTGGGGAAGTAGTAAAGCAGATCAAGAGAGGTTATTACCCTGCTCTGCTCAGCACCAGCAAGGCTGTGCTGGGGGTCCCAGTCCAGCTCTGGGCCCCCAGTTCAAGGGAGAAGCTGGCAGCTACGGAGCAGGTGACCCACCTGCAGGTACAGAAGATCAGTGGAGATGTTGCTGATTTTGTGGAGCACATCTCAGCAATGGACTCTCTACATTTGCTGCTCTAATGATAAGATTTATTAGTTTTTTTGTTACGACACCCAGGTTGCCTCTTAAGGCTTTCTGAGAGTATCCTACTCCCCCTGCCCCCTTCTAGCACTTCACATGAAACAACAACAACAGACAGTTCTGGAGCCTGATTTTTCCCTGTGTGACAGAATGGAACAAAAATTTATATAGACTTCTTCAATAATACTTTAAATGACTAATACAATTTAATATAGAACACAAAGGTTATAGAGATGCTTCTAAAATATGTCAAATACAAAAAAAAACCAACAGGGGCTTTGACTGCACACATATCTATTTGGTATAAAAAACCCCAGATGTGGAGAAACAGTAGCACCTATTATAGGACATCTTCAGCGATGCTGTAAGTCATTCTGTCTGCAACCTCCCCAAGGGACTACTGTTACACTAAGAGGCAACAGGAATACAACAAATTTTCGTGTCCTTGATTTCCTGCATGCTACCTCTTCCATGCAGGGCACCTGGTAAGGGGGAATAACAGGGAAATTCTCCTGAGCCTTGGGGCAGGCAGCGACCCGGCAGTGACAGAGGGTCTCCTGCACCCTGGTCGGTGCCCCCTCCTCCCCAGCTCCTTGCGGGCAGGTCCAGGGCTCTGCAGCCACCAGGACTGGCTCAGGGCTTCAGCCTTAAGGAAAGCGATAAAGGCATTTCAGATAGCAGGGGCAGAGCAGCTGCAGTGAGAAAGAGAGCAAAGTGAGAATTCCATTTGCCACAAGACCGCAAACCATTTCAGTGAGGTAGCCTTGCTCCAGGGTTTCTCCATAGGGACACTTGCTGATCAATAGAGGGGAACGCCTAACTGACCACTTACTGGCATGCTCTGCTTTGCAAACCAAATTAATAACATTTCTTACGTATGCGCATTTTAATACCAGTACGTGTTTGGATTTCTTCCAGGTTTGACATTTACTGTGAATTTCCTGGATTTATGTTTCTGGAATTCCCTTTGTAAGGCAATTTGAGCTTTACAGATAGACAAATACCCCTCTAGTAGAGCCAGGCAGTGGTGGTCTTAAAACATGATGCTCAAACGCACGCATCTTATATGGCAAATCAGTTAACTTTAACCATGGTGGACATGAGTGTCTGATGGGACTTACTTATAAAATCCACCAGTTGTTAGCTACACCGAGGGCCAAAACTCATTTAACGTACTGTCAGCAAACACATGGTGCAGCCTGATGAAATTTATTCTTGTGGCCAAATCCCAAAAGGCCACCCCAGAAGGGTCCAACAGGGATCTTCTCTCTGATGAACCCACCAGGCAGGGAGAGAACGCAGCGGCATGCCCAAGGTCAGTCACCAGCCCAGCAAGGCACAGAATTGCCCGAGCTTCTGCCCTCAGAGTGTGTTTCTGTGGCAGAGATATGCGATATATTCCTTGCTCTCCAGATGATTAGTTTTCAAGGATATTAGAGGTGTTTCGCTGTATGTTAACCTCCAGTTATTAAAGTCAGTGATGCCTCCCTGCTCTGTAGCTGCTGTGCATGCCACTGCCACCACTGCACAGATGTCCCCCATCTTTCAGGGACTTTGCCCGTCCATCCCCACCACCCTGCAGAGCAATTCAGAGCGAAGGGCAGGCTCACTGGCCGGCTCTTCCCCTCCTCCTTGTCCCCTGGATGTTTCAGTGTGTATTGGAAGAGCAAAATTGGGCAACCGGCCTCCTGCCAGCTTTGCATTATTATAAGCAGGTATTACCAAGGCAAAGGGAGAAACACATTTAGCCAAGGCTGCACAGAAATGCAGTATTTCCTTTTAAATATTCATAGCCAATTTAAAAAGGGAAATACTACGATCGCTTCAGGACTGCCTTTGGCTCTGATTAGAAACAGCTGAGCAAAGCCAAATGCTCAGCTGTTTCTGCAAAGAGATTAACACCTGTTGAAGATGGAATAAAAATATGTGACAGAGTTTAAGAGTAAATATCAAAAGATCGTTACTGTAACGCTAACAGTAACACCAGCGACTGATCACATCCCCACCCTGTCACACTACATCGCTCCTGGGAGGGAAGAAAGCACATTAACACATCCACAGCGCATAAGCAATACGCACACATATTTTCAGCTCTTTCTTCATCCACAGCTGGGAGAACGGCTCCTCGGCTCCTGTTATGCGCAGAAAATTTACAGATGGTATCAGGCCAGCACGAAATAACATCTACCTAGGCATGCCGCGTATACTTGGGGCAGACAGCTGTATTAGAGCACGTGTTGTTACAGTGCTTGCTAGCATCCCATTTGGGGTAGGAGGAGTGTCCTTAGTGTGTGATTTCCCAAATTACTTTTTCCCTCTGCTGCGGGGACAGTAGGAGCGTGTTGTATCTCCCCGTCTGTTGGCTGAAGGCAGCTACCTGCCTCAGGGACCAGGGTTTCTCCCCCACCCCACGACGACAGCCTTGCCCCAAATGGTATGGGGGAAGGCCTGGCACCGCTGGAGCTCCCCCTCCGCCCTAAGGTGCTCTCCCGAGGGCGGCAGGGGAGCGCCAGGCCCTGCAGGCTGCTTTGCAGCGCTTCCCCACGTGTTCGCTGCCTGCGCGCTCACAGCATTTCTCCGAGGCTGAAACTGAAATAAGGGACCTCGCATTTTTGACCCCAAAACAGAGCTTCTTCACTGAAGGCCAGCTGCAGGAGCACACCAGACCGCAGCGTGTTCCCCAATTCATCGACCCTCTACCCGGGGTCAGCCTGGCAGGCAGCCCACGGGCAGAGCATGAAACTGCACAAAGTAGGGGCTACCAGGCGTACCCCGGGGCGCGGGGTCATCCACGCTTCCAGGGAGGGAAGCGCTTCAGCCAGTGCTGAAGAGTCACATTTGCAGGCTCACTCTCTGGCAATCTGCCTCAAGAGTGCCCATTAATGCAGACATATACAAATATGCACCAGCCCACAGCCGCATGCCTGGCCCAGCCGCTCCCCAAGGCGAGGAGCCCGCAGCAGTGGCAGAGGGGAAGAGCAGCTCCCCGGGATGGCAGTGGTGGGGACACAGCCCGGCCCCGCGCCCTCTCAGGCACCGATTAGACCTCCACAACCTCAGGTATGTGAATCGTCACCAACTGCCCTCAACAGTAAACGTTGCGCTTGTACCTGAGCCACCTTTCGGTGTGTGCCAAAACTGCCTGTGGCGGTAGAGGAGGAGAGCCCAGCCAGCCAGGCTTCCCACCTCGCACCGGCATTTTCCCACCAGCTGCTAGAGACAACTGCCGCCACAAGTCATTTGGCCAGGTGAACACCACCCCTGGCTTTCCTCTTGCTGCAAACGGAGGAACTGCGGCTTGCTTCTCTCCCCCAGATGTGGTGTCCTTCAATCCGCGTCCAGATGAAAAGGCTGCCGAAGTGGTCACTTCCAACGCACGTCACTGCACAGGTCCCCCGTTCCCGATGGAGGCAATGGCGCAGAGATGTACACCGGTTGAAAATTTTGATGCATGTCTCCTCAAAGCCAATTTATTTTTAGTCCAGAAGGTATAAATAATAGAAAAGCCTGTTTTTGTGTTGGCTGATCTCTTATTTATTTTCTCTGGTCATTTATTGTACTTCCATTTATTTCTCCCTCTGATTTCAATTTCTGCTCTGGATTCATTTTGATTCTGGTTTCCTCAAATACTATTCACATATATTAAGTAACAGTATTCAGAAAAAAGAGATCTGGGAGTCACCTGTGTAACCCAGAAGCTATAAAAGGATACAAAATGCAGACAGCACAGAGAATGAGAAAAAATATTGACATTTTGATTCTATTTCATTCCAGTGTTGTATATGGAATGCTGTATTTCTCATGTTATTTCAAAAAAAAAAGATAAAGTAGATATAGGAAGAGTTCCAAAACTATTCTTTTAAAGGATGAACAAACTTGAAGACTATCCATAGGAAGAGAGACTTTAAAGATTTAGAGAGAGAAATTAGTAAGAAATTATATGCAATAGGTATATCTAACAATGGACTTTGAGAGAAAGTAATTCAATACATTCTTTTTCCATAATATAAAAGAAAGAAGATACTACCACTGTAGACCAGAATTTCTTTCAAAACTTGCTGAACGTTTATTTATTTATTTAGATTGTGAAATTTTCACAAGGTTATTGGATAGGTTTAAAAATAATTCAGAATAAAAATTCACACATTATACTTAATGCATTTTTTCAAAACTGATTGTTTTACACTGTTAATCTTGAAACATCTTGCTTATACCTCTGGAGCATCTAATGTTATCAGTTTCACTCTTAACTTACTAGCTGGACAAGTTTGACCAGGGATGGAAATGTTGGGGTTTCTCTAACTGTACAGCCTTTCTCAGGTCCAAGTGAGCAGAGATAAAGCCATGTATTTAACTTAAATGCAGTAGTTTATTACTTGGAGCACTTCATTTAAAAAAGCGTAATATTTTCCACGTAAAAAAGTAGAAAAAAAGAGGCTACTGAAAGTAAAATAAGGTTCATAAATCTTTTTAATGTTTGAATAGCTAACAAGGAAGGGCATGCAAGGACAGACTTGGTGATATAATCATTACCAAAAAAGGATTTTGTGTCACCTACTACAGAAGTGTAGAATATAAAACATTTGAAATTATTGCCTGAACATGAATTTCCTTGGGCCAAAATACCGTATTTCTGGTAATTGCTTCATGCATTATCTGCAATCACAAATTATTTCATTCTGCCATTCACACGAAAATAATCCAAGGACTGTCCATGCAAGTTCAAACCTATTTCTCCCTGGGCCATTGCTTTCAGGTGAATGTTGCAGAGCAGCGTTCTTGACTGCTGGGTCCCAAAAACCAAATTGGTCCTTTTGACTATGGCACATATAATCAGAAAAGAAGTAGCAGAACCCTCTTTTTACAGCTTTTAATGATTCCTGTATTTCTACAATTAGCACTGTTTACAACCGAAGGTGATCATTAAGTTCTTGCATTCCCATTCTAATTTTAAGGGTCATCAGATCTCATTGTTGGAAGAGGCAGTCTTGGTATTGTCCTCACTGAAACCCAAAAAGTTACTATATCAGACAGAAATTGCCCTCTACATTGATATAATAGTGTTCTCCCTAAAACAAGTCTTCAGAGCATCGTTTCTGCACAAAACTTGCACAAAAGTAATCAAAATGAGACTTCTGTTAATTGCCTAAGCTAACTGAGATTCCCCAGTAATTTGACTAGCTACAATCAGCTGCATGTTTTCCAGAGGGACACTTTGGGAGGGAAGCACGGCGGGTGTGGGACTAGGTGTCCTGTGAAATTGGGAGATTTCAATGAGTTGCATTTTCTTATATTTATGGCTATAAGCCTATTTTTGTAGGTATATGCGTACCATAAAGGAGGTAGTCATTAGCCACCTATTTCAGCCGCTGCCAGTCAGGGCAGCAAGCTCTGCAACTGCCCGTGAAGCCAAATACTTGGCAAGGCCTTGTCTGTGAGCTACCACAGCTACATTATCATCTGTTTCAAGCCAGGTTGAGTATGTCCATATGAACATCAGGACCAGCTTTGGCAAGAGAGCAGACGTGGCTACACAAGGCCATTTTTTCTCCATTAAAAAACCTCAAGTTATAAATGCCAGGAGTAAAAAACATTGTTCCCCTCTGACCACGTCGGAAAGACAGCAAAATCAAAAAGCAGGAAGTTGTTGAATCCACACGTGAAATGGAAGAAGTGGGCACGGCTTGATCCCATTTCTCTGTGAAAAGTGGGAAGCCAGGTAGAGCACACTACAGACAGGGGTGTAGACATGTGGCAACCCGTCAGCCCACCTCCATGATGCAGGGAGAGGGGCTCTGGTTGGGTGACCTTCTCGCACGAAGGCTGTGGGTGTTCGTTTCAAAGCCAGCAATGGCTCCACGTGCCGGTGCGTGCTCCATTGAGAACAGCCCAGGGAAAATCCGGGATTTGTTCCCAGTGCTCTCAGGCAGCGAGGTAAGCGCCTTGTCAAAGGAAATAGCATGTGGTCTGAAAAACAGCTACGATCTGAGTACCAAGGGTTGGGGCTTTTTCTTTGCTTTTTTCTTTTTTCCAATTTGTTCAAAGCAGAAATCAAACTGACAGGCTTGATAATTATAGGCAGTGTGCTTTGGCAAGTACAGTATCTCTTTCCAAGTAGTGGCAGCTGAATATACTAGGCAATTCCCAACCTCCTACCCCAGAGTGGGTAATCTCCTCTTCCCTTGCTGTATATTACCTCAACTGCCAAGCACTAAACAAATACAATAGAAAGAATGCTGTCGGGTCACATCGAGACCTGAAAGTTTAGAATTTCTACAAACCAACATGAACAAGACTCTGCAGACAACGAAAACCTTTCCTCATAACTTTATATCAAAAAAAGAGCTCACACGTAAGGTAGCAACCTCCACATTTCCATACTGCACAGGTTCACCAGGTGAAATTGAATAGATACCAAAGAGAGTGTAGGTCTCTCACTGTTGCTTAAGGTGAGGGAATTAGAAAAAATAAGAATACAGAAAGGAAAAGTAAACTACATTTTAAAAAACACCTCCGTGTTTCAACCTGGGGAGTTTGATTTAATGTGGTAGGTGTTCTTGGAAGTGAGCATTCCAGATTTCATGTGCTTTTTGAGATTTAATTAAATAATTTGCAAAAGAATACCATATGTGCACAAGCTTCTCAAGGGACAAGTGTAAATTTCTACCTTGGTATTCGCAGTCCGTTGAACCCATTCCAGCATGGAAGGAGGCTCAGGGTTTTTCCATTTCTTCCAAATAACTGCCCTGAGCAACTACCAGCGAAACCAAGTTGGCATCTAGTAATCTTTGTCACATTCTTCAAGGTTCAAGTTCCCCAACATACAAGCTACTGCATTACTGAGAAATTTTCCCAGAAAGAAAACACACCTTTATGAGCGCTTTTGTTCTCCCGCAGTAATAATAAAAAAAAACATTAAAGCATACATAATGCAGCAGTCAGTACGTATTCTAGCTGTTCAGCGGCACAAAGTAAAAGGAGCCCAGAAGAACAAAGGGAAGGCGTGAATAAGTGCTAACACAGGCACAGCCATCCGTACCCCGACTGTCTGACTCACACGGCTTGTTTTTATATACATCAACCGTGAGACAAACTCCACTGTTATGTGCAGCTTTGATAATACATAATTAGTTGGTGATTTAACAACCTTCGGAAAAAATAGGACAGTAATCATGGCGGAGGGAAAGAATGAAATGCCACAAAAAGGAGCTGAATTAGCCCCTGCAGCCAGCAATTTTTTGAACTCTTTGGGTGGTTTGTCAGACTGTAACAATAGAAGTGATTTTGGAAATAGGAGCAGTTCATAAACTGGCAATGCTGCTGATTGACATCCCTCATCCAAACTAAAGAAACGTTCGTGAATCTGTAGTTTACAACTTTCTTAGGGAAATATTTTAAAACCTGAATAACTACTGCAAGCATTGTTTCTCTGATCAGAGGGATGGTGTGAGCGACAGCTACGCAGGCAGGGGTACAGGGAGGCAGGAGACGACCAGACCTGAGGTTTAATCACAACTCTCTGATCAAAAAGAAAGTTCGTCTCTAACTATTCCTTACGCTGAATAGGATCAAAAAAGACGAGTCTTAAAAGTAACAAAAATCAGTTCCGGACCTCACTGCAGCCAATGGGAAATTTGCCATTAGCTTCAACTGATGTAAATATCTGCTGAATTCTGCTACCAAAATGGCTGAAAATTTTTTCTGATGGGAAGAAAGCACTGGAGTTAGCCTTTGTAGTCATTAGAGGCAGCTATTACAGTGATTTTGCATTTATTAAAATATGCAACATAATTGCAGTTATAGGGAAAGGCTCTGATGGCTTACAAATATGATCACATTTTTTTAGCTTATGATCACTGGGATCACAGACTGGGAAGAGAGCTTTTACCCAGTTGCTTTATCATTCGTCTCAGCTGCCTGCCTCTGCCACAGAGGAAGTTCAGTCCAAAAATGCTAATCCAAAAGCTCCAATTTAACTTGCTCCTCTGTATTTATGCTTAGGTATGTTCCCTTAAGGAAAACTATTTTTGAGCTAGCATTTCATGCACAACTGCAATTTCCTATGCAAAACTTTGTGTAGGAGAAATAACAGCATCATTTGTAAGGTTTGTAACCTGAAGACTCAGTCTGGGCACAGTTTGGGGGGGGAGGTTTTCAGCTGATCTCTACAAAGCACGAGAACAACTCTGTAGTTTTCAACTTTTATTAAAATATGAAACTGGTGTTCTGGAGTTGGAGGCAGTCCTAGACTTCCAATAATTTCAGAATTTTGTCCTTTCCCCCTCAAAACAATTCCAGATTGTGGGATTTCCGAGTTGGAGATGGATTTATATTTAAGATTTCTTAACATTCCGGTGCACTCTAACTTAAATTCAATTGTAAACTCAGTTTAAGAGCTTCGATATGCCAAGTGAAAATGTTGATAAAATTTATCTTAATTAAAAAATTCTTCAAGGCAGGCTTCTCTTTTACTGGCTGACCTTAATCCTGAGTTTTCACTTACAGCGTTAAAGCCAATAAAGAAAACCTCACACTTTCCTAACTCTGAAGGAACTTTATCAGAATGAAGGTTACTGACCCAAAGGTTATTCTCCTTCGGCTACTCTTGTTTAGACGCAGATTCTCCATACAGTTCTCCGTCGTCCTCCATGCTGGTGTTCTGCACAGTTTTGAAAAAACAATATATATGTGCACTGAAAAAAACCCTTAAAATCTAAACATTAATTTTATTTTTAATAAAATGGTATATACACAATGCCTTAAATCTCAAATATTAAAGCAATAGATCTTATGAGACAAATGTGTATTGTTACCCCTGTTACACAGACAGGAGCCATGAGTCTATGGTGTAAGAGCTTGTTCAAAGGGAGAAGCAACTCTGTGTGCAAACATGCTGTCTATAAGAAGGGTACGAATTGGAATTGCACTTTTTTTCACAGAGCGTTGACACAATGGTGTCTACCATACCAAACAAAAGTAAAACAAATATAAAAAATTAACAGAAATTTACATTTCAAACCAGGCACACCTGATGTCAAATCGCTAGCTGTCAGGCAAGAACCATACAGCCCTTCAGGTCATGCATTGGTCCCTCCGGCATTTTAAGATCTAGCAGTGACTCTGGCAATAAAAATCAAAAGGGTCAATAATGAAAACAAATTCAAAAAAGATACTATGAAAATATGGGATTATAATACAGTTTTGAAAAAAAAAAAGCTTATATGTAGACTGCAGATAAAACATAAGATTTTAAGATAAAACATAAATATTATTGTATAAAGCATACGAAGACGAAGATTCCTGCTGAGAAGCTGTCTGACTTATAGTTCATTTCCAAAACAGAAAGCAAGAACTTCTGAAAAGTAGCTGAGGTGATGAGACATACAGTACATTTTTATTTCTTAATTTTGCTGACAGACAGTGTCGACACTGCTTGTTGCCCAGTTGTTCTGTAGTTTACTTTTCCCAAACAGCTACTTTAAAAAAAAAGTCTTTTAAATGTTGAACGTTCCATAAAATAATGGTACTGTGTCATCTTGGGACCTCTGCCTCACTGAAGGTAACGGCAGCTCCCTCAAAAGCAGTCAGGTGTGCTCCCATTATTTAGTCTTATGTGTCTATCTGTGTGATACATTTGAGCCTATTAAGGTATCCATTTCTGTGGCATTCAAAACACGATATGCTTGTGATTTAAACAGCTTTCTTTTTTAATGATACTTGCTGTGTAGGAGTGAATTCGAGCCCTGTTGGACCAAATTGCAAGGCCAGCACGGACTCATGGCTCATCCTTGGAGGAAAGTGCTGCAAACCTGCTTGAGGGACATCTGAAAATTCAAACAGGCTTTGACTCCGGGACAGCAGCTTGCATTGCTGGAAAAGGACCGAAATTTCAGATCCTCTAAAATCTCTAGCTAATAGGAATTATGGCACCAGCCAGCAGCATCAGGATTTCATGAATCTTTCCCTAAACCAGGAAAGCCCTGATCTCAAGGAGGGCTGAGACCGCTGCCATTTCAGTCCTCAGCTGTAGTCCTTACCTCTCTTCTGTAAGTGTGAAGGAGTGAGAGAGTTCAAGAGGTAGTTACACCACATTTGTCTTAGTCATCTACTTTTTCTTTCCTATTTTGTTAGGTAGAAGACGCCCAGGACTTTTTATACTCTTCAGTTTCCTAGTGTTAAAGAGTAGCTTTATATTTCCAGATGTGCACAAATTTCTCTAAAAAAGAGAAGAGGTGGGAAGGAAAGTTCCCGAGGCTTAGAAGTTATATATAACATTGCATAAAATTGTTCTTTAATGTATTTTCTGGGGCCTCTGGTTAATCCTGAAAGACCTGAAATTGTCACCTTCAATTTCTGGTAAATAACTTCTGTCAAACTTCTGCTTATCAGGAACGTCCTCTTCCAGGCCTGTGCTACGTATGATGGCACTCGTGGGGGTCAGGGTAGGATTTACTCATTGCTGAGGAACAGGATCCGAAGAAGGAAGCTAGATAATTAGCTTTGAAATGGTGGTTTCGCCATTGCATAACCCAGCTCAGTGCTACGTTTGTGTCCAGCTCTGAGAAAATGTGCTTTTTGAAACTCCTAGCTAAATAGACATGCGCTTTCATAGATCGTCGGAGTTCATAAACACTGTGGGTTTTCATCAAGTCGGCAATTTGGTTTCATTTTGATCCAGTGCTGCAGTCAATTTGTTGACTTGATTTTGATTTGATGTCTGCAATGCTCCACTTTTACTTTCGTGGAATATTAATGCCAGATTGGCTTTGATTTCATGGTTCTATTTTAGTTCAAGTTGCTTAACAAAATGTATTTAACTGATACTTCTAATGGATTTTCAGAAGTGCGTGATCTGCACAATTTTTTCAGTATGCAGCACCACTGCAGAGCCTTTGAAGACATGCTAGTCAACCCAAAACCCTAACTAGCTCTCAGTGCAGCAAGGAGTTTGTCCAATACAGCAGTAAGCATAATAGAAACATCATCCAGTGGAGTAGGTATTTGTGTGAAAAAAACATGGCTTTATTTCCTTTTTACCTATTTTTAAATTTTTTTTAAGAGTAATTATTTTTAGCAACATCTAAGACAGAACAGAAGCTCCATCCTTGAATACCGCGAGAGTCATCCCAGGGTGCTTCTGGACAGAGAAAAAGGGGTATTTGCATACCCAGACACGGCTATCTGAAGTGGTCAGCTAGTCCCCATGCACCACCTGCACTGCAAGAGGGGACAGAAGCCCGTGCTTGCATTCGCCATCTGCAAGAATTTATTTCCTCTGCCTGTCGGAGACCAGCCCATCAAGTTATATAGCCTAACGCTGGTAGTGCAAATGGTCCACAGAGCATGCAGAAATGCAAATGCAATTTCTGCATTCAGCCAAGGGTTTTCTGGTGGGAGGCAGGGATTGCTACACTGTGAGGAAAACACGTCACAGGGTGCCTTGTGCTGTTTCTTTGTTCCGCAGTGAAGGACACGGAAGAGTCATTAAGGTCTGCACGCGTCGCTCCCTACGTTGACCTATAAAATTGTTCACACCGAGTATACTCATCCCCCGTCAGTGGCTGAGTTGGCAACAGGACTGCAATTTCCTAAATCTTCGCCCTGTGCTTGAACTGCGAGGCAGTCTCGTCTCCACTTCTGCATTGAATTCAGAAAGTGAGGCTAATTCAAAGCTAAGGCCTTTCACGGTTCTCAAGACCCTAATCCACTCCTGGCTTGCCTTGATGTTCTAAAAGACGGAAATTGCAAAATGTAAATGTTCACGACCTTAAGACTGTTTCATCCTTTCAGTCCAGTTGCTCTTTGGCGTTCTCCAGGCTCTAAAGATTTTTACTCTATTACTATACTGAATAGCTGAGTTAGGGCTGCCACAGGTCACCTTCTTATCAGTTAGTTTTAATCTGGACTTGCCACTCATCATCCTCAGCTTACTCTGCTCAGGTCAAGCACCCACTTCTCCAACTAACAATTCTCACGCTGCAATATTCTCTCTGTAAATCAGCCAAATAACCTTTGCAGAAAAGCAAATTCATCTGGTAAACAGTTGGTTTCGTTGCACCAAGGACTCGCAGGGGTTAACTCATGGAGGTTATGGTAGGAAACATTTTCCCCTCTCCTTTGGAAGTTGGACCTGGCATGCCCAAACGGGCAGAGGCCCCGGTGAGAGGCTTGACATCCGCACCGCTGCTGCATCACCCTAGACTTCTACCCTGATGGCTTCGCTTTCCTCGAGAGCCCGTCCTCTCCCCCTGCCTGCCTCTCAACACTCCTCCCCGGGCCTCTTCGCTGCACCCCCTTCCCAGGCTGCCTCCCCTCCCGCTCCGAGAGGCCTTTTCCAAGCACTTGCCATATGCCTGGCCCCACCAGTCAGTGCTGCACCTCTCATAATTTTCTATTTTTCAGCTCCCACAGTCAAATGATTAGGTGAGAATCTTGGCTTATGGTTTTAAGTAAGTTTCCTAGACCTCGTGGTAGCAAAGAGAAACTTAAAAACATGACTCAAGTGCACCCTGAAGACTAAGAAACCTGAAGGCAATAAACCACACCCTAAATTTATTTTCTTTTTAAAATCTCAGCTTTAAGTTTTTAACCAATCTCAGGCCTTTCTCAGACTTTCCTCGTGATTTGTGAACATCTGGGATTGGCAGTGCTGCAATCTGACCAAGCAGGTTGGAAAACATCCTCCTACAATCCAGTTGCTCCCTGGGGTCCACTTCCCACCGCCCCCACCAGACTGCATCTCCTGAAATGCCCTTCTTCTGAGAAGACTCCTGCTCGATCCAGAGGGTCGCATAAGGAGCCACCGCATTGCCTGAGCCGCTGCTTCCCCGTTGCTATCTTTGGAAAAGTTAATGACCACGTTGGTTTTCTTAGCTATCCCAGGGAGAGTGGCGTTCTTCAGGCAAGCGCGGATATCTGGAAGCAGGAGAAAGAGGTGTGATCAAATCCATGTGTTCTCTGTTCCCAGAGGAGTACGCATTCAACTCCCACCAGCAAAATCCTTCTTGCTTGTTTTTCCTCTGCAGAAGAACGCTTCCAGGCACTCCTTCAGCTTGGTAAACATGTGTAACCTGAGGCTGGATTTTTCCAAGTAACAAGCTTTCGTTTCTTTTGTTGTGATTTCCAAACAGAGCAGGCCCAGAATAAAGGTTTGTATAAGATTTGCTCATCAAAGATTATTGATTTCCTGCCTAACAACATGGCATTTCACTCCAGCTGCTTACCCTGTTTTTCCTCTGTATCTTATTCTGCGTTCAGATCCCACTGTCATTCTAGGCAGAAGAGCCTGCCTCCACTATTTCCTCTCTAGCTTCAGTAAGTGCTTGTATTTTAAAGTTAAACTGATTTTTCCCTCTGTTGTGTGAACACTATCTCTTGATCTTCCGACCATACCAGTCCACTCATGACAGCCAACAAAATTTGCAAAATAAAAAGTATATGTTTTGTAAGTAGACTGAAGAATGATGAATTCTAATGAAACAAGGCCAATGTAATAAAAAGCACTCAAATTCAGTGCTGATGTTAAGAACATCACTGTTAGACTTAGCCCTGCTGTGATGAGAACTGCAGGGGTTATTAAATGTGTATTCCTTCTTAATAGCTCAATTGATGGTTTCAGTAGTGATGCACAAGTTGCTGCCAGGTGTTAGATAAAAATAACTAAATACAGTACAGTCACAACTGTGCTGATCAATGTGGGTTATGACAAAGAGTCTTCTAGAGGAAAAAAAGATTTCCCATCTTTGGTCTGCTAAGGGTTAGCTGATTCATAAGCCTTACTTGAAATAGCAAATAACTTTTTTTTTATCTGCGCACAGTCTTGCTGGTCATGATCCATTACTAGCGAGCAGTATCAATTAATTTATTTATTATTAATAATCAATATAAATATACCAGTAAAAACAAAGCCCTGTTATTTCAAGGTAGGAGCATAAAATCATTGAAGCCTGTGGCTTTTGGTGGTGGTGGTGGTGAATAAACAAATTATTGAAAAACCTGAGGGGGCTCCGATGACATAAACCGCAGCTCTTGGGCTCGAGTCCCAGCCGATGGGAAATGATTTGGGGCATCTCATCTTAAAGGGCAACTAATTTCTTGGTGCCCAGGCTGAAAGGCTGCATCGAACAAAACCACACGCAAGCACGCATCAGAAAATCGGCAGGTCCTCTGCCTACCAATCAAATGTCTAATGTGTGCCAGACACAAACCACATCAAATAATTAATGAAAGCCTTGATTATGCTACTGACCTTGTGAAGATTATGTTTTCTGTCACTGAAAAAATCAAACCCACGTGAAGATGAGCTGCCCCCTCCTTCTACATATGAACTACAATGACCTCCTCCTTAAATCTATGCTTTGCTGGATGTAAGTGGGGACGTAAGGAAATCACCCTGTTGCTGTGGGTTGGGGGCTACCGAGAAGAGCTTCAGTGGGACCTACACAGAGGTTAAAAGCTCCGCTGAATGGAAGCAGCCAGCTGAAGGAGGGATGGGCTAGGAAGGAAAGTATAGAGAGAAATGAGACTGCAGTCTGCTCCGGTTGCTGCTTGATCTGTGAAGATAGCAGAGCCTTTTCTTAATATATGCTTTTAGGCTAGGATTGAAACACTCAATAAAAATATACCTGGAGCTAACAGACAATTAGCTTTTATTGCTACTGCTTTTTGTCTGTCAGTACTCCTTAGATTAACTGCTTTACTTTTATTCCAGTATTTGAACAAATGGTGCTATTACAAGCCTCTCCTCAGAACCAGTGAAGTGGTTTGTTTTGGTAGCTAAGAGTACATTATACCCCACAGACTATCCTCTAAGTCCTGAAAAGAATTACAAACCTTTGTACTGTGCTAGATATTATATTAAGTGGAAATTGAAAATTTTATAGGCAAAACACCTCT